>NC_140034.1:58122756-59346301 GCF_963513975.1 Fringilla coelebs | reverse complement strand
CCTGGCAGAGCTATTCTTGTCTTTATAAAAGCACTGGCATGCCTGTTCCCAGCAGATGCCCAGGACAAAGCCTCTAGAGGCACCCTCAGGCTCCCACACAATTCCATGGGAGGAGCAGGAGACTGATGGAAATCTCCTCCAGTGCTTTGTACATGCTGACAAATGGAACAGTTTCCTTGGAGCTGGGAGCAGTTGGTTTAACATTTCTGCATGGTGCAGATAGTGGGACATGCAAGAACATCCAAAAACATGGATTATCCAATCTGGGCAAAAAAAGCCCTAAAAGCTTTTTGGGGAAAGCTGTTGGGGGAAATTCAGCTCTGAATTAAGGTGCAAATTTCTACCAGGAAGGCTATTAAATATGAGAATATCTCTGATGAGGCAGAGTTATTGGGCCTTGAAGCATTTAGGGTCTGATTATTTTTGTTCAAAATTGAGGGTTTGGAAGATTCTACGGGCTGTGAAAACAGGCATCAAACAGGAAACCAGCTTTGCTACTTTCAGGTCACAGCCTCTGTTAGGTTATCAAATGTCAAGTTATTTGTTATGGTAGGAACTGTGCAGTGAAGGGATTCTTCAGGTGAGATAAGAACAACAGATATGGAATTAAGGCCTCCTACTTCATTGTTAGATGGCTTCAGCTGTATTTATGCCCTGTATTTAAAACGCCCTTGCATCAAACCTTCTGTTGCCATCTGTGTGCCAAAACCCTCTAAGCCTTGTGCTCTACTGAGCTTTGGAAAAACCAGAGACAGAATTCTGACTCCAGAAACTCTTCACTGTACAGATCCAAGTTACTGACATTTCTAGACCTAAATATAAAATACATTCAGCAGCGATTACATCATACTATATTGCATTATAATGTTATTATGTATTACGTCATATTGCATTTTTATTAATTATGATTTTTTCCATGTGAAAGATGGAGACCTTCCAGTCCTAAAGTTTGATTCTCACTGTTCCTCTGCCCACTAACACCATTCTCAGAGGATGGCCAGCTGAGCTGGGGATTTTACATTTTCCTTATGCAATTCAGTTTTTCCCATCTTAACTTTCCAGAAGCAGGATGACTTTCACAAGGCAGAGAATAGTGTATCACCAGAATTTTTAAACATTGGCATCTCCTCTGGAAGGCTGCCCCGAGCATTAATTGTAAAGCTGTGGAGATGAGTTAGGAATTTGAGGATGCAAAGCTCGTTTCTCAAATAGCCATCATGTCCAGCTGATGATGCACCATTTCCCAGCACTGCTGTCTTGGCTGAATTCCATTTGGATCCAGGCCTATCACTGGCATTTGCTGGTTTATTTCAGTTTCCTCAGATATCCATCACCCTAATAACAGAGTTGTCATTTAATTGCAAGCCACATGTAGCATTTTGTATCATTTCTGTCTTTACACACACCATCATACTTCCTCTATATGGAAATAAAATTTTATGGCAAGCCAGATCATTATGAGAATTTAATATAGAAATTTTTTTAAATTTCGTAGAAAGTCTATCTCTCTTGCAAATATTTGCATTGCCATCTCACCCCAAACAGGCATCAAATAATCAGCACACAGGCAGCAAATATCTGCCTCATTTCCATTTCCTTATTCTGCAGTGGCAATGGTGTTTCTCTGCCTTGCAAATAAGAACATAAACGTGTGGAACATCTGGATGTTTAATGGGATGAAAGAGACAGTGGTTCCAAATTGTTCACTAAGTGAATGTTATTCCATATGCCAAAAATACTTTGACAGATCCCCATGAAACATAATTTCAATTATATATGCCTCTGCTCTCAAAAGCTGAGCTGTAAACATCTGACAGCTTCACTCAGTGAGTCTGCTTCCCTGGGGAGACCAGAGTCCAATCTTCTGATTGAAGAATTAAGAATGCATCTTTCTCATAATTCCTCTTCTCTTAGTTAAAGATCTGAGCAAACTCGTTCCTGTCTGCTTCTTATTAACAGCAACATTCACAAACTTCTTGTCAGATATCCAGTTAGCCAAACTAACAAGGACTATAGCTCAGAGAAATCAGGGCCATAGTCTAGGAAAAAATCAGATTGCTCAGTGCCAAGGACAGTTTTATTTAGTGCAGGGAAATATAGACATTAAAGACATGTGAGACTGCATGCAAATTGCAGGTAGGCAAATGGAAAGAAAGACCTTTTCTCTACAGTTAACACATATTAACACAGAAATCAAGAATTGAGAATGAGTCCAGAATTCCAACCATATTTCAGAACACAATTTAATTTTAAAAGATTTTTTTATGAAAACTTGCACAGTGGATGGATGGCAAAATCAAAAGACTGAGAACTACAAATACATCTGTGAAAACTTATTGTTACAGCAATATATTGTGTGAATTATGAATCTCTGATGCTTCTCTATAAATTAACTCTCTTTTAAGATGGGTTTTCTCACCTAGATATTCTCTGCTCACAGCTGTCACAGAAGCCTTGGGTCATACATATGGCATGCCAGTTTTAAACTCCCTTTCCTTACGCTTCAGATGTTCCTGAAATCCATTGAAAATTTCCACTGAAATCCATTGAAATTTTCTCCTAACACTCACTGCAAATGAAGTACACAGGGCTCTACAGAGGCTGCTTTCAGAGCGCATGCAGGAGGAATCCACTACCAAAAAATATGATTAAGACTTGCACAAGGAATCTTCAGCAGTGACTTTTCTCCACAGGCTGAGGCAGTTTTTTTAAGGAATAGGTGAGCAAAAAAACACTCTATATGTGAAGAACTACACTGGCTAGGTACACTGAAAATATTAATTATAGCCCAACTGAACAAAGCATGAATATAAATAACTCTAGATACAATCCTTCCCTGAGGCAGTTTGGGCTGTGCACAGAGGTTGGCCCAGCATTGGGTCATTTCCACCACAGAGTTTAGGACCCAAAACTCAGGGAGCAGAAGAAAGTTAAGCCAACTCAGCAGATGTTTCTTCCCAATCAATAGCTTTTATTTCTGCCTTGAGGAGGAGGTGACCTGAGTGCCAGGTTGTTTACCCACCCCTGAGGCAGGAGGTGCTCGCTGCAAAAATGCAACCCAGTGCTCTACTTTTCTGGAAGTGGGATCACACTCCCTCTTCAGTCCACCCAGAGGTACACTGAAAATTTGTAATAAATTAAAGATTGCTGTTGCCCCTGCAGCTAGGTGTAGGCACCAGGCAGAAAATGCCCCCAGCTCAGTGGCCCAAACAGGACTGGATGGGTCCTGAAAGGTGGCTCCCAGAAGTGGCTGAGAGACTTGGGCTGCACTGGCAAATTAAATATCAAAAACTTGACTCCATCACAGGCTTTTTGTTCCACTTAAAATACCTAACTGTGAAGTTACAAGCTTAAAGAAGAACTTTTGACATCTTTGCTCAGTTTTTAAAATTACTCACTCAGCAGCTCTTTCAGAAATTTGTTTAATTAGGATAGAATTGGTGAGGGAACAGAGGCAGAAAAAATCCCAAGTCAATGACTTCCCCCTAACTAAATAAAAAGTCCTGGATTAATAAGCCACAAATATGATCATGGAAAGTTTTGTCAATGAAATATTCCCTTTTGTGAATTAGTTACACGACCATAATGCAGTCTTCAACTCAGGACACTCTTGTGGGTGTGTGCTTTATCTTGTTACCTTTGGATATTTGATCAAGGGACAAACACGGGAATTTTAGTGCATGTGCAAATATTTACATACATATTTCTATGCTGTGCAATGGCCCTCAGCATCCTTTTGACACCTAGGAATCATTTCTTGGTCCCCTCCATCCCTCCCCCGCACACGAGTGCTCTACCAGGGTTATTTACTTTTGAGTTTTTCTTACCTATGTTTAACATCCTTTTGGACAACTCCTTAGCAAAGGCATCTGTTTAGCTGTTACTAAAAACTTATGAAAATTTCCTCTTTCCTCCTTGGTACTATTTTTATCTTTTCTCTATGTCAAAGCCTGCTGAAGGCACTGCTCTCTGCCTCTCCTTACCAGCTTCATCACACCCTCCTCTGCCCAAAGCCACACCTTATATTTGTTTGTCCTCTTTCACACTGCCTTGCAAAGCAGAAGTGGGGAGCACCAAGGCTGTACTTCTTACATCTTGCCTTTTTCTGGAAGCTAATTGTCTTTACTTTCCCTCTATCACAGTCTCAATTTTTTCCTCTCTGTGATCAATGAATTGTTCATGGACAGGCTTGGCCTCTTACAGGAAATAAAAAACCTGGAGAAACCCCCAAGAACCCAAATTCTTACACTAGCTACTTCTCAGGACTGCCTATAATGACACCCACACATATTTTTCCATATAAACAGCACAACAGCAGCTAAAAGATGCTATGGAATCATTAATAAAGAGAAAATGTGAGCTCAGAGACAGGGAAAAAGGGGATTAGAAATTCAGGCAGGAGTACCCTTCCCCTTGAAATGAGGTCCATGAAATGGATAAGACTGCTTGTGGATTGGCTGTTAATGAATTACCACAAATAAAGAGAAATTAATAAGGAAAACCTTCCCATTTAAGTGAAGAACATATATCTAGACCAGCAATTTGGGTGAGATAATTACCAAAGTAATTTTGTTAAATGGGAAAAATGTACTATATTTTTTTTTAGAGCGCTGCCATAAAAACCAAAATGTTATTTTCACTTGCAGAGAATCTGCCAAGGGTTCTCTTTGTACCTGATGAAAGACCATACAACCAGCTTACTGAAAATCACTTGAAGGAATTTAAAGGCAGAATAATAACAAAACTGCTAGAGGGAAGAACAGGAGAAAGTCTGCTGTAAACATGAGAATATAATGGAAAGAAAGTATAAAAAAAAATCATGTAAGACTACTGTCACCTGGCTCTTAGAAAATTGAGCATGGCATAAAAAAATAATGATAGTGACAGGAACAAGAAAATGAAATCTTTGTTCATTAATGATCATTAAGACAGAGGGGAAAAAAAAATTGTTCTTCCTGCTATTACAGAATATTTATCTATGCAAAGCATCATGTCAAACTGCCCTTCCTCAGCAAGAAACAACAAAATTCCCAAGATCAGTTTGCTGCCCTCATGTCCCACTACAGGAATGCTCTTGGGGCTATAACTCAGATTTGGTCTGTTTTAAAAAACAACTTAAGTGAAACAAGAAAATTAGATATTTGGGAATCACGGGGCAGTTTTTGAGGAATTCATTGGAAAATCCAAAATAAATATTGCTTGATAGTGACTGGTTAGTGCACAGGAATACTGGGAAGTTCCACAACCAGAGTGGTGAGTGCACTTACTCCACTTGGGAGCCCAAAGGGAAATGTCTGGAATTGATCCTTTTCCTCCTACATGTTTTTGTGTTTGTGGAAAGGAAAGGCTAAGGGGGTTTGACAGGGTCGGTTATGGCTCTTTCTTTCTGCTGCTCTTGGAAGGAAACTTTGCTTCCATTCCCTGTCCCTTTTCCAGAAACAACTTCCTACTCCCAGAAGTACCACATGAAAACTGTCACCCTACCGGGGGCTCAAATGCAGCTGTGCCTGAGGTCTGGTTTCCCAGAATACATGAAATTATTGGGAACAAATGGCAAAATGGACAAATAGGGAGATTTCAGGGAATTGTACTAAACCCAGAAGTTATTTATTGCCACAGTTTCCACAACTGGTTTGAATTCGCTATCTAAATTTTAGTGGCAATTTGGCTGCTATCTTTTGTCTAATTAGAACTAAATGTAGGCTGTACTTTAACTCTATTAATTCCCTTCATGTCATTATCTCAAGCTTGCAGAGGTGCTCAGCAGCATCCACACTGGTGCCCCTTACATAAGGTTCATTGCTTTTCTGAGTAATAATGCAGGTTGAGGATTCAAGGGGTGATTCAGTTAGAGCTCAATAAGAACAACTTAAATTAAAAGAAGAGACTTCTTAATTTGTGCTGCAATTTTCCCCCTTTGGATTACCACTGCTTTTCCATCTCTCCTTTAATAAGATGTCTCCCTCCTGGTAAATATCTGTCTACGTGCAAGGACCTTTGCATCTATCTTTTTCTTCTCCTTCTATTTTTAGTGCACATCTGTTCCTGTTTTGACCTCAATTCTCTTTCATCTGGGGCTTCATTTTTTCTGAGTATTCCTACTGCCAGTTCTTCTCACAGCTGTCAGATCCCTTTTTTCTGGCAGACCCACAATGTTTCTGTTGGTGGCAAGTGCCTGGACTCCTTCTCTTGGGCTGGTAGGGGAAGGCAGCTCTGCAGAGAGCCCAGGCTCACCTCCTGCCCCCACCTCCCAGCACTGCCAGTGTGGGCAGGTTCCAGAGGTTACAGCTTGCTCTCTGTTTTCTCCCTGCACTTCTTTTGTGCTTTTCTGATACCTCAAGGTGTTACCAACCACTGCCAATTGAGCTTGTTCACATGCATGACAATAAATACCACTTCTGCTCTTTTCACAGGCTGTATTTCATTTTTCCTTGGATCACTAATGAGGGAATTTGTTTTGTTCTACCTCATTTCTCCTCTTGGCAGCAGAATTGGGAGCATGAGCAGGAAGATGCAGGAAGGTCTTTACTCCCTGGCTTTTATCTCAGCCTCAGCAGTGTTTGCAGAAGGAAGATGTCACACTATACCTTTTTTTGACCCAGAGATGGGGCAACGGATAGGCATTTTAAAAACTTTAATTCTATTTTCAGCCTCATGAGGAGGGTGAGACAATACAGATGTTATAATTCACACCATCACAATCAGAAGCCAATTATTTCCTAATTACAATACCCTCTAAGCATTTCTTGGCCTATCAGCTTTAGCCACACCATGCTGTAAATGCCTTAAAGCCAATCATCTAAAACTGCCCCTCGTGGGTCCCACTACAATGCATCTTTCACAGCTCTGTTTCCCCAAAGTATCCAGTCTTATTTGCAAGGCCATCCTTTGAAACTTGTTTCCAGCTCCATTTCTCTCTCAACCATGTCTGTCCTACTTCATGGCATTTCTAACTCAGCATTTCTTGTCTGAAAGTTTACATAGAGATGCACACTGTGTGAGCCTTCTGTCAGGCCCTGACAACTCTCTACAAATCCATTTTCCACACTTCCCCCTCTCTCTTGGACAGAAAAACCTTGTTTGATGGCTTTATTCATTTTTTGTTGCATCCAGTGAAGTACACAAGGTACTATTACTAACACTGTTGCAATCACAACCAATGTATATAAACCTATTTTGTAAGCTCTTTTTGCTAAGGTGTAAAACTATTTTTCAAACAAGTAATCTAACTATGACCTATCCTTTGTTTTAATTTGATTTGGTGAATTTCCAGAATAGGAAGCATAAACAGGAAGATGCAGGAAGGTCTTCACTCTCTGGCTCTCATCTCAGCCACAGCAAGGTTTGCAGAAGGAAGAATTTGTGCTCATCTCCCCAAGTGCATCTGGTGATGCACCCAGTGCCGCTGCCAATCCCAGCAGTGCCAATCCCAGGGCACTTTGGGGATGCCTCCTGGCACTCAGCCCTGCCCTCAGGCTCCAGTGCCCGTGGGAAAGGCAGACAAATCCCTCTGCCTCCCCTCCTCATCCTTGCTGATGCTGTTGTTGCCCCATTTGTATAAACTGATTTGGGAGAAAGTGTCATGGCTGTGCAAACAGGGATCAGCTAACATAAATATTTTCCCCCTGTTTAGCTGATGTGTTCAGTGCTTTTGTCTCAGTCAAATTCCTGTGCAATTTCAGAGGTGTAAAACAGTGGTGTAGCGCCCAGACATATTTAAACAAGACACTCAGTCTAATATATTTTAAAAATTTAATTCAAAAAAGCTACTCTGCACTCGATGCATGTTATCCAAAGGCCACACACACCTTAAGCAAATTCAGATAGCACAGTGAACATGCCAATTCTAGAAATTTCTACCTCCAATTCCATGTAATATTGTAGAAAAGAGGAATGTGCACTGCAAACGCTGCTCAACTGAAACATTAAAAATTATCCCTTCTGCTTTTCCTTCCTCTTAGAGCACAAAGGGAATCTAATTGACATTCTCAGTGTCTCTCCAGAATTCAATTCAAACTCAAAGTACACTATCAAAGGCTGAAACATCAGACAGAAATGATTTGGGATGACGGAGCTATACATTAATTTAACTCTAGTGGATCCTCATGAAAAATGATACCAAATGCAGTTAAAAGGACTTTACCTGCTTTTAAGAGAGAATAATAAAGTTATTGGGGATTTTCTGAACCTTAAAGCTGTCTTGCAATTGAGTATGCTTGTGAAACTTGGCAAACGCAGCAAATCACAGTAACTCATGAGCAGACGTGTGTGATGTTTCTCTTTTCAGCTGATCTTTTCTCACTGAAAAGAGTTTTCTCTCTCTCTTGTAAGAGACAGAATCTTTCAGGATCTGCAATTTTTTAGGTTCTCTCCAATTCCACCCAATAGTATCATTTATGGGTTTTGCCTTCTCTTTTCCTTTTTCTGAAAAAAGAAATCTCTGTATTGGATTTCAAGTCACCCTGATAGCATTTCCCAGCCAAGTAATTCCTTTGGTGCAGTATCCTGCACCTCTACCTTGCAGATGATAAACAGTGCTAAAACCTGGTTTGTCTCATGCTCAGGGCTGGTGTGCCACTTCAGGAAATTCAGGATGCTAATCAGCTAAATTATAAAGAAGAAGAAGAAAAGGAACATAAAGTTGTTTCCTTCAAAATCCCCTTCTGGACTGCACTAAAGCAGACCCACCCACATTCAGCACAGTAAAGGAGTAGCTCACTATCACCTATCAATTTTCTGGTTTATGCAGGCATCTTATTCTGAGCACATTAAAACAGTGTTGATAAGAGCAAAATGGTTTATTTTTTCTTTAGTCTAGATTTCAAAGAAGTGCTCTTAAGAAGGAAGGTATGCCCAAGAAGCAGTGCATTACCACAGCACTCTTATTAGCATTTCTTCAAAGATGCCTTCAACTCTGTCCTGGCTACAAAGACAAAATCTGCATTTGAATAAAGACATTCAAAATGAAGTTGAAAATTGTCAGAGTCTCACAGAAAAGATGGACATAAGCCATAAAGCTGAAATGTAGCAAGAGATAAAAGACAGTAAATGTGCACAGATAAGCAGCTCTTTTGCGTTAGATATGACTTCAGAAAAAAAAATGGAGAGACTGCCTATGTTCCAGCAGCTTCCTGCTGATCCCAAAAAAGCAGGGAAATTTCAGTCATTTGACTTGTCACCAATTACCAGCAGAGCCAATGGCAAGGAGGTCTTGCAGTGTCTCTGAGTAATTACTGCCAAGATCACTGAAACAGACACTCCAATATATCCAGCCCTGTGTGATGAGAGCCTGGTCCTTCACAAAAACATATAAGAAACCCAGGGAGGATAATTATGCAGCCTCTATGAAACAATTTTTTTCATAAGCCCAGGCAACTAGGGTTCAAATCTCAATATGCTTCTTTTCTCTATACTGCTTAGTTGGGCCAAATATGTATATAAAAATAAACATTCATCACAGGTTTGGGAATAATTTTTTAGAGCAGTGTCTTAGGTTGGAAATGGGGGTGTGTGTTCTGTCCCCATCTGCCAGAGGTGGGGCAGTTCTCTGCCATTCATTGGACAGGTTTTCTTTATCCCTCCCACAGCCAATCCTCCCTCCAGGAGATCTCTTCTGTCCATGGCCAGGGAGTGTCCCTGCAGGGCTGATCAAATTCCATCATCCCATGGGGAGATGCTCCGCCCAGGGGAGGAGCCAAGCATTCCTACCTGGATACAATCTGCCCTGGAACAGCACAGCAGCCTTTGCCCCCTGCATTCCCAGAGGAGCAGCTTTCTCCTGCCCTGCATTCCCAGAGGGAGAGCAGGCCCATCTCCAGCAGCCCTGGAGCTGCAGAGGAAAACTCCCCCCTTGTGCAGGATCCTGCTGCAGCAGAGCCACAGCTGGCACTGCAGGAGGGCTGTGCCACCACCATGGGATGGGGCTGTGCCACCACCATGGGATGGGGCTGTGCCACCACCATGGGATGGGGCTGTGCCACCACCCTGACACACAGGGGACAGCTCAGGTTCTGACTGTCTCAGTGGTTTGCTTCTTTTTGTACTACTGCATTTGAATTTTTAATTTTCCTATTAAAGAACTGTTAGTCCTACTCCCATATCTTTGCCTGAGAACCCCTTAATTTCAAAACTGTAATAATTCAGAGGGAGAGGGTTTACATTTTCCATTTCAAGGGAGGCTCCTGCCTTCCTCAGCAGACACCTGTCCTTTCAAACCCAGACAAATGGGACCTAGAAATGAATGACCATGGCAATGAATTTAACATTTCCACCAAAGGGATGCAATGTTTGCCAAACCCTGTGACTCATTTCTAACATTGCTTGTGGGCTGAGATATTATGCATTATCTGATTAATTTATCAAACAAAAAAAAAGAAAACTAAGAAATAAACAAAGTCTTACATTATGTATAAATCTGAACCTTTCAGTGTTTTTCTTCCAGAAAAAACCACTAACAATGACCCCTCGCACCCATTTTTATAGCATCCCTGTGACCCCATTCACAACCTCAGTTATAATTCAGGGATAATGACTTATTGTCATTTAGGCATATCAGTCAGTCTAACCTCCAGGTCATAACACCTACTATAATAAAGTTCCACATAAAATGCTTGCCAAGAATACATTGTCTTTATCCTGCCTGCAGTGAAAGCCAATGAAGAAACCTAGATCCATTTCAGCTTAACTGTCTAATAATATTCAGGTATCTCTTACAAAAACATTAATTTACCTTTTTTTTCCCCATGCACTTTACTGGTTTGTAAAATTCCTAATGAGTCCCCTTAGTATGCTGTACATTTAATTTCCCTCAGTTAATGCTTCCATGGACAGCCATTCTTTTCTCTTTCATTCAGATTTCATTTGGGTTCACTTTAACTTTCTGAGAGCTGCATTTCATTATTTATTCAAATGTATCATCCTGGCTTTTCCCTTCCATTCTGCCAATGGTTTATTTAGTTCTTGTTGAAAGAAAACATTAGAGCTCAAACATGTTTTCTCAAAATGATTTTGTAAGGAAAACCTTTCAGATAGAGCATGAAAAAATTTTAGATGTTACAACCCACTTTTTTCAAACTAGACCTGTTGAAACATCAGTGGGAATAAGTGGTGGATTCCCAATAGCTTTAAATAGAATCTGACATTGTAAGTCTGGCTCTGATGTTGTCCTTGGTATCAAGCAGCTGCTCCAGAAGACAGATTTCCTGAATGTTCCTATAAATGATCAAATATTTAAAGATACCTCCCTTGGCATGAGTCAATGAGGAATAAAAAATACTCCTTTTCCTTTTTTTGTAAAACACACACTGATTTAACAGGTGCTATTTGCTTATTACATAAGTACTTGGTTAGCTTCTAATTACAAAGTTGGTGGAAATCTCAATTTAGAATGCAAAATTTTGACTGAGGGATTTTAATATTTTAAATTTTGAAAGGAACAACTAACAGCAAGAACTAATAAAAATATCCCCACTGGAGCCACAGAGAGCAGGACACTTGAACAAGTTTGCACATAGCAGGAATAAAACTTTGTTTACCTTTATTTGGGTTCAGGTAGGTAAAGCAAGCACTTTTATATCCTGATTTCCTAACTGTAAGGCTTATGCCCACATTCACATAGCATTACACACCACTCAATGTATTAAAAAAAAAAAAAAAAAGTTGATTATAAAAGTCAGTCCAATGTCCATAACAAATTCAGGCTTTAGTCTGCACCAGTTAAATATGAATGGGTCAGATTTACTTGGAATAGCACACAATTATACATCAGGGCAAGAGAAACTAAAAATAACTTCATCTATCTGGAGACCAGAAAGTCAATGACTGAGAAATGCTGCACTATGACTCAGGACCACTTATAAAGATATATTGTTGTAACAGACAAGGCAGGAATTATCTTTGTCAAATACCACCAGCTAACACTTCCTTTTTTTAAGCAGGTTGGGCTTTTTTGGAGACATCTTATTTCAAAACATGTAACTCTGAACATGCTCAGGAAGTAACAGACTGCATGGCAAATAAAGGAAACAAAAACCAGAGAGGTTTTATCAAGGGGGAAGGCACACAGAGATTATATTCTTTGTTTGGTGAAGGAATCAGCATCACTAGTAAAATCCTCAGCCTCTGCATAGCCCTCCATGGGCTGAACCATTGGTCTGCAAGTCATGAACATCATATTAATATTTGCATTATTGCTTTTTATGAGCTGCAGGGACAAATGATAAAGCTGCACTAATATAAATATTTGTCACAACAAACTGTAACCAACATCACTTCATCATCCTCATACTCTGGGAACAACAAACTCCATCAAACACGTTACAGTGCCTGCTCTACATGGTTACAGAAAAACAAGAATAAAGAACTGAGAGAAAAGCCACAATTTATCTCATGAGTTTTCCTCTTGTGGCTTAATACAATGGTTACCATGCTACCTTGTCAGGCTGGAGATAAATGGAGCAGTTGGAAGCTGAAGCCTAAAACAGTTTCAAGCCTGGCTGTGTTCACACATTAAGAAATGACTGGAAGTAGCCTTAGCTCAAGGAGAACTGAGCACTCTGAGAAAAGACACAATTCTAGAAAAAACACTATACTCTCCAGCTATTCTTCCTTTCATTGTCTTTTTCCCCCCCCTCCTGCTGTTTTTGAAATGTTAGCATCAGTTGGCACAATTTCTGCTCCCTGCCTGCCAGCATTTCAGTAAAACACTGATCATTCTGATGAGAAAGATGAAAAAAACTATCAGGTTCAAACAGAAAGTTGTATAAAGTTCATGCATGATTCAGTCTCCTGTAGGGCTTTTTAGTCTATAGCATAAATCTCTAGAGCTAATCTGTAATAAAGAGCAAAAAGAGTGCAGGAAAATGAGTCCTAAAACTTTAAAGACCACACTTTACCCTTGTTATTCACACAGAGCATTACCCAATGTATGGAGAAAAAAAAAACCAAAAACAAAAACCCAGCTAGTTTCAAAACAAGCAACACGGAAAACTTGAGTAGAGCACGAACACAAGTATTTTTAAAATGTATGATCCCTGGCAACGCTGTACCTTTGGCACCAAAGTTTTTAATTTCCTGTATGTTACAATTCTAAATGTAGGAGGCTTGGATACACTTGGGTCTGTAGAAGAATGGCCCCTGAACATAGCAGGTGTCACTCAGCTCAACTCTCACACTCACAATTTGGACTTCAGCGTTCCCTCCCAGCCCAGCCCAGGCACCCAGCAGAATAATTCTGGGTAATCCTGCAGGAGATGACAGAATCCTCCTCCACAAAAGGCCAGGAAAGACCTCTTCATCTCAATGCAGAAGCAGCTCCAATCTGTAGCACTTTGTCCCAAGATCCTAATAACCTCAGTGCCATTCACAAAATCAATTTTTAAATGGGAAAAAACTAAGCTCAAAATAATATAGAAACAGGAGGCATCATGATCAGAAATGGCATAAAACTGCCTGATTTTCAATGAAAATGTCACTGAAATACTGTCTTCATTCAGCAAGTTCTTTGCAGCTCTCCCACTCAACTTTCTATGTCTACAATTCAACATATTTACTGGTTGTAACAGTTTTTAATGATTTCCAAAAGAACCGGGCTGCAATATGTAAACATGATCCAAAAGATTAAATCATAAACAGGGGAAACATACTCTGAGGATAGGAATGAAGAGAACTGATTTTCATTTGTGTGGAAATTAGCTGCTGGTAGGTAGCTTAGGGTTGGCAAGTTAGATATTTTATTCAAAAACAAAATGTCTGCACGGTAGTAGCAGATTCTAGATTTTTCTATTATTTTCTGGTGATAAAAACCTTTTCTGTGCCATCTTTGTCCATTGGAAATTGTACAACTTTAACTTAGGAAAATTGGTGGGCTTTTGTCCTGTTAAGTAATAAAATTCATTCAAATTGCAGTATTCAATGTTTACCTAGCTGTCTTTGTGTGTGTTGAGTGCCTATATACCTATATGAAGCAGAAAATTAAAGAAAAGGAAGATGAGAAGCTCTAAGAAGCAAGCTACAATGTTTTTTTCCTCTCAGATGACACAAGATCATTGAAAACCTTAAGAACTTGCCTCACAGAAAAGCTATTCCCCTCAGTTTTCCATGATCTGTCTTGTACTTTCTTACAATCAGAGAAAAACATTCTAACCGTGTATTTCCTCAATATGCCCTTGCCCCTTTTCAAATATGAATGAATCCTGTGGAGGAGCCTGTAAGGTAGTGGTACCATACAGGCATGGGACACATCTTTTCAAAACTAGGAAAAAATTATTTATTTTCTCCAATAATGCAAAAAAACCAACCCCACATTATCCAGCTTTGATTATGTCCTTTAGGTGTCTGAGAGTCTTAAATAAACCTCTCTCACCCTTACCTTTACCTCTCTGTAGGTTTTAATAAACGCATTACACAGACACAAAACTACTTTTCTGAGTTGCACTAAGAACATTTAAAGCTTGTTTTTCAAGTTACATGAAATGTCTTCCATATCACAGCCTACAATTTTATTTTTTTTTAACCACCATGAATGTCCTTAAAGCCATAACCTGATGCTGAGCTGCCCTAAGACATCCCCCCACAGTGCTGCAGAGAGGCTGCCAATTTGGCCAAAAGGCAGCTGTTTTGAAAACTCCTCCAGGATAAGATCACTCCTGGCTTGACAGAGATTTGGGGCTTGTGGCTTTGGAGTGAAAAGTTCAGTGAAATATTTCACTGCCCAGAGAGCTCCTGCTCGGAGCTGTTCTCCAGTGCAGAGATTTGCTCTCCAGTTTTGCCTGGGGTAAAGCAAAGCTGATGTCTGCAGAGCACCCCAGGCCTTTTTTGGCATCCTCTATCTGGTAACATAAATGGTCATCATCTCAGTCAAATAATTAAAACACTGTTCAAAGAAAAAGAAATAATTTTAAATTATTAGATGTGCAAGACCTGCCGCTTACCCATGAGTATGAAAGTTGAGCAAAAGGAAAGACACACAATGCTTCTTGCCATTATATAAGAAAGTTTAAGGCTAGATGTGCAATTATATAAGAAAAAGGACTGTTTTAAAGGCTGTGTGAATGACTGCCTCCACCGGGTAGGAGCTTGGCTAAGAGAGAGTGCTTTAAGATGTTGGTATCTGTTCAGCAGATAATCTCCTTGGAGCAGTGCCACACATTTTCCAGTGAGCCTCAAGGGCTGGGGTGGCACTGGGGATGCTCCTTCAGCTGTGGGAACTGGCTTCCCCTCAGCCCCGTGGGAAGAGCAGACACAGTGGGTGTGAAGGCACGGCAGAGAGGAAACTCCCATGGACAAGTGATGCCCTCAGTTTTAGCTTTCATATTTTTCACATTCTGAGCTTCCAAGGTGTGCAGCTCTGAGCCTCATATCAAGTGTCAGTAAGCTCTCTTCACAGGATAGGCAGGCAAAACAATTCTTTTCCAGCTTGAGACCAAGGACAACTGTTACAAGCTTCAGACCCAAGAGCATAAACAACAGGAATTCAAGAGAGGAAAACAAGCAGGATGGGGCTTCATAACCTGAAGCTGGAATTGGACAATGAACTGCAATATGCAAATGGAGCAGAACTTGAAAAAGTGAGAGACTATTGACATCTTATTGCAAAAGTTTCATACCTTCTTGGTGATTTCTCATGAGCAGCTCCTCACAGTACCAACTCCTTCGTCTTCACAGCACAGCCAACAAACTCCAGATCCCCTCTCCCCCAGCTGACCCACTCTTCTATAGCACTCACGCCCATTGCACACAGCTGTGGCCTCTTAAGGGCAGGCCTGTTCCTAATCTCTGGTAATTAGTACAGCTGCAACTCCTGAGATTACCTTCTGCACTGTCTTTATTTTCTTACATTTTATCCCCCTGCATGAGACCCCGGGAGTGCTCGTGCATTTTGGGACTATTTTGGTTCATCTTGGGTGCAGCCCAAGGTGGGTCCATGGAGGAGATCCTGTGAATAAATCCCTGCTTTATTTTTTAGCTCTGCCCAATCTCTGCTCTAGGTCAGCCTCATCCAGCCCCTCAGCTCTGCAGAAGAGGGGCTCTGTAGCCCTTCCTGGCTGGCAGGCACTCATGCAGCCCATGCAGCACTAATTAAAGCACTGCTGTCTCTGCTCCACCAACATCTCCCTCCTGTGCTGCTCAGCCCCCTGTGATTCCTCTGACTGACTTTAGGCATTTGGGCACCTTTTCCTGTAATCAGGCAAGAAACTGATGGCTGGTGGGCTGTACCTGTCACCGGCTGCTGCGCTGGCTGTGAGCAGCCCCCAGCTGAATCCTGCAGGGAGCATTTCCTGGATGTCCTGCACGTCCTGTCACCTGAGAGCCATGCCCTGCTCCATCTGCTGACAGCCAGCAGGGCTCAGGGACACAGCAGCCTGTGCTCTCCCAGGCCCTGGCAGCCAGGGCAGGGCTGTTCCTTCTCCAAAGCAAGAGCCAAGCTTGAAATTGGTCATCTTCCATTTGCACCAGGCCTGACCCCTGTTTCACCCAGTTTCAGAATAGGAAAGCTGGAAGTTAATAGACTGGATAGACAAGAAAGTCTAAAATGCTCACCTCCCATTTGCATCAGACCTGACCCCTGTTTCACTCAGTTTCAGAATAGAAAAGTTGAAAGTTAATAGATTGGATAGACAAGAAGGTCTAAAATGCCCACCATACTCCCCTTTACCTTTTTCTTCCATTTCCTTGGTGGCAAGCCAGTAAAGCATTTTGAATTACAAACAACATATCCACATGAGAGAATTTCAGGGATAACATTAGTGTTTCTGGAGATAATCTCAGAAAAATCACAGCCTTTGCTACTTATCTGAGATTTGCTTGATAGATCTAAAAGGATGATTTTACTTGTAGTGCATATCTGCTCCTAGAAAGGCAATGTGATTACCCAGCACTGGATTTCCACTGTAAAATTAAATTTTTTTTCCATATGGCGGTAATTGCAGTGCAGGATCTCAGTAGGCATATAAAACAGAGAGTAGAAGAAAGATATATAGCACAGGCAGGCTCTGCCAGCTCTGGAAACACTTCTATGCAAATTGAAAGCTAAAACCAGAGTTTTTAACTGAAAAACACAAGTGTATTCTCAGGTTTGGGAATCAAAATAAATGCAGGTATTTAGTTTAGGTCTATCCATGTATGGAGCAATCATCTCATTGCTTATTTTAAGAAAATTATGTGTAATACAGATTCTAGATAATGCAAGATTATGCAAATCTTAATAAATGTTAAAGGAAACAGCCCTGACTCTGTGAAGATACTGGCTATTCCAACAGTTCTTCTCTTCATTCTTTCATTTGTTACTAACAGTGAATCAATAAGGTAAGGCTCAAGGAATACTAAAAAAAATTAAGAAGGGGAAGAAAAGGAGATTGGCGCAGTTGATTTTTTCTTTGGAAGATTTTATGTCAAGAAACAAAAGAGCAGTTGAGAGAGGAACTATTGAGTCTAGAGTGACCAGAAAGTTAAGGTTTTACTAGGAAACAGTAAGGGCCATGTGAGCCAATATAACTTTTTTATGTGCAGTTATGATGAGAATTTTTTCAATATATATAAAACCAAGGTCCATTTTTCATCTGAGGTTCTACTGGGTGTGTTTAGAGTGGCATTTTTGCAATAAATTACTTTTTATTACTTCTCCTTGCTGTAAGCACTGCAGTGCTACTCCAGAAAATGAGAAATATTTTACTTTCTCTCCCATACTAACACAATTCTTAGTAAATTCTACTATTGCTGCCATTTTTGCACATGGTGACATGAAGTGATGATACCAACAATATGAATAAGCTTCAAGTGATATTTTGGTCTTGGTACCATTTTTCAAAACTAGATGTTTAGAACCCATGGGAATGAATCTTTCTAGATAAACCTTTAAACATTTATTTGCTAATAAAAGCTGTGTGTCTGCTATATGACCTACTTAGCCTTTCATCCAGTTTTGTTACCAGGTATTCAATTTTTCACAGGTCAAGACAAAATTTTAGACTCCTATTTTGACAACTTGTTTTTTGTAGTGTCTCTACAGATTGTGTTTCATAAATCTCTGGGGAAAAAAATTGCCTCCAAAATGATAGTCATAATCATAAACTGGGGAAAAAAACCCAACATGTATTTTTTTCCTTTTTTCCTTTAAAACCTTTTTGTAAAGGACTGAAAGATTTGGTACTTCTTTAACTCAGTCTCTTGTCTGCCACAGGTTCTTTTTAGACTTCAAAATCCTTTCAATACCTTCCTAAATCACCTTTAGTTTGCTCATTAGAGATAGATGTTTCCTCCCTTAACTTCAAATGTTAAACTGAAATGTGAATCACAAAGTCTGCCAGACACATGAGATACTGATCCTTAAATATTTATCCACAAGTAGAAATTTTTCAAACCATGAACATAACTTCCTAGGAAATTCTGTATTATTCCCTTTAAGATGGTAGGGATAGAAACTTGTCACTGAAGAACATATATTGTGTAAAAAAAGGTTTTGTTTTATATTATCAAAGCCTATTTTCTATAATTCTAAAAAGACACAGATGTAGGAGATGTCTGTTACAAAGGAGGACACCTCTGAACTGAAAAGATGTAAAATATTATTATAAATCTTCTCCTGCTTCTTTAAATCTTTCCAATACTGGGGGAAAAAAGATCAATAAAGCACTACGGTTTTGATTCTTCACAGCATAGGTTAGTTCAGCTGTTCCACCAAAATTGTTGCTGAGAGCTTGGAGTTCACCATCCAAACATTATATAATCACGAGTTAGTGTGCCATGAAGTAAGAAAGTAGTAAATCAGTGTCTCCTCATCTGTAATTAGGAATAAATTCCAAGCAAAGGAGAGGCTTTTTGCTTCTCGTGTGTGTGGTGTGCTCGTAAGGACAGAGAAGTTTCTCCTGTGCTGTAAGAAAATCCTGCAGCAACTACAGTCTGCCTCCATGGGGGAGCCACGGTGTTCTGTTTGCTGGAACAGACTTGGCTTGTTTAGAAACCACAGAAATTCATCCCTGGCTCTGAGAGTACTGCCTGCTTACAACAAGCTATTTTCTGCTGGCACCGTTAAATTCATTTATTGAGATGGCTCCGGGCTCCACAAGCAGAACCTCCCTCCGACCTCCCCTCTGCAAAGTGAAAACAAAGAGCAAATAACTGAGAGTGCACAACAAGAATGAGAAGTACTTGAAAACAATAGCTGGTTAGGAGAGCAGCTATTTAAAATATTAGTAAATCAGCATGTGGCTCTGCAGAAGATGACATTTAAAGCCTCTCCCATTCTCTTCCTCATTTCTCATTGTTCTTTCAGAGGCATGGAGAAGTCAAGAACAGCAATTTTTTAGCATTTGGAAAGAGCTCAGCTTAACTGGGAGCTCAGGGACTCCTCAAGACCAGGACAGATCATTTCTGACTTTGGTGGGACAAAAGAAAAACCTGTATTTCTCAATATGGCACCTTCTGAAGAAAACCTCTCTTTCTTTCTTTTTTCTTTTTCCCCTTCAAAAAACAATGTTGCAAAGTGATTTCTGAGATCTCAAGGAACTCTTTTATGACTTGATATATTCCTATAGAGGATACTCTGCTTCCATTTTCCTAATGGGTTTATGTAGCATACTTTAAGGCAGCACGCACACAACGAGCATAAATTGTTTACACTGCTCTGCAAATCATTGAAGGAATTATAGATAGTAAAGGACTAATATACATCAAATTAGCTTGTAAAAGGCAAGGCAAATATAAGATGAATGGAACAGCAATGCAGAAAAATAAGCCTATTGCTACTGAACTCAGTAGTAATATCTCATTTTAAAGTACTTTAATTAATACCAATCCTTGAATGCTTGTGGCATCTGGAGCAAACAAACAGATTATAATGAGGTGCCAGTGTTTTCCAGCCTAAGTAAATCCTCACATGATTTTATTTACGATATTTTAATTGTCTGTGAGGAGAAATTGTTACTTTTGATTTCACTACACGCTCTTAATTTGTTCCTGACTTTCCAAATATTATTTCAGCAGCAATGCTGGTAGAGAAAAACTTAACTTGAGAGAAACATAACTACTGAGGGCAGCTTACCAGAACTGGTGCTGTACCCCCAGAGTAGGCGGTGAACAGCAGTCAGATAAGAAACAGAGCCAGGCTGCACAAAACATCTCCAGGGCAAAAGATCAGACAGAAAAATTCTCCCAGGCTTATTCTTTCAAAAATAATGCTCTTATGCTCTGCAGTGAAGTAATTAGGAAACATTTTTTACTAATAGCTTTTTCCATCTATTAGAGGCTGGTGCTCTGCGGAGTAGACTCCTTATAGCATAAATTTCCTCAACCCACTCATGATCTTATTTCCTAAATATGGCACTACAACAAACTTAGCAACAAGCCCTCTCAGCAGTAAGTAGAAAAATCTATTTTGATAAACTGACTCAGTTTAATTTTTACACTGCACAAGGAAATATTGACTTCCAACATGCCCTGCACATTACATCATTCTTCCTCCCTGGCAAAGTTTACATAGATGCTGCATATTTGCATCTTCCATACGCCAAGTTCTAGCACTAAGTAGCAATTTAACCAGAGAATGCATAATTCAGCAGCTCCCTGAACCTCCTTGTTCACAGGCACATTACATATGTTTCTGATTCAATTCAACACCATGAGGATCTTTGATAGACAGGCATGTTACTCCTGCAAATTTCCACACACACAGAGATCTGATACACATTTTCAGCACTCACTTCTCCAAGGATGTTTTTATCTGGGTGATCTGTTCTTACCACTTGCAGCTCTGAATTCCCAGCTACCCTGACACTGAATCAAGATTGAAAGGATTTTCACACCAAGCTAGTGGTTCCCCAGTAGGATAAAGATCTGCTTGAACACCTTGGTCCTCCTAAAATCCCACCCCATCTCTTATCCTCAGAGTGCAATCTCAGGATTCCTCCTGTCATTGCATTCCCTACAGAAAGTGGTAGACAAGAGGCAGGCAGCAGAGACAATAAATTCCTTTGAGTCCATGAATGCTGGGATCCATTTTCCCAACTGTTTGCCTTCTCTGAGGGGTTTTGGGCAGCATCCCAGGAATTCAGTGGGCTGCACATATATTACACTCTGTTGTGTCCACTGGTACTGGTGGATGGAGTTAAAGAAGCAGCAAATAATTCACTTCAGTTGCAAAGAGAAAATAGGAGACAAGGGGAGTTCCTGAGCCTCAGTGAAAACAAAGAGGTGAGGAAAGTTATCTTGATTCTTTCAGATGCCCAGCTTATCAACGTGTCAGAGGCAGTGTGGTAAATGAAACTCAAATTCCTGAAACAAGATCAGTAACTGGAATGAAATCCAGCCCTATGAAATGGGACCATTGCTCTGAAGATTTCCTTCGTGTTTAACTGAATTGTCACAACTACTCCTCTACATGGGGCATTTCTGCTTATTAGATACCAAGTGGAACAGTATTCAGTGCACCCAATTCTGCCAAGCCACCCAGACAAAACTCAGACTATTTCTCTGAGATCACAGGTCAAGCCTATAAAATTTTCCTTTTATTCTTTCCAGGAGACAGAGATTATATAAGATCCATCTATTCTGCTGGCACTGTCAGACCTCTGCAATACACAGGTGCTTGATGTATGGTTTTAGCTTTCCAGACGTTTTGATACCCTGTCATTCCAATAAGCTATTGAGATTGAAAAGTGAATTGAGAGGAGAGGAGGAAAGTGCCTCTGCTCCTGTGACAGCCAAGAAGAATTTCACAAATGCTCTATTCCCACCGAGCTATCAGCAGATAAGCACAAACTCTATTCCCATTCAGCTGGCACCTGCCCTGTCACAGGAATGAAGATGCATTGTCTTTTTGGGAGCAGCATGAGAAAATGTGACAAAACATGAAGAGTCATCAAGAAAATCTGCATTAACCTCTGTGACTGTAAAACACTCTGCCTCTGCAGCTCGAGCTGAAACCCACACAGCAGTGCAGATAGGATGGATTTGGACAGAACTGCAGCAGCATGAAGCCCTTTTGAAGAGTTTCAGATCTGGGTGTTTGTGCTCACTAATTATGGCAGTGGATTAGATGTCATCAGGAGACTTTGTCTCTTTAGGAAGATGCACTGTTTGATTTTAATGTTTTGCACAGTTTGCTCACATACAGGGCTGTTCTGTGTAGGTTGCCCTGAATTAAAAAGAATGAGGAAGAAGGTATTTTCATAGCTCATGTGAAAGTGAAACTTCATTTGGTTATCCCCAGCTGCAGCTACTGAGCAAGGGTCTCAGATGGACAGATCCACACACAAAACCACACTTGGAGAAAACCCCAGTGAGTCCCTGGGAGAACTTTGCAGTCTGGCTCAATGAAGTCTCTTAATGCCATCTACAACCTGGCACAGGTTGTAGCCCTGTCTTCTGACACAAGCAGACCTCAAAGAACCTGCCACGCAGAAACGTCAGATTTTCATGCTTTATCATGCTGCCTTGTAAAACATCAAGTCGTGGGCTTGAGTAGAAATTCCTTGTGATGGAATAAAACTGCAAGATTGTTTCCTCACACAAGGATGAAACAAGATTTTGCTTTATATTTTTATTTAGGGACACAGGCAGCAACAGGCAATGTCCTCCATGGCCACTCTAACAGGATCTTAAGGTGGCAGGTTTTACTGTATGTGGTTTTTAACTCCTCTAGGTGCAGATGAAACCCCACCTACTGATCCTCATACCACTCCATTCCTGATGAGAGCTGCTGCATGCCACATGCAGAGTTCTCCTAAAATATCCTCAAAAAAAAAAAAAAAAAAAAAGTCACAAGTAATTTTTTTTTTGCTGGCAGGGAGCAGGAAATTTGTATAGTTCCTATCAGGGCTGGTTTTAGAAACCAACGACCAGGAAAAACTCCTTGTTGAGTATAGCTCTTCCAGAACTTTACACTAATATTTACACTAAAAATTTTGAAAGCAAATCAAATCAAGTTTGACCCCTTACCCTCCTGAAACACCCTCGGAACCACAAGAATTAGAGCTCCTGGGTTCTGTGAATTTGGGGTTTTTTTGTTAATTTTAAATACACAGGAAGAAATCAGTCTAAAGCTTGGGATGTTTCTCCCTATCACCCTGTATATAAGAATCAAACCTTTTGGTGCAATTACACTTCAGGCAATCTTTCTAAATCCAGTAATGACCCCCCTGCTGCTGCAATCAGGAATGTTTTTAGTTTATAAAGATCAAGCCTGAGCCTTTAGTGGTTGGAGATTTTAGTTAAAGGATTCTTTTTAAGATGGGTATGTATGTGATGATTTTTGATAATAATTGTATCAATCATGATACCTTGCTTGTTTCAATGTGTGCAGAGATTAATTAATAAGGCCATTAAAGGAAGGTTTTTTGGTTGAAAAGAGAAGGGGAAGATATTGGGACAGAAGACAGATGATGGACTTTGGACCTGGTTAGCATAAGAGATTTGATAACAGGATGCCTTGGCAAGAACAAACAGAACTTTGAGGATTAAATCAGGATTGCAAGAGGATTCAATCAGAGAAAAGAAAATTACATCAACTTCTGCAAGCAAGAGATGTTGTATAATGCATAAGTTTGTTGATGTGATGATTAACCCTGTCACTACAGTAAAACATTACCAGTCTTCCTAAAATAGTATATAAGCAGAGGTATTCCACAATAAATTTGTGTGGCATTCACATTTTCTGGAAAAATCTCTTGGCCCAGGATTTTTGTCCTGGGAAGCTGAGAAGCCTCAGAGAAAAGGGAAACAGTTTTTATCTCATTTGCTTCTCCTGTGTTGTGCTCACATGTGGAATGTGTTTGGAGATTGTTTACCCACAGGTGATTGTTCCATTGGTTTCTGGTGTGAGTTGTTTTCACTCAGTGGCCAATCAGTGCCAAGCTGTGTGGGGACTCTGGACAGAGTCACCAGTTTTCATTATTGTCTTTTTAGCATTGTGTAAGCATCCTTTCTCTATTTCTTATTATAGTTTAGTATAGCATTCTTTAGTATAATACAGTATCATAAAATAATAAATTAGCCTTCTGAGAACATGGAGTCAGATTCATCATTCCTTCCTTCATTGGGGCACCCTACCAACACCATGAATTTGGATCCTTTTGACCATCTCACAGTCTCCCTGTCTTTTTTTTATAGCTGAGGAAATGGTGGAGAGGGGACAGCAGCTGTGGGCTGCTGCAGGGCAGGATGAACCAGCACTCGCAGCTCTGCCCAGAGCCCTAGTGAATCAGCCTTCTCTGATAAAAATTAACTCTGCTGAGTTCCCCCCACCCTGGTAGGGGCACAGTGAGAGCCAGAGGGTTACACGCACCCGAGCAGTTGCTGTTCTGTACCATTTTGGTCCCATTTGTCCTCTTTCCTTTTGCTCCTTCTGAAGTAATCCTCATTGGGGGATGATCATGGTGGATCTGCTCCCCAGGGTGAGGATTAGCACAATATCCTGGCTGAGCTGCTGTAGGAAGAGAGGTGATCTGCTCAGGAGCAGACAGGAGGATTAAATGAATAAGAATTAAAATTAATTGCTGAGATTTTGGCAGGCAGGACTGACTGAGATGAGAACAGACTAAGGAAGAGGTGTGGGAATCTCCCTGAGTTGGTCATGAGGCCCCCCAAATGCCCTCTAGGGCTGCCATATATCCATTAGCAGGCAGGGGTTAATAGTTCTTTGTTCTGTCAAGATGCCTTAGGCACATCTGAGCTGCTTTATGCCACTGCTGCCATTTCCTTCACAAAAATTTGGAGAGGCTTCTTTGGTGCTCATACACAACAATAGGATACAGGAGAAAAATGTCTCAGCTGAGATACCTCTGATGGGATAAAGCTCTCCAAATAAGCTTCCTGCACTAGGGCTAAAGAGAAATCTTCTTTACCCCAAGGATTAGTGTTGGAGCCCTGGTTGCTGAGAATTTTTAGACTTTCTGTGCTGACAGGCACTGACCCCCAGGAGAACACTGCATTTAACCTAAAACCATAAAAAAACCTTCCAAAATTAAATAATAAAACTACAATTGTAAATATAAAATTTAAATAAAAATATATAATATCACATAATAAAAATGGTAAAGTTTAAAATTTTAAAAATATAATAATATATATATAAAACAAAATTAAAAAATTAAAACAATAGCTAATGTTTCTTCACGGTCTTCATAAATTTAAATAATATTATATAATTAAATTTAAAAATCCATATAACAACACACAAATAATTTGTAATTAATTTTAAATAAAAATAATTTTAAAATAATTTCTTAATAAAGCAATTTATCTTTAAAAAACCTAAAAAATACAAAACTGTTTCATAATTTTTAATAAAATACTATAAAACTCACAACTTATAAAATTATAATATAAATAAAAGCTAATAAACATCTAAATCCAAACAAGAAATACTATGTCACACATTTAATCCCAACCCTAACAAAAAACCCCAAAAAATCCACAGATCAGGGCTATCACTCACTGAAAGGAAGCTGTTGACAATGCATAAGACTCTCCTTGCTATGATCTGAAAATGGACTTTTCACCTCGTTACCAACAGACCCTTTGCTTACTGGGCTGGTTTTTAATTTTAAAAACAAGAAACTGTACCTTTATTAAAATTAAAAGACTAGTAAGTGTTTGAATAAAACCTTAACAATCAAAGTTTTGTTCTTAGGATCATTATCCCTGATGCATTATAGTAAATGTGTAAATTTGTTTTAATGTCCTTTTATTAAACTTTGTAATTGCATGACAAGATGAAATTATCTGAACTGTCAGATTTACTCCTGCCAGATTTTCCTCTCTTTTATTAACAGATTTTCCTTCTGCCTTTTTAAAACATCATCCTTACAGCTTATTTAGCCTACAGAACTAAGCAGCTTTGCTATTAGAAATTCAGTTTTTCACTAGATTAGATACAGGGTTTGTCTTATGCTTGTAAAGTTTGATCAGAATTCCCTTCCTTTTATTCCAAAAGGAAAACATTTTCCTGTTTCCCTAGAGCATGCCCTGACAGATATTATAAAATTTCATTGATTCCATGTTTATTATTTGGTAGTAAAAGCACAGTTAGTTTCCTGCATTGTAAAAATGTAATTAATACTAATTAATCCAATGGGTTTAAGTTCTTATGAATTACCACACCAAATATTTGGCATATTCAAGTTTTTCCTAATTATATCTTAATATAATAATTCTTTTACAAGAAAGCCACATCTACCAGTAGCATCCAACTTTACTGTTTTCCTAATATTTAATTAAGGATATTTTATACAGTTTTTTACTGATCAGTGGATTCCTTAGCATGTAACAAGCATCCCAAAACCAGAATTATTAGCAGGTTTTTTTTCTTCCAGTTTATTGCAATTAAATCTTTAAATTTTATTAATTTGGTGATTTCGATGTACTGATACACTTAAAAATACAATTTAGGCCTTAAACCAGTTTTTACTACTTTTTTCCACAATTATTTGATTGACCAGATTGATTAATGACAAATGACGAAATAAGGGACCACAAGGTTGGACTCAACCGTAAAGTTTTTTCCAACCTGATTGATTCTATGATTCTATATAAAGCAAGAAAACAAGATCTATATGACAAAATTTCAGGCTACATTTTAAAAAAGAGGCAAAACAAAAAAGAAATGCTACAAGGATTCCCACTATTCCAAATTCATCATAATGCAACTTTTGATTATTTCTTGCCATTTGTGGCTGCAATAATACCATTTATGACTGCATTAATGTCTTCAATTAATTAATCTGCATGATTTCTACTGCCACCACCTTACAGAAGGCAAACAAAACCGGGGTACTTAATTTTTTGGCCCCAAGATAAAGTAGAGAAGGCAAACTTGGGTTTCTTAGCACTGTTCCCCAGGCTCTCTTTCCCACCTCCAGGGTGCCAGATTATCCTTGTTTTTTTAGATTTCCTGCTCAGACCTGCTTGGAAGTGACTGAGAAAGCAAGGCAGGCTGTGAATATTTATTTCCATAAGTGATTTTGCCGGAACCCTGAGTAAAATTGTGAATGCTCACTGCACTCAGCATCAGCCTGTCAGTCCACAGCACCTTTATAGAAAAACAAGTAATTTTTGGCACTTGGGTTAATCCTATCAGGTGTTCAAATAACAAAAAAATGTTCTATCTAGAATATAAAAAGTTCCAATGCTAAATAAATGTTTTGGAAAGGCATAAATGTGCATAAAAGCTGCATTTACAGGTAGTCAGTAATCCTATTAGACCAAGTCTCTGCGGTCTCTTCTAGAGAAACAGAATGACTCCCACCTTCAATAAAACACCCAGAGAAAAAAATTACTTTATTCTGGTCGATAGGACAGCCTGTATTGATGGTCTTAGATAAAATTAAACATCATATTATAATATCTATATCTATATATCTACGCACACACACACATATATGTGTATACACCATGGGATGTACTACAAAAGGAGCATTATGAAGAGAGCAATGGAACTTTTGACAATAATTTCAAGTTCCAGTGTGATATAGAACAAAATGGAGCAATTAATATAAAATATAATAGATAAGACCAGAAACAGGATAGTTACTATTCCTATGAATACTGGAGTAGGTAAAATAATGAAGGAGAGAATAACATTTATTAAAGGACAGAATGGGAAAATATATAGGATTAGTAGAGACCTCTTGAATATTAAATGCTGCAGAGGGATACCTGGTGTTTGAAAGTTTCAGAGGCTCTCTAGGGTATGATTAGGTTATGAAATGACCACTTAAAACCAAAATTTTAAAGCTTGCGAATGCGAAGATGCTAGGAAAATAAATATTTCACATATATTTTCCAAGAATCTCTGATTTGAATGTTGGTAATAAGGAATGCAGGACAAGATATTTGTCCGTTCATGTAATCATAAGTGAAAAGACTCAACACCAAGAGTAACATAATTTTAGGTATACTCAGCATATAGAATAGAAAACAGTAGCAAACCTGAAGTTCTACATTAATGACCAAAAGAGGAAAATTTAAACAGCTGAGAAAATGAGAGTTTAATAAAGAAATGAACAGGCTTATTCTAATGACCAACAACATTTTAGAGTTAACCACCAAAGCAAGTCATGGACTGGTTTAGGTCAGTAGCTCACTACAGTTAAATTTTTGCACTCCCTGAAATCTTGATCCCTAAACTCAACCATGTAGAGGACAGAGACAATCCAGTCACTGGGGAGACTTAAATCTTGAGAAATATTACTGGTATATCTGCAAATTATAAGATGACCCAGACATGCTGACTAAAGAAATTTAAAGCTATCTGAAGCACAAGAAGCATAATAAAAGCTGAGCTATGACATTAAGATTTGGGGTCCATAATTTTGCCATTCTGCATTTTTGGAGATAAACAGCAACGTTCCATAATTCTTCAGATTATGCAAGGAAAATGGGAAAACTTTTCTTGGCGATGCATGGAGAATTAATGAAGCCAGAGAGTCACTAATCTGTTTTATTGGTTTTGAGGCAGTTGAGGAATCCACATGTCAAAATAACAGGCAATACCCATTTCATGACATGGCTGAGATCACCTGAACCAGGTCCATCCTTCAGTACACCAACAAAAGCATTTTCTCTTTTAAAGATTTGAGTTTTATTACCTGAATAAAAGTCTGAGAGCCATTTGGTTTGGCTGGGAGATGGGTTTATTTCATCTCAGTCCCTCTTTCCAAACCAATTCCATGATGGGGATTCATCCTGAGCTGACAGACCTCTGACTGCAAGGGCAGAATCTGCTTCTGCCTTTCAGCAAAGTTCAAAATGAGACTCTGCCTTTATTTATACAGATAATTGAGAGCAGTGGAAGATATTCTAATGGCTCGAGCTCCATTTAGAAATATGAGGGGAACAAAGCCGGAATCCTTCTCTGACACTTCACGAAAAGTCTTTTCTATTGTTCTGATAGGAAATATTAACATAATAAGTGGCTGAACGTGACTACAGCAAGAAGGCAAGATCCAAGCTGGCTTCACGAAGTAGAGAGCCTGAAAGGGAGCATCTCCCTGGCTCGTGCCCTTCTCTCAGAGGAAGGTAATTCATCAGCATCTTCCTCCTCTAACCTCCTGACAATCTTCCCTAATTATCTCCATCTAACACAAATTTGTTTTCACTTTTCTACCTTTTGTTCAGGTTTGCTCAGTAGTTTTCAGATTTGCAGCTGACAGATGAACAGCACCATCACATAAACTGCAGTTTCTTAGGAAACCAATCTAAAAATGAACATCGAGGCTTTTCAGATATTTTAACCACAGTGTTACAGTTCAAGATCCATGCTAAAGAAGTGTGACAAAGAAAAACAAGTATCCAAGTCCTTTGAGAAGCTGAGGTCTCATTTGTGCTGCCATGGCCTGGCCTCTGTAATTGATAGGTGCAGAACACCGTACATGCTGTGGGGAATTTAAAATTCAAATTAAGGAAGGGGCCACAGTGCACTGAAATAAATATATATATACACACACATATAATATTGGAGCCAGCAGGAGGCAAGATGCTTCCTAGTCATATTTTACCCTAAAATACCTTGTGAAGAACACAGGGATTAGTCTTGGGTTTAGAGACTTGTTTAAAGAGTAAAGAAGGGTGTAAAATATGGACAGATGGGAGGTAATATGCAGTTGAGAATCTTGCAGCTATATGAAAGCTATTACAGCCTTCAATGTCTTACTGAAAATCCCAAGGAATTGGGTAACTTTTAAAATTTTCTTTATTTAAAAGAAAAATCCACTTTTATTTGTAGCCCAATAACTGGAAATATGAATGTATAATCAAAAAATTACCACTCACAGAAAGAGGAAGTTTCTAGTTCTTCTAAACCTCATTTTCCTCTATTCTTACAAATTCATTTAAAAATTATTTTCATGACATGGAATGACTGGTTTCTTCCTTCTTGTTTTTTTCCAGTTAAAATTGTGTATTATATTAGGACTGTATGATTAAGAGCAACACTTCTTTGTTGTGGAATATACAAAGCAATATATGGGTTTGGAAGATAGTGAAATTATGAAAATAGAGTTAAGGCATTCGATAACCATAAAGAAAATTCTATTTATTCCAAGCAGTTCTATTCCAAACTATTAACAATTTTCCCATTATATATGATCAGATAAAACCAGAAAAACCTACAATGGCTGAAGATAATAAAGGAATAAAGGTGTTGCACCCCTAAATTTCATGGCATAATGAAGTTCCATGACCAAGGACTTCTCATTGTTTCCCTGTGAATTACTCTGAAGAAATACTTTAAGAATTTGAAAAGTGTAAAGATTTCTGAAAAAAAAGCAGCTTCATTATACATAAAAATATATATTTATATACTTTTAAAAATTTTTTATTTTAATATTTCTGTTTTAAAATGAACCCTCACATTTCACCTTGCAGTCAATGTTAACAGTTGTGTTGCGATTTGCCGAAATGAAGAATCAGTGATACAAAACCAGACAATAACACTAATTCTAGCTGTAACAACAGAAAAAAACTGATTTTGTAAAGCACCTGAGAACTCTTTTTGAAATAAAATAAGCAGCTCTTGAGGAAAATAAAAGGCAACAGCCAGTTCCCTGAATAACGCTGACCATACTCCTGCTCAATCTATAATATCTGAATTTCAAGTACTATCACGTAGCACATTGTTAGAGCTCTTTTTTTTTAACTCTCTTAGTGGATTTTGTTAAATCAGGAGGAGCTATGTATAACTCAAAGGTTTATTATCCTGTCATAGGTTTTTCTTGTAATTGAGGCTTTTTTCACTTTTGACAAAATTCATAAATATTAAGGTTCAGCTTAGACTGTTTCAGTCTTGCTTCAATTACCATCATCTGTTGGTACAGCCTGTGTGACGTGAGGAGAGTATCACTCCCTGGAAGTTGCTCATTCTCAGTCAATTTTGCAATTCTCTCTGGCAGATTGTTGCATAAAGCGCATTTCCCACCATTCCAACACAAGACCAGTGTAAAAGCTGATATGCACCAAGAGGTCCCATTTGGAAAACCACTGTGGCCCCTTTGTGCTTTAAACCAGACTCACACCTTTCAAATTCAGCCACACACACCCAAAGCACTACAGGACCTCCCAATTACATTTATTTAACTATTTTAGGGGTGGAAAACCAGTTGTGTTGCGCATGAATAATGCAAAACACAAACAATGAGCTTCCATCGCTGTATCAAGGTATGCTCTGATTTGAGATACAGCCAGAGCTGACTCAGAAGAAACAGGTGATTAAACTTCAGTCTAACTGCTCACGAGTTTTACATTAAAAATGCTAATTGTTTCAAAAAGAAGATGGGTATAGCAAAATCTAAAGAAAAGAGTGAAGGTATAGATGGCATAAATACCCTAACTTCACAGTGGTGGCACTTTTATGGTTCAGCATTTTTATGGTTCAGACTGTTTCCTGGGAAACATGTCTGAAAAAAATATTCAACAGCAATTAGGTCCACAGATTTATGTGTGTTTAGAAATTCCCTGTCAAGGAGGAAGATAAGGTATTTGAAGTACTGACAGGTTCTAGCAGCCAGACAGAATGGGGACGGATAAAGGCATGAAAATTTGCTGAAGTCTTTTAAAATAAAGTAATTCCTCACACAGTAGTATTAATGTCCTACTGCTGTTAGTCTGCATTGTCAGCAAACACCTTAATGAGGAGGTCACAGACAAGCTGCTTTATTCTACAGGCACCATTAAGCCTATTAAATTTATTCCCACCTTATTGACACAATTTTGCATTTGAAAGCGGTGACTGGTGGCACGAAGCCACTGAAAAGTTATTAACATTTAAACAAAAGTTTAATTTCACAAGAAGCCAGAGGTTCTGAGGGTCAGAATCAGTGCTAGTAGGAAGGCATATATGCAGCAACTTTTCCATGGAAAAGTAAAACCCTTTTCTGCCTGTGATGAGAGAGGATACAGGTGTAGGAACAAGCTGATGTGCTGTGCTCGCAGTTCCACACGCTCAGATCCTGCAGTGGTCAGGGCTGCACATGCTGTGAGCAGCACAAAACCAAGGGAGGATCTACAGAACTGCTCCCCTCATTTTCTTTTCATGCCAAGAAAAATCAGGGCTCAGTGCTGGCCTCACCTCTTTGTTTGATTGAGGGTGGCAAGAGTAGCACAAGCGCAAGGTCAACACAGAAGACAAAAAAACCTGATGATGAGGAGGAAAGCACAGAGAAAACTTTCTTGTGCCACAGTGGCAGCTAAGCACAATACAATTCTCACAAGCCAAGAAATTAAAATAAAAAATTCTTCCAATATATACAGGTCTTTTTAATTTTTATTGTCTTAAAATTGTCAGGGCTATCAGGTCTGAAATGCTCTCATGGGAGATTCAAACGAAAATCTATTGACATTTGCAGAGATCTTAATCTAAAATTGTGTCGGCCACTGTACAAGTTGTTTTTTTCCTTAAAAGACAAACAAACAAAATTCCAAGACCAAACCAAAATTGCTTGACTAACCAAGACTCTTTTCATTCTCTTTTCTCCCAGGCTTCCCACTGTTGTTTGGAAATAACATGTGCATTGGATAAAGAATGGCTTTAAAGGTAAGAGAGAAATGTTGATTTTGGAGCATCAGCACTGTAGGCAAGGGCAGATATGTGACTAGGATTCAGGATATTGTTTGGGGGATCCTGCCTACCAAGACTTCAAGTGAGTTCCCTCTACAAAGTTGGGAAATCTGCTGTTTTCCAGTGTAATTCTAATTAATGTAACACAAATCTAGCAGTTTACTGCTTTAGAAGGACCAGACTTGTCCTTAAGTGCCTTCCATCATCTCTCACAAGGACCTCATCTTCTTCCTCAACAAAAATTTTAAAAACAGTTTAGCAAAAAAAAAAAACCAAAATTTTGGAATCTGTTAGAAGCATTGATCTTTAAAATAAAATATTTATGTTCTTAATTTGAAGTGTGTGGGTTTGTTTGAAGTCACTAATTCTGTGATGGCGCTAGTGATGGTGCATTTTTAGATGCTCCTTTGAGAACCATACATATAAAGTACAGTACAACAGGAAAACTGTTGTAACAGGGAAATAAAAAATAATAAATAAATAAATAAATAAATAAATAAACCACCAGAAAAAAGCGGTCTATTTTACCAGTATGAAATCTTGTGAATATCTTAGGATGAATGAGTAAAAGAACCAAAGATTTCACATGCACCCTTTCAATAAACCACTTTATCTGTGCCCAATTCTTCATATCTACATAAGATAAGAGCATGTCCTGACCCTCATGATTTACCATAAGAAAAAAGACATTTTCAACTGAGACTGCAGGAAACAGCAGAAGCAGTGGTCAACAAATAAATCCTGCAGATAATGTATGACTATTAAAAGAAACCAAGCAATTAATGAGACAGGCTTGGGTTTCTCTCTCCCAAGTCCTAAGTAATTACAGGGGGGGGCAAGAGCAGAACCATATCTAAGAACCATGGTGTGCTGTGATGCAAATAAAACAATTAGGAACCCAGGAATTAATAAAGCCTTCATTTGTGTCACATTTGAAATATCTAACCAATATAGCTCGCTTTAATTTGACATTTCTTCCAAGGCCATATGACATGAATTTAATTAAATCAATACATTTCTCCTCAATGGTAAGTATCCTTTTTTTTTTTATGTCTATACTTGCTCTTGACCATTATTAAACTCCGTAATTCAAGTCAAGTAAATGTGAAAACTTAAAGGAAAAGCCTATGATAGGTAGACAATTATGTACAAGGTTGGGGGATTTTTCTATTTAAAACCAGTATTTTTATTTTGGAGGAGAAAACTTTAACAGCTCAAACTTCTAGAGCTGTTTATTAAGAAGGAGTATGTTAGGGAATAAATAGTTATGGAAATAATATGATCAATTCACTAAAAGTTTTATGATAAACAATTTGTCTTGTTCCCAAAATTTACAGGTGAAATTTTGGGAAATGTGAATAAGAAAACCCAAATTCCCACCAGCTGAATGTTTTGATGGACATCCTGGAAAATTTATCTGAATTTAGGACAAGAAATTAGCCTACATGACTGTGAAAGTGTCTTCATTATGGGACAAATGTCCTTTAAAAAAGTTATTTATTTATAAATGCATCTGAAGAGAGAAAATCTTTGATATAATACTGAGAAGATCCTGGTTTAATTCTGTGGATGAAATTGTAAGTGTGAATCAACACCCAAAGACCAACATCCACAAAACTCACAGCAACACACCACAATGTTCATTTTATGGTCTTGCTCTGTGTAAGCAGAGCTCCAAAAAAAGGAAAACAAAGGGAACAACAGCTCAATTCCTTACTTGGAAAAGAAAGAAACAAGATGGGCTTCTTGCTTTGCAGGAAAGTACAAAATCTCATTTTTGTAATGGGAATGGGAAAAAAATCTGGAGTATTAAACCCTCACAAGTACAAAACGGAAGGTATGGATGCAAAAGCTGGTGGTTCCCCTCTACCAGCAACCAAAATAGCTGCAGAAAAATTTATTATCAGGGCTTACATCAGGCTGGATTAAGTTCTTGCAAGATCACTATATTCTTGATTTGAGGATAATGTCTTTTCTAATAATTTTATCTCTAAACTAACTTCATCTACAACGAGCTTCTGATGAAATTCCCCCACAGGTACGAGTCCTTGCTTTAATGTGAAAAGGCTCAATCTTCCTATTCCTTAGCAACCAGTTTACTCTGGGTATCAAGCAGCATTATTTCTAGAATCCAGACTGACTGCAGTGATCTGTGTTGTTCCTGAGGAGAACTTAGGAAATTTTTTTTGTCATTTGCAAAACAACTTTTCGTCAGATTAGCACCTCCGAAGTGCAGCATAAAGAAGAATGCTTTTTCTTTTCCTGTGTATTTCCACTTGGCCCAATCAGCTTTTTACTTCAAAAGATGAGGAGTTGCATGATTTTGTTGGTTTCTTTTTTAGTTTTTCGGTTTTTTTTTAATTTGCTCTTGAATCCTAAATCAAGGTGAAACAAATATAAAAGGCATTCTTCAAAAAGATATTCTGCATTCATCACCATTGAAATAGATCAGGTGAACCAATCCACCTCAATAAAAACAGGATTAGGAAAATAACCAGGCTGAATTATGCTTTTAACTTTAAAAGTGATCGTTGTGTTTACCTCCAGAGAGCATTCAGAGATAAATGGCTGCTATTAAAGTGATGATCTCATCAACACATGGCAGCCTTTCTCTCCTCACACACTGTGAAGAAAATAGAATTATCCTTCTTCTCAAAACCCTTCTTATTTCCTCATGCCTCACAAACTGGGAGAAATGAAGGCAGCATCATCAAGCGCGAGCTGTCATGGAAAGGACAGGTGAAAATCTTTTCATTCACATTTGCAGATGAGCAAAATTTTTAATAGAATTTTAATTATCAGAATTAAATCTCCTTTTTCTCCTCAAATGGCGATGGAGTGGTTTTCCTTTTGCCTTAAAACTACTGGAGTGATCCATCTCCCTTTCACTCCTGCATGGGATAATCAGGAGGAGCTGCCCACATTTCCTTTCTTGAAGATGAAAATCACTTTGCAATGCCCTGCAAGGCTTTGCAGAAGCACAGACACCACTGGCTGCCACAGGAGATCCCTGTCCTGCCTGACCACACAGGGAATTCCCAGAGGACAAACTGCAGAGCCCAGCGTGGAGGGAAGCAATGGCATGGCCAGAGCCAAGGAATCCCAACTGTTTTCTGCCTCAGCACAACTTCCTGTGTCCTCAGACAAAAACTAAATAAGAAAATATATTCTGCATTACCCATCCTGTTTAACTAGTCAATATTCTCACTGACTCCTAAGCAACAGCTTCCCATGCAAATTAAACTTGCTCTTTCACCTCATAATTGGAGTTTAGCCTTCAGCAACCCCCAAAAGTCATGACCAGTTAAAAACACTATTCAAAGGCAGTGGACAAAGAAAAGACCCTTTGACTTAGTTTTTACTTAAAACTGGCAAACAATGCTCTTCTTTCACAATTCAGTCTCGGAGATAACACACAGTGGAGAGACATCAACGTGAAAAATACTTATTGATGGAGGTAATGAACTATTTCTGCAGAGCAACCAGGAAAATCTTTACCAATTTATTTGTCCCTAAATTGGCCCAAAGTTTAATTTCCATTTTACTCTCTGAATTATAACATATGCAAGGCACTTAACCACTCTACACCAATAAAAACCAAGTTGCCTGAGTATTAGGAAATTTATTTTCTTAAATGTCTTAACATGCTCTGAAACCATTAGAGGAACCTTGTGTGAATAGAAAATATTGCTGGATATCTCAGTGGGAAAAGAATTCCTGTTTTCAAGATGCCATCCCGGAACTGTCATCAGTTAAACAAAATGCATTAAAAATCATAATCCAGCCCCTCTCCCTGCATTTTGATATGCTTCACCAACATGTACTAAATGAATATGTTTTAATTTATTCTCCCAACACAATAAGGAGGAGACGAAAAATCTCTTTTTTTTCCAAAAAATATTTACAATTCAGAGGAGAAAAGTGGCTATCCCAAGGAAAAAAAACAATTTCAAGCACAGTGGTGACTCAGTAAAGTCTGAGATTATTGCCTAGCTCCAAACTGGATATCCCTTTATTTTTCTATATTTTAAGGTCTTTCATCTTAATCCCTTGAAATAACTTGGGTCTACACGAGGTCAAATGGAAAAGCAGTAAGTCAGTCTAAGAGGAAAACAACAGGCAGCCATCAGGACTGCTGTCCAGCTCAAAATATCCGCCAGAATTCAGCTTATTCCATGCCAGCAGCAGCAGGTTAGAAAAACAAAAAGGTCTTCAGCTGTGACCATCGAGCTAGTGAGAATTTATTGCTCCTCTCAGCCCCCATACACCAGAGATTTTGTTCTTAGGTGGAAGTTTGGCTGCAGGTGCTTCAGGCACAAAGGCAGGGCTCTGCTAGGTGGACAAGACACAACCTCTTCTGCTACTAAAAAATAAAGTTCACAGGATCACAAAAATCTATTGTTTTCCTTAAATGTCAAGATATTTTTTGCTGCTTTATCAACCAGAACTGTGGCATAGAGGTAAGAAAAGCCATGAATTTAACTGTCATTTGTTGGAGGGGGCTGGTGTTTGTGTTGTTATTTTGGCTTCTTTGTAAAGCCACCAGCACATGGAAAAAGTTAGAGGTTTTACTTGCAATCTGGACAGTCAAAACCTATTAGAAGTATATAGAAATTCATATAATTTACTTGTAAATTTAACAGTATCTTTTTTTCAGTATACACTTGCCAAAACAAACTGGAACAGAAACAAAGCCTGCTGTTTCTGGAACAGATGTTGTAAAGACGTAAAGGCAAAAATAAAAACTGATGAGGGACTTGCAAGCTAGTTTATTATACCTTCCACAGGAAAAAAAACAAACAGGGTGAAAATTTTTCTCATGTAATGTTACGGATGAATTAATGGCTTGAAACTGAATTCTTTCACTTCTTTTTCCCATCTATTTAAAGAAAAGGATATATAACTTTCAAACTCTGGGAAGTTCTAAGTTCTACAGGTAAGTACAAAAGAATTGGCCAAATCATGGGACAAACTCGGGGAGAGGTTGAATTGTAAGTGCTCTTTGAGAGAACCCTGGAATACAATTTCATAAATGTTTGCTAAAATGCTTTTAGTGCAAATATAGGAGGAATAGAAAGAGAGAGGAGATGGAAAGTAAAGGGAGGACAACTCATTTCCTCTATAAATAGAGCAGTGCCATTGCTGAAAAATGACAATAAGTGTCAGAGGATCAAATTATCTTGATTATTTATTGTGAATATAATTCCAGCCCTTGTCTCCAGTGGAGTTCCACTGAGGTGATCAAGGCACTTGCTGCAATTCTGTCAGAGCCTTTGGTAGGAGGGGACTGGGGCCCAGAGGTGGGCTTAGGTCAGGTGGCTGCAGTTGTCCAGTGCCATAAAAAGAAGCCATAAAATGCCATAAAAAGTCGTCCAATGCCATAAAAAGACAGTGGGACCAACACAAGGAATGCAGCAGACAGCAAGCAGGGCTTCCAGGATACTGATAGTAACACTGAAAGAACATCTTCAGGCAAGCTGCCCTCTTCTGAAGATCATCCCACACCACTGACAAGAGTGACACACATCCAATCATACCACTAAGTGCAGCACAAGTAATCAGCTAATTATCTGTTCTACATAATGAGCCAGGACGTGCTTCCACCCAAGGAAAACTGCTAAAAGGGAGAAATAACATTTGCCATAAGCATCAGAGGGGCTGTGCTTCCAATCAGTCACAAGGCAGACCAAACTTCAGAAATGTGTCAAAACAGCGAGTCGGAGAGAAGAGCACTGTCACCCTGGGCTGGGAGAGGCGGCAGGGCTGAGATCAGGGCTCAGAACACTGAGCTGCCACTCTGGGTGGCTGCATCTCCAGCCCTGGAGATCTGGGAGCACTCAGGAAGGGATCTGCAGTGACAAAACTGCAGCATCGATGGAAGGAAGCGGTTCCTTTGATGGCAAAGAATCTTAAAGGTTAATTAGCCCTGCATAAACTCACAGCATCCTTGTAGTCCTCCCAGACTGCCTGCCCCTTCTTCCAAAATTCTCAAGTTCTCCTCTTTTTCCTGAGTTGAAGCCAAAGTTCTCTGCTCAGCTGGGCTGGCGTTCCCCACCAGCTCAGCTTTCAGCACAGGGGATGACCTGCTCTTGTGCCTTCTGAGATGTCCTCCTTGAAGAACATCCAGCCTTCCTGGGCTCCTCTGCCCTTCAGGAATTCCTCCAAAAGGACTCTTTTAAGCAGCCTCTTAAACAGGCCAAGGTCTGTCTTTCACAAGTCTAAGGCAGCCATCCTGCTGACACCCCTCCTTACCTCAAGGATCAAACACCAAATTTCATGATCACCATTCCCAAGAAAATCTCCAACAAAATAAAATCACAGAATGCCTTTATAGCACACCAGAATTCTGGGGAAAAGGGCTTTTCCCTTGGAAGACCTCAAGTATTAGCACCATCATTTAAAAAAAACAATAAACATAAGCTAAAATATCCCAAAGCTTTTAATTATAATTCTGAGTGTTATCAAATTGTTAGTTACTGCAGTAATCTCACGGCAGGCAAAAAGGTGGCCCAGAACCAGCACTGACTGAGAGATGTCACACTCAGTAACAATCAAAACTAGTGAATATTGATACTTTCCAGCATGTATGGGAGCACTGTGACTTTGGAGCCACAATATTAATAAAGAGATAATCAGTAAAATAAATCTGGGTGCAATTTCTGCTGATAATAATTACTCATACTTCTTTTACAAATTGTATCTAGCTTGGTGAGTAGTAAATATGACCCTTACTGACAAAAACAGCTTTGCAGTTATGCTGCTGCATATATTTTATGTATTTTATAGCTGTTAGCATTCAATTACAAAAATAGAAGTATCCTATGTCTTCCTAGACGTCCTTTGAAAATTGCTTTCACCATTCATAACATTCTCTTTGTCTCCCTTAGAAGAAGAGAGTGTTGGAGAAAAGTAATTAGGAACTACAGTGAGTAAGGGAAACACACAACATTCTGCATGCCTAAATTTCTAAACATAAAATTTGGGGTTTGTTTCATGATTGAACACCTCTTCTGCAAATGCAGCTTGTGCTTGCACACTGAAAATTAGGTTATTTCATATTTTTGTATACTCATGTTCTCCACTGCTATTTGAATAAGAAAAAAAAAATATATATATATATGATCTTTGACATTTTAATTAAAACCTATTAAGAAGTCTATAGCAAGCAATAAAGGCTAAATTGTCTCCCTAATTTTCACCTGCATTGCAACTGTGTCATGAATTCATATAACCATGGATAAAAATCTCTCACAGAGAAGAGCATGGGTTGGGCAAAAAATTCTGGGCCTGACACCTAATTAAGATAAACATTTCCCTGATGAAGAAAGTTCTTCATCTGTTACAGTGGTTCAGGGCTATATTTAAGGGACCATTAAAAATGTACCTGAAGGCAAAGTCAATCTTTATATTTGACAGCTTTTTTTGCAGTGAGTAGCAAAGTGAATATTTTATTGCTTTATGATCTAATGACCATTCTGTTTAATCTTAATGGAGTAAAGATGAGCAGGAAAATATGCTTAGGGGGTATACTAATACATCAATTACGGAGAGTGGGAAAGTACTTTAAAAAGTACCAGTAATCTATTGTAAATGAACATCTCAATAAGCACTCCTAGCCACAGGGAGAGCTGAAAGAGATGCATTAAAAATCTACTCAGATTCTGCTCATTACAGATATGTTCCTCTCAGCTCTTAAGTAATGCAGCAATCACATAATTAACTTTTGAAAAGAGAAGCACTTAAAACAACTTGTATCTATGGAACACTGCAGGCTTTCTCCTTATTTTGCTCACTGAAAATGAACTTTTCCATCTACTTTCCTTAGCACTGATGCAAAAGGGCTGAGACAGAGTGGCATTTCTTCTGAAGGTACTGCAAAAGTATAAACACTATTCCACGAAACAATCAGACACTATCTTTTGGTCAAAGAAACAGGTAAAAAAAGATAAATAAACTCTGATCCTGCTTAACTGAAAACACATTATCCCATACAAACGTGGATAGTTGTCTCCCCTGGAATTTCACCCTGAAATGATGACCTGAATTTTTCATGGGAAGGTTTTAGCTTCTTCAGTAATTCTGGTTTAGACTTCTGTCCTTTCAGGGGACATGATTTGACCCAACCCTAAAGATCTGTACGTCCCAAAACCACACACCAGCTCCAAGGAAAAAAAAATACATAAGTTTCCAAGTAAAATCCCAGGGCCTGCTGTGAAAATGTGAAGAACTGATTCAAGTGATTAAAGTGATGAGGAGCCTCCCAGCTAAGTCTAGAGAGCACTGATACTACATAAAGTAATTCAGGGAAAGACACCTCTCCAGGAGCTCTCAGGACAGAGGACTCTGGATTCTGATCTCCACAGAATGATGTCACTTAGAAGGAATGGTAAAAATAATCTCATTCCCATGGCAGGTGTAAAGTTTTATCTTCTTTTTTTTCTCCAGGGTCGGGATCAAATGTACGAGATGGTATTTCTCTCTGGGACTCTGATATTTGTCAGTTCTTATCTAATGTTGCAGCCTTACAAACCCTGAGTTCTGCAGCACTTCACTCTAACAAACTAAAAATGGAGCCACATCTCTCTCTCTCTCCAATTAAGGCATGACACCTAAATTATTGTTACTTTTAACCCAATAACCAACCACCCATGCCTGCAGTGTGGACTTTTTGATCCAGTTACACAAACCCACCCAAACCCACGGAGAAGAAGGTGAAGAAGAAGGACCAGCCTCCGCCCTAAAACCTCCATCTTGCTTTATATATATTACTATATTCTAAACCCTTAAACTCTAAGTTTCCCCCCTGTGATATCACACACTTCTATTCAAACTCCACACCCACAATCCCAGTTCTGTCATTCCATTTTGGAATCCTTCTCCACAGCCTCAGGTGAAATGCAGTGTTCTCTTGAGGATCTGTGCCTTTCAGCACAGAAACTCTGAAATTCTCAGCAGCCAGGGCTCCAACAGGCAGGGACATCCTCTCCTAGACCAGGCAGCTCAGAGCCCCATCCAACCTTGGACACCACTGGCCTTGGGCACTTCCAGGGATGGAAGGAGCAGCCACAGCTTCTCTGGGCAACACCTGTGCCAGAGCCTCACCACCCTCACAACAGAGAATTTTTCCTAATATCAAATCCAAACCTACTCACTTTCAGTTTGACACAATTTCCCCTTGTCCTGTCACTAAATGTCCTTGAAAAGAGTCTCTCCCCATCTTTCTCCTACTCTGAATTTGTCTACAGAAGCCACAATGATCTGAATAAATCACCTGTGAGGGTCCTGAATGAATTAAGAAACTGGAATATCATTGACATGGATGTGATGTGCACTAATTCTGCCCAAAATTTTATGGAGAGAGAAAAAGAAACAGGAAATATCAAAAGTGGCAGCTGACAGATAATTTACTGACAGGTTTTTTAATCTTATGAATAGTTGTCTACCATGGGTATAGTTCTTTGCCTATATAACTCATTTGAAACCTTTTTATTTGACTAATAACATAGCAAACCTTAATATTAGGGAGTGATTATTAAAGTGAATTTATATGGGATGTAGAAAAATTGCATTTCCATTTGCAAAATGAAAAAGCCTCCCTACTACAGTTCTAAGAAGGTCTGTGTGGGGGATTCAAATTCCTATACATTAAAAAAAAAATCACTTTTCACTTTTCCATCAACACAAGCTGTTTCCTGAGTATTTCAGCACAAAGTCTTGTCATATAGCTTAAATAACCAAGAGCTTTTATTTCTTTGCAGCTTTGTGGATTTTTATAAGCCAAAGAGAAATGGAGATATAGCAATAAACCTCAATGGCAAATAATTTTTTAAAATTCCTGGATGCCCTTCTTAATCTAAAGGCTGGGGAGATGTGTGGGTCTGAGAAAGCAAACTATTCATGGCTGTATATTGATCAATGACAAGAGATTGGTAAAAGTGGAAAAGCTAGTGATGCTCAAGCAGATTTTAGATAGTGGATCTGGGTGCATTTTTTATGTCTAGCTACAGACTTTTGATGTAGTTTACATGGATAAGAAAATTATTATAAACAGTTTCCTCATGCCTAAACATTAAACTATGTATATTAAATGGCTGTGTAGGTCTTTGTGAATTATACACGTTTGTGTGCATACACATTCCACTTTGTGCATATTGCTTTTAGCTGATGATGACAAAGATCTATTTTTTCCTTTGGCTTTTATTTTAAAAGCACGAATCACATGGTGAAGTTTTCAGCAGAAAGCACTGCACACAGCTCTGGAGGAACAACAGCAAAAAAGTTCACAAGTTCTGAAGTGTTGTGAGAAACTAAAGCTGTGAGTGTGGAATAAAAGCAATGATACAGCTGAGTGTTTAAACTGAATTAATGGTTTTGGAAGAACACTAAACTGTTGTGTCTTCATGTCCTGAAGCATAGATGTAAGGAACAAGAAACTTTGGACTGCAAGGAGTCTGCGGGTATGACTCAGCTTGGGTTAGGAGCACAAGGGTTTGTCTTCCACCTTCTGCAAACCCATGACTGCCCATTCTTCCTGTCTTCATTCCTCTCACCCTCACAGAAAATTGGCAGTTCTGGTTAAGGTATGCTGAAAATTAAATCTTGAAGAAATCATCCATTCTCTTCCCCTATCCCTCCACTGTCAACTAATGTAGGAATATATATCCAAACAAGAGCACTGAAATCCCATCTCATATCAATCCATTTAAACCACCCTAAGGCAAAAATGCACTCACTCTTTCTGAACTCTTGCTTGCTTTACCAATGCATCTGTCAGATATTCAATAAACAACCTCCAAACCTGCAAATAATACCAATAATTAACCTGGCTTGTAAATTAAAACATCATCATTAATCGTAGAGTCCAAATATTCTTTAAGTCTATAATTTAAAAATGCTTCATGAATTCTTTTCTTCTTTCCATATTTCAACAGAATTCAAAAATTGAATTTAAAAAACAAATCTGTTCTCTCTATTGATACTTATTCTTAAAAAAAGATATTTTTAAAGTATTGAATGCACTAAAAGAATTAAAAGTATTCAAAGATTCAGTTATAAAAGGAGAGAATCATTGCATCCTCAACATCTAAATTACTATTGCCAACTTACAGGGGAATACAGCACAGACAAAAATTTTAAGATGCATTCCATTTCTGTATATAGACTAATTTATGCAGTCTCTTAGTTAAATTTTTAGTCCTTTCCTAAGAATAAGGAGTATTTTATAGAACAAACTATGTTAAGAGCTATAAACTGATTTGTCTAAGCTTGATGACTTCCTGTATTGGCAAGGTCAAAGGTGTTTAAACACCCCTGAGACAAGTCCAGATAAAGTGGTGGCCTCTTCTCACTCAGAAAGAAAATTAAAATTTCAGGTGTTTATCCAGACAGAGAATCAAATCCCTTGTTGTGCTACAGCCTAATATTGCCCTTAAATGTCCACACTTTTTTTTTGAAAACAAATTTTCTGTGGAATATTTCTAGTTATGAATATACCTACTTTTCTACCTTTGAGCCCAACATTTTAAATAATTTGCTAAAATATTGGCATCAAACAGTGATGTGTGTCAGTGGAAGGAACAGCTTGCACAGGACCCTCTCTACTCTTGTCTCCTTTCCAGTAACTTCTGCATGGCCTTTTTTCCACAGGATGTTCCTGGAGTATCAGGATACAGCCCATGCCCCAAGTGAGGGCATTTATTTGAAGATATCACTGGCTGAAGCAAGAATATAATTAAGCTGAGATGAGTTTCAAGGAGAGAGTTGAGGAAGAATCCAGAAACATCATCTTAAAAGGGATCTAGAGAGTAACCAGCAGTTAATTACAAAATCAGACATTTTCATCCCAGCCCTGTGTTAACCCTTGAAGCTGTTTCAAGTTGCAGCAGATATTCCAGTCCCTAAATCCATGCATATGTTATTTTCCATCCATATTTGACTGGTGAGCTTCAAAGAAACACACAATCTGCAAGCAGGTCATTCTTTCCTGAGATAAAGACTAGTCAACAACATCAACCTCCCCCCTACAAAAAATGAGTATTCCTGCTTCAGGTCTTGACTGACAGAAACTACAACACATTAGAGTCATTTTGGATTCAGGCTAGAAAAGCAATTTAGGAAAAAACAAAGTTAAAACTTCACTTAAATACTAATGAATATCCTCCCTATTCCGTGTCTTGAACCAGTTGATCTATTACATATTAATACAGATGTAACATAATACCTGAACATTTCTGCTCTCTGAACATTAAATGCAGTAAATAAATTGAAAATCAGTCTCTGGGATCTAGTATTCTGAGAAGAGGAAAGGACACAGGCTAAGAAATGTTCATATGGATGATGTTTATACATAGTATTTTTCTAAGCGTTCTGCTGAATTTTAAGTGGAAATAAGCATTTCATAAAGAGTGACAGTTCTGAACTGAGGTTCCTAAGCAAACAACCCCCCAAAAAAGTTAATCCCAGAATGACAGTCTTTGCATTGTGGGTTATTCCTTAGTTTTTGTTTATGTCAAAAATTTGTCTGAATAATGAAGCATTTGCAAGGCAAATGAGCTGTAGGACTCTTCACCCTCAGCTGTTACTGCATGCTGTTCCTTTGAACAATATTTACCATGCAACAAGAGAGAAAACAAGGAAGATCCTGTGGTTCCTGACAAATGCTGCTAATGAGGGTTCAGACCCTTGTTTAGCCTTTGCAGCATCTCCTGAGGAGGCAGCTGAATGCCACCAGCTCCTCAGCCACTGCATTTTAATTACGGCTCCAGCCACCGCAGAGGAAAACACTCCGAGGGAAATCGACTTGTCCCTAATTTAATTTTTAGCTGTACTCTGACCCTTTAAAAGCAGACTTTGCTCAAGTCCACAGGAGTCTGGGCAGGGTCTCCCACAGGAGGAGGAGCCCAACCATCTGCTCTGCATGCCGGGCAAACAACTCAATTTTATTGGTGTTGCCTCGTCTCCGGTTTGTGTTACTTAACATTCTGCTTGTGCTGCTGCAAGACAGCTCCTGAGTGCCTCAGTCACTCAAATGTCAGGATTTAGAGCTGCTATTCCAAACCAGAATAGTTGCAGTTAACACAACTAATTTCCCTAAACAAAGTCTGAATTTGGAGTGCTGAACTTCTGCTGTCAGGTGGAGTTTGTCCCTCGGTATCAGCAGCACATGAAGAATCATCTGAAATTCTCTTGTTTTAAAAATACTGCAGTGATAGACTGAAGGAATATAATTTGAAAGTCATTTCAGCACATCTTTCCACTGGATGAACCTGCTACAGGTAATAATTTTGTGGCAGCAGAAGGCATGATAAGATCTAACTGCAAGAAATGAAATGGCAAGATATTTTAAAATACTAAAATTAGCAAATGATGTCCAGCAATCCAATCCTATTGTCTCAAACAGGTGGCATTTCCTTGTGACTTCTACGTGTTTGTGCTGGAGAACTGAAATTACTGCATGCCACCCAAAGGGATGGATCTATCAGGAGCAAGTGTTTCCTCACTTAGCGCTGCTTTGCTGCAATCCAGACAGAAATCAAAGAGCCAGAGAAAATCTTCACAAGCTTTGGTGGGGCCCTTAGCTACTACAGAGATTGGGAAAAGGGTAGGAATTTTGATAGTCCCCATTTCCACACAATTTAGTATCAGAATTCACTGAGAAGATGGGTCTTTGAGTAAAGCCTACTTTTTTTATTCTTGAAGGATCTGTCTTTGGGAAAAAAAAAGAAAATCTTTTATTCAAAGAGAACCTGATTAGTGGATTTTACTGAAAAGGTGTGTTTCCCCCTGTTTTATCAGAAATGGAAGGTCTGTGATGATGAGAAGAAAATAAGCAGCAAGGCAAATTGAGGTAAAAATGAAGGAGAAATTAAATTTTGATCTAACTTAACACCATAACTCATTGTTTGGTTATGCAAATCATTCAATATCAATTACTGGGTAATTATTCAGAGGGCAAAAACTCAAAGACTTTTATGAAAAGTTAGAGGTGTGAAACCTCTGGAATTCATTAAGCAAGATGAGAGCTCACAAGGTGGAGTTTTAAAAATCAAAACTTATGATGCCTTATTGATTAATCAAATAGCCATGGTGATTAAAAGCATGGAAAATTAAAGCAAAAAAAAAAAAAAGATTTCGTTTTCCAGATATTATCTCTCCCTGTTTACTATCAGAAAGAAAGCCTTAAGAAGACAAGGGATGAGGGAAGGCAGGAAGAAATGAATAAAAAAAGGCATTATTAACTAAGCCACTATTTTGCTAAAGTTTTGACCAAAGGCTAAATAAAAGTTCGAAATTATATTCTGCCTGGTGTTCCAAACCATGGAGAGGACCACAATAATAAAAAAGACATTTTGTACAAAATATGTTCAACATCTGCCAGCTCTCACAGTCCTACAGACAGAAGAACCAGACATGGAGCAACTGTGGCACAAGGACTGTGCCCTAATGACTGAGAGTTTATCCACAGCACAATGATATATTCAGAGGACTCCAATTTTTCTATTCAGTTTTTATTGACTGAGCTGGTTGAATCTTTCATGTTTTGGCCCAGAAAATACTACACCACTTAAAAATGGTTTGTCAGAACCTAATTTTGTGAAAGAGTCATTATCTTCAAGGGTTTTTAGACGAGCAAAAGGTGTTTGTGCCACAGAATGCAGCATCATCTCATTTCTTATTAGGGAAGTGCATCTTTATTATCATGAGATACTAAAAAAGAATGGAGCTGGGATGAACATTTTCTTTTTTGTTGTTGTTGTTTTTTTAAAAGAAAACAACACCAACTGAATCATTCTAATTACAGTTTCCAACAGAAGTTTATTATAAGATGGAAGCCCCCCTGGAAGAGGTGTTCTGAGCCCTGTTGTATGAGTTATTTATTGGCACATAAAGCTTCTCTTTATAACATAAGTAGACAACTATTTCTTTCTGGCAGAAATACTTTATGAAATTTAGCACAGTATACAAGGGTTTCAAAATTTCTAATTACCAAAATGCCAGAGATTTTGAATCATTATATAAGGTATATAAGGTATATCTTCCAAAAGGAAAGCATGATAAATCTACCATCTAGCCTTTCCAAAAAGCATTAAAAAGGACCATAATTCACAGCAGAGGTGTATGCACAGAGTGCAGAGGAGTCTGGCTGAGCAAACAGAAGCCTAGAAGCCAATTTACAACCGAGCAGCTTGATCTGTCCAGAATTAGAATAAATACCCCATTAAAACCATGCTGTCAGGCTGTAACTAAAGTGGAAAGCATGCTGGGACAGAGCCCTGCTACTTCACTGCTACACCAAGTCCAAAAGCACCGAATTTTTGTGGGCTTTGCACAAAAACCTGGAGGGCTTCTGGAAGAGCAGCAGCCGTGCTTTTCACAGCAGCATTTATGGCCACCATCACTTTCCTGTCTTTTCAACAGGGAGAGGGCTCTGAAACCTGGATGGGAACAAAAATGCCCTCCCTGAGGACTGAGGGGAAAGGAGCTCTGTGGGGATGTTGGTGCAGGCAAAGGTGAAACATCCCAATTCCTTCTGGCTCCCCTGAGTAACAGCAGCAGGAATATCAACTTTAGTTCATGGCAAAATAATCCAATTCACTTCTCTGAGTGTCCTCCTCCAAGGAAGCACAAGCCACCCATGTTGTCACTGATTTTTTAGTTCCTTTAAACAAAGCACAGACTGAACTGTATCAACAAAAATCAGTTTTCCCAGCACAATTCCCAGAATAATTCCCAGGGATTGTCAGGTGTTTCCCGGTCTCTGAGGTGAAGAGTTCAGGGAGAATTTTCAGCTCTTCTGTCAAGCAGAAATCACCTGAGTTGAACCTCCCAGGCTGGCAGATTTTAACCTCCCTAAGCACACAGTAACAGCTGATTCAAAAAGCAAACTTTTGAGCTTGTTTCTGTAAACACAATAATTTGCCCAGTGCCATAATAAAAAAGTGATCAATATCCTGCAGGTTCCTCTTTGTAATTCAGGTGATTTACCAGCGTCAGACAAGAAAATCTAATGACCCCAATCTTCTGTGGAAGAATACAGCACTGCCTTACAAAACAGGTCATAAAATGATAACTATTCAGCTGAAATACTAAAATTACTTTTAAAAATCAATCAATCAAGATGAATCCAATGATGAATTACTTCAATTTTTACTCTTCTTTCTTTTTTTAATTAAAAAAATCCAAATCAAGACTATTTTGTAAAGATAAATGTTTGTATGCATTCATAGCAATTGCATATTTTTTTCCTATAGAAATTTTTTGCTGTTTCAGGTTTCACCTCCAATTCACACACAAAATTTAAATTATCCCATGTCTAAAGCTTTACAATCATCTTCCTGGAAAACAACTTGCTGTTCTGAGAGGTCTGGAGGCACACTCAGCTTTGATCTGAGGATGCTGAAGACAATCTAAAAAGTCATCCCACTGACTGATATTTCAGAGGGCATTAAACCAAACCTGCAGGAATGTCAGCCCTGTGGCTCCACAGGGAGCAGAGAGTGCACACTGCATTTTCTGGAGAAAGATGCAAGCTGCAAAATATTACTTATCTTAGTTTAAAAAAGAATTGGTGGCAAAATTACTGAATATTTATTCAGAAATAACTAGGCAAAACCAGATTATTTCACTTAAGGTGAGATGTTTAAAACAATGTTTCCATTTTAGTCTTTTTTTCATCAGCCTAGGACATGAGATTTAGAATTACATTTTACTCCTTCTGATTCATGCTTTAACCATCTTGTTTGTCTGTTCATGTGTTTAAACAGAGCAATCCCAATTTGAATGCAGAATTTCCCTTTCAAATTCTGCATTCATTTCCTACGAGCCAGTTTATCAAACAAAGGGTTTGGGAGAAACAAGAATTTCTCCAAACAAAGTGGAAGTGTGAATATATCTCAGAGGGATGTGAGGTCAGTGCACATTCTCCCCCTCACATAACTCCTCTTCCAGCCTCTGTTTGTTCATTTATAACCCCTGAAGTCCAACGCTTGAATTATTCCATTGTACACATCAACCACTTGACAGATTGTTTTAGCAAAACTCTGATGTGCCCTGGCTTTCCTTCCAGGCTGCCAGGAACAGTTTACCAAAAAGGCTGATTAGTTCCTTGAAGTTCTCCCAGACAAACAAACTGCAGAGCAAGTTTACAGTGCCCAGGAGCATCCATGCAAAAACCCCACACGGGCTCTGTACAAAGCAGAGCAGCCCCAGGTGTCAGGCAGGAGGAAAAGCTGCTGAGGATGCAGCATTCTGCATTTGGGATGACTTTTTAGATTGTCTTCAGCATCCTCAGTTCAAAGCTGAGTGTGCCTCCAGACCTTTCAGGACAGCAAGTTCTGTTTTCCAGGAAGATGCTTGTAAAGCTTTAGACATGGGATGATTTAAATTGTGTGTATGAATTGGAGGTGAAACCTGAAACAGCAAAAAATTTCTACAGAAAAAAATATGTAATTGCTATGAATGCATACAAACATTTATCTTTACAAAATAGTGCTGATTTGGATTTTTTTTTTAATTAAAAAAAGAAAGAAGAGTAAAAATTGAAGTAAATTCATCATTGGATTCATCTTGATTGATTGATTGATTTTTAAAAGTAATTTTAGTATTTCAGCTGAATAGTTATCATTTTATGACCTGTTTTGTAAGGCAGTGCTGTATTCTTCCACAGAAGATTGGGGTCATTAGATTTTCCTGTCTGAAGCGGGTAAATACAGAACACAAAATGTTCATGCTTGAGGATCTTCCATTTAATGAGACATAATTATTAAGATGCTTCTTAACAAAGCTCCTTGAAAGAAAGACCTTTTTTCTGGTTTTGGTAATAAAACCCAGAATAATAAGATTTTTTTTCCTTTAATAAAACCTCAGGTAATGTCAGTGACAGATGCTGGGTAAATAAATATTATCGTTGTTAAAAATGAAGAGATGGGATTATTTTTGGGTTAAGAATGATTTATTGTTTAGATAACATTAGTTTTAGAGGTTGTGAGATTTTAAAGGAGTAAGCTATTGGTCATAGTTTAAGAGCAGTTACAAGTTTCTTTGTTACAAGACAATATCTAACTTTTTAAACTAATAGACAGTTGTCACAGGGTTTATTTTGCCTTTTTAACTTACTGTCTTTACTTAATTCTGCTGTAATGTGGCTACTTTTATCTAATGGGTTTCTGTCCTATGTCTATACAGAAGTTTTTATTATAATTTCTTAACTCTTAGCTTATTCTATGCAACCACACCCCTGCATTATAAAGTCTTTACTATCTTACCTAAAACAGTTTCTTACTAACTTAAGGCATATTCTTACTTATAACCATAGAAACATTTCTGATTTTTCTGCTTAATGTCTGTGTGTTGTGTTCTTACATCAATTTAAGCATCTTCTAAGGCTGCAGATCAAATCTTTTCGTGTTTGTGGAAGTTTCTGTTTTTGTGATTCCCAGAAAATAAGTGTCTATGTGCTCACCTAAGAAACTGCCTACAAAACTCAGCAGACACACAGCAAATTCCCAATTCTAAGTGTGCACCTGGAAGAAGTGTACCAACTGCAGTGAGTGAGCTCTGAGTCCAGGCATCAGAATTAAACAAAAATTGCCTTTCCTGTGTTGTCAAAAGCTGCTTGGAGAGTGATTTTAATTAATTGCATCCTCCCATCAACGCAAGGCAGGAAGGACAGCAGAGAGGGGGAAGAAAGGTAAAATAAGAAATGGAAAAGGAGCAAAGAGATCCTGAGGTAGATTGGAACATGTGGGGAAGGAAACAACATTCTCAAATTTCAAGGCAGGTGGGGGGATATTGCAAGGGACAAAGTGCAATTAAAAAGAGAAAAATACCAGCCTGACTTAAATGTCAGCAAATTAGCTCCTGGCATTGCTCTGCTGTTTTGGTTGCAGAATTTTACCTCAAAATCTCTCAGAAATTTTAGTGTAGCTTAAGCACATGTTAAAAAGAAAAAAACCAACTCAAACTCAACAAAAATGTTATGGCACTTGATGACATGCTGCACTGTTCTAGGTGAGATCCAAGTAGAATACCAGCTGATTACCTGGATAAGCTGACCTAGGAGAACCAGGGCTGGCCCAATCAGACATCCCAAAGTTGGAATTAACTGTGATGTTCACTAATTCCATGTTCAGTCTCGGCAGCCCCTGAAGTTGTAGCCATTTATCTGTTTGATGCACTCTAAAAGTCACAATCTCCTCCGATTTAAATCCAGCGTATAAACACATCCCCTCATTGCAAATATACGGTACATAATGACAAGAAGCCAGATTTGGAAAGCAGAGGCATGATTTTCTTTTTTTTCCCCCATATTTCCTTCAAATTCTCTGTCTTTCTCCCAGTCCTCAGCCTGACCTCTGCTTGCTCCTCACCCAACACCCTCCTCTTGCTCCTGCTGCTTCAGGAGACGGCCCAATCTTTGTACAGCCCCTCATCAGATGTGCCAATCCCCTGTTTATAAAGTATTCACCAAGACTGCCACAGAAATGTTCATCTTCAATACAAAATTGCTGATTTTCTTCATTCCACGTGGGCCTACTACAAGAAAATATTGATTTCCCAAGTAAGCAGCAAAAATGATAAGTTACATGTGGTATATATAACGCTCTGCTACAATTTTAATCCATCTGGGTTTATATTATATTGCTGGGATAAAACCCAGCCACTTTTCTGCATAGGATCAAGGCCTACTTTCTATTTCCAGGTATACCAAGGTTTATTATGGTTTCAAGAGGCAATGTATCCATGATCACATTTCACCCCACGTTGAGATTGTTTTTTCCCCTTCACTGAAATTGTTTCTTCCCCTTCATATTTCTTTTCTATCCCTTTTATATATTAAGTTTTAAGCTGGTCTGATTTTATTTTTCTTGGCTTTGAGAGTTTCTTGTCAAATACACCAGATGTTCTTGTACCATGATTATACACACTTAAGAAACACAAGAAAGCAAATTGAATTTAGCACATGAAGACTTTTGCTATATAAGTTTTTTCAAAACAGTCTTTGAGGTTGTTTTATGATGTTTATATAAATATAATTGAAATTTTTTTGTGTCTCTCAGTGTAACCCTGTATACAACCTACCCTGGAGGTCTCAAAATACTGTGTTTTTAACATGCAGCAGTTAACAAAAGGGAGAATGATTGATCCACAATATCATCCTGAACTCTGCTTTTATTTTTGCTGACTTCATCCTCAGAAGTGTCAAATATAGGAAAGATCCACACAAATGTAGAAAAAGTGTAGAAAAGTACAGAGGATTTCATGCACATGTTCAACATTAAGGAAGAGATTATTTTCTTTGTAGAAGGGATTATTAAGGAAAGAATGCTTTGCCACATAAATAATGATGAGCAGGGAAACACAGCACTTTAGATATTTGTATAACACAAAATGAGGCAATTCATCAAGAAGCAAAATGCAGCACTCTGCAAAGTGAATCTAAATGATAAATAATCATTCACTATTTTAAGGCAGGGGTATTGCTTGCTGCCTTCAAAGTTTTCTTTTTAAAAAAGTGCCTTCACAATTAAGCCTGAAAAGGTGATTTTCCCTTTGCCACCTCTGATTTCTGCTTTACATGGCACACAGATTTTCTAAGTTCAGAATACTCCAATTTACTTGTCCTTTTCTGGAAAAAACCCTTGCCAGGCTAAGAATGAATCAAGGAAGACAGAGAACTCCTTCTCCACCGAACTGAGAATTATTCAGCAAAATTACATTCCCAATGACAAACTGTTCACAGGCCAAGGGAGAATCCCTTTTTTTAAAGTAAGCACCATAATGTCCTTACCTGCTGTCGAATTTCTTCCTCCATCTTCACTGGGGACCCCAGCTCTGCAACTTGTTTGACCCCTTCGCTGGCATATCCTCCATACTCCCACAGGATGTAGTTCTTGGAGTGGGAGCTGCCAATGATGGCAGACCAGTGGTTGGTGCGTCCTTTTTGGGGAGAAAAACAGAACAAAATAAATCAAATCATCCCTGAGACAGCCTCAAACAGTAATTCCTGACTTCTAATAAAGCTGGGAAGTCCCCACTCGTGAGGCTTTTGTATGCTGCCACATCTCACTACACCAACACACAACTTCAGAGCAGTGAGAACAAGGCAGTGAGTGACAGAAATCGAGCTTAAAGCAGCCCCTCAAAACAACAGGATTAGAACTGTTTTTTCTCACCAAAGATCTCACTTCAGGAAGTTTAAACAACCCTTAATTTTAAATTTCTATGTCAAATATTTTTGAGATGGAAACCTGCAAGGGAAGACTCCAGTGGTCACCCTCAGTTTTAAAAGCAAGTTTTTTCCTTACTGAAGGCAATGAAGAAGTAAATTTTTCTGTATTCACTTCTTCTATATTCACTGAGTTTTCTTGCTCAGATTTCTCATAATGTAAGAGCTGTAGAGCTAAGCAAAAGGATTCCCATTCTTGTTTCTTGTCTTGCTGAACAAAAAAAAAAAAAAAAAAAAAAAAAAAACAAAAAAAAAGTATAAAGAAAAAGATGTTAGGGAAGTATGATGGAATTGAAAAGAGAATTGAGCAGAAATAAGGAGTCACAGAAGTCCCACAGTCCTGGAAATAAAAATGAATTCACTTAAGTGTCAAGTAACCTTCTGCAGATATATGGGCTTAAAGGAAAAGGGTGAGAAAATGAACTGCTAACATAAGCAGACAGTCTGGTAACAAGGCAAAGACTGTAGGAGATGAGGGAGTCAGAATGATGGAGTGAGACAATATTTATCATTTTTCTTCACAATGCAAAAGGTAGAGACCAGCAGTAAAAACAGCTGCAAACTGAATAAATGAATGAAAAATGAATAATGAAGTAAAGAAAAGGAATGCAAATTTAAGATGTGAGAGGTGGAACAATGAAATTGAAAAGGACAGTGCAGAGAATTGTATAAAGTCAGATGCAGGAACCTAATCATGGGAGAGTAGAAAATAGATTAGAAATAAAAAATGAACACCAACAGCAGGGGAAAAAAGATAGAAAAACGTAGGAAGCAGAATAGATAGATGAGGGAGATGGCCTAGCAGAGCAGCAAACACAGCCTTCATAGCTTCCCTAGTCCTAAACTTGGACCAAAATACACTTAGAGAGCTCTGAATGTAGCAGTCCTGATGTTTTCAGAATCGACTAAAATGAATCAGTAATATGTGTGGAAAAAACCAAAACTAAACCTTCCCTCCTCCACAGCTGAAGAGACTGCAATGTCAGGAGCTGGTTTCTTGATCTAAGATCTAGCAATCATTCCTGAAATCTACAGTGGCACCTGCCAAAGCCCAGGGAGGTGCTGTCCCTCAGCCCCAGTGATGGGAACTCCATCCTCCCCTCCTGGCACAGGGGTCTGGCTGTCCCTCAAGGCACCAGCAGCTCAACCTGAAACACAGCTGATGCCTTGGGTTTAGGTTTTATATTTTTCACATTCTGTGCTGCTTTGGTGTGTGGGTCTGGGCTCCACAGGAGGGGATGGTGAGCTCTGTGCACAGAGCAGGGAGACAAAACAATTCCTGCTCCAGCTGGGCACCAAGGACAAATGATGCCAATGTCAGCCCCAGAGCACAAACCCCGTGGGCTGCAGAGAGAAAAACAAGCAGGGTGGGACTGCCTGGGCTAAAGCTGGGATGGGACAATGAACTGCAAGGTGCAAATGGACTAAAACTTATAAAGATGTGAGATCTCAGGACCAAGCCCTCTTTTGCTTCCATCTTGGAGGCGTCCAGGCAGAGCCACGGCTGTGGCTCCGGTACTGGCAGGGTGTGGCCTTTGAAGGCTCTGCAATAAATATTCCCTTTATTCCCCCAGCCTCTGTTCCAGCCTCTTAAGGCATCACAGCCAGTGGCACTGACAGTAAAAGATTTTCAAACCACAGAAAATTTGGGGAGTTAGAAAGAAAGGCTTAGTAGGCCCTGGGAAAATGTTAGGCCTTGTATTTTCTAGATCATGTGAAACTGCACCAGTGCAGTCAGTATATGATAAATGATAGAATTGTCAGATGTGCTTAGATATAATTATTGTTTCAAGACTCATGAGAAACTATGTTAGGGGTTTGAGGGGGATCACAAGAAATCCATGCTTGGATGAAATCAATGTACACAGTAGAACAATGTAAGTTTAATAATTAATATGTAATTTATATAATGATAGAATGTAAAACATGTTTGGCTCGAAACCATGTCAGAGTCAGATTTGGGTTTGTGTACCCCTGACACCCAGAGCTCTTAATAAAAGCACCTGCACATAATCATTCTGTGATGATGTCTCCCTGAACACTAACACCAAAGCTTTTTGAAAAAGAACAGTCCCTACAGAACAAAAATGTGTCACCACCGAGAGGAACCTGAGCCCCTGGAAGTCTTCAGTCAAAGGGAGAAGGGGTTGCTCCCTGTGCTCCAAAGCTTCTCTCCCTCCCTGTCCTGGCCAGGACAGGAACATCTGATGGTGGAACAGCCTGTTCCACCCAACAGCCCTTCCCAAAGACACTGACTCTGCAGAGAAAGCTCCTGGCCTGCCCACCTGCCCAAGGAGCTGCTCAAAGTCCTACCAGACCCTCCTGAAAGTGTTCACCAAACCCACCTGAAACCATTCACCAAACCCACCCGGAACCATTCACCAAACCCACCCAAAACCATTCACCAAACCCACTCGGAACCATTCACCAAACCCACTTGAAACCATTCACCAAACCCACCCAAAACCATTCACCAAACCCACCCAAAACCATTCACCAAACCCATTCAGATTCATTCACCAAACCCACCCGAAACCATTCACCAAACCCCACCCAAAACCATTCACCAAACCCACTTGAAACCATTCACCAAACTCTGCTACATCCGCCAAGGTTTCACTCCTCCCTTCTACCATCTATTTCCAGTGAGAACAAAGAGAAAACTCAGTGTTTCCTAAGCTTTTTTCCTCTCACCATCAAAAAACTCCTCTGCATGACAGAATCCGAGCAGCACAAGGCCAGAGCTGTTTTCACTCTCCAGGTCTTAAGGCAGCAAGCAGAGCACTGACAGCTTTCCAGCTTTCCAGTGCTGTTATTTCACTTCATTCTTGTAGGTTTGAGTAGCTTCTCAATTTCTCACTACACTTATATGTGCATTTTTTTGCAGGAGAATTCAGGGGCCATCACAACATCAGAATTTATCCTGTGACACATCTCATAGATGTGTTCATACCATAACATGATGATGAGGATATGGATTTCTGTTGTAAAAAAATGGGTAATACACAGAGGAAAAAAAATGCTTTGCTTTGCACAAACTGCATGCTCTTTAAGGTTTTTTAAAGTATATTTGAAGATAAAGAAAAGATGTGAAATACAGTTTATTATCTGCTTTCGATTCCAACCATACTGGTGGTACAAGAATAGAGCAAAATTTTTTATGAGGTGGCTTGCAAATAATTAGTGATTTACCACAGTCCACAATGAATACCATTTTATTTTCATGTAATTACAGCACAAGCTCAACATTTTTAAGAATAATGCCAATGACTAGGTTTCTTTTTTGAACCTCACTATATTTGGATGAGATCTTTCCCTCAACTTTCAGAAATTTTTATGCAAAATCTTATTAGCTGTTATTGCTGTGATTAATCATGTAAGTACCAAATGGTTATATTTTTACTTTTCCAGTTTAAGTAAAATACTGATTTAATTCACCATTTTGTAACTGGGGACAGATAGCAGGCAAACTATTGCAACTGGCTTATTTTCCATCATGCAGCCATACCCTTCTTGAGTTCACAACTTGGAAGGAAAAAAAAAAAGGAAAGGGAAAGGGAAAGGAAAAAAGGAAAAAGAAAAAAGAAAAAAGAAAAAAGAAAAAAGAAAAAAGAAAAAAGAAAAAAGAAAAAAGAAAAAAGAAAAAAGAAAAAAGAAAAAAGAAAAAAAAAAGAAAAAAAAAGAAAAAAGAAAAAAGCCACAGTAACCTCCTAGCTTTCAGTCCTTTTCTCATGGCCTGTTTCTAACCACCAGCTGAATCCATGCAAGTAGTGCACATGAAGTTCACACTCAGCAGATATTTAAATCCTCCAGTAGCCTGAAAGAGCATTCCTGCAATTATTGGCTTTGCTTGTTTTATCTCTCCCATATTATGCTGACCAATAGGATTTGAACAGTGCTGTGCACCAAACCTAACACATGCAACATTGCTTAGGCTGTTAAATATTGAGCTGATACAAACCATATTTGAGTTATATGAGGATATTCTGACACTGTGACAATAATAATATTTTTTTTCAATCAACATAAAAAAGCCTCTATAATAAAGATCAGCCACAGAAAACAGAGTTTAAAGACCTGTAAATATGACTCATATTCTTAATTACTTTCCTGGCCTTTTTTCCCACAGACTGTGGAGTCAGTTATGAAAGACCAAATGCATAATACACAATTTTGTAACTTCAGCTTTTTACAGATACTTGGGTAACTGCAGAAAGCAAACTTGCAACAAAAATACTGATTCTGTAGTTCAGACACTTAAAAACCCAGAGAGGCCAAGTTCAGAAGGTGTTTTTTTTAATCTGGGTATTCAACCAACAAAGAAAAAGAAGACAGAGTATTCTTGGATCTATATAAACAATTAATATGCTTGGGCAGCAAGATTCAAAACCCCAAATTTAACTGAAATAATTCAAAATACTTTAAAGTAAAACAAACTAGGTAGATTGGCATGGCTGAAAAATCAAAAAATAAGTGTGTTGCCTGTCCTTTGTGGACTTTTTCTTAAAATTTACTTTCCTACCTCTCCATTATAAGCCATTCTAAGCTTTCAATCAGAAAAAAAAGAAAGGAACCTTTCTCCCCACAAAGACATCTTGCAAACACAACCTCACACACATCTTAGCTCAAAATGTCAGGCAAATCAATAGAATGTGCAGGTAATGTACAGTGCAGAAGGATCCATTGATTTTCAATGCTGAGTGCCAGCAGGATCCCATGCATGTCATCATTTAGTCTGCTGAGCTGTAAATAAGTGATGCTGTGTCACACAACCTGCTCCAGCCCTCCTCAGGGCCCCTGTGTGGTACGAGCAAAAGAGTGATACTCACGTGGAAAATCTTTGGGATGTGTTTTTTCTGACCAGTTTCCATAAAAAGTCAGCCTGTACTTGGCAGTACCACAGGCACAACAGTCTAAAATTGGTTTGTCAGTCACACCTTCCGAGGCTGAGTCTAAAAAAGCAACAAAGCACTCATTAAAAACCAGTGAGGACAGTGAAGCTGCCTGCCTTCAAATAATAATAAATACTCCAGGAAATAAATCTGAGTTAAACATTGGTTTGTGTTTTTTTTTTTTTAATTGAGTTTTAAGTTTGCTGTTAGACTAAAGGACAAGCCTGAAATATCTGTGCCATATTTATAAGTGGATGGAATTATTTAAATCCACCATTTTCAATTATAAAGCATTAATATTTCAGTTATCTTCAGATTCAAAAGGGGTCTGTTTCTGGTTTCTATCTGATAAGGACAAACCTCAGCTGATCTCAAAACAAAATGGGCTTGAATTTTCTGAACAAAGTAAATGAATTCTCCAAGTGCAAAATTTAGGTTTAGGAAAGGATGAAATATCCCATGATTCAATAACAGAGTGACCTGGAAACCAATGGGCATCACACAAGGAGCAGGTAAAAAATTGCAAGTAGCATATTTAGGGGGAGGCAAGGAAGATTTTATGAGTTGCAGTGTAGGTGGTAAGGATGAACATGACCAAATGGCAGAGCCCAAATCTCAACCTGGATGAAACTGTCCAAGACTTCCAAATTTTAGTTTGAGACAATGTGTTAAGAGAAAAATTGAAAACACAATGAGGAGATTAAAGAGACATTTTACTTTACCTTACCTTGTTCACAGATTTTTTTGGTGAGAGAGCCCTCATCTTGAAAATAAATTATGCGCTTCTGCACAATACTGGCTCTACAAAGGGAAGGAAAAAAAAGTTTGAAATATGTTTATTTCTAAAGGGAAAAAAAATAGTCCTAAATGACTGCTAATACATGGTTATACTTCCCTGTACTGAGAATACAACATGGGATTACAGACAAAATATTTTTATTTCAACTTGCATTTTAATTTCATCACATTTTACAGAAACCTGAAATATATATATACCTCTAAAGAAGTGGTCATAGGCATATAGTGAGAACCTGTGCTCTTGAAATGCATGACAGACAACTGAGCATTCAATATTTCAATCAAATCTTATATTAAAATACTGAAGTTGTATTCAATTTCGGTGAAAAAATAGCACAGCTATAGTGAGCAGCTGCTCATAGGAAATTACATGGCATGCTAAAGAGATAAGTACTTCTGATATATGACAGCAACTCAGTGCAAATATCACGTAAAACTGAAGTTAGGAAAAAAGCTGGCATAAGGTAAAGTCTTTGAAAGCAAGTCACAGGTTCCAAAGACAAGCTGCTTTAAAATTAATTAAATCTGGAGTATTTTATTGAGGCTTAGTTCAAACCAAATGTAAATTACTAAGCCTCGGTGCCTCAGTTCCTCAGTTGAGGGGGCTGGATATATTTAATGCCAAATAAACTTTAACTGCCTTCTTGGACCATTTTAAACTGTATCAGTTTAATTCACATGTAAGCTTGATCTTCTTTCCATAAGCAAAACAGATTTTGGTTAAATTCAAAGCCAATCTATGGACAGAGAGCCTCCTGAGGACAGCACGCTCTGGGAGCTGGCACTCTTCCTTGTTTACCAGCACAAGTACACATTCTCCCAGCAACATTTTGTACCATCACTTCTATTTAACACTCTAAACAGCAAGGGCCAATTTCTTGTCTTCCTTCAGTATTAGTCAAATAATTATCTTAATCTTTCTAGAACTACTCCTCACTCATGACAGGCGAGGAATGAAGAAGTGAGAAGAAAAGCGAGACTGTGTGTGCTTAGATGTGTTGTTGCAGCCACGTAACCCTCCTTTGCCAACATCCCACCCATAAAATTACCAAAAACACAAGGCAGTTTTGCTGTGCTTTCTTTGCCGAGATGCAAGGCCAGCATAGGGGATAAAGGAATCCTTCTTTCCACTTTACAAAGCACCCCAGAGAAAAACTGGGTTTTGCAAACCTCTTAAAGCTACATCAACCTGGAAAGGGTGCAAAAAACTCTCCATCCTTTCTGAAGGAACCTTTCTCAGGGTTTCTAAGAAATAAATGGGGAAAACAATGAAACAAACACAACTACCAGAGCTACTACTAGGAAGAATGTGCCAGTGGCATGCTCCTTAACATTCCCAGCCGTCAAACTGAAAGCCAAAACCAAATTTAAAGACTTTTTGGATGCTACACTGCAAGGAGACAGAAAGTGGGGGCACAAGAAATGCCGTGCAGATACAAGGAAAACGTCTCACACCATCAGGATAATCACAGAGATTTAACCCTGGAATGGGCTCCCTAGACAGTCTGTGCAACATCCAGCTCTGGAAATACTCAAAACTTGATCAGATCCATGCCTTGGCAACCTACTGAGGGAACAAGCAAACTGATGTTCAACACCTACTTCAAGCAGGAGAATGGACTAAATGACTTCCAGAAGTCCCTTCCAATCTAAATTATTCCATTATCTTAACCACACAAATACAAAATCAGCTGTTTGTTAAAGATCTCAATTCTGCAGGTAACAAAGGTATTATGGGTATTTGAGAAGCAGTTATTTTAGAAAAAAAAAAAAGAAAATAGAGAAGGATTGTTTGAAGCCTGAAGTGTACTTGTATTATTCTTTTTGCTGCAGTTAGCTTGTCACTGTAAAATGTCAAGGGAACAGTTCCTTTTCTAATAACAAAAGCTTCACAGCTTTCTAAACCATTGTCTCTTCAGCTGTGTTTGAAACTATATGGTGAGCCAATAATTAAAATGGGAGGTTTTGTACTGATTCCAAATGCACCAGGATGGGCATATTATATGGCTACATAAATATCAAAAGCAGGCACAGAACTCTACAAATACTCAATTATAAATAATTTTAAAATATTAACTGTTTTAATAATCAGCTTCTAAACTGAACATAGACCAAAACAGCTCGGTGCATTTTCTAGCTTTTATGGCTACTTCCCCCCCCCCCTTTTTATTTTTAAACATAATTTTTATTATTCCAAAAAAGTTCTGATCTTTGGACTAAGGATTCTTTCCTTTGGCTTCGAGGCTTACAAAAAACAGCTAAAAATGGAATCGTGAACTTCTAGAGAGAGGCAAAAAAAGCTTTTAAGAGTTTCCACAAGGTATTAATCTGTTTAATTTACATAAATCCCTCCCATCACTTCAAATGTCCGGTGCTGTCTGAACTTCATGGGAAAGGAACAATCCAATTGCTTTCCCTCCCATATTAATATATATAAGTGGATGTTCAATTTCTTCTTTTTCTTGTTGGCTTTTTTCTCTCTGACTATCAGAAAATGATGGATAAAGGCAAAAGGAAATAAATTTGACTCAAAAAACCCTTTTTTGTTTCCCATTTTCTTCAAGGCAAGGCTTCTGGATTTGCACTAAAGCTTTTCCATCACCAAACTAAGGAGCAAAACTGTCAGGCACAGGCATTTCTACACCTGACAGCACCTGCTTTACTGAAGAAAACCAACCAAATGAACTGTCCAAAAAGTGTCATTATTTCTGTGTTTTAGTTCTCACATGAAAAGGAAAGAATATCTGGTTACTTCTGTAATGTTTGCTTTGGCAATGCTACTTTGGAATGTCCCTGTCCTGGCTCGGGTTGGTCAGACCTCGTGAGAGGGCAGTGGGAAAAAACTGCCTTGAAAGACTTCCATGGGATAAGAAATTCCCTCTGAGCCCAGCTCCACAACAACTGTACCATCCTGCTGGGAAAAGCTCTGCCAAAGACACAGAAATTGCATTTGGGATATTAAGAAACAGGAAATGTCATAAACCATAAAAATTCAGGCCAGCCTTGGGAGTGCTCCAGTTCAAACCAGAAAGAGAGGAGTCAGTTTGGGGTCTTTCTTTTTTTTTCCTTTCTCTCCTTCTGTCTCTCTCTCTCATCCATCCTTTCCTTTCTTTCCTTTCTTTTTTCCATAGAAACAGCTTTAGATTGTTTTCCTCACTCCCTTTTTCAAATCCTAGGCATGAAAAGAAATACTCTTATTTTAAATTACCTCTGTGGGTGTAGTGATGTGACAAAAGAAGTAAGGAAGAGGATTTGTAAGAATTGTTCCTATGACATTTTTTAAGCTTACATCAAAACCATTAAGTACAATATTAGAGTTACATTTGAATAAAAAGGTTTTGTCAGAGCTGGTGAGGATACTCCGAGTTTTACTTGGATGTTGAGAAATAATAATAATCTACTGAGCTGCAGATAAGACACTTTTCCTGCTCTATATTACCTATGAGTTAACCATGTCCTACTCTTCTAGCTATCAAAATTATTTTCTTTAATTATTCCATGCCTCAATGACTTAATTACAGTATGATAAGTTGTTTCCCACACAGAAAGCTACTAAGAACAATTAACAGGATCTTAAGTTTGTTTTCCTTTTTGGGTTTGTTGGTTATTTTTGGAGAGAAAGAATTTCTAAATATACCATTTACTTGAACACTAGAAAGTGATGTGAAAACCATGAATTTATATCCACTGCAATTTTGTTGATGCTATTGGCTTTTGTCATTCTAATGCATCATTTAGGATGTTCTCGTTTTATTTCCTTCCATGTCTTAAAAAAAAAAGCCAGCCCTGTGTTTCTGACAAGCATTTACAAGGTCAGGGAAAGCAGAAACTCCCAGAAGTTTGCCAACAATATTTACTTCTTTTTCTAATATTTAGGAGACTTTTATTAAAAAGAAATTCAAATTCCTCTGAAAGCCTGTACAACCCTTTAGCCAATAGATGTCCAGCAATTTTTACACTGACAATATATTTGACAACCACATTCTTCAGAACAATTTTCAGTTGGGAAATGTGCTGGCTTAGCCAAGACAGGCTTCATCTAACACCAGAATCTGTCAGCTGCCATCAGTGACAAGGGTAAACATTCTAAAAATTTGCAGCAAAATGTTTCTAATTTAAGGCATAACTTAGAAGCTAAAACAAAAGATGCAATTTCTGTTGTCATTTTGTGAGGTTTGTTCATTACTTTGTTTTTCAGTGTGTTGTTAACACAGTTTAAACAAACCAACCAGACTTGATGTTTGATGTTGGATAAAACATGGCAAAATTTACATGAAGTTCACCAGTGCTCCCATAATTCCACATTTACATCCCTGCACAGGATGAGGATCTTTTCTCCACTAGATTAGTCCCATGCAAAACAATCAAACATGATCACTTCTAAAAACTCCAGTACATAAATACACACCAGAGTATCCTTCTTCAGTTCGTATGTGCTGTCAGAAAATACGACTCAGAGAAGCATCACAGCAAGAGCAGAGGACTCTAAAGCTTTTCTTACAAATTTCCTCTTGCTCCCACATCCTTTTGGTGTCTTCATGTCACACTCAGGGCAGCCCCCACACACCCACAGGGGAGCTGGCTGACTTCAGGACTAATTTGGCCATCATATTCAATATGTGAATATAACACAGCAAAAGCTCTGGGGGAAACCACAGCTGTACATGCTGCTGTCTTATATTTTTCCTCAGAAAATCTCTCTGTTCTTTGCTTGAATGGCCACAGGACATAAATATTAAATTAAAATCTTTGGGATAAGAAGTCGTACTGACACGATAATTTCTGACAGGAACGCTACACCTGTTACTTGCAAAAAAAACCAACCAAACAAACAAACAAAAAAAACCCAAAAGAAATGAAAACAAAAAAGCAACATCACTTAAAGCCCATTGCTGTTCATGGGCTATATCTTCACCAGGGATTTTGATAGTCCCCACTCTTTGCAGCAAGCTCTATGAATCTCAGAGCTAAGCATTATAGAATGTAATTATAGCAGACTGGATAGGACTGAGTGTGTGGAGGATTAATTTACCTTGTTATTCTAAGTAGAGCTTTTGTGGAGTAGATGGAAACAATCTACCAAAGATGGGACTATAGGGTTTTTGTCAAGCTAGTAAGCCCAAAGTCCTGTTACCTGAAAACCCAGCTAACCAATGCAAAATACCTATGTGCTAACTAATAAATCCTAAGAACAAAATGAAAAATAAAGCAAAGTAAAAACCACTTATCCAGCTGCAATTTATTTCTGCTTAAGGTCTCTGCAACCTTTATAACACTCACCCACTTGCAAAGGGAACTGAAACACTTCATTTCTTTGGGTCTTCAAACCATGCCCCTTTTGCCAGCCTGTTTTACCTGATATGGCAGGGTGGGGAAGAAATCCAACCACACAGGCAAAGGCCACATCTCAAACCCTCACATCTGTTCCTTCACCTGTCCCCAAGTTCCCTACCTGACTTGAGGTCACTGCTTATATAATAATAATAATAATAATAATAATAATAATAATAATAATAATAATAATAATAATAATAATAATAATAATAATAATAATAATAATAATAGTGATGCAATTATTTCACAGCTCACATGGCCAGCTGAGACAGAGCAAAAGCACCTTTTCCCTTTTACAGCATTGCTTTTAATCTTTATAATCCACTCAACATTCTCATCCCCACCTGAATCACCTTCTCCTGCTCCAGGCTGGGGCAGTAAAAAAAGAACCACCACTTTTTAATATATTTTTTAAAACCCCAAAAGCAAAATTTAAGCATGACCATGAGTTCCCAGGTAATGAAGCCAGAAAAAAAATTCCAAAACTTTAGAAAAAATGATTCTAAATGTTTAAAATTTATAAAGCATGAAGTAAAAGAATTTGAAGATAAAACAAAAAATAAGAGCTGTCATTCTCCTACTATTTTTTAAAAAATCTGCTAACTAGTAATATATTGAAATTATGTTTAAATGAATTAATTATTTGCTTGCATAGGAAAAAAATTATTTGTCAAAAGCAATACCCTAACAAAGCCCATCCATTCATCAAATACTGGTTAGTGGATAGTCAGTAGCAGGAATCTAGATTGGAATAAAGTATATGTCATTTTCAAATCTGAAAAAAAAAATCCTCCCTTCATTGGAATTGACAGGAGCCTGAAGGTGAACTCCACAATAAATGGAACAAATTAACACCCACTGAAACAAAGACAACTTAATTTAATATTAAAATGCTTAATACTGCTTCCTAAAAGAGTCCCTGCTTTTATGAATGTATTTCCCTGAGGAAGGTTTTAATGCAATGTCTTTAGTACTCAAGGTTGAGTGGAGCTGGAGCCATCAGAAGAGACTTGTCAGTTCTTTAGGGCAGCCCAGACACAGATCTCATCTGTCAGGAATTAATACCTGAAACAACTGAATCTCCTCTACCTGGGCTGTTCTGGGAGCTCTCTCTGACAGCTGGGACTGCTCAGCCTAGTGAACATTCAGCCACATAATGCCAGCAGATGCTGGGTGTTCATGCTGAAAGACAGGAGTGCAGGGAAATGAAAGAAAATAGAGGACCAATAACAGCATTGTTATTGGTAACTCTTCCACTTCCTCTTTCTGAAAGGGGCACTACATTGAGAAGAAGGCAAATTCAAATTGTACTCAAGAAATAGCTGAAAGGCCACCCTGCTTATGAAACACATAATTATGACAGATCAAATGAATCCATCAAATTCTTTTACATTATGAGAGTTGTTTTCAGTAAGTTTCTCCATTGTTTAACACCTGCTCCTGGCTAAAAAACAGTGCTAGAACAGTGCCTGGAGCTCACACAAATGTTCTCCTTGCCAAAATTCCCTGCAGTAGGCATTTGCAGCAAACATTGCTGCCAAACTTTGGCACACAGGTTTTTGGAGAATGCAATGGCAGGGAACTCGTACATCAGGGTCTGTAGTCTTCCCACTTCAGCCCTAAAAATGCCAAAATCATACAACCTTCTCATGTCCCATTAGCTGCCAGCACCAGTGGCTCTTACAGCAGAGCAAGCAAATGATGGAGAAAGAGGAATTGCTAAACCCACGAAAATCAGAGAAATTCTCTCAGGGATAAGGAAACAGCAGTGTTGAAGGGCACAGAAACAGATTAGGAAATGGATCAAAAACTGTCCCAGACAGTTTGGGGAAGGGGTGAGAACCAAGGCCAGGCATATCTCCTTTCCACAGCAGTGCATTGTCAGACTGTGGGTGTGATTATACTGAAATTAGAAATATTAACCCCTCCAAATCACTCTGGGGTAATGAAACTCCTTGGAAGATTGTGGTTCCTTTTCATGGTGATTTTATGCATTTTCTACACAACAACATGCAGCGGCAGGGGGAGGAAACAAACCCTACAGGCTCAAGAAGCTTTTTGCCTCAGTGGGGTTCCTGAAATCTTGTTGATCCGAATAAAGGTCAGCATTTCATAGAGGAAGTGATTACAACTGTGCTTAGAGGAGCAGGGATTAAGTAAAAGATCCAGGCTCTGTATCTCCCTCAATCACAGGGACAGGGAGAGCACGTGAATAAGACTATTAAAGGAGCATTGTGAACAGTAGCAAGCAGTAATGACAGGGATTAGAATGATAAATCACCCTTTATATTGAGACGCAGGCATAGACTAGGTACTGGAATTCATCCCTACCACATTTTATGGAACAAAAGTGCAGTTAATGAGATTCTTAACTTCATTAGAAACTCCAAGAGGGAGATGTCTTAATGTGGATAATTGAGATACACCAAGTGTGATTAGAGATACAGGAGGAAATAGAGATTTCATTGTTCAGAATTTGTGGAGAAAAGCCAGGATGCTCCTTCAGGCACCTGTATGGGAAACAGGTGAATTCATCATGGGTTTGAGACTGACAACCAAGTAGTGCCATCAAAACATTTCCAAATGTTGGTCTAGGCTTTGAAACTGAAGCAACAAGGAAAAAAAAATTTCCTGATCTTCTAGGCAAAAACATAAGGTGATTTTGTTTATTATAGTGGGGAGTTATTTGTTGCCGCCAAACATTCAAACTGAAAATGAGACAGAGAAAAATTGCATACTTTGAAAATTAAAAACATAAAATTTACACATATGCTGATGTGGAGGATGTTTAGAAAACCCAGATATGTCCCATAGTTTTGTGCTTCTGTTAGGGGACACTCTAGTGACACCTGACTGACCTTCTCCTGAAATCAATTACCAACTTCAGTTTCACTTAACCAGAAGGGAATTGCAGCCTGAATTTCTTATGAGGCGTGAGTGGCCACTGGAAAACCAGAAAATTATAAGGACAGCACTTAGAACTTTATTCCCACTGAGCCAAGTCACTCACTGAAAAAGACAGTGCAGACAACACAAATCCAAGTACCTGTCAAATTTGCCTCCTCTTCAGTTTAGCTTCATTTTACTTACTTGCCTGGACATATTTAGCATTTTGTGAGTAAAACGGTGTGGCAGAAATACAGATTACTATTATAAAAGCAGGAAGAATTGTGTTTCTTTGCCATATTGAAGACAACTTTTTGGCCACAATTAATTCAGAGAAATTAGATAAATGCCTTTCGTTAATATTTTGCTGTCTAAATTAAACCTGATGAGCAAGACAACGTCTTTATGAGCAATCATGAGGTGGTGGTGCCTCAATGCCTTTGCATGTGGAACACATTTTTTATATGAGCTTCTTGTACCATCATACATCTACTTCAGCCACCACTGCAGGGCAGTTGCATCGTAAGAGAGCACAAATTTATTTCTCTGCATATAAAACTAGTATATATTCCATTTTCAGAGAAATCTATGGCAGGAAACATTATGACAGGTAATCTGTAAAACTTGAATGAGTTGGTTCATACTGAGGTTATCACGGGGCTCCACACACAGCAGTGAGGGAGCATCAAGCTCATTATCCCTCTAACGAGCAGAGCTCAGTCCCTCCCTAGACACAGGCCTGTAACCCAGACCTTTCTGCAGCAAATGAAACCCAGAAACCATTAAAAAAAATCAAATGTGCTTTCTGGTGCATTGCAAGGCTTCAAACTACATTTTGCTGGAGCGGTGAACTGATGGAGCAACAAATCCATTTCTTGGGGAAAGCAGGGAAAAAGCATCCAGGCTGCTGCTGTTCAGAGAGCAAAGATACTTAATGCATGTCTAATGATGTAGAAAAGATGGAAAAAGTGGGCACCTAATTACTGAAAGGAAAAGAAAGGAATGGCCCACCCAATTATTGGTTGAATTTTGTGTTTCAGTCCTTTCACAATAGCCCTAAAATTGTCAACCCAGGTAACAAGAAAGACAAAAACAATCAATTCCACAGCCGGTTCGTGCAAAGAAAAATTCCTTTTCTGGGTGGTTTTTCTGCCTTTCAGAATTTCTAAAGAGCTGGAATAATACAAATAGCTGCTCCTTTAAGGGAACAAATCAGAATTGATTTTGTGGTGCTTTACATGAAGCAAAGAATCAAGATAAATAGAGTGTTCAGGTTCTGAGACCCTTACTCAGCCCTTAGGGACTCTCCAGCTAACAAATGTAAACTCACACGGGGCTTGAAAGACTGCTCACCCCAAGGAAGGATGGCCAGAATCCAGCACCTTGTTAATTCATGCATTTGCCTTTCACGGTGCAAGAGAGCTGTGCTAGAAATTGTAACAGCAAAATGTGCTCTGCAGAGCTGCTCTGGATTTCTGCAGGCATGCAGACACCTCACCAAATTCTTACAGCAGCCTGCTAGAAAAGTTTTTCTAATGGAAATTTCATCCCATACATGCAGTGGAGCTTACACTGAACTGCAGGAGTACCTACACAGCCTCACAGAATATAATCTTGAACTACTGATTGTATTATGAAGAAGCAAGTGACCATTTCTGCCACATTTATGGATAACTTAGACTTTGTAATGTCTAGGAACTACCAGTGTGCTGTAGGATTGAGAACATTCACTGCTCATCTACATTCTTTGCCTGGGTCAATAGGCATTTTGAATAATGGAGGATCTTGCCAAAATGTTGTAACAGCAGGTTTAAAGCCTCAATCACTAGGCACAGACTGGATTAAATCATTTGTTACCGAAACTAAAAATTACACTACTTATCTTTTTAATTACCTCCTTTCATCATTGCTGTACTCAATTTGCCCTTCACATTCACTGATGTGCAATGAGAACACCACCAAACTACAATAAGCAAAACATATTTGGGCTCACTGGAGTGCTGGTTTCATCAGAGAGACCAAAATCTCTTTATCTGTGACCTGCAGAAACAGTATGACATTTTGATTCATGAATAAAATGCGTGTTTTAAAAAATGTATCACATTACATTAAAATAAAGCCTTCAGCTCCTGACACAAGACAAATCAATTCCTTAACATGAATTATCATGCATAACTTCAGGCAGTTATAAAAAAACTGATTTCAAACATTCAGTAAAAAAAAGACAACGCTTCTGATGCCATCAATAGTGACACTCTGTATGTTTTGAAAGGAAATCAAATTATGACTATCATTATTATTTCTATTCCTTTTCTCTCTTTGTTTCCCCTCAGAAAATGACAATGGCCTTGAAGTCAAATTAAACATCTGTTTGCAAAATAAACCAGAGTGCTACTGACAGCTGCTGCCGAATGGCAAATGTCCTACAGCTGTCGGGCTCCTAAATTAACAATGATTTTCATTACAAACAGCAAAAAACAAGCAAATTACAGAGCTGATTTTCTTCCCCTCCATCCCACTTTTTCAAATTTATGAAAATGCAGACTCTCCTAGAGACTTGCCAGAAAGAAATCACAGCTTACTGTTTTATTTCCCCACTTGCAGGGAGCAAAAAGTAAGAGAAAATCAAATTTCAGTGCAAGATACTTTACAGAACATCCCTCCTGACCAGTCTTAAATCCTTTTTTGCATTTTCCTCTAGGATAAGTAAATAGAATTAATAATTACTCGAGGATTTACTTGCTCTGATGCAAATTCTGTCAATAAGAAAAAGTATTGAAGAAACATTTTCTTGATTTTTCCTATATCTATTTGGATTTGTAAATACACAGGTGCAGGGGAAGCTTGATCATAGTACACACTACAATCACCCAGTAAAGTCAGGCAGCAAAGGTTTGGGTAGTTCATTAAAGTCCCTTCTGGCAACACTTTTTATAGCTTCCTCATTTATGTTCAATTTTGGGATCAGAAATTAGGAATATTAGAAAGCACTGCACCTCATTTTCCACTTCACATGACTTTCTGAAGTGCACAATTTAAACACACAAGTGCCCTTAAAACAGTGTTGAGAATCTGGAAGGAGCAAGAAACTCGGAGTGGATAATGGTCAGGAAATAAAAATGGAAGTTTCAAATGTCCTGTGTGATTTTGTAGAATGCCAAATTAGGGTACAGGTGAATTTTGACTTTTTCTGTGTTTGTGTCCACTGTTAACCTTATCAATTCTTTTCTTACTGAAGTACTTCCCCACAAAGTCTGGAGAAGACACAATGATGATCAGAGATGTAACTGATATCACTGCCTTGTGATGAGGCAGGTGGAACTTTTGCAGTGCCTGAATTCCTACCCCACTGCACATCCATGCACAATCTTTTTCTTCCTTACAAAACAGCTTGTTTTACAAAAAGACATTTGTGAAAAACCAAAAATTATATGGAACAATGAAAGTAACTTCACATGCCTTCAGTTTACCACTAACTGTGCCATAACACTGATTTTTTTTAAAATATGAAATTTTTGTAGGCATTTTTAAGGTACCATGTAAAAAAGCTTTAAAATATTATCTTTCATAGTAAAGCCATAACTACATTCCCTCTGCTCCTAGAGAAAGACCATCACCCTTTCCTTACTCTGTTTTCCTCATTGTTTTTCTGTTGTTTTGCTCTCCTCAAGGAATAAGCCCATCCTTGAGCAACAAAGCCATTAAGCTGTTTTGCAACACTACATCTTTACAATCAAAACACCATATGAAGGAACCTAACTAGATTTTATAGGATTACTTTAATTATTGCACCATAAAATAGATTATCTAGAAGAATGCAAAATTATAAGAAAATCCATTTTTTAACACTTTCCAAATTCACTCACTGTGAAGTTAAGCAAACAATAGTAAACCTGTGAGAAAATGAAAGTGAAATGGCTTTTGGTTTTAAATGTAGATGTGTCACTAGATCCATGGGGCTGCTACCATATGTATCAAGATAAAATATGCCTTTTTACACCTAATAGTAGAGCTGATATAAATTAGAAGCCATCTAAAAATGCAATTTTCTTCTCTTTCTTCCTAACACAAACTCTCTGTAGGTGTTTCAGCTATGAAATAAAATATAGGTTTCTAAGTTAGTTTCATATAAAAGTTTAAACTTTTGTCCTATATGTTTAACAAAAATAAAATTGCTGGATGAAGGCAATATTTAATTCATTTTTATGGAACCAGGATAGCAATACAAGATTTTCTATCCTGCAGTAGTTTATAAAGAGTCACTGGCCACTAGCTGCTCTTGAGAAAACAGAAAAAAATTGAAAAATGAGTTGAGCAGTGCATAATAACCCAGTGTTGAAGGACAGCAATGGACCCAAATCTATTCACTCCCAACCCTTGCCCATGGCCATTTAAAGCTGGGCACATTTCTGTTTCATCTCCTAAAAGTGAACAATGGGGAAAAATGGAGGCACACCCAAAGGATCTCCCATGGGAAATGGCACATTTTCCATCTATCAAAGGTTGCATTTGTTCTCTGGACTGTTAGGATGCTCAGAGATTGTGGAGAAATACCTAAAATGTCTATATAAAACATTCTATTTAAGCTATGAAATATGAGGCTATACTGCTACTATATCTATCAAAAATGAAGTTAGGAAGATGCTGTGATGTGGTAGTTAACTAGAATATAAAGATTTTGATTTTAAAAAAAAAAAAGTAGTACAGAAATTACAACAATTTCTCAGCATGCAGAAGACTCATTGATTCTACTAGGAAAAAGAATAAAGTTATTTATAACATGAAAACTTTTATCTTGTGTTGTTCCATAAACAGAGCTCTTTCTAGGCAAGGAGGGCAGGTTGGTCTCTCTTTTTCCTTGGCTGTTGTATTTACTCATAATGGCAAGCTGTCAGTAAATGCTTTACAGCTGTGCTCAACTGCTCCACTGTTAGCACTCTAATAAACAGGTAAAACTGTTGACATGAAGTGTCTGCACAATCTGAGAGCATGAATGGAAAAGATAGAATAACAAATTTAATACCTGATTCAAACAAGCAGGGTTTCTAGTTTTGGTTTCTAGGTTTCAGTGTAGCTAGTTTTTACATTTGGAAAATTTAGAGGCACAATTTTATAGTGAATTTCTAATAGCTCCTCCTGTGTGCCAGTTGTACTCATCTGCATCTGCTTCAAAAAAGTATCCCAACAAATCAAGAAAAATCCTGTGTATTGGGGGAAGTAGCCCTACCAAAAAAAAAAAAAAGGAAATGTTTTAGTGATTAAAAGATCAGAAAGGAGCAAACAGTCTACTTAGAGAACTATGGGGATTTTTGAAGGAATTTTAAATGAGTTAAGAGATGGGACCTCTGAGTTGTTTTTGATGATGCAGTTTATTTTCTTATGTTTTGCATGGGCAGTAAGGGTGAGCTCTGCTCACATCTTCACTGCATGGCTCAGAAGGTCACAAGACCCTCAGCTACAAGACATTTTAACAATTTATTGACCAATAAAACACTGCCAACAAGGATATTTATGGTTTTGACCCAATCCTTCAAAATTTCATCCTATGGACCCATGTTACAGTGTAAGCTTTCTTAGCCAGTCATGTTATGGCACACAAACCTACAGTGCTGCATTCTAAACTCCTTGTTTACCTTTGTGGCTACTTTTATTTCTATATCTTAAACTCTAAATCTCTAATCTTTCCTTTACTTAGCTTAAGTAAAGGAAAAATAAAGCTTGTCTCTGCTTTAAGCTATAAATCTACATTCTTGCTTCTAGCGCCTGAGTTTGGAAGCCTTTTCCGAGGTTTCGGATCAAATCCTGTGTTTAATTCTGAGCTTTGGCTTACAGGCTCAAAGTTCTGAGATTTCCCTGCATTTTGGATTCCAACAGAGAATTTCATCACCTTAGTCAAGTAACTTGAATAAATTCAAACCATGCCCAACTTCTCTTCCCTGTGCCAGCTCATTGATACTGATGAGGGATTTAGGACAAGCGTGAAAAGTTGCAAACAAATTTTTCAGCTGTAACTGCACATAATTCTTTGTTCTTTATTGGTTTTTAAACTCAGCTCTGTGATCATCTATCAGATGTTTTTACATGACTGGCAAGAATTTCAGGAGCACTGCAGCTTCCACCCATGTAAAGCAGTCTGGCAACTGGAACTTCTTTCTGTTGGAGGCAAATTTGTGCAATATTGGTTTTGTGGGAATCATAGTAACAAAACTTTTAGTCAGAGAGCTTCATTCTGAAATAGACTTTTATTCTGAGCACCTCAGTTTGGCCCTCCTCCTAGACACTCCTCTTGACACAGGGTTAAGGATTTGATCACATATTAATTTACACACCACAAAGCTGTTCTTGGGAAGTTTTATCCAGGTGCCTCATGCTCTGTTTCTGGCCCAGGGATCTCATCCTGAGTTTGGAGTGCAGAGAAGAGATTTGGCTGCACACCAAGACAGTTTCAGGATGTAGGTGCAGTTATGAACTCCTGAGGTTTTATGACATTTGATTCTTTTTTTAGTCTCTCCTACAACACATTTCAGCTCAGTGTTTACTCAGAGTGACAGGCCAAGTGACCTGAATGAATAGAATACTTGAAGTTACAAGAAATCAAAATGTAAATGTTCAGAAACTGGAGTTCCTTCACCCTCAGAGCTTTGAAGCTCGAGAGGAAGAGGATGGTCAGAACCCACAAGGAGGTTGGAAACTAATTATTATATCCAAAGCCCAGACCCAGGGACTGGAACTGAATTTGTCCTCATGGATATGACAGTTCTGCTCCAGTAGCACAACTACCTAAAAGATTTTGCTTGATATACACTAAATATGCCATACTTTTGATTTAGAAGGCTGCAATTCTTTAAAATTCCTTTGCTCTCTCATTGCATGCAAACAAGAGCCGGTGTAATTAAAATCATGATGATAATTACATATTCAGGAAAACAAGAAGCTCCACACTTTTCCTCAAGAACTGTAAAACATTTCCCTAGAGATGGCTCAGAACACATTCCCAGAAACAAACAGCAGAGACACCACAATGAATCCAGTGCATTTCTGCAAGTGGTCACGGTAATAAACAGTATTTACAGATAGCAGATTTTAATTTGTTGGTTGTTTAAGCATGATATGTATAGCAGAAATAAATAACTTGTCTGCAGGAACTTTTGCTGCATTTGCCATACAAGTCACATGAGGTGTCTGAGAACCCAATTAGTCCAAGAGTCACTTGCAAACTGTGGTTTCTTCTCTCAGTGGTAAATTGAATATAACTTATCTGCATGTGGCCATCATTTACTGCATTTAACTATTAATCTCAGCCTCAGTAGCAAATGCTAAAGGAGGAGAAGCTAATTACCATCTCTCAGTACTCTTCATGAGATCTACACCAGCTGACAGATTTACTCAGTTTGGATATTAACAAGGTCCTCCCTACCATGAAATTTTAATCTGTGACAAGCTAAGAACTTGACCAAATCTTTCCTCACTCTTGTGTTCTAGCACAGAATTCTAAAGGACTTGCAGAAAACTGTTTGTTCTGTATTTCCCACCCATTACCGGGGTCAGACCTCTACCCACCTGCTCAGTACCACACTCAGCTGAGACACTGTCTTAGGAATACAACAACTCAGCTGAATCTAAGGCTCAAACAACTTAAAAGAGGTGATTTTCCATCACTGCTAAGAAGCTTTCAATAAACTTTTATTGTCCTTTTACTGGTCAATGGGACGAATCACTATTTGAAATCCATACTTTAGACTTTCCTTGCTTAACAAGATAAATTTCCTTTACTTGGAGGTTTTTTTATAGAATTAAGCACAGCCTCTGAATATTAGCTTTCAGATTAAAAAAAAATGCATGGGTACTGTTCTACTTTTTATGAAAAGTAGAATATGCTAAAGCAAGCATGAAAGTTTATACGAAGAAAAAAAAGGTGTTTCTAAAAACAGTTTTCATTCACTTCAACAACATATTAAAACAGATTCACCAAGACAGGGTTCAAAACCCTAAAAATTTCTCTACTTCCATGTGATGATACAAACACCACCAGGCTCTGCCACTGCTCTATTGTTTATGTAACTTTTTTCTTTACAATTGCACGTTGCAAAAAAAACAAAACAAAACAAAAACAAACAAACAAAAAACCCATAAATTTTTCTCAAGAAAGTTTAACAGTAGGTTTTCAAAGATCCTAGAGAGCAAATGCATTCTGAAGAGCTCAGAAACCTAGTTAAGTGAAGTGTCAACCAGGAACTTTTATCAGAAGAAGGAGGAATAACCTGGCCCTCCCATCTTGATGTGTGACATGTTGGTGTGCAACCAACCACAAGAAACAAGGGGAAGAAAATAGGGAGGGAAAGAGGTTGCACTGTGAACATGGAAGCAAGCAGGCTGTGCACAGCATGACAGCTTGGAAGGTCCAAACAGAAAAACAGGGAAGGAAGAGGGATTAAAGCTTGAGGGTCTCACAAGCAGTGTGTAAAATAAAAGTCTTTTATCATCAGTGAGACTGAAGCACAGGCCTAAGTGTGTGGATAAATGGAGCCTTAGCTATTTTTGCATCCCAAAAGCACATTCAGTGCTTTAGGGTATTTCACTGTCATCTCTTGTTGGGAATGAAGAAAATGCATGAATTATTCTCAAGTAAACAATTACTGCACAACATCGTATGTTAATCCATTTTTTTCTTTTTTCTCCTCACAATTCTAAGTCTTCACAGAGAGAAAGATGTCTTAGAAAGCAAGGCAATAAGTCAAATCCAAATATTTTTTTTACCCCTAAACCTTGAATTTTGCAGTCACCCAGAAATTTAGCATGACATGCAGGCATGCACATGTCAAATGATTTAGGATCCCTTACTGAACCCTACAGCCACAGGTTCCCATTTTTCTGTGCCATTTTGTGCTTGTCACAGCCACACTGATGACATGCACTGTGCCTAGAAAGCTCTGGGAAGGTACCACCCAAATCTGATCAAGTCTTTCTACCAAAGATACCAGACTCCACAAACTGCAGAAAAATAGCTGTTCCCAAACCTCACTGCTAGCTCAGGAAAAGCTTCCTGGAAGACTCAGTTATACCACTACTAAAAAACCTCGATTATTTGGCACTTAAACTGTAATAAGTTTTTATGGATCAGTTACGTTTAACTTGTGACTATGTTTAACTTTTCAATATATTGAAGTCAGCAGATCAGGGCTAGGGAAAAAGTAAATCCTCATGATCCAGAACAGGCTCCAAAATGCTGCCATTCTGTTTTGGAAATTGTAAAACAAAGATATCATAGTCTGCAAGGATTGAAACAGATATGTATTGACTGTTAAAAAAATATTTTCACTCCCATCACATACAGAAGTAAGAAAAATACAGAGGGTTTGTTTCCCCTAAAGTTCAAGGTTTCAGAATTTTTCCATTATGAGTTTGGACTTAACTCTTCAAAACAATATTTGCTTTTAGATTTTTTTTCTTTTATCATCTAGAATAATCATGAAACAATTATTTCTAATGCTGATGTTCCAATAATTATTTCCAATCATTTCCAAAATTTCCATTCTATTCTATGGCAGCGGACCATAAAGAAGGTTTGTGAAGAAGGCTGACTACAAACTCTAACTCAGATGCCACCAAATCTTTGCATGCAAAAGAGAAAATAGAAATGCTTTTAATGCCAGGAGTGATTGTTATGCATGGGCCCACGGAGGGCTGCACTGCAGCACAAACATGCCACATTTTGAGGTTCATCTCTGGCATCAGCAGCTCTCAATAATATTCATTCTTTAAACAGTCCTGGGCATGGAGCTGTTCCTTACCTTCTTAAATCAACAAAGCATTCATTGGGAGGAAACTCCTATTTCTCATTTAATGTTTCCGGAAAGGTCCTTAACAACTTCCTTCCACTTTTCAGCAGCACACACACCCCAAAGACACCCACAGCACACTGTAAATGGGTGGTCATCAACACCAAAGTTTTCCCTTTTCCTGGAATCTGCATTTCCAAGCTGCTCTTTTGTTTTCCCAAATGGGTTCTGGGAGCTGGTACCAGTCAGCTAATCTAGCTCTTCATTGGCACTTCAGAGTTTCAGCTTTCACTGATGCACATCCAGCAGCCTGAGAGGGTTGTAAGCCACAGGTTCCCTCTGCACACTCTCTGAGGCAGTGGCAATTTCATACTTTCATGTGCAGAACATCAGAGCTGCAGTTCTGACTGTTACATTTTGTAGCCTCTCTTGACTTTTCTGCAAGAATTCAAGTACTTCACAGAAAAGAATCAGTGTTGAACATCCAGCACGACCTAACTAGCAGTGAGGAGAGAGAAGAAGCACTTTTCAAGATCCTGCAGTTGGTGGTACTTTAGTGCATTCCTTCTCTGCCAAGATCTGAACTGACTTCAGCCACAGTTGTCTTAAATTTCAGTGAGAAAAATACAGCTCTTAGTTAATGTCTTTTTTTTTTGGTCTGAACTAGCTTCAGCACAACCTTTGTGACAGCATTTCCTTAAAAGCCTAAAAGTCACTAGCATGGAAAAGCCTCTTTGAAATACTTCTGCAGGGCACATTTTAGCAATTTTTAAGGCTTCTTTCAGACATGGATTCAAAACAAGCAAAGGAATCCCAATTGCCCATGAATATTTGACCAATATGTCCAATTAAATACAGCAAACCAAGTCTTAAGAGACAGGACAGCATTTCTCTGGCACTCTTTAGTTCTGTAGACTAATGAGTGACCCTAAATCAAAGTGAACATACATAGAGTTATCTTTATTTACTGCTTGAAAAGCATGATTCCACATGAGAGTGTGTGATAATAGTAAAATATCAGTAAATGATCACTAGGCCTAAAATGAAAGCATTCACCTCTGAATAAATAGATCTGGTTTTTCTGATAAAGGTCCATTTAGACAATCATGACTTTGCAAAACATTTTTATTATTCATCTCAACAAAGAGCATGTTTTTTACCCACCAGAGGAATGCAATTTTGATTTGAAAAATGAAGAACTTTTAGGGGTTTTTTATGTGAAACTAAAGGCTAACAAATTCAATTAAGTTTGCTTACTCAATGGTTATTGAAGGCTTAGACTTCCTTTTGAACATTGAGGCTTTCAATTGCTAATGTTTCACTCTGCAAGTAGAACTAAACTTAGTAAAATGTGTCCAAAGAGAAAAAATAATTAAGAACTCCATTGTTTCCAATAAATATTCAACTTATTCACTGAATTTTACTTTAATATGCCTTAAAATACTTACTTCAGGATGACACAGCCTGTCCCAGTGGGAGGAGCTGTCCAAAACACCTGGATGCGTGTCCTCCTTCTGGGGGTGCTCTCAGTCACAGCAACAGGACAATTGCTCATGAACTGGGTTTCTTCTTCATCTATGATCTAGGGAAATGTAAGGAGAGGAACAGGAAAAAGATGAGGACCTGCACGGCCAAAGCCTTCCACGTGTGTTTTGTCAGTTCGTGTTTTCTCAGAGTGGAATATTTATAATTCTCTCTGCTCAGCTCAGCACTACTTCAATGAATTTATGTAGAACATGCTGACTGAATTGAAGACCAAAAGCTCACAAAATAAAGATGGAGGAATAAGTCAGTTCTGGGTAAAGAGAATTCAGGAATTCAGGCCTTTCAGAGCATTGCTGCAAATAACCTTTTTTTTTTTTTTTTTTTTTTGTGGATCTTGATTACTGGAGGCTCCTGTAAATATTAATGAACTGGAAATAATAAAATATTCATCATTTCAGGTGATTGGGATTCCATTATTTAGTCCAAACTGCAGCTATTTTTGCTTTTTTGATTGGTTGATGATTAACAGAAGAGTTTAAATGGTACAAGTCAAAAGCTAGAGAGGCAGTTTTGGAACTGGTGTTCAAAGGATTTTACTCAAAGGAGTCATGTCAAAATAGCTTTCTCACTACATATGTGTTTCATGGATTGTACTTTAAGCCTTCTGTTCATCAGATCTCAAAGACATTTCATCAGAAACTGTTAAGTTTTATCTGGAAACAGGCAATGCTCTGATATTGCAAAACTTCTCTTCAAAATGCTCAGTGGTCCTGTTTCATTTGATGAAGACAACTCACACATTGGGTCAGCATTCAGGCAGTGAGTTGCAAACCTTACCATTTTGAGAAAAAAGCTGTATTTATCAATTTATGGCAGCTCTGAAGGGGCTTTTTCAGAATCCTAGTTCTAACACACACCCACTAAAATATACACTTTTACCAATTAAACTATAAAAAAAAAATCAAATCTTCTGGCAGCAAACATAAGATTAAACAAGTGTTTTGACAAAAAAAAAAAAAAAAGAAAAAACTCCTTTGCATTCTAAAAAAGGAATGGCAATATCTTTAATTGGGCAAGATCTGCTTTAGTGAGCGGGCATCTTCGCTATCTTACCCAAGGATCCTGCCACCATTCCCAAACATTTTTAGCTAAGCCAACAAACATTTCTATATTTCCATGGCAGAATGAAGTGGTGCTGGCCCAGAGGAGTGCTGAGAAACTCTCTTTAGCTGGTCAATAGGGCAGTGGCTAATGAGTTTTTAATTTAAAGCCATTAATACACCTCAAGTTTTTAACGCTTTGTAGAATCTGTGTAAGCAAACACAATGTGCACATTTGCTCGGTTTTAATTAACAGGAAGCAGTGGGAAGTGTGGGATCCAGTGGAGGCTTAAGCTGACTGCAGAGTTTCTACTTCTGCAGGATACAATTTAATGGGTGTAAGTTGAGCACCAAGAAATCCCTGACCAACAATTCAGTTTCAGCCACCAACTGTATTTATTCCATCTGCCTTATTCCTGCATCAGTGAAATAAAGAAATAAAACATCTCTCAGAAAGGTTGTCTCAATTATTCCAGGACCATATCAATTGACCTTTTATCCCTATCTCACAGCAATCCGTTCACAATCAAAACCCAATTTTGGTGGCAGCTCTGAGAGAAGAATGAATGATTTTATACCATCTCATACACAATGAAACACTATTGCATGTTATACAAAAGCATGGTAATTGCCATTGAAAACGCTCTTAGGAGGTCATCAGAATGTTCTTTAAAAGGACAGCTTTTCTAAAAAATGGAAATACTACAAATTACTGTACAAATTACACTGGCTACCTCACCAGATGCAAAGTCTTGGATAAAAACTTTTAGAATGTGTTAAATCCAGGTTAAGATTATGTAATTACACGTAAGTATGAATAGGATTGATCAGATACAAGCTATTCCACAATGACCAATGAAACCTGTTCCCAGTCTGGTTGAGTTCTTGCCTGGCACACGTTCCACCAATGAATAGTTCCTGAGAAGCCCAACTGAAATGAACTTGTGCTCTCCAAGTATAAAACCACTATTTTCACTTAACAAGACCTAAAGATCATTCCTCCAGCAGTCATCACTGTAGACCTACCCATGTGCATTTGCATCTTAAATAAATTCTTATTCCAGTTGAATCCATCCTGCTTTTTCCCCAGCAGTGAATGGAATCACAAGAAACCCCAAAACCAAATCCAACAACCAAAGGAAGGAGTTGTGAGTAGTTATTACAAGCCAAATTTATTACTTGCCTGCAAAAGCAGAAACTGCAATATGTGCTTGGATTTTAGATAGCCATTACACTAAAGCACATCCTTGTTCCAGTTGCAGCAAATGAACACAGAAATGGTTTTTGCACTTCTACTGCAGATCTAATGCCTTCAAATTAGCAAGTAAAGAGTTTTCTCAAATATTTCTATCATAAACTAATTAGAAAGTTCTGTTTGCATTTTAGAACATGATCCTGGAAGAACAGGAAGTGGCTGAGCCCCAAGGCTACATCATGATTTCCTGCATCACTAACCATCAAAGCAGAAGGCTTATGCAATGAGTGTCTACTGGAAAACACTGAGCTTAAAATCATAAGGTCTTCCAAAAAGCATTCCTTTGAAGAAAAATTGGACGGAAGCTTTCTCAGTAGAGGCTCCTGATGTTGACAGAATGAAGTACAGAACTCCTAAATTACTTGGAAAGGCTCAAATGCCAGTTGATTTGAGATGATTAAAGAAAGTCATTTTACCATATATAATAAACACAAGGATTTCTCAAAATCTAGGATTTCTGATAAACTATCTCAAATCTATTTGTTAAAAAGATTGGGGGGGGTGGGGGTCTTCCTGTATCTGTGATCTGTGGAGGTTCAATTATTTATAAAAACTTTCTCTAGGAGTGATAAGAAGGGAAGCCTGATTTATACTCCAGGATTACAAATGACATGATATTTTAGGGCAGTGGATGACATTATTACATTCCTATGTAGGGGAAAAGCAATAGTATCCTGGCCAGCTTTGGGGGGAAAAAGGAGACATGTAATGCAATCCTGATTTTTCAAGTCAGACCACATAGGCGTGAAGGAAAGATTTGGCAGGGAAAAGGCACGCAGATTAAAACGTAGCATTTGCAAAATTACAGCTTCTAAACCCCAGGTTATCTGTAAGGGGAAGCCTTACACTTTCAAGAATGTGACAGCAAATTACCCACACACAGGACAAAAATCCTAAACCCAAAAAATAGACACTTGGCCAAAGAATCCGAACCCTCAGAGGGAGGAATATCTATGTGATTTATCCTTTTGAATCCACAAATGCAATGACATTAGATTTAAATATTCTAGCTGGGTTTTGGTGTGGTGGGGCTTTTTTTGTTTGGGGTTGGTTTTTGTTTGGGGTTTTTTGATGCATTTTGATGTTTTTTTTGTAGTTCCCCCTCTTATGATTGTGGTATTATTGGACCAATTTACTCCTTCAGGAAAACTATCATAGATCCCAAACAAGATTTTTGGAGTTAACTGGGATTCAAATGAGTGTCACAACAGGGAGAATTTGGCTGAACTTGGGTAAATCTACAAACATGAAAGTAAGGATGTTACAAGGGAAAATTTACCAGCTCCAGGCATTCTTTGCTTATTTCAAAAACTGATGAGGTTGAGGACAAGTTTTGGGTGTTCCTGAAAAGCAGGAGTGGATAACTGCTTAGTTGTCAAAAGAAAAAGGAACAGTTGGTTTTCTCAAAATTGGAACATTTCATGCTGACTGACAAAGCTTGCTGTTTCTGGTTTCTTTAAACTGTTAGTCAAATAAACCAGGCAGTTATACTCTCTGTCCCAAAATTTATATCAGTATTGAAAAAAAAAAAAAGTTCAGAAATTTCAAAATATCATACATCACAAAGAAAGGGATTAGTGCTGACTACAAAAGGAGATGAAGTTACATAAACCCTCTACTGGCTTGTGTCCACTTCCTTAGCTGGAACCACTGGCTAGGACCTTCAGCACCATTCCTTGTTCTGTGGACACATCATCACTTTCCACTCCCTGAAACAGCTGCATTCTACTGGAACAATAGAATTACAGGAAAGAAAACAAAAAGGACACAGCTAAAAGTTCACAAGATAAGCATCTTTGTGGGCAGATTTCTTCCTCGGAAGAGCTAATAGGAATGTTGCAAAACTGTCTTCTCCTTGAGGAAACTTTCCAATTACAAAAAAGAACATTGGGTCTATGTAACAGCAATAATATTTGGCCTTTAGGGATTAATCTAGAACAGAGCTTATTATACGGAACGTAAAATTAATGATGTACAAAGTCCGTTTAAAAACCCTACCTCAAAGATATGCTTCACATAACCACATTTCTCACTAAAGGACACAGCATTTGTCTCAGAGTCTGTGCTCAGAACCAGAAGAATCAGAACTGGGATGTTTTATGCAGTGTCAGCAGCCAGTCTTGGTGCAGACCATGGTTCAAAGTTGCACAGAACCCCTGAGCACTGCTGGGCTCTTTGGCCATCCTTAGCAATGCATCACAAGGCTGAGGCTGCCTGATAAGGATTGGGGCTAGGATTTGATAAGGGTTAGGGTCTGTTAAGGGTTAGGGTTACTCTGAAGCACTGAGAAAAGTGCAGATTTATTGAAGGAAGGCAGTGCTAAAATACACCTGTAGATTATCACTGCGTTCTGATAACTTCTAGCCCAAACTTTACATAGATCTTTCACAAAGTTGCAATCAGAAATCAAATTTAGTTCTGTAATCACTACCTGAGGAAAAATATTTTTGCTCTCAAGAATCTGCTGTGTTTTGCTCTGCAGCCCAAACAAACCTGAGATCTTTTATTCCTGCAGGGCAGGCAGGCTCTGCAGGGCTGCTGCAGGGTCTGTTTCAAGGTGTAACCCAAACAAAATGAGAAATAAAGCAGTTCAGGGTGACAGGAGCCTGAAGTGCAGTAAAGATGCAGCACTACACACCACCAGCTTTCACACCAAACAGCTTCTCCTGCCCAAGCCTGGCTATGGAATGCTTAACAAAAATAGCTATTTCTTCTTTCCTTAGTATGCATGAAAAGAGTAAAGAGATTATTTGTATTGCCAGAAACAGGTGACAGTAGCTTGACAGGATTTAGTAAATGTAAAATGTCATAGCGCATATTTTTCTTGCTTCAGAACCACTCTGAAGTTTTTAGTTAACTTAAAGCTCTAACGTGCTGAATTATAAAGCTTGCACTGAAGACTTATGCTTGTAAAGCTAAAATGGCCAATTAGGCTGATGCTGTCAGTAAAACTCAAGAGATGAATGAGCACAGACTGTTGTGAGTTGAAGCAGTTTTCATCTAACTATTCACTAAGAGGGGGCTGAAGTTCCTAAGTTTCACCTTTGTTTCCCATGAAGTTTCCTCCTTGACTACAATACTAACACTTCTGTGAAAACAGTTTGGTAAATTCACTTTATCAGACTGAGTTACTGGGGAGAGGGGTTGGTAGATAATCCAGCTATTCCCAGATAACATTATTTTTATCATCTCTAACAGAGAAACTTTACCAGGCACAGACAGCTGACATTGTTCTCATAGCTATAAATCACATTGGGTTCCATCAGTAATTTTCTTTAAGCAATTATTTCGACTAAGGAAAATTCTTTCATTTCATATTTATAAAGCAATTTGCAAACACTAATTTCCAGCAGAGGAAGGACAAAATCTTTACAAATTCTACCATCTTTTGAAATCCCTTCAAATAGTCTAACTTAGCACATCCAGTGCTCTCCAGCAACACTCACCAGAAACCGGGAATTATTTTGAACACTGAACTTGCTTTTCACACCTTGGCACACAAAGACTCAAAGTGCCCCAGCTGGCTCTTGCCAAAGAGAGTACCCTGGCATCAGAGCATACAAATTACTCACAGCCCCAGGGGCACCAGCACCAGGAAACTGTGCAAAGGAACTCTCTGTGATGTTTGGTACAAAAGCAACGAGTCCCTCTGTGCCTTGCATGGCAAATGGCTTAACTTCATTCCCACTGCCTGGTGTCCACTCTGCACAGCAGATTTAGAGTATTTGAAATGATGTGTGTGGATTCTAGGAAAGATTGAAAACTTTAGCTCAAAGAAATGGGACTTTTGGCCCACTTTGATGTACAATTTAAGCAAGTTAGACCTAAATCTAGAGTAAATTTACTGAAGTCAGACTCTGTGGTGACCAATTCAAACACATTCATTTGTGGGTTACAGGTTCTTTTCATCATATTCACGCAGTAGCTAAAGAAATGGATTTGCTTTTCTATGAAATGAGAGGGGGTTTTATGGTCTAAGCATAGTTTAAATTAGGAAGCATGAAATAGCAGATGAAAAAAGGGTAAGTTTTATGACTGTAGAACAGAAATGAAGACATTTTACTACCAAAACTCTGTTCCAAGATTTAGGAAGCAGAGCTGTCCCGCTGCAGCCTTAAAACAGATTCACAACCACGGAGGATGATGAGGACATGGAGGAAGGCTGTGCAGTGATGATGTGCTGCAGCCCCCTGGGAACAGTGTCAGCACTGGTCCTCTGGCCAACCCAAAACAGCAGCTATGGAGAATTAAACCCAATATTGAAAAATAAATTTAAAAAATGGAGCACAGCCACTTAGGGTTCTCACAGAATTCTTATTTCTGTCTTCCATGTAATGGAGAAATCAGAGTGCCAGCAGCCCTTCCAAGAAGACAAAACTAACACACTCATTTCAGATGAGAGCATAACCATAATAAACCTCAACAAAGATCCATGCAGGCTTCTCTGTGTGGAATACTTCCACAGAGACATTTTTTATGCTCAGTGTTCCGTTGTCAAACTATTTCAGTGTGAACATTATTTATCTGGCAAAAAATAGCCACTACTCCAATCTGGTAAAAAATAGCTTTTGATAGATGATGCCTCAAGTGCTTTAGCCTGGGAGAAACATTGCTTGCTGAAGGGGATACTGTATAGAAATCAACAATTTTTACCTAAAAATCATTTGAAAGAAGTAAAAGTTTAAGAACTTTGTATATTTCTTTTTCAGTCTGTAGAGTTAGGATGTTTCACTCAAGTCCATAATACACACATTTTTCTGGAAAGTGAGAAAACTGCTGTTAATTCCTAAAAGTATTTCCCACCGCTATATCCAGATACATGCAACGCAGTCAGCTACCTCACATTAAAGAGAGCCTTCCAATCTGATTTTCTAGGCAGATAAAAAAGCTTTGGGAAGTTGTTTAAAGAACAGAATGCTTTTGCAGCCTCATAAAAGAAAGTGATATAAAGCAAGGCAATGCGCGCACAACCCTGGACTGGAAGCGAGACGTGACTCGGATTGCTGAGCAACCCTTCCCAAACCACTCCAGTGCAGCCTGTGAGGCAGGGATACAGACACTCAGCTCCTTTTTCAAACCAATATACTAGATGCTCTATGATAACTTACTATCCTTAGCAGCTTGTCACACCTCCAGTTGTTCTCAGGCTTCATCAACAGGAGTTCTTTGGGAAGAGATTAAATCTGAGATTCCAGACCTTCAGCCTCTTCTGTGATGTGCCAATTGCTCAAATTAAATGGAAAAGTGGCTTAGAGAGTCAACTAGAATTTAAGCCAAGGAAATCCATGGAAGACATAAAGTTGGAGTGGCCCCCTGTGTACCAAGCCTTTGTCTTGCTTTCGTGGAAAGAACAGCCAAATTCCATCAAAGATCTCCCAGCTCGGTGCATTGATGCTCACAGAAGCCAGGAAGCAGAACAAAAACAAATCTGGCAGAGCTGCTGCAGTTTGAGGACTACATCTTCTATACCAGAGCACTTTTTCAGTGTCTCCAGGGATTGTGGCAAGATAAATTTAAAAGGAAATTTAAATAGTGGGAAAAAAACCCAACCAAACAAAAAAGGCCCTTAGTTTGTAAAGAATTTGTTTATATTTTCATTTGGCTGCATAGTGGGATCAGAAGACAAAACTTATTTAGTTATTTCTCTTATTTATCCTTCAAAAAGCTGAGATATTCCATTCAAGTGTGCTCTGGGACCAGCACTGAAGACTCTGCTTGTGAGATAGAAGGTGTAGGTTCACAAATCCATTCTGAATTGGGCTGTTCACTGTCAGTGGAAGGTTTTACACAATGAGCAGCCAGCCTCTTTTCTGAGCTGTTCTACCTCACATAGGAGTAGGTAGATACCTCACATAGGTGCTGAACCGAGGGGAAACAATGCCTTGGCACTCAGCTATGGAAATGGAGAGCACTGATGTGCCTTTAACTCTCTGCTCTGTTTATTTTGATGACTTTCCCCCCAAGTTACAGAGGCAGCCTCATCCCTGCTGGCCTAGTGAAGTGTTTTACACTCATTTTACAAAGCAGATGCAAGCAACAAAAGAGGCTGAGTGCAATTTGTCCTGAAGGAGACTGGCACTGTGTGGAGAAGAATCTTTTAGGGTACAAACCTCTCTGGTGCAATCTGTGCTCTAATGGCTCAGACACCTGAACCTTCTCCTCCCCATCCAAGTATAAATTAAATCCTTTTCCAATTCATGCTGGATGTCTTCTTCAACCTGGAAACTATATCTGGATGACAAGTTTTCCCACCCCCAAAAAACTGTGAAAATCAATATAATCCATTAAAAACATTAATATTTTGGGTGTTTTTTTCTGGGGAGACAAGAGACCAAAATGTTTCCCCAAAATATTGAGTTCCTTCTAGCATTGGCTTGCTAGTCCAGGACTGTAATTGCATCAGTTCTAGGAGTGTAACACAGAACTTTTCAAATGTTCAATCAAAAAAAACCAAATTACAGAACTCCTTTTTGCATTTATTTCTGATCACCCTTGTTTGAAAAGGGACAAAACAGGGCTCTGAGCTTCCTTCCCAGACCTGCTCTTCTGTGTTGTCTTGAACCAGGGCACATACACTTAAACCAAACTCTAGTAATGAATGAAGCACGTTTCAAACACATTTTCCAAATCCACGTGGTGAAGAATTCATTCAGATTCTGTCAATCTCAGCACAAACCAAAGATTTATAAATATGCACCTAAATCAACTTCCAGGTCTTATGCTAAGCATTCAATTTAGGGCCATTAAAAAGTTTGATGCAGAGTGCTCAGTATCTGGCACAACTAAATCCAGGATAAAGAAGAATTATGTTTATGGACATGTGTGTAGAAAGCTGAAGGACTCCCTAATTGCTGTGAGCAAAACTCAGCCTTTTAATTTTTGCTGAATGCAAATTAAAACCTTGTCAGCACATTCTTAATTAATCATAACAATGTGAAACTTTTCATACCAGTACCAAGGATTTTACTCAATTTCTGCAGTGACTGTCGTTATCTGCCTGACCCACGTGTCTTTGCTGCTGTCAATGCACAGAATTTTTTGCACAAAAATGCCATTTATGAATGCTTGAAGGAACGTGCCGCCACTGTAACTAATAAATATTTCATACCTACTAATTACATTAATCCTAATATTTCATACCTACTAATGTAAGGACCTCCAGTCACCATTCAAGGCCAGTCAATAATATATTTTAAATTCAGTGGTCCAGAACTTCTGTTCACCCTGAAAATAAGCTTCGAGCACTCAAACAGTTAAGAAATTTAAGTAAGGAAAAAACCAAAAAGACACGTTCATAATGCAACAATACTTGAGAGAAGGCATGATCCAATCCTAAATCCACCATTCTTATTATCAGTTCTAGAAAGCTTGGCTAAGGGCAGTCAAGGACACGTGACCTTCCTATCAGAACAAACCACATGGGCTGGTGAGAGTCCTTAGTGACTAATTACAGCAGTGCAGCAGTTTCATAAAGTTGGTGTTAAATGATACTGATGAGGTGTCTCTGCCATTTGAAATTAATTACACTCTTATCCTTTGATAAGACTATCTTTCTTGTACTGTTGGATGTTACCAACATCTCTAGGCCCATCATGAGTAATGTGGGTGCCAGAGAAATATTTGCTGTGAGCTCACACAGAAGAAGACATTGGACCTTATCTTCTGCTCACACTGGCATTTCTCATTTACATTTCTGTGGCAAGGAAATCCAGGCTCATTTTCAATTCAATTTAAAACTCAGGAACTGCCATTTTTATTTCAGGAACAAAATCCCGGATAAGAATGCAGTTGCAACACCAGTTGATCAAAGAAAAAGGAATATTAAATTTAAGGAGGCACATGAAAGATCTGATAAGGAAGAAATTTCATAGTGGCTGGTCAACAACATATATAGCTTGAGCACTGGAGGCACCTTTCTGTGTGTCAGGTGCTCCCTTCCCTGCAGAGGGATGATAAGGGACTGCCTTCCTCCCCAACCATTCTCTCTTTACTTTTTTTTTTTAGAGCATTATTTGCCAGCCAAAGGAGCCTTTTCTAATTATGACTTTGTGGAGTAAAAAGTGCAACATGGGCTTAAGGGTTGAGGGGGCTTTTTTACGAATATAATCAATAATAACATTGTTGTAGAGATGACACTTCTCTGCAATACAGAGTGACAAGAGGCAGCAAAGTGCAAAGGAATTGCCTCTTCTGCTCTTAGGAACACCAGAACTGATGAAGGTCATTTGAAATACATAGTAAAATGTGAGTCTGCACATTTTACTCGATCAGCATTTCTCAGTCTCTTAGCTTGTTCAGGCTTTTCATTTAACCTTCATTGTAGAAAATATTACACTACTCAGCACTGTGACTGTGGTGCCAAGAATAGCTACCTCACTTGGAGCTCCTGGCTTAAGAAGGGATTTAAGGATTACAGAAAATACATATTTTTAATAGCATTATTGTCCAGCTCAGTGTTGGGGCTTTAAAGCATCAGCAGCTCTGGCACATGTGCTGTTCATGCTCCTCCTAAGTGTCTCAGTGCCAAAATATACAAAATATACATCCCAACCAGGCTCGAGCCCACACCACACAAATTCTCGCAGCCTTTGGATGACTGCGTACAGAACATAATCTACTTCTGAGAGACTTAATCCACTGCTAAAACCACGTTTACAGCAGAAATTCCAGTGATCTGGAACTACAGGCTTCATGCAGATAAATTTAAGAAGGCATTTGCCTCCTTAAAAAAGCTCTCCAATCTTTTGCAGAACAATTTGCAGCCACTGCCGGGTCAGGGATGCTGCTGGTGCAGAAGAGCTGCAGGAAGTCAGGAGAGGCTTCTGGCAGCTCTGACAGGAGCTGCGAGCAACTGCAAAACTACCACACTTTTTGTGTGCATGTGAACGTGTGCCTGAACACCAGACACAGTCAAGAGATAATAATCCAGGCTCTGGCTCCTCATACTTTTGATATGCTGATGAATTTAATGCACAGCTTCTCCAATTCCTCCCTTACTTACAGGGCATCACAGATTATATCCTCTACTCACCATCAATTCCCCTGCCTGCCACTTTATCAAGCCAAATTTCATGTTACCTTGAGCACCCTTCCAGCAAATTAAACCTTCAGGCCATGAGTTTCCAAGAAATCAAGAAGTTCTGCTTTCTCCCTTCCAGAATGAGAGGATTCTGTTTCAGAAAGACACACTGCATTCAGAGACAACATTAAAGCCATAGTTTGGCAAAAAGGAGACTCTTGTGGGCAAAACAGATATTTTTCAAGAGTTTGGTAAGCTCTTCTCAAATGCTGACTGAAGTCCAAGTCAGGTAAGTGCTGAGACTAAAAATAAATATAATAAAAGGCAGTGATTTTGTTAAATCTGCTTCTGACATTTTTTACATATTCTAAATGAATTTCCAAGACAGGCTGCATAAGGGGCAGCTGATTACTGAAGTTTCAGAGGAACCTTGTATAAAAGCATTAGATTGAGTTTTCAGCTGCTGCTGCTTTGGCACTTTTTTTTTTTTGAAATAACAGTTTTCTTTATACGTGTCAATTTTGTGGCTGTGGGTAGATTTCCCAATTAAAAAACTGTACCCTCATCTTACCATACATACGGCAACAACAAGAACAAAAATTTAGAAAAAACCACAGATTTCACCACCTCAATCTCAAAGGGATTTAATTCTGATGATTATGTTTTTCCAGATTATGAAGTTGTTCTATTTGAAATTTCATTAGGATCAGTAGAAATTCTATATATGTAATTACAGAACAAGAGGGTGGAAAATAAATTTTCTTCTCGGGTCCCTTGCAACTCAGCATGTTCTATGATTCTATTAAAAAAAAAAATCACAGTGAGAATAATCAATCAGTCGAACAGCCTCCACAAGAACGTGGTAGAATCTCCATCTCTGTAAGTTTTCAAGAAGTGGCTGGACAAGGGTCAAAAAAATTAAAATAACTTAATCCAGACTCCTTTTCACATAAATGGCTGGATCAGATGCTCTTTCAAGGTCCCTTCCAACCTACACTGCTCCATGATTTTATGAAGTAGGCATTCAATGAATTTCTGCTCTCATTTTTTATATGCAATACAAATCGCATCTTTGCAGTTCCTTGCCTTTTTTTCCTGCACTTGATCTGCTACAGGTAGTTTTTTCAACTTGGAACAAAGCTTCTTTCAGCCAGATAACTTCATTTTCTCATTGTGCTTCTCTCCAAAACACTTACACAGTGCAGCACCAAATATGAGCCCAGACAAAACCACCCTCTCAAAGAGATGAAGTGTTGGTGTGTAGGAATATAAACAGCTGTCCCTTTCTTCTGGACTCCCATGTGAGGATCTGAAGTGTGTAACTGTGAAAGTTTTTATCTGAGAACTTCACCAGGAGGGGCAGGAACCATCTAACCCATCTATCTAAGCATCTGCAGCACATGAGCATGGAAGAGTGAGAAATAACTCATATTTTCATTGCAGAAACTGAATATTGCCCTGCAGGTCAGCTCTAACTCATGAGGAGTCTCAAGCCATCTCTCACTCCTAAAGCTGAATTTTGGTGATGCAGGAAATGTGTATCAGGTGTTAGGGATGATCAATTACACCAGCGTTTGTTCAGAGGCATTTGATAGTTTGAAAATTATTGTGAATTATTCTCAATAAATTTCATTGAAAATCTGTATAAAGCTCTAAGTCAGCACCCTGGATCTGTTCTTTTTCTGTGCTTTTCCATCTTTTGGTGACTAATCATACACACTTTGCACAGGTACTTGAGAAAATAATTCTATAAGGAATGCATCTGTAAAACAACTTGAGCAAAAAGAATAAAAACAAAACCTGGTTCAGAAAGGGAAAAACAGCTCCTGTGATGGTCAGAAAGTCGACCACATCTAAAAGAAAAATTAATTTGCAGGAGCTACCAACCCTTGATAAATAACAGCTAATCTCTGGAATATGAACTAATTAGACAAGTATTAAAATTAAAGGCAAGGAATCATATTTAATAGATGAGATTCTTATTGTTTCTTATTTCCACTTTTAAAAAAACACAAAAAAAAAAAAAAACACCAAACCGTAACACTTCCATGTTATACAGAGCACAGTAGGCATTAAACCATCCCGTTTAGTGATCCAAAATACACGTAAATGTTGCTGTTTCTGATTCTGTGCCAAGCAACAGGAAGAACTAAAACATAGTATGAATCCAAACACATTTGTTTGTTTAAGTGACTAAGCCTGCTAAGAGTGCTAAGAGAGGATTTGGAGGGGTTTCATCACTTTAATCCTGTAGCAGGAAAGATTTGCTTATCTTTTTGATACCTACCAGGACAACAGCTATTATTACTGGAATTGTTTTTATGGTTCCTACCAAATATAGAAAATTAGACTGTGCTCCCCTATTTTAAAATCTCTACATTATATTTTATATTCATGATTGGAAGGTTACACATATAACAAACATTTGTTATTTAATGCATGTACAGTATTTATAGGCAAGGAGATAGATGAATATTGAAACATTCCTGACTTGGGAGGTGAACACTGCATGTGAAGAGCAGAACCCCTGAAGTTTAGTCATGCCTCAAGTGTGATATGTAATCTTGTGCCAGCTCCTTCAATGATTAATCTTCTGCAAAATGCATATCATAAATTCCAGGAAAAAAAATATTTATGGAAGTTAGTTCATGTAAAAAACTTTGGAGTCTTAATCAGAAAGACAATAAAAAATAACATTTGATAGCTGTATTACATCCATAAATGTGCAAATCTGGAGCACTGACAAGGGAGAATCATTAGGACAAGACTAAGTAAATTTAACTGGGAAAACATTTAGCTAGGATTTCTCAAAATTCAAGAGAATTTCTTAAGTATCTTAATGAGTTTAGCATTTTATCCTGCCTTTATATGTTCATCAAGTTTCTAATCCTGCTGTACTCCTTTCCATATTTATGTAAGTTTAGCTTATTGGGCTCAGGCATATCCCAAGTATTTAGAGGACATGATGTGTATAGATGTAAAAACACGACCAGAAATGGTGAAACTCCAAAGGACCAGCTTTTCCACAGGTTTTATCAGTTTTGCTCCTCCCAAGAGGAAATCCCAAATCTCTCTGCTAGTCAGCAGAGAGAGGGCAAATGGGTTCAGAAGCCTAAGAACACACTGCCATGTACACAATGTTCTTCCTGTGAAAGCTGCCAGCTGAATAACATCTGCACCACACACAAAGCTGGCTGTTCAGAACGTGGGTTTAATTCATTTTGCAAGTAATGTAATCAGCGGCACATCAGATGAAATAAAGGGGAAAAAAAATAGACAGAGAGTTTTGAGAAGCTACCATATGGGTCTTTTTCATCTTTTGGGGAAATCTTACACAATGTCTAAGAAATGACTGTTTGGACACATGGTATTGAAGCTAAGGCCATTATATAAGGCCAGTGTCTAAATATATCATAACCCAATTCTAATGCATAGAAGCACTTTGTACAATCTTTATGGGCAACAAAACTAGGTTACTGAAAGATTCTAAAGGAAGCCAAGAAACTTTGCACAGTCAGAAACCCCACTGCAGCTAATACAGAAAACATTTATGATTATCTTAATCTGGGATTTAACACAATGTGTGGGCAGATTTGCTTAACAGGAAGGATTAGTGGGGGGTGGAGGGGGTGATTTACTGACTGGGGGTTTTTCATTTACTCCTCCATATGGGATTCCCACAGTACCATGTAAAGAGAAGCCAGAGCAAAAGGACAGCAGCAAGAGGCAAACTGCTGCCTTAGCAACCATTTAAAATACTTCCCTGAAGCTTCCAGAAGGCATTTCTCATGTAATGGTATAAAACAGGGGGTTCATTTTCCTAGGAAAGTACCTGTTGCTCAAGAGAGATTGTACTGAAAAGTATGTTTCCATTTTCATAATTTGTTTGCTACTTTATGTCCCCTCTCTCCTCTACTCTGTCTTCTTCCTATTTAAAAGTAGTCTGTTAGCTAAAATAAGTTTGTGACAAACAGGCTAAAGAGGGCAATAACAGGTATAATTAAGTCTCCCATACAAGCAGAGTCAACTTTACTCATCCAGCTGAAATTAGGAGGAAAAAAGAAAAAAAAAAAAAAAGAAAAAAAAAAAACCAGAAGAGAGTAAATGGGTTGTAGGAGAACAAAACCCTGATGTGTGCCTGACAAATAATGAATAAACACTGGCAATGCCCTAAGGAACCTCTACTACACTACTGACTGTATCAAGATATACAATCATTAAAGTATAGAACACTAAGTACCAAAGCTACCTCTTACACACTCATTCTTTTAAATGTTTCTTTGGAAAAGAAAAGCAGGTTCAAATGAACGGTGCCCACACACAAGGAAAAAAAAAAAAAGAGGCAAGAGCAGCAACAGTGCCTCAATTCACTCAATAGATGAGAATAATTGGAGCCCAGTTCAATCTGTGAAGTAAACAGAAGCAGGATGAAGGCTTTTCAATTTACACCTACAGCCTACAAATTAGTGAGCAGTCTGGTAGGATGAGCTTGGGAGGGATTGCATAATAACCCTACCCCCAGCAACAATGCAGGGAACAGGGAACAAAATGGTAGCTCTACACCAGCAGGGAATTTCCCTTTCTAATTACTGACTACTCTGAAAAGCATTCTCAAGAGCCAGACATCAGCTTTTGTGCAACTGGATGGGGAATTTCTTCGTTATTTTTGATTTATTCTCGTCCCAAAATTAATTTCAATGATGTTTTAAGAATCGAAAGTAACTATGCATAAAAAATACAAAGTATCTTCTGGCAAATACTGCTTGAGAATTTGTTTGGTAAAATAATTCTTTTTTCTGCCAGAAGTTCCACAGATTCACAATAATTATGGCTTGTGTAAATATCTTGTCTATATCAGTATTCAATATATAGTCACTTGCCTATAGCCATTGCAACCAAAAGTACCCAATCCAGAAAATTCTGGTTTTGCAGAACATGTTGTGTACATTCACATCTTGCCTCTTATGCAACCAGGAGAACAGTAAAGCAGAATACATGACTTTCAGTTTTTCTCACAAGTGAAAAAGGAGACAAAACAGAGCAGAAGGGGGATGGTTTGAGATAGGTAAGTAAAAAAAAAATACAACCCTCTTCTGAGGAACACAATTACTCACAAGAAAGTTTTCTTGTCCGCTTTCAATGATTGTTCATATGTAGATTTCCGCTTTGGGTAACTCCCAATAACAGGTTCTTCCAGAGGCACAACTACTTGGAGTCAAGAATCATTTCAGAAAGCAGAGCTATGCAACTACAGCGGCACGTGGTATTTCACTGTCATATTTTCTGAAAAATCCCTTTGCCAGGATTTCTCTTCCTGGGAGGATGAGAAGCCTCAGAGAAAAACCAATATAATCTCATTTGCTTCTCCCTGTTTTGCTGCTTTGGATTGCGGCTTGGACATTGTTTACCAACAGGTGAATGCTTGACTGGTTCCCTGTGAATTGTTTTTAATTAATGACCAACCACCATCAGTTGTGATGGACCCTGAGGAGTCAGTAACAAGTTTTCATTATCATTCTTGTTAAACCTTCTGTCTGTATCCTTTTCTCTTCCTTTAGTATAGTTTTAGTATAGCATTCTTTAATATAATATAGTACCATATAAAATAATAAATCAGCCTTCTGAGAACATGGAGTCAGACTCATCTCTTCACCTTGTCCTGGGGACCCCTCACAAACTCAGCAGTGGTACATTATTTCTAAACAAATCCTTGAATATTTAGAGCTTGATTAATAAGTCAAGCTCCTGTAAGTCAGTCCTGATGGAATGGGAACATCCAGACCACGGCTTGAGAAACAACCTGGCTCAGAAGGGGCTGTGGTGAGGCCATTTCTGCTCATGGCTGATTCCCTGCCATGGACACAAAAATGAGAGATTGAGGGAAGCACCTGGCCCCACCAGTTTAGAAGGCAAGCCTTGTGTTGAGGGAGGTCAGAGCAAAAGGAACAAAGGGGGAAGGCAGAGACAACTTTATCTCCTGCTTGGAGTGAAAGCCACATCTCCTGGCTTCACCAGCTGATTGAGATGTCAGTCCTGCACAGGCAGCAGGGCTGTCAGAACAAAATTCTCATCTTCCCAGATGAGAGAGCATCCATGAAAGCATTAGTCTTAGAGCAGCAATGGCCATAGCAAGGAAACTCTCTCAGAGGGGAGAGATAGGCTGGGATCAGTGAGCAGAGGAAAGGTCACAGAATGACAGAATGTGCTGACATGGAAGGGATCCACAAGGATCACTGAGTCCAGCCCCTGGCCCTGCGCAGGACCATCCCCAAGAGTCCCACCATATGCATTGTCCAAATGCTTCCTCAACTCTTTGCTCTAAGGGGAGGGCACCTCATTCAGCTGATAATTAAGCAGAGGTTGGTTGAGGTGGACAGCAGAAACTGAAGGAAATCAGGATGGGAGAAAACAGACCAGGAGAAATTCTGATGACTGAATTTGGTGCGTATGTCCAAAGAGAGCCTTTTGTGTTAAGCACTTTCAGCCAGAGTTGTTCCTACAATCGCAGACTTCACGGAGATGAACAAGGTCCCTTCACCTTGAAGTGGTCTGGCATTGTGCTAGATGAGACAAGTTCTGAAAAAGTGTGAAAGAGCGAGCAGCATTATGAGGATTTTTCTGGTCTGCGACTCCAAATAGCCTCAACCTGGTCAGAGGAAAAAAAACTTCTTAAAGCTACAGCCAAGCTTTACTGCACAGTTTTGTGAGGCAACAGACCAAAGGAAAACAAAGCATCCTGATGAGAAACACGTCTGCAAAGTCTCTTGAGTAAAGATTAGCGCTGAAGCAAAACATCTGATGAGATTAGGATGAGAGGACATATTTCTCAGTTGTGTGAGCCCCTGCACATCATTCTGAGGACACCATTAGAGGTTTCCATTCATCATTCAGAACAAAGTGAAATGACCAGAACCATCTCTGAAGGTATGTGAAGACAAAGCACCAAAAGGCAAACATGTTGAATGTGCCAGAATCCAAGGATATGCTCGTTTCCTGGGCAGGTCTTACATCATTCTGAGGCAGGATAAATAAATACTCGGTGATCGGATGAGTAACGAGCCTGGGTTGTTAGGTCATGAGAGAGAGCCATCACAGCAAAGACAAGAATCAATTACAGCTGCTCAGGGCAGCAGTGGAAGCTGAAACAATATCCTTGGCAAACACTGAGAGGTCACTACCATCATTAGAAAGGGAAGAGTTGAGAGGGAGGACTCCCAGGGCACTCCACAGCTAGGTCTGAGCAGGCTGCATGTGCAGTCTAGAATAATGGAAGCTAAAAATATTGTCACTTGAATAATGCAGAAGTGCCTTCTGAATTCAGGGAGCAGTTCTCAAGACAACAGCCAGCAAGCAGTACTTTTAGTCTAGCAGCAATTAATTCAGCAGTGAGCTGCAGTGAGAACTGACCATGAAGCCTGAAGGATGGATTTTGCCTACAGCAGCCATTCCTAAATATGTCAGGTAGGTAAACTCTTGAATTTAAAACAGCCATTCTGCTTATAAGTCACCAAAATCCCTCAACATAGTGGAGGGGGGAAAAAAAGAAAAAAAAAAAAAAACCCAAAGCAAACTGCACCAAAAAAAAAAAAAGAATAAAAGAAGGACCACAATTTAAATTTAATTGTGAGACTTTCTACTGGCATCTGTGTAGCTTCAGAAGTCCAGAGGACTGACAACAGTCTTATAGCCCATATAACCTGGGGAAACTGTCAAGCTGAGGTTCAGCCTTTATCATCCCTTTCATTTGCTCTCCTCCCCTCTGTCCCCACTGTCCTAATTCACATGATGGGAAAAGAAAACACATCATGAGAAAAGACTCCCAGGCTCAGGCAGAATTCCACATGTCCAGAGCCTGTCATTGCAGGCTGGAAGCTGACAGTGCTTGCTTGGAGAGAAGTGGAGGAATAAACCCATTTTCCCAGAATAACCCCTCCTTTTAAAGCCCTGTGTCATTCTGGGGGTAGCACATGTGTCCAGATCCATATTAGCAGGGTGAGGATTACAGGCAGTGATGGCTCAGACAGCCCAGTCAGCAGGGAATGCCTGATAAATGCTCTCTAACCTGATGCACAGTGGAAGTGCAAAGAACAAACGCTTGCTCTGAGGTCCCACTGATTGGAAGTGACGTGCTGAAGGTCTCAGCAGAAAGGCAAACTACATCAGAGGTAATTCTTGGGGCATTTCAGGAGGGGATAGGAGCTGAGAGAAGCGTGCTGATCTCTCTCAGCAGAGAAACAAACCTGAGGAATTGATGGCTGCCTTGGATGAAGCTGGTGAATTATGGGCGACAAAAAGGGAAATCTAGGAGGAAAACATAATGGCAACATTATAAATGAAGGAAGAGCTGCTGAATAGATGTTCCAATGAACCTGGAGCCGACATACATCTGGAGTTATAACCCATGACAGCTGCCATATGGCACCTGTAAAGCATCTGACTGCTGCCAGAGGGGTTAAATGTCTTTACTAAAATTTCACATGGCCCAGGTGCCACCATCTGAAGAAAGATTATCTGAGAGGAGAATAACAATGAGTTAGGCAGTTTAACTGGGCTGGAAATAAATGGATATTTGAAGTAAATCCCCTTAGAGTCGCTGAGACAGATATGTCCACTTAAACACTGCCCGGGGAGGAACACACAGCTCTTACTGATTGACACAACAGAGTTGGAAGGACCCAGACTTTGTCTCAGGGTGAGACAATTGCAAATGCAAAACTGGCCTCTGGACTGCAAGCAAGAGCTGAACCTCTTCAGGCATCAAATAATCCCAAACCCCCAGAGGGCCAGAATGGGACTCTGAACTCTGACATGTCTGAGGAGCAGATTGGCATCTCCAAGGCAGAAGGGAACAGTGCTTCCAGTGTAATTTCCTCTCTTGAGGGATTGATTTGTTAAGTGTCAGTGCCAAATTCCAGGAAACAATTCTTTAATGAGTCTCTTTAGAAGCCTCTTAGAACCAGGAAGTCTTGCAGTTTAACGCTAACCCGAAGAACAGACTAAACTAACAGATATTTTTCTTGGACAGGGGATTTAATTAGGCAATTCTGATATTTTACCATGATGTAGTCTGGCTTTGCTGCATTGGCAGTGTGCAAAAAAAGGGCAGAAGTTACACTTGAGATAATCCAGCTCTGATAAGCTTTGGATCTGAAGAGGAGCCTGGAGTTTCAGCTAACCAATCTCAAAAAGCATGCTTCCTGTTTTTGGTTTTACTGTTTTTAGAGGGTTTTTCGTTTGTGTTTTGGCTGGTATTTTTCCAAAAAAGAACTTGAATCATCACAAATTAAATATTTGTTTAGGCATAACCCTTTCCAAAAAACATAAGCTCTTACTGAGACACAATCATCATTTGAAGTCACTCTCAAGAAAAAGCATTTCCCCAGCAGACAAAAAAAAAAAAGTTTAAAAAAAAAAAGAAAAGAGGAAAAATTAGATTAAAGAAAGAGGACTAAATATTATGTGGCCAGAAGTTAGATGATTTTTCCCACAGCCAAGCAGGAAGATAGGGAAAGGGCAAAGAAAAAGAAATGTCAGAAGATAAACTAAAGCCAAATTAACTTATGAAGTTGGTTTTTAAAGTGATGATAGTGATGTAGCAAGAAAACCCTCAGGAAAGGCACTCAAACAAAGCTGAGATAAGCAAGTTGACATCAGAAGAGTGAGCCCAGCCTAAGAGACTGAATCTGATTTTTGTTCAGCAGTGAACTAAGTCACGCCGCACGTACAATTTAAAATTTATTTCCTCTTTGTACCTGTGTTAGTAGTTCAAAGATCCACTGCAATAAAATACACAACAAAACAGTATTCAGAAATTCCTTGTGTTTTCTGATTTTGGCTGTGAAATGATATGGTTTGAATAATTTATTCTAAAAGACACAGCAGCTCTGTACATAATCAACTGGGGGAGGGCCCAAGGTGTAACAAACCAGAGCTGGGCCACGCAAATCCTGAAAAACCTTACATGAGAATGAGATTTTTTTTTTGTCTCATTCATAGCACAAGCTAAAACTTGAATAAAAATGTAAAGGAAGGAAGCAAAAAACTGCACAGTTGGAATCCAGTTTGGTTTTTCTCCAGCCTTATCAGTAGCAAATAATGACCATCAAAGTTGCTTCTGTTCTGCAAGCTCCTGGTGCTCATTACTCTCTTACATCACCTTTTACTGCCCTAAAGCAAGGCATAACCACCTCCTGAGGCAATTTCTTAACCAAAATATTGCCTATAAGTGGTTCAGGTTGAGGTTTTTCCAGTGTACCAGAGATATTTATATTTAATCTCACTCAAAGTGTTGACATTTTCCAGTCAGTGCTAAAACTAGCAGTGGCAGATACTTTTTTTGGGATTTTTATTTTTAAGCTCATTTTTAATCCCTGAATATCAAGATATGGAATCTGGAGTTCTAGAAAAATGTGTGAAAGTGTTCATCAAGGTTAAACAATTCCACCCTACTAGAAAGGTGAACTGGAGTTTGGTTTTCCATCATGACATATAGGGGTGATTTATGCCTAGAATAATATTTGCAGTTATTCTTATAGAAATAAAATGTGGGAATACTCTTGTAAATGTAAAAGAACGAGAGATTTAAATTTTACAGACTCAGAATTCATGTCTACCTGCTTAGTCTACAAATCCTATACCTGGCATACTCTACTTAAAATACTCCTGTAATTATAGCTTTGGATCATTACCTCCACATGCTTTTAAGCAGTAAGATGACAGACTCTGTCTCAGTGACGAGATGCTGGGACAGGGAATGTGGAGAATGCAAACATGAGCAAAATACTTGGAAGTTCTGGGCACTTGTTAAAGAAAACTGCCTCAATTCATGCACCTCGGAAAAAGCTATTTAAAAAGTAGCCTGATGAGCTTATATTGGGATATAAGCTTAAAAACCCAAACATACAAGCCTAAAAGAACATCAAGATAACCCAAGTATACCTGAACTTTTATTATTAAAGGCTTAAAAAATAAATTGCAGTCTTTAATTCTTTTAAAAGCCATAAAACAACCTTTGCTTATAAATACAAGAATAAATCATTTGAAGTGGCTAAAAGCCTTTTAAGACTGATTCTTTCAAAATACACTGTATCAAGAAGATGTAAGATTTCCTGTAAAATGCTGCAACAGAGCATTAGAGGAGCTGCTTTTCCAAGAGGTTGTAAAAATACCTTTTCATCTAAATGCCTTGCTGAGCACATCAGTCAACTAAACAGCATCAAAAGAATGGGGTGACCAAGAACAAAGGACATGTCTGGGCTGTTGGTGCAGGGACCGAAGATAAAGGATCACTTGCTCACCTTACTTGACTGACTACTCCAATTTTCCTTAAATGTTTTCTTCTTCAGGACAGCCTCAAACTTTTATAAATGCCACACCTTTAATGAAACCTTCATTCTGGCTGCTGCTGTGCCTGCTCACTTTCTTACATCGCTTTTGCACAGGTGGGTCATTAAATTTAGCCACCTGAACTAAGAATTTTTCTGGTTCACTCTAGAGCAAAACATAGGCAAAAGGACACCTCTAGGAGACCTGCTATGCTGAAGGTATTTAACACTAAACCATCACCAAAATGCAGGTATAAGATAGAAATGTGACAAGTGATTATGCCAAAGAAGAACAAGGAAGTGCTTAATTTTGAGTCTTTGTGATTCAGCTTATCACTGAGGATGAAACAGATCATATTTGCAGATCATTTTCATATATTATTTATATATAAATGTATTTTATATATATACACTATTTCATTAATATTTATAATTTATATTTTACATTTTTTAATATTTGCTATATTTTTCTTTATTTTGTGTTTAATTATCAGGTATGTTCACAAATAGTACCCTCTTTTGGAGACATCTTGAAGGACAGGATTACAGTTCATAACTTCCTTGATAAATCAGATGAAGCTCTACATTAAAAAAAATAATAAAAACCCTCAGACTGAGAAAATCCTTCCTGAACACCAGGGACTCCAAAGCTATGCCACTCCAGGGATTACTGTGTCCAAGTACTGTGATTTTATTCTGAGAGTCCAGATCGACTTCTGGGTACAATTCTGAGGAACGTGAGACTGGAATCTCAACTTGACTGCAGAAAAAGCAAAGCTGGAAGGAGATGGCCTACAATGAAAATATGAATACTTGAGTAATGAACAGGTAGAGAGTGTTTGGAATTGGAGGGGGAATAAAGGAAACCTCAGACTACCTTCCTCATAATATATCAAGAAAATTCTTAATTTAGGAAGACAATTTCATAAGACAGCAATTTAACCTCTATTAGTGAAGACCCAGTTTGGATGTTAGTAAAAGATCTACAAAGGTCTCCTTAAATTTTTTATTAAATATAATATTGAAGTGTTTAAACTTGGAGAGATGAATTTTTTCTTCTTGTCGAACACTACAGAACAGATTGACAAAACATCCACCAAAAATTTCCTTGGAATATTTATCCTTCCTCAGAGAACAAGGAAGAGAGATGAGATGAGGTTCAGCGCTACATTTCTAATATTGTACATTATTTATCAGACTGAATCTATTACACTGCACGCATATGTTGATTCAAATGGCCTACACAGACACTCTTCTGCAGTCAGCCAGTGGTGATTGCTGCCCTGGGGTTTAATTTGCCTTCCAAACGATTTGCAGACTGTTGCTGAACATTACAAAAGAGAAGGATCAGCAGTCTGCATGACAAGAGCTGGGAATGGTTTGTGTAAAGAGGCCAATGGGACAGATACCCAGAGCTTCCAGAGGGCCTCACTGAGCTGTACAATTACTACTGGCATAAGGAAGAGCCCTATTCTATATCCCCAGATTTCTATGGCTGAATTTGGCCCTAGGATTCCCTAGCCATATTTAATTTAGCTATTTAACATGTGCTTCTGGGAGACAAAGTGATTCATTTTAAGGCTGGATTGTGTCTTGTGTGCACTACAAGGACAAAAAACCAAGGAAGTTTGACTGCATGGAGTAAACAAACAGAAAAATCAGATTTTAAAGTCTCATTTTTCTCAGAGGAGAAGAGATTTAGAATGGTGGAGTCCACACCAAACATCTGTAAAGGTCTCAAGTATAGGGGTAACCAGAAAGTGCACAGAAAAAAATACCTGTCCAACCACGAATTTTAACAGCTGTGCTATTTTTAGGATCACAACCCTGCAGCTTGAGGATTAATGAAGACTGACTGTACCTGGTGACCTGCAGGGTGACACGGGAGCAAATGAGCCATGAGGAGGTTACAGCAGCTGCTCACAAATGGGCTGCAGCACTCCCCCTGCTCCAGCTGGACTGTGACCCTGAGAACAGTGCTTTCCCCTCCTGGGTGTACCACATCCAGGTCAAAAACTCCACCACAGCCCTTCTTCACCAGCACATGCTCCTTTACAGAGCTTCGAGGCACTGTCCTGCTGGTCAGTCTGACACCAGGGGTTTGGTCCTGAGGGAGCAGCCAGGTTTTCTCCAGGAAACCTGCTGTAATTGACAGTTTGAGGCATGTAAATCAAGTGTTTGACAGGCTCTCTAAGTCATGGAAGGAAAGTCTTATTCGGTCAGCTTCCATTTCATCCCATTCTTTGGTTATACCAGGAAGTTTTCTAATGCCAGTGTATCGGCACAATTTTGCCCGACAGGTGGGGAGAATGATGAGCAGGATTCCATTGTACCAGATGGCTAAATTATTAGCCTTTAATAATAAAATTCTATACTATATTACACTAGATCTAACTGAAACCCAACAAGAACTCAACTGAACCAAATCTCGTGACTGTTTCCTGACCGACCACCAGGACACTGCTTGCAGAGATTGGTCAAGAAAACAAAACACACTAGAATCCAATTACCAAATCCCTTCAGGTAAACAATCTTCCACAATGCATTCCACTTGTGCACAAACACCGGAGCAGCAAATGAGATAAGAACTGTTTTGATCATTCTTTTCTCTGCTTCTCCAGGAAAAAACCTGAGAGAGAATTGTCTCTCTCTGATAAGAGAATGTGAATCCCACAGTGAAGCCCTTGCGTCAAGCAGTGTTTTCTTTTGACCAGGCTCTGAGCAGGGGATGTGTCTCCTCATGGAGGCAGAGGTGTAGTCCAAAAGCAGCATTCAGTCCCATGCCACTGTTAAGGAATTTTCCCCGAGTTCTGCTGCACTGTGTGAGCTGTTGAATGGCATATGCTCCATCTGAACACAGGGAAAACAGAGCTGCAAGTGGCATCCACTTACTGTACACACACAGCTTTTTCTTACTCTACACAGCTGTTCAGCCACCCTTGGCATCTTCACTTTCTAATAAAAACACAGTGCAAACACTTGAAACAAACATCTTTTTTTTCTCCTGGTTGCCACCACCCAGCCACGGTACAAGGGATGTCTGTATTTACCACTGCAAGCACTCTTTGAATTCTTAAATGAGACTCTTACATCTGTATCCACAGAGGCAGAACAGGCAGACACCATCTGAAGAAACTTCAGGGAGTTGTGCTAACGTGGGATGAGCATGGTGAGTACTGTTTCAACCACAGATTTGCAAATTCAGTTATGGATAACCTTTGAGAATCCCACCTGCCCAGAAGAACACCGATTTCAGATTGCAGCTCATACAATGCACTTAATTAAACAATCCTCCCTCCACTGAGATCCACTGGGATTTTTTTATCCATCTATATAGAATTTCCATTTGCTTCCCACTCTGTATGCCTCTGTACTTCAGCAAAGCTCAGTGAGTTTTCACTGCGTGTGAGAAATAAAGACAAAACTCAGGCCAAATTTTTCCCATTAGCCACAGCCACAAAGATACTAACAACTGAAATGAAGAAATTAATGGTGACAAGCTTTTTTTAGAATAGATGAAACATCGCTATTTCTACTTCTTAGCAGTAGCTGATCCTTCAATACCAGCTTATTCTTAAAAAAATCCAACCTTATCAAAAGTACATATTAAAGATTTCTCCCAAATAGGAATTTATTTCATTTTAAGGAAGATGGAGTTATTCCAACCTCAAAGAGGTTCTCACTTATTCTAGATTTTCTTACAAAATGTACAAAAACCAGACAGAAGCCTCTAAGCAAACTCAGCAAGAAAACTGGGCAATCGCTTCTTGAGTTTGCACGTCTTATTTGCTACATACAAAAATACAGAAGAAATATAGGAAAATATCTTAATTTCTGGCTCTATGCAGATCACCAAAATTGAAACTTGAGTATTTCCCTTGAAAACCTTGAAACCCAAGGCAAGTGAAATCTTCACCTAGAATTTACTATTCAAATTACTATGAATATTATTACTCATACTATAAATTGTAATCAATACAATTCAACAATATTTATAAGCCTGGAAAGTCAAACAGCAAACGATACCTCATGTGAGAATCAAACCTTACTTAATAATTTCTACCTTCTTTCATAAACAGTATATATACTCTGAGTTTCCAAAATTCCCTGCATGGAGTAGCTGAAAACACCAGTTTGTGAATCATCCTTCTGGATTCTAATCCTTTTAATAACAAACATTTCATCCCACTGAATGTGTTCATTAAGTAAAGTACTACTGAGCATAAATAAAACAGCAGAATCTAATTTATGAATGATAAAACAGTCATTACAGCCACGGTAAACACTTCTCAGAGTCATGTTCTACATCTCAGTGGACAAAAATATCAAGGCAGAGAAGCACAAAAGCCAAAATATAAATAGACCAGTTTTGATATTCACTTTGGCTAAAAGGTTCAGGTGTCCTAGGCTCTAGTTCAAAAAACTGATATTCATTTTTAGCTGTAGGAATGAGGGGAGGCAAGGTGCAGTCCAGGTACAGGAGCCTTGACCCCTTGAACATGCATGGTGTCACAGTCATAATTTCTGGAAAAATCCCTTCACCAGGATTTCTTCTCCTGGGAAGCTGAGCAGCCTCAAAGAAGAATGAAAACGATAATTATCTGAATGCTTCTCCTGTGTTTTGCTGCTTTGGAATGGGGTTGGAGATTGTTTATCCAAAACAGAGGTTCAGGTGATTGTTTCATTGCTTTCATGTGAATTGTTTTGACTTACTGACCAATCACTGTCCAGCCCTGTCAGACACCAAGGAGAGAGTCACAAGTTTTTCATTATTATCTTTTAGCCTTTTGTCTGTATCCTTTCTCTATTCTTTAGTATAGTTCTAGTATAGCATTCTTTAATATAATATCATATCATAAAGTAATAAATTAGCCTTCTAAGAACATGGAGTCAGATTCATCATTTCCTTCCTGCCACGGGGGACCCCGAAAATGCCACACACATTATAATATAAATATATAATATAAAACATATATATAAAACATGCTATGCTGTCCTCTCATATCAACACCCACTAACACAGTCTGCACTCCGCTGTGCCCATAAAACCTCTCTTTGAGCCAGGCAAACAGTAAAGAAGACTCCCAGGGGTGTAGGTCAGGGAAAGTTCTCTCACCTGGAAAGATCCTGCATGGTCTTCTTCTTTGTCCCCTTCTTTCCCTTCCTTGAGGGCGATCAAGGTGAAGCCTCGGAAGTAGGCAGGAGTGGCAGCTGACAGCGTCACTGGGGTGTGATGAGCAGAGAAACAACAAAAACAAACCATTAGCTGTGAAATCAGCCACCTGCATGTCGTTTCACAGCTTGAGAGGTGTGTGCTCTGCGTTGGCATTAACCAAAGTTAGAGCACTGACAACAGGGAGCCAAGCCAGACAGAATACAAAATGTTCAGTCTGAGTTTCCACATCAAGTGAGAAATGGTGGCATGAAGTAACTCAGCTTTTTCCCTCTTTCCTCTCCCTTTTTTTTTTCTAAAACCAGATTGATAATCTGCTCAGATCTACAGGAGGGTTGTTTTGGTGGTGGTGACACACGTGCAAGGGGTTTTTCTACTTTGGTTTTTTTTCTTTTTGAGGATTTTTTTGTTTGTTTGTTTGTGGGGCGTAGGGGTGAGGGGGTGTTAGATGTAAAGGAGGTCCTTAAACATTTGATTTTGTTTTTTGTCCAGTTCTGAGCATAGACAAAGTACTTTAGTGCACAGAAAGTCTCTCTGTGTCTAATGCTAGATGACCACATTGCCTGCTCCAGCTCAGCTACACTCAACACAGCACTCCAGCTTCTGGAAATGGGGGAATCTCAAAATATCCTTCCTCTGCTTCATCCTCAGGGCAAAACAGGACACAAAATTAAACTCCTGGCTGAGGCTGACCCCCAAAGATTGTGCTGCCAGCTCAGATTGCCAAAGCAATCCTACACAGCAGCAAACACCCTCCTTCTTCACACACCTGTCCTGAGCAAGAAGGCAGCACTGGATCCACCAGCAGAGCCCAGGGAATGTGGTGCTGCCCAATCTGATTTCACCATGCTCAGCAGCAGGATTAAATCCCTGATTTGATGCCAGTGCAAGACAGCTCTGTGCGATCTGCCTGTTCACTATCAGCAGCACAGAAGCAACACCAGAGTTCACAGAATTACAGGATATTCTGGGTTGGAAGGCACCCACAAGGATCTTCAAATCCAGCTCTGAAGGGGATGGCCCCTACAGGGATTGAAGCCACATTTTTAGCACCAGGCTCTCACCAGCTGAGATAATCTCAGGGTCAGCAGCTGAGGCTCTTTTGGACCACTATCAGAACCAGAGAATGAGGCAGAATTTTGAGGCAGGGCTTTTGAAATTACCAAAGTCTCTTCAACAACTTATAGCAATCCTTTCCTGAAACAGGGGTAAATTCTAAGGGGGAAAAAGTTATTCTAGAATTAAACTTAAAGAGACAGAAAATTGAACTCAATGTTTTAAGTAGCTTTTACTTTAGGCATAAATTGCAGAGTCACTCGTGGTACTTTATTGTCACACACTCCAACCCTGACAGGCACAATAAAAACTGAAGACCACCCACAGTTTTCAGAGCAAATTACAGCTACCAAGGCTGCTCCATAGAAGAGTATCCACAAGAGACTTCCTCTCACACAAATAGGCTGCAAGGGGTTGAATCACACTGCTAAAAATTACAATTGCCCTTAAAAGATATGGATTTCAAAATATGCCCCAGAGTTCATTTGGAACATATGGAGAGCTCTTTGATCTAGAAATTCAGTAGCAGGAAAATATAGAATAGGCTAATTGAACATATGTAGCATTATTGAGCTGTATTTGGGTCTAAAACTCACAGTTCTTGTACAAATACCTAACTTTTCTGACTATATATGGAAAAAAGAAAGGATGGAGAGATTTCTTTCAATTTTCAAACTTTTGTGTAAGTGCCACTTCTTTGACGTATAAACCTGCAAACACCTGTACAAATCTGGGGTAGCCATGGACACAATAGAAAGTCCCCCAACTCTCAAGATTTCCAACACACTTTTCATTCCATGGAACCTTATGATGAGCTTAAGTGTCGTAATTTTGGGGGAAAAAGAAAATTTCACATATTATATTCCAAAATGGGATAGCAGCATAATGCCTTTAGAATTTCTGCTTACTTTACAAAGTATTGCTCCAATTCATTAATTCATTTTCTGCCCAATAATTAGCATGATTAGTCCAGTTTTGAAAACTTCTGCAGCTCTGGCTAAATGAAAACCCACAGGCAGCCTCTCAGTTGCAATAACTGAGAACAGCACACTGCTGAACTCAACAGAGATGAACACATTACTGCTGCTTGAGCAGTGATTCTTAGAAATTAACTGCCATAAAGGCCTTTTACATGCAACACATTTTTCCATATCATATGCAATTAAAGACTCTGAATCACTGTGAGTTAAAGGTTACACCAGAAATACTCAAATATGTGTGCAAGCAAGCAGAGAATCCAGCTGTGAGTTGACTCAACAGTTTTCATTTTCCTCGCAAAGTCACAAACAGTTTTCCAAATTCTAAACACCTACCTAGAAAACAGAGAAGACCTGAAACGCTACAGAAACACCAGAAAGGAAGGCAGTTCCAAAGCCTGACTCACAGTTTTTGAACGCCTGGGGTGAGCAGTGCCCCCGCTGCGGTTTGCAGGCGTTTTAACCCCGAATAAATCCGAGGGGAGGGAGGGATGCCGCCCTCCCCCAGCCTGCACTGCTCAGTCAGCAGCCTCATCCAGGCAGCTGGGCTCGGGAACTCATCCAGCCCGAAGCCAAACAATCCAACCCCAGGCCGAATCCAGCCCCAAAGCCAAACAAACCGAGCCCAGCCCCGGGGTTCAGCCGGGTCCGTCCGTGCGCGGCTGCCACGGAGCGCGGCGCCGGCGGCGGGGACCGGGAGGGCACGGAGCAGAGCAGGCTCCTGGGGATTTAGGGTCTGTGCTTTGGGATTTACACCTTTGGGGATGTGTGCTTTGGGATTCACACCTTTGGGGATGCTGTCGTAGTCCAGAGCTAGGCCAGAACGCCGGGGAACGCCTGAGCCGTGAGGTTTCTGTGGGCGCTCGGAAGCAGGCGCGCTCAGGCAGCAGCGCAGCACAAGGGGGTTATCCCAAATCCGGAGCTGGTCCGGAGTCTCTGCCTCTGCTCTGGGTGTTCCAGCACGGCAGAGGCTCGCCCCGCACGGGCAGCCCTGGGAAGCTGTCAGAGCACATCTGTTTTTCACAAGGGAGCGGCTCTTTGTTGCATAAGAGCCGAGAGTTCTTGGGCTAAACTCCACCGTTTTAAACAACAGCTGTGTCCTGCTCACACCGCCTTCACACTAATTAACTTTCACTGAATGATAGGGACTTCCTGCAAGCATCAGTTAAATCTCAGCGCAAGCCTCAGAGTTACGGATTTCACTTTAAAGGGAAGATTGCAAATCAGCAGTTACTTTTGTCTTCTTCCATCCCTCTGGCAAATCTCTAATTACTTTACAAGTTGCACTTTGGCACACGCCTTCAACACGCTCCTCTTTCCCAAGTGTCCCAAGCTGAAGGTGGGGCGATCAAAGCACTTGCTCTTTTGGTTTCAGGCAGGAAATCTGATTATTCTCATCCTACACAACTGCACATCCTGTGTTGTACATTGCACAAGAACCAACAAACACACGTTCCAAATTTCACCCACATTTTGTGAAAGGTGGGAATGGCTAATGTACTTACAGAATATTGAGTGCTTGCTTGCAAAGTGTTTGCACATTGAGGGGGGAAGGAAGAAACGGAAAGAAAAGGACTCAACATTGTTTAGAAGAGAAGTCCCCAAGGCAATGCAATGGAGCACAACATCTTAAACGATCCCTTCCTCAAAAACTGAGAAAGTGAACTGATCTGCAAGTGGAAATGCCATTAAAACCAGAAACAACATGCACACAGAGGGTATATGTAAGGGCTATAACTAGTCTAGTACTCCTTCTTCAGAACAATAACTTCATGATACCACAGCAGAAAGTAGGTCTGCTGCATGTTAGCATGTGAAAACGGCATACTACTGCCTTTTTGTAGAAGCAAGTTTATTTACATTTTAATAGCACGAAACTTACCTCATTTTTTTCATGGAAATCTCATGCAATCATTAATCTAACTCTACAATCAATAAAGCCAGGACTGAGTATTTTCAAGGATCATTACCCTGTATCACCATCCAAACTCCAGGCTCATTTGTGCCTCTGAAGGCAGTGAGAACTCTGACCTTCAGTGGAAGTCAGAGCAGCTCCATCCAGGCTGAAGGTGCCCAGCAGGGAGGAGAGGACCTCGACCCTAGGATGGTGTGCCCACAAACCTGGTCCTACAGGAGACATTTTTAATTGTCTGGCAGGAGAACGTGCCCTTACTCACTGCTGCCAGACAGAGGAGGAGAATACCCACCCAGAGAAGTCACTCAGTGCCCAGGGTCGCTGTTCTCTGTCACAGCTCCAGAGGTGGAAAACCGAGGCTCCACAGCTCCTTACACACAGATCCCCCAGGGCTTCCCCCTCAGGGCAAATAGATTCTGATTGATCTAAAGGTGAATAGCTGCAGGGGAGCCATAAGAACTCCTCCAAACAGTGTGGTCTCCTGATTCCCACGCTGCAAGAGTGCTGAGATATTTCCTCCTTGAGAGCCTGAAGTGTCACATCCACTGATGGCATGAAGATAAATGGATGTCCCTACACTGAGGCTTTTGTGGAGCACACTTGCATGTACAGATAATTCCTGTGTTATCCACCTTGAAAATATGAGTTTATTCCAAGAGCCCACTAGGGAATGTGCCAAGGATCCAGATGCATCAATTCAGGCAGGGGCCATGGAAACAGGAGTATCTGGCTCCAGTGCTAAGGAGGTGGTGCAAGTCTTCTGCCATGCTACATATAGAGTAATTTGCAGATAAATAAATACAAACAAACAAAAACCCACAGACCTGTCATGATATCTCATTTCTTAAATTCTTGGTTGGATTTTCCATCTTCTGCATAAAACAGTAATACAGTTCCAGTTTGACTGTAGAAATGGCTTTGAAAGTAAGCTCTCCAAACTTTCTGTGTATCATCAGTTTTAACTACCTGAATATTTCAGTCCCAAGGATCAGAAATGCAGGCACATATTCTGTTCTACATTTTAACTTTTTACTATTAGTTGTAATTTTCTCACTTCCAAGCAGCTATAATAGCCTAATATGATTTTATTAATTGAGTTCCTAATGCCAAGACCTAATATCTTCAGAAAATTAGTTCTGCTAATTCATCTGGGAATTTTCTGTGCACATTTCTATGCAAAAGAAACTTCTTTAGTAGATGACTGAAAATGTCCTGTAACGCTTTCACAGAAGTGAATTCCAAAAGTTTTAAAAAACGTTCACTTTTGTCACTATCAAAAAACTTGGCACATCTTTATCCTTCCTAGTAGATGTATCAAGCTGACATATCACATGAAATCTTCTAGACTCAAGGTACTAATCCCAATGTCTAGAACAGCTCCCCAGCTTGCAGGTAATGTGCATTTCCTCACATTGTGTTAAAACAAAACAGTTTTGGGGAAAAAAAATCAAATCAGTAACATGCAAAGTTACAGACGGGTGCTCAAAACAGGTGAACCACTGCTGCAGATGGATTTCTCAGCCTTTGAATGATTATGCTGCATGCACACTTCTTTCTCCCTATATTTACTGAGATTTCCATGTTCATGCAATGGGAAAACACTGCTCTTTACCCTGGATCTAAAAAACACTTTGAAGAATCTCCCAATATCTTTTTTTCTAAAAGTATGTTAGTTATGGTACCTAAAAATGTCCAAGTTCTCTATAAAGTGCTTTTAAAATACAAGATTAACAGTACATTCCAAGTAGCTTTATTTCTGAAGGCATTGTACAGTGAGGCAGAAAAAGTGACCAAAACCTGTCTTTGCCTATTAATTAGTAAAATACACCCAAATGTGCTTTGGAATTTCAGTCCAAGGACTGGATGTGACATGCTCAGGGAAGAACAAATGCCTCCATCTCTTATTTACAGTGGTCGTTAGCACTGTCTCTGCCTCTTTCCTGTTTGAACCATCTGTTCATTTGCCCAGAAAAAAAAAAAAAATTAAAAAATGGGGTGGGATAAACGTAAGTGGAAAATGTGGGAAGTTGGCAGTGTGCTGCATCATGTTTGCCCATATGCTAACTCATTATGTTAACATTCATATTTCAGGGCAGGAACGATCAGCTCCGAGCTTCCTCTCCTCCCTGCTGAATGTTCAAGCTTCTCCCTTGCCCTGGGTTATATTTAAAGGGATAGGAAGGAATCCCACGGAAGCGGGTAAACGGGGGAAGAGTGCGCTTTGCATCGCCGCAACTTGTGATCTTGTGCGAGCGCTGAGCCTGTACAGAGGGTTCGTACAAGAAAGGAAATTCCTTTTAATGAGGAGTGCTTGGGAGCAAAGTGATCCCCTGAAACCCAACTCCTCTCACTTGCCATGGAAGCATCCCCAATAAAGTAATGCGTGGGGGTGCATTACCCTGCCTTAATCCACACACTTACACACGCACAGGAGGGATCCGGAGATGACAGGCAGAGACACGCTACAGCTCCACAGCCCCTTATCCTCACCATTATCGCGAGTAAGGGATGCGGAGGATGTCCAACTTACCCCGGTAACTGTTCCCAGGCTTGTAAAATTCTGGATCGCCCTCCACCCTGAGGCTGAATTCATTGTACCCTTCCCTCCTGGTGCCTTGGGCTCGCAGGATCCGGCTGCAATACCCCTCGGATTTCGCGGCTTTCTCTAAGGTTTCGTCAGGAAAGCCCTTGGCCACCAAGGGGAAAGTCAGCGCCAGGAGCCGCAGGGCCAGCGGCTGCAGATGCGCTCCCATCCTCGGCGCTCCGCACAACTTTTGGGGGCCGGCAGCGGCACGGGGGGCACGGGGGGCTGGGCAGGGCTGGGCGGCACGGGCTGAGCGCTCCGGCAGCCCCGGGCCCCGGCGTGAGGTGCCGGCTCGGCTGGGCTCGGAGGGACCGGCTGGGCTGCTGCCGGCGGAGGGAGGGGAAAAGCAGCGAGGGGGCAGAGAGGGAGGGGACGGCGAGAGGGGAGGGGAGCGGGGAGGGAGGGAAGTGTGATCTTGCCCAGATCCCGAAGTGAAGTGCTGGTTTGTTTCAGAGCGTGTGATTAGCGGCTCGGCGGTGTTTACTTAGGCGAGCTGAATTCGCAGGGCTGGTGAAAGAGGCGCTGCTGTCTCCCAGACACCCAGCGCGGAGCTGCTGCCGCTCGGGCTGAGCCCCCGGAGCTGAAATCAATCACCCGCATTCCTGCCAAAGTCTATAGTTACTGTAGGGATAACGAGGCTCAAAGAATTTCCCCACACCGCTCCAGCCTCCCGTCTTCCTGACATGATAAACATCGCCAACTGAACAGCGCGGACAGACCGACAGCCCTGCCCGCTGGAGCAGCCGGGAGCATCGCTGCAGCTCCTCGGGTACCACGGAGGGGGACGGGGAGGTGGCTGTGCCACAAACACCAGGTCCGTGTCCCCACCAGCCTGCCACACAGCGCACATCAGAGCCGCAGGATGTGCGGGTGTGTGCTCCCAGCAGCTGCCAGCGCTGCTCACCTCGGGGAGCGTGGGAGGTCTGCTCCAGCACCCGGGGAAATCCCAGCAGATGCGAGCAGCAGAAAGCACGGCTCATTATTTTGCCTTTACACAAGGCACACTGAGGCGCAACGACGCTGAATGACTTGTCTAAATCCACAAAAGAAGATTACAATGGTGGGAAAAAAGAAAGAGAACCTAGACCCCTGGGGTCCCTAACTCCAGGGGTTTGAGCCTACGATGCTGCTCTTCTCTCTCTCTCTCTCCCTCCACTGCTTTGTAAGTAGAGGAGAAAGCAGGAAAGGTCTTCAGGCAGGACCTGAATACTTTCAGGATGACAGATACACAAGAGGGCACAAATCCCTTTCTGACCCCTTTCTCCAGGACAGGACTGTAGCAGATGGATGAATACAACTGCGTTTATGCGCAACTTCCAAAAAGTAAGAGAAACAGCAAGCAGTTTGAAGTCCTTTTGGACCCCACTAAGGCATTTGTTAGCATCAGATTTGCAAATTTTTGGGTTCCAAACTTACCTTTGGAAGTTGATTAGCAGCAACCCCTCGCTGTGTGTCAAATCAAGGTGCTTATTTAGGTGTCTGTGAGGATGCAGGACCTTTATTTTCTGAAAGATTACTTGCCAAGAGCTTTGCTACTGTGTAAGCTTGTTTGTATTTCAGTCTGTTACACGCTTATAAAGAACATAAATTGTCACAGCCTCAAATTCTTCATTCACTAAAGATTATGTTAACAAAAATGGGATTGGTTGGGTGAGATTTTAGCTTTTGCTGCAAACACAGAGCTACTGGCAATGTCCCTCCAGGTCTGTGAAGCGTGGCAGTCCAGCTCTGGTCCCAAACTGAGTGGTAAAATCCCATTAGTGAGGACATGCCTGCTTGGACACCTGCTACAGGTGGGGCTGACTGCAGGGACTTCCACTGCAGAAGAAAGACTTTGATTAGGGAAGGAGAAGAGGTCTTTGCAGCACGAGATGCTTTTTCTGTTCCTCTCTCCTGCTGGAGGAAGGAGAATGAGCAACCCTGACTTTCCAGCATAACACACCAGCTTCCATTCAGTCTGTTCCCTCCACCCAATCTGGCAGCACGAGGGCAAATCAATCCATCACCTTTAAGGCAACAATATTCAGTAGCTTTTGCTACTGAAGCCTTGAGTTGGCACAGTAATGCAGAATATTTAGTTTCATGCTCCCAAAGACCCATGTTCATGTGGTAATTAAGTGACTACAGTTCAGCAATGTCATAAACTCTTGGGTCTCATTTGACCACGATCTTCACCTCACTCATTTATGAGAACAAGCTTTGCTTTATGTGGGTCCCTCAGCCAAAGATGCCTGTGAATTTGATGAATTTGATATTTGACTTCTCATTTCTTTTGCTGAGATTGATTGAAAAGCAATTACCTGACCAAAGCATTCCTGACAGGAACTGCACAGGCTTCTGCACAATCCACCTTTGTTTTGAGCCAGTGTTGTGTTCTAACTCAACACTCCTCAAAGTGTTCTTAGTCCTTTTCAGATTTTTGGGGGTTTTATATGGTAACTGGTTCATCAGCATCTATTGACTCTTCTCTTCCAGTAGATTTTATGTCTCCTAGTTTTTAATTCCTGACATGGCCTGGGGTGTTACTTCTGCTACTTTTTTGTTCAAAAGCATTGTAAAGTTTCCTAGAAAGGCATAGCACAGAGTCTTGCTAAAAGTGAATGCTTCAACTTAGCAACTGATACAGACAAATTAACCTGCACTGCCTACAGCCATGAAATGAGTAATTTGTTGTAAAGACAGTTTAGAGTATGGGCAATGTCATTAAGCATGGGCATCCTCGGGGTTTTCTATTTGTTCTACTAATTAGTGTGTGTTTGCCCAAAGCATCCAGCATGATGTATCAGTCAGAGATGCATGCAGACTGATGAGCCCAACCATCCATGGCAAATTTAACAGAGGAAGCCTTGCATCTGGGAGACTGCTTTCCTTTGTGCACTTCCTAGGATGAATCAACTTGCTGTCCATGACTATTAGGCATAACAATCATTACTGGGGTAATATTGCATCTGATGGAGCTGTAATGGTTGCAGGAAACTCTCCCCTCCCCCTCACTCCACAGAGTGGGCTTTCCTAACAAACAAAAATCATTCCACAGTGTCAGCAGTCTTTCTCAATTTTTGCTTCCCCAGAAAAGGAGCCCATTTTTTCAGGTGGCATTTTAGAAGACTGCTCTAACTACTGCAGAATACCCCTGCATTGACTGGAAGATATGATAGGGGGCATTTAATAGGTTTTTTTTCCTTCTGCTTCTCTCATTTCGGTTAGTTGTTTGAAGTCTTGGGAATTGTCTATAAAGCAACAATGTGCAATGCAATGCTTGGCTACACAACACTTGATCTTAGAGACCATAGACCTCAAATAAATATATAAATATATAAACTGATTGCATGACTATTAGACCCCTTAAAAGAGCCAGCTCTCAGAGCAGAGGCCAAAAACCAGCCAAAACAATGCATCAGGGTGGCTGGTGCCCTAAATCTCACAACCATTAGGTGCTTGATAACTTCACTGGGCTGTAGGATTCACCTCCCTAACACCCAGAAGCTTTAGTATTTTCTATAAATAAATACAGAAATAATAATAACAGAGGGATACATCTCTTTCACAAGATGTCTGAAATGTTACCCACTCTTCCACAAGAGCTAATGATTAAAATATTCCTGTAGAATGTCAGAGACAAATGGGTTTCAGCTCCTTGCTAGGTTTGCAAGTCCTCTGATCCTCATCTCTCAGGAAATGTGAGATTGTGAAAATTTAAATCTTCTCAAAGCACTCTCAGTCCCTCATAGAAATTTTGGACTTCTAATGTTGAACTGATGCTGAAATGAAAGAAAGGAGATTGAGGGTGTTGTATCAATTAGAATGGATTTTCTGGAGACAGATCCAGGGTGCCTTTTCCTTTTTCTCCTCAGACATTAGTTCTATTGGGAATTGTATTGGGATCAAAAGCTCTCCAGGGGTTCAGGTGGTCACCTACCATCAAAAGGTTGCACTAAGTGCTCTCTGAATACCTCTGCCAAATTAAGAGATGCAAGCTGAGGAAAAAGTGACTTTTAACTTTTCCTCATGAGCAAGATACTCCCTTGCTCACAGGTGCCAGGGCAGAAGATGCTGTTGTTCGGGCAAAGGAAGGGTCTGGCTGGCTGGGGAGGAAGGAGGAGGCTCTGGATGCCTGGGAAAACAACATTGTAACACAATCTGCAACAAAACCTTCCATGACTGGGAGGGCAAGAAGGGCATCTGAGGATTGCACTTTCAAAGGCGCTTATCTCATTTTTAGACCTTTGTGTCTTACTATAGATTTAGCTATTAGTCTAATTTGCATTTCTCTCCTTTCCCACTGCTCCAGCAGTCACAGTCTCAAACAAGACAGAAACTCCCTCTATTGATTTAGATGGAATAATAACCCTGTTGCTATTAAAATCCCCCTCTACCTACAGCAAGAATGAGGCTTTTCTCACGCAGTTCATGCTGTCTGAAGCATGTTTAGAAAGGGATCCAGAGATATCTGCTGTCCTATTAGACAAAGTAAAGAGCTTGGGAGACACTTAAAATGATTTCTTACTTCTCTGTAGCACTGTTCTCCACTTCTTTTCTCTCAAGAATCCAAGCAGTGACAAGTAATGACAGTAAATGTTTGCAGAGGTCTGTTTGCCATTTACACCACTGTCAGTCAGTACCATGTATCTCCAAAATTAAACTTCCCAGCAGCTCGTTGTATTTGCCTGTTCAGTCATGCATGCCTTCTGCATATTTTCACACTGACAATGCAAAGAGTTTTCATTTCCAGGGCATTTTAAAGAAATATTTTGTCCCTGACACTATGGGAATAGCATCATGCTTATTACTGGAGGGGCACTGCAGTGCTGAGAGAAACAGAGGCAGAGAGAGAGCAGCTCTGTGCAGGCTCCTCCTGGGCTTAAATGGGGCAAAACCTCAATGAAACGGGAAAAGTGTGGGAGAAAACACAGGTTTTGAAATTGCACAGAGGCTGTAAAAGATCTAGAAAAGTCTAGCCAGCACTCCGGATAAGAAAGGCAGAAAGTGATTTAAACTAAGGCCGCTCCTGAATGGATTTTTCAAGATGAGAAGTTGACAGAAGCTTATCTTCCACACAGAGTCTATTCTGGGGAGGAGGTTTGCTAAGGAAAGACCCAGGCTTCTTGGAACATTTAACTCAGGGTTCCTTCCAATATCAGAAAGTAAATATGTTCTTAAAAAATCTCTCCCTTTATCCCACACAGCTACTCGAGATCTATCTTGGGAATCCCTGAGAACTCCCAAGAGCAGAATAAACAACTGGTTCCTCCAAGCCCAGTATCAGCTTCATTTACCCCCAAGGAAATTCACTGCTGTAAATTCACCTGTAGCACCAGCCATTTCTGGGTCACATCCCCTCCAGTTACAGCCAACTTTCTCCCTCAGCAGTCTCTGCCTTTAGGAACTTCCCAGTTTCCATGGACAGGGCAGAAAAAAAACCCCATAAAACCTCCCCCTAAATTTCATCTCTGCTCCTTCCAACTAAGCCACACAATAACTCTGCAGGCATTTGTGTTAATTTAAACCCTCAATACCAACCTAAAATTCAGCATCTTGGTAGTTTGCTGAATCACCTGTCACTGACTTTATATGACTGCATGTTCTTCTGCATCTGCCTTGACCTCAGTGCCTCTAACTTGACTATATCTGGCTAAAACACTAATGAACAATAACCAGACTGAATTCAGCTTTTTGGCACGTTCACTATTCAGAGTCAGCTGTTCAGTGTTCTGTTATCACCATATTTTCCTCCCTGAATTGTTTAACACCTGCAGATTGGCTGTTGCTTTCCCTGTTCACCCTCTATTTGTATTTTTCCAAGACATGAGGTATGTGATAAAGTTCCTATTTTTTTTTTAGTAGCTGAGCTCTCAAAATCAGAATATAAATGAAACTTTGCATACAGAAGAAAACCTGGTTTTACCAAGTTTCAGGCTGGATGTTTTGCCAGGAAGAACATAAAAAAACCAACTTACACTGTCTAAGAAAATAAATGGTTTCCATCTAGACAAATAATTTATAAAAATACACTCACCAAATTTTATACATGCCCATTATTTATTCAATCAATCTATCCTCTTTTTCAAAAAGTATTTTGATAGTGATATAGTAATTAAATCTTCAGTCAACTCTGGTTAGGATAGGTCTTAATTAGGCTGCAAATATGGAATGAAAATGTACAGTAACACATCCCACGAACACAACAGGTCCAAAAGCAAGAATGACATCATCTTCAGACTCCAAAAAAACCTCATAACCAAAACTAAACAGAAAAAACCCAATCCAGAAAATAAAAACAACATAAACCCACAGATAAGGGAAGGATGAAAAATTCTTTGGGATTTCTGGTGCTGACCATGAAATGAAGACAGAAACAAACAAGAATAAATGATAAATATAAGGTGATTCCATCAGTGAACTGGCTGACCCATTTGGGAACAGGGGCTGTACTTCAAGCACTCTGACATTTGCAGAATAGGATTGTCTCCCAAAGCAAGCTCTCTACAACACCCTCCTGCGAGGTGATGTGAATTTCTTTTGCCCCTGTTCTCCTTCTGCATTCAGCAGCCATTCCTTTTAAAGGAAATATTTACTGTACCATGCTAGACCATTGCATCTTCTTTCATCATTAGCTGGCAGGTTTATTTGAGCCGCAGGCTGCCAAGTGCAGCACTCCTGTGGTTTATGGACTGCTGCACTTCCCTCACAAGACCCATTGTCCCTGGGAATCTAAATCAGCTACTTCTACCTCCAGCTTGATGGAAATTTAAATATTTGGAAGTACAATGAATTCTAAAGGGGGAGGTGTTCATCTGGTACAAGGTCCTACCAAGGAGAGAGCATGGCCAAGCTGAGAATGCAGGACTAAGAGGAGACTTGGAATTCCAGAATTCATCCCGTCACCACATCTCTCTGTAGCTCAGCTCCTTATCAGACAGGGCAGCAGCACATCTCCAGGTAAAAACATCACCTAAGAACAGACAATCCCTATTATTATTGCAATGGGTAAAGCTCTACAAGTATTAGAACGTGGCTTCAAAGCAGCTTTTGCACAATGAAAGGTTTTTGGAAAGTTTTCTTTCAGTTTGTTTGTGAAATTCAAATTATGCCAAGTATTGCTAGATATTCCTGAGGATCACCAGGAGCTCAGACAAAGTGACTGCCCAAAGAATTTCTGCAGAGAGATTCTGCAGTTGGAGGTATTGGAAAAAAACCCCAATAGTTCTCCAAGAAAGTTTCTTAAATCTCAGATTTCCAGCTCAAATATTAAAGGAGCTTTGGGAAATCTTCTGAAGATTTGCAGCCCCACATAATTTTTATATCAAAGGAAGTTTTGTGTCTGTAATTTAAAAAGGAATCTAAACTATTTGACAGCAAGTGAGTGAAATATACATATATGAAGACATTTCAAATATGGATATTAATGTACATGGGGAAAAATTTATTACACATTAAAAAGTTATCCTTTCTTGCTTGGTAAAGAGATGGAAGATCAAATAGGCAAAGATATGTTAACAATGCACTTCATTGTGTGTTCTGTGGACATATTTTAATTGTCATCAGCATACAAGGCTAAAATTGCAAGCTGGTAATGCAGAACAGGGTTTCTGGGAGGAGGAAGTATTTTTTCCCAGAGCAGTTGGCATGGCTGAAAAAAAAATCTCCAGGCTTTAAAACACAGCAGCCCTTCTGCAGGGCCTGAGAATGAGTTATTTTACAAAGCTAAGTGCATGTTCACAATCATCTCTCAGAGTTTAGCTGGCCACACATTCATCAGGAGATTTCTGAGGAGAGAGGTAATTGGTACCTGTGAAGTAAAGAGGATGATGAAGGGGATGAAGGAGGGAGGTGCCAGGGAGAGAGGAGGACAGTGATGAGTTGGTGAAAGGGAGATATTTATAGCCTGCAGAATAAAGGGAACTTTGTGTGGGAGAGCAATCCTGGAGAATGCCATAAAACAACACCTCCAGCAAGCTCCTGGGTCTTGGTGTCCCAAATTCTGCTACAGTTTAGTCTGCAAGCTCAACTTTGGAAAGTATTTCCCAAGTTTTCCTTAATGGTATGAACAGAGAGAGACAGGGATGCACTTTGCTGGGAAATGCTTGGGAATGGCAGCTGGGAGTGGTGGCCTTGATGGATCTCTGTGGTATTTTTGGGGTCCCCCGTCGAAGGGAGGAAATGATAAATCCAACCCCATGTTCTCAGAAGGCTAATTTATTATTTTGTGATCTGTATCATATTAAAGAATGCTATACTAAACTATACTAAAGAATAGAGAAAGGATACAGACAGAAGGCCAAAAAGAAAATAATGAAAACTCGTGACTCCTTCCAGAGTCCTGACACACCTGTGATTGGTCATTAAGTAAAAACAATTCACATGAAACCAATCAAACAATCACCTGTTGGTAAACAATGTCCAAATCACATTCCAAAGTAGCAAAACACAGGAGAAGCAAATCAGATAATTATTGTTTCCCTTTTTCTCTGAGGCTTCTCAGCTCCCCAGGAGAAAAATCCTAGTGAAGGGATTTTTCTGGAAAACATGATGGTGACAGATCTCCCCAGAGGTTCACTGGAAGAGGATGTCCCATTCCCTGACTCACAATCCACCAGTCACCACAAGCACAGCCAGGACTGCCAAGTTGACTGCAAATTACTTCTATATATGTATATATATATATTTTTTTTTTTTCAATATCTGTTTCCCAGGTCAGGTTTTTGCCTGAGCAGGTGATGAAGTCTGACAGGCTCCATCCAGATTTTGGTTTCGAAATTCACTTGGAATGGTTCTGGATGAACCGGAAGAATTATCAAGGGAAATTCTGGACACAGAATTATTTATGCTGCTCTAACCCCACTCTACAAAACAAGCCTCGAATCTAACACATTTACAAAACATATCTTTTTTTTCCCTTTTTAAAATAAATCTCAGAAGCAATGACAGTGCATGAATTTCTCAAACTGCCAAGTGTCCTGCCTTCCCATACCCAAAGTGTGTCAAATAACACCATATTTCATCAATTCCCTTCAGTCATTCAGATTTTTTCATTACTTTGCAGTGTCACAAAAGAAAGTAGAGTGTAAAATACCAGTGTCCAAAAAAACGAGTTTTATACCAATACCTTTTCTTTTCTATGCAGATAACTAAAAGTTTCTGCTGTTAGTAAAATATGCTTAATTTGCTTCTTATCCTTCAAAATGTTGTTTCATTTCCCTTCTAACTTTCTTTCAAAATAGTCTGATTCATTTCACTTCTAATCTCTCAAATAATGTCAATTAATAGAATTCATAAGTATTGTACTCTCCCTTAAGATGAAGTAAAACTACCTTTTAATTTTTTTCTTTTTTTTTTTGTAAAAGTCAAGGTTTTCTTAGAGTAAAACAATTCCACAAAAAGGTTATGATGGAAGGGCCTATGAGAAATAGATAGTCCTTTACTCTCAAATGGAAGGATATGAAGAAATTGCATGGTGGAACTGAACTACATTAATAACAGCATTAAAAGTATTTCATAATCAATAAATGTGCAAGTAATAAATGTCAATAATAGATAATTGGTTATTAGGCAATATACTGATATTAATGTATAATTTTTATTAATGAAAACATTATTGCGAATAGGTAATAAAAATAACTAACAACTAATAGTTAATTTTAAATAATTAATAATTAATAACTTCAGTTAAAATTACAAAATTACATTAATAAGAGCAGTTAAAATTACAAAAAAAAGAAAAAAATTACTGCAGCTAAAATTATTGCAGACTAAAAATGGCAGAGGCTCAGTTTGCTCATTTTATTATTTTAGTCAGAACAACTGAAAGGAAATGGGCCTGAAACAGTTATTGTAGAAACTGCTCTTCCAAAGTCCTTATAATTGTCAGAAATCTTAACCAAAATTACCAGTCCAGTAAAATTGTGCTAAAATAAACTTCATAACATGGCAGCTGCCCAAATAATTTGAATGAAGACCTTGAAAATCCTTATTGTTGCCTTTAAGGTTAACAAACCTTCAAGGTTAACAAACAATGATATTATCACAGGGATGAAATACATTTACAGTTGGGTTGGTGCATCCTTCTCCCTGCCTTGACAGTGAAATGATTTTATTAGTAAAATGTGTGAAAAGAAAGATTTTCACACAGAAAAGTTTGGTTAGTTCTCTAAGAGGTACATAAATATGCATAAATATATTTATATATATAAATATGTCCTTCTTTTGTGTCCACTCATTAGATCCCTTATTAAGATGGATACCACAAATGACTTGAGACAGCAATCCAGCAAGCCATAAAGTGAAATTTTTAGTATTTTGTGAAAAGAAAGTCTTCATGTCCTTTCACTCAGTGATACAAATCATGTTACTGCTCACTCAGTTCCACTGGAGCCCCATTAATGAAAAATTAATCATAAAAACAACTATTGACAAACTATTGATTGGATCACAGGAGCAATCCTATGAAACCTCAGAGCAAAGAATGCACTGCTCAGGCTATAAAACTTTTAACAGATTATTTAGCAGTGTTAAAGTTTATAATAACATGGACAGAATGCACCTCTCTTGGTTTGTCACTAACTAAATCCCAGCCTGGTAGGACATTTTTGTTTTCCACTGTTTGATAAGGAAAAAAAAAATACATGCAGTCTGTTCACTACAAGTTCTAGATAAGAGGTTTTGAAAACTAAAAAACATTTGGAGAAGAAAATGCATTTTAGCTTGTCCTCAGAAATTATTTGAAAATTTAAGCTGTCTGAAAACATAGCAAGATACTTCTGTAAGATATGTGCACAAAGGTAGTGGCATCAAAGGTGATTTAAACTTGTAACTATGGAAACCATATCCTTTTTTTAAAAGCCAAAGCTTGAGATTACTGAAATTGAGAGAAAAATAATGAAATAAGCTGTCTTCTTGACCTGGACATTTCATCAAAGAACAAATCACCACTCAGGGAGATTGTTCACAACCTCTGAAGCAAAAACTGTCCCACACCCTGAAAATGCAGGGAGAGGTATTTTGGGATTCAAAATGCTGCCTGACTGAGCTCTCCCTGGACACTCAGTTCCCTCAAATTTCAGATCAGAGGTCAGAGCCACATGTACTGTGCAAATTCAGTGCCTTCATTTGGGCATCTTTGTACGTGGTGGGAAGTGAAAAGATTAAAAGAAAGGACCTGTGATTTCCTGGTCTGACCCTGCTCCACCCTAATTGAAAGTACAACGAAATTCCTTCATTTTCCAAACTCTCCCACTGAAACAGGGAAGATGTCTCTAAAAGAACAACAAGTTATTGAAGCAGGAATATCTCACACACAGGAGAAATCTAAATTATACTTGATGAAATAGGACATTTTTGAAAAATTGCTGTGGAGCACTAAGAAAAATCTGTTCATGAGAAAAGTACCTTGCGACATGAGGAACAGCTGGAGACAAAATAGGTCACTCATAAATGCTTTTCTCTGAGAAAATTAGACCTAAAATTACTGCCTGGAGTGGCAAATTCTTAGAGTATTCCTTTGCTCTAATTTGCAATTCCTTTGCTCTCCTTTGCAAGAATTTATGGTCACATGCAGGTCCTCACAATTTAATTTATGCAATGTGTGAGGGCTCATAGGAAACACAAAATAGGCTTGAATTACAACTGTTGAAACATACTGAGGAAAAGATAAATATGAATAAGATTTCCCAGAAACAGAAAACTCAGCGCTTCTTGATTTCTAGAGGAATAGACCATTAAAAATAAAGAACTGTAAGCTAAGAGTAAACAACACCCACCTGTGTGCCTGGAGCTAGTGGCCATAAGTGAACTAGGGTTCAAAAATACCTTTAGAATTACATATTAGGAGAATTTCAGCTTTTGAAGCCCATAGCCTGGTCATGAAAGGTATCAGGATAAGACTTGAGCACCCGAAGCTGCAAAGTCATCAGTAGGATCTCCTGAAAGAATTAAGAACCTAGCTGCGTTGCATTTTTTTTATAATCTGATTTCTTCAGTGTTTTCTTTGTGCAACTTGACACACATGTGAAATTATGCACTCTTAGACACGCAAAGTCTTAACTACTTTGTGAAAATATACAACATAATTTACCTATCGTTCGTAAAGGCATCAGCATTTATTACAGCAAGTGCAGGACATTATAACAGATGATCATTAATGCCTAAGCATTCATTTAATTTCCAAGAAAATCAATAAATTTAGCATTTAGAAACAGTTTGAATGTTTTTTTTTTTTTATCATTTCAATTTTTGTTCAAAGACAGAAATAAATGTCACACTTTGATTTTACCACAAATAACGCACTAAATAATAAAGGGAGGTACCTCTGGAGGTGCACATTAACCATTTAAAAATTCAAAAGCCAAAAACATCACTCTGTTAAAAAAAAAAACTAGAAATACTTACAAGTTGGGGAAATATGCTTTTTAAGCAGCACCTCATTACTGTGTGCTCCTCAAAGTCTCACGTGAAGCTTGAAGAAGAACTTGATGAACACAGAAGAAGAACTTGATGAACCATATTTATAACTGATGATGAACTGATTTATAACTGATCTACAAAATGATTGTCAAAGCCAAACAAAATTCAGTATAGATTGCAGGAACCAATGGCAATATGAGTAAAACAAAAAAATATAGTAGCACTGAATATTTATTTGCAAGACTCATTTGCGTTATCTGAGTGTTTCTGGTGGTCTTTGGGGTGAGTCAGATATGAAATAAAGGAAGATATGATTTTTACATGATCCAGCTTCAGTGATTAGAGGTGTGAAGGCAGAAGATTCTCAGAAAAGAAGAGGCATTTGTGTCAAAGGTCATTGTGGTCTCAGAGCCCCTCAGAGAAAGAACAGATTAATAATATGGAATAATCTGAAAGCGATCAAGAAAGAGTGCCAGATCTGTGGCTGGAGTATATCCTGTTCTGGGATGTGGAGCAACCAGAAATGACTCCAAGATTATGGCCAAATCATCTTCATGTGAATATGAGGCATCTCATTGCATTCTTGTAACTGAAAGACTGATTTTAAGGCTTTTTCATAGGTTTTTGTTCTTGGTCAGAAGGCTTCCCTGGAAATGGAAGGAAGGTAACCCCCCCTCTGAAAACAGGTTAACATATCACAAAGGCAGTGAATCCACACCAAACCAAACACACTTGGGGACATTTTAAGGAGCTGTGTTCAGGAGCCTCGATTTGTGGAGACATAAGGCTTGGGTGGTAAAGTAAGCCCAGTAAAAATTCCATCTTCACTTTTTAAGAGGTTCTGATGATTCAGCTGTTGCAGAATTGTAAATTTTTGAGCTACAAAAGACATCAAGACATCTCTTACTACTGACTGTTTCCAAAGCTAAGGAAAAAAATATTTTTCAGAAAAGGTGAAAATTAAAGGTCACAAAATGACTGTGACTCAGCAGAGATGGTGGAGCAACAGACCAGTGTCCAAATCATCACTCTTTGCATATGATCATCTTTCTTCTGTTTTTTATGTAACAGATTGCAAGAAACAGATTGACAACAGTAAAAATAAAAAGAAGACACTTGTAGCTTGTGCTAAAGAAACCTCAGTCAGTCCTGACCTAATTAAGGATATTTTTCAAGAGTACTCCCTCATAATGAAAATATAAGCCTTCCCCTGAAATGCTGCCAGGGAAACCTTCCTCTGGGATTATAATTGTCTGCAGCAGTAGAGAATTAGACTAACTGGTGCCTCAAGTGGTTTTCCACTAATGAATTGTGCTGCTTTGTTTCACTTCTTGTTTAGGTGTTTAGATTTCTGTAGGTCTTCACCATTGTCCCTCCCCCAGAACATATGTTCTGCCAAATGAAAAAAGCTGTATTTTAGGTTGTAATGGCAGGCAAATGCTCCATTATATAAGTTACTTCTTAAAACATTAGTCTTGTTGCAAAGAGAACTTGAAGTGCACACTGAATGTTTAGTGAAGGCAGAAAACAACCCTGAATGTTGTAGAAACAGTGAGGCAACAGAATTTTGGAAAGGATCAGATATTTTTATTCCAAAAGTATGTTCAAGAAACCAATCAAACGATTTATAGCTAACTACAGAATAGAAGTGCTGCGTATAACTTTGCTAAAAGTGGGATTTCCTCAGTGTTTTAAGCCTCCTTCATGCCTAGCTAAGGTGACTTGGAAAACACTTGAGCCCCGAGCTGTCCACCACTTCAGCCAGAGGCAGAAGGGTTTGGAAAGTGTAGGTCTAAGTTAGAGTCATGATGAGCATGGCACCTGCGAGAGAAAATTGTCAAGATATTTTTAAATGGTCTGACAAGTTCATCAGCAGTCCCTAGTTAACCAGAGAAAGCTGAAACATCTCCAGTCCAAAGGGGAATATTGTCATCAGATTAAGAGGGATCATACCTATTATTTTAAAAATCTGCCTTCTATCATCAGATTTTTCTAAAAGAATATCAAATTACACCCTTTGGTAGGTCTACCTTAGGTCATAGCTAAGCAGAAATGCACATGCACCTGTGAGCCAATCTCTAATTTCACAATTGCACTTTTTCAGATGTCTCCTTCTCTCCTTTTTTAAAATAATAACAGGAGGCATAACATTGTATCCTTCTGTTGCAATGTACAGCTTTGTACATTATTTATGGCTTCTGTCACTTCAGACTTCTGTACAAAAACAGTGCTAAATCCACAGGGTAACTTTGGTGCCAGAATTACAGAGAGTCTCAAAATCCTCAGTCAATGCCACCCACCCACCAGATGCTTAAGGATGTCTAGTTATGAGAAACAACACAGAATAATAAACAACCTTAATATCACAACAGATTCTTAAAACAGGACAATTCCAGGAGGAGTTCATGCAGGAAAGCTTCTAATCAAAAAGGCTGGCACTTGTCTCCCAAGACACTTGGAATATGTGTGCCACATGCTTTGCACAGTTACTAGATACCAGGAATATCTCAGTTTCATCAGAATATATTTCTGTTTAGTGTTGTTAAGTGCATATGGCAACAGCCTCCTAGCTGGGTGGTGCATGGGCAGGAATAGATCATAATTAAAGAAAACCAGTCTGAGGAGGGGGAATTAAAAGCAGCATCACTTGATGGATTCCACAGGGTCTGTTTGAGGGGGGTGTTGGTATTTTTTTAACTCCTATGAATCTTTCATACAAATCAGTTTTACAAAAGATCATGAATGTGGTTAAAAATGGTCTCCACCAGGTTTTTTTCTCTAATACAAATTGGTTTTGAAATGGAAAAATATATTCACCTTTGTGAATAAGGATGTGCTCCATAAAAACACTTCTGCAAGATCCCTGCATTTTGCTTTGTGTCCCTTTCCCTTTTTTTTTAGAAATCCTCCAACATTTTATTTCCAGGCAAAGCTGGAAGATGCTGGAATTAATTAGAATATTTAGAGCCGTGATCAAACTTTATGCTAACTTCCCTGAGCCTTCATTGAGCTTTGGACCCTCGGTGACTGGGTCAAATAGTCACTTCATAAAATGTGACTATTTGTCACACAAACACACACAAACCAAGGAAAAAACAGGGATCACAAAACATTGTTTAGAAATTGTGTTTCAGTTTCAGAATTCACCTCATTCCAGAGAATTTCTTAATAAGATTCAGCAGGCTTCAGTCTGTGATCTCTTTTTGGGCAACCCCAAATTTATTTCTGCAGCTCAAAGCAGTGCTGGGGCAAGCCAGGTCATGTGCAAAGTGGGATTTTATTTTATTCTGATGGAGTTTGTGCTCAGCATGAGAAACACAAGATTTGTTTGAGGCAGTGCTTTAATTTCTAGGAACCAGAACAAACTTTCTATCTAATCTTTGGTCTTTCCAGATGAAGGTGTTCCATATTGCCTAATTTATTAATTTTGCCAAGATAGATGCCATAGTTCCTGTATAAGTCTTAGGCTATAAAAAGGAATTTTAAGCCCCTACCCAGGACACAGTATTCATTTTTTTCCCAATATATCAGTTTAAGCACGGACAGGTCACTTAGGGTTCTTTGTGTCTCAGTTCTTTCAACAGCAGGACGAGGTACTATGAAGAAGCCAATTTACAATGTTTAGAAATACTTTATGACAATTTTATTATATATTTGCCTCAGAAGTCAGTATTTCCACAAAAGTCTGTGGGCATAATTTCAAATAAATGAGCTGTTATTACCGTAATGATTTTTTTTTTTTTTTTGTACTTCTATTGTTATTTTTAATTACATTTGTTCTCAATGTCAGGATTTGTAGGTTTGTGATGTCATAAGAACAACATAATTTATGTTTTCCCGCTCATCAAAAATTCCTCAACAATAATCACTCATTTCAACCATGAGTATGAGCCACATGCATGCACATTTAACTCAGAGGCAAACAAGACTCAACTGACAGATTGTCACCATGGTGTTTTCACTTTGCTCTGATTCTGCTTCTCACAAAAGGGAGAATGAGGACTCCCTGCACACTGATTTGTCCAGCACAGAAATGTGCTCATTGAAGTGGTGTTTGCAGCTTGGTGCTTCAGGTGCCTGTGCTCACAGCGAGGTGCTGGAGAAGAGCATTATTTGGATCATTCAGATTCTGAATATAAAATGCAATAAGTAGATACACAACATTATGGAGAGATGCCAAGGGAGAGAAGTGAGATGCAATAAGGAGCAATTCTCTAGCTCATCTCACCCTGGAGCCTGTAAGATTAGTGTGGATTTGTGTTGGAACCCTGGTTACTGAGAATTTCAGAGTTTCTGTGCTGACAGCCACTGACCCCCAAGAGAACACTGCATTTGACCTGAGGCTGTGGAGAAGGCTTCCAAAATGGAATGACAGAACTGGGATTGTGGGTGTGGAGTTTGAATAGAAGGGTGTAATATTACAGGGGGGAAAACTTAGAGTTTAAGGGTTTAGAATATAGTAATATATATAAAGCAAGATGGAGGTTTTAAGGCAGAATATTCTTCACCTTCTTCTTCTTCTTCATGAGTTTAAGTATTGTGTAATTAGACAAAAAAGTCCACATTATGGGCCATGAATAGTTAGTTGCTAGGTTAAAAATAAAAATATTTTAGGTGTAATTTCTTAATTAGACAGTTTATCCTTAAAAAACCTTGTAAAAAGAGAGATACAACTCCATTCTTTGTCAAAGTACTGTAGAACTCATAGTTTGTAAGACTATAATATAAATAAGGACTAATAAACATCTGAATCCAAACAAAAAATACTGTCTTGCACATTTAATCCCAACTTTAACAAAAAACCACCGAAGAATCCATTAGATTTGCTTTTAAACAATCCCAGTTTTTGTTCAGGACCACAGCACCCACAGCAGTAACTCCTTGCACAGCATTCCTGCATTTGTGCTTTCAGCTGCAGGTAGGCAGTGCAGGAACAACCAGGAAAAGGCAGCAAAGTTATCCAACTTTCAGAATACAGATGAGTCTTCAGAAAAATTCACTCCAGCTTCAAAACCCACTCTAACTCCTACTGGAGCTGATGAAAATTATAGCAGAAGCAATAATGAGCTTTTTCTTTTAAACCCTCATTTCATGTTCTCACTCAGAGGTTGCCTTAATGCAAGAGACAGTCAGTGGCTCTGGTAATTGTGCAGAGCTCCACAGAGTTCATTCCAGATTTTTATCTGCTTTGCTTGGCAAGGAGAGCAATGGCATTGTCTGATCTGTGTCAGCTCCTCAAATCTAGACTTTCACAGAAATTTTTAGAAGATTAATGTTTAAAGTAACTGCTCCTGAAAATCAGAAGCACAGGAGCATAACTGGATAATGGTATAATAAACTACCTGGGTTCCAGTGGAACCCAGACCAATAAATGAATCCATGCTATAATGTTGAGTAGGCTGCACTGATCTCCAGTTTTTTCTCATAGTACATACTGTCCCTGCTTTATGCATAGGTACATTAAAGAGTAACCCAGATCATGGACCCAGGGACACCCAAGTATCAACCAAGCATCACAAAAAAACCCCACTTTTAAAGTAAAAAACTGATAGACTTGAAGCATTTGGTGTATTTGAAATAAAGTTAACAGTGTTATATACATACAACTATGCCATAAACATAATTGAATCATTCTCTCTATAAAATACTATGTTTCATCAATTTGTCCCACTAAGTCATATTTCCTTGATGCATCATTTATCCTCTTTACTTTTTGTTGTTGCTGTCATGCATTGGCCTGAAATATTAAGGCATAAATGGAACCTGACTCCACTCCAAGAGTAGCCACTGCCCAGAGTTTTTGCCATGGTGGATTGGGATTCATTGATCCTAAGAAAAGCAGAGCCCAGCTCATAGAGCCAAGGACCGCATGGCTCAAGCTGCAGAAGTGGCATCCTGCACTGGGAAAAGACTAAATTCTGTAGTTTTTTTAAGGTAAATCTATTGCCAGACTGAACCACAGAACATGACCAACTGTCAGGAAAGGAATAAAGGTAAACGTCACCATCACATTTTCTGGAAAAATCTCTTTGCTAAGATTTCTTCCCCTGGGAAGATGAGAAGCCTCAGAGAAGAATGAAAACAATAATTATCTGATTTGCTTCTTCTGTGTTTTGCTGCTTTGGAATGGGGTTGGAGATTGTTTACCAACAGGTCATTGTTTGAGTGGCTTCATGTGAATTGTTTTGACTCAATGGCCAATCATAGTCCAGCTATATTGGGACTCTGGCAAGAGTCACAGGTTTTTCATTATTATCTTTTTAGCCTTCTCTTTGTATCCTTTCTCTATTCTTCAGTATAGCTTTAGTATAGCATTCTTTAATATAATATTATATAATAAAATAATAAAGTAGCCTTCTAAGAACATGAAGTCAGATTCATCAATTCCTCCTTCCTCTGGGGAACCCTGCAAATACAACAGGTAAAAGCATATGGATTTTAATTTTACGTTAGATTATATGTTTAGCTCATGCACCTCTACAATTTTTTCCTGATTGAACTGTTAAAAGCATCTTCACAGTGACCTTCACTGCTGTATTGTCACAGTACCTAGCAATGATTAATTTTGTCACATGAATAATGTAATTTCTTATGGATAGCAAATCTTCTACCTGATAATCACTTCTAGTGATCGAGGATTTATGTTTTACAGTGCATCAATCAGAAAACAGCAGAACAAGGGGTTTAGTTCAATCCAAGAAAAAGCAGTCAAGTCTTCCTAAGTCTACTGCATTTCCCATAAATATCTCTATAAAGGAGATAGGTGAGAGGTATTTAAACAAATTTTAATAAATCCAGGTCAGTCCTGGATTGACTACTAAAATGTTGTGTCGCTTTTTGAGAAATTTCTTAGGGAAATTATTTTGGAAGATTTATTACTCAAAGAATTCAATATTGAATGTTATCAACCCTATTACTTCTATTTTGCTTGTCAAAGTAATCCTGAAATAACAAGGAACAAATTCTCTTCTAATTACATTTAACTTCTGATTATTCTTCCTTTGATCAGGGAACAAGGAGGGACCCAAACTCCTTCAGTGGTTTTATGATTCAGGATTTAGCACAAATTGCCTACTCGCTTAGAATTTAACTTCTCTGACTTTCCCAGTTCCTAGAAAGGGCATTTATTCAGGAGCTGATTAAGTAATTTTTCCTTAATTGTTATATTAAAACTATAAAACACAAGAGCTAAGCAGCAGCCTATTTACATACCAAAAGCTGGAGGCTGGTCTGTTGAAAAGTGTGTTAAATCCCCCAAAGCTTTCAACAAAGACGAGGCTGCAGCCTGAGAAACGTCTGAATCTATTTAGCACTTTCAGAGGAAAGCATAAGGAGCAAAGAAAAACCAAGGAAAATGTTTGGATTTCAACTTCCAGTATTTGGGTTTGCAAATAACTTATTCTAGAGACCAAGTACAGCTCTAGAGCACAAATGTTCCTAAAGCATAAAAATGCTGGGCTTTGTTTAGATTCCCAAGATGAAAAGCCAAGCTCAGATTTAAATGTGCAAATATTGAACACAATCAAAGCATTTCTATTTACTTGAAAATTTAATTCCCTGAAGAAATATTACAGCTTTAGGGATATATGCTAATTCTAATTGCATTTATAAGCCAACTGAACAAAACCAAACTCCCCAAAATAACTTCTAATGAAAAAAACACCCAGACCCTACGAAAGTTTCAGCAGATAGACCTCAATTAACATGCAGGCCTCAATTAACACAAGGCAGTCTTAGCTAATTCTGTGGAGTGCGATGCAGCAGGAAATCTGCATTTTTAGGTGAATGTCAGAAAAGTTATTTTAACAACAACTAGTCTTAGTGCCTGAAGTTTCCAGGAGGTTTGTGAAGCACCAAGAGAGTTCTATACCCTTGTCCCACAGTGGGAAGATGGTCTCCATCATTAAGGTTTCCTCAGGGATAATTAAAGATCCTCCAGGGACTACCAAAAATCCAGAAATTCTGATGCAGACATTTAGGACAGGAATAAATTCTGTCCTAAATTCTGATGCCAAATTTCATACTTCCTTAAGACTGGCCTAGGAAAATGGTCATTGTGAATTGAGGAGTGGGATTGAAAAATATTATCAAAGTATGGAGACAACAACATTTAGGCAATACCAGCAAGTCATGCACACACACACACACCCAACAGAATATTTGCAAATTTCTATTTCAATCACAGCAAAAAGATATTTAGACAGGTCACAGATAACAACCTATCACTGCTTTTTTCCTTAGCCCCATAGTAATATCTACCATTATTTGACCTGACTGACTTCAACCTTCTCTTCATCTGATTTCGGACTTCAGTGTTAGTATTTTTCTTTTTTAAAATTTAGAAGGAGCCCCACAAAAAAAAAAAAAAAAAAGAAAAGAAAAAAAGAAAAAAAGAAAAAATAAAAAGAAGTATTACCTCTCTAGAGACTCCCCAAGTCTCTCTAATCTCTCTCTTATCAAATTTTAAGATAACACTTATGGTGTGAAGAGGGGATACTTCTACCAGCCCCGTATCTGTTGATAGGAATGAAGTCCACCAATGCTTGAGGTATTCAATGCTGCCAAAACAAGTCTTTATTTCTGGCTAAAGAATTCTGTGCCAGAACCTGACAGCCTCCAGAAGCTGCAGCATTCTGCTTAACAAGGATAGATCTGCTACACAAAAATGAAAGGAATCCGCTGCACTTAAAAATAATTCAGTGACGTAGCAGCCAGGAATCAGTCACTTGCACTTGGAATTTTCCCCTCTTTGATGTCTTAACACATCATACCCAGGAAATCAGATAAATAACCAGCTCAGTGGGAACCATTTCAACAAATCTGCCCATAAAACAGTGAAAGCTGAATTCCAGTTCAGGTGCAGTATTGGGAAATGGGATATTTGAATAAGTCTATCATACCAAGATTAAAACTGGAAGATATTAAAACTTGTCTTGTTTTCAAACAATTTTATTGGAATTTTCATCCATTGCCTCCAGATCTGGACATGTTTTTAAAATATCCGTTAATTCTTCTGACACATTTCTGAGGGGCAGGTAAAACAATCTGGATTAAAAAAAAAACAACCAGAATTATATTTCATGACTAAATATATAATTAATTTGGGAGACTTAGTCAAAATTCCCACATCTCCAAAAAGTTTATTATTGATATCCATCAAGATAGAAAGAAATGATTTATTCTTTTTATGAGTTATACAGATTGAGCACCTGTTTCAAGTAGAAAACAGTGTTTTGTGTCTTTTACACAGGACTAAGGTCAGATGACAGATATAGAAGTGCAAAGTAATTCATCAGAAAGACATAAAACTATTTTTCCCAGATTTTTTTCCAGTCACCTCTCAGATTAAAACATCTTATGCCTGTATACTAGAAGAGATTTTTCTCATTCTTACCCTGAAAATCAACCTTATGCTTATTACTGCGCTCGATCTGGAAATTTTTATCAACATTGGTGTAAAATCCCAAATTTTCATGACAGTACTGTGTTCTCTGGTAAATATCTTGTACAAATAGTACAGCTGTAAAACTCTTCAAAGAAAAACTTCCTTCAGTTTGGTTGTTTTGCTGTTGAATTTTTTTGAACAAGATTCAATTTGTGGTTGTTCACACACAAAAGAATAAGGCTTTCCAAAGCAGAACACCTATCATCACAGATCAGACATCTCAGTTTTATTGAGTAATCCCAAGAGGCTGGGAATGGATAGCATTTATCCCAATCTCTTCTCCTTATTGCTGCAGCTCTCCATTAAAGTCAGAGGCCAATTCCCCAAAATGATCTATTTCCAGTATACTAATTAAGGGCAGGAATACCTTTGAGGATCTGGAGGGTCAGATTTCTGCCGTCCTCACGTGTATTTATGTCCAACACGGCAGCACTTTCCTCTCCCTCAATCCCCAGCTCCACAAGACATCACCCAGCAGCTCCACCATCAACGGCATTAGCGGCGAGGTGGCAAGGCCAGCTTTTCAATCTGCAGCAAACCAGGAGGAAATAAAACGGAAGGAACACTAATTAATATTTGCTAATGAAGCACGTTTAGCAGGCAAAGCTGCTCCTGCTGGTTTTCCCTCGGCTGACAAACCCGGGGCTGTCCGGGGATGGATTTGGGGAAGCGCCCAGGGACGGCAGTGGCGGGTTTTGGCCAGCAGGTGGCGCTGCGCGTTCCCAGCGCCGCGTCCTTCCCGCAGCTGGGAACAGCCGGGACCTGCCGGACAGACAGACGGACGGACGGGGACACAGCAGCAGCGCAGCTCCTACAAACCCGGTCACAAAGCCCGTTTGTTAGGGAATAAAAAAAAAAAAACAACAACAGGGTGTGGGAATCAGAAAAAATAGTAACTTCCACAGACACGGAAGGGTTTGATGTACAGCCTTGGGAGAATATGCCTTGAGTAAGTGAGAAACTGCATTGATAAGATGGGGAAGGATTAATAATGTAGGGGTGTAATTGTACAGAGTAAGCTAAGAGTTTAGATGTTGTAATAGAAGTGTATGTCTGCAAGTGAGACGGAAGCCCATTGGGCAAAAGTATCCACAGTGCAGCAGAATTCAGTAAAGGTGAGAGGTTAGAAAAGCAAAATAAACCCTGTGGAACTGTCTGTTGGGTTAGAAAGTTCTGCATTGCCTTGTAGCAAAGAACCTGGGACTACTCTGAGCTATGGCCGAGTGCTTGCTCCTCTAAAATCTCACACAGCCTCTGAGACTGTTTATCTGAGCAATAAATCATTCTTAGCCCAAAAATAGTCCCATCCCTTCATTAATGATAAGAGGGGCTCAGATCCTGGTTTTCTGCCTTTGGGAATGTAAGATTTAAATACCTGGTGATGCCGTGCTGTTTCCAAACCTCAAGGGACTTTGCATACAGTAAAATGAATTCAATTATTGTGAAGAGAGATGAGTTTCTCCTCCATTGATGGACAAGGTTTGTAGCCCTCAGAATTTTTTACCACCAATCCCTGAATTTCATTAATTTATCCATCAGAGAGACAGGAAGGAGAAATTCCTGAAGGAAACCGAACCAAACCAGATTGTCTCGGCAGGGTCAGTGGGTAAAACCCATCCCTTGTAAAACCAGTTCTGCATAACTGGTAAAACCAGACGCCCTGAACTCCTGCCCCAACCCCATGCAGGTCATCAGCTTCCTGCCTGTTCCTATTCCATCCCACTTCCAAATCCAGCCTTTCTTTTTCCACCCTCAAGACTATTTCTATTCTTCTGCATTGCTAAGAAATTCTTGGCTTCCACCACAAAAAGACGCTTAAACTTTAGATAAATTTGAGGTGATGTGAGCAAGATTAGCAAAAATGTTTCAAGTATATGAACAAGTCTAAAATTATGTACCACAATTAAATCCTTAGTGGGATGCAGTCAGTTATTGAATCCATTTATAGGATTTTGAATTCTTGCAAATCTAAGTATATCCATGTCCTGCCCAAGCCCATGTTACTTGCTTGTCTTGACTATTGTCAGAAGATTAATTGCTAAAGAAGAAGTATGAATGGCCTTGAAAAATCATAGCATGCCCTAAGATCTCTTAATGCATTACCACATTTCTGACCTGCAGACAGAAGAGATCACAAGAATGACCTGGGGTGAAAAACCTTGCAAGTTTTACCAGTAAATGTCAGGACTGGTCTGTTGGCCTTGAGCCACACAGGAAAAAATACAAGGTACATGAGAGTTTTTCATTATACTTATGATTTTTTTATTCATTGGTGAATTCAGACTGGCTATTCTAGTCATGGAAACACTACACACTACTTCAGATCCTTCAATTTTTTTATACAAAAGATCTTAGATTGTGACAAGAACAGGACCTCTTGGTCTTTCCAATTGAAAGAGAAACAAAATTTAAAGACTTTCACTTTGTTTTGATCCTGACACTATGACTGAAACTTGAAAGTAGTAGCGTGTACCAAAAAATAAAAAGTAATAAAAAAAAATTCTACATGGCCTAAAAGCTCAAAAATTAGTTTATTCCCTATAGATGCCTGGCAAATGAGCTGATTTGATTCTCATTTTGTTAATATGAGTTCACTCAGATAATTTACTCTGAGCAACACATTTTCTGTGAAACAGAAGAGAGACTTTATTATTTTTTTTTAATCAGCTTTAAAGGAATAGAGCTTTACTCACACAGCCTTCTCACATTAACAATGATAATAAATGCCAACCCAAATTAAAGTCACTTGGTCATTAAAAAAATGTTGCACTTGACCAGTATAGCTGAAAATGCACTAAAATGTGATCATAGAAATGATGGTGGATGATGCTTTATTCAGTTATTCTTTAAGAAGGAAACATCAACTCTAGACCAAAACATCTGCAATGAAAGCTCCCACAGATTAGTCCAGCCTAGAAACACAAAAAGTCAAAGTTATGCAGCCTAGAAAGGGAAATTGCAAAAGAAAGATCACTACAGACGGGTATGCTAAGGACACCCAGCACAAGTGAAAAATCATAGTTTTCCTTTCAAAAAAAAATATAAATACAAAAAAAAATAAATTAAAAAAAATGATGACTTTAAAGCATATTCTTCTCAAAGAAAGGTCTTCCAAGGGAAAAAAATGCAATTTCCAGTAATTTCTTACGTGAAAGCGGCAGAAATAAGATCTTTTAAAAAGAACAGGAAATCCTGGCACTTCTAGAAGTGCTGTGAAGCTTTCAGTTATTTTTCTATTCCAGTGGTTAAAAATTGAAAAAGTGCTTGTGAAAGGTAACTGCCCATTTTGTATTGCATTTCAATGCCCTTTCCCAAAATGTTTTTTATCCAAGGCTGCTCCACAAATGCTCATATACACCCTTGTACATGACTATAAGACTTCTTTTTAGCCCTGCATCTCTTAAAAGTCCTCCTAAATTTCCTAATTTCCAGGCAACCTGTCAGTTTGATAAAAGCCTCAGAAGGCTGGGAAATGGTTCAGGAGTTGAAGCAACTAATAATAGAGTTCATAACACCTGCTGGCATTTGCTTATCACTAATCACAGCCTCCTCCACTCAGGGGATTTACCTTTTTGGAGAAGCTGATGCCAGCTGTAAATAAGATGATGCAGAAATGTACTGCAGATCCAAACCAGTTATTTTCTTCTTTTCTTCCCTTCTGAATTTTTATGTATCTTCTCAGACCACAGTTACATTTCACAGTCATTTTCTGAAGCACTTCAGCTCAAACAACCCAAGTTATTCAACTATTCATTTGGAACAGAAATGACATTAGACAAAATTATTCATTTAAAAATTACCACCCATTTTTCCTGGTTTTGCTCTTTGTACTCACCTAAATAGAAAAGATATTTAGAACTTCATTGACAGTTAACACACTCTTTTAGCCAATACTAGAACCTTCCATACCTGCTTCTGAATTTTTCAACCTACAAGGCCCATAGTACCTACAGTAAAATTCATGGTAAAACATAAAACATATAAAACAGGCATATTTTGCTCATGTTGCCTGGTCAAACTTTCATAACCACCATGGATGGATACAATGCCTCCAAATTTTTGTATTTTTCACCAATTTAGGTAATTTTTGTACAAAAAGAATGATCAGCAAACACAAAAAAAAAAAAAAAAAAGGAAAAAAAAAGGGAGAACCATAAAATTAGGAAATGGTAATCAAGAAGAACTAAAACCACTTCCTTGTTTAAAAGGGATAAATATCATAATATCATATATTTCCACACTTATATTCCATATATGCGAAAGACTTAAAAGCTTTTTCCTGTAAAACAAAAATATACCCAATTTTTGAAATAATTTAATACCAAAAATTAATCTTTCTTGGACTTTCTGAAAATTACTATCATCAAGTTATATTTAACATTACTCTAAAGCAAAATTCTGTTTACATATTCTACAGCAAACATAACTTGTATTATCATTAATTACTTCAAATTAATTAATACAGGCTTCACTGTTTTTTTCCCACATCCCTAAAAATTTCACCATCAGTGTCTGGCAATGGGCTGCAATTTACTTCTCACTGAAAGATTCTTTCGAGCTTTTACTCCACAGAAACCAGTATTTTCTGTTTATGAAAACCCCAGCCATAAAAGAGAAAGAATTTGCAAAACCACAGCAATAACAGTAACTCTTTTTCACCTCACAACACTACAAGAAATCTCATAACTTCAATAAATGTGATAAGTTTGGTAAAATTTAGAAAACTAAAAAAATCGCCACCCAGAAATTCTAGTTTTTGCATTTGTTTAGAATTGCTAGAAATCCCATAATATAGCATCACACAAGAGTCCCCAAAAAGACTAAAGAAAATTTGGAAATTGAAGTTTAGAAATCCTCAAGACTTAAATTTCCTAAGAAACGAGAGGAGTCTTAGAAACCTTGGGAACTGTAAAAATATTTCTGCAGAGCTCGCCCAGCTGTAAAAAAAGAAAAGCAGAATTTCATTAAACATTTGGACCCTTGTAAAATATTTTGTGTTTGGGTAAATTCATAACACAAAACCTGATGCTGCACTTTTGCATGTTGAACTTGAATTAGAAGAAAATTTCATAGTCACTATTAATTTCTACATTAAAAAACCAAATAACTCTAGTTATTCATCACAATGGAAAAGTTCTGCTAAGTTTCAAATCCTTAATTGATTTTTTTCTTTTCCTTACAAACTTTGATGTAATTAGTTTTCCAAATCACATGGGGGACATGCACATTCAGAATAATTGAGCATTTGCTTTTGAAGATTTTCCAACTGATGCCAGTCAGCTGATACCAATCTACCTCTGCTTCTGAAGCAGGAGAGCTCAGCTAAATCTACTGCAAATTACCAAGAGAAAAATAATAAGAAAGGCATAAAACCAGAGGGGAAAATGAGATATTAAGTGATTTTTTTGCGAGAAATACTTGCATTGGGAACAGTAATTTGGTACAACATATATGCAATCATGTTTACTACCAATAAGAAATGTTTGCCCTTTTTTTTAACCTGCAGAACTGCTCATTTGTTGACATTTGTGTTTGTTTCAAGCTTAAGGCAGGGCCTTTGTTCTTCACCTGTGTAAGCCATAAGGAATTTTTATGGCACCTTTTCCTCACCTTCCCAGGTGAGCCTGCATTTCAGCTCTATGAAGTTATCCCCACATTGCCTGCAGGAGACGATGGGTAGCTCTGTTTTCTGCCTTAAATACAAGATCTTTGATGTGTTAAAAAGCCTTTGAAGGACTGAAGGATTTTTGGGGGTGATTTTTTTTTTGGTGGTGGGGATGGTGTTTTATTTGGTGTTAGGTTATTATTTTATAGTTTTGGAGTTTGATATTTTGTTAATTCTGAAAATAATTCTGCTATTGTTCTGTAGTTGGACAGTTACCAAATTTCACAATTCTGATTTTGGAATGAACCAAGCCCATGCAAGTGGTTTTAACAGGATCAGGATTTGGCACTGGCTGCTCTTCTCCTAAACTCTGTGAGGACCATAATGTAATTTTTTATGTATTAAAACCATGGGTAGCGTAATGTGCATCATTTTCCTGTGTGCCAGCTGCAGTTTAACATCCTATGTAGCACAATTTACTGCAGTAAAGTTTCCTGGGAAGGAGCTGCAGTATGAAGTAATTAAGATTACAACAGGATTTGCCTTCTGAACTTTAATTAGCAGTTCTGTAAGTTTACAAAAAGCAACATCGAGCACATTGGCTTTAAAAAAAAAAAAGTTGGGTATCTGCTTAAAGCTGATTTAATTTTAAGAATGAGAGAAAAAAGTTTGCTTCCATTTGCCTGATTTCTGAGGAACTTTCCCATTGAAGTTACACCAACATTTACCTAAAAATATTCCTGCAGGAAAATCAGATAATTACTCACATGGGATGTACAGTTTAATATCTGTATTTCAGCAACACTGATAGAAAATTAGAAATGGAGAAAGGCATGAAAGAAAAAATTTAAAGATAATTTTATTAATTTCACATGCTTCAATTATAGGGCAATCTCATTCATTCATTCTCTGGTTTCTAAATCTGATACTGTTTAGATTAAATAAAAATACATTCATTTTGTAATGAAGCCTTGTGTCCATGTTTTCCCTCAGTGAGAAATCATAGGGAAAGCCTTTGGTTTTGTAAGTACTGCCTGTAAATGGAACAAAGTTTTCCAGTAGGCACTTTAAAATATTCCAAATAATTCAGAGAAAAAACAGATTGTTTACATACAGCAGACTGAAAGATTTGTGTGGATGGACCAGCCAAAAGGAAGCAGAGAATCCAAAACTCAAATCTTATTAATCACACAGTGATTGTGTAGAGCAGCTTTACCAAGGGCTCCTTCCAACCAGGTCTGCATAGGAACAAAAATAGAGCATCTGGAGAATGGTCTCCTGTGGTTGTTCATAGTCTGTTCTAAAAGAAAAATCTTTAAGATTTGCAAGTACTAAATACAGAGAAAAAAGACTGTTGTTCAATGTCCCCACATACATCAGAATATCCAAACATGGGGGTCAAGTTCAAACCCAAAGTGTAGCCAAAAATACTGCAAATAAAGAAGCAGCTGATGATGCTGAAGTGCTAAAGGAAGACACACTAGTCAAAATCTTCAAAATGTTTATTCAGAAGGAAAATTGCAGCTCGTACAGGAGAGAAACCCCTTTTGTTTTACTGTGAGTCTGGGAGAAAGAGCTCCCAGGGAGAAAAGAATTATGACAACAATCCACAGCCTGCTCTGCATTTCCTTTTTCACGCCCCTTCATGCTTTAAGTAAGTGAGAAGTGCTAATGAGCTCTAATCTCTAATGAACTGACATGCCAAGCTGCAAAATGTCAAAGGCTCTAGCCTCTGCAAAAACATTGGACACACTGCAGAGCATTTCTTGTATATTTTATTACACCGTAGGAATATACTAATTCTAAATTCATAACTACCAACAGAAGCAAGAAGAGCAACTCCTTCTTAGAAAAGTCAAGCCCAGGATCATAAACTACACAAAATTCTGGCTTTTCAGGACACATTTCTGTGCTGGCAGAACTCAGCCCCTACAAGTACGAGAATCAGTGTCCAACATAAATCAGCTGCTGTGGGGATTTTGCTGAGTATTTTCAACAGCAGCATCTTTCTCAGTTTGGCTGAAATCAGTCAGTTAAGACTGAATGGTGGGGGAAAAAAAGAATTAAAATGGGGTAGCTGTCATGTGGGAAAGAAGCAGCTGAAACCTCACCCATTGAGGGGAATGCTCTGTTCTGAAAAGCCCTCTCTCCTCTCCCCAGTGACCTTGGTGATCCCTCCAGTCCTGTGGCAAACAGTATCCACTCCCAACACAAAAGTCTCATTTTTTAATAGGTTGTATAAATCTTATCTAACAATTTCTAAGACAGGAATTAAGTATTTAATGTCTGTCTGGCTACCAATTGGTATTTCCTGTGTCATTGAGTGACATTTTCCATCCCAACCCTCTTCCTTTCAAGGCCCACTTTCCACGTGCAGCACAAAAAAAGCCAATGAATACAGAAGCAGAAATTAGGGAATACAGTGCCAAATATTGCAGGTGTCTTCCTTCACAGCATCTAGTGTTACACCACTCTAGATATTTTAAAATAAATATATACAACAATCCAGCAGCATTTATGGGTGAACATTTCGCTTAAATCCTAAAATCCACCCAGGATTGTTCACAGTCAGAGTTGCTACCCTCTGAATAGCTTGTTATATTACCTGGCCAGACCACAAATTGCTCTCTCAGGATTTTTGGTAAGGAGATATGGGACCAGAAATTATATTGAGCTTCACAAGTTGCTGAACATGCTTTCCATCTCTTCCTTGCACCCCAAGAAGGATAAACATAGAAAATATCAAATAATCAGTGGCACGAGGGATCACACTGAAATCAATACCTATTTAAAATTTTTTACTTGAATAATCAAAGCAAATTAAAAACCACCAAACCCGCAGACACATTCCCATATTTCTGGTTATTTGGTCAAAACAGACCTTCACCTAAACAGCCTGATTTTTATCTACAAGAGTCACCTTCTGATACACTCAGCCTGTCTTTCAGCACAACTTCCAAATATGTGGAAAAACATACATCAACTTTTTGGAGACACCAGGATCACTCCCACTACAGTCAGCCTGACTTGAGGAGCGCTGAAATCAGAAAGTTTATCAAATAGGTAAATCCCACTTCAGCATGTTCATCAGCCATGCACTGAAATCCATTTTTTTTTGGGCAGCCTCAGGACGCAGTTTCTGCCAGAAAAGAAGCAAGATCAGCTTCTTAGATTAAGATGCTAATTTAAAACTTCATTGTGCAGTTCTGTTTACTTTCAGACAAACCTTTCTAGGTTTCAGATGTGCTATTCCTCAGGTAAGAGCCATTTTTTTCAAAGCCAGTCATTCACAGACAGATTGTCCCTAACAAAGCGAATGATTTTAAAGGAATATTTCATTGTACAAAGAACCAATATAATCTGCAGATGAAGATTAGGGCATTAAAATGCCACACCCTCTGAAAAAGGTTCCAGCCTAAAATTCAGATTGACACCAGCAAGAAAACAGCTGTTCTATAATGACACAGGCTTTTAAAACATAGGAAGATAAATGATCAGAATCTGGATTGCAGATTCTGAAAAAATCAGGCTTTGTTGATGAGAAATGAAGTGAAATTTGGGAAACCACGAACAGTGCGGCTCACTCAAAAATCATCCATGTCAGTAGGAAGTATGCTATAAAATCTCAATGAGCATAGCCTTTAAAAAAACTATCAAGTACCAATAACTCTTGCATGGCTTTGTTTTCAAACCCTTTAAAACACAGTATGTTCATTAAAAAACATCTGCTCTTATTACAACACATTATAATAACCACTAAGGAAAATATTTTAGTTTAATTATTAGCAGATGCAGAATGCTTAGAAATGTTTCTTTGAACATATAATTTCTGCAAAGGTGACTAATTATTGTAACTAGTTTCATTCTTTAATCAAGGCAACACAAGCATCAGCAGCAGCAAATTTGTGGCCAGGCAGCTTCAGCACCTGTTGTTTTCCCAGACAAGGGCAAGAAAATAGATTTATTTGCCTTCTTGGGCATCACCAGAGCAATTATCCAATGAGTTCTGGTCAGCTGTACTTCTGCAAGTCCAGCAGCATAATTTCCCTTGCAGAACTTTTCCAGCATCAGTGAAAGTGGATTAAAAAAAGAACAAAAACCATGCAGCACTACAATCTAGCCTGAGTTTTCAGATATGGGATTTATCAAGCAACACTTTCAACAGTAAATATACTTGACATTTTGTTGCTGAAGTAAAGTAAATATAGGACTCAATAGTGTCATTTTTATGGAGTAGAACTACACTTCAGAGTATATGTCAAAAGTGAAATTCATTTAACTAAACTGAAAAGAACCATCTAAAACTGACAAGGGATATGAAAATAGGTTGATACAAACATTTCAAAGATTCTTTTACAAGGTAAAAGAGGTATCCCTGAGGAGGAGAAACTGTTAGACCATCAAAAAACATTATCCTGCTACCTACAGAGACTCTTTGTGTAGGATACTATATCTATGCTGCAAAGGCTTCACTGTCTATTAGAACTCAGAGTATCCATTTTGATACTCATGTGTTGTTTCCCCCATGATATTCTACACTCCGTGCTTGCTCATTAAATCCCAATATTTGTTTATCAAGAGCATGTCAGCCCACAACAAATCTGGAGCTCAAATTTAGACAATGCATATGGATCAAGGGGAAAAAACACCACTGAATTCTCTGTCACCTGGTGTGAACTCATCCCCATGTGTTTACATAATCTTGTTTTGGAAGCTGCTGAAATGACACTCTGCTTCTGAACCTGCTGTTTTTAGGAGAGCCTGAGAAGGAGGGGTGGAAGTGTTGCAGGTGGTGTTAAGGAATGGATAGATTGGGCAGAGCAGCCATGTAAGAGCCATAATGAGGGACGTGGGACTCCAGGGGCTCTCCAAAATGCAGTTTATTCCATCCAAGACGTTGCAGCAGCCCAGGGCTGTGGGTGACAGAGCCTGTGCCTACAGCTGTCAGCTCCAGCTGCAGGCAGGCCTGGAGACCCTTTGGTTTTGGTTACATTGCATTATATACTTTTCTTTGCTGAGCATCTTAATACAGTAGAATCAATCTATACCTTGACTATTATCTATAGCCTATCATAACTGCTATCATTACCATATTCATGTTACTATTCTCCAGTCACTAAAAGTCAGTACATCACAGTTTAAGCCAGAAGTTGTTTTCCAGTTTTCTTGCAGTGGAAAATTCTGACACCTTTTTTCTACTTGCTACATCGGCAGGCTTGTTTGCCTGTGCTCTCTTTCTGCTTGGTAAAAACATCATCTTGTTTGAGGCGGGTTTATTCCTTGCTCTAAGTCATAAAAACCCCTTCTAACTAACATACCCTTTGCCTCCTTGGTTATCCAGTAAGACTGGCTCAGCAATTCTTTTCTTCTGTATCAAAACTTCCTTCCATCTCTATTCTTTTTTCAGACTACATTCAAAAATCTTTCTGCTAAGCATATTTTCTTGTCAAACTTTCATCACACAGCCACAAACAGGCTGAGAGCCTGTGGGTGAAAATGAAGGATCAGGCACAGCACACCTTGATAAGAGCAAGCTGTCAATGAGGTCTTGCTTTGGCTGCAGGAAGTGTCACACTCCCAAGCCCTCATCCTGATGTGGGATTTCAACCATCCAGATATCTCCTGGGAAAGAAATACAGCTGTCCAGGAGAACAAGACAGACTTTCAGGTATGAGACAAACCAAAGGGAGTAGGAGCATGGCTGGATGTGGTGCCCAGCAGTATGGATAAGCTTATCAGAGGAATTAGGACTGGAGGCAGCCTGGGCTGTGGTGACCATGCCCTGAGTTCCTGATCTCAAGGAACACGGGTCTGGCAAAGAGCGAAGTCAGGACCCTGAATTTTGGAAGAATGAACTTGTAGTTGTTCACATAATGAATGGATGAGATCTCCTGGGAAGCTGTCCTTAGAGCCAGCAGAGCTGACCTGAGTTGGCCACATTTTAGGACCACCTTCCATAGGAGCACCCAGGACTCTCCATCCTGGTACATAAGAGGTCATGCAAGACAGTCCAGAAACTCCTTTTTTTATCAAGGGAAGAAAGAAATTCCTGGGGAAATCTAGACCTCACTTCTGTGAAGATTCTGGAGTAGATCCTAATGGAACCAGTATTAAGGCACGTGCAAGACAAGGCGATGAATCAAAAGGAAACTGCAGTTATAAAGTAAAGCCTTCTTGAGAAAACTAAAGGGCTCATTCTGTCCTTCAAAACCACCCTGCAAATTTCTGCTCTCTAGGGAGGATGTAGCAGAGCAGCTCCATGGCTTCAGGCCATTTTATTTGAGTATTTCATGCTAGCATGGAATTACATTCCTATTTATATTCCTGGCCATTATCCATGGATAAGTGAACAGGAGCCTGTTTTTCCCCAGATAAAAAGAGAAACACCATTATTGGGTTCTGATGCTTTGTTTTCCTTACCTTGGAGCAGCAAGGCTGAGAACAGCCAAGAGAGAAAGAAGTGAGGGCTGGACTGGGTGGTCTTTGGACTTTACAAGAGCAGCTTGATTTTCCTGCTGAAAGGATGAGTAACAGGGTAACTCTCATGAAACATGGACGGAACTGGGAAGTCAGCCTAGGCCAAAACAGAAATTAATACTCTGAAAGACTTTTGCTTCATACGGTGTGCAATGTGTGCCCACTTGGCCAGCTGAATTCAAACACTCAGTCACTGAGAATTCCCCACAATAACTGCTGATTGGGCTCTTAGGCTGCAGAGCATCTTGGTCCCTGTTCATGCAAACAGGCCATTTTCCATCTCTAGAAGCCCAAAGAAATCACAACTACTTTATTATGTATGAAGTTGTAGAAGGGAAAAATTGGTTACTTGTAAACATTCACAAGCAAGCCATGCAGTAAGCTATAAGAATTCAATTATATTCAATAAAATGTCTTACTGCAGGAAAACAACTAATCTTGTATTCAAAAGGATTGAAATGAACTTGAAATATTTTGTTGAGGAAGCAAACTTTTCAAAAGCTTTTGTAATCATCTCTGTAACTAAAAGGGAAAAAAAGAGCAGGAAAAGAAATTCACACCTGGGCTTTCTGGAAAATAGCCGTATAAAATAACTGAATAAACAAAGCTGCACATTTCAGATTTGATAACCTACTTTATAAACAATTTCCAAAATAAATTCAGCCACCTTTATGAAATTCATTAGTTGATATGCATTATTATCTCATTTAATTCATAATTTGCAGCAATTTCCTCTTGCTTCATACCAGGGGGTCTGACTGTAACTTTCTATACAATCTGATGTCATTTTCAGTTTTTAATTCCTCTCCCATTTCTCCTACATTTTCTGAAACTCTGTAGCTCTTATTCTCTCTTATTCTTGTGCACTGCTGTCAGTGACTAAAGTCAGCTCTCTGTCATTCTTCCTCTTTACAGGAAGGAATTTCCCTGAGCTGGGCAGATTGTGGTGGCTCATAAAACTCCTACTTCAAGCTAGCAGGAAGCCAGAAGACCTTGGAGACAGCAAGTCCGGGTTATCACAGCCTGTGCTCATCAAGGTTCAGCATCTCTACCTCTACCTAATGTTGGCTGTGTGGTTGTCCCTCAGCTCGCTGAATAGAGTTGTTCTGCCTGACCCAGTTTAATCAGACTCCACATCCATAAGGTCTCTTCCAAAACCACCTTTTCAAATGCACCTTCCACTTTTCACCCCAACAGAATTTTGCATGTTACTTCAAAATGAGAATTGATTAAATGTTCTGACTCCTTTGCTTCTGCTCATTTTCTTTCCCTTCTCCTTCCACCATACAACACAGAAAGGTTTCCCATCTGCTCTCCTTTAATTCTTGCACTTGCTCTGTGATATTAGGCTGAGCTGGTTCCAGCTGGAGTAGAGTTAATTTTCTTTGCAGTGGTTGCTGTGGGGCTGTGTTTGGATTTGTGCTGAGCACAGGGTTTGATCACACAGAGATGTTTTTGTTGTTGTTGCTGCACAGAGCCAAGGCCTCCTCTGCTTTTTGTGAACCCCACTGGGGAGGGAGCTGGGGGTGCCTGGGAGGGGACACAGCCAGGACAGGTGACCCCACTGACCACAGAGACACTCCAGACCGTGTGATGTCATAGAAAGTAGGGGGAAGAAGGAGGAAAATGGGGACGTTTGGAGTGATGGCACTTGTCTTCCCAAGCCATCACTCCCTGTGATGGGGTCCTGCTCTCCTGGAGAAGGCTGAACTCCTGCCCGCCCTTGGGAAGCAGGGAATTAATTCCCTGTTTTCCTTTCCTTCTGTGTGTGTGGCTTTTGCTTCCCCTATTAAACTGTCCTTATCTCAACCCACAAGTTTTGTAGCTTTCACCCTCCCAATTCTCTCCCCAGTGCCACTGGTGGGGGAGTGAGCCAGTGGCTCCATGGGGCTGGGGTTAAACCACAATGCAGACCTGCTTATATGGATTTCTCTTCCACCCACCCTCAGGTTCTCTGTTTGAGGAATAAAGACTTTGTTCTGCCTGCCCAGCACATGGCACAATGCCTGGCCAATAGTTAGATGACCTTACAGCTATGAAAATAATATCTCCTAACTATTAGCATTGTTTAGAAGAGAAATGGCTATTTTCTCTGAGACAAAGTAGATCTGGATTTGATTACTGTCCAAGTCTCCTGCAAAAATATTACAGAAAGCCAAGACAAACTAGGGCAGTTCATTCCATGAATTTCTTGGAAATGTTTAACGTAAACTTTTCAATTAGAAGTTCCACAGAATGCACCTCTGTAATAATCAGTATTAATTTCTCATTTTCTTTTAAATTATGACATCGTGTAAAAGAATGTTTTTCTGCAATTTTTAAAGACTTTGTTCTTTTTAAATTCTTGGCAAAAGAATCTCTCATGTTTAGTTAGGCCAAAATCTGACCTACCTTTGTACCAATTTGTGAGTAGCATGCCTGGAATATGATCATGTGAAAAAAAAGGTCCCACAAATAAATGCCTTAAAATCTACCTTTAAAAATTCTATTTATAAAAGCAAGCAAATGAACTTGATGCAAACAACAGTGGGACTACCAGCTGAGCTCCAATGACCTGGACCATGTAAAGAACATCAATAAGCCCAAGGTTACTTTAGTAACTCATCTATGACAGAACAAAACTATCACACAGTGAGGCAGCCAAACTCTTTCATCTTCCAGACTCACCCTAAGTCACCTTAGGGGCCTGTTCTGTCTTCCCTGGATCTCACTGATATAAAATTGCTGAATTCCAACATATACTATCCCAAATATTCCTCTCATCATTATAAATTTTTTTCCAAAACATCCAAGAAACACAGGCGGAGCTGGAAAAGTTTTGCAATTCATCCATTAAAGAGATTTTTTTTCCCCTTGAAAATCTTGGTTTACAATATTCCAAAATATACAATTATTATTTCAAAATAACCAGCCTTGCTCATATAAAATTCCAACCACAGCCTAGGAAGTGAGAATTGACACGTGGCATGAAAACTCACACTTATTATGTTGTGTGGTTTATATATAACCGAAGAATTTCAGAGTGCTTAACACTATAACCCACTAACCTATGTCCAGCACAATATTTTATGCTTTTTATGCTCATCAACAATCAGATTTTTTTTTTGTTCTTAAAAAAGCCAAAAGTGGTGCACAAGAAGTACTCAAACTAAAAGCTAGAAATAAGAAAGCATCATCATGCCACACGTGTTCCATTCACGACTGTCATTGGAAAGGATGTCTGACACAGGTTTATTTCATATTTGCACACTGAGCTCCTTCCTCCTTTTCTCCACTTTTTTTTTTTTTTTTCTGAGAATATCTGGACCAAAGCGATCATTATGGGGTTGTAGGTCTATTTTAATATATAAGCACTTTGTTCCATCCATCTTCACCTTCTTTCCCAGGGTATAAAAATGGTTGTAACAAATAAACCTTTCCCACAGAACACCCTTCCTTTTTGAATACAGACATTTGCTGATCTGTTAATTACACCAAACTTCCTCTCCAACACCTGTGCCTTTCACCAGTTATTTATAGAACTCAAAATAACCCTGGTCCAACATTCATTTAGCACCTCAGAACCATACACCTCCTTCTTCTTCAGGCAGGGAAGGATTCTTTGGATGTTCACAGAAAGAAGCATTATATTTCTGAAAGAAAACCATCTCCTGGGCTCTTTCTGAGCCCCTGGCCTCATCCTGCCCTCACCAGAAGTCACCAGATGATGGACATGTGGGTGCTTGTGTGCCCCAAGGCAAAGATCACTCACTGGATAGTTTTTCTCTGCCAGGTGTGTTTGTGCTTCTACACAAAGACAAATAACTACTGTGATGCTTTGCCCTCCCCTCTCAAGCCCTCAAAGTGACCACATGAATGCAATTTAGTGGTTTTTTTTTTTTTAATTATTAGTTCTGTTCTCTCACATTTTCAACATGCTCTTCAGTGAATTAACTTTGCCTCTCCTCCCTTTCAAAAGAGCACCTTGAAAGGAATTTCCCAGCACAGAATATGCAATTGATTCTTTTCCTTTGACCAATGTGCTGCTATGAGCTGCTGGTTTGCTCTGGTTGTACAGTCTATTCATTAACAGATAGTCCTAGGAGTGCAAAATATTCAAATATTTAGAAATGGGAATCTGTGTGCCCATAATGAGGTATATGGAGAGAGGTTCTGCTCTTAACTCACTGACAATCAAAGGTGCTCAAAGATAAGTGATCTGAAATACAAAGATATAAAAAATACAGAGTCAAAACCTAGCAGCCTCCCCAGCTTTTAATTTCTTTGATATTTTATACCAGAGCATAACTTTTGACGCTCTTTTTCACTTTGATTTTCTTGCTCTCAAAAAAAAAATTGAGCAAATCTTTTTTTCCACAGATTTTTTACATTATTTGAGAAAGTATATGTAAATATATGGGAAATGAAAATAGCAGGCTGATGGGAATACTTTGGTAAAATTGTACATGAATAAAAGATGTGAAATCATACTGTTATAAGTGTCTTCATCCATTAAGTTTTAGTATCAAGTAAATTTCCAGCCATACAAAACTGATCTTTTCATCTTTCTTTTCCTACAGAACTCGCAGTTCACATTTGGAATGTTATATGTGCTTCATAATTGAAAGAAAATCCTATCAGCTCTCAAAATTTTCCTCCCAATTAGTAAGTCAAAAGAATTTAATTCCCCTAGCAATAAAATATTTTGTTCATGTATGAACAATGGAAAATAATAATACGTACATTTCCAGAGTTATAGGGGAGCCCCTGTTCATCATGGAAAAGCATATTGCAATTATAAACTTTTCGTTCTTTATTCAATCATGTCATTACTATATGGCTAAATATACTACATTCATAATTAGGATTAGATGACTTGGTACCTTACAGCATACATTATATACATTGTTTTATCTATAATTTACTGTATAATCATGCAAGCATTGAAAACATTTAAACTCTTAATTTGAACTCATCACAGTCTACGATTTAATCACCAGAATAGCCTGAGAGATGAGGAAAATAGAAAATTCAAATGCAAAATAAAAAGGTTAGAAAACTCGTCTAGCACCAGAGTCCAGTCATTAACCCAGCACTGCCAAATCCCAGTAAACCACGTCCCCAGGTGTCACACCTACATGTGTCACAAACCCCTCCAGGGACAGTGACTCCACCACTCCCTGGCAGCCCATTCCAATGCCTGACCACTTTTTCAGTGGGGAAATTTTTCTTAACCCTCAATTCCAGCCTTCCCTGGCACAATTTGAGGCCATTTCCTCCTGTCCAGCTTCTCGTTACTCAGGAGAGGTGCCCAGGCTTCACCTGGCTTCAACCTCCCTTCAGATATGTGTAGAGAGCAGTGGGGTTCTGTGTCTGCTTAAAAGAGGGTAAATTGGGGAACTTCTCAAAAAAACTGCTTGATTCCATTTGCAAAGCTAAATCAGGAATGGCTCAGGCTTTGGTTCCCTTGGATCAACAACCACATCACCCTGATGTAGCACAGCTTCACGGGGTTTTCAGACACCCCTTCCATCTGAATCAGAGCCTACCACAAAAAGAAAACCAACTCCCATTCTGAACCAGTACTCAAAAATACAAAGATAGCCAGGTCTTAGTAAATGGTGAATTTCAGGACCTGAAAGTAGATCAAAAAAGGATATTTATAAAAGATCAGCAAGACTTCGGTGATGGAGGTGAAGCTACAACCAAATGGACATATTTCCAAAGAGCAGAGCCAAAGATGGACAGTGAAAGACATTTTATTCACTGTCAGTTGTTTTCCACTCTTCTGACACACAGCTAGCATGTCCAGATTTTCCTCAGGAGCTGTCCATGTGCTGTAGCAATGATGACAAACTGTGAGGTGGCTGGTGAATGCCTCCAGAAAAATGGAAAAGCACAGATATGTGGTGAATAACCCCTTCTACATGCACAGACATGAGCTACCCTAAGCATTAGTGGACAGGAAAGAGCAGATAAATGGCAGTAAGATGTTTCATTGATCTGTCAGAGAAAAACATCAGCGTTCAGAAATTGTTCTCAAGTTGCACAAGAACAAGTTGTTTCTTCCTACACATTTTACTAACCAGAGAGAAAGAAAGTTGCTAAACTGCAAGGTCTGTTTATGGCAATGTGCTAGACTGGGGGGCTGGGAAAGGGGGCTTGTTTTTATTGTAGAGGCAAGAAGATAGAAAATTCTTGCATTTGCTGCTGCCAGGTTCTAGGGGAGTTTTGACCTAAATTCAAGGTCCATGTGTTTACTGTGTAATAAGGAATTATCAACCTTGTACAAACTCCTTTAATAAAATTTAAAATACTAACAGTTTCTTCAAAAAGACTGTGTCCTAGCTGGAATCAAAATTCAGTTTTACCAATTCAGGTCCTTCTTCATATCAACAAAAAGCTATCACAGGTTACATAAAATTTTCCTGCAGAACTGAGGATGGGAAACATAGAAGAATTTAGCTGACATGGCAATAAAACCACACAACCTACACCCCCACATGTCTGCATATCGTGCTCCCAAGCCCTGATATTTCGATTTCAGAAAGCTAAAAATAATTGCCTCCATGTACATTTGTGGTCTTTAAATTACCTGATCTGCCAAGAAAATAAGATCCTGTCTGTTGCTATTTTGGAATTCCTCACTAATGATTGTTAGATGGAACATTTCAGAGGATTGTCTAAGAGTTCATCACCTGAGAGTTTCTATTAATGACACAGGCAGCAAAGGAAGTTCAGTTTTCTAATCAATTATGTTGTAGAGCACTGCCTAAGTTAATTATTTTAAAGAGTGTATAGTTATGATCCAAGCATAAAACTTTAATGAACTATAAGTTATGACCAGCTGACAACCACAGTGTCATAAAATATTCCCAACAATAAGGAATATGGACAAAAGAGCTTTTATTTTTTGTTTGTTTTCCAATTTACCTCTTTCAAACTCCATGGAAGACCTATAAGCCTCCTGCTGCCTTTCCAAGATTAATGTTAGTTTAGGGAAGATCAATGATTCCTTAGCCACCAGCTAAGGGAAAAAACTTTTCATTTTTATATCCCACTTGTCAGTTTGTCACAGGTAAGAGTGAGTATGTATTTGGGTCCAATAGGCTCATAAATAAAACAAGTAGTGACAAGAGCAATATACTGGGAACTGCTAAAAATGTTTTATTTTTATGCCTGTTTCTTCCCTCATTCCAATCTCAAAAACACCTCCACAGGATCTATAAATTTCCAAAAGAAGATGTGCAAGACCTCCTACAAGATGATGTGTCTCAGTTGTCATGCTTTGACACAAATTAACCTGGTACACAACTTCCCAATTTTTTTGGCCAATTTTAGTGTTCAGTAGCCTTTGAGGAGGGCAATACACTGAATCTACCTAGCTGTTCCTTACATAAGGAAGGAGCAACTTCTTATTTTGTATTATTTATTACAAAATAATAATATAAGCAACCTAGAGATTTACTTTTAATTTATAGTTAACAATACTTACACCAGAAGTTTTTTGTGGTTTTTAAATATTGAAAATATGATGTTGTCTAATGGCAGACAATTCCTAACAGTCATCCAGAAATTAAAAAAATCATTAGGGCAATAATGTGGGAGTAAAACAACATGAAATACATAAGAAAAGAAAGAAAAAAATTTTAAAAGAAACATATGTGGATTAAGCCTAGTGACAGAGAGCTCATTGAGGATGGCTGAACAGAACATTTTTTTCCATCCCCTGAGATGGAGGTTGGGGAGCAGCTATTGGAATAAGAGGACAAATGTTAGACAAGTCCTGATATCAACTGTATGATTAATTACTGCCTTAAAAATACCTATATGTTTTCCATGCTACATTTTAGGATCTAGCAAAAAAAGTAAATAATATTTTTAAATAAAACTTTTACAGTAAGAATTTTTCCCACAAAAACACCACAATAAAATCACAAATGTTGTGCACAAAATTGAAAATTTGGCAGTGGTTCCTTCAAAAAATTAAAGCTAGATCTCATTACCAGACAACCTGTTGGAAATTTCAGTTGAGGCTTTCCATCATTAGCAAATCTGTATTTCTAAATTTGGGGTGCCTACCTTACTCAACTCTAATTCTGCAAATTTTTTTGCTACAATTTAATTGTTTATTACACAATTTCTACATATGATAGGATGCAACTTAACTAAAATGCTACAGTGCCATGTCTCTGTAGAGTTTTACTACAATTTGATAAGCAAACAAAACAAAAACCCACAAATGAATGAGTTCTCCTAATGCAACATAAAGAACAAATACAGAAGATTTAATTTGATTATTGATAACAGTCAAGTATCAAACAGCAAAAAAAAAAAAAAAAAGTCAGTGCATTAATCTCTGAATGTAAGTCAGTTAAAGACCAGTGATTAATAAAAAACTTGCATTCTTGAAATCTACAGAAATCACTACAAACACAGACTGGAGATAAGGCTGAAAAGCAGAGGTAACTTCCTTCTTCCCTGCTATTCTAATTCAGTTTCAACTGCTGAAAAACATTAGAAAGTTTACTGATACTCTGTTGAATTTTCAGGCAATCTCATGGGAAGAGATGACAATCTTGACCCCATGTTTCAGAAGGCTGATTTATTATTTTATTATATGTATCATATTAAAAGAAAATGATATATTAACACTATACTAAAGAAGAGAAGAAAGGATTTCATCAGAAAGTTAGCAAGGAAAGGAAAGGAATGATAATGAAATCTTGCGACCGCTCACAGCTTTGACACAGGTGGTTGTCATTGGTCATCAAGTAAAAACAATTCACATGCTGGGTAAACAATTCTCTAAATGACATTCCAAAGCAGCAAAACAGGGAGAAGCTGAGGCTTCTTAGCTTCTCCGAAGAAAAATCCTAACAAAAAGATTTTTCATAAAATATGTCCATGACAATACTCTAAGGGAGTCCTGGGACAAAAACGAACTTGGACTGAGGGCAGAGGGTTTTCTCTGGGGAAAAGGGGCAGATCTGAGGGACAAGGGCAATGGGAACAGGTGAAAGTGGTGCAGAGGAGGGGCAGCCAAGCAGGGGAACAACACTGTGGGAAACTGGGATCAGGGGAGGGAAGAACATTCTAGGGAATATACAAATATGGGAACGAGGGCTGAACTGGGGTGGAACAACTGTACAAAGCAATAGAACTGAAGATATTAAGATGTGCCTGCAAAGGCCTGTGGGAGGGAGGCACTCCTCACCCTAATCTTAGAGGGGAGCTTCTCCCTGCCTGCTTTTGCCTCTCCACAGCCAAGACAATACAGGATGAGGAGCAGGTCATTTGGGTTGCACACTGGGCTGTTTTATTTCAGAGCAGCAAGAGAATTTCTTCTCTCCTTCTGCCCACCTTAGCTAGACAGAAGTGAGGAGAGGAGGCCATCTCTCTGCCGATGCAGGTGTTAAACCTAAGGAAGCCAGTCTGTAGGGTTTTAATGCAAATAAACCAGGAACGAGAATATGCCAAGGGAAGGGCATTGGGAGGGGAAGAGAGCCTTGACTTGATAGCCAGCCCTTCAAAGTGCCAGCTCTGTCTCAGCACCACTGAGCGGGATTCCATCAGGCCGTGGCTCAAGGCAGTGGCAGGGTCACAAGTGGTGGGAGCAGCTGGAATGCAGGGCCCTGGATTCCCTCTCCCCAGTCCATTTGGGGATATCTGGGCAAGGTCTCCATCGTCTGCCAGCAGCCAGCCTGGGGGCCCTTCCTCTCTTCCCCCAGCTTGGGGCACTGGGCTTGGTTTCTCTTGCCATCCTCCATGCTGAGCTTCTCTCTCCTCAAACCTGGCTTTCAGGGTTTGTGTCCCTCACCTTCCTCCCATCCCTCCTCCCTCCCCACGTGCTCCTGGAGCCTCTTTGGGCGGCTACCTTTGGAACTTGCAGCACCAGGCGTGCCCGGAGGGGCATCTCTGGCCTCCAGCCTTTCTGCAGGGCTAACAAGGGTGGCAGAGCTTTCCTCCCAGTGGGGACGAGCCTCTTTCTCTTCCTGAGGGAACACTGGCTGACTCTTGCCTCTTCCCTCGTTTCTCTCTCTCTCAAGGAAGGATCAGCCATGGGCACAGGAATCCTGCAGATGTGCCTGGTGCTGATGGCTGTGGTGGGCATCAACCAGCTGCTGCAGCACTCAGAAAAAAACCTGAATTGTTCCTGAGGGCAGGGAGGAAATGTCACATTCATATTCTCTGAAAAATCCCGTGGCCCAGGATTTTCTCCTGGGAAACTGAGAAGCATCAGAGAAACAGGAAAACAAATTCCTATCTCATTTGCTTCTCCTGTGTTGTGCTCACATGTGGAATGTGTTTGGAGATTGTTTACCCACAGGTTTAATTGGTTTCTGCCGTGGGTTGCATTGACTGGTTGGCCAATTACAGCCAAGATGTGTCAGGGCTCTGGAAAGAGTCACGAGTTTTCATTATTATCTTTTTAGCCTTCTGTAAGTATCCTCTCTCTATTCTTTAGTATAATAATCTTTAATATAATATAGCATACTAAAATAATAAATTAGCCTTCTGAGAACATGGAGTCAGATTCATCATTCCTTCCTGCCATGGGGCACCCCGCAAATACAAAAAGGAAACACTCCTGAGGATTAAAGTGTGCAAGGTGAGACTTTGGCATCACCAGCTGCCCTTGGAGAGGGAAACTGCAGCCCTGGAAGCCCCCCAGGAGGCTCGGGCACAGCCTGCACCACACCTGCACAGGAAGATCCAGCGGCACACGGGCACCATGCTCGGCTGAGCCATCCCTGCCCTGCTCGTGCTCTGCAGGCAGCACTGGCAGGGAGCCACTGCAGAGCACTAAGACAGGACTCTTGGGCAATATTAGCATTAGCCCCCAGCCTACTGGAACTTTTGTGGGGTAAGGGAACGTGGCATGACACCTTCCCTTGTTTTGATCTGAAATCCTTCCTGAAAAAAATGAATGGCTGGCTGAAGGTGTGCCAAGATGTGCTTATTTGGTTGAAAAAAACCAAAGTCTTCTGGTCAAAACAGAAACACCCTTACCCAGGGCTCCTGGGCAAAAGAAAAGAACTCTTGTGGTTGTAAGCAAACAACTCTAAGTTTATTCCTCTGCTTGAATCTATCTTCTTAAGAGAAGCCTAGTAGTTCTGACAACCAGTACAGAGATTATTCCTGTCAAAAAAGTACAAAAATCAATATAGATTATTTATAAGAATAAATAATAGATGAAGAAAAAGCCTGGGAAAAGCTGGCCTTCCTGACCAATCCCTTTGTGCTGCTCAGGGCCATTTCCTTCTCAATGGGCCCAACTCAAGGATATATGTTTGGGTAGTTGCAGGTAGCCTGCTCCAATTCCCATTCAAATTAGTTTGTTCCACTAACTAAGGCTTTGTGCTTTTTGTACTGATTGTTAGACTCTGTACTGATTGTTAGATTTAATATCTATTGATTGTTAGAAATAGTCTCCAAATTTATTGTTAAAAATAGTCACTGTATTGATTAAATAGGCTCTGTAATGATTCTTATAATTAATCTGTGTAATGGTGTACTCTATTGTTTGTTAGAAATACCCCCTGCTGTTTGTAGGAAATACTCTGTATTGATTGTTACAAATAGTCTCTGTATTGATGGTTAGAAATACCCTCTAGAGTTTTTATTTTTACAGACAGTCTCTGTGTTGCTAGAAATACTCTGTGTAGTTTTTACAGTTTCTGTATTGACTGTTAGAAATGGTCCCTGTATTGATTTATACAAAGAATACGTATTGATTGTTATATTCTCTGTATTAGTTGCTAGAAATACTCTCCGTATTGATTCTTATAAATAACATCTATAGTTATTTATTTGTTCTTATAATTAAGTATGTATTATCTTTATCTATTATTTATTCTTATAAATAATCTATGTCGATTTTTGTGCTCTCTTGATAGGAATAATCTCTGTGTTGGTTGTCAGAACTACTAGGCTTCTGTTAAGAAGATAGATTCAAGCAAAGGAATAAACTTAGAGTTGTTTGCTTGCGACCACACAAGTTCTTTTCTTTTGCCTCTGGCACTGTCCTTGCACTGTGCACTCCTCTTACAGTCCCAAATACGAACACCAAAGAAATACACACCCTGTCTGCAAAACACAGCTAGGAGTGTGCACCCATCCACCCTGCCTATTTCTTCTCTCTTGGGAGGATATTACAAAGCATTGAATTTCTGTCATAGTTACATGGCAGTGCTCTATATTCCTGGCCATTTTCTAGGCACAGAAGCCCCTTCTTTTTACTCTAAATAAAAGAGAAAAACATCACTGTTGGGTTCTGATGCTTTGTTTTGTTTGTGCTTCTTACCTTGGGGCAGTAAAGCTGAAAACAGCCAAGAGATAAAGGAGGAGTGGGGGCTGGACTAGGTGGTCTTTAAAGGTCCTTTTCAACCCCAAATATTCTGTGGTATTTAGACTCCTCCCTGGGAGGCACCAATCACCCACTTGCTGTTTGGACAACCTCTCCTGAGAGGTTTGCTCCCTTTTAACTTCTCACTTTCCATTTCTGCTGAGCTTTTTAAGTTGGGAAGTCTTGCCTGACAACTCTTTTAATTTTTCTTTAGAATGGCAAATGAAAGCATCTGGGACATTTTTAATTTAGGCAACATGTTTCATGGAATTTTAAATGACACTGCCCCTCAAGATTTCTTTAAATTGCTCTCTTATTTTATACCACCTACAGAATAATGTATATAAAATCCACTATTATTCTAGCAAAGTATTTATCCTTGACACATTGCAATGCATAGCACAGCCACAGGAAATAGGAGAAAGGTGTCAAAAGGCATCCAAAACACTCCAAAGCAGGTCTATAATCATTGCATCAAAAGGTTCCAAAAGATAGTGCGGAAGTAGAAAGTGGGAGCTCTATGTATAGCTTCGTACAAAAGAAAATTATTTGTCATTTAATCAAAGAAATCAACTGACATAGGTTGAAAAGATTGGTGCTACAACGACCTCATCATTTACTTTCCAAATGCTCAATGTGGAATCATTAAATATGAAGTTTTTCTTTTCAGGCAACAAATTTACACAGCTGGACATCTAGAGCAAAATGCTGCTAGATATAATACAAGGGCAGTCACGATGAGATGGAAAGATAAACAGTTTTCCTGCCTTATGCAAACATCTCAGATGTTACAGTAAAGCCAAGTTGAGTCTTTTAAAAGCTGTTAAGCCTGTGCCCACTTATATTCTCAAAACTGAGATAACTTTGTTTAGAGTACTCAGGAAAGGGAGGTTTAAAGACTTAAATTTGTGTTTAGAATAGGAAGTGACCAGCTTTTGTACTGGAATATCCAACTCTTGGGGAATATTAGCTTTAGCCCCCAGTCTACTGGAACTTTTGTGGGGTAAGGGAACATGGCATGACACCTTCCCTTGTTTAGATCTGAAATTCTGCCTTAAAAAATAAATGGCTGGTGAGCCAAGATTTGCTTATTTGGCTGCAAAAACCAAAAGTCTTCTGGTCAAAACAGAAAATTTCTCTTCAGCTCTAGAGTTCCTGATGTGACAGTGAGAAGAAAAATTCCCAAACTAAAGCATAATACAAATGCACCAGTCTGTTCCTTGGTGTTTGCTCATGGATAATACCTGTCACTGCTGCTAGACATTACACAAGCATGTGAAAAGGCTTATTTAGAAATCAGGAAGCAGAAATGCATCATACTGGGCCCCAGTAAGTTAACTAATTTAAAATATAAACCTTAGTACAGAGGCAGATTCCTAACAGCTTCCCCCAAGAAATGGAATTTAGTGACCTATGGAAGTCTAATGCCTCCAAATTAGACTCACCACTAGGCAGTCAACAAAGCCAGTGCCTAGAACACAGCGGGGGTTTTGGAGTGCCTACAAAACTTCCAGCAAATCTGCTCCAGCTTTTCTGGCACTGTTAGCGCATGTGGATTTTCCATTATCTCCAGCCGCAGCTCTAAAGAGAAGCTTGAATCACCAGATCATCCATTCTAGCACCAAGCACTGCTCTGTTTATAAATGCTTCTGGAAGATAATCTGTATAATGGGGATTCAGAACTTTATATTAAAGACTCAAGGATTTACAGCAACATACCTTATGTTTCCACTGAACAGCCAAACAGAAAAATCTTTTTATCATACTTTAGCTACGTAACATTTCCTTTGGTACCATTTCAAAAAATCCATGCACAAGGACAATCTCAATGCTGTCCAAGCATATGTGGGTTTTTCAAACACAAGGTTTGTGTTCTTTAACATAACAAAAGCCTTGCAAAGAACATTTTCATTTTCTTTTATAAGATATTTTTTAAATGCTTCATGCCTCTATCTCCCCAAAAGCATCAGCGGGCTTCATTTACAAGATAAACTGACTTTATCTTACAATATCCTGGATCTCCTCTTTGTGTGCAATGGCCATTGAATAAGCCCACGAGATGGATGCTATAGTATGTATTACACAATATGTATTCTGCAAAATGAGAGCTGAACACATGAGTTAAAGTCCAGGTAAGCAGGCTTTTCAAAACTCAGCACAGTTACCCATCTGAAATGAAAAACTGGTAGCTCCTGAGAGCTGGGGAATTCAGGAGACACTTGCCATGGTGAGCAATTACTTTATTTGCCCAGATAGGTCTACAAAATACATTCCCATGAGGCTGCATAAATTGCAAATGTTCCAAGCAGTTCTCCTTTCATTACCAACTCACTACAGAGACATTATTCCTCTCTGAGAAGAAACTAACATAAAATCTTGCATGCCAATGCTTTCTTAACATCAGAAGAAGGAAGGAGATGCAAAACTCATAACAGATTTCCACATATGATGTTCTCTAATCAATGCTATATTAAAGTACTGATTTGATGATAAATCACTTGTGCCCAAACTTTGGATATTTTAAATAATTTTCTCAAAGTTCCCTCTGGCATGGCACCACAAAGCTCCAGCAATGGCTTTAAAAGATCCAGATAATACTGAAGAACATGGAAAGTTTACATAACACTCCTTCCTCAAAATACACTCCCCACCCCCAAAAATGAAGAGGATTGGGAAAGTATTTTTGGATATGATAATCTTATTTGATTATTATGCTTTAATGTATGAATTGAAAACTAAAGATACCTACTGGATAAGTTTATGAAATAAAAAAAAAACAACAGGTTGCTCAGGGCTCCATCCAGCCTGGCCTTGAATACCTTTGCCTATGTGAATATTTTTGCAAAGGAATAAGCTCTAAGACAGCAAGAAATTAAGCTAGAATAATCAATCATGTGAACAATATACAGGGAAGCACTGTAATGCCAGAACAGGTGGACAGAGAAATTCAGTGCAGCTCGTTCTTTGTAATAGAATATGAAGTGCATTAACTTTCCTAGGTTCCATTTTCAAGAATGCTTATTAATAATGCATCATTTAATTTAAGAGTGCTTTTTAGTAAGAAAAGAAAGGTTAGTGATTACAGATTTAGTGCTCCTAGATTGTGCACGTAAGGAAAATGCTGAAATACCACGTACAGCAAAGTGCTGCAGCTTTTAATATAATCTCTGAAGGGTTACAGATTCTGTCTTTTAAGCAAAAAATATCAGTGGCATTTGGAACTGTTTGTTTAAAACTGCAGACTGACAGAATGGGGACATAAAAACATACAGCAAAAGAGAATAGATGCAGTAAAGTTATACACATCTACTTGCTATATTGATTTTTAAAATATATTCCTTGGTGGACATACTTTTCTCTGTTTTCACAAATTAGTTTTCTGTAAAGTGCCTGCTGTGATACAAAGAATGATAATTGGATTTATTTTTAGCATGAAAAAATATGCACTTAAATATCTCCTCATGTAGAGCTATCTGCTAGTTGTCAAAAGTACTTTAAAGTCTTGAAAAATGAAAGTCATGAACCTAAGATAGTTTAAGAAAGTTTTACATTCCCAAATTTCACTCAGTGTGGCACAAGCTGAGAACATCCTTCTAGTGAACAGCAAGAAAAACATGGTCAAATAAATAAATGTCCGCTCTTGCAGAGGGAAATGGCTCAATACCTGCTACTTACTAAGGTTACCACTGTTCACCTTACTCAGCTAGTTTCTGAAACATGAAGCATGCAAAGCCACAGAGATGGATTGTATTATCACAATACTCCTTTTCTCCCTAGATCCAAGAGCTTGTGGAGGTGTGAGGGTGGTGTAACCTGTGAATTAGACCATCTCAAGCTATGAGCATTTTAAAAACAGCAGAAATAGAAAGCCAAATTTCTCATACACTCAATTATTTGACATTTCCTTTTTACTCTCAGTTTGCTCAGAATTGCTGAAAGCAATTCTTCTGCTTAGAAACAACAATCATGTTGTAATTTCTATTTAACCTTTAGGAAGAACAATCTATGAAATTTTAAAGACAGAACTGAACTAAGGGTCTGCCTTATTGCCAGCAAACCTCAATAAAATGCAGATTGTGCAAATTTGAAAGATGCAAATGTGAGCCTGCAGCTTGAGGCCATGTTTCCCTTCTCCTGATGATCTTCCATGTGGCTAGATTGGATAGCCACATCCTGCACTGGCATTGACACTGCAGCTGATAGTGCCTGCAATCATTTAGGAAAGGTTTAAGGTGCATTTTGCATTCATTTTTAGCATTCTTTTTTTCTTTTTCTTTTTGGGGAGTTTGCCTTTCTCCTCTAAGAGCAATATCTCAAAATGAAGCTCAGAAAATCCCTTACCGCAGGACAGGTCTTTGAGGGTTGTCAGGGAAGCTGAAAGAACAAGAAGTGGAGAAAAAGAGAATGCAGCTAAATTCTGTAACACTATCTGACTCAAGTAAACACAAGTAAAAGACCAATTGCAATTGTTTTAAAGACCAAAGGAAGAAGGGATTTACAATAAAATGGTAGAGAACCACTTAAAATAATTTTTTTTAATTCTTGATTTACAAATGGATGGGACAAGCACAACTCCAAGTCACAAGACCAGTAGAAAGACTCATAGAATTATCACTCTTGCCTTTGGAGATATCCATTATTGTTTCAAGAAATCCTAGTCAAAAAAATAAGAACATCTACAGCTGTCAGGTAGCCTATTTATTAAAGATCCTAGGTTAAGGGGAATGCAACAGAAATATCTATCAAACAGCAATTGATTCCACCTAGGCATATCTCATTCCATTTTTTTGGCTGCTGCAGATGCTTGACAACAAATGCATCTTGATCCCTGCTACTCAGTGTGTTGTACAAAGTAATATCTCCCAGATTAATTGGCTTAATTTAATTGTTTACTGCAATCTTCATCTGTAAAACAGGGTATCCAGATGAAGTGTAATGGACTGTGAGATGCAAAAAGTCACGTTGGATAAACCTAATGGTTCTTTCTGCTTCTGAGCTAGAAAAAGAGGCACTGTCTAATCAGCACTGTTTGCAGGGCTTATATAACAATAGTTTGACATATTTCAGACTACTGGAAAAGTTACAGCTGTTAAAGGTAAGATATAAGCTAACAAAAAATACTACAAGTTCGGAAGTCTAAATGAATACTAGACCCTTTCAAACAGGCAGTGCAGATGCTGGCAGGATTGTCATTACCTGAAAGTTTCATCTAGCTCATCATCACTCTCTTCTTGCCCTTTTTAATTGTGTCACCAGCACTTAAAAAACCCTCTCTTTGGCATATTTCTTTTATTTTTGTAATCTCATCAATTTTTCTCCTGATTTCCTCTGACTAGTCCTTAGCAGCCACTGGGGTATATATCCAAAAGAATGTTATTTTTGACTTCTGTCCTCACATCACCCCACCTGGAGAATGTCTCCCAGGCATAGAACTTGTTTCTGCACATTCATAAAAGGGAGATAGACTTGATAAGGATCTGCAGTGATGTAAATAAGGTGTTCATCCTGTGCCTCAATAACTTATTTAAAGCTACAGCCATATTTCTTTTATCCCAGTGGACTTTATATAGATATTCTATAAATATGCATATTCTTTAAACCTCTACTTTAATTTTCTTATGCTCAACCATCACATCTGAAACAAGGATGTAATTATGAAAAGTTAGCATTTGGATTTACAAAAAGAAAAACCAAGCAAAAACTACTAACTGAAGAAAAAGTACCTTAATTGAGTACTACTTTTCTGAAGTAACAGGCAGTACAAATGTTTTTCCGGAATTTCTGTGAGACTGTTTAAAAATTCATCAAAGCACTTCCACACAAAGTTGGGCTTTGAAATATATAATCAAACTCAGTGTAAGTACAGATCTCCCTGCTTGTTTTGAGCTTGATTGCCTAAGGAAGCACAGAAAACATGACCACCCTCTAGGTCTGTCTCCCTCCTCCAGCCCTGACATTTCCAAAACTGTTGACCAGTTTCCTTCAAAGACATGAAAGCATTAAAAAGGCTCAAAAATAAGAGTATTTCCTCAAGTTGAAAAAATATTTCTAGGTATAGAACAGAGATTAATGCTGTAGGCTGAATCACATCCTGTGATGCAAGTACCTCTTAGCTCCAGCTGTCTGTACCTGAAGTATCTATGCCTCTGCTACCTTCATGCTTGTTCTGTCGGATATTTAATTGAAACCTTAAATATGTACAGAGCAAAGCAACCCACTTCATGCATTGCAAAAATAACCCTTCATGAAAAGAGTACCGAAAACAAATTAAATACTGAAGGACAAAAAACCCAGTCCTATTTCCACAAATCAATAGAGTGAAAAACTCTCCTCATTGTAGATGAGCTCTCGTAAACCATGCGGCTCAGCAACCACATATTAGAGTTCCTGTGCAGGAATATAGTGAAGCAAACACTTGAAGGCAAGTGCAGCTGCCTTGGATGTTGGAAAAACAAGTTTCTTTAGCAGGACAGGAGGAAAGGTATATTTTAAATTGCAACTGACAGTACATTTACTTTGTTCTCAAAATCTGAGAAATTTTGAACATCATCTACCTAGTTTTTATTGACAAGAAAGACTACTAAATAATCATTTAGAACCCTTTATCTGTTTCCTTTTTTCATAGGTCTGATGAACACTCAGCAACAGGAATAACCTGTGGTTCAAACTGAAAGCTAACACAGAGAGGACTCTCCACTGTAATAAAGTGGAAGAACCAAAGAGGTTGATACTCTCACATTGTCCAGCATTTAGCACAGCTGTAATGCTTAATAGCCTGATGAAATTAATCACATCCACATTTTCAGAATTAGGTTCCTGACTGTGTTTAGAGGTGCTTGGGTTTCACCTTTAATATTCACTCACTGCTAATTTTAAAAACAATTCTTTAACCTGCAAAAACTTACAAATTAGCTTTCAGCTGGAAATTGCATAGGTTGGATTTCTATATAATTCATGTTCCACTGCAGTTGGATTCTCACAGAAGCTATGTGAAACTATTTACCAGGTGATGGTTTGTCCTGGGACTGGCAGCTGCCTTTGCTGGGACACAGGTGAAGCAATAAAGATGAAAGGCAAATGAAAGAGATGTACAGAGGAAGAACTCCTTTGGTTCTGATTTTCTTCCTTCAATTCCATGCTTTCAGGGACCAAATATTATGGAAAAAAAAAAAAAAAAAAGGAAAAAATCCCCAAACAACCACCAATGGGTTAATAAAATCTGTCTACCTCTACCAACTTCCATTTCAACTCACTCCACAGCTGTGTCCATTGACACCCAGGAGCCTGCACAGACTGGAACTCGTGGCCAGGGTGACAATGCTACGTGACAGAACTCTTCTAACCAACCAGAGACTTCCACAGCATGCCAGTTAGAGAGGAAGGCACTGCCAATCAGTTCTGAAAAGTTTCTCCAGACATAGCACTGCTGACAAGAACACGGGGAAATTTTTTCACCCTCAGGAACTTGCCTGTGACTGTCAGCTGATAAAAGACTTTGTGAGAATTACTAAAGCAATATGTACTCCATGTGGCAATCTGTCCCCTCGTGTTGTACAGAAATAAAACAAGCACTCGGTATGTTTTCACAGAACATATTATATTTTATCGTTTTTTTAATCTGTTAAGCTTAGATTCTTTAGCAGCAGGCTTATGCAACTTCTCTGACAACAATCTTTGTTTAGTTTAAGAGGAATACACTTCCATGTCCAAGGTCTTGAAGTGAAAATAAAATGATGCAGTACTTTTTGTCACCTCCTCCTGACAATTCTTTGCTTTGACTTGGCAGAACAGCCCCAGCAAACTGCGGTTGCTGGTGTCCAAAATGAGAGCATTTGTTCCATGAACAAAGGGAAAACAGAGTCCTGCAAGATCCCTATACTGCTGAGCTGTTCTCTGGGTACTACCCAGAAAAAAAGTAACAGGACATTTCAAGAGCATCTCAAATTAATAGTTTTTATTTGAAACAATGTCATCTATTTCTGTCAGAGGGAGTCATTTAGAGTTTTCACAGCCTGCCTCAGGGTACTCCAGTTCTGAAGACCCTACCCAGGCAAACCAGTATTCTGTTTCAATAAGGGCTTTATCACTCACCCTGAAGCACTGGGTCCCACTGCTGCAGTCCCTGTGCATGGTTATTCCATGAAAAATACATTCTGCTGCACTAGGCTGTCTTAGTGCCTCCTGTGAGTGAAGCTGCAGGTCTAGGCCATTTGTATTTTGCCTTGCCCTACTTCAAAAGATTTCAATCAGAACTCGAATATTGCCTTCTGATATGAACATGGAAAAATGCCTAAAGCTATCTGGATTAAATTTGGCACAAAACAGCGCTCTGGAAGTATTATTTAACTACTTTTAGCCTACAGCAAGGGCTTTACAGCCAAGCTATAAACTCCCTAATAATAAGATGCCTAATAAAAGTGCTGACAGACCATTCAGAGCTTCAGCAGTGCTCATTAAAATGCACTAGAATAGAACATTCTCAGGATGACGGATTCTCAGTGCCCAGGAACACCCAATACCTTAACAAATACACACATTTCTCAGCATGTGCAGCACAGACTCACTCCTTCTCTCTGAACAGCTTGGAATTACATTACTTGCTGGAAAATAATGACTTTGGCGCTGAATATTAATGACCTGTTTAACAACTAACATAAAATCATAACCTACCTCTCTGGAAAGTACATGCAACTTTAACCAATATTTCCATAAAAATTAACATCAAAGGAATATTTTTACTGAAGGATTTCATAATGGATTGCTTTGCTTCAGGGCTTTATTTTTTCTGTGCGTTCAAACTCTTCTTTTTATTCACAAATCTGTTTAATTTTGAAAATAGGTCCATATGCTACAGGATTTCCCTTTAATCATACAAGCTATTCCTCTGAAACATCAGGAAAGGACATAAATATTGTTTGTTCTTCTAAAAGTCACATGTTCGAGCATTTAGGATACACAAAAATACCTTGCTCCCATGAACAGCAAAATAGCATCCAGACTTGGATTAGTAGTCTGCAAACACAGGGGCTGGGAGGTTTTTTAGTTTAGTTCCTATGAAGGGACTTCCCAAGAAGCAGCAAACAGAAACCTCACAGATGTTTATGAGATTTTTATGAAGTGTTATGAAATTACAAATTCACAGCAGAATTTATGCTTTTGCTTATTGTTAGCTCCTCCTCAGAGCAGGGATAACGTCAACAATAAATTAATGATAACATGAAGGGTGAGGCAGCTTGATTATTACAGTCTTGGCTCACTAAATTTTGGGTTAGACTAGAGGTCCCTTCCAACCCCAACTATTCTGTGATTCTGTGAATTTGGAGTGTCTCAAGGAAGGAGGTCCTACATCTGTATTTTCCCCATCAAGACACAGAGGTGCTCCTAATCCTCTTGAAAATCTTTGTCATACATGTTATCACTAAATTTTTACTGAGCTCTAGGGTAAGGGCTGAGCTCAGTCCCAGCCATCCTCCTGGTTCCATTGACTCTGAGCAGTTGGTATGAATCACAATCAATAAAATGCCAAGTTAATGCTGAAGCAAGAAATCCCAACTTAAGTCCTGGAAGCACCTGCCACTGGAGCCATGCGTAATCTTTTCATACTCCTGTTAGTCCATGCAGAGCAGGACATAAAACAAAGGAAGTCCCACTGACTCCTTCAGTCACAAGTCTCCCCCAGGCAATGATTACCTTAAAACACAAATGGAATTTTGACACAAAGCCTCACTGGCAGGACACTGGCCAGCAGAATGCTTCAATCCAATAATATGAAAGGTGCAAAGAACAAAAAAAAAATATTGGCTAGAGAGCACACGCAATTCTTGACTACTTAAATCTCAACAAAAGTAAAATTATTTAATTCAAATGTATAAAACCAAAAATATTTGTTATAAATCTTTTCTGATTTAGAAAAAGTGGGGCCTTTTTATTTTTTAATTGTCTATAAAGCATCTGTTTTCCAGCACAAAAACATGATTTTTCATAGCAATTATTGATCTCTACAGAGCCCCTAATGGGACTGGCAGTCACAGAACCACACAATTTTCAACATCATAATGCAGCCACAGGCAATATTTCTGCTTTTACAAGGCACTCCAGCCTGAAGTATCAGGTTATTTGAAACATCATTTCTTAGTGGGAAATAACTGTAACACACAAGGATCCAAGTTGTTAACAACTTTTTTTTCATTTAAAAACTGAGTGACATGTACAACACATTCCTTTTAACCAAACAAGTTTTCTTTGTTGCTCAGGGATGGCTTCTGGAAGCCTGGACCCAGCACTGCCCAATGCTCATGCTGCCACAGTTCTGTAGGTCAGAAAGTTCTCCATACATTAAGTACTCCTCTTTTATGGTGACCCACCTACTTAAGCTCTCTTTTTTAGCTAGTCCGTGTATCAGCTGAGAAAAACTAGACGGCAAGTACAGAAAATTAAAAAATGCTATTAATGCTAAAAAATGCTATTAGATGTGCTACAGAATAGTCAGAGAAATTACACCCTCATTCCATGTCATGAAAGACTCCAAGAAAGGAGAGGTGTAAGAACAGATCTTCATCCACAATTGTGGATTTCCTTGCCTTACACATTTCTTCTCTTAATCTTAAACTCTTGGATGTTTCTAAAAAGACATACAGATATCCTTGCCAGTGTGTTCAGGACAGTATTTTATGCCCTTTCTCTGCTTTGTGAGAGAGCTCATGCATTCTCTTCTCTTTCTGACTATTACAAAATTCTTTGTTAGAAACCAGAATTTTTCCTGTAAGAAATCAGATACTTAAGAATTTATCCCCTTATCACCCTATTCATTATCTCATTACAGAATTTAGTTCCTCTTAATGTTTTTTTCTAAAACTCTTCCCACTTCATTCTCAGAAATCCTTCGCCAGGAAAAAATATGAGACTTCAGATGGACTGTCTGCTTTTTGCAGCCTGAGGTCTCAACCACAAGAGATTCAACATTCAGCAGACTCAGATTTGTGCTACAACTGTCAATTGTTCTCTGGTCCAAGCAATCCATTCAGGTTTTACTTGCAGCCAGAATCACTGATTCAAGGTCAGAAATCTTTCTGTCAGAGCTGAAAAACATTCCAGCTGCAGCTGATCACCACTAGAGAAACAGGAGTCTTGTGCCCTATGAGAAAATGGTGGATAAAGGAAAAAAACTTCAGGCTGTTCATGCATTCCATAAATAGAGTTCATTAAAATCTCCCACAACAAGGGATCATCTCTGTTATCCACATCAATGAAAGTCTAACAATTTAATTAAAAAATATTTGCAACTGAATTCAACCATCTTTTTCTTTCATCATGAATTTTTGATTCTTAATACACTTTTTAATGGCAGAGGGCCACCTCTTTTGTTATAAAAGGAAACAACAAAGAAAACCCAAGTTCGTGGCATTCAGTGAATACCAAGAAGCTACAGTTTCCCCCTCATCTGCACACTTCACCATGTGGCAAGGTCACAAAAACAACTGCTTGATTTATCAGACAGATTTCAAATCAGAAAAAAAAAAAATAACAACCTAAAACAAACAACCCAAAAAACCCTGCCTCAAATCAATTTCCAGTTGATGCAGTGTTTTTCTATCTGACCCAGTGTTTCAGAGCATCAGATAATAAACCAAAGTCACTGCACAAAATCTCTTTAATAGCCTAGTAAAAAAGGAGTTGTAAATTAGAATGCCTTAGGGATAGATAAAAGTACAGCACAGCAAAGAAAAGCAGAGGAGAGTATGACAAGCTGATCAGGTTCACTTGAAGTTTTCCAGGACTGGACAGGCCCACACTTTTATAGAGGTTAGGTTAAAGTTACAGAAGAAAAGACCATAGAAACTTTGATAAGACCTGTCAAACTCTAAGGATTCATTGTATAGAAAATTAACAAAATCAGATATTAAGTATTAGTATTAAAACATGCAGCACTTTTGTGAATCTAGTCTCTGATATATTGAGAGCCCTCTCCAGGACACTCGTTTCAGAGCTGTCACCATTTCAGGGGATCCAGAGACAAATGTCCATTATGAGACATCAGTCAGACACTAACCCTTTATATGAAGTGGTATTTGCCATGTGAGAACACTGAAATTCTCCTGTTACAATCACACAACAGCCCTTGGTCCCAAGGAGGCAGGTGTTTGTTACAAGTTCAGGATGACAATGAGATGTCTCCTCCACGATTGTTCTGCTGCCAAACACACACCAGCTCCTGTCTGATTATGCAAAAATGTCTGTTCCACAATAGTAGTCCCTGCTCCAGGCACCAAAACACCCCATCTAGCTCAGCTACAATCTACTCTGTATTTCAAGTGTCCTGTTTTGGGGACAGCAAGAGTAAAGCAGCAAGATGGTAGGATTACCATGCCAACACACTCTCCTATTTAGATTCATCAAAAATTTACCTCAGAATTTCTTAGCATTCCTTTGTTGATCCACATACTATATGCTGAAGAATTACTGAATGGTGGATTTCTGCTGCACATTTCAGATTGAAACCACCCCTCTTGAAAGACCTTCCTATTATTCTACTCATGAAATAACTAAGCATTAATCCAGCTGAAATGAAAATCTCCTTTCAAATCCTACGGTCTATCTATAGGTACAGTTTTTAATATACAGAAGATTAAAAAGGCAGGAACACAAGGATATCCCTGTTGGGATGTTTCATTGGCATCTTATTAGGTGAAAGATATTGGAAACTACACCCGTGCCTATTCCCTTGGTGACTTTGCGTGGACTTGTTGGCCATGGATTCTAATCTGCCTCCGCATCCTCCTTTGGCAATAACTCTCTGAATTCCAAGTGCTTTCCCCTAAGCTTTAAACCAAACTCCTAACAGTTTCATCAATACACTGCAGCTCAAACATTGCAGGATAGGGAAATAACAACTCTGTATTCATTTTACCCATGACCTTCATGATTTTGTGAACACTGATCATATCAACTTTCAGCCTTATTATCTCCTAGCTGCCTTTTTCCCCAGCCTTGTCTCTTCCTTATAAAATGACTGCTCTGTTTCCATTAATCATTTTGACTCCTGTACACAAATATATTGTAAAATCATCCTCCACACAGACAGACATAAATAATGCATGAATTTCCTCAATACCTCTTGATCAAGACTCAACTTTGGCGCTTGGTAAAAATGGAGATGAATTCTGCTGAATCGAGCCCCCATCCTGTGGCAGGATTTTATCACTGATTTGCCAGATAAGGCATAGCAAGAAGTATGGCAGGATCATGCCACAGGCCAGGAGAACCCTGGAAATTCTAAGTGTGATACAGACCTTTGCCACTGTTGTCAGCAGGAAAAATTTAAAACTATCTCATGACAAATGCCACCTGGCTCTTCCCTTTCTCACCAGACATTTGTTTGGGTAGCTCCCCAAATAAATCACCACCAAACCAAGGAACTCTTATAGAAATAAAAGATGTGCTGGTGTTAGGAAAGACAGTTTTGTAGGGGAGCTACACATGCACAGACTTCATTGTTTAATCAAGTGTTTCCCCGCTCTTTTACTTCTTTTCTGAGATTTCCCTCATTGAATGTCCTGAAGGAATGCAAAAGGGCAGTGGACACTTCTCAGAAGTACCTTTAACTGAGAATCATTTTTAAACAGAAGTGAGGTTAATGCAGTTCAAAGCACTTGCAAAATTAGAGCCTGGCTCCCAAAGTATTGATGCAAAAAAAAACCCAACTGGTGCACAGGAGCTGTAAGGAAAGAAGGGCACCTCTTGAATTTTTTAGGTATTGGAATTTAAAGGATTGCAATTTCCCTGCGCTTTAACTAACAAAAGCTTTAGGCCTACTGCAAGTGCAGCACGGCATTATCTAAGACAGTGTCCCTATACGCTTTCTGCAAACTTCAAGAGTGGAATGTTGCCCCCATCACTACTATTTTACTGAAAAAAAATACAAAATTTGGAAATTCTTGTCTTACATAATTTAAATCACAGCATAACATCTTCCTTTTTTTCCCCTTGATATATGTAATTTTCACACAGTTTTACATAACATAAATCTGAAGAGTAGCTCTGGCTCACATCAAAATAAATAAGGTATCATTTGAACTGCCAAAAAGAAAATGCAAAACATTACTTTCTTTCAAGCCTGTAAATTGGATTTTCTTAACAGTAGAGTTGCATGATGGTTTGAGTCACAAACACCTTTGCAAAAATATATAGACACACAGAATTTTGGAGTTTAGATTCAGATGAATACACCACTACTGATGGTGCTTAGACAGGAGATCACGGCACTCATCTTTCTGAGAATGTCTCTTCAGAAACAGAAGCAGAACACAGTTATGTTCACCACCCTGCAAAAATTGTCTCTATTTTGTAAGGAGCAGTCACTGAAAATTAAAATTATAATGACACACAAACAAAAAATTTTTTTGTGAAATAAAAAGCATCAACTAGAAACACGTAGAATGTCAACTGAAGCAATTATTTCCATTTTGTTTGCATTTCAAATTACCTGCTAGTATATTCCTGCTTACCAAAACACCACCACCACAATCAGCAAAAAGAATGGAGCTACTTATAACTGGGAAAAGGTGCCATTCTCATGTACTTTAGAAGTTTTCTTGCACAAATTCTGCTTGCAGCAACCAGTTTCCTGCAATACCTTCTTGCCAAAAGATCAGACTGTGTAGTTTCACTCAAACAAAAGTCCCTGTGAGAATTCTGCTTGATTAAGGACAGATTAAAGGCTGCACATTAACACCCAAAGGCTAAAATTTTTCAAAACATGCAGATAATTTAGAAACCCTTTTTCACATCAGTTTTAATCAATGATCTGCTTTGAAAGCCTCAGTCCAACTGTGTATAGGATTAAAACAGAAGAGCCAGCTCCTGAGGCAATTCATAAGTGCATCAACAGATTTAAACAATGCCAAGTAGATAAGGAATTGGCATCAAGGGACAGGGCTTTCAGGAGTGTTTATTCTTGTTCTTCATTGCATCTGATCACAACATTTCCATTTATTTTAACAAAGCAGAGTTCAGACAACATCTACTGTGCTTCTCTAGTATTAACTGATTTATAATGGCTATCTATCCCTTGTAGGATACATCTTCTAACTTGTCATTCCAATCTACTCCTTATCCTTGCTTTACAGCATCTTACAGGTTCCCAGACCAAATCTATATTATAGTTTAGGATTGCTAACAGCAGAGCAGGATGATCCCTTCCCAGTTATTGCCTCAATCAGAGCTGGCTTTGGTGCAAAGCCATTGGTTGCCCAACCACACACAGCCACCATGAGCTGAACAACAGTAATAATGGCTAAGAATCTGAAAACAGTCAAGTTTGGCAAGAGTTTTTTTTTCTGGTGTCCCACACAGTCACCTAGACCTGTGCTACCCTAGAAGCAGCACAGCGCTTCAAATCCTGATTTGAATCTTTGTTAATGTATTCTTTCATCCAGCTGTGAAATAACACAAGCCAAGGTTTCAGTTCCAAGTGTTACCATGGTAGACAAACAGCACATCCTTGTTCCATTTTGTACCCAAGAGGCAAGATCTAACCCAGTATCTTTAAAGAACTCTTATTTCCTGGCCTTCTAGGTTCACACAGGTTAAAAAAGCAGCAGATTCTCAGTCAGAGCTACCAAAAGCCAAAGAGAACTTGGCAAAATTTGCTTTTCCAGAAAACATTACCTTAGTTTCCTTCTACAGGAACTTTCTTATTTTAAGATGGGTCACAAGAGTCCACATGCAAAAACTTGACCACTTAGACAATAAGCAAAGTACCTAATCCCACCCAGCTGTTTATGAAAGGCAGATCACTCTTCTCCAATCATTAAAACATGGAGAACTGCAACCAGCATTCCTCACTGACATCTGAAATGCAGAGTGCTGCTCTGGAGTACTTGGGGCTCACCTGTTTGTTGCGTGCCACACACACATCTGGGTGCCAGAGCTGCTGCAGGTGTTACTGGGAGAGGGATATTCATGCAGCTGTGGGAGAGGCACACATGGCACTGCTTTCCTGAGCTGCTATCAGAGTAAAGGAACTGATAAAACTTCTAAAAAGCCCACAGATTGTACATAATGTTCTACTGAGAGCAACACACAAGCAAACCTAAAGACTAGATAAATATTTCCACATTTTCTACCAGTCATAAGCACTTCTTGGGACAATCATATCCTCTCCTTCAGATCTTGATGAATGTGATTGCTATTAGATTTTTTTTGCTTTTCGAGTTGTGATTGCAGCTGGTATAATTTTCTCTTTTTTCCTTTTTTTTTTTGTAATCATTACCTTGCAGAGAGAAAATGAATTGCTTCTCGTACCTAAATGTGTTAAAATCAGTCAGTGGAGCACACTTCAGAATGAAGGGTCCTTGAGGAAAAGGATAAAAAAAAGATTTTGAAAAAGGATTTAGTATCTAGATTACAATTCTAAAAAGCAAGAAGTTGGAAAAGTTTTCTGTGAACTATTTAATATCTCTAAGCTCTATGACATCAGCTTCAACTCAAGATTTTACAAGACCTGGCTCACTTGAGCACAATTTTAAATAAGTTTTTCAGCAACTTCAGCAGTTTTTGGTCAGTCATTCCTCAGCTACTTAAGAGGAAAAACCTCCAACTGTGGCCAAAAGTCTCTGAATAAGCCCTGAGACACAGGCACAGAGATAAAAAAGTAATTTCACCAGAGTACATCATAACATGCAGCATCATATATCCTTACAGATAGCTTTCAGAGTGACCCAGAGCTTTACCCCACTTAAAGGCACTGCTGCCTTCTGGGGCTTTTCCTTTCTATTGCTGAAGTGGCTTGAAGTAACTTTCATTCATGCACAGCTGCACCAGCCACCCAGGAAGCACAAAAAAAATGAAGTTCTTCACACAACCTTCTTTTATAAACATTTTTAAAAACACACTTGGCTAAAAATTATTCACTTTCCAATGTAGAGCTGGGTTTTTTTGGTTTTTTTTAAACCATTATTAGTGACTTCAATTTCTTTCAGAAACATACTGATTTCAGTGCTTTTTTATACCAGCAAGTCAGTTTCAATACACATTTGTATCAACCTTGACGAGGCCAGGTTGAAATATCTCTATATCACATCTAGCTCCAGTCAGTGACAAAATAGCACAATTTCCTTTTTATCTGCTCTGCCCTATTTATTAAAGAGTATGTCTAAACAGCTGTTTCACCATATTTATATATTAAAAATTATCTACTCCATCACCCTTTTCTTCCTTCCTGTAATTGTACCACTTGTACTACTCCTAAAGTCGTCTGTGGTTTCTCTTCACAAAGTTTATAGAGGTGCTCAAAGATTAAAGTTGCTTATCTCACAAACTGCGAGCTTTTAGTGCTTTCTTTCTGCAACTTGTGCATTCTAATAGCATGCCTTTCCTTGGTGTTTTGAGAAAAGACAACATATTAAATCAAACTCTCGGCTTTGGAAGTTTATCAAGTCCCCAAGTCACTGTTTGTCCTGAACTGCTCCCTCCAAGCAAAACAAACCCCTCCTGAAGTAAATAATTTCTCTTGTCTTGCCTGGGATAACAGCATCTATTACTCTGTACACTGCCACCCTGACAGGCTTGCAGAAGCATTTGTATGACCACTCCTAAAGCACTTGCAATGAAACACTTTACAAGAGGCTATTTCAGCTGTACTTCTGACATTCCTGTTAGCACCTAAGTGTTCCCTGGAAATTTCTGAATATTTAATAGCAAGAAAAGGTTATTCGGTCCTGGGGACTTGAGAAGGTCTACACATAACAGGAAAGCATGAAAGCAGTTATCTATGAGCAACTAGTAAACAGGAGCCTCAAGTCTTTTTCCTTACTTTTCCCATTTGGGCTCAAGGATACAAGACACTGGATATTTTCATAATGTATTTACAAAGGCAAGAAGTGATCTCTATCTATATGTATAAATAGATGTGACTGACTTGTTAAAAAACAACAATTACCCATTGACAGTGGCTTTTTAACCAAAACCAGGACACATTAACAATCACAGCTGACACAAAAACATAACAGTTAAATCTCACTAAGTTCAAAGTAGTTAAGAAGTCTTTCCTTGCCTTAAACACTCTCAAACTCTCTTTTTAGAGCAATAACGTTAAAGAATGGTTCTTCAGGCCACAGATATCAATGCATAAAAGGAAAAAAAGATGTTAAGAATAGATGGATTCAAATGCAGGGAAAACAGATTCAAATTAGGTTGAGAACACCTCATTCCAAGCACACCAGGAAAGCACCCTGAGAGAGACATGAAACCAACACACAGATTTTTCTCTCACATTTGAAGCTGATCAAAGCTAAACCGTACAAAGCTCTATGCAAGCTAAGTGCCAGGAGATTAAACAATAGCCAGAACAAAAGGAAACACTCCTTTTCCTGGGCTGCTTTGTCTGACCAGAACACGATTTCATTAGGCCTTTTTCCATGTCCTAGTTCAATCACACCCTGGCCAGAGTAACTACCTGAAGCTGTGCCTTCATGGCAGCCTGAAGAGACTGATGCCCTTTTCACAGCTCAGCTGCAAATCATGCGCCTAAGGCAGCTTTATGATTAGGTGTGAGGGAACGAGGAGGAAAGACAACTAATATATCCACGTTTTAATATGGATCTGAAGTGCCTAATGATAACAACACGTTGATTTGAACAGCTACTCACTTCAATCTTCTAATTTACTGATGGAAGAACTAATTTATTTTATGCAAAAATGCAAAGGAAAGTTCAAGAAGACAGCCTGAGAAGCCTTCTATAAAAAGATACTTTCAAATGATTGACGCTGCCGCAGCTGTCTGCAAGGCATTTCCAGCAGATATTGATTTTGTTGATGTAAGTGCAATTCATAGATAAATATTGCTCCACAAAACACCCTGTTTACAGAATTTTCTGTGAGACTAAGGAGAAAAAACTTTTTTTTGATCAAGTAAATTACTTAGAAACAAATTTGCTTTGGAAAAACTGAGAGAATTTTTTCTCTGTGTCTTCCTGTCTAATGAAAACATGAAACTGATTAGTGAAACATACATAAAGTAAATGCATTTTCAGGGAAAGTCAAGATGAACAGTGATTTTTTTTTCCCCCCCATACTATACGAAAGGTAAGATATCCCAAAATTTTGGAGGGGGGGGGAGAGAGGGGAGAAAAAAAATATATATTTAAATTGGGTATTTGTTTCTGGGTTTTTTATTTGATTCTTCAGCATTTGCTTCAGTTTTTTAAAAATGAAAAAGGAAGCACCCAACAAGGATGTCGGTTTTCTGAGGATATCCCAATATTGTTTGTGTCAGGAGGAAGGAGAGGTGATACACACCCAGGCCTCATCATTTCTATTGGAAATACAGCAATCCCAGAGATTGATGAGATTAAGATTGATATTAAGATTGGTATTAAGATTGATCTCTTAATCATAAAATATCACAGTGTTTTTTTCCCCACAGCCTTAGCACAGACAGAAAACGGGGAGCACAAGCAATTGCTCCCTTTAGTAGGAAAAGCTGTCCATTTCAGCACTTTTAAGGGATAAGGCCTAAAAAAGAGAAAATTAAAAGATTATTTTCCTTTTTCTTTTTTTTTATCTTTCAAAGGTCTCTCAATTAGGAGGCGGGCAGAGGAGTGCTGTGATTTTATATCCGCACACCGCGCTAGGCCGCGCCCACGTGAGGGGAGGCCCAGCCCATCTGGAAGCACCTCAGGAGGGGGAAAAAACCAACTGAAAACAAAACAAAACACCTTAGAAATGGGCACCCGAGGTGAGAGACAAGTGTGACAAGTGGTGTGACATCAGAGGAGCCGGAGGGGAAGAGACAAGGGTGACAGTCCCTGTGGCCAGCGCTGGGAGAACCTGAAGGAGGAGCTGCCACCGCCCGCCCCCTTGTACTGCAAGGAATTAGTGCTTTAATCTTTTACCTCACTGTACAGATCTATTTTCATTGGAAATAGCTTACCCTTGCCAAGCTGAGCCTGTTTTGCCCACAAATGAAATGGGTGCATCCTGTCCCTGTCCTTAATTTGACCCAAAAGCTTTTCCCCTATCGCCGGCTGGGGTCTGTGTACAAATCACAAACAGGACGGGACTGCCGGGAACGTGCCTTGAGCTGTTTTATTTTCCAGCATCACTCTCATTACGTGGTTATGACAACAGGAAGATGCCAGCAGCTCACATCCCAGGCAGCAGACCAAGAACTCAATGTTACAACTCACTTTAAAAGTTTTCTGACCAATCACACAAAGCAGAAGCACATTGGCAGTAGCTCCATCCAACCACTGTAAGCACATGTACCTTTGGTTAAACAATGCTTGCTTATTTCAAATACAATCCCTGCTTGTGAGCCTTCAAACACAATGCACAGAGCTCCAGTAGTGAGCTTAGAACTTCCTAATATCTTGCTAGATATACTTTTCTGCAGCTTAGGGAGTTATTCTAGACAAGCATAATACACAGACCATTGTTCTATTTGTCTTTGCTTTTCTACTCACATAATTTTTCTGCTGACCAATCTTATGGCTGCAGCTTAGCTCTAATCACAGTTCTGCTGTCTCTGAGGCCTGCCTTTTGCAGCTCTGATTTTAAGGATTCCCACATTCCCCCATCTTTTCTCTCCCTGCTCTGCTGAGGAGGAAGGTGAGAGAGCAGAGGGGTGGACACCGGGCAGCCAGCTAAGCATGCCCTCTGCATACAGACTGCACTTGTGCTTCGGATAAAAAGGAACCTTAAATCCACAGGAAGCAAAAAATGTTACAGAAAAGGAGCGTAAATGCTAACAACTGTGGGAGAGCTCTCCACCTGCACAGAAGTGTGACCCCAAATAACCTGATCATCCCACTGCTCTCAGGCATGACCCATATAATTGTCCATCTCACACATTGCTTGTAAGTGCTGCTGTTCCAGAAGCAGGGCTTCCAAAAAACTTCTTGGGGTTTTTGTCTGCTTTTTCCTTTTTTTAAAAAAAAGCATGTTCATCTTTGTCAGGAAGGCTACAAAGTCACAGCTAGGAGTAAAGAAAAGTATGAATCTCCCCCATGGCCAAACTTCATTTTAACATCTGTACTATGTCTTTTAAAAGTGGAAATTTAATCAACATTCAGAATGACATGCTGAGAATTCATGAGAGCTCTAGTAAAAGCAGAGCCTTACATTTGATTTACTCTGTTTGCAATTTTTTTCCCCCTCACATAAAAGAGACCCATGTTAAGGGTGCTGTCCACATACCACTTTTGTTCCGTTTGCTTCCTTAAAACAGTTTAAACAATATTTTATATAAGATTATAGTTGTACATAACTATTTTTTATTATTCCAGAGCACTTAACATTTGTCTTGCTTTAGAACTTGATGTAGAAGCTCCCACTGATATTTCTATCAGCAGAGTTAGGACAAGACTAGCCAAGGTTTGAAATTTCTGCTCTTGCTTATCTAGAAGTTCATTTTCTGTCATGGTGCACAGCAATTAAGAGAAATAACTGTTGTGAAGGATGAATTAATAACTCCATTAGCCCTGATTTAATTCCAGGGAGAGTGACCACTATCTCCTTCCTTTGAGAGGCAGCAACAAGTTGGACAGGAGGTAGGAATGCTTCCCCCAGCTCTGTAACTCTGGACACATGGATAGGGAACAGCCTCCAGAGCTGACACTTTGGGGACAATTTCAACACACACCCAATGCCATTAAGAACAATTTGGAGTTAAAGTCACCAACCTTGAAAGTTAGGTCCGTGGTTAATTTTATTGCCAGTCATTGCATTTTAAAGTGATGTTATTCATAAAAAATTGCAATTAAAATGAAGCATATGTGTAAGTCTGAAGACCTGGAAAAGCCAAGTATTTTCACTTTGTTCCTCACTATACATAACTCAGACAAAAAGAAAATTCCTCTGAGGAAAAAAAAAATAAAAAAGGAATCCAGCCACCTTTATAGACACAGCCCTTTATTAAAAATGTAAATTGAAACTCAGCTGCCTATGTAACCTTTACCTCCCACTACTGAAGTATCTGTTAAGCTACTGTCTGATGGGATAAGCAAAAAGCTTGCTACTCATTTACTGGGTGACTGACTAGCAGGGCATACAATTTCAGTCATTATAATGGCAGTGTTGGGGGGTTTGTTCTTGTTGTTATTATTTTTTGTTGTTGACATTTTTAAACATGGCAGAATGATCAATCTGCCAGACACCTCAGAGAGAAAACTCTCATAAAGTAATGCTTGCATGACTGTTTCAAACTCAATTTTAATTAATTGACTGTATTATACTTCATAGAATGACAGCATGAATAAAATATAGAGTATTCTTCTCATGTAGTTCTTTAAATAAAAAAGTATCATACAGCAACGGAAGTATCAAGTTTCAGAGTTGCCCTCAAAGCTTGGAATATTCCTCTTAGAGGTAAATTGGTCCTCAGGGTTTTATTTCCTGTAAAATGTAAACTCCAGTAATAAAGCACATCAGTGCACGTCAGTTCTTTGGTTTATGTATCTAGTCTTGAGGTTATGCTTTCCCTGGGCAACAGTCACATTTCATTCTGCCCAGACTGGCAAAATACACAGGCTTTTTATTTGATTTGATGCTGTAATGGATAATTAATCCAGATCAGCTGGTTTAAAGCAAAGAACACTTATTTCAGTGATGTACTTGATCTGTTGACAAGACACTATTCCAACTACACTTCCTTGGAAGAAAGCCTGCAATGCTGACACATAAAAAACATCTAAACTTTTAACCTATGAAGGTGCATTTTTCCCTCCAGTTTTTAAATAGCATCTTGGATGTGTTGTTACACAGATGCATATAATAGCTAAATTTATCACAAAGCAAATTTTACAAACACTAAAAAGCTTGAAGCACATTGTTAGTATGAAGATGCTAGGAAAAATAAAATGCATTTTGAAGAAAAGTGCTGTCTCATTTTTTACCAATTTGCAAAAGAATTTGGCAGCGTAGCACGGGTTGGGGTGGAAAAGCTATAAAATAGAATTTTTTCTTCTTAATCAATAACTGATAACTTGATACTAGAAGCATATTCTTTAAAGGATGATTATAATGGTAGCTAAGATGTTTTGATTAAAGAGCTTGAGATTTACTCCACTGGAAATACACAAAGCTAACAATTTCTGTGTTGGACACTTCATGTGACAATTATATAGGATGGGAATAAAACAGTGAGAAAAAGGCAAAGCAAATAATTTGCAGTCATTTTCTTCTCCTTGCTAATATGCATCTGTGAAAGGAAGGAGCACAAAGGAGGACGACAGACACTCAGAGACAGATCCTGTGTGTGAAAGTGCCCTGGGAAACAGACTCTCCTCTTTGTCAGTACAGTTCCTACTACAAGAGAACTTTCTTCCTTGGCTGGCTTCCTCTAGATGAAAACGTGACAAGAAGTGGATGAATGTGAACAAAAATGATGTTTGACATCACTGAATTCAAGCCATTCTCTGTAGAATATCAAGGGGGGAAAAAAAAAAACCCCAAAAAAACAGGCCATACCATTTATCCATTTTAAAGGTAGGATGTTGTGACCTATTCAAACAACAGAACAAGAATAGAAGGACAAATTGCCAGTTTGTCTGTATGAAATAAATGTCAGCTGAGATTCAGAATCACTAAAAGTCAGTGCTATAAGGGTGTTTCTTGTGATCACTAAAATTTGTTTTACAATATAGCAGTGGCTTTGAACTAAAAGCTTTGAGATTCTTATGTACTTTCTTTATGCATCTAGAAGGCTTTCAGTTACTAACTAACTTCATGTTGTCAGTGATTAGAATATGAGCACTACTCAAAGTTCAAAAGCACAAGGAGGCTTTCTAAGAAGTTGTTGGGGGTTTTTTTGTTGTTGTTGATGTTCCACATTTGGAACTCTGTATCTTAAAAGACCTCACTTGCCTCTAATGTCTTCTAAACCCATGAAGCTTTTCACAGCCTGGAAGGACTTGTGTACATAAAACAGTATTCCGAAAACACAAAAGGAAAAGAACCCTCCAAGAATCCATGAAAGCATGTTCTTTCATCCTGTCACTCTACCTAAAACTGCCAGTTACATGATAAATATCAATCCTCAAACATTCCTGTAATATCAGTTCCTGAAATGGCAAGTATCATGATCACAGTTTGGATTACTTTATAGATAAATTCATTCTACATTTAACAACTAGTCTTGCAGAATGGTAATTCAAGGACTACTGCAAAAGACAGATGATTCTGATTCCTCCTCATTTTAGTCAGTGTTATTTTCTTTAAACAGTTCTCTATGAAAAACAGTGCAACATTGATGAGATTTTGGATTTGTTAATTCTGCCTCCAGGAAAAGACATTTTGTTAGAAAACATATCCCCCATCAATTAATGTGCTGGTGTCAGGGAAAGTCAATTAGTGTTGTCATCTTATTGCAGGTGTTCTATACTGTCATCTGCTTATCACAAAAGTTTCATACCTTCTAGGTGTTCCTCGTGGGCAGCTCCTCAGAGCACTGACTCTTTCTTCTTCACAAAGCAGCCAAGTGACTCCAGTTCCCCTCTCAACCACCCACCCCACTCTTTTACAGCACTCTTCTTCTCGTTAGTTACAGCTGTGGCCTGTTAAAGTCAGGTCTGCTCCTAATCTTTGATAATTGGCCCAGCTGCAACTCCTTAGGGGTAAGATTACTTTCTACTGTCTTTATTTTCTTATATTCTATCCCCCTACAAATTTGCAGTGTGTTCCAATCACATGCAAAACCATCCTAAAGCCTTTTTAGGCTGACTTGTTTCTGTGTTACCACTCACATTTAGCAACTTGTTGATTAGCATGCTGTGTGATGAGGTACACTTTCCCTGGAAAAACAGGCTAATGGGTGTTCTTTAAATAGATGTTCTGCACAAAGAACACCTCCATGGAAAAAGGTGTAATGGGAAAGTCACTCCCTGCTGCCTCTTAGAATTGTGGACCATCCTGTCTTTTATGCCTGTATAACATATTTGCTATTTTTTATCCTCCTTTGTAATATATTTAAGAATTAATACAGGGAAACAATGTCATGGGGTTTTCAACACTTATTAGAAAGAAGAGGGCTAAGTTTTCACAGGTGATAAAGCAATCAGCTGCAGGCATGCAAACAAACTCTTTTTCATCTATATAAGTATGTTCAGCTATTGTTTCCAAACCTTTGTGTTTCTACCAAAGTATTGAGCTTCACGTCTAAATCTCATTTTGATGTCACTGCTTCTCACAATTCCAGTGCCAACAGTGTCTCAGCGCCAGTTCAGAAATTAAGAGAAAACTACATCAGTGTCTGGGGCAGGCCTGGTTATGAGCTCCTCCCAAAAATCCTCATAATAGAGACAGGAGTAGTCATATTTTCACAGAGGAACATGAGGAAGAAGGTAGCCAGAAACTGTGAAAAAGAAAAGGAACTCTGCCATGGCAGCTGATAGAAAAGTACTGTCAGTATTTTAGCCTCTAAGGTGGAAGTCTGAATCCTGCCCTTCCCATCACAAAACAGCTGCACAGGTCTTTTGGAGACAGCCCTGGCAAATTAAGACATTAGTTCCCACCAGCAGTTAAACTACCACAGGAGATTACATTGAAGACAGCCAGGTTGTTTTAAATTGACACTTAAGGTATGCTGTGCTCATCTGTTTTGGTTTTGAATCAAAACAGATTAGAAACATTCAAAGAATCTGTTAACAGCAATTTGACTGCTCAGAGAACAGAATCCAGCTCAGCAGCAGAAATGAAAAATTGTTCCAGCTATAAATTGAACAAAATTCTGTGAACCTTCAGAAATGGAAAGTAAAAACTAACATGCTGAACAGAAATGTTCACAATATCAATACTCTGAGCAAGGTGTGTAGTTTAACTGGAAAGCAAAATACGCAGGAGAAGATAATTTCTGCAGTTCCAACTCACTTAAGACACTTTACATTATGATGATGAAGGCCTCTCTGACATTTCAAGACTAAATCCTAGAAATCCTTCCTAAGTCTGGTCACCATAGACCAGATTTATCATTAAGTGACAGCAGGGTCACTATTTTACTAAAAGAACTGTCAGAGAAAAATCTGTTGACTCTCTGTTTTAAATGCAGTAGCAGAGACTATTCAAGATGTGAGAGATATGATCAGGTTGTCTCTGTTGTCCAAGAGGAATAGTATTGAAGGATAATTCAAGTTAGGAAGGACCTCAGGAGATCTCACAGAGTAAGGTCAGCTAGGAGATCAGATCTGGCTGCCCAGTACTTTAATGTTCTGTTTAATGCCCAGTTGGAACATTAAAAATTCCAGAGGTGGAGACTACACAGCCTCCCTAAAGAATGCATTTCAGTGCTTTCCCAGAATCCTTGTGAAGTTGTATCCTTATGTCCAGTGCCTGTACTGGAGCAGTGCTCGGAATTCCTGCAGATGCCTCACTCAACAGCAGCACTGCTGCAGAGTTCTTGCAGAGCCAACACAGGGCTAATTTCAGCCTCATTCTCTAAGATATTGTCATTAGCATAAAGCAGCCTTTAAATATCAGTTCAAAATCTCTGCTCCAGGATGGAGTAAATTATCTAGGCATCCTGAGAAGAACCAATTTCACAACCTATAGATTCTTTATGGCAAGGGTACAGAAATTCCAAATTTACCTTAGGCTACACCTGACGCAAATGTGTGGGTAGAAATGTTATTTAGGTACTTAAAATAGGGAGTTCAAGCAAAAGCATGCCACCTGACAGGAGTCTTTCTTGCATTCTTTCTCAGCAATTTGTCTAAATGGAATAAATGTTCTCCTTTTATGCTTATGCTTTTTACACAGAGCTTCTTTGATGTAGAGAACACTGATGAGGATGGAAAATGATAATATTTTATTTGCTCCTTGTACAGAGAGGGAAAATGCTTTTGAGACTTGTAAGTACTAGTCACATTTTACAAGTATTTTAAATCTTTTGAGAGATTACATGATTTCCCAAAGTCTCCTAGTGAGATAATGGTTGAAACAAGAACAGAGCTACATTACTTCATCCAGTATACCCAGTTCTAACCCATCCTCTGATTTAATTCAGCTCATCTAATATTAGATATTAAAAGTTAACAGGCTCAGAGAGTAATGACCATGTTCCTGGAGCAGAATCCAACAAAGATGACTTAATACATAGAAACCATTCCTGGATGAGGAAGGCTCTGAGACTCGAGGAGTTGGGAGACAAGGAGAGGACTCAGGTGAAGCATGGTCAGTGTTTCCATTCTTCCCTAGCTTCCTCTGTTTGGATGGTGCTGGGTAACAAACACCAGCTGAGATGATCTTTGACCTGACCAGTACAGCTATTTATAATTTACCTCCAATATGTGTGCTAAGCATAGAGAATTTGATAAAACACTAAATCACCAACAAAGGAGATAGTGCTGTAGAAATAACACAATGGGAACATTTAGATATTGGGATACTGCAAGAGGCCAACTGTTTAAAGGGGCTTGCCTCAGATTCCTAGACTTTTGGAGTTACTATAACAACACACCAGCACCACCTAAAAAATGCTTTCCCTCCTTTCTTTCTTATATATGCACAAGACTAAAGTGTTTTAGAAAATCTGATCTAATTGAGGAACCCTGAGCAAAGAATAATGTTGACTGAAGCTGGCACAAGTTGGCAGTCTCACAGACAGGGCTGTATTGCACTGCTTGGTCACTTAATTTTCATAAAAGGGCTTTAGCCTTGCATCCTATTTCCCAGGATCCTCAACAGCAGCGGAGGTTTCTACCTAGATACAGAGGAATTCACTGATGGACAGCTTTGGACAGTGAAGAAAGAGCATCTTCATTCAGCAGCACTGGGAAAGCTTGGAGCCAAGAATGGCCCAGAATAACAACTCCATAGGGGCAGGATTTGCATATTAACAAGTGTGTGTGCAGAGGCTTTGCCTTCAGAATAGTTCTGGCCTCTGAGGAATAGGGTGTTACTCTACACATCTGATTACACGTGGATTGTATCAATGTGCCAGAGATGGCAATATTCTGCTCTTCAGGGAAATCAAGATGTTATTGAATATGTAATGTGATTATTTTAGGGTGTTTTAAATACAATATTCCAAAAAATAGCCTGGCTGATCCTACTGGAAATGGGAGAGGAAAGACAAGGGGCTGCCTACATTATTACACTGCTGTGGAAACTGCAGTGAATTGTCAGAATACAAACAGTATTTACTTTCTTCCTAGCCCTTCTCTAATATCCAGTCTCAGCTAGACATTTGTTTAAGCTCCATGGCTTGGCTCTGATGACAGGCATATAACTCGTATAGGTGGGAGAAGCCACACTGCTGGAGCAGACACAGTGCTGACCTTTCCCTGTGATAGCTCATCCCAGTACTTGTGAGGTCCTTGCTTGTTATTTTCTACTGTCTTAACCTATTGACCAGAAAGAACTTCCACATAGTCTATACAGATAAATCAGCTCATGCTTTAAGGGGGAGTTTGCTGCAATATTATTGGATAACAAAAACCTCTAACTTCTCTTAGTATAATTTAACACTTAGACTAATTGGTTAAGAGTTTGCTGCAATATTATTGGATAACAAAAACCTCTAACTTCTCTTAGTATAATTTAACACTTAGACTAATTGGTTAAGAAAGAGAGAAGAAATAGTCTATAAAATTAGTTACATTACTAAAACTCACTGAAAAGTTCTTGTGTTTATTTAAAAAAAAAAAAATGATATACTGCACTTGTCTCTTGCCCAGATACTGATCTACCCTCGGAACTGAAAAATACATTTTTGATACATCTTATTTGATGTCTTACTGACTGTGTTATATATTCAGAGCAGATAGTCTGAAGCAAAGAACAAAGGCTGCGTAATTTGAACTTTAACTCATACTTCACAGGTCGATGCCTCACTCAGCCTGCAAGAAAAAGCAATTATTGCACTTGAGCTAACAATATTATAAAAGGGGGTCAGTGACACACCATTTCATTGGCAAAACTATGTGCAGTAAAACAAATTAAACTAAAAATATTTTCTTAAAAACACCGTAATTTCAGCCACCTGACTGAAGAACTGTTCAAAAGCAGAAAGGAACACATTGACATGACATTAGCTGCTTGAAACCTTAACCTGAAGTACTTCTGAATACAGTTGTGATTGAGCCCCTTTTTTAGTTTTAGTAGCACATTTTTCCCTCTGTGTCACTAATTAGATGCTTTTTGAACAAAAATTTTAAACGATGACAGCTTCAAAACAAACAGGGTGACCCATTCCTAAGTAATGTTAATGTAATCCTACCCACTTTTGGTTACTTCTGTTTTTAACAGTGGCTGTTTTCATGCTTGGAAACAATTGCTGTGCCTTTTGGAACAGGTAAATTGCTCCAGTGAGTGACAAGTTAGTCCTCTTACTGTGAGACTGGAAGCTGTTCCTTCCATCAGAAGTGAGCTGCTTGGAAAGAACAGATTTTATGCTTCACCAAGTTTTTTCCTGCCTGTGTACAAGAGGACATTATCTCACTGGTGCCACAGCTATGGAGAAAGGGAAAAAGGCCCTGTGTGACTGATGTGCAAAGTGCTCAGCCAGAACCTGCTGCTTCATGAGGGAGACAGGGAAAGGACATAAATCTCCTTTCAGCAGCTTGCGCTTTCTGTGGAGGGAACCACTCCAAAACAAAGCACAAAATTTGGTCTTTGGTATAGGAAAGCATCCCCCAGCTGTTCCCATGGGACATTCTTTTCCTTGAAGTCCCTGAATTGGAGCACATCCTAGAAACTTTTATAGATTGTGGAAATACTTGACCTAATGTAAGACAGGGAAAAAATTCCCATCACAATTCCCCAGCTCGGTCTCATTTTGCATTTTCACCTGTTAATCAAAGTGAGGATCAAAACACTTAATTGGAGCCTTTGAACAAAAATCAACTTGTAAGCCAAGGCATTTGCTCATGCTTACCCAGGTCTGCCCCAGTCTCCCATAAAGCACTGCTTTATTTATCAGGACACACTAATTAGCTGCTTGTGCTGTGTTCAGCTTTGCGCAAAGCAGAGACGCTGGAGAACTGCTAGAGACACATTGCAGCAAATGGAAAAGCAGCTGGGGCAGCTACACAAATTCATCCACTGTGGGAAAAGAAAAGCTTAAGCCAGTAAATGCAGTATCAGACAGTGCTTGACCTTTGAAACTGTGTGTCAGCCTTGGTGGGAAAACAAATATTCCACTTGTCATTAACGGGCATCTCTTCTGCATGTGAACAACAGGCTATTGTGCCACAGAAAAAAGAAATGTCTCAACATCTTGCATTAATCCTCCCTTGGGGGAGTACAGGGAGAAATGCGAGGTAGGGGCACACACACACACAGACACACACAAAAAAAAAGTCCCCGAAAGATCAATGCTGCCATTGTTTTCTTTAAATAAAAAAAAAATCGTAAAATCACTGTAACAAGTTCAGTTTTAGGTTCTATCTTCCAGGAGACTCCAAAAGCAAGGGTCTTTGAAGTATTTAAACTTACTACATATGTATAACCACCTAAAAGCCATGTGGGTGGAACAAGAATAGCTAGAACTAAGTGATGCCATGCAAAACCCTGGGCAAGAACAGCACAGAAAAATTATGTGAAAACCAACATTGCCCTTGAATCTCTTCCCCTCCCAACTTTTTTTATTAATTTGCAGCTAACGACCAACATCACAAATGCTAATTTCATTTGTAATATCGCTTTGGAAGGTCAAAGACTGCACGCAAACAGCTTAAGGTGAAATAGCATAAAAAGGAGAATGTTATTCCAACTCTAATACACCTGCTGAAGCACAGTTAGACACTGAATTGACTCTTCTCTTTTTAGAGGACACCAACACTGTGTGATGTCAAGATAATTAATCATGTTGTATTATTAATCTAGCATTTTAAAAAAACTCTTTTACCTGCATCTTGATAAGAAACTGCTTAAAAAACTATATTAGCCAATATGTCCCTGTTGTCTTATCATAGGAAATAAAGCAGTTTACTTGTGAAATCAAGCATAAAAGGCAAGTGTCTCAAATGATTAGTTGGCTGTGTATAAAATGGAATGCATGTCTATTTATATTACTTGATAGGTAATATGTATGCACTGCAGAAACCATATTAAGAAATAAAATCACATCAAATCAGAATATGACAGCTCTTGAACTGATCTTATCTCACACTTCCTAACTCAGACAGGCCAATCTGCTTGGTCTAGAACATTCCAAAGCAAATGTCTTTCTTAGACCCCCTCTAAATCAGGTAAACTAAGGATGACACCCTTGCAAGAGCATTCAAGCAGTAAAACACATGGGGAAAAATGAACCTTCTGTCCAATTTTTACAACAGCTGCAGGAGAAGTACCAGAGATAAAAACCTGCCTCAGTATACAAATCCTCCTGAGCACTCACTGCTCTGGTTTGTGTAACTGCAGCTTCTGTAGCACTTTGTGTCGGGGGTTCCTTGCCTGGCAGTGTTCATTAGGAGACTTTATATCAAGGCACTGATGCTCTCCATCTGTTTTGAGCACATTGCCAGAGTAAATCAGCTTAAAGCAAGTTTATCCCCCCCTCACAAGATTAGGAGAATCCTCATTTGGCACAAAAACATCAATTCTCATGTGGTCCATTTCCAGGGATGCAAAGCAACTTAAGAAGGAGGCAAGCAGATGAGTGCGGAGTGCCACTGTGTTACCTCCTGCCCACAATTCTCCAGTAGCTGTAGGTCAGTGGATTTACACCTCTCATCTCTCAGCAGAGATCAGGGTAAAGTGCTTTTATCCTTTATCACAGACTCTGTCAAACTAAATTATATAAGGCCACCTATGAAAGCGATGTGACTTGCAGAGTTTTTGTACCTATAGTATGTCTAACTTTTGCCCATTTACACATCCAATTAAATCACACTACACCACCACACATATCAAAACCTGGTATAAAAAGAAAACTAGCAAAGACCCCACTTTGAATTTGTTCAATTACAAGAACTCTTGTCCTATAGCTTTTAGATTTTCTGCTTGGTTTTAAACTGAGACTTGAAGGAAAGCATGCAGAAAGAAAACCCCCATGGAATTGTATGATTTCATTCATATCCACTAAAGAAACAACACTCCAAGGAGTGCTGCCAAAGACAGAGGCTACACCTTAACAGGTAAGGGAAAGGATTCATGTCCACTTTTAATGAAGAGTTGGTCTTAAGGATTCTTTTTAGCTACTTTTTTTCCTAAGTTTTGATTTTTTAAATGTAAATAATTACTAAAGACTAGCTAAACTGCTATTAAAGGTTTAGGGACTTAAAATGTGAACATTTTTGTCTATCATCATAAAATTTAAGCCAAATCACTAGGTCTGTTTGTTCATAAATTCAGAAAAATGCATTGAAATAAAATATTCATGCTACAAACCTCTCAATTGTATTGCTGCATTGAGCATGCATGGCAGAAGTAATCCAAAAACATATTTTCAGTTGTTTTGTACATAAGCATAGGTTTTATTTTTTTAATTATGGCATTTTTAAGGAGGAAGATTTCCTGTCCATTCCAATATTTCTGGATTGTATCTGACTTGCTACAAATTTTTTTGATATTTATAAAAGTAAACTGGAAAGATGTACAATTTCCCTGAAGCTAAAATCAACCCCATAGAGCAGTGGTGGGTGTTCTATCTTCTCCCACCCACTACAGAGGCAGAAGACAAACCTACCTTTCCAAAGTCTCCAGCCCATATGGATACAAACACTTGAGACTGCACTTCTAACAGCCAGACCATGCTCTGCTTTACAAATAAACAACTTGTCCCATTCAAGCATCTATTAATTAAAAGTCTCCAATATAGATTTTCCTTCAAAGAAAACCTTCACACATCTACTCCACTAGTGCTTACAGAATTCCAATTTATACTTCAGGATCAAACAACAAAGCATTGTAAACTTTTTTTCTCTAAAATCCAGTTCCCTTCTGTTTATCCTCCTTTTATCAGGTTTTTTTAAACCAAATTTGAATTATTTCTTTTTATATGGTCCAGGGTTGTATATTTATTAGTATGATTAATGTGATTAAGATGATTAATAACCTCAAACAGTTCTCATGCTTGATAGAAGGGATGAAGAGCAAGGCAGAGATCAAGCAAGAGGCATTCTTAGTTTCCATGGGAGGCCTCCAGTTGGAGTTTAAATATTACTTAATCATTGAGCTATGCACTGGAAAAAATGCCTTTGTAGGCAACAGACTTCATTTTACAGGGTTTTTTCCCCTGCATATTTTTAGATTTACTTTTCCCCCTTTATCTCACCCTATTTTCTGTAGAATGTTTTGTCAAAGACTTCTGCTCATACTCATGTCTGAAGTAACCTTTAGTTTTCATGGCTTGAGCAATGTTTCCATGAGGTGTTTTATGTCCATTGATACCCCATAAACAATGCTGGGTCCTGCTATTCTGTTAGAATAAATCAACATAAGCTCCTTGCCTACAGAACTGAACTGGCTCACATTTGCTGTAAATTTGGCCAACTCTTTATTTAGTGATATACAAATCTGAGTCCAACTGCTGAAACTTGGAGTTGCACAAAATACAGTGACCATGAGAGACTCAATGCTTCTCAAACTTAGAATTAATATACTTTAACTCTCCAAGTTTGAAGTCTGAAATGATCCCAGTGAATTCAATTAAAATGCAAGAAAAAAAAATTAAAAAAGCAAACTCCCCATAACTTTCTGCCAAATGCTATACAAAACTTTGAGTTTAATTCAAGGTCAAGATAAAAATGAGATTTAGTGTCTTTTACCAGTCTGCTTATTCTCTATCTCAGTTAAAGGGAGGAAGGGAGACCAAAGCACACACAAAGCATCCATGATAAAAGCAAGGGACCACCTGGGGAACAGAGCCCTTGGCATCACTTAGCCATGATCCACTACACCTGGAAACGCATAAAACAAGGGATGGTGGCAGCTCTTCCCTGGGGATGATACCTGAGAAGAGTAACAGGGCACAGCAGGCTGTGCTGTCCCAACAGCAAAGGACTCAGCTCAGAAAGAGCCACCAAAACCTAGATATCAGTCTTTCTATATCAATGACAAGTGCTGCAACAAACTTGTTTAGAGGAAGTGTCACCCACACAGAGCCCTGGATTCCCACAATCTGTCCAGGATAGCAAACACCTCAGACTTGAGTGCCTCAGAGTAGCAGCTCTGGTGCACAAGTGACCAGGTTTGTAACAGGCTCAGCCAAAGCCGCTTCTCGCCGTTCAGCTCTTGTTGCTGTGAGGAGCCCTGGGCCAGGAACCAGCACTGAAATTCACACCTACAGACAGGCCAAGCGCAGAGCTGATAAGCTGGTGGGGTGGAGCCTGGATCCTAGCGTTCTGTGAGCACAGAAGGACCAGCACCCCAGCTGCTTCACATGTCCCACCCGCCTTGTTTGCGCCGTTAACATTTGTCACATCACATGTAGTACCTTCACAGCAGACTTCTGCTCTGAGATAATGCTAAGCAGGACTCGCTCCTGAGTGAGAAACTTAAGGTCCTTTGTGCTTTCATAATCTCTTCAGCAAGGCCAGAGTAAATCAAGGAGGAACTGGAGTAATTTTTAGATTAGAATAAATACACCAGTTATGGTTCCCCTGGCCTGATCATGCACACAATACCCCCACACATCGTGTATGATGTAAATAAACAGCTGTAAATAAAGATTTGCACTTTGAGGAAGCTGTGCTTCAGACCTTGAAGCACTATGTTTCCCTGAGCTTGGCAGTGAACACAGAGTTGTGATCTAGCAGCACAATTTTTCAGGATGCGTGTGTATCAGGTCAGCAAATACAGAGGAGGAAGAAACCAGGATATACTGCAAAGAGGGCAAGCAGAAAAACAAGTGAAAAACTGTAAAAGAAAGCTTTTGGGGAAGAAATTTGCAGAAATGGGGATAATATGCACTTGAATGGAAAGAAACAAGTAAAACTTTGGAACCATAAATGTGCTTCAAAAAACTGAGTTATTATATATTGCCATAGGATTTAAAGAAGTGATTTAAGCAACGGTCCCCATGTTTGCTTCACCTTCCACTCCTTCTCAATTCATATTTCTGCTGAGGTAACCTCCTCTTGGCCACCAAAATTGTTTTACTGGGCGATCTTCTCTTCATACTTATTTGATGGGTTAAATACCATTAAGTTTCTACATATTGCATACTATCCATAAGCTCATATATACACACAGCACATTGGGTGAAAAAAATACAGGAAAAGCCTACCACTTTGCATTACAGAAACAACTTTTCAGCTCGTTCCTGAGTATGTCACTGATGGAACCATGTACAGAGACTTTATTTCTTCACTCAGCTCAATGATTTGTGTGAAAAATTCCCTAATTTTTTTTTTTTTTTAAACTTTGGATCATTTCCGCAAGTAGCAGCTATTCAGAATACACAAACTGAGAAATGTTGACAAATCTGCCATCAGTTTATAGAAAAAAGGACTATCTGCTTCTTCATCTTTTTCTTTCTAACTCAACCTGTTTAATCTCAGACTTTTTTCAACAGCTGATAATGGTAGTGAACGTACTTTGCTATGAAGCTCTCAGCTGCAATTTCTTCAAGGTTATTCACAGTGTTTTACTGAATCACCTTTAATATTAGTTGATTAGTGCAGTGTAAAATTGATTCCTGACAGATCAGTTTCTAAAATGGTCTAGGAATGGTCTAATCAAAGGCAAGAAGGAACCTTCTAGGGCAGGCTCCAATTAAAATCAAAACAATACAATCCTAGCTCCATACTTAAATGAAATTACATTTCAGCTTCTTACAAAAGCATGAATTGAAATTACATTTCAGCTTATAAAAAAGAATTATTTGGCAGATCAGTTACTTACAATGGTTTTATTCCTAAATATTGTGCCATTCTGTGTTCTGCTGCTACCAAACTATCAATAAAATCCTCATCTCTTATAATTGAATTAAAAAACTGTGTCTAAATGTGATCTTTTTATACCTTGCTCTCAAGTGGACCACAAATCATTTTATCTTAGAGCTCACTTTGGGTTCAATCAAACTGAAACTTCAAGGCCTGTATTTAAGCAGTACCATGATTTAAAAGCTCATGGAGAAACAGCATCAAAATCATCTCTGGCATTTGCAATTCTCCTGACATTAAGGCTTGCATACATGTACTGGCCTAAAAGCTGTAGCATCATTTATTTCAACTTTGAAAACAAAAATCTAAACTTTCTTGTGAGAAAAAATTTGATTCAATGCATTTTCTTCCAGTGTGAATGGCAGCTTGAAAATAGATGTTATTCCAAGAATATAGGACTACTGGAGCAAAACCAGTTCATTTCACTGAGTTGTTTGCAAGATTAAGAAAACAGATTAATTTTCTGCAGAATTTGGACCTCTTCCCCACAAAGAATTGCAACAGGAAGGAAGCACTCAGTGAGCATCCCACTCAAGAGGGAAAATGTGTCTAATTATATGTCATCACTATCTGCAAAGCCTCAACAAAACAGAACAAAAAAAAAAAAGTCTTGCCAACTCTAATGCAGATGCAACCTCATTCTTCCTCACCAATAATTCAACAGTGCAGAAAATTTTTTCAATAAGAAACAACCCACTTTTGGAATCCTAAAAAACAAATGAATGGGAAAAGCAACACCCAACCACAGCAATAAAGCTTGTGGGGTTTTAGGGGGTACTCATTTCACAATGAATTTCTTTTCAACAGAAAGCTCTTTACCTCAGTCCAAAAACAAACAAGGAAAACTGCTTCCTCAAAATCTGCTACCCACTTTGTCACCTACTTGTTATTCCCTTCATTTTCATGCTCGATTTGAGATTTTGTCCTGTACAAAGGAAGAGGATGTTTCTGGCAGCAACCTGTCTTCAAATTCTGCAGAGACTCAAACCCTTCCTGTTCTGTCATCGTAATGACAAAGCGTCACAGTTTGATGCTGATGGGGAGAGACAAATTCTGTCTGCAGAAATGGAACTGGCTGCACTATTTGCAAAGGAACTTGGTGTGTCGGGCTCCTGTGACAAGGTTTTAGCAGCAGGGGCTGCAGGGGTGACTTCTGTGAGAGGGCAGCAGGAGCTGTCCCACCTTGGGCAGAGCCAGGTCCAGCTGGCTCCAAAATGCACAATGAATAAACAGAACCCGGGCCCATTTTCCCAAGTTTCCTCCATGGTCTGTGCACCTTGATAGAATCTATACACATAAATAATTATCTTCTGCATCTCAGAAGAGGCAGTAGCATGATGAAATTCCAATATTTCAGGGAAGTTCTTTTCCTGACTAAATCCTGGCAAGAGCCTGTGTGCTGCTAAGTGAAAAACAAGCCTTTGGAGGTTCAAATTGTTATCTCTGGAAAATTGTAGAAAGAAGAGTGACATCAGTGATACTAGTGCAGATTTTCAGAGGAGAAAAAAAGACCAGAGCTTAGCACAGTTTTACAAAAAAATATATACACACACATGTAACTTCTACCTCCTCACAAAATTGCTTATTTTCATTCTTTCCAGCAGCAGGGATCACAACTGTGAGTGTCCTTCCTACCGCATTAGTGTGAAATCAGCTCTGAGGAGGCAGTAGCAGATGCATCATTAAAAATGTGAGCTCAAGTGCTGGCCCCAAGCTGTCCCTGGGTTGTGCTCTGAGGTCTCCCATAATTAGTGATGAAGCAGCTTTCAGATCACTGGGAGCACATCTGCAGCAGAGCAGGTGGGGAAATCAGTCACTCCTCCCAGCATTTCTTCCAGGTTTCCTATTTACAGCAAAACTCTCCCTCTGCGCTGACAGGAACAAACCCAGAAACCCAACATTCTCACACACCACCACCAAGAAATCCTTCAACACTGCATTCAGTTGGGAATCTCTGCTTGGTAAGTCTTTAAAAGTTCATTCATGCCATGAATTGAAATTCATGCATTGAAGTCAGAGTTGAGGCACTGGGGCTCCTGAATCTTCCATGTCTTGTGCATAAACACCCTTTCCACAAACAGTAACATTAAAATAAAGACCAAACCAAGAAACCAAAACTGAACTGGCAATGAATGCAAAAGGTCTATTTATGTCATTACCAGGAGAATTTCCAAATCAAATAAAAATATGCTGGAAATCTCTCAGGATTTTTGGGTGCAGTTAGTTGTTATTTTGTATGGGAGTTTGGGATTGTTTTTTGGTTTTTTTTACAAGTCCTTTTTTTTTCCTCAAGAATTTAAGCTTGCAGTCTGCAGAAACAGTTTCATGGCTTCCAGGTAATGTAACAACAAAGGCATCAGGTTTTCTAACTGGCATAGGAAACTACTGAAGAAGCTGTATCATATCTTAAAGTGCCAGTTTTAATGAAAGCTTATTTCACCTCATCATCTTAATGACAGGTTGTATAATTCTATGTCAAACCCCTCAAAATGTTGCCTGTCACTAAAAACATGTCTCAGCTATCACTACCTTCCACTTTTCAGGCAGCGATTTTTATTCTCATGTGTTTTATTTAGTCAAGATTTAGGCTTACCTGATTTCCTTTTTATAAAACACAAGACTTTCAACCACCAGCAGATAGTTCCCTGGGCACATGTTCTGCAATAAAACATTTGTGTGATTGTTTTGATTTATTTCCTCTTGCCTCAGTCAGGTTTCAGGAATTGAGCTGCTTGTACTCCTACCCTGTGGGGATTAACTTAATGACTCGCTTTGTTCAATCTGTTTTGCGCATCCCAAAGTCAATGTGATGCAGTGAAAGCCAGATGGGGGTTGAGGAGAGGGGGAAAAAGTCAATCATTTCACCAATAGCACACAAACAGAGACTGTACAGAAACTGGTTGGATTGTCTGAAAGCTATTTTATGCTTGTCCAGCCTCTGTTTCCTGAAAATAATATCCCAGTTTCAGTCCCACTCTTCTGTCACTGCACTTGCTCCTACTAGCATACAAACACACATATTACAAATAATTTTCATTGTATATCCATATTTTTCTAGAAAACAATAATACATCTTAAATTAATTCATCTCCTCCTCACCCCACTTGAGTGAAAAATTTCATTCTTCAGATCATTATTTACTGGATTACAGTTTGGAGCTGGGATATGGGTTTGTAGAGGCCCAGAGAAGTTGACTTTGTGCACAGGGTGGCCTGTGGAGGTACATCCTCACCACCCCCACCTCACCATGAGCAGAGTTCCTCAGAATCACTGTTCCCAGAATTAAGAGGTGTCCAAAGAGCACCTGGTTTTTAAACCATCAGCCTTGGAAAAATATTCACACCACCTGTAGTTCCTGGAGAGCAGCACAACCCAGCAAAGCACAAGTGCAGGAATGAGGCCAAGAAGTGGCCATGCACTGGAGGGGAGAATTAAGACCCCCCCCAAAGCCTCTGACCCATTTACAGAAAGGCCTGAAAGAACAGACTTGTATGAGAACTCATTTGCACTGCAAGTGAAAAACCTGTCCACAAATACATGCCAAGCCTGGGCATTGCCCCCAGGACCCTGGACACCTCTTCAGCCAGACCAGCACAGCTGGACTGATGCTGAAATCAGGGCTGACATCCCTTCAGCTGGAAGCTGCACTAGTGATCTCTTTTTCTCTCTTTTCCTCTTTCTCTTCCTATTTTTTTCCTCTTCCTCTTTTTCTCTCTATTTTCCTCTCTCTTTCCCCCCCCCTCTTTAATCCATCTCCTCCTTTTTCTCTCTCCCTTTACCAACACCCCAGAACCCACTGCCATGTGCTTGCATAGCAGCTAGGGACTAATATACCAATTTCCTTGCCAAGTTTTATTTACCAATAAAACTTTCTTTTTGTTGTTTATTTCAATCATAAGCATTTCTAAATCCTCCATGTTTCCTTCCCCTTAAGGGCGGGTGGTTGCAGGGGATCAGGAGCACCACAGCTGTTATCAAATGTACAAAATGTGGCTAGGTGCTGCAAGAAATGGGAAAATAAGGTTTTCTGAGCTTCCCCAAACATTGCTTTTTTACTCTAAGTATGTTTAAAGGTACTATGAGAATTGCCTCTCTTTACATCAGCCTGAGCTGGGGGGGAGGGAGGGAGTAGTGTGGAAAGGCAAGAATAATGGAGAAAAAAAGGAGACAAACTTACTTCCAACAGGAAGCACCTCCAAACAGCTGAATGTATCCAGAACTCACATCCAGAGCTGTAACTGTTCTTACTGTATTTCTGAGCTTTTAAAAGAAGGAGCAATAGCTCAGGTCCTAAGCCATTCTTAAGTATTAAGAATGTTTATTTCAGCTTTGTGCCTGAAGCAACTCAGAATTAATGGCACTTTTTGCTTGTGGCAATTTCTTTTTTATTTATTTTATTACTTTATGAGTAAATTTGTTCTTAATAATTTTCTCTGCAGGGAACAGGAAGACATTTATTTCCACAAGGAGCATTTCTCTTTCCTGGGGGTTCTAACAGTTACATTAAAAAAAACCAGGGGGAAAAAAAAAAAGAATGTACAACAAAGTTTTAAAAGGATATATACACTCCTCTCACTGTGAAATACCATCTTTTTTTTTTTTTCAAGCACTGACAGCAAATTGGTTCTTTTAATTCCCAGGCATTTCAAGAACAGCATGAGACTTGCAAAGGCAAGAGAAAACAATACAGAATAAAAAGTACTGATTAACTCGTGGTGGCTCATTGAGTCAGAATGTGGTTCCCTACTGTGCTGCCTCTAAAAATCTTAAATCATCCTTCCCTTCCTGAAGCACAAAGAACAATTTGATCTCTCAAGGTAAAAAAGTTAATTTCTTCAATCCAAAATAGAAGTTTTTTAAAGGTGAAGGACCTTAATAAATTGCATTGTTAATTACAAAATCTAATTAAAATGTCCACCAATGTATTACTAGACATGGGTTTAGGTTTTTTTTTTTCTTTTTCAAGACAATCAGATACAGGTATTTCTTACAAAATAGCCGCACAGGTTTATGCTAAGAAAACACTTTCTTCTTGGTCCTACTTCATTGCTCTATTACTGGCTCCAGTTTTAATTGTCCAAATGAAAAGGTGTTACCATCAGGATCCTTGAAGTACCACCACAGAGAAATAGCATTCCCTACCAGCTGGCACCTCTCCAATGTTTTTCAGTATCTATTGGTTTCTTTTACTAGAAGTTGGTAAACTTCCCACCCATTTCTTGGGATCTTTATTACTTCCAAAAAGTAAGGTGTTACTACTTGAATTACTTTATTACCAGTACAGTGAATCAGGGATGGGATAACACACAACAGGGATGGACAAAGCACTTAAAGACCCCTCCATTTCTTTTTTTCCCAGAAGCAGTCCAGTGATTTTTTCCTTCATTTTTCTTTGTTTCTTGATAATGTGTTATGAATTTCTATTTGGAAACCACCAATACATTCACCATGTCACCAAATTGTTCTATTCAGTGGGGGGTTTTTCCATAGCTGTCCCAGGCCTTTTCCCCAATTTTAGTCTTTCCTCACTACAAAGTTCCTTCTCTTTACCCTCTGTGGTTGTCTTCACTCTCTTCCAGGCATTTGAGCTTTGAGCAGTGTAATGCCAGCTCATTGCCTGTTTATCTGGTAGATGCAAGTGATCTGTCATTTTTGACCTTATGCTTTTGTCAGTGCATCTCTTCACATTCCCATTTATCGTTCAAATCCTCTCTTTTTGCATCCAGCTGACTCCAAAATATTCAGCTGATGTGTAAATTCATTCCTAAGATTTTATTCACATGACCTACAGGATGAATAAAGGAGAATGAAGCCAGAAACATGAAATAAAAGTTTCTCTGGGTGTTTCCAGACTTTCCTGCAAGCAGAGAGATTTTATAATACATTTCTCCCTTTGCAGTAGAGTTACAAGCTTCAATGACCAAATCCTGCCTTTTCCATGCTGCAGTTCTCCCTTGCATGTCACACATCATCTCTTGGTGTGCACCCAGCCTTGCCTATCTCAGAGGGTTTACTCACACCATAATGCTTCGCAAATAGGGGCCCTGAACTCAGGCGCTAAAATAACAGACACCAATTAGCCCAAACACTGATGAAGAAAAGGAGTTTTTGAACTTAGCTGTCATCAGCCATATCAGGAGAGAGAAATAGCAAAGTTTTGTCTTGGGAATATGAGATTAAAGCACCAAAATATTAAATTAAACATTGTTGTGCTTTGGTAAATGTCAACAACTACCTCAGTGGAAGAGTGACAGACCTCTGGCAGAGGAATTCAGTTTAAAAGAGCAGATTTCAAAAAGAACCTATTTTACTCTTTAAAAGGAACTGTCAACACAAGTCACAAAGGATGACAGACAAAAATGACATTAGGAACAGCCTTTTAAAAAACCTGTCATCCCAGGAAATCAATATAATATATGATAGCCTCTGCTATCTTGAGATTTAGTGTCCAAATGAAAACCTTCTTTCCTAATTTCATTAAAAACAATTAAGGTATTTAGCATTTTGGGAAGACACCAAAGCCTCCAATTTATATAAAAGAGTAACTTCCACTGCAAATATATCTCAAAATTAAAAATTATCTCAAAGAAAAAGGCATTAATAACATTTTAGCCTTTATCTTTACTATTATCAGGACAGCCAGTTTGTGTTCTGTATTCGTGTCTGTACAAACAAAAAATAAATAGAAATATATAGAGAAATAATGTAACATATAGAAAATAAAATATACATGTGTATGTGCCAGCAGTGGATTCATGAGTTGTGCAGTATACATTGTCCAGGTCAAATGCCTTCTGTACAAATAGCACATCATAAAGCAATGCAGAAATATAATTTTCGCTTATCAATCTAATTTACTTCACTGCTTCAAATCAGAACTTGCAGCTAATCCTTTTGAGATATTGAAACCTCCACATAACATCAGATTTCTGGCCCTTGTTATCATCTTTCCACATTGTAAATCTACAGTGACATCCATAAATCCATAAAAGCTACTGAGCTTGAATCTAATAACCAAAAACTAAGTAATGAATTCCTACCTTGTCATTTTACTCTGTATTTACAGAAAGGCCTCAAAGGCTGATATGTCTGAGCTTCTACTATAAACAGACTTGTGCAATCTATTAGTGGGGTTAATGAAATAAAGACAGATTAGCTAAAAAATATTCTTTATATCCCATTAGTAGCTATAATTGAGGCCTATGTACCACACACGTATTTTCTATCACATATTTTTATAAGATAGTCCTGGTCTAATTGTAGGCAGATAAAACTATACCAAAGCAGAGATAGTTTAGATCCAATATACAGAAGTATCTTTTCTCCATCACTAGTTATCACTATTTCTGTACACATAATTACCCACCAAAACAAGAGTACAAGCAGCCAGAAAAATAAAATTGAAAAACAGTCAGTGTGTGGACTACAGGTCTGGACAAATTAAAGAAGACCTAGAATTGCACAACCTAGATAATTAAATACTTTGGTTTATTGATATAATAAAAAGAAAAGCTCAGAAGTCTGAATACACTAACTAGAGGATCTCAATATATATATTTGTTGTCATCTTATTGCAGGGGTTCCATACTGTTCTCTCCTTACCACAAAAGTTTCATACCTTCTTGGTGTTTTCTTATGGGCAGCACCTCAGAGCACTGACTCTTTCTTCTTCACAAAGTAGCCAACTGATGCCAGTTCCCCTCTCACCCAGCCACCCCACTCTTTTACAGCACTCTTCTTCTCATTAGTTACAGCTGTGGCCTGTTAAAGTCAGGTCTCCTCCTAATCTTTGATAATTGGCCCAGCTGCAACTCCTTAGGGATAAGATTACTTTCTACACTGTCTTTATTTTCTTATATTCTATCCCCCTACATACAGTAATATTGTATATATAGTATAGTGTATATATATATATATATACACACATACAGCGCAAAATAAGGAGTATCGATATACATAAGAAATGCATTAACTATGGGGAAATAACACATACAAGAAATACAAAACTATAGGAGGTTCATATATACAGGAGGTTAATATATACTACAAGAGGTTAATGTACACAGGCCCTGTCCAGAGGGCCCACAAGCACAGCCCTGGGCACCAGCATCTCTTTCAGCGGCCAGAGAGCAGCAGCTGCTGGAGCCCATGCAGCAGAGTCTCCTCGCTGCACCCCAAAGATCATCTCAGCCACGAGGCTTTCCTTCTCTGTGCTGAGCTGAACTCAACAGGAGCGGCTGGAGCTTTAAACACCAGTGGCAGGATTGAGGCAGCAGCATCCAGGCTAACCTCACAAAGCGACAGAACCACTGGGCAGTTTTCTCCACATCCAGATAGGAGCCAGTGCAGAGGGTGTGCAGGAGGCTGGGCTCCTGTTTCCTTCTCAGCTCCTGCTCAGGGTGGTGGAGGAAACGCAGCATGTCCTCCCTCAGCTGCCCACTGCTGCAGGTGCATGGCAGCTCCACACACACCCAGAAGTTCCTCTGGGCCATACCTGCAGTGTCCAGCTCCAGGTGGAAGGCATGTCCTGGAGGGGGACTCGGGGGTACAAGCACCTGGTACACAATGTCTCCTGCACAGGCACTCCAGCCTTCAAAGGTGCTGCCCACTCCGATGGTTTCTTGTGGCACTGGGCAGAAACTGTGTGACAAGGCTTGTGCTAAGACATCTGTCAGTTTGCCATCAGGTCACAAGGCACTCAGCAACCTTTGTCCAGCTCCACAACAGGCAACTGGATGCGCTCTGCTGAAATGCCTCCAAGGTTACTTTTAACATTGTGGAGCTCATCTTCCTCAGTTGCATCGTGTTTGCCTTTACCATTCCCAGCGGAACTGACTTCCTCTCCCTTCTCTTCACTGTTCAAGTCTTCCTTTGCACCATGGGAGCCTTGTTTTGCTCTGTTTCCACTGTGGCCTTCTTCCTTCCCATCCTTGTCGTATTTTTCCACATTTGCATCCTTACATTCTAAGGGTCCTTTGCAACAAGGTTGTCTTCTTCCTCCTCCGTGCTCCTGCTGGAGCTTTCCTTCTGGCCACTGTTCCCTGGATGGTGTCTAAATGTCCCACTGTCAGTTGCAACTGGTTCCCTTGGTGTATTGCAATAAATTACACGCTATTCCACTTTCCTCATGCTGGAAAGCACCCATTCCTTATTCACATAACTTGTTTCTACAGTTTTACAGACATCCTGTGTGACTCCAATTGTTTAGTAGCTTTCTTTCCAGTTACTTTATTGGTTAGTAACAAGTTAGGCTGTATTGACAGGTCATTCAAACTCCCAATGTGGAAGCGGAGGAAAAGTTGTTTGTGAGAGATAATTTTCTTTTTTCAATCTAACCATGCAAAAACAGTTTATACAGGTACTAGTTCTTTTTTACCCAGGAACAGATTGTTACGCTAATGACCTGGTTCTACGAAGATTGCTTTCACATCTGAACTAGCAAATGCCTAGCCTGACAAGGAGAGCAGGCTTGATTTTATGAAGCCTTTCTTTAGGATTTTTCTACCTCACTGCAACGTGGGTACCGACCTCTGTGCTTGTGGGGCTGCTCTTGGCACCTAAGTGACAGCACTGGGTGCACAGTGGTGAATACCCTGGTGGTGGCACAGGGCTTGTCCATGGCAGGATCTCTGTTCCTGCCGATCCCCGACAAGAGGACCTCGATGGCTAAGGGGCATTTCCCAGGGGTGATGAGCATGTGTGGTGGTGATTTCCAGCGGGCAACTCCCAATGCCAACAGAGCACAGTGTTCTGCATGTCCTATGAGTTCATTTGTGCCGTGCCAAAGCCCTGCAGAGTGTCTGGGAGGAGCAGAAACTTCATTTTTCCCCCCTCCCAGGGACACCAGGGCTGACTCTTGCTTGCTCCCTACCCTGCCAGAGCTTCCAGGGACTTGCAGAGCCCGTGTGAAATGGCCAGAATGGCCTGAGAGGGCAAGGGGAACACAGGGCAAAAGTCATCTTTGTAACCACCGTGCTCTTCAGTGGCTGCCACACCAGGGAGATCATGGAGAGGAGCACTGAGAATTGTTTGCCTTTGTTCAAAAGCGCTTTTTAGAACAGTCCCTACTCCCAGCTAGTCACAAATTCACTACTAGTGCAATTAACCTATACTGCATCTAAAGTTGTTCAGATTTACACAAAGCATTTACCACTTCCATATTGTTTTCAATAATGCATTTTTTCCAACTTCTACTAGAGATACCTGATTATGAAATAATTTTTTTTCATCTCACTGAATCAAGACTGTTTTTGCTGTAATACTTCATTAGGCATAAATTTTTTAGATTGACCATCAGATCTTTGAGATCCTCAAGCTGAAGACAAAATAGCACACCTTTGAAATAATACCAAATGTCAGCTCTCCCCCACCATCAGGTTGGAGTTATCTGGAAGAAAATTCTGCCTATGCAAGGCATTGTGTGAGCACTAACTTATTCATTTCATTTAAAACTAAATGCTATGGTGTTTTGTATTTTTTTTTCTTTCATTAACAGCTCTGATTTATTGAGGGATTTTTTTCCTTTCATTGTGTTAGGAAGACGTCCCATGATCATTTTCAGTGTGACATCTTTAGGGAGAAGTGACAGCAGGAAGTGCAATGCCAGCAATATTATCAATCTATGCAGCTGTTTCTATGTGCCACCACACAGAAGACCAAATGGCCTTTTCATCCAGCTTAAAGTTGAGCCAGGCTGCACATCTAAATATATTTTGCTTTTATTTCCTCAGCTTGTCAACTTTAAAGGATGAACTGAGACAAACAAAAAGGGACAACACTAGTGGTGGCCTGTTACATTTCAAAATACTTACCTCATACACAAGACCTCGAAAAAGGAGTGTCACTCAATGCAGGGGATTGACTGCTAAATAGCATTGTAATTGCTAATTTGGCAGACATATGGTTTTAATGAGGCTGGAAGAAAAATCCTTTTCTACTGGTGTAGTTGAAAACTATGAGCTGAGAAACAATTATTTAGTCTGAAACAAGATTTGTTACATAAACCCATAAAAAGCCATTGCTAAAGGATTTCTACTTCTTTACCCTCTGTTAGTTCTCTTACATCAGCCTTCTCAGGGAGCTCTTATAATGGAAAAATCATAATGTCAGGGTAATTATCAAATGCCAAGGCCTTGGAAAATGTCCTGCTTCCTCAGATACCACTGATTTTAATTCTTGGGTTTGCTTCCTTTTCCCATAAACAATAATCCACTTGCTGAATGAGACCTTTCCTTGTCTTTTCAAATTCTAGAGAATTTTTGCTAATTACAGCATTCCCAGTGCAGAGAAATGTGTTTGCACTTTTCAGACTCGAAGCTCAGCCTGGAAGAGGAGGAAAAAGGAAAGGAGAAGGGGGGCAGAGGGGCTAAGTGAAAGAAAGAAAAAGATGAAAAAATCCTCACAGTGTAGGGCAAAGCCAGCACTCCAGCAGAAGTTCTGTGAGAAACACTTCCCCACAGTGTGAATACTGCACCCTGATGATAAAGTAAAGCTCTTGCAGCCACACAAATTCCAAAAGCTTATGCTGACTCCCTTTGATCCAGACATCTGACAAAATCAGCAGCATCTCTCTTAAATGAAAGTAAATTTTTGCAAATAATTGAACAATTCCACTTCAACAGTTTCTCTGCTTGGTGGATAAGGAATTGGCTGGATGCTCACACACAAGGAGTTGTGGTCAGCCAAGTAGAGACCAGTTAAAATTGGTGTTCCTCAGGGTGTGATAGTTGAACTGTCACTGTTTAACACTTCTGTTGTCCATGTGGACAGTGGGGTGGAGGGCACCCTCAGCAGGTTTGCCAACAGCAGGCTCTGTGTGCAGCCTCTGGAGGGCAGGGATCCATCCAAAGGGATGCTGACAGCCTGGAGAGGCTCAGAGAACCTCATGGAGTTCAGCAGGGCCCAGAGCAAGGTCCTGCACCTGGGCTGGGGCAATGCCCAGCACAAACACAGGCTGGGCTGAGGATGGATGGATGGATGGAGAACAGCCCCCAGGAGAAGGGATGGGGGCGTTGGAAGCTCAGCAGGAGCTGGCAGGGAGCACTGACAGCCCAGAAAGCCAAATGTGCCCTGGGCAGCAGGGCAGGGAGGGGATCCTGCCCCTCTGCTCTGAGATCCCAGCTGGAGCTCTGCATCCAGCTCTGAGGTCATCACAATAAACAGAATATGAACCTGTTGGAGCAAGGCCACAATGATCAGGGAGATGGAGCACCTTGGAGACAGTCTGAGAAAAATGGGCTTGTCTAGCCTAGAGAAGGCTCCAGGAAGACCTCATTGTGGCCTTGCAGTTCCTAAAGGGGGCCTAAAAGCACCTTTTTACAAGGGTGTGCAGTGATAGGACAAGGGGGAATGACTTTTAACAAAATAATGTAGATTTAGATTAGATATTAAGAAGTTCTTCATGTGAATGGGAGAAGACATTGGAACACGGCCTGGAGCAGCTGTGGCAAACCCATCCCTGGAAATGTTCAAGGCCAGGTTGGATGGGGCTCTGAGCAGCCTGTTTTAGTTAAAGGTGTCCCTGCCATAGGCAGGGAGTTTGGAACTAGATGATCCTTAAGGTCATTTCCAACCCAGGCCATTCTATGATTCTGTGAAATTCAACCTGAACCATTCCTTGTTTCCTTGACTATGATGGTCAGAGAAGTGCTACCCCTTTTTACGGTATGGGATGGAAAAAGATTGAATGTTCTTGTCAAGAAAAAGGACATCTTAAAAGGCTGGTGTCGGTGATCTTTAGGCTGTCTCCTGATCTTTTAAGAAATTCTATGAGAAAATGGGGAAATTATTGAGCACTCATATAAAGATAAGGTTTACAGGGCAAAAGTTCCTCCTGCCTGTTTTGACAGGGGACTAGAATGCCAGGGCAATTTAAAAACATGCCAGGACAGTAGAAGTGGACGTGTACAACCATCTTCCCCGATAGAATCCTACCAGAGAAAAGAGATCAGCAACCAGGCTTTGAACTGGCAAAGCCAGACAAAGCAATTTCTACATATTGCTCTGTGTGTTAGGAAAGAGGCACCAAAAGTTGATTCCAGGCAAAACTGAACTAGAAAGTCAACTTAAAGAGAATAAAAAACAACTATCTACTTCCTGCTGTCCCCTCATCCCTGTAAAGATATCTGGCATACCCTTCAACTCCTTCTAAGCTCAGGAGAGTTTTGCACAAGCAGCACAAATGTGTCATCCTTTTTTGTGATGACAAATTGGTGTTTAGCCAACTATCACTGCCTAGCAGTCTTTTGCAGCAATCTTTTCAGAATTTCACCTTAATTTCAAGTAATTTCTCCCATTTATTGGGTTCCTTTTGAGCTATAGGTTAAGAAATTAATAAAAAGAACATATTATACCTAGGATAGACCTCTGACCTCATGCATGCAATTTTATTAGAATAACTGGAATAGCAATACCTAGGATAGTTTGAATAATTCAATAATTAGAATTCAGTAGATGGAATGATTCATTAAATAGTTTAATAGTTAGAAAAACAATTCAATGATTCCATAGTAAGAATAGTTAGAAAGTTTAAGTAACTTTTACCTTCAGTGCATGGTCTGGTCTAGGGGTGCATCTTGATGTGATTGAGCTAAGCAGGAAAAGCAGCTGCTAAAACTCCTACAGATAAATGGCATTTTTTCAGGGGATCCACTGCACTGATGGGGCCCTGGACTGTGATTTTCTGACAAATGGCAGGTCCTCACTGCAAAGAACCATGTTGAAGAGGAAGAAAACACTAAACATCTACAGTAAAAACAAAAAAGGGACGAAGAAAAGTAAAAGTACTCTTTTTGGATATAATTTTTATTGATACTTCTAGCCATAGTTAGAAAAAATAAATAGAATGGCACTAAGCCTAGGGAAAAGAATTTATATATTAAAAAGTAAATTAATGTTGCTACAACATACACAGGTGTTGCAGTAGCTGTATCTCATAGAAAATACTTTAAATGTCCTGCATATTTCTGCTGTTACAAATGCTCCTAATTTATAATGTTCTATGGATTTTAATTGCATCGCTCCAGCTCAGCGCTTTTCCTGGACTTAAAAATTATAATTTTTCTGCATCATTCCTCAAGTGCAACACAAGGCTAAAGCAAATGAACTGTTTCTGTGGGCTCCTTCACCATCTACAAGCATAACACAGTAACTACAGCATAAGAAAAATCTTTTTGTCAAGATCTGTGGGTGACTTCGCCACAGCCTCCTCAACGGTCTGAAGGAAGTAGTGCACCCATTCCACAGGCAAAGCTGAGGCTGACATTCCACTATCTTTGCCCAGAAGTAATTTCCTGCTTTGTTTCATTCAAGTTGATTTTTGAGGGGCCAATTTTCAATGTGTGCTTCAAAAGAATAAAAATTATCTCCTACACATATAGCTGTTTTCTCTTTTTCTTCATTGTTTTTCCCTATTCTGATAAGAAAACTAATTAAAATAGATGATTCCTTCAAAAAGAAGAGCTGGAAAGTTCTAAATACAATGAACTCCACTAATTGCAAGCTTTGAAGTCAAAAATATTTTTGAAATGTATTAAAAGAGCAAAATGGTTGATTATAGTTCTTAAGCCAACATAAAGCAGCCGTAGATGCAAGATGGAAAATCTGAATAGAACATCAGCACGGCCTTGATCCTATGCAATATTGTCCACTGAGCTAAACAAAAAGCTGACTTGGGGGAGAAAACATTTTCTGCCATTCCAAGAATAGATATATAGTTAAAGAGCAATGTGCCAAGCAGAGATGGCACAATACTGAGTTTTTAGAACATAAAACCCAAGAAAAACAAAAGTTTAGACACACAGTTCAATGCTCTTTCTTTGCCATACCTAAAAAAAATCTTTATATATTATGAAGAATTAATAATAAAATACTGCTTTTTTTAAAATATAAAAAAATGTTACTGAAAGGAAAACTTTCTTCCCACTCTCCAAAAATGTCAGGCAACCTGTTGTGGCCTGTGCACGGTCTGTAACGCACAGTCACTAATGACTGGTGAGTGGTTCCATATCCTCACTAATTTTTTGCAAAGTATCAAAGAAATTACTGAACTGAGAAGAAAGAGATTAAACTAAAAATTAACTTCATCCATCACTCTTTATGAGCCATGAAAAAAGTCTTCAGAGGGAATAAATCTTTGTACAAGAGACTACTGCTGTTGAGAACTTTCTGTGCTTGAAAAGCGTGAATACCTTAAAGCTTGTCAGCTGTTCTGTTGACATTTTGCTCTTTTGATTAAATTTCCTGTGCTGTTGTGTATAATATGAAATGGTGGCGAGTTGCTGTTGCATTTCAAAAATACCTTTGCTGTATAAACACTTTAGCAGTCTATTTAAATTCTTAGATGTATTATTACTGGCCCGGAGCTCTTCTGAATAGCAGTAATAAGCTTGAGAAGCATGTTTATTAGCACTGCTAACATACAGCAGTAATTAGCAATTACAGCACTCTCCTCAGGTTCCAAATGTTCTAGGAGTCTCAAGGAAGGCCTTTTTTTTTTTTTTCAAAGCACAAAGAAGAGTTCAGTCTCTTTCTTATTTGCAAAAGACATGACACACAAGATTAGAGGATGAACTGAGGTGTTTTAAAAACATGGACTTGCCAAGCCACAGCTAGAATCACAAGGACAGTGAGGTCTGAATTCCTAGCTTTCAGTTCCAGCCTTAAGAGTGATTTAAAAGGATATAAATAAATAAATAAACAAACAAACATTATTTTTCTTATCCTCTTGACCAGAAATCCCCATGCATGCAGTCAAGCATTCTTCACAGGTTGGGTGACCTGTAAAGCTGACAATAATAGCGGATACTCTGAATCTTTACCTGCACACAAAATCTCTAGCCTCACTGAAAAGCCACAGATTTTTGAACAACAGTGATTCTGGACAGAAAAGGCTTCTTAAGGATTCATTTCCGAGGTTGTCAAAGCACCCAGACAAGCTTCCTAAGAAAAACTCAGCTAATCCTCCTTGCAGAAGCACGATTCACACCTCCTCTCCCTGGCTTTGTCGGAGCTTCATTGGGATGTGTTTAGCGGGGTGAAATGGGCTGAATTCCCAACTTCAGCGCCTGCAGAGCCTGGCCTATAACCTCCTGTGCATCTCCAGCTCTGACTGAGGTCAGGAGCAGATTCAAGAGCTGCTGAGCAACCATGCCCTGTGAGAGGAAGGCTTCCACAGAGTATCACCATCCACAGTTTCAGCAGGATATCGTCCGTGTGAAAGTCTTAAATGAGGACTATCGCATCCATGGAAATGCTGAATTCAGCTTTTCTCAACTGAAACATGAGATTTAGAGGGCTTTGGATGCTTTCCATACAAGAGCTCCACTCTTGGTACACACTGTTAATTTCTTCCCCCTTGAACCCAAAGGAAAATTTTACTCTAAAGACAAATATTTGTTTGATAAGGCTGCAAGATTAAATTTCATGATTTATCTAAAAACAGGTGCAGGCTTTGGGCACTTACTATCAAAAGAGAAAAGGGGAGATGCTCTTTAGCAGTATGTTGTTTTGCACAAAGTTGAAAAATTAACTTTAGCCAAAGAAATTGAGTTTTCTAACAGCATTTGGCTAAACAAGTGCTTCATACACAAAAGCAGATGAAGAACCACTATAGAACTGCCCCTGGATCTTTTTAAACCCCAAATGAATGACAAAACAGGTGCCCTTCTGTGTCCCTGGCCTCTGCTCAAGGTTTCCCAGGCTGACATATCCTAGCAGCAGCCACAGGATAAGTCCTTCAGATGCTTCACATTTTAAGGTGCTCAAGACTGTGGTGACAGAACAGAAATGTTTGACCAAGCCAGCCTGGGATTATGCATAGATCTCAAGGAAACCATGACTTTACTGGGATAACATTCTGGTTTTGTCATTTCTCAAAAGAAACTCTGCTCCTGAATTACATCTCCTGGGAGAAAAATGCCCCAAAGCAAAACTACTGTTCACTTCACATCCAGATGGAAGAAATGTGGTTGTGGATGAAAGGATGGCTGTTGTAAGCAGAAGTGTGAGAAAAGCACACTTGAAACCTAAGTGTCTGTATAATCTTATTTTATTCAGCATTTTGAACCCACATCCTAGAACTAAGTATCCCACATGGCACCATGGTTTGCAGGTGACTGAAGTATGAGGGAAATACTGTGCTAAAAATATATATATAATAATTTTTTAAAAGATTCCTTTTTCACAAACTGCAGTAGTAAATTACAGATATTTACAGCAATTTCTCCTCCCACCTTCTTTAAGCTTTGAAGTCTGAATGGGGATGACAAACATATCTGAACAAAACCTTAAGAGCAGCAGAATCAGCACTTGGTGACACTGTTCCTCCCTTCATATACCAGGAGGCTTTGTGGTGATCCATTTCTGACATTTTCAGCAATAAAGAAGAAAGAAAAAGATGCTGCCAGCAGCTCTTTGCAAACTTTCAATTGATGGCCAAGAATGATAAGGGGTGACCTCTAACTCCTGTGTCTGACAGGCAACTCTCCAGTTAGGAGGGGTGAGACTCATTCCTGTCAAGCACAAACGAGGAAGGATTGGAAAGAAAAATGTTGCTGTGTATCAGCTTTAGAGTCCTTTCTGCTGCTGTGTATCAGCTTTAGAGTCCCCTCTGCCTTTCTGAAGAGCCTGGATTGGCCAGCACTCCCAGCCAAGAGGCATTACCTGGAGGGAACACGAAAATCTGAGCCTGCCCACTCACAATGTAATTCCCTTGCACAAAAAAGAGTAAAGGCTTCTCTTGAGGTTAAGGGATTGAATATGGTCAAGTCTAGAGAGCCAGGTTCAGGAATCTTCTCTTCCTCCCAAAATTTAACAGAGCAGCAGTCCAACTGAGATGTTACAGGAAAGGGCAGTTGCTCATCCATCAAAATATCAGGAGTTAGTGGTTTTGCTGTATTGGAATTCAGTAAATCCTTCCACAACCTGCAGTGCAATAAGAGAAGCAGATGGACAGAATTAATTATGGAAGAACTTTGCAAAAGTAGTGGAATGAGGTATTTTAGATGCTATTTTTCCATAAAACACTAAGAAATCTTCCAATTTCAGCATCTTATTCACAATTTAGATGCTATTTTTCCATAAAACACTAAGAACTCTTCCAATTCCAGCATCTTATTCACTCAGCACCTTCTCAAATATGCTTCTAGTTTCACAGTAATAGAAAACAAATTTTCCCAGCATTTTAATTTTTAAAAAATTTCATTTAAAAATCTATACAACATAGTGTTTGAATCTTTTTTTAGTGTGTCCTGGTGAAGATGTCACTGACTATTGTTCGTTAATTAATAATTTTGGTTTTTTGTTACATTCAACAAGCATCTTACTACCTGCCAGAGACAAATACAGAAGGGGTAAAGAATAGTGACAAGGAAATAAGAAAAAGGAATACAAGAACAAAAATAAAACTGCTTTCCAGTATAAATTTATACTTCATGTCACACTATATAGCTCACGATATAAACCCTGTAAAAAACAAATTATATCTTGTTCTCCACTAATAAAAAGCAGAAAGAAGAGAAAACTTCTTACCATCAGTTCAGTCAGACCAGAAGAAAGTAAAATTAGGGACTGTGCTCTGCACAGGTGATTTTTGTTTCACTGTGGTAAAAATTAAGCATAAAACTGCAGAGTATGTGCCTAGCTCCAACAATGCATCTGCCACATAAACGTGGCTTCAGCTGGAGCAGAATAAATTAAAGAACAGAATGTTTGGAAAGCATCATCTCAGAAAAAAAACGTCTGATCATAATAGAGTATTGTTGCTGTCTACAGGAAAATAGAAATCATTCTTCTGAATAGCTGATATTCTGGCAATAAAATACAAGGTTTCTCAAAAATATATGCTGCTTAGTTTATTTTTGAGTTTTTAAAAATATTTTCTGGAAATTATCCTTGTGCAACAAACATTTTATCCATCCAGTTGGTAAAAACTAATATCTTAATTACTTTATTGGTGTAGTTTTTGGTTAAGATTAAGATCTATTATTGAGAGTACAATTCCTCCCTATTTATCAGTGCATTATCTTTTGATTTATTTGTGTTTCAATCTGGCCTTTTATTATATTCAGTAGCAACACAGTCTGTAAACTTAAAAATTGAAAAAGCAAATCATGTACGCTGCTGTTCCTTTATCTCCAGCTCACTTGATTCCACATCAGGTTTTGGTTTTAAATAAACATCTCTTCAGAAAATCCAAGCAGCAGTAAATTATTTGTTTCTCTAGACTTTTATAAAACAAGATTTTCCAACCCATTGTATTAACACACATTCTAAACTGAAGCTCAGTTTTTAGGATAAGTGACAAGAAGAGAGAGTAAAAAATATGTGAACTATCAAAATATCATAAGACTGAATCAGAAATGAGTTGAAATTCTGAAAACAAAACAAAACAACAAGTTTCTTCCAGAGCAGGCCTGTGTGGGGTGTTGGTATTTGTGAGAAATCAAGCCCAGAGCTGCTTTATTATTTGCATCCAAATTCTCATTAGACAGAGCAGAAATCCAATTTTGAACAACCAATCCTCCCCTGCTCAATTCCAGTAAAAATTAGAAGTCATAGAGAAACCTTTGATAAACTTCCATAAAATCCCTCGGGTATTTTTTTCCAGGAAAAAGTTATCATGGTGAGCTTCCTTTCTCATATCATCACCTGCTGTGCCTGTTCCTGCTTTAGAGAGAGGGATTTCCCAGGAGCACTGCACAGCTGAATGCAGGGGGAGAGGGGGCCATAAATGGTACATAAAAATGGTAAATGATGGACAAACCAATTGTCAAGGACAGCATAAACCCAGTTTTGCTGTTGAAGTGACACACTGATGATGTTGAAGTGACACACTGATGGGAGTGAGAGACAACTTAAAACCAGCAGAGAAACAAGAAGCTTATGACATTCAGGCACATTTAAGCCCAAGTAAAGCCAAAACTCCCAAAACTAAACACAACATAAACTCTATCCTGTATAAAGACATTCCTTTTCCCCTGGGCCTCAATCTATTAATTGCTGGCAGTGTAGCCCTTTCTTCTCCTTTCTTTTTTGTTGTCAATTTGCATTATAAAGTCTTCAAGCCAGTAAATGATTCTTATCATTCCAGTTGCTATTTTTTTCATGTGTCAACTTATTTAAGATTTTGAGTGCAGATGCAATACATCTTTAAATGAAAGGGCTCTTCTCCTCACCTCAGGAGATCCTCTGTCCTCAGAAAACCTCAAGCAACCACAGGGAACAGTAGGGAGGGAAAACAAGGAGAAGAAAGGAAAAAGTCTCCTTCACTCAAGGAAAAAGTCTCCTTCACTCAGATACCTATTTATAAGCAACAACCAACCAACCAACCAACAAAACACAAAGCACAATAAGAAAAATTTCTGCAGACAAAATTAATTCTGCATAAGCCCTTCTGCACTGTTGAAAATCTATGTAGCAAATTGATCTGACTGAAAAGATCAAGCTCTAGGCTGAGGAGCAAGAAGTGAGTCTCCCCCTCCTCACATGAACAAACAAGTTTATTGTTTTACTGGACACACTTGTCATTGGGAACACTCACAGAGTAAGATTTAAAAACCATCGGATGTATACAATTAACTGACAGTCTCATGATTTATTTTTTTTTTTTAGGAGAAATAGCTATTACTCTTCACTGCTTCCTGCAGCATTCTAACTATTACCACATTTCATCAACTTTGGCTATTTCAGAAATTTTGGCAATAACATGGTGGGCTAAAAAAAACACCTTAGCAGAAATATTTTTAAAAGATAATCGGGTTGTTGGAGTTCTTATGATCATTCACCTGCAAGCAGAAAAAAGTCCCTTTTTCTTTTGCACAATTCAGCTGGGCAAGCTTCTGTCTAAGAACTAAAATTAACAATTCAAGAACTCGGGCAGCACACATGGGAATGAATGAGGAGCAGGTCACAGGATCATCAGAATAGAATATCTGCTGCTCTTATTTTAGATTTAGGATGCACAACTCTCTCTACTCAAGTGCTAGGATTCTTTTTCACCCCCTTAAAGTAAAATGCAGCTATTCCTCTTGGCACAAAGCAAGTAATTGAGACTACAATGAGTACGATTAAAAAGGCTGCAAGATGTTGCTCCAGGTTCTCCCTACACCTCTGAAAGTGGCAAAGCCCTGGCAAAAATTTGCTTTACATGGGTCTCTGCCTGCAAACTGGGCCAATTCTTCTGCCTTTGAAATGAATCTCAACAGAGAATAACTGAGAGAGGAGCCCAATGATGATGTGAGCCTCCTCACAGTTGTAGGTTTGGCTGGCAGCAGATCTCAGGCAGGAGTCAAAATGGAAGAGGTTCAGAATGGCCATGATGAAACACTTCAGCATTTTACCAGTAGAGCACAGGACCCTTCAAACCTCAATTATCCTGTAAACCTCCTGGAATGGATCATGATTCTGCACCTGGTATTTTTGGGGTTTAGTTTCATTTGTGACCTTGTACATTTTTCACCTTACACCACCCAAACATAGCATTCAAAAAAGAATAATTGGTTTCTTTGAGGGTTTTGGACTTAGATACTTGCTTCAGCTACCAGTGTGTTGTACATTTCAATTTTTTTTTTTTGTATTTGACAGATGGATGCACTAAGACAGATGCATTAAGAAAGACTAAAATATAAACTATGAATTGGAAACACCTAATCAAATTGCAATAAGACCTAGTTTTATCAAGAAAAACAAGTTTGATGTATACCTGCTATTTATTTGCAACTACAACTATAATTGTCTTTTAATTGCAATATAACTGTGACTGCAAGTCCAGAATGGATCTGGAGAGCCACATTTAAATATGCAGGACAGGAAGGCCACAGAGTGGCTAACTGTGAAAACTGTGGGTTTGGTACTGCATAGTGATCAAGGCAATAAAGAAGAAATTTGAATGAATTTAGAATTCTTTGTTTTGAATCCAAATTGTTGTGTAGCCTGGCTCTGAAAGTCTCAGTATCTACATTTAGCATAAAAGGCTAGGCTTGGCATCCTGCCATCAGCTAGTCTTAGCCATCACTGGACAAAATCCAGCCCACCACATTTCTCCACTAGGCCACATTTAATCTCTTAAATCCTTGCCTCATTTACTCTACTTTCAACTTCTTCAATTGTGTTGCTGTCCCACAGATGACAGCTTTCTTCCCTACTCCTGATTGAAATCCAAGGCATGTCCCCAGCCCTGATTTAGCTGCAAAGCACCCCAGTAGAAAGCAGTTTGGTGGGAATACACTGCATGCTTATTTCATTACAGGCAGTATCATACTGCATATGGACAGGAGAGCTGGTTTGACATTGGACAAACAACAGGAAAGGAGAAGCCTGTGCATAATCTTCTCTTTTAAAGACTATGAATAACAGAGGTTTAATTGCATCATGTCATATCTATATGCATGTAGATCATCAACAAGGCTGCTCCAGACAGCACTCCACCAGATACATTAAAGATGTATTTTATCTCATGCAATAAAAGCAGAATGTTGTCAACTTCCTCATGAAATAACCCTGCCAAGAGTGCTATATTCTGGCTGAAGGTTGTCACAGGTATTTCCTGTCTAGACTGGAGAGGAGGGTTGAGGATTCCTAATGCCATTCCACCTCTCAAATAAATTTTCTTTAATACATTCATTTTTTCACCCCAGCATAATAATTTCTCTGTCTTTGCAGCCAACATGTCCCTAATGCACTTCTCTTTTTTCTTTGTTCTAATCTCATTTTCTTCTGCAGATATATTATTTCTATTGTACTTCCACTCCTTATCCAAGCACTACTGAAGCTTTCTCTCCACAACATTCAATACCTTAAAGTTATCAGTGCCTCCTACTCAAATAAGCCAGCATGAATGCATCCCTTATTTATTCATTTCTTGTTTCCTCCTCCCTCTGCTTCTCCCAGCCCATCAAAAATTTTAGAATTCCCCTCAATTAAAGGAATTTTGCATCTTTAAAGCACAAAATTAACGTACACATGAGACAGCAGAAGCATGGGATGAGCCATGGAAGCACACAAGGGACCAGCATTTTGAAACATTTTGTCTCTCATGAACACCTAGGTTTCATTCCCTATTTACCATAATTCAAACTTGGTGTTTTTTTTTTTTTTTTTAATTAAAACCAGATTTACCTGTGAAATTCACTGTATTATCTATGGTTCCTGTAAAGTATGATATAAGGGAAAGCAAGAAACAGGCACTCAATAAAGCAGAACTTGTTCTTTAATTAATTCACGCTTACAAATTTCAAAGTTCTTTTACACATCGACCATCCAGATGGTCTTGTAAATAAGTAAGAGCTTGGGATGCCATTTTTAGAAAATAGTTGTATGAAAGATGCAAAGTAGAACGTGCACCAAGATGGGCAACATGATTTATTGACAATGCTGTGGAGAGAATCTTTTGTGATGCAAGCCACAAACTAACCTACATTAATTCCAACACAGTTACACCTTAATATTCTGGAATTTGATGGGAAGCCAGAGAAAGATAATGCCATCCAGGACTGGCAAGACTATTAAATACATGAGGAATACTAGGCTTGAATGTATTTTTCCTAATTAGAATAAAATATAAGATGATTTTTTTTTTTTTCCTCCTGCAGGCCCCACTGCTCAGAGGAGCTTCTCTTCCTGGAAGAGCTATCAGAAAACAACACTTCTATAATTTTTTACATAATAAAGAAGGCCAATCACTTGATAAAACCATGCAAAGAATGACCAGCAAAGCAAAGTTATTAGAGAGTATTTCACATGGAAGAAAAGAAAAGGCCCCATCTTACCCATGTCAGAGCTCACAAATCAAATGAAAGTTAGAACACTTTGCCTGCTTCAAAGAGCTGCTTTCCAACAATCCACACATTTCACAAGGAGGGTAGAATTTTCCTGATCTTGTTTAACAAGAAAGGTCATTCAGTCAGCAAAGGACCTCAGCATACCTACAGAGTTATTTTTTTTAGACCAAGCTTGCTAAATCACAAACTGTGAGCTTCAAAACAGCTGCTACCTAAGCAATTTGTTTCAACGAGGTAAGAGCTGCTTATTTTGGTGATAAAACCTAAGGGAGTCTGTATTTCAAATCTTTGAATGTCTCTGCCTCCATATTTCCAGTTTCTAGTGGAGCTCAACTTTTGGTTAACTTGCAAAGGGATTCATTACTTGAAGGGGGAGATTGATTTAATCTACAGCCAAAATTGGCTGCTATTTTGTCTATATTTTGATTCTATTGGCTGCTGTGCCCTGGCCCTTGTGGCAGCGTGCCTGAACACGTGCTACCAACTCATCGATGGTGGTGAACATTTGTCATGTAAAATGTTTGATTTATGCTCTCTAGAAGGGCCTGATACTAAACATCCATCAACAGCACAAAGGGGACACAGTTCATGAGAAAAGCACCAGAGAAATCATCCATTTTCTACATTTGTGCAATAGCGAGGGAGCTCTCAGACAGGAATGCTCAGGTGACCTTTGGGAAACGGGTACAAGGAATGAGTTCATTATTTTTGCTTTCCCACACACAGAATTCTGTGGGAGATTGGGAACAGAAATCCCCAGCCCTAGGGAAAAGGGATCATCCCTTTGACAAGCACTCCTGGAGACAGTGACACAAGTGGATTGGATTCCCCCCTTGGCCCTGTGCACATCATTACAGGACACTGCACTGCCTGCAGGTGAGTGACTCTGTGAATATCTGACATCATCACTTCGTGCCCTACATCTAACAAGGTACATGGATGGCAGTGATAAAAACAGAATAGCAATGTTTGCTGTGGCAGAACATGAGGATCAGAAGTATATTTATCAGCTTATTCTCTCTCTCTGTTTGTTTGCTTTGGGTTTTTTTTTAATACGCAAGGAATTACTCTGTGGAAGGAGAAGGGAATTGAGACACAGCACAGCCTCCAGGTAAAAGCCTTTCCAACAACTATTCCTTCAAAGGTATAAAAATGTAGTTCCATTACAGCTGTTTTCTAATAAGATGGGTTTTGTTTGCTCTAAAGTGTTAAAGTCTTGCACAGTCACAGGCTGTGGGAATAAACATCGTCCTAATTCATGAGGCTGCATGCAGGATTTTGCTTGTCTGGGATAGTGTAGCTGGATATCTGTCCAGTTATTCCTCAAGACAACAAACATTCTTAGTGGGTTTTACCCTTCTGAAGTTTAAGGATCATTTGGTACATATAGTCATGCTTGTAAGTATATGCAATGGATAACTTAAGGAGGTGAAAATAGTTACTTTATAAAGAAGAGTCGATGCCAATTTTTCCTTATTTTCTTTTTCCTTCAGCAGTGTTGATCACAGGACCAGAATAGCCTCGGTTGCTGATGTCTTAATGCAAATGAAACAACTCTGCATTATGTGCTGTTTTCAACAAGGATTCTGTGTTTTACAGGAGTCCTCTGTCAAATCAAAATCTCATTGACAATCTCACTGCCCCTGTTCAAGGTGATGAACACACTGTGTGACTCATTACCAACATGCCTATTTAATTTTTATCCAACAGAAAGCTGACTGAACTTAGGTAAGCAGCTGGCACCAGTGAAAAGCAAAACTCTGACATTTCTCTTGCTGAAATAGTGGAGAGCTGAATTGGTAATTACAGCTTTTGAAGCATGAAAAACAGCTGTGGCTTCATACAAATTTTTACAGGGGAAAAAACCTGTAAAAAGGCTTCTTGGGATTGAAATGAGAAGATGAATCTTAAGCACACACAATGATATTGGAAATTACATAAAAATACAGACAACACCTTAAATTCTCAATTAAAGGAAAAGCAGTCAGGAAAAATGAAAAAAATAAATAAAAATCAAGATGTCTATTTATTCAGAGGCAACATATAGGAAATCTATATGTATAGCAAATCTATGTCTATAGATACAGGATCCAATCTATATGTATAGGAAATCTGTATCTATGGGAAATGGGTGCCCTGTTGCACTGCAATCTCAGAAGGAACAGTCAGATTTTTTTTATTTTTTAAGTTCAGAGCAAAGCAATAGTAGCAGGGCTGCAGTCACACAAACACAGCGTCTAGACAGGCATAAATTCACACTTCAGCTTCCTGATTTTTGTGTTCACCGTGCAGACCTATTTCCAACTTTCTTTAAGCTAAACCTGACATTTATAGAATGTGCAAATAAAAGCAAATCAATATGACCTTGGGTGGGTATCCCTTTTCCTGTTTCAGTTCTCTCCTTTCTATCATTAATGTAATGCATTACACTGTGAATGCTTTCAGAACAAAACATTCACTTTGTCTTCTAAGGAGACAGTAATTTAACTCCAGAGTATAAAGTTTCTAAAAATTGCCAAAACAAAAGATAGCAACCACCTTGGTAATACCTTATGAATGTGCCAAATAAGCATTTATTATGGCAAGGATTACAATTGCCTTGAAATCTGTCCTTTAAAAATGTTTGTCTTTCAGGCAATTCTTTATCGGCAAGTCAACATGAAGATGCTTTCTCAAGACTGCTTTGTGCCCCACTTCTCTTTATTTTTGCCCCAGAAACAGGAGCAAAGCACAGCACCAGCCCTTAGCATAATTTTTTTTTGGTTTCCATTGGCCATTGAATGTGAACCTACTTCTCTCTTTGATGTGTTTATGGTATTTTCCTGCACATCCAGATTTACCTGTGCCTACCTGCTAAATTCTCATACAGCATTTAAAGGACTGCAACAGAGGCTACACAGCCATAATCTGTCATCTTTGTAGTAAATGCCTGTAAAACCCCATTTTATGTGTCCCACAGGAGGTACAACAGTTTCAGGAGAGTAATAGATGCACAGCTCGTTAGGGCTTTATTTCCACCTTTCCACGTCCCAAACTGGATTAGCTGCTCCATTCAATGAAAACAAACAAAAAAGCCACCACACAAACACCCCAGAGCTGCCTGGCAAATGACCATGGCCTGGCACAGGAGCACAATGACTGATCTCACCATGGCCATGTTTGACATGCAAAGCTTTCAAAATACAGCTTTTCTTATCCCAGATTGAATCCTGTTACTATTTCCAGACTGTTCAGGTTATTTTAATTCTGTTAAAATGAAAGGAATTAAAAAAAAAAATGTATGGAACTAGTTCTGAAATGATTTAAAAATAAATACAGAAACATCCAATACATTTTTATATCTGTCAAGCAAAGCCAATTAAAGCCTCCCTGTGGTGAACAGAGCTTTAAAAGTCTGACTTTTCTCCTGGATTACACTGTGAGCTGCCTGCTCAGAATGATTCATCATGATCCTCATTATTTCCAGCTTCCAATTTCCCTGTGCCTGGCTGGGTTACCCCAGCAAATGACCACTCATTTGCAAACAGTGCAAGTTATGCATTGCCATAAACAGATCATTTGTGGCTTTCCCAAACTCTAATGGGCCTCCCAAATCGAACAATGCCTCCTAGAGCAGTAAAAACCTATTTTTAACTCTATTTTCCCTTTTACAAAGTCAGCTTGTTTTTCAGTTAGTTTTACTCATACTTTGCAGTTTGGATTCCACAATACTCTTCATAAAATAAAATTATAAAATACAATAAATCTAAAATAAATCTAAAATAAAATATGCAAAATGATTGGAATGGAGGGCTGCATTGCAGAGCACTGTCCATTAGCCTTAAAACAAGCACAATATATTTTCAGAGCTTGATGCCTCTTGAGCGCTCCAGCAAAGATTTATACTTTTGGTAAAGTTAGTAAATTGCTATTGCATCTTAATAAAGATGCATGATTATTTCATTTTCTTTCCCTCAGCTTCAATACTCCTTTTACCCTTCTGTATTTACAGAAAACTTTACACTTCTTAGTGCAAGATAATTAGACTATCACACATAGCCCAAGAAAGAACAGTTTCATTAAGTCTCAGAGAAAACTGCAGGAAATTGGGAATAACAGAGAGTTAAAAATAGTTACAACACATGCAATTTGCTTTATTATATTTCAAGGAACACCTAAGAAGAAACAATTAGAAGAAAAAAACAATTTCCCCAAACAATTTCTATAGATGTATTGTATTGTGTGCCTGTTTCAAAGCCCTCAAAAGAGTGGAACACGTAATCTTTTACTTTGTCTTGATAACCTTAATTTCATCACAACTCCTCACTTTCAGACCTCAAAACACTAAAATTGCTGAGCACACTTCCCCTCATCCCCACTACCTACCCAACATAACTCCTTCAATATCCAAATACTATGTGTGTATCTATAGATAAAATTAATTTTCTTCCACATCAAGGCTGGTGATTATATTTTATGAAGCATCAGGAGATGCTGATTACCTTATGGGAGTGTTATACACACCAGAACTGCACACTCCTGCAGCTTGGGTTTTAATTCCTTAACCCAGCTCTGGGTTTGAATGAGGTGCCATTTAATAACATTCCCTGGAAAATGGCATTAACAAATGCTAATCCTTTTTTCCAACGAAAATGCCTGTTCACTTGAATGTAACAGCGTTTCCTTCAGTGCAGCAACTGTGCCCATGACTCTGGCATTGATGAATTCACCGTGTTTTTAACTATTATTAACTTTTTCCAGTTTTGAATAAAAGCTTCCTTTTCCTGAAGATAAAATTAGTTTATAATTTACAATGTTTGCTTAGCACAGTGCATGCAATTTCAGGCACTGATAAAGCTGGTGCTTTCTTTGCTGATGTATTTTCTTTTGAAGTGCCTCAGCAGAGCTGATTATCAGTGCAGAAAGCATCTGTGTGCAGTGCCAGCAAGCACATTGTCATGCCAACTAATGTAAAATATTATTTGCAAATATTTCAATGTAAACAGCATTAATAAGATTCTTCATTATAATTCAGAACAGGAGTAGGTTTTATGCTATATGTTTAAGAAAACTTCTTTTAAATAAGGTTTTGGGAGAAGAAAAAGGTCCTGCTCATTACAAAGTACACCACTTGCTAAAAAAACACCAACCAAAAAACACAGGCCTAAAAATGTTACAAAATATATAAAGAAACCTACTTCATATTCTGTCATAAATTCCTTGGCAACTATCACACGTGATTTCACATCTCTGTAGCCTATTTACTCACTGAGGATGTTGTTAGTGGTTTTTATTAAATATGTCAGGATGCCATGATTGCACTGTTCATCCAAAAGAAAAGCACAGAAAACAACTTCTGCTGGTTAATCAATTAATTTAGTGTTAAATTTAGGGAAGGAAACATTGAGCATGTGGAGATATTTAAAAAAATACATCTTTTTAAATATCTGCCATAAGCTAGGGCAAAAAAAAAAATTAAACATCTCTGGCATGTGTTGAACAATGAGTAACACGAGGCAACGCTATATGTTCCAAAAACATATGTTCTCTGATGGTGAAATAATTATGTTGGTGTCTACACAACACATTTCTGAATGTCCTTTGAGGGGAAAAGCAGAGCTTTAGAAACAAGGGGAGGTAAGAGCTGCCAGCTCTGTGGGCTCCAGCTGAAGCCATTGGAGGAGCAGGGTGTCAGGACCCAGGACATTCCTCTGGCTGCCCTGGGTGATTGGAGACCCTGGCAGGGGGCTCAGAGACAAAAACACCTGTGCCTTTGATTTTAGCCCTTGGAAACAATTATCAGCTTTGTGTGAGAATTTACAAGCCACAAGGGTTTGAATAGAATGATAGTGAATTTATCACAGGGTGAAAAAGTAGAATTTTGGGGATTTAGAATGGGGTTCAAGAGGCAAGAAGGAGGAATCTGGGTGTGTCCTGTCCTTCTTCTTCTTCTTGTCCTCCATCTTCTGCTGTGATGGTGGCACTTCTGGGTTGGTTTAGAGCAGAGACAGACTGCCTAACATAGGTGATAGGTATTGGAAAATTATTGTAAATAATGTACATGTAGTTCATAGTATAAAAATCTAACAAAACCCCAAAGGCAGTGGCTGTGCCACAACGCGACCTGCTGGACAGATCTCAGCAGGTCAGAGAAAGAATGGAACAGATAAGAGAAAATAAACAACCAGGAAAAGCAGAGCAAGAGAAAATAAACAACCAGGAAAAGTAGAGGAATCCCTACTTCTTCTGTGAGCATGGGGCTGGGAAAAAAGAGACTTTCTAACACCTCAGGGCTCATCTCAACCACAGAAACCCGAGAGCAGGGTGCTGCAGAGTTACCCAAGCACAGCAGCTGACAACATGAGACAATGAGCAGGGCAATCATTGCTGTGAAATCAAAGACCCACTGCAAATTTTCATATGGTGCACTGATGACAACACAACTGGAGGCAATGTCAAAATGTGAAATTTGGACAGGAGTCAGAAACTCAGGTGAGACAGACGTTGGTTTGTTGTGGTGCTGTGGGGGTTTCTAGGACGAGGCGAGAGATGAGAATTTGACTGCGAATTTTCAGAAGGCTGATTTATTATTTTATTGTATTAAAATAAATGCTGTACTAAAGCTATACTAAAGAAAGAGAAAGGAGACATCAGAAGGCTGGACAAGAATGAATAACAAAAACTCATGACAGACCAGAGTCCTGACACAGCTGGACTGGGATTGGTCATTAGGTAAAAACAATTCACATGGAACCAATCATAGATGCACCTGTTGGTGAGCAACCCCCAAACCACATCCCAAGCAATCAGATAATTATTGTTCACATTTCTTTTCTGAGGATTCTCAGCTTCTCAGGAGAAAAATCTTGGCAAAGGGATTTTTCATCAAGTACCATGGTGGCATTGGTTTACAAAGTCAATACCCCACTGCCTTAACAGACAGCCAGCACACTGCACCCAGCATGGAATTAAACTTCAGCTACACCTGGATGTTTCACCTGCTGCCCAACGTGATTTGGGGCTGTGCAGAAACCATTTAGTTTCTGCTCACAAAGACAGCTCAGCCACGCCCCAGAAAACAGGGTCCAGTTCAATAAAATATCAGTTGTGTGTCACTGAAGGAAGTGCTCACATGTTTGGGGTTTTTTTTTTTTCTCCTTTCCTTTACTTTGTTTTTTCTCCCTATCTGGAACCAAGAACTCACTGCTTTGTAACACCTGAGGTCAGCAATAAACTGAATTTATTTTAAGTAGCTGTTAACTTGGACAAGTCAGTTTCAAGAACTTCCACAGTGTCTGTAACGGCTGGGGAAACAACCAGCTTAAACCGAATATTAGTAAAAATTTCTTCCTCAAAGGGATTGTCAAGCACTGGGAAATGATGGAGTCACCATCCCTGGGGGTGTTTACAAAATGTGCAGTTTTAAAAAAATGTGCACTTGGGGACACAGGTCAGTGATGGACTTGGCAGTGCTGGATTAATAGTTGGACTCAAAGATCTTAAAGGTCTTTTCCAACCTAAATTGTAGTGTGATTTTAGCAAATTAAAAGTAAAAAGCCTTTCTTTGGCAAAATGAGTATGAACTGGCAAGAGCACCTCAGCTTCTGCATTTTGGAGCAGTGTAGTTGCTGCACAATATGATACACTAAATTATTCTAGTTGGCTCTGCCATCCCACACTGGAAAAATAATCTTTTGTCAGGAGGAGATATATAAGAACCATAGCAATAATTATTGTGTACAGATTCAGTCTGGAAAAAGAAATTGTTTCTGATAAATTTAATAAGTTATGAAAAAAAGTAATTAGAAATTTCCATAAATAAGTGATCAATTTAAAACTCATTTGGATTCTAGCTGACAATAAGTTCATTTCTCTGGGTAAATTTTTTCTCTATGATTGAAAATATATCTCCATTAATTTCTTTGTGCCAATGCCTTTCTCTGTTGTTTCTCTCTACTGCAGAGCAGTTAAGATGTCAACTGGTTTGCGTTTCCTGGACAACAGGAGCTTCATTTCACTTTATTTTTTGAGACTCCGCAAATTCAAGGGATACAAAATCCACCTGAAAGCAACTTGGAGGGAGGCTTAGAGCAAGGAATGAAAAAGCCAGAGATGGCAGCTTTTCCTGATGCAGCATGACAATAATTCTCTGAACATTGAAAAGTCATTTTTTAAATATCTCTTCCATCTATTGATGGAGTGTGTGCTGTACAAAACTCACTGGGACCAAGGTACAAAGTAAGATCATTATTTGAGATGCTAGAAATTAGCTGAGCACTTAATTCCTTTTGTTGTTCTTTTGGTTTAATAACCTTGGAAAATATCTTCTAATTAAAAAATCCAGCAAGCCTGGGTTTATTCCTCTGTGAATCTGAGCAACTTTGGGTTTATTTGTTCTCATACTTGACACTTGTTGGACACATCACCTGCTGTGCTTAGAGAAGTTGTCAGAACAATGGAGGTATTCATGTTTCCTTCCTCACTCCCAGAGAGACACTAAAGTGGCTGGACAAAAGTGTCTTACTCTGGTTTTATTTATTAATTTTTTTAATTTACTCATTAAACAAATATTTTTATTTATTATTTTTTATTCAACCATTTTTAATTTATCTTAGTTTTCAAATTTATTTTATTTATATTATTATTTATTTCTTATTTAGCTCTTTTTTTTCTTTATTTACCACTTTCTTCTTTAGCTCACCCAAAATAGGGAGAAGCTTCTTCATCTCAGTTTCCTGCAAGGTTTTGGAAGTATTTAGAGATTTAAGGTCTCTTGGAATGGGAAGGAATCGACATATCTTCCTCACATTAGATTATATTACCAGAAACCCTTACCATTTCTGAATTACTTCAACTATTGCAATTCTTTCTCATGAGCTAAGGGCCCATGAACAAGCCAAGGACCAGGTGTGCTTATTAGGCATTTTTATTGTCAGAGCACACATCTATTTTAAACAGTATTTTTGTAATAACACATTGTTCCTGCCCTGATAATACAAAATATTTTTAAGAATTAAGAAATATTTGCAACAAATAATTATTCATTATATGCTTCTGTTTCACAACAGCACAACCTTTTTGAGCACTTTTTAACAGCACAAATTTGAAGAATCTGCACTTTAAGTGTTCAGTATACTGCCATGAGGTAAATAAAGGGTCACAGTACCTGAAAAGAAACCTCTCACAGAGAGGGAAGAAACTTTTACTGATTGCATAGGTCTGAAATATTCTTTAGAGGCTGATCTCCTCCCTTCTGAGGCTGCAAAACTTTTTTAGAGAGAAACCTAAAATCAAAACAAACAAAAAATCCTAATATTTATCCTAATATTCTCCTAAAAAAAAAATCCTAATATAATCCTAATATTTTCCTTTTCTTTTACAAAAGGAAAGCCTCACTCATACAAAATGGTCTTGAAAACTGTAACAAAGTCCAAGTCAGTATTGAAGAGTTAATCATGAGTGTATGTACATGGAATTTCATATATTTCCTATGGTTTTTTGAATTCATTTACAGAACCTGTAGTGGTTACCCTAAATGGGTAACCTAAACATCATAAACTAATGATCCAGAAATTGATGATTTTGCCCTTTTTTTTGTTGTTGCTAAATAAAATAAACCACAAACAAATAGTATCAGAGACCAAAGTCGGTGCAAATCATCAGCTAAATATTTTCCCCTGGAGCATTATGTTATTCTTATATAAGTAATGAGTCAGTGAGCATACAGAACAGCATCTGAAATAAATACAAAATTAAGTGTATTGCAGAGCACCAGCTATAGACAGAACCTGACATGTAGCTTAGGAAACAGAGTGAAACAAAACAAAGTCTGAGTTGTTGGGTTTTGTTTGGTTTGATGGTTGGGTTTTGGGGGGTGGAAGCAATTGAAAATATTTTCAATAATTGCTGCTTTATTTTCAAGTGTAACTAGAGTTTAAAAGTTACTCATGGCTGGATAACCCTCACCAACACAAGCCTGTGCAATTTATATTCTCAAAGGTGAATTCTACACGAGCTTTACGTGGATGTCATCCAGAAGTGTCTGCCTGTCTGATCACCAGGGCAATTTTGGGCAGAACAGGACAGCAGCACCTTCAGAGCTGAGCTGTCTGGCCAGGATGGGGGAATGTTCCTCCCTAGTGTGGGACCTGACCAACCTTTGCTCTCTCTGGATCATCCCACTGAAGGGGATGAGTGCAAACCTCTGAGCTGGAGCTCTCTGGCACAAGAGAGCTGTCAGCATCTCCCTCACACTGCCCCAGTGAAACCCAGGCTTTCCCAGCCTCCTTCACACACTCACTGCAAAGCTGCCTGCCCAGGAACTTGAGGAATGGATGCCCTGAGATTTTTGTTTTCTCTTCTTCACCATGATTAACACTGCATTTTATAGCATATGCTACTTCCAGGCCCCAAGGGGAGATGAGCTGTCTCTCCCAATGCAATAGAAAAGATTATTTCACTCTGTATTTAACTGCTCCACAACAGCCACCCAGGGCTCATACGCAGCTTCCCACACCAAAATAAAACAAGTACCTCATTTCTCCCTCCCCTTACATCTCCCTCTCTGGTCACTGCACACATGTGCTGTCCCTGGCTAATTGCCACTAGCAGTAATTCCCACATGAACCCCTCCATAGGGCTTGCATGGCTTTCTTCTCCAGTCTTCACATTATATTGAAATAAAGATTCAGCATAACACATCCTGCACAGGCCATTAAGCATTATTTCTATATGAAATAGAATGTAAACCATCTCCTACCCTTTCAACTGAGAGTGTTACTCTAACAGTCTTTACTTCTGCCTGTGAATTAGCCAAACCAACCTAAATTATTTGTAAATTATTCACAGTTCTAACTGCCTGACTCGAGACTGAGGAACAGAAAACTGGAATCAAACAGGGGTAAGAAATTGTAAGTAATAATAAAGAGGGGATGATGCTATTCTCTCCTCCCCACCAATGCCTCCATTTCTATGAGCTGCAGGAAAGCAGAAACATTCTTCTAATGGAAGAAAAAATATATGAAAATATTCAGTAAGGTGTACAAAGATAGCTGTGCCCAAATCTCTACATTTGCAACCACTAGCAGGGTCGTTATTACACAATATTTTTGAAATATAACAGTGGGGAAAAGCCCTCCTGTTGAGGCTTTCTTCTTCTTTTTCCTGAAGATTATTTCTCAGGATTATCTGTGTTACATATTCTGGTTTTAAGCCATTCGTAGTAGAGATAAATGAGTAGACACTGAAGGACCCTGTCCATATCCCTTTAAATTTAGTGGAAATGTTGCTGGAACTGTCAGGGGGAAGGAAAATAAATAATTTGATTTTACAGACGTGGCTAGTAATCTTTTCTTCATGGATACATCTATAGCCATTCAGGGCCTGATTGCTTTTTCTGTTTTCTCTTACTGAATTTCATGAGCCATTGATAATATATGAAGATTACAAAAGCAATGTATAGCAATTTCAGATGCAATAGTGCAGTATTTCAAACACTGGCATGAGAAATCGAGAGATAAAGTTAAACCATGTTTATTACAAAGAAAATGACAAATTTTAAGATACCATGTTTCACTTGTGATTTTATGCATTAGTTTGATTTGAAGATATTCAGCATTCCCTTCTATGCCTCATTTATTCAGCTGCTGATAATACACAGATTCAGCTTGCTTGTGCAGCCAAAAAAAAAACTTATCCAGAGAGGACATCAGCATGAGAATTAACCTTGAGTGGCAGAAGCTGCTCTGCACTTGGTAACTAATAAAAAGTTTGGCTTCCTTAGGAAATGCAGCTGTGAGGAGTCAGACATGAGTTCTGGGCTAAATTCCCTCAAGATCAGATCTGAACAAATGATCTGAGTGGCAGGGGGATTGTTTGTCTATTTTAGTTGATAACCTGAGAGTTTTTACTGTAGTTATATGTATCACAAGAAAACGTTTTTAGCTTAAAATATAAAATGCTAAAATTGATGCAATCTCTTTATATGGGAGAGACTATTATAAATACACTTCAATCACAATATTTCATATAGATGGATGGATAAATAGACAGGCCCTCACAAAAATTTCATAAGGCAGTCTAGTTTTATAAAAAAGCTCTGAAGAGGTAAGAAATCATGTCTAAAAAAATCTAATCTTTTGAACACCCTGCCTACTAAAATGGAGAATAAAAATCCCAGCACTTCCAGCAGGTAACTCCAAGGTAACTCAGTGAAATTCAGTAGGAAGCATAAAGGAGACAGCCCAAATACACTTTGCTTTAAATTTCAGCTGGAAGAAACTGAGTGGAAATCTCTTATAAAACCTAGCAGTAAAAAACCAAAAATGGGGATATACAAGCCAGCACTGAGCAACTTCAGTTTGTTCATTAAAAATCTGCAAATATCTGTTATAATATATGACCAACTTCCTAAATAAAGAGCACTGATCATCCGAAAAGCAAATGTTATTCCAGATTTAGACAGGAGAGTTCCTGAAGCTACTTTAAAAAGCATAAATAATTCCAAGAAGAGCAAGCTAGCAATAGATAAATAGTGAGGTAACATTTTCTCATCCAATCCCAGGATATCAAACCTAAAATAATCAAGGGAAATCACAGCATGTGAGTCACAGTTCTACCCTTCAACTTGCAAAAAATATCTCAAAAATCTCCTCAGAATACACACTGCTAAAGAAATAAATGTGTCAGGGTATGAAAGAGTCATCCTGTCCAGTTGATGGGACTCATATTTAAAGAGACTGAAAAATTATTTGGTCCACCACAACATACAGCCCTCCCCCCATGACAAAGAACGAGTTCTCTTTATATCTTGCTGCCATTGCCCTCCAAGTCAGAATTTAAATAGTAATTAGGAATGCATGATAAAATATCTTAAACATTGACCACAAAAATCATTTCAAATATGAAATACAGGAGGAAGAGTGAGAGGAACTGCAAAAAGCTGTAGGCCCACACTCAGACAAATACTTTGATATTTAATGCACATGCTGAAAAAAAAAAAAAATTAGTACATCAGTAGAACACATGACCTTATTTAAACTCTAAAAACACACCTTTAGGACTGACCTGTAATTTCTTTGAATTCTTCTTTGGATTTGCAGTGAAGGTACATCCACAATCAGAAAGAAGGAAGGAAAGGAGAAAAAGGAGAAAAAGAAAAGCTGTTTAGCCACCAGCCCAGAGTAGTTGAACACTTCTTGCACGGTGAGACAACTCTGCCCACCTGAAGCTCATTAAACCATTCTGGCCCTTGGTACAAAGCAAATAAAGCCCAGGTAGGGCAGCTAGGGAGGGTTTTTTCCCCTGAAGGGTTATTGGTGATGTTGTGGCAGCTAAAAGACCTTGATTTCCTGCAAGGCCAGAGGACCTGCTGCCTTTACCACAGAACTTTTGTTCCTTGGAGACTCTAATTCTACATTTTCTTCTATGCACTGGCACTGACAAAACAGGGAGGTGACATAGGAACTGCTCAGCTGGCAGAAGAAAATTCATAATATTCTCTCCTTCACCCTAAGCAGTTGATTTTGACAGTGGGAATTTTTTGCAGCCATGCTGTATCTAACTTCTGGAAATAGCAAAAAAATGAAAAATTTAGGTAATTACTTGGAATACAGTCAAAACAGTTGTCGAGACCTCATGAGAAGAATAATCACACACATTACTGTATCAGTGAATTCTGAAGAAAAAAATAAAATGCTCTTAAAATCAAAAAGTGGATGTAGAAGCCTATTCATTTTTGGTGTTAAAAGTTCAAGAGTTAAAATTACATTTGTCAATTAGAATAATTTGGTAATTAACAATAGCAAGTTATTAATATTCATTAGCAGCCAGATAGAAGCAGGTATTTAGAAATTTGTAAACTCTAAACTTGTCTACTCCTGGTTCCCTTTGATTAACAGGGCTTCTATTTCTTGAAAATATTGTTTCTTTTAAGTTGAAGTAGGAAAACTTATGAGTAAGATATTTAAAAGAAATATTCAAATCAGATGGGGAAAAATCCTCAAGTACAGTGCTGCACAAATTGAACAAGGAATATATCTATACACATATGTATAGATTAGTTATATAGTCTATATATTTTAATATATGCATATACATATATACACACATCTATTTTAAATATATACATATATGTATCTACATGTGCATATGTGTGTATGTACATATATATGTATATATACATATATATATGTATGTCTATATAACAATATCTATTATATAATTATATTATCATAAATTACACATATATAATTCTATATTGTTATATAATTATCTAGTATATTTAAATTATATATAATAGATAATACAATAATTATATATTAATTATATAATTTAAAATATCATGGATATTACACTATTATATTACATTATATTATACTATTATATTATATGATCACATAATAATATTATATATTATCATAATATATACTGTATATAATATATTATTATATATAATAATATTATATATAATTATAACAATATATCTATAATAATACAGGCGGTAGTCTTCCATGTATAGAGTGTGTGTGTGTGTATATATATGTAGAGAGAGAGAGAGAGATAGATATATTCTATACACATATATATTCTATACGTGGAAGACTGCTGGCTCTAGTATTAGGCCAGAAAACAGCATTCAAGCATGGGAAATTCCCTTTGTATGTGTATAAAAACAGGGAAGACCCCTCTGAAAGTCCTGATATTTATCCCCAGTTCTGACAGAGCAGGCAGGACACCATGCTGCACCGCCTTCAAGGTGTGCTTCAGGTATCAAAATAAAAGTGTATGTTGAGAGCTAAAAATTATTTCAGTCAATGACTCTTCAGCAAGCAAATTTTCATGTGAACACCGTTTAAAAAAATATATGCCTCATCAAGCTGTGTCATGGAATAAAAATGAAAATAATGTATTTGCCATTAAAATAATTTCCCTTTCTTATGAGAAATCATTGATCTACTTGTATAGAACAGGTAATGTTTTGCTTTCAGCCAGTGATTGAAGGGGTATCATTTTAAGGTAAATAATATTAACTCATAAAGAAGGATTTCTAATTAATTTTTCACTCATGTTATGAAATCTGATATTTTATAGAGCTTTAATTTTTTTTTTACCAGCATATTTAGTACATAAAACCTCTCTTGTGATAACTGCTTTTCTTCTTTCCACATAATTTCTGTTGTTTGAAATGTTAAGGAGCCTGAAATGCATAAAACATTACAACCAAACACCATTAAATACTACATAATGTGACAGGGGAAAAGGATCGCAGAAAATTGTTACTACTTGAAATAAACTCCATTAATAAGCACTTAATTTCTTTATTTAGAAAACAAGAACTCTCTAGGCAGTAATAAAATAGCATTTTTCATGCTGTTAACTGTGGAAGCTCCAAACTCCTAAGAGCTTTGAGCCACACAATTTCTATTTTCTTCTCTCACATCTCTGAAGCTTCTCTCTGGCACAGCACTGAAGGAACCATAAAAGCATTACCAGTCTTTCTGACAGACTTTTTCTCTTTCTTGTTAGTGAAGAAGATAAGATTTATTTTACTGTCAGAAGATCAAAAAAATGAGGAAACATTTTGATAGCTGAGGAAAACAAGTTTTGATTCTGTATAGCCAGCATTGAAGTCACACTATGAATCGACAGGAACTCCTTTGCACTTGACAGTTTTCATCACATTGGGGAAAAGAATCTCTCAGCAGTTTCAGATGTAGATTCTGATCTCACTTATATTGCTGGAAACTCAGAGTAATTCCAGCAAAGTGTTTAATCCTGACAGAACATCTTGGTAGTAATACTATAATCCATATTTATTTTGGCCCGAGTCGTTCATCCCACTTGTACAGCTCCCTACCAGGAAATAACCAAGGCTTCAGAGATGGTTTTTGAAAGCAGAGGGAAGGAAAAAATCAACACCAAATCAAAGGGGAGTGGGGAGGAGGGGGGTCAAATGGCCACAGACAGAAAATAACTAAAATATCCCTACTGCACCCCCTGTAAAATAAGCAACCAGCAAGAAAAAAAAAAAAAAATCATCAGCTTTGCCACCTGGCAAGCCACAACAGCTTCCCTCCAAGGCTGGCACAGCTGCCTTCATTTAAAGGTCAGCTTCTGGTCAATATTTAAAAAAAAAAATATCTCTCTCCTAGATTAATCAAGGAGGATTGCTTCCCAAAATATCCTTCCTGAGAATCAGTGAGAAATATTAAAGGAAAACTTCTATAGTGCAGCATATTCTGACATTTACTGTGGGACTTGGGAGAAGAAGACAGAGAGAAGAAAAATATGGTTTTAATCCCACATTTTTCCTGTTAAAAGAGAGATTACTTAAATTATTATTTAAATCATACTTTTATTAATCTGTCTTCATAGCAATGAATATTACAAGAAGAGCAATTTTTGCTCCCATTTATACTGTGACCTATATTGCTTGCACATGCACATTTTTTAAGAAATAGAACATCAGAGTAACAGGAGACAGAGGCCTATTTGCATATTAAATACATATTATTTCACTGCCTTTGATGGCAAGAAGATTTTTCTTATCCATTTTGGAAGCACTGAAGTTAGGAGAGTAGTTAGGTGAAATATTAATAGCTGATTAGAGCTTTGTTCTGGTCTTGAAACTCCCCAGGAGCTCGTGCCAGGTACTTGGTTTTATTTTCCCTGTGCCTGAGAGTGCCAGTGGCTTTTGTGTAGAAAACACAAACAGCTTTTATTCAGATTAGTTTTTCTTCCTTAGGTATGTGGAGGAAGGTGAGGTTTCTCAATCATTTTGTCCACCCATTGCACCCTGTTTTTCTCTCCTCTCATTCCCCCCAGGAGGAGCAGCTGGGAAAAGGGGGATGATTAATCAGGGTGGCAGCACACCTGTGAAACGTGGCCACAAATCCCATTGCTGGAATGGGCATAACCCTGCAGAGGCAAAAGCAGAAATATGGCAGAAACACCAAGCACTTGGGAGATTCAGAGGCAAAAGTGAGGCTTTTTTCATGTGCCAGAGACCTTAAAAAAAAAAAAAGAAGTAATTTTCTAATTTTCTCATCAAAGTCCTTTCGTGCGGAAGGCAATTACCTGAACTGAAGAACAGAGAAGTGCAAGAGGAACTTGGACTCATCCTAAAATCTCATGAGTCCTCCATGATTTTACGGGGATCAATAAGAAGAGGAAGAAATAGAAATCAATTGGTACAGACCAATAACCAGGATACTCCCAGGAACTGCTGCCTTTCCAGAGGAATTTCCCCTTCCCCTTTCTTCACCTTGCCCTATCTTCAAGTCACGCTACCCTGGTTGACTCAGGCTTTTGAGATGCTGCTAATGAGAATTTTATCAGTCTTGAGCATTTAATTGATTTTCCCCCTCAGTACCACGCAGCCCAGTCTCCACAGGAGGGGAATTGAGAACTGCTCCCGCTCATCTATTACAGCCCCTGCTCTCCGGCTTCCCTCTCTCCACAGAGTGCATTTATTGCCCTGCTCAGCTCACAAAGCCTTTTCCCAGCCACCTCAGGGACAGCTAACAGAACAAATACTGTTGGAGTCCCCCAAAGTCTTGTAAAAGTGCAGGAATAATGGTGAGTCTCATTACATGCACATGAAAGAAGGAAGAACTAAAGGCTTGAACAATCAGGAGCTCGAGCCCAAACTATTCTGCCCAGACCTTGCAAGAGCCTTAGGTCATTAATGGATGTGAGGAAATAAATTCCTTCTGATAATAACATTCATCACTCTGTGTGGGATTTTAAGCCATTCTAGAGTGAAAGCATGATCTCAATGGATGACAGGCTTGTGGCAGTTTCTGTCCTCTCTTACAAGCCAAAAGGCCACTGTGAATTGCTGCTCATAAAAGGTGTACAATCTCAATGCATTATCCTAAGGAAGATGTTGGAAATTGTAATTCAAAAATAATTTGATATACACCAAAGGTGTCTTTGTTTACAGAATGTCTTGACAAAAATCTAGTGTATGCACAGGTTTATTTTCCATATAGTTCATCAAGGAGACACACCTGGTTCTCTAACAACCCTTAAATCTCATTTCCACTGATGTGTTACTATCAGACTAAAACCTGTGAAGTACAAAGCAAAAAATATGAATATTAAAGCTTCCCCAGAACTTGGAAGCACTTTGCATAAGAAAGTTGCCACACTAAATTAGAAGTGCTTTTTCATTTCAGCAGAGTGCTCTGCAGCATGTTGTCAGGCAGAGAAGAACTCTGAAGTACTGTCCAGGAAAAATGAAGAGTCCAGTTAGCTGATATACTTTAATTAGAATCTAAATTTTCCTCTCAGTGAAAACCTTTGAGCAACTCAATTAAATCCACACTGATCCCACACCCTGAGCTGCGTGCTGGTTCATTTTCAAACCACAGGAGCTAGGACAGAACTCGCTGTACAACAGAAATGTGCCTTCCCCTTTCGAAGGGTGGAAAGATCACTTGGAAATGAGATCAGGCTGTCTGCTCAGACTGAGGTTTTGCCACAGGCATCCTGTGCTCTTTGGAGCTTTTAGCAGTTTATTTTTATGGCAGACACATGGCAAATAGCACATTGCTGATTTAATTAATCCCATAAATAACCTTTGCCAAGCTGAGCGCTGAGGCTACAAGAAGTGGCATTAACCACAAATCTTTGTTTGAATAGTTACAAAAGTTTTTTGAGCCAGATTTTTGGTTTAATATGTAACTGAGCCTACCAAGAACATTTAGATACCCATTAATCAGATTATTACCTATATTGATTTACATAATGCATAGAGAACAGAGGCTAAACACAGTTTAATCTAAGTGTTTGAAATGTGATAGAATAAAAACCAGAGGATTATCTTATTTCTCGGCCATAAAGATATGTCATGGAATTATCTAAATATCTTAAAAAGAAGGAAAAAAAAAGAAATTCAAAATGTATCTAAAGCCTTAAATTAATAGCAATAGCACATAAATATTTAACAGAAAAATTAGAAAGCTTTTACACCAATCGAGAAATAACTTCACAGGAATCTGCTCTTTTCAGAGCCAGTTCAACAGCTCTCAATAATGTAAGCAAAGCTGAATTTTGCCAATTCTAAAATAAGAACTAGTGAGAAAACAAGGTATAATCACACTTTCCCTATCCCAGAAGAGAAAAAGCAGAGCTAGATGAGGTGCCTTGGTTAATGAAAGAGAAGGCAAAAAGGCTCACAATCAAAAAAACCCTTTTGATTGTGAGAGAATGTCCTCTCTTTCTCTTCATACTGCCTAGACAGTCTCTATTTATTGCTATGATTTGCAGGACTAATATTGACTGTGCTGCATGATTCAGAGCCACATACAACCCACCAGGAATTGCAACAACTTTCTGTCTACATTCACACAGAAAGGTACAATGCACTAATTGACAACCTCAAAAGAAGTTTCTATATTTCTTGCATATAAAGCAAAAGAAAAGCAATTATTTAATTTTAGATCTTAAGGTACACTACTTCCTTTTTTTACAATTTATCCCTTCATTTTTCTTTTTCATGCACAACATCTTTCTGTTTTAAGACTGCTCTTGAATGTTGAACTCTCGGTAATGAACGTACTTCAAATGCACATGTTTTGACCTAGCATAAAAATATAGCAGGGAAAAAAAGTTACTGAGTCTACTGCCAGCTAAAGTGAGCTGATCTCTTCAGAATACACATGGGAAGGATGCAATGGGGACATTTCATCATTTTAGTCAATCAGAAGTTGAGGGGGTTTACCTCACTATGTATTTCCCTTTAGAGTTGAATGCTGGTATAAACTCATAGATAATCTATCATGGAAAGGGAGGGACTTGCAGTAGATGTGGCTAAATTCAGGAATTACACAGCATCTCCGGGCATGATGCATCACTGAGCAGTCACAGAGCAATTCCATTGGCAAAATCTTGCAGGAGAGTGGGAAACAGCTGATGGTTTGATATGGCAGATTCTGTTTCTCACCTGTAAGTGGCTTACTCTGCACACAGTCCTTTCCAAGATTCTGCAGCATTCAGCCATTCAAATGCGGGCCTACAGCACAGAAAATCATTAGCTTTATTCCTGTAAAATACCTCAAAGGGTATAGCAAACCTAAACATTTTGAGAGAGCAGATGTTTACTTTGTAGGTGTCACCACTGCAGGCAGCAGGACAAAATTCCACTTCCATTTACATGAGAAGGAGTTGAAGAGGAGCTTGCAGCGGTGAAAGAGAGCTGAATGAGGACGGGTTCTAAGGGATATGAAATACGAATTCTGGCTGGGGTAGGTGTAGTTGTCATCTCTCAGAAGAAACCATCTAAGGCTGCATTGAGGAAAAGCTGTGCTCACTTGTTTCCAAACCCAAGCCCGTGGGTGAAACATGCCCAGAAGATGAAAACAGCCTTTCAAAGGAGAGTTTCTTTCTCTCCCTGAAACACATTTGCTGTCTGTTTCTGGGAGCTGGAGCACTCTGAGGAGCACACAGCAGATTCACCCAAATTGGCTGTTAGCAGGGAGAAAAATGTTCTGTTGGACAGAAAACATTTCTCCTTGAGGTTTTCCAGACTTTGAAGCAGGAGCTGCCTCAGCCAGGCTGAACAGGGCTCCTGCTACCTCTGAAACTGCTTGGAGGACCAGATCAAAGCATTTCTAGCATAAAGAGTTAACCTACCTACAGTTTGTAAAGAGACAAGTCCCTAGATATTTCATGTACCTAAATACAGATGACTGGACAGAGCTCACCAGATGCCAAACAATATTCCAGCATCAGGGTAAAATGACAATTTTGCTTCTTTAACATTCCCAAACATTCCAGCTTGAAAAGCACCATGCTTTCCAGTACTCCCATCACCTCTTCTCACTCTGTAATATTCTCAGACACTACTTTTTTTTAGAAAAGAAATTTAAAAGGCAGAACAAAGATGTGCTGCATGGGAGGTAAAGAAGTCTGGAGTTTGCTCTCCTATGACTGTGTTCAATTAAAGAACACAGCAAGAAACCACAAAAGCACCTCAAGGAAATTAGTCAGATTGAATTAGATCTGAATTGTCTGTAAATATTTATATATTGGAGTATTTTCAATAATACCTTTCCTTGATTAATGAAAAAATAATTAGTGCATTTATTGGCTGTGGAGGTGAGTGCTCTATTTAAACTGTTTGCATTAAAATTGCTTTTAAGAAGTCACCATTTAGTCTTACTGATGCGCATCTTAGACATTTATCAGCGTTCCTCTACACTTTCTTACATTCAGGGGACGAAATGCTTTTGCACATTTTAAAAAGTGTCATCCAGCCCATGCTCTGTAAAGTGCCATCAGTTGATTTTTACACCCATCTACCCAGGTGGAAAGGGCTACAAGGAGCCCAAAGGAACGGAAAAAATCTCCTTCTGAGTTTTGTATGCAGCCACTCGTGAGCATGAAGAGTTGGGAAAGTCCATTTTAAACACATTATTTCTCAGTAAAATAAATTGCTCCCCAGTTAACCACACCAGGCTCAGCAAGGGTTGTGCAGACTTTCTCACCTCCAGCTAACCAGGGTTGGGAGCAGCTTTCCAGAGGAAGAATACACTTTTCTTCCTCAGATTTCTCCAGGGAAGAGGGAAAAGTAGTGAGCTTGATTTAGCCAGACAGAGTTGAGAAAGGCAAGCATTTATTAGTTCACTTCAGGAAAAAAAAGTCAGTGTATTCAAAAAGAGGTAACAGGCACTCATGAGACAAATTATCTTCTTGAAATGAAGTCCCTGTCCAACATACACTTTCAAGTATAATGTCAGTATTCTTGGTTCTTATGAATGGTTTTGGTTTTTTTCCTTTGTAAATTTGTCTTTCCTCTTAGAAGAATGCACTTCACTAACTTGAAAATAAAAGCAGATAAAAAGCTTAGAAAACTGAAAAGTGCTGATTTTCCAAAATGCAAGATAGTAAAAGGAAAAAGTATCCAGAAAGTTGTTCCTATCTGTAAACATATCTGTCTGTATATAGGGATACATTCAAATAGCTGCCATCAAATTACAGATGACATTAAGATTGGATTAGGTTTTTAAATTCAGAATTTAAAAAACACCTCCTACCTAATTCTCCCCAGAGTTATTTCCTGATATTTAGCTAAATCTATGATTCAATTTTTCAACTGTTGTCTCTATTTTTCTATGTATCACAGGACAGGAACAAAACACTGTGGACAGCTTTGGCAGAACGCTGGAAATGGAGAAATTAAAAGTTACTGAAAAACACTTGAATGCTTAATACTATGCTTTTGTGATAACACATGAAAATTTGAACAGTATTTTCATTTACCTAATTTCCTTTTATAATTTCACACACACACAAGATATTATTTGGCATGGGAACACCCTACTGCAGTTCTGAATTTATACACTGTATATTACAATATATATAATTTATACACTATGAATTCTCATTTCTCCTGCTCTTGGTGCTTGGCTTGGAACAGTTTTCAATAGCAGGTTGGAAGGCAACAGCCCATCAGTCCATAATGTGAGAGTTACAGCCTCCAAATAAAAGAAATATTCTTTCTTGCATTAGCACTAAAATGTTTTCAAGTTTCCAACATAACAGTAAGCATTTCATTTTGTTATCCTGGAAAAAATAAAAGTAATCCCAAGGGGACTTTACCAAAAAAAAAAAAAAAAAAAAAAAATTTAAACACAAAGAGCAGCAAGAGACTCCTTTCAGCTGAGCTGAAAAAAGTTGTGACTCTTCTGTGGGGTGTGAGATGACTCTTGCTTAAATTCACCTTTTATTTAATGCCCCCACTATGAACTTGATTCTCCCTCTTTCCCGGGACAGCAGGAATGTTGTTTCCATGCTGCGAGAGATCTCCCAAAGTCAGGTCTCTTCTCACTGTTCAATTTTACATGAAACTCTGAAATATTCATTGGGACAAATAGAGAGCATTGAAAATGAGTTTATAGCTTTGGGGTCAGGGCACTGAGCTGGCAGGGGCAGCACCTGAGTGCCAACACCTTTTCCAGTCAATATTTAAATATTTATACAAAATTGAGCAGCTGCAAAGAGAGAGAGAGAGAGAGAATCTCCTGCCAAATGGGTCAGAACACCTCCCAGAGATGATTTGAGGTGAATGGTTCTGGAAAAAGCACCAGGGCTCTTCAGCCAAACCCAGCAGCTGAAGGAATTTTCTTCAGTGAAGAAGCCCAGTAAAACCAACCCTGGAATTAATAAAATGGTATTATAGTAGGATGACAGTTACAATGCTGATTAAAGATTTTGGTTTAAGAGCCATTTGTCTCTTATACAAGCTGGGATAAGCATTTTTCTTTAACCATAAACCTGGTTAAAGAAAATAGAATTACTCTCTGTAAGCTGTTCCATGTTATGGGAAACCTAAAACAAAACCCAGTGAGTGAAGTTTTCATTTTACCTATTTATTTATTCTTTGCTTTTACTCTTACAGTAATTCATAATGCTTCAAAACAGAGAGATTAAGCATTCCTTATTTTAAATATGGGAATACATTACTTTTATGGGAATACTTCTGTTAAATGTTTATGTTATGTTTACTTTATTATCTTCCCAATTAAAGTTTTAAATCTTTTTTTGCCAAAATAATGCCTCTTTTTCTTTAAAACCCATGATCATCTATAAATAAAATCACACTGAACTTTTGACCAGTGTTTGAAAGTCTTTTGTGTCCAAGTCAATAGTCTAACAAATTAAGGTCAGGCGTGTCAGATACAAAATCATTTCTGTAAAATGGCTTTGCAGTTGCTGACAGCTTCAGCTATCTACATTTTTCTGCAGGTCCAAAGCAATTTAACCACACTCTCAGGAAGGTCCAAGAGACTGTGTTCAGTTTCTCTGGTTGTAGAACCATCCAGAGACAGAAATGGTAACAAAATCTAGTTCCCAGAACTCGGGAGATGGTTCAGCAGTCCCATCCTTAATTAATTTACTTCTTGAACCCACTGCTGCTTTTGATCTCCACAGTGTCACATTGCAAGGACAGCAATCACATTCCAGCTGAATCCACTGCCTGGGATTTTGCTGGCATCTTGTTGTTTCATTGACCATGACTTCTTCAACACAAACTCTGCATGTCAGATAAATCACTTTGAAAGAGTATTTTTGTAGAATATTCCTTCCGCAGCTCTTGTTCTGTTTTCTAATGCTAAAATCAATATTTAACCTACCCTCAAAAACTAAAATACTGCATAGTATTAAAATTTGCCACAAAGATCTAAGGAGAGTAACTGAAAAACTCAAACTAGCTGGAACAAGTTTGGGGAAATGAAATACAGATTAGTGCAGCACAGCTTTAAACTAACTGAGCTAATATGTGCATTTATAGCATTGAAAATGGATGGCAGCATCTACTTTACAGTTTACTGAGCCCTATCGATAAAAGCATCAACATTTTTCACCCAGACAAGTTTTCATGTTCCTGTTAAACAGCTGGCTAACCACACTCCATCTCCCCTCACAGGGTGCTATCACAGCACAATTGTCTTATTAAATTAAATTAAAGACAAAAGGGGCAAAAACGGGTGGGTGTGTGTGTGTGTGTGTGTGAGTGAGTGAGTGAAAGTAAGTTTGTGGTGGACTGTGAGGAGGAAAAAGAGTTATGAATAAAAAAATATATTTATCATGTCAATGCTCATTTTAGATCAGGAGAGTTAGGAATGTCAATTCCTTTCCCTAAAATCCCACCCTGCCCAGCAGAGAACCTGGCCACTTGTTTGTTTTGCCATTTCAAGCAGGCAGCAGAAGTCTTGTCTCAGCAGCAAACACGCTGGAAACAATTTGTCAGCTTTTGCAATTTAAGTGGCTCTGTGGACCTTCCCCTGTCCACTTCGTGGAGCAGCACATTCCCAGCAATCCATCAACATCCTCCAGGTTTCACCCTTATGGAAAGCTGCTTAGGAAACCTAGGTCACACAAAACTCTCCTGATCTAAAATGAGCACTGAAATTATAAATATCTTTTTTGTTCACAACCCTTTTTCCTCCTCACACTCCACCCCAAACTTACTTTCACTCACACACACACACACACTCTGTCTTTCAAATTAAAGACAAAAAGGGGTTTTGCCCCTTTTGCCTTTAATTTAATAAGGCAATTTAAATAGTCTGATTTTCATGCAGAATGGGTAAAGCTGTGAAAGTTTCTACAGCTGCAGGGGATTTCAGGATGGCTCCTCTGTACAGCTGCAGACAGAGGTTGCCTTTTTAGGTCCTGACAGGCTAATTCAGGAGCAGCTGCCCTGTTGAAGCATCTTTCTTTGCTACTCTCCCCTACATGAGCTAACCCAGACTGCACTGAGGAAACCTGAGGGCTGCTGAGCTTGACAAAAACATGAGAAAGACAATTTCCAGTAAAGATTCATGAGAGAACTTTGTGACTAACTTCAGATTAAACAGTCAGTCAGTCTTGGTGCAAATCAGTTTATCAGAGCAGAGGAAAAGGTGCTCTAGGTTAGTTTCTTTGGGTACTCTGTTACATATAATGAAAATGTTATGGGGAAAAATAATGGTATTGCATAAAAAAGGATCCTCAAACACTGGAAGATTGGATCAAAATGCCTCAAAAAATCCAAACATCTCATCTGAGACAGAATGGTCCATCTGGTCCCGAGGCAGAGACAAACAAAAGCAGCTTTTACAGACAAGACAATCAGTGTTATCCACAAAAGGGTCGAGACACTCCATTGATTTCCAATTGTTTGCAGGTAGAAACAACAGAGAAATTGGCACCACCTGCTCAGATAAATCACTGACTGCAGCAAGTGAGTGCTGCTGCAGCTCCAACAGTGCAATAAAACCCCACACATTACCAAACCTCTGCTGGCTCTGATTAGTGATTAGAAAAGCCACAGACTGCAGATGATAAATAAGAAGGAGAAAGGATGTGCACGTGAAAATTATCCTTATTAGAGAATAAGAAAACATTCTAATGAGGTGAACTCACTGGAGCCAACACAATTTACAAGTACAGGGGGAGAGGCCATTTGTTAATGGGTTGAAAATATGACAAATCCTCAAGTCCATTGCTAGATGTCACCAAGGGCAGAGAACAAAAAAAAAAATTCAGAATTTGACAGTGAATTCTGAAGTGCCAAAGAAGTAGAGCTAACCCAAGATGCGTGACCTCTCAGACATTTTTTAATTTCTTCTCGAGCAAGGACTGAAAGCTTTTCAAGAAAGAGGTCATAAAAGCTGGGAATTCTGTTCTGGAAATCTGGTTTGGGTTTGCATGGAAAGGTTAAGGTAGCAGAAGGGGCTACTGGGGTGGCTTCTATAAGGAGCTGCTGGAAGTTCCCCCTGTATCCACCCTGGAGCAGGCTGTTCCCAAAGACCTGCACCCATGGAATAGCTAACATTATCCATTGGAAAAGACAAACATTTACTTATGCTTGTCCTCCAAAAAAAAAAAAAAAAACCCAAAAAAACCCCAACAAACCAAAAACCTAAGCTGAGAGAAACATTGCAGTGCCTCAAAGGAGAAAAAAGTTTATTGCATAAAAGCATTTTCTGCTGTGCAAAGAGAAGCAGCATCAGCATCTTTCTAAGGTGAGAAAGCACAATTCACAGATAATGCCCAAGGAAATTACTAACACAGTTATATTTTTAAATAAATATTTTAGGACATTTGTAGCAGTGGCTGATGCACCACTATTTCCTTAAATGCACCTCAGCAACCTCTTTAGAGTGTGGTTTAGGAGTTCTGTTCTTTAATATTCTTCTAGTGTTTGTTCTTTAATTACACTAAGGATTGCATAGCTCTTGAAGAGGATTTGTCCCTTGGGTGTATGAAATATGATAAACCAAAATGTCCTGGCCATCAGGCCTCAGGCCAGAGATCTTGGGAAGATAAAGCAATCAATTTAAAACACATTCTATGTCCTCAGTGGTTTTCTTACAGGAAAAATTCCTTACAATGAAGTATTTTCCAAAACTGAACCTTTGAATAAATGATGGCTGACACTGAGCCACAGTAGTTCACAAAATTCAAGTTCCAAAACAATTGCCAAGATTATTTAGCCATCTTTCAAGAAAGAGGCAAAAATCATTTAATGCGTACATTTTTACATGCTCCTTTTAAATTATTATCTTTAGGGGATTTAGAATCCAGGAGGAAAAAAAAAATCTATAAAATATTGGAGGTCTTTTTGCCTGGAAGTATAGAAAGAACTGTTATTAGGTCTATGAATACTTTCATTATAATCAAACACATGTAATTTTTCAAATGCTGAGAGAACTATCATTATGTTGATGATCTTCATTTGCATTGTTAAAAAGCCACTGCTGCCTCCTTAGTAAGAGAAGGGAAATTATATCTGGCAAAACATTTGCACTCCTGCAGCAGAGCAATGGATCACTTCCAGCAGTGGAAAACCAAGGCAGGGATTCCATTAGCATTGGCCAAGCAGCCACACATCCTCACCTGGAGTTTGGGGACAGAGGGAAACCTTCACCCTGTGCAGCTCCATGGGTGACTTCAGCTACTGCCTAATTCAGGCTTGTGAAGAAGCTCCTGGTAGCTTGAGCAAGGAAAGAAAAGGAAAAAACCCCTCAAATTTACTGAATTGTGAAAAGATAATAAGAAAGATAATGCAGTCATTTAATGGAGGAAAGATATCATCACCACAAAATTAGTGAAACTGAGACAGAGCAGCACCAAGCCAAACCAAAATTGTGGAAGTTGGAAATTGTGCTCGATGCAATGTTGATGAAATTTCTTAAGCTACCTTCATTTATTAATTTTCCCCAGCAGCTAACCATTCTCATGTTGCAATAGCTTCTTATGAGTAAAGATTTTAAAATGCTAATTTTCAAAGCAAAACCTATAATTACTAAACAGAGAGACCAAAGCAATGAACAGAGTGACTTCATATTTTGCATGTTTTGGTTCCCCTCTGCAACTGCATTTTCAGCTGTAATATTTTACCTGGAAAAGAAAAAAGCAATAAACAATATGGGGTTTTTAATGTAAGTGCTTATGGTGGCATCTCCACCATCAGAGCCATCAGAGATAGGAAAGTGGGACTACTGCTCAATGTTTCCTTCTTTCCCCCAAATGCTGATGATGTGACAAGAGTGCATCACCCAGAATGTCTCAAGAGCAGCTTCTGAAGCCCAGGTAGCAAACACCACATTGTTCCACCTGAACAAAAGGTCAGGGAGACAAACCCAGAATTAACATAATTCACAGATGCTGTAACCCTAGCAGGGAATTTTTCTAATGAGGTAAAACTGCTTTTCTGTCACAGAGATATGGAACATTGTTTGTTTTTTTTTTCTTTTTCCCCCTTGATCCTAAGGAAATCTGGATTCTAACTTCACACTGTTTATCTCCTCCAATAGCTTTGGAACATATTCCTCAATTTTAACAAAATTTGACAGAAGGATATGGCCTCAGAGATATTATGTTCCCACAAGTTTTGTGACACTAAACAGATGGGAAGAGGAGAGAGATCTTTATGTTATCACATTGCATATTCCACTGAGAGAAAAGCTTCAGAGCACACTTCTGCCTTTTTTAAAACTCCAAGTGTTTCCAGGAAAGAGAACTTATGCCCTATCTGGAGAAAAAAACTTGAGACAGAGCATGCCAGCAGAGAAAAAACACTCATGCACAGGCAAAGAACTTCTTATTCTGGTGTTTGTGAAGTTAGCTCGTTCAGAAGTTTATAGTTTTTTATTATTTTAAGATACTGTACTATACTAAAGAATAGAGAAAGGATACTTAAAGAAGGCTAAGAAGATAATAATGAAAACTCCTCACTCTTGCCAGAGTCCCAACACTGATTGGCCACTGAGTGAAAATACAGCAGAAACCAATGAAACAATCACCTGTGGGTAAACAATCTCCAAACACATTCCACATGTGAGCACAACACAGGAGAAGCAAATGGGATAAGCATTGTTTTCCTTTTTCTCTGAGACATCTCAGCTTCCCAGGAGAACAATCCTGGGCAAGGGGATTTTTCCAGAAAATGTGAATATGACAGTGACTTCATCAAGACACTGCTCAATTAACTCTCCCTTCCTCTTCTGTCCCTTTTTCACCTGCATTCTCCTCCCTCCTCAGTGCCACAAGAACAGTAAGGTTACCAAGTTTAGCCTCAGAAACAACAACCAAAAAAACCCCAAACAAACCAAGCCCACAGACTCCAGCAGACTGTCAGGTGTGGGAAATCCAGTTCAGTTACATTTGGCAAAGATCTTCTCGTTAATTGTTCACAATAGGAGGTTTCAGCAGTAATAAGCAATTCTGCCAAGCCCAGTAACAGTAAGAGCAACGTTAGTGCCGTGCACATGCATACATTCACATCTATTTCGTGTGTGCTGGAGACATCGTGGTTATTTGTTCTCTCCTACCTGGCTTTGGAGATTTCCAGTTCCCAGCTGGAGTCCGGTGGCCTCAGTGGCAGTGAAAACATTGTCAGGTACAATTCATGGGTCAGTGGTGCTGTTCTGCAACATCCCTGTGGTAAAGGGAGATCAGAACAGGATTTTATGTCATTTTAGTTTGGGGGGGGGGGGGCAGTTTATAGCTCTTAACCATATACTGATATATTTTAAATCTTTTTTCTTCAACAGTGTTGGACTTGAGCAGCAAGTGACTCTTTTAGTGTTACAGAACACTTAGGGAAGTGCCAGCTTTGCACACCTCTGTCCTCCGTTTGCTGGGGTTACTGACCAGCAGTGCTTGCCACAATTTTTGCCAAGTTACCCTACTGGGTGCTATTTTTAAACAGCCAGGTAGGAGTCAATATCCCAAAGGAAAGCCTGAGGAGCCGTGTATTTCAGAGATGAGTTGTTCCACCATGGAGAATTACCCCATGACTGTGGAAGAGGTTCCTACCCAACATGAGCTGCAGACCACAATTTATTTTTCAAAAAATAAAATTGTTAAATATTTCAGTTCTTAATCAACATTGGGCTAAGGAAGGCTGGATGATGTGCTTGAAAAGGCCAGTATACAGCTGAGTCTCCTCAGGGTTACACAACCTGAGCTGGAGGGAACTAACTTTCCTAAGAAACTTTTTTTTTTCTCTTCCAAGTAGGCTGCATCTGCTCCACTTTCCCTCACTCCTCCCAAGTGCACAAAGACACAAAATTCCCTTCTCCTCCTTGGCTGATCTTTGCTACATCTTACTTGTCAGCTCTAATGTTACAGCAGGCTAACTTTAAAAAAAAAATTTTTAAATATGCTTTTACAAGAGAATTGAAAGCTGCACTTACAATAAGTACTGATATTCAAACATATTTAAATTATAAGAAATAGTTTTCATGCATAGCCTGATAGTATTAAGATAAGCTATTATCTGGATTTTCTTTGTGGCAAGATTAGGAGGGAGAAACACCTAGGATGATAAGTAATTTTGCCTGAAAAGATAAATCAAATAAAATGTTTCATGGAAAATCAGGCACTGAAGTCTGCGTAAAACTTGGTTCTACTGAGTTAGACTAAGAAATTTCAGTATTGCAAAGGCCTTCATCCTGTACACAGGGACATTATTCCCATAACCTTCTGAGCATCTCCTTGTCTCTGAATACTGGGCTTTTCTTCAAATTTCTAATATATCCTGTGCCCCCAAAACTTGGGGAAAAAAACTGCCAAAGTTCTTCATCTTCAATTTTATTTCCTCTTATGTTTTCAAGTATATTTCATCCTTGAATCATTTTTTAGAAAAAAAAACTTAAACTATGTTTTCTTTCTTGTCCTTCCATGCAAATGATAATTAAAAATTACAGATTCTGGAGTAAAGATGGTGAAAAAATGTCTCATGGTCAAATGGTATACAGCCAGCTTTGAGAGCTGCAATTACAAGAGCTGGAAAACTGTAAACAAAAAGAATATTTTGAATACTAAAAAACAAACAAATCTGCAATTCCTAATGAATACCCTGAGGCAGCTACTACGAATATGCCTATCCTGCACACAAAATGAGTGACCAAAAGAGAAAGATGTGCAAGCTAATTTTGAGCAGTTTAATCAGGATCCCACCCATGGTACAAGTTTTGTCCCATCGTGATCCAGGAGTGTGGTATTTTCTGGGGTCCCCCATGGCAGGAAGGCATGAATCTGACTCCATGTTCTTCGAAGGCTAATTTATTATTTTATGATCTGTATCATATTAAAGAATGCTATACTAAACTATACTAAAGAATAGAGAAAGGATACTGACAAAAGGTTTAACAAGATACTAATGAAAAACTTGTGACTCTCCAGAGTCCCAACACAGCCTGTGACTGGTTGTTAAGTAAAAACAATTCACATGAAACCAATCAAACACCCACCTGCTGGATAAACAATCTCCAACCCCATTCCAAAGCAGCAAAACACAGGAGAAGCAATCAGATAATTACTGCTTTCCTTTTTCTCTGAGGCTTCTCAGCTTCCCAGGAGAAGAAATCCTGGCAAAGAGGATTTTTCCAGAAAATATGACAGTGAGACAGGAGCTTGAGTTCTCCTGCCCTAAAGCTCCTCATTTGGGGGGGCCTTTTTCGATTCCAAGTGTCAGGAATGTCTTTATCTCCTACTGAGCACCTCCTGCCCTTTCTGCCTCTGCTGTGCAACATTGGTGTTAAGAGAAAGCTGTAGGACAGTTACACAACACAATTTGTGTGTGGGAGAGGTTTTACAGTGACTTCTGTGAGCCAGAGAGAAGTTTGATAAGAGGATCCACGTTCACCCCTGAAAGAATTTCCTACCAAGGTCATTGACATAGAAGCTAAGAAAGAAAATGAGAAACCTGCAACTGCCTATTCTGAGCACTTTGTTTTTCCTGACCTGTGAGTAAAGTGTAAACTCAGGAGTTTTGTAAGAATGTATGAAAAGCATTCATGCTACAATAAAAACAGGTTTGAAGCCTCCTGAAAATGAAAAGTTGCTTTGCATTGACTCCATCTCAACTACAGCATTCATGTTCTCATTCTGAGATGCAGAATTCTGAGTGTTTAATACATTGGCAGCACACATGGGGAGTGAAACAAGCACACCTGGCTCACCTGACAGCTAATCTTCTTCCAGCTCTGCCTGGATATTTTGCTTCTACCAAGATTTAGGTTTTTCTCTTTTAGCATTCAAGGTTTTGCACACCAAAGACTCTGCCAGCCTCAGTCTCCCAACTTCTCTCCCAACTAAAGGCAAAAGTATTTGAAAGGGAGATTCACAAATGTTCTGAGCTGGGAAGTCTCTGCTCAGAATTAACGTTGTCTCAGAAGCAAGAGCAGCACCTCTGCCAGCAGAAGACAAATTTGGTCTCTATTTTGAGCTTCAGATAGATCTGAAGCACAGCTGAAGGCATTCAGGACCTGCAATGAGAGAGCATACAGCACTTGCATAATATCTGTCAGCACACAGACAGCAGAGGCTGCTGGGGTCACCAGGGGGGATCCTCTCAAAGTGAATGAGCACGGCCTGTTCTGGTTTTTAGGCTCCTTGAAAAGAAAAGATCTGTTTCAATTCCAGGGCTGGTTATTTTCCTGTGTGAAGTCCTGGCAGCAGACCATTTTCTTAGAAGCTGTAATTTGGAACAGAGGCTTTTTTCCACTAATGGGAAAATCTCAGAGGTTTTGTGAAGATTACATAGGCACTTAAAGATTCAGAGGGTTGTTCCAACTGCCTGAGCTACCTGAATTTGAAGTATTTGTTCTTAGCTTTCACAAAACCACCTGCTAGGCACGGTTGAAATTTTATTTTTATTTTTTTTTTAAATCACATATCTCTTACTGCTGGCTGTATTTTTCTGAACTTTTTTCTTTTTCCTGTTCTGTTACAGGCAAAAGAGATTTGTAACTGATTTCTCTAGTCACTGATTCATCTATAAAAACACTTACTGTTTCTCATGAAACAGTAAATGTGAAAAATAGGCCTCTTTGCTTTTCTAGACAGTGTGTTTATTCCCAGATATTTTGAAAGCACATTTGCACAATTTTGTGTTCTCTCTTAAAACCTGAATTTAGCCTCCAGCTGTCTAAGCAAAACAACCCATAAGAGAACCTCTGGACCAGAGAGATCTTGGAGCCTGTACAGAAACACATTAAGAAAGAGGCCACAAAAATAATCTACGGGCAGACAAGCCAGACAAACAATTAAGGCAGATCTAGCCTTTGAGAGCATGCCAACTATCCAATTCAAAAATTGAATGGATATGACTATAATATATCCTGTTTTGCATGGATTTGGAATAACATTTTTTATGTTGTCTAATTCATTGTAAATATGAGACTGCAGCAAAGTACTGCCCTCCAAAACACATCCTCAAAATCAGTTATGAGGATGTCCCATGCAAATGTACCCTGATCCCAAATCCTTTGAGCAGCTTTCAAACTCTCATTCAAAATATTTTAATAACTGTTTTTTTCCCAACTTTCCTAGCTGAGTGTGGGAACAGCAGTTTTGAGGAGGAACAGGGTCTACCCAGATTAAAAAAAATAAGATAAAAAGCATGACATAATAATAAGCATGTAAATGAAATAACAATATAACAATAACAAGCATGTAAATGAAATAAACAAGCATTTGATGAAACATGGAGGAGGGCAAGACAGACAACACCTTAAGTGCATTTTAATGCAAGTGTGTGACTCTTCCATGAAGCTGAAGAGCTGCTGCCTGTGCTGTCATAACCAAACACACCTCAAATTGCTGGAGTCAAGTCTGACAATACATTTTTGCATTTTAATCCTTTGTATTTAAATAACTGCTCTGATTGTGAAGCATTCTGCAACTAAAAATCTCCTACAATTCTTGTGGGATGCCTCTCAGGTGATGGGGTTACTTCCCACACCCCATCCCAGATGGACACAGGGATTTTGTAGCTCTTCATCTGTAATTTGCATCCAGTTTTTCCTGACTACATCAATTCTGTGCATGCCCACCCAGCTGTGCCTGTTGGGTGCATGGTTCTGCTTCTTTGAAAAGCAGCATTTCTTGGAGGGGTGAAGATACTTTTTAAGGCTATAGACTAAATAATTTTTTTAAAAATTATGTGGCTTTTTCTTATTTAAAGCACACATCTCTCCATAAATGCTTCAAATAGTTCCAGTTTACTGCAGAAAATTTGTTTTTTGCAGGTGTGGATACTCCCCCTCTGAAAACCTCTTTTTATGTGTGCACTCTGCATGGTAATGCCCCACAGAGATTTTCAAGTTGAGCTGAAATTATTGAGAAGAACAGAAAAAAACCCCACAGTCTTACAAACTTATTGAATTAAACTTCTGGCAGCACTTGAGCTGGCCCTGCAAGGTATGGGTACATAGGGTAGCTGATATACCCTCCACTACATATGGAATTAAAGAGCATTTTACTGCACCATTCCTGCTGTTTAATTTTAAAGCATCAAATTAAAGCTTAATAAAGCCCTAATTAGGTTGCTTTATGATAAATTATTCAAGAGACATTTCACATATTCCACAGTAAACTGAATTCCCTCGGTTCTTTGGCACACAAATATCTCATTTCAAATATTTACAGAGGAACATGCCAGAAAGCTAGTTCAAAGAGGTTTTGACAAATCAGAAAAGTTTTACTAAAATGTAATCCCAAACATATGGTTTCTTCAGCTCATGCAATTTCTGAGCCCAGCTGAAAATGATAGTTAATGAAGAATGAAAAGAAAAAGCTCCAAATTTAATATGAAAATTAAATACTCTATGGAAAGATTAAGTTTCATTTCCACCAAGGAAGAAATTCTTCTTGAGCTCCAGTGGAAGCAGGATTGGCTTCCAAGTGGTGCCAGATTTCACTGACACAGAGCTTGACATTACAGACACAGTGAGGAAGATAGAATGTTCTACAGAAAATAGGATTTAAAACACGCTTTCTATTTGCCACTCATTTTTACAGCCACCCTGAATCCAAACCTAAGAAAGATCCCTTAAAACTAAAAGAGCTAAAAGAAACAAACAAAGCAATCAGGGGTTTTTGAAGAAAGTTTGAGAATATTTGAACTTCTGGTTATTTTCATTACTTTTTTTTTTTTTGTGTGTGTGTGAGAAAAGTCAGGCCTCCTTAGTGTTATCTCTTCTGGTAACAGATTATTCCACTGGAAAGTTCTCCTCTTCACTCTGTCTTGCTGCTTTATGCCCAGCAGTGCTTCCAACTCATCACTTAGTGTCAGAACACATAGCAAAATGTGTCAAAACATGTCTTCTGGAAAGAAATCCTCATCTATTATTGCAGCATCAATGATTTCATACTTCTTACAGTCACACTTGAAGTTGATAACTGCACTGGATTAAAAATGTGTTCTTAATAAATGTTCCAAGTGATGGCTCCCTGTAAGCTTCACAGCCTATTGTGAAGTAAAACTTTTTTGTGGTCCCAATTCAGCAATGATCCAAACCCACACTAAAGAATTTTTCCCAATTTGTTGTGTTTCACTTTGTTGTATAAAAAGCAAGGGGCCTGATGGTGTCATAGCAGCAGAACAGCTACTTTATAAAGGCTAATAAAAAATAGCACGTTTCCCCCCTCATCCCATCACCAACTGCACTCAGAGAAGTCTGGAGCAAGCTTTAATTCTCACATTATTTATTTCCTAACAGCAGGAGCCCTGTTCAATAATTTCTGTGAAGACTGCATCAAATACATGCCCAGAAATTGATATCTGCTGTTCCCAAAAGCCAGCACAGTATTGCAGCTACGTTTGTGAGTTGGTTGTTTGGGTCCTCCCTTTGGTCCTGAGCCTGGACTAAAGATGAAGCAAGTGCTGGCTGAAAAGAAATTGAAAAGACCACACACACACACAGTGCAGATGAAGAGGCACAAATCAGTTATGGGCTGCAAACAGCAACACTGGTGGCCACGTGCAGGTAAAAATATATTAAAGGGTAAGTGGGTTTCTGAACAAACAATATTCACACCAGGTAACTGCTATGAATAGTACAGAGGGGGAAAAAATTGCTCCATTTAGATCACCTCTATTTTAGCATATCTTTTCTTTTATAAATGGCCTGACTGCTCAAGTTGGCAGCTGGTTTTATGAATATAAAATTTGTTGAAAGATTCTGACCTTTCTGGATGACACTACAACAAACCTGTAAGCTCTGCTCTCACTGAGCAGTTCAGACTGCCAACCTTAGTCCCATTTGTTCCATCACCACACAGGTATTTTTTTATGAAATTCAGGGATTCAAAGACTCATATTGGAAAATAGCATTCAATTAACTCAGCAAAGCACACCACTGCTCCATTTTAGGATGCCTTAGTTTAAGATGTATTTTCAAAGAAGCAGTTAGAATAAATGAGATTCCAGAGAACCACAGAACGATTTTAGCTGGCAAAAACCTCAAAGGCCATCGAGTCCAACCAGTAAGCCAGCACTGCCAAGACCACCACTAAACCATGTCCCCATCCACATCTTTTAAATACATCCAGAGATGGTGGCTCCACCCCCTGGGCAGCCTTTCCCAGTGCTTGATAACCCTTTGGGAGGAGAAGCTTTTCCTCACACCCACAGAACTCCCTCTAACCTGTCCCCTGGATGCCCAGGTGTAAAAATAAATTAGGAAATCATTGTTAACTCTGATCACACTTGGTCCATATGGGGAAAAATAAACACTTCAAAATGTTGGTAAACAAGATCTAGTCTCAGTAAGAAAACTTGTTTAACAATCTCATGGTTTTAGATGAAGATATAAAATACCCTGGGGATGAAAATGGATGTTACTGGAGTTGCCTGAGCTGTCAGAGAAACACCAAATAACACAACTCAGAGAATCCACTCGATATCCAGGGCAGACCTGATGCAGAACTCTGCTCAATGAGGGAGGCTGATGGGCTGAGAGGGAACACTGTCAGCTCTGGCAGGTTCCATCCTGTTGTCAAAAAGAAGTTTTTTACAGGAGAGGAGCAGGCACACCCCATTCCCAGGGAGAGAGCAGCATCCAGGAGAAGCAGTTTTGGGAGATGCCTGCCGAAGGAGAAGGGGCACAAAATGCAATTTACAGGCAGCAGCCAGAGCTGCAGGGGACACAATATGGTCACAACCCCAAGAAGTTTATCCTGCCTTTTCCATCAAACAGCTTCTGAGGAACTCGAGTTCCAAACTAAGGAATCAAAGAAACTATTCCCAAAAAGTTGCACTCCCGCTTAGCTGCACAGAAATTAAGGCCAGTGCTCACGCAGGACTGGAGATCAGGGTCTCTGGTAAATAGAGTGCTAAGATTAAAAAGTATTCATGATGTAGATTATTCTGCAGGCTCTATTAACAAGCAATTTTAAAATGTAGGGTATATTTAAAATATGTGATACATTCCTCATTCTTCTTTAGTTATCCTTTTCCAGAGGGTTTGGACAGGTTTCAATAGAGGGAAGAAGTACAGATCCACCATTTGGCTGGAAACACATATTTTGTGTCTCATTCATAGTCCTTATAAAACCAAGACATACAACTGGAAAAACTCTCCAATTTCTCTACACAGAAAATACCCTTCTTACAGGCATTTGCTATTGGTAATTTTTTCCCCTTTTTATTTTCCTTCAACTTTTCTCTTACTGTCTTTTTCTTCTTCCTCTGTTGCTTCGGTTTATATAGTGACATTATTCCCCCAGAGAGCAGGGAAAAACCAAGATTTAAACTAGATTTGGAAAAGGATGTGCTAGTCTTCCATAGCAGGGCATAACAGGGAAAATTGTAGGATACAGGCAAGATCTTTCTGAAAATTACAGCTACTAGTACAGCCACCACTCCCTCCTTGTTCAGCTTCCTGGCAAAGTGATGGGGTTTGCCTTGGATCACATGAAATTGAACTGTGCTTTCTCCTCCCTGAAATACAACATCAAGCTCTCCCTATTAACAATAGAGATCAGAACAATAATAAAATAAAACTAGATACTGAACCTTAATAAGGTATAATTTGGCAGAAACAAACTATTTTGGGGGTCATCTGCATAAATAAAATAGAGCAATTACCTAAATTTGGCTTTAGCATCAGGTGAATTACACCAGTATTAAATTTAATCATATTCATGGTCTCTGTATTCCTTTCCCAAGCCAGAGGTGGAAGCTGCAGTGCATTTCAGGTGTGTTACTTCATACCTCATTAAAACAAAATAGCTTCCAGCTACTGAAACTCACATTTGCATTATTCCCAAAATTGCATTCTATCATAATGACATTTGAAGTGAACTCAGAAAGAATTGCTATTGTTGGAATGAGCTGCCTTCTCTGACAAAGGAGAGACTGCCACAAGCATAATTAATCTCCAAGTACATCAGACAATATTTCTCCTACTTACTGGTAGTATTAATGAGATCTGGTGTAGATGAAATTGGCAAAATTGGGAATAGCAGGTTACCAAAGCAATGTATTCCTGTGTTCCAGGAGATTTCAACAGGCTTAACAACAACAACCTCCAGAACATAATTATGCAAATATTTTATTCTTTTCATTTAGTTTAAGTTAACTCTATATTTAGCATGCTGTCAGGAGCAAGAAGTCAGATGTGAAATGTAATTTTTCCTTATATCAATCTTGTTATCTTTGAATCTTTGTTTAATGATAAGAGACGGAATTATTTGACACTTCTTTGCCATCTTTTAAATCCATTTACTTTTGTGTGAGAAGAAGCAAGCTGTCCATCATCCTAGCAGCAGCAGCAGACACAATATTGGTGCAGTTTCATGTCACTTGGAAGCAGCATTGGCTACAAAGGCAACTACTTCTCTATCATCCAGTAAACTGGAAGCCAAAAAGTGATGATGGGAGAGTTTCATATAGGAGACTAAAATAGTGAAAATAAGAGAAAATGGTGTTTCTTTTACTGTTCAAGTAATGAACAGTAAAAGAAACACCTGATGATGCCTCAGGTTTCAGCTTTCATATTTTTCACATTCTGTGCAGCTTTATGAAGCTTCTGAGCTTCACAGGAGGGGATGGTGAGCTCTGTGCACAGAGCAGGGAGACAAAACAATTCCTGCTCCAGCTGGGCACCAAGGACAAATGATGCCAATGTCAGCCCCAGAGCACAAACCCCGTGGGCTGCAGAGAGAAAAACAAGCAGGGTGGGACTGCCTGGGCTAAAGCTGGGATGGGACAATGAACTGCAAGGTGCAAATGGAGCAGAGCTGATCCCAGGGAGAGAGCCCGGGAGCGCTGGTGCATTTTGGGGCCATTTTGGTTCATCTTGGGTGCAGCCCTGGCTGGGCTCTGGTGCTGCCCAAGGTGGGTCCATGGAGGAGATCCTGGGAATAAATCCCTGCTTCATTCTTTAGCTCTGCCCAGCCTCTGCTCCAGGGCAGCCTGCACCAGGCATCACCGTCTTTGCTGCTGTGTTTCAGCAGAGCTCCCACTGAATTCTAAAGTCACAGAAAATATGTGAAACAAGTCTTAAGAAGCCATTTACTATTTCAGCCCCATTTCAAGGCAAATATGTGTCATGTCCAAGTCCTTCCTAACTGGCATTTATCTAACCTGGCTTTAAAACCTCTGGGAAATAAGGTTCAAAAATCTACTTTGCTCTTTCACCATTAGTGAGATGCTAATGATTAGATGCCTCCCTTTTGCTTTAATTTAAGCTTAGCAATTCTTGTTCTGTCAATCACATGGAAAACAAATTATGTCCTCCTGCTAAGTAATTCCAGGTCATAAAGGCCTAAGATATCTGGGTTTCTAACCTTTTGTGGCTCACTCTTTAGCTCTTTCAGGATGGGAATTCTTTTTCTTTTTTTAAATACACCAAGACAGACATGGCTGCTGAACTGCTGTGCAAAGCAGAGACATTCTTTTACACATCATCTAGGCTACAGTCATTTTCAAATACAGCCCAGCATGGCTCCTATTGTTCTTGCAATAATTTAAAACTGTAGAGTCACATTCAGTTTGCAAACCACTGTAGCACCAAAACCCTTTCCTGGAAAACTGGCACTAATCAATTTATTTTCCCACTCTCGTTTGTGGTATAGGACAGCACCTTGCAGGTGTTATTCTCAAAATTAATAATAGTCTTAAAATTATGACTTGAACTTGCAAAAACCATTTGTTCTGTTCAAATGCTATTCTCCAGCACATCTGTACCCCCTCTCAACATCCATAAGGAAAAAATATTTTTAACAAACTCTCCACTCTGGTGGAAGCAAAAGAAACAACACAAAATAGCAGAGGTTTGGATGTTCAGATGAACAGGCCTAGGGACAGGGATCTGATCTCAGACCCTCCCCCCAGCCATGGTGACATATTCAGCAAGCAAGAATGGGCAATATTCCTCCCAAAAATGCTTGCTGTCATCATGGAAAACAGGGATAAACAATTCATGTTTATTTTGGGGAACCTTTCTGATATAAACACAAAAAAATACATACAAGTGAATATTTATGAATGATATGCCATGAAATTATTATGTTTATATAATAAATACTGCACAAAATTACTGCAATGCCATCTGGAATGAGCAGGGGAAGATATACTGAAGTTGTGTCAGAAATAGACTGAGATTTTAAATTATTTTTTAAAAAATCAGGTTACAGCCTCCAATCAAGAATTTGAATAAGAAAACCACATTACTGTCAGATATTCTCATCCCACGTTTTGAGAGGGCTTTGAGGCTGTGTTCTGAGCTCAGGAGAACACTGGAGGTTTAAATCCATCTCTGTGGAGCTGACTAAACAACTTCTATGTGACCACTGGACTAAAGTGCTCCCTGAATGAGCTTGATTTAAAGGGGTTTGCTTAGCAGAGATCCATACAAATAAAAGAGAGAGGGAATCAAGATACAACGACTTTCCTGCTGTCAGAAGCAGCACAGAATTACAGAACGATTATCTGCCAAAGGCTGAACATATGAACACAACTAAGCTCCCAGTTTTCCTTCACAGTGTGACAAAACCTAATGATCCTTCAGTGCTTTTGCTTTATCCTGTTATTTTTCCAATAAATAGTGTGAACTTGTTTCTTCTCACCCCCTAAGTAATCACTTATGACAATTTATTTGGAATGACAAGTTGGTTTTATTTCTCCAGCTCCTCTGCAGGAGATGTACTGGAACATCTTTATCTCACTGAGTCATGTCCAAAAAAGTACAAAATTGTAGAGCCAGGACACAAGAGCTTTACAGTTGTCTGAAGCATTCATTCTCTCAGGGAAGTTCTGGAGAACTCACACATCAGGTATGACAGCAATGGCAAGATTTGTGGTGTTGGGGAACTTTTCACAGGGAGAGTTTTAAAGTTCAGGCACTTGCAGTGAGGCAGCTGTAACTGAAGTATTGTTAAATATTAAAGTGGTAAAAGAAAAAAAAAACAACTATGGGAATCTCAGGCTAAAGCAAAGGAGCACTACTGTTACATAAAACAATTTTGAACCTGCTCATCCATGGTGGGTTGGCATTGTCTGGCTGCCAGACACACACCCAGCACTCCCTCCTCTACTGGAAGGGGAAAAAATAAGATGAGAAATCTTGTGGGTGAAGTTAAAGGTGGGGATATCACTCAGAAGCTCCTGTCGTGGGCAAAGCGACTTGGAGGAAATTTAATGTATTGACAATTGCACAAAATTAAGGTGGGATACCCCCTTTGCTGCTATGCACAGTCAAATCTGCTGGCATTCCCTAGGAGCTGTTCTGACCACTTACAAGATTTTTCCTCCTTCTGCCATGAAGAAGAACAGGAAAGAAAAAAAAAAATCTCCTCCTGATCTTACAGATCAGCCATTGCCTAAATGCTGTTCTGCTCAATGGGCACGGATTTCCTTTTGGATCTGCTGGGCTGTGCTCACATAAAATGCATTTATTCCTGCCCCTGGTTCTGCACAAGGGCTCCCTCCCCTAAAATCGTTGCTACACAATGTCTACATACAAATCAGCCATGAAGGGATGTGAGAGTCACTTCCAGGGGATGTAAATTTAACAGCAAAGAGTGAACCTCGTGCTCAATTCCCACAGGCAGTGGGGAAGGCTGAAGGAGTTAAAGACCTGTGAGACCTGCATTTATTCATGCTGCTCAGGGAAGGATGCTTCCCCAAAGATCACAGCAGTGGAGGAAGATTAATCCCTCCCTTGTAAAATCATGCTGCTACAGAGGGCAGCCCCTGCCCTGCTGGCCAGAACAGAGGTGCCAGAACATTTTGTATTCCATCACCACGGTGTGGGGATGGGTAATAGGGAGATACAGGACAGCTCCTGCTCTACTTCACTTGCTTTCCATAAATTATGGAAATGGGGGACAGAACTGGGAACTGGGACTAACTACAGCAGACACTGCACTTGGCAAGTGAAACCTGTCAGTGATCAGCAGCTGGGCTCGTTGCTTGGGCTCAGCCATCAGTTCAGCTACATTTGAGGAGCTGATTTCCAGACAGCTCCTTTTCTGGAGCACTGAACTCCAAAACAACCCTTACTGAAAGGGAACATGGCAAAAAAAAAAAAAAAACCAAACCAAAAAGAAAAATGAATTTTTACGGTAACTAAATCAGAAGTCTTCTTCTCATAGAGCTGAAAGAGAGAACTGCATCTAAGAGTCGATTCCCATTAATTTTATTATTAGTTATTATATTATTTTATTATATTTATATATATAATATTTATATATTTATATATTATATTATATTTATTTTATATATTATATTACTTATTGTAAGTACCCATTAATTTTATTATTGCATTTTATTCCATTATCTGCAACTACAGTACTGTGCTTAGATAAAGCAAAATAAGAGGCTGAGAATATCTAAGTAAAGATGCCAACAGCTGCAGGAATTCAGCCTCAGCTAGGTTTTCTCCTGCACTCCTAACAGTCTACAACTACAAGGAAGAATTTAAAATGCTGGGATTGGCCAAACACTGATACCTTCAGCTCTCTGTAGTATTAACTAGGAGAAGACCAAAGTTACATTTATTCTTAAAAATTGAAACTTTGAGATTCTAAAATGCATTCACCAATTGGTCTAGCAAGACCAGGAAAAAATGTAGAAGCCTTTCTTTAAAAATCAATACCTAGAGGAAGAGTCTTTCATTTTTAATGGAAAAAAAAGTAGGTACATCCTAAGTAACCATATTTTAATCATCTTTTCCCACAGAAAAAAATGACCTTATCTTGAGATAATATTATTTATGGCAGGAGTGGAACAAGATTTGCTTTCTCTTTCCTCCCCTTCCCCCATTAAAAAAATACAAAAATTATAATATTGATTTGGCATGATTTCTGCTCTCTTTTCATTTCATATTTTATCTTATCTAGTATTACGTATTCCATGAAAAAACAGAACAATTCAAATCTTTAACTGACTATAACAGATAATCTAGTCCACTGAGACTAGAAAAAATTTCATATAGTATATGGCAGGAAAGCAACATTTTCTTTGTTAAGGTCATATGATGTCCACAGAATGCTTACACTGAGACAAAGTTCTACTGAGTAACAATGCAGAGCTGAGCTTTTCCCTGGGCGCTTTTCAGGTGGATTTTGCCTTAGGGTGAAGGGCACATAAGCAATAAACAATAATCAGAAAATGCAGGAGAAATGACACTAAGGTTTTATACCAATAGAAAGACAAAGGAGAGAAAGTTGGCTACTCAGATGAGGAATCAAAAACATGCTGATAATAATTTTTTCTAATTATTATACATCCAGTTAAAAGTAAAAGTAGAGTTTTTTACTCAAAAACCTCTTTTTAATGGATCACTACCAGACTGGATCTGTGGTTTTTGGTAAAAGGAGAGAGACACTACAGGGATGAACTCCAAGCATCAGCCAGTCTTTGGAGAAATCCTTCCTCATTGACCTAAAAAGCTACTCACACAAACACCTTTAAACTGCTCATATCACTCAAAATAAGACAGAAGTTGCAAAAAAGTTACCATTCTTGAAAAAGATCCATATTTAGCAGTTTGCCAGTCCATATGAGGAAGTATATATTGTAAATAAATAGTAAACTACTCCTAACATAAAGAAATATTATTCTAGTTATATCAAAGTTGTGGTCTAAAAAAAGCCAACTTTGAAGGCCTGCACTAGCTAAAAAATTGTATTTTTAGGAAAACAGAAGCTATAAACTAGAAACAAACAGCATCTTGATGTTGATAGAGTGGATTGGATAAACTCAAGAGGAAGAGAAAGGCAGAGAAGGCAAAAACACCTGACTTGGATGATACCCAGACACCCCCATCTGCACCTCACCTGCCTCAGGGACACTCTCTGCTTCTTATTCCTGCTCCAGAAGTCTGAGCCTGAAAAGAGAAGCCTCATGCCCTTAAGCCACCCTGCACTTTTATGAGTGGATTATTCTCAGTAATCAATTGGCTTTGTTCTACCCTGGGAGATATCAGTCTGGAAAAGTTTCTCTCCTTGGAGGCTAAGTTGGAAAATCAATTTCCCCGAGTTCTGAGCAGGACAGTAGGAGCTGGGAGAGAAAGGAGATCCAGGATAATCTTTCCATCCTGGGGTGACTGCTGCAGCCTGGGTTTTATGTGATTTGTGGCACAGAGCCTGGCCAAGAGGGATTTCATTTAATTCAATTCCTGAGTGCTGAAGCTGAGACCCACCACAAGAATCTAAAACTCTACAGAGCTTGCTCTCCACTCCTCCTGATGCTCATTGCTCCTACCAATGTCTGTGCACAACTCAAACTTTAAGAAAGGGGGAAAAGGTGGGAATCAGACTCCCTGGTCCCAGTAGGTCCAGCTTTCCCTGCAGCCTGTTCCAAGGGAAACAGCAAAACCCTCATTCTGACTGCTCAGAGGTATTTCCAGAAAAAAAATCAACCCACAAATCACCAGGAAGAAAATTTAGCAGGAGGCTCTGGGCTAGGAAATAAGGCCTGAGAGGAATAACAGAGCCAAATCAGTACACAGGAAAAAAGAGGAGCATTGGAAAGCAGCACAGTGACAGAACAAGGATTTACAGATTAACACTCCCCAAACTCACTGATCTTTTACATGAAAGCATCCCCTGAACTCAAGGCTTCAAGGGCAATGGTTACAGACAACTCCAAAGTACAAGAGCTCATCAGAAAACGGAGACTTCTCCCTGAAGCAAGCAGAAACTCATGACTCTATTTATTGCAAGTAAATTTATCTCAGGATTATTCTCCTGGATAGCTCAGCTCTTCCTTCTTTCCAAAAGTAGCAGCATTTAACTAACAGGGAGTGCTCACTCACTCACACACACACACATACAAATGGAGACAGGCAGCTTTATCTGGAGTCTTTTCAGGCTGGTTTGTAAGAGTTCTGCCTGTTAACTTTGGCTGTTATGGCTTTGCTCCCACAGCAGGGAGGTGGTCACTCATATTAACATCAGCACCAGGCAAGCTGGGGTTCAGGTCCCACTCAGAAAAGAGTGACAAGGGGACACCGTCATTCCCACAAAAAGTGTCAAGAAAATGAGATGACAAATGCCATGTAAGCAAAGCACAGAATCCAGCCTAGGCAACAACAAAACATGGAAAAAAGCCCACACCGTGTTCTTCGTCTCCCCTGGCTCCAACCCCGAGGAAAGAGCAGTTTCCTGGTGCCACAGCACCATCTTCACTTCTACTGCTGCCCTGGAAACTGCCCTGCCATCACCTGCACTGGGGCCATCATCGCTGAGCAGAAATCCCTGACCATTGCCTTCCCCGTGCCTGTGAAGGGGAAGGAGAAAATCACCTTCCTGCACTTGAGCCTCAGCAAACCTTGAAATGCCTCCTCACAGCCCTGCAGCTATGGCACCTGCACCCACTCTCCTCCTTGAGTCACCCTGCCATGTCCTCGTGGCAAGAGCTGCATGGAATTAATTTTATTTTCCTTGCAGGGGCCACTTCTGGGCACTGGAACACTGGGAAGGGTTTAAGGAACTGATCAGGCACTTTGTTTGTGCTCGGTGGGAGAAAAAAGCTGAGATTCCTCCCCGCCATCCATTTTCCTGACAGCCTGTCTTCTTTCTCTGTTATCTCTTTCAGCCTTTTATGAGGAAAGCTTCAGTGAAAGATGTTTCAGTTAAAGGTCTGCTGTCACTGCAAGACTATCTGAAAGAAAAGCATCACCTGGGACCCGTTTGGAGCCTAAAAATATTACTGGAGGCTCTTGGGTTGCTTCCTTTGTGAGTGGATATGGGGGAAAAATACGTCTATCAAGACCTTTTTTTCCCCCTTTAATAATTCTGCCTAGCCTGAAAAATATTTTTTCACCCTGCATTGATATCAAATGAGCATGATTCTGTGATTGCAGCAAGCAGGCTTGGCTTGCAGCAACAAGGACGGCTTTAATAGTCTCCTGATGGAATTCCTATTCATTTCTTCTCCCTTATTTGTGATAAAACATTTAGCTCTCAGTCTCCATTAATCTGAAACTTGGTGCTCTGAGCCAGCTTTCACAGCTTGCCCACGTTTTCTGGCTCTGCAGAGCAGTGGGACCCAGCACAACAGAGAATCTGGGGCCTCTCCTAAAAGCTTCAGGTATTGCCTGGATTTAAGTTGACATTTTGGCACACAGTAGGCTATACTGATGTTATCAAGAACAGTTAATTGACCCAAAAAATCCATGCTGCATGATCAGATGTTGTGATAAATGACAAGATTTGGGGGATATTTTTTGCATATCTGCTAGTAGGAAAATTGAAGGAATAAGGGGGATTTCTGTCTTGTTTATTCTGCTAGATATGAAAAGCAATAGAGTTGGGAATTGTTTAATTTTTTTAATAGGGTATATTTCTGAAGATGTTAACTTTTTCCCTCCTTCTTCCACAATACAAATTACTAAAATATTCAAACTTGTGCATCAAAACAATTTAGATTTTCATGGGGTTCGACTTCAACACATGATATCTAACATATTTGAAAGTTTTTGTCTGGTTATTATGAGTTGTCTGAGAAATATCTTTGACAGCGAATTTTACTTATATCATAAACCCCATTTTTTAAAACCCCTTTATCATAAGGAATTAAGATTTTCATATAAAATCTTAAAGATTTAATGTGTGGAACCTTTGTTAAACACTTCTGCCTCTCATTTCAGTAAATTATCAGCCAAAACTAAACAACAATTATTTGAAATTATGCCTAAAAAAATCTTTTTGGCTCCTTAGATTCCAGCGAGACATTTTCACTGATAATTTCATTGCATTATTTCTTTTGACACCTTCCAGGCAAGGCTGAGCAAGCAGCACCTGCACTACCAACATTAAGTACCTTATGTTCTAAACCTTCAGTTTCTCAGTCCTTCTGTGTTTCAGCAAGGAACAAACAGTGAAACTCAAAATTAATGCGTTAAAAAAAAAAAAAAGAGATTAAGTAATTTCTTCTGCCCATTTGTAGATCACTTTTCACTTTTGTCAGGGACTATATTTAAGATAATAAGGAATTGCACACAGACATTTCCCCATGTTCAAGAGGGGACCCCAGAACTTCTCACCAGACCCTTCACCCTTTAAGATGCATTTCTCCGTCTCAAACCAAGTTCTGCAATCTCCCTTTCTCTCACTCACAGCAGACAGCTTCAATTATAAAACCTGCTGAGATAAGGTCTCTGCTTCATGAGGCTAATGAACACTTGAAATGATGCACTGAACTAAATGGGTATTGAACACAGAACAGCTATTTGTTGTGTGAATTTCATCACCTCTTATTCCTTGCATGTTATTTTCAAAATGCAGAAGCTTGTAATGGAAAACTATTGATATAATAAAAAACTTAACTCTCTAGAAACCAGCCTGAAGTATTCATTGAAATGAATAAAGTGTTAAAGTATAAATTTAAATTAATTTAAAATTTTTGGTTTATGGTATTATATTTGAAGAAGTTACTTTGAAACATGGGTTTTCAGTTCTGATTATATTCACGTAAAAATCATTTGGACAAAATATTTTTCTTATTTTTAGCAATTTATCGTCAAAATAAAACTCTGCAGTGGGAGGATGATACCTCAAATTTTAAAAAGGGTATAAAAACTGCCCAGGAGGAAGGTTCAATTGGTCAGCTGGAAATGGGCTAAGCCAGGGACACCAACACATCAAAACCGACTCCTTTGTGCTATTTTTTAAAGGTTTTTTTAAGTTTTGCCCCTTCCAGTAACAAACAATCCCAGAATATGAAAACAAAAACCTCTGAAACTGTGAAATAAGTTTTGAAAATATTTCATTTTTTTAAAAAAAGCCTTCTCATTTCCAACCCATTTTCTGAAATGGCAAGGCTGGAATTTTTTCTTTTAAAAAACGAAATCAGCTGGAAGTTCATTTTATTTCAATTCAATTCAATCCTTTACAGCTGGCCAGCAACAGAGTCACGCTCAGCACCTGATGTTGTCTCTTCTGCCACTACAAGTACACAAAGCAGGAGGTCTGGTGGACTTACTTGCAATTGAAACTAATGAATTTATAAATTTTCATTTTCAGCTTTTGATAGCCCCCTAAAAAGGACCTAAATGTCCTGCTGAATTCTCTCTGGAAGAGGAAGAAAAATGCTGAGGGTGTTTTTTTCTAAGTTATCTGACCAGGTGCAGGGGTGCTCAGGCATTACTGCATTACAGAGTCATGCAGAACCTCCAAAAAAACTCACCTCAGCAGCACGAGATGGCACTGAAATGTCTCCTACAAATGGAAGACAAACACGGGTAGGGCTGGAAATGGCACCTGCACCCCTCAGGTTTAAGCAGCATTTAAAAATGGATCTGCCCACGAATGAATTAAAAATCAAAACTGTTCCATCATGTGCAGTTTTGGGTATTCTTTTTCCCTGCACAGGCAGAAATTCTTTGAGTACAGCAATATGTGATATAAGAAATCACAGAAATGGGGTAGAGAGAGGCTACTGAAACCTTAAGAGGAGCAGGAGACTGAGCTAACCATGATGATCAACTGAGATTAAAAAAAAAAAAAAAATCATCCTTCTGTAGTGGGATTACGAAGAAATGCCTGGATATCAGGAACACACCTGAAAGAGGTCCCAGAAACAGACTGGCTGTGAAGAAAAGTATTCTTTTCTCAAGCACAGGGGAAATATTCTCGCGTCATCTCCAAGCACAACTAATAGTCATCTGTAATTGATGTCTCCACTGTGAGAACCTTCCAAGCAGGTAAATCCACCCCCCTACCCTGAACTGATCTACCTGCACAGCAGGTGGGGCACAGAGTGGCTACAACCTGTTCCTGTGGAGCAGTTCAGAGGTGAAATCCCTCACCACTCCACTGTGATTCCTCCCAGGAGAGGAACCCCCACAGGTTTATTGGCTGCTGGTGGACTTCAAACAGTGCCATGAGGGGAAAAATGGGGGCTGGCTGAATAATCTGGGCAAAAACTGACCAAAACAAAGGTGGTTCTGAGGTGTTTGTCACTGCAGTGCTGACAGCTTTGCATAACTACAATAGGGATCTATTTTCACACGTGCTCATCAAGGCAATTTATTGCTACACTGAATCTCAGGTGGCGTCTGGGGGAGACACACTGATCTCCTAACTACAGGAACATGTTTGTACATCAATTTAATCTGGCATGACTGCAAGCCTGGGAAACTCACATGCATCCAGGTGATGCCCTAGAACTGCTATGCAATTTCTTATTGATGGTTTTAGGCAAGAAAGGAGATTTATACATCTCTCTCATGAATAGGTGTATCCCTAACTGCTGAGCCTTTTAACACGTTCATTTCAATGTTTTCTGAAATCTCTTTTCAATAATAATAATAATTTCTCAGTGGATATTCTTCCTGGCTGTTTGAAATTTAAGTAAATCTAGCAAGCTGAGCAAATACCTGAGGTCTGCCTGCCCTTTGTCTGGAAAGAGGATTTCTCATTCTGTGTATCACTGACAAATCACTGGGGAGCCCACACAAAGTCAAAACCCAGGCTTATCACAGTGAAGGTGAAGCAGATTTGGCTTTGATTAGAAGTTAGATATAGACCCACCTTCAGTGCCCTGGGTTAACAACAGCAAAGTCACACATTCAGAAGTCAGGAGATTATGGAGCACCTTCAGCTTCTACTTGAATCCAAAGTTATTCAAAGGCATAAAGCAAATTACTGTATTGGATCACAGAGGGGAAATTAGGAAAGAAGTGCATGGAACTTCCAGTACCAGGAAACATTCCCTGATTGAAATTATCTAATATCTGTGTAGGGCGCTGCATGCTCAGGAATCCAAATGCCTTAGAGATCACAAGGGGAAAAAAAGGAAACATTTCACAGCAGGAATTTCTGTGATTGTACTGGATTGCTGCCAGTGGATGATTCTTCCCTGGGTACACCCATATGAGCAGTGGGTCACCCTTATCTTACTCAGTACTTTACCCAGTATTCCCAAGCTTTACCAGTACCTGCTCTCCAAGATTATTATTACAAGAGAAGAGAAAATAATTTTTCAGAAGAGTTTTATTAAATTTAAAGTGATTTTCATGTTGTCTCAGATGTATCTATAAAACTATTCTAAATTTTCCAATCATTTTCATAGAGATATCCGTTTTAACTTTTGTTCTTTAAATAGTACAGATCTCTAAATCTAGTTACTCAGCTTGTACAACCCAGCATGATTCCACTGAGAAATAGCTTAGAAGGACCAGAAATATTTTTCTTTTAAAAACAGAAATTGTTTATTGCAAGACAACCTAGTTTATAAGCTAGGGAAGGGCTGATTGAGGAAATGTAAGAAAATAATAATTTTTTAAAAATCAAAGCAAAACACCACAATTTTTAAAAAGTATTTCCACAGCAGCAGCTCAGTATATTGAAAAATGTGTGTTTTGGTCTGTGGCAAAGACCAGAAATTATGGCCATAGGGTACTCCTGATTCATAACTATAATAACAGAATGTCTTCCACCAAAATCAGAGTAATAACACAGCCACAAGCTACTGAGAAAACAAAGGCATAAGAAATACAAGATAGCATATGAGAAATTAGCAAAATAAAAAAAAATCTTCCAAACTGTTCCCAATTGTGTTTACATTGACATGTCCACAATCCTAATAAATGAATTATTTCAGAGAAACACACACCTTGCTGCACTGTATCTTAGTTACCACCACCAGAACTTATGAGCAGGCTGTTCTACAAATGTAAGGAATGCGGTTTTCACTCACCAATAAAGGCAAAATCCAAAACTGAACAGCACTACTGCGCTGCTGTATCCATCTTCTTAAGTGGAGTCTCTAAAACCTGCATTTTCAAATCAAAGAATGAAACTGGAGGTTATAAAGGAAGCATTGCACCCTCACTGCAATAAAGCCATTTTTACAAGGAATGCATTATTCATCATGAATCACAGGGTTATGACAAATAAGTGGCATTACAAAACAAAAAAAAACCACAAAAAACAACCAATAGCAAGTGTCATGGAAATATTTTATGAAAAATCATTTTGTTAGGATCCTCTTTCCTGAGAAGCCGAGAAGCTTCAGCTTGTCCCTGTTTTGCTGCTTTGGAATGTGATTTAGAGAATTGTTTACCCAGCATGTGAATTGTTTTTACTTGATGACCAATGACAGCCACCTGTGTCGAGGCTGTGAGCAGTCACAAGATTTTATCATCATTCCTTTCCTTTCCTTGCTATCCTCCTTATGAAATCCTTTCTTCTATTCTTTAGTAGAGTTTTAATATATCATTTTCTTTTAACATGATATATATCATAAAATAATAAATCAGGCTTCTGAAACATGGAGTCAAAATTCTCATCTCTTCCCTCATCCTGGGACCCCTGCGAACACCACCACAAGCAAGTGTTTGAATTTACTTATAATCACACATTCTGCAGAAATTTACTGAATTTGGGAAGGAAAAAGTTGTACAAAAGCATAAACAAACAGTGGAAGTAATGATTTAATTATTCAGCTGCAAGAAACAATTTTTCTTTAACTGAAGAAAACCTTATCTCTTTAAATGAGCAGCTCAGTAGGGTGGAGCCATTAACACATGGCATTTGTTTTCTGAATGCTAGATGGAAAAGATTCCTAATTTTATAAAAAACCAACCCCTCAATATCCAACAGGAGAGGTGGAAACTCTTGATTCATTTTGTCCCCACAATTTTATTTGTGTGTGACCAAGACACGGCAAGAGCCATCGCTGCCTTTTGCAAGCTCATTCACAATCCACACTCAGAGATTTCCCCACCCATCCTTCCTTCTGCCACATTAAACATTTAGGCTGCAATGATAAGAAACTGCTCCCTGAGACAGGGATGGGGTGGAATTGTGGATTGCAGCTCGAAGGGATGGCCTGAAGTGGGATGGCAGCAGGCACTCCCTCCCAGCTGCACCATAAAACTTTCATACACCAGGAGCGCGTACCAGCACAAATATCCAGGTCTAGATCAGCATTAAAGAGAATAAACCTCAGCTGGACTGTGGGTTTAGCTATGCTGGGGCATTTAAAGACATCATGTATATTTAATGGCCAGAGAACAGGAGTTGTAGAGTCCTGAAAGGAAGGTAGTTTGGCTCGGGCATTAATTTACCACAGGAACTCTGCCATCCTTTAAAATGGTTCACTGTGTCTCCCCATCTGTTTTATGGACAGGTTTAATTCTGGCAGCACAAGAAGGATGGATGTCATCCTGCCCACACTTCCCTTGAAGATACTCCTGCAAAGGAAAAATTAGTGGATTATAAATATACTTGGCAAAACGTTTTTATTTGCATCACTTAGCACCTACTCGGAAATAACTGGGTTTAAGGATATTTTAATAGAACTATACTAAAAGGTTACTGAAAGAACTATACTAAAATTTTTGTTCTAGAAACACTGAAAAGAGGCATAATTTTTATCCTATATGATTTAGTATTATTTTACTCCTTCAAAAAAATTCAAATGGATCTCATCAAAAATTCACAGGGAACAATTTTCAAGTACATCCCCTTATTTTTTATTCTCTCTTCACTGTGGGCTTTGTTTCATACAAATACTTCCATTTCTTCAAGTTCCAAGGTAGTAGTACACATACTACTTAAAAGGAACATTTCTAATTATTTGGCCCTGCTTTCTTATTCTATAACCATGAAATAGAATATCTGTTAAAGTTCATTCATTGTTTTTCACCTAAATTGGTTTCCTTTTTCATTTTTCACTCTAATTTTTCAAAACTTCTTCAACAGAGAAGTCCAAAAGCATCAATATCCCACATTTTATTCAGTAACATTTCTGAACTCTTGATATCCAGGAAAGACAAAATGGAAAAGAAGAAAAAATGGAAACCCCCAGATATTCAGTTCATTGTCTTTCCAAGAGAAACAAAGTACAGATGAAAATAGGAGAAAATGAAACACAAGTTACTCTGAGGAAAGAAATCAAAACACTTGGATGATATAATTTTTATTTTATTAATCACTTTAATCTAAAATTTAGTTCAAAAATGCTTTTTATGGCATATTTTTTTATCTTTCTTATTGTGAATTTTCTGTGAGATCCAAAATAAATGTTCTGGTGAGGAAATAAACACACAGAAGTTCTGACTTGAGCAGCAGGGATATTTTTATGGAGGGGAGAGCAGGGACTTTCTAGCAGATTAGGGTTCCAAGATGCTGTCATTAAGCAAGAAGCCATCAAGTATTTTCAGTAATTTTTGCAATAATTTTTGCAATAATCCCCATCTCTGAAAACCATGCATGTGTCTGGCCTCCATAAAGGTGCTAAGGGGGCAGTAATAATTTAAATTTACCAATAGAGGAATCAATATGCAGAGGACATTGTCAGCAGGACAGATCTCATTTGGGCCTCCAAGAGAGACTGAAATGTACCTGCACTTCATCATCAGCTGTTCACTGCATTCTCTAAGGCAGGAATTAAGAAGGCTTCCAAAAAGCATTTTCATTTTTTGGGATGTGTCTAAGGCTCTCGTGATGGCACAATCCAGAGCTGAGGTCAGGAATCGTTAGCACTGTTTTAAAAGTCCAAGTGAAAACACAGGTTCAGAATGTTGAGAGTCCTAACCATTAATTTCTTAAACTAAAAGTAATTTTTGACCCCAAAAATATTCCTAGGGGATGAAATTAGAGTAGATTAGTTTCTAACAAATTGCTAGTGGACGAGGATTTTCAAGCCATTTATATACATAAGTCTCCTCAAGTGAATAATCAAATTTACAAATATGCAAGCAAATCTTCATAAATATGCAAAACCAAGTCCTTGTACAGCATCAAAGTCCCACTTTGATAGTTATTAAATCATCACCCAAAAAGGATGCTAGAAGAATACTAAAGTGGCAAATGTCAATCCTGTAAAAGCTATCAAGCCCCAGCATAAAACCTGTCTTTAGGTACTGTTATACTGTTGTGGTCATGTTTACCCACTGCTAATTCCACTCACAGATGAATTGATCTCATTAAGCAAGAAGCCATTAAGTATTTCCAGTATTTTTTCCTAGCAGCAAACAGCTCTGTAATCTACTTACTAAACACTGATGATAGAATTATTCATTTGCTCACAGGATTTTCTAAAATACTTTTCACAAGTCCTTATTCCATGGCTACTAGGAGAAAAGGGGGTGGTGGAGACTTTTTACAAATGGGGAGCTGACACCTGCAGAAGTTATGACCAAAAGTGCCTTTTAATTTGTGGATCCAAGTTAAAGGCCTTCCATCAGGTTTTTTAGAGTAACTCTCATCATAGAAAACTGCACTGAACATTTCCAGTGCTTCTGTTACTCATAGGAACATTTAAAAATCAGATTTAAACTGCTAACCTAACACACCCTTACTGCACATGTGCAAAGTGCAGTTTTTTGAAGCCTTGAAGGTTGTTTAAATTGGGGGTATTTTCAGAAAACGTCACATTCCTGATTCCCTGCCAGATTTCAAACCCTTGTCCAAATTATTAACATAGCAAATTTCACTTTAACTTAATACCCCTGATTTTTTTGACTAGTTCAAAAATACAGTCATTTTACCCAGAAATTCTGGGTAAATGTAATGTTCTCAAAAATACAGTGATTTTGAACAGAAATTCCTATGTTATTTCTATGAAAACACCCTGGGAAAGCGGAGAAAAGTATCTGCCCAAGAAATTGCTATCTGACAAGGCTACAAGCATGCCATTAACTTGCCCTAAGCATCACCAAGCAGGCAAATCCATAATATAAAGATGAAATATGTGGGGGAGGACTCAAACAGGGTCTTGAGCAAGAAATCCCAATGAGCCAAGACAGCGCTGTAAGGATCGCAGTGTTGCTATTAAAGAGTCACTGTGGGTTGTTCATCTGTTTCCACTTTGTTGTGATGAAGCTAATTTTGTAGGATTTTGGTCCAATTTCCTCTTTTTCAGGCCCTCTAATTAGGTACAAAATAATTCCAAGTTTTATGGCAGGGCTTGAGGAGGTTTGTTAGTTTTTATACGCCGGCAGTAAATCTCCTCTCACCGTTCTGAGGGGGAACGGCAACCCTGAGCCTGGCTCCAAACTCACTCCTCTTTACACCAGAGGAAGCTTCAAAGAACCCCAGCAAACAAATACAACCAGAGACATGTCTCAGATGTGGCTGGGGGGGTGTGTTCTGTCCCCATCTGTCACAGGTGGGGCAGTTATCTCTGTTTTTTGGGCAGTTTTTTCTTTATCTCTCCCACAGCCAATCCTCCCTCCAGGAGATCTCTTCTGTTAGGGGGCCATTAATTATTAATTATCTTCTGTCCATGGCCAGGGAGTGTCCCTGCATGGCTGATCAAATTCCAGTATCCCATGGGGGAATGCTCCGCCCAGGGGAGGAGCCAAGCATTCCTACCTGGATATAATCTGAGGTTTGGAACACCAGAAACAGCCTTCTCACTGCATTCCCAGAGGAGCAGCTTTCTCCTGCCCTGCATTCCCAGAGGGAGAGCAGGCCCATCCCCAGCAGCCCTGGAGCTGCAGAGGAAAACTCCCCCCTTGTGCAGGATCCTGCTGCAGCAGAACCACAGCTGGCACTGCAGGAGGGCTGAGCCCCCGTGGGATGGGGCTGTGCCACCACCCTGGCACACAGGGGACAGTTCAGGTTCTGATTCTGACAGTGGTTTGTTTTGTATTACTGCATTTTTATTTTATTTTTCTTTTTTCCCTAGTAAAGAACTGTTACTCCTACTCCCATATCTTTGCCTGAGAGCCCCTTAATTTCAAAATTATAATAATTCTGAGGGAGGGGGTTTATGATTTCTATTTCAAGGGAGGCTCCTGCCTTCCTGTCTTTTCAAACCAAGACAGACAAAATATTAGTTGACTGCAAGTACCAATCTTAAATACTTAATTATTGAGGTTTTAGCTCTATATTTTTTTAGTTCAGGATTAAACGCACCTCTGGAGCCATGTGATGGAGCTGAGCCCTAAATGTCACAGCAAGCACAGCACAATGACCCCAAGACAGAGGAGGAGGTAGCAGAGCACCTTTTGGTCTTGCTTCTTCCTTTCCCAACATATTCATACTTACCATGGTGGATAAAAGCATTGCCTCAATCCTAATTTTATATTCCTTAGCATAAAACACCTCTAAAATAAAAAAATTATTTTAAAAAAATTCCTCCAAAATTATTTCAAAAAATGACTGACATATAAATCTAAAACTCTCTCTTTCTTAGCAGTTCATAACTGGCAAATGCTATCTCCTGGTGCTGCTTATGCATGCTACATTGAAGTTGAAAATTTGTTTTTGTGTTTATAATTACCACTCTCACATCATATTTGATTTTAGAAGTAAACAATATGAGTGTATCATTTCACAGATCAAAAATTAAGTCAATAGGCATTTTTATTTTGAAAATTTCATCAATTAAAACAGTTAACTACAGCTCAACTAAATAATAAAACTAATGGGAAATTACAAAAGAGATTTCTATTTAAACATAATTTTACATTTTGTAATTGGGACCCTCTTATATAAATTTCTTTCTTCTCATCTCTTGAAAAATTAGGACACGGGGTTATTTTAGGAAACTCCAGAATATGTGACTGCTAGGTCTGCATGCAGCACCAGTGCTCTTGCAGATCAATATAAATACAGGGTGCAGCATCCTACACAGCCAATAATCTAAAAAATATGTTTTGAAACACCACAAATATTGACTTTAAAATTTATCTTACAGTTATCTAACAACAACAGATCTCAATTATTCTACACTGCTATAAAATTGCATTTTTTGAAGGCTCTCATTTCCCCACTGAGAGCTTCTGATGGGTGTGGTGGCATTTGTAGATCACCACCTGTCACTGTCACGTGGTGATGTGATGCTAATAAGAAGAATTATGCCTTCTGCACTCTTTGTTGGACTTGGTTATGTTCTCTGACTTCCTGTTCTGGAACATTAAATGTAGACTTTAAAAAAAAAAAGTTATTAATGTTTTAGTTGGAAGACTGTTATTATATTAATTGCAATCTGATGTTCCTTCTCCTCAGCAGAGATATTTGATTCTCCTCAGGGGAAATGTAGGCCCTTCACAACAAAAAGAATGTGGAAATCACCTGTACCAAGTGAGGATAGAAGTGGAGGAAACAAAAAAAAATTCTGTCTCTTCTTGCACACTCCTCAACTCTGGTTCAGTGTCTCTATGTAGCAATTTAAATATGAAATATAACTCTGCCAACCTACACAGAGACAATTTCTCTGGGCAAACAGAAGTATCTAGGGTAGCTGAGTTAAATACAGAATTGACCACAAGTACTATAAACATAAGAATCCAATACATTTAAGAATCTACCCTTGCTTTAAAAAAAAAAAAAAAAAACAAATTTTGGTATGCAAACAATCCAGCATTAAGATGAAGTTTCGCAGAGCTGTCCAAAAGATGAAATAGCATGAGATGCCAACCCTTTTCTGTTGTCAATTCACAAGCTGATAAAAAAAAAACTTTACTCTTTAAATGGTTGAAATATTCTAAATCCCATTTCAGGGGGTATTTCACACATCAGTTTCCAGTTCCTTTTTACTAATAAATCCATTAAAAATAAAATAAATGCAGACCTTAAAATGTTGCATTTAAGGGGAATTATATGTCTAAACTTTCTAAATTACCTTTTTAACTTTAACTAAAAGGTTACTTTTTAAACTAAATAACTTTTTTAACAGTTCAAAGATAATTGTTTCTTTTCTGGTAATTTTGAATGTGGTAGGAAGCTTTCACTTTTTCTTTAGCAGATGACTTTCATTCACTTAAAACTTAAGTGAAGTCTCCTCTGAGAATCCTCCATCAGTTCCCACCCTTAATGTGGTGTTAAGAGCATCCAGAAGCTCCTCTGGCTTAGACCTGCCTGAGGTTTTCAGCCTCAGCTGACTCTGTGATGGCTTTAGAAGGGAGAGACCCAAAGTCAATATAGCTCAGAGGCCTGAATCTAAAAATCAACACACACAGCAAGGCACACAACACAGCCCCAAAAGCAGAACACCAGCTTTGGTTAGAATGAAACCCCAGAGAAGCAATTTGAAATCCCTGGAGAAGTCATTTTGCAGGAAGAGTTCAAAGGATGCCTAGAGGTTCAGAGCCAAACTGCAGAGAGAAAGAAGCAGCAGGGACTAACTCAGGTGTGGCAATTCTTAAGAAAAAAACATAATTCCTTTTCTGTCTTAGCCAACAAAATATCTTAAAGCGATTTGTGCAGTGAAGGAGTTTTCCACTGCCACACCCAATCCACTCTGCTGGACTGCACATCTCTGTGAAACCTCCTGGCTCTTTTGGAAAACTGATAAATAGGAAAAAAAATTACCACTTCCCTTCATTTGGGGAACATCTAAATCATACTACATCCATTCAAAAGTCTGTGTTTCGCTTCTGAGCCAGTCCAAGAAAACCTTTTTCAATCCAATTCAGAGCTTTGCAATTCTGACACCTGTAGTGAACAAATAGATTGGAAAGGAGAATTAACCAGGATATGGCAGTCCCAAACACAAAATAACTAATATGATGTGGGAAGAAATCATAAGTATGACAGAAGAGTGGAAATCTTGTTTCTAGACTCAGTGACAAACACATAGATGTTCCAGGTAGCTGATCCATGATTCAACCATAAATCTAAAAGAAAATGCTTAACCCTGTTGCTCAGAACAGAGGTTCTGAAAAGTCCTGCCAGAGCAAAAAGCACAGAGGAAAAAATTGGGGAAGAATATCCTAAATGGATCCTATTTCATGCCCAGAGGCAAGCATGCAAAGGTCTCCATAAAAGAGATCCCTACAATCAAAAAAGACAGAATTCTGGAACCCTTCAATTACAGCAGAGCATCCTTTAGGAAATGCAAGACATCCAGAAAAGTGCTTTCTTTTCAAAGGATATCTTAAATTCTCTATTTATACAGTATTTCTCTATCTGTAGGAATCTTCAGAACACTTTATATACCAATAAATCTTTCATTCACAGCATAATTAAGAATTAGTAGACCTAAGTCCTTATGATACCTGTCATTCTGAGCAAGTGCTTTGAAAATGTCAAATCACACACATGCTAAATTATAACTGTGGGAAATGATTTTTTTAAAAAGAAAGAAAGAGGAGGGAAGAAAGGAGGGGAGGGAGGGAGGAAGGGGCAGAAGGAAGGAAGGAAAGAGAGGAAAGAAAGAGAGTGACAAGAGAAGAGAGAGAAAGAGAAGAGAAAGATGAAGAAGAGAAAGAAAGAAGAGAAGGAAAGAAAATGTCCATGTATTTGCTCAGAAGAAATCTTACATCTTTAACACACATTGCTGAGGAAGTGCTCTGGGTTTGGTACCACTCTCCACACCTGCATTCCACTGCCATCCTTTGTGCTCCAGCATTTACACAAACTGCACCTGTAGCTAACTGTATGGCTGACACATCATGGAAAATCTTTGCATTTACACTTTCCTCTTGCTATTTTGATGGTTACTATTAAGTTGTTCAAGGCCCTGCTCTAAGTGACTTGCTCCTTGCTCCCTAGAAAGAAATACAATGAATTACATTCTCCAACTGCACTTCAATTTATGTTTCTATTTTGTAAAACATAAATCCAAGTCACATCAGGTTCGGATTGTAACCCAAATAAACAGAGCAGCCCTACTACAATGCCAGCACTTTCACACACACAAGAAACTGTGTCCCACTTTTAATTTTTGGATCAGCAGATGTCCTTTCTAAGCCCACTTCACCACACACCCTTTTGGTCACAGATCCTTATCAAACTGCGTGGCTCAAAGCTGTGCATTGGCCGGATCAGACAGGTGCTACATATCAATCAGTTCACTTTCTGTGTCAGAACCAGCTTTACTTGTATCACTTGGCATGCTACTGAGCACAGATATTCACAGACCAACGCTTAAATTTCATAACTGTGGGAATATTGTGGTTTAGGACCTACTAAATTGAAGAGTTTCATAAAGTTTGTTTAACGTGAGTTCTAAACAAGACATTTCTAGTGCATAAGTTATTGTATCACTTACAGCAAAATATTACCAGAGGTACTATCAGCATGGCACGTTCTATACTTTTTACTCATTTGGGCAAAAAAAGGTTGCAGGGATGGAATACCAACAAGAAATTCTTCAATAGCATATTCAGTGGTGATGGAATTCTCTGAAAGAACTTATTCACTGAATTAATAATTCATCAGATGTGAAGAATATCAAACAGCTGGGTTAATGTGTGTTATCATTACTGCAGGCCAAAATTTCCAGTTCAAAAATTAAAAAAGTAAAGAAGAAAGAATTGATGTTGCTGGTGCCTTGCACTATGAAATTCATCTGGCCAAATGTGGATATCTAAAATGTAAAAAAAAAAGTTCTAGTTTAAAATAAAAAAGGTCTCCATCTCAGCTCTTCCTTTTAAGTTCCATTAAGAGATAGCAGGGCAAAAAAAAGAAACACTTAAATTACCCATATCTTAAGAATGTTTTTTCTTTTTCATATCTTTGAAGGCAGCTGAAGGCGACAGGCTCAGACATAGATATCAGACATCCAAAGGGAGGTGAGAGAAAGCACACTTGGAGATCCTGCTCCAGAATTTGTCTTGGCAAGGTGAACAGGATTCTCCCAGTGCACAAGTCTTCAAAAAGAACAGGTAGGTATCCACATGATGTTCCAGAACTGAACTATTTTATGGATAGGCCTGGCAACAGATACCTTGCCACAAGCTCCCACCACTGTGAGGTAAGTGGACCTCCAACGTGGGCAAAACAGGCAAGACATGTCTGACCTTTAAGGATTTTTCCCACTAAAATGCTGAAAAATGAGATGTCACCACCTGGATCTGAAATGCTCTCGTGCAGCCAGCACAAGGGAGCAACATCCACCTACAGAGCATCCCTTCCTTCAGGGCTCCTGCAAGGCAAGCTGCTCCTCATGGGGAGCCCCAGGGAAGTTCTGGGGCTGTTTATAACTGGGGCACACATAAAACACAAACCCAGCAGCCACTGGAGCTGCCAGACAGAGCAGCAGCCTGGCTGGAGCTCTTTGTCCCATCCAATTGGGATGCACCTCATCCGTGGCATTCCCTGGGAAAATGTCCCTGATCTCTGCACACCAGCAGCCATCCTTCCAAGGCTCAATCTGAGCCTCATCCATGGCATTTCCTGGGAAAATGTCCCTGAATTCTGCACACAGAAGTCAAGTGCTACCAGCCACCCCTTCCAAGGCTCAGTCTGAGCCTCATCCATGGTATTCCCAGGAGAAATGTCCCTGATCTCTGCACACCATCAGCCCTCCCTTCCAGGGCTCAGTCTGAGCTCGCTTTATCTTTTTAGCTGGTGTTGTCCAACAGCCTCTCACAGGGAGCTGTTTCTCCTGAAGAGATAATTGCTGTTTGGTCCTGTTTTCATTTGCTCCCTGTGCTTACTCCAGTGTTTGTCAGAGGAACAAAAGAGCCGGATGAGAAAGGCAGAGTGAGAAGATGCACTTCCTTGAAGGGGCATGAGAAACAGCATCAGGCTGGCCTTCTTCCAGACACCCTGAAGCCACTGTGGGAAGTAACACATATCATCATTATTATATTTTAAATCTGCTCTTTCTCCCTTTCACTCTGTGAATTGATTTCCATTCCTTTGTCAGTAATGATGTAACAGTGCTTTACCTGGGCTTCATCACAAACCTCAAACACATTCTTGGCACTGCAGTGAGAAGAGGCAGTGCCCTTTCCATGAGTGTGTGCCTGCCTGAACATCATATTTCACATTTTCACTCTGCCTGGAAGCTGTCAGATATATTATGTCATATCCAGTAAGTACTTTGTAAACATCATCATATTTTAGCAAGAGCAATCTCTTCCTGTGTGCCTGCATAAGGTGATACATCTCAGCAAAGAAAATTCCTGATGGAAAGATTACTTTCATATCTGCTTTGTTTTCCTTATGCTATTAGTTCTTGAAATATTGAATTTTTTACTTCATGTCTCTGCACTACTTCATCCCTACTGATAGCACAGAGCAAATTTGACTCAAACATTTTACTCCTATCTTGAAATTAACTTCCTTGAGGCAATTTCAGCCTTTTTTCATTTAAATACATCTAGGCAATTTTGTTCTTCGTCCGGGTAAGTTGAAATGAGGATATTTGTATCATTGCTGATTTGAAGCCTTTAACATCAATTGCCATAAATTTCTGTCATAAAGACAGCAGAAGTGTAGCTTCTGTTTCAAGAGGTCAGTCAAAACATTTCCCCCCAGCTCTGATTTATACAGGTACCATTAAAACACAGCATGCTTTCCCCAGCCAAGATTTAAGGGGCTGAATTTCCTCTAAGATAGCTCCATCCCCACTCCCTGGTATAAATTCACTTTAATGTTGAACCATATTTGTGACACACACATTTTTAAGATTTTTTTTTTTAAGGAACTTGGCTTAAGGAGGATTGAAAAATCGCCACTTTTTTTTTTTTTTTCCCCACTGGTACACCAGAAGTTTTCAGCTTTTTATTTCTTACATAGAAATTACCATGTGGTGTTTCCTATTTTATTTCATTTGGATCAGAGACATCCCATTTAATCCAAGCCACTACTGGAGAAGCAGTTATGTCAACAATACCTAGAAATGAAGCTGGCAAACAGGCTGTCCCTTGAGGTTCCTTCTTGTGGCTTTGCAAGTGACACTTGAGGCTTACTCTGAATCCTCCTTTGCTTGTGGAATTTCTTTAAAGAATTTTCAAAGTGCCCACCTTTCTGCACAGATCAGAAAATGAAATACCAAGGGTTTTTTAGCATCTGCAGAGGATGAATATTGCATTTAACTTGCTTACAGTGCCACGAATCAATTTATTTTTTAAAGAAAAATATGAGATTCCATACCCCTTTTCCCCCTCAACCATTAAATTTAAGAAAAACATGATCATAAAATTTACAATAAAATTTGTAAAACACGGATCTCAAGTTTTAATTTCTGATTTTTAAAAGGATGTGGCTGTAAGAAATCCATCTATAGCACCCAGCTAATTAAGGCCTTGCATTCCTATTTATCAGGAACCATCTGAAACAGGGACAGCTTTAGACTGAACATGAAAATTTCCAGCTATTTTGTCATGTGTTTATTTTTAAAACATTCACTGGCTTTTTATTTCTGTAAAGTCCATTGGTGAAGACAACATAATTTCATATCAGTTGTCAAAAATTCTTTCATCGAGGAAGTAAAGTAGTAGGACTGCTAATGGTCCAAGCTAAAATAACACATAATGCCCATGTTTTATGCTGATTTAATGCCAGAAGTTGCAGTTAAAATTGATTCATAGCCTGACAACAGTTCTAAATTCACAGCTCGAGCTGGGATTATAAAAGCTACTCTGAGACCCTAATTTTGTGGGTAGGAGGTACAAACCTGGCTTTCTTCTATCAGGCAGCTTTCCCAATGTCAGATATGATGATATCTCTGTTCTCTTTTTCATTCATACCTAATTACCTCATGATACATCCTGTTAATTAGAAAAAAATATAGATTAAAAGAGCAGTTTCAGTTTTGTCTTTCCCTGGTTTTGTGGGAGACATAGCCAGTTTCAAAAGAATGAGTTTCAGCTGCCTCAAAACTTCATTTTTCATGGCCCAATAATTTCTCAGAATATTTCTATTTTGTTGTCAAATTTTCCTCGTGCACTGATTCCATGCTGCTAAAAATTAGCAGTCTGCAGCACATTAGAACACGTGGATTGAATTGTCAGTTTCAATCATTAACTGATAATTAGACTAATTTCACAGGGGCAGGAGAGGTACCACAACTGCACTGGGAGCTGGCAGGGAGCAGAAGGAAAGGAAGATGACAGAATTAATGTCTGTTTGTATGTTTGTACAGATCTTTGACTAAAGACAACAAGGTTTTTTTCCTTTCCTTACAGCACACATAGACTCAAGTGAATCACTCAAATACATGAATATGTTGTTTCCCTGGTGTTTTAACTAATTTGTGCACAAACTGCACAACTGGTTTAACTCATCTGTGCACTCACTAAAAAAAAAAAAAGCAGGGGAAATAAATAAAATACTTAAAATACTTAAAACCAAACATGCTCAAGTGCTTGAGATACCAGCTGCACACTCTGTGAGTATGGAAGGGGGCTCCAAAATGGATTAGATAAGTTTATGGAGAAGAGATCTCATCCCTCCATGGCTATTAAGCATGATGATTCAGATGAGCCACTAAACTGATGTTTTCTTCAGAGGGAAGGTCAGCACTTGACATTTTCTGTCCTTTTTTTGGTAACAGTGCCACATAGGACACACCAAGCGCCCCTTGGGTCATTCTCTCTCACATTTAGACCTGTTCCAAAGGAGCTGCTCCATCTACAGCTGCCAGCCTAAAAGTGCATCTTCCTAATGGAGCACAATGCATTGGGCTTTATCTTCATTTTCCCTATCAGCTCTGTGAGTAAACAATAATTAATTTACATCAACAGTATAACTTCTCAAAAGCATTTAGGAGCTGATCTGCATAGATCTTTTGGATTTTTTTTTTTAAAGGAAAAAAAAAGTCATCAAAATCTGCAATATCTATGGAATTTTAGTTGATGGTTCTACTTGTTCAGGGACTGATGGAGCAGCTCTGGTGGGTAGCCTGGGTAAAACCAGCACACACACCCAGCCTCCTGCACAAACCATACACTGCACATTAATAATTGTCATTTGTGCACCAGATTTAGTTCAAAAGTGCCACATTTCTCATTCCCAAACACCTCTTGAGGTAAGCAAGGAAATTGAATTCCTGTTTCTATAATGCTACTTCCATTACAGCTGAATTCAGTGAATGAGTTGAATCATGTAGCAGTGTGTCCTTACTGATGGCTTCTGCACAGGTATTCAGATAACAGATAATACTTAGATAATAGATCATTTCTTAGATAATACTCAGCAGGACTGTTCACATTTGCACCTGGTCAGAAACTGCCGTGTCATCCATCATTCCACAACCTGATTCACAGGGCAGGATTTCTCTGCAGATTCAAGAGCCTTTGTTTAACCAGGATATTTCTTAGCTCTTGCTACTGTGTGCAAATCAGCATCCATTATACAACCTCTGTGCTAATTGTTATTTGCAGAAGGATTAGCACTCAGTGTCAGCAGTCACTTTAGCTATGATATGAATATTCATTAGGATTTCATACATAACCCCCTCACTATTTTCAGCTTAATCTCTTTATTTTGTGCTGTTCCTGCTTTACCCATCTGTGCAAGGAGCTGCCATTTCCACAACCACATAACTATCCATGTTTTAATCTGAAGATCTGGTTTGTTTCTACCCCTGTGTGATCTCCTGCAGGTGCCAACACAAATTACAGCCCTCAGCTTCTCAGACAAAGGGGTTTCTGGTCACCTCAGTAACTGAGGTAACTTTACAATAATGAAAAGAAGTGTTTGCATGGAGTTCTGATGCACAGATCAAAGCCCTAAAACAGACTGGCCTGTTTGAAGCACATGTGCCAAAAATGCCCCTGCAGGGATGCTGGATATGGACAGATCCTGTGGTGATTGTACAAAACACAAAAATTAGCATAAATCTGGAATATTTCCATTATTGTCTTGTAACATTTCCATTCATGTGTGTTTTACTGTCACCAGTTGTACCTGAGGAACAACAGAGACCCAAAAATGGAATTCTTCCTGATACTGGTGTCCCGTGACATGTGTATTATTAACAGAATCCTCAAATTTCAATTTGTATCTCAATTCGCTATTAATTTTCAATTACTGCTTCATGGATTTTGGATTTTTATTAAATTTGGATTTTCATCTTCTATTAAATGCTTAATTTCCAAGATTCAGGCCTGTGTTTTTGGGTCATTCCCTGAGCCATTCCCTTATTTTTTTCCTATTAATAAACTTTGCTATTGACAATAGTCGCTATTCCATTACCTTTAGGAGTTTATAGTCTCTTAGTCTTCTGGGGCTTTTCCACAGATATCCTTATGATTTTTGTTAGTGTTGTCCACCTATCTCTGTTTCAAAAAGCTCTCTGAAAGCCTGGGTTTTTTGGATGCAAATATTTATGATCATCATTTCATACTGTTACCATTCTATTAGCATGTGCTGCTCCACATAGATGGAGAAGCCAACTCTTCAGGAATAAATCAGGTTAAAACCACTTATCTGACTACTGTAATTCATAGGTGCACAAAGCCTTAATTCTACTCAGCCACCAAATACCATCTCAACTGATGTGAGAACCCTGAACAGTATTGCAGCAGTACTGAAGAACAGTAAATTGGCAAGTGTTAATTTATTCATGCATGTCATAGCAAGACAGCAGAAAATGTATGAGATTCAGCAAACACTTGTTCATTTAATTGTGTGCATTTCCTGAATTTCCTAATAAGAAAAAAATTAAGGACTAAAATAATAAAGAAATATTAGGAAAGCAGTTTTTCTGAGAAAAAGAAACCCAACTGGGGACATGGCAGGGCAAATTGTTTCAATAAACAACAAATAATGCAACTGGGGGAAAGATGAGCACGTCTGATAACAGAACAGATTGATATAGTAAAAAACGTTACTGATATAAAAATCAACAGTTTTGGTGTGTGGCTTATTGTGCCTTTTGAACTGGATCATGACTACACCAGGTCTTTTTCCCTGTAGCTTCACCAGGGGAAGGTGACAGCCCTGAGTGTGGCTCATGCTCCGGGTGTTCAGTCATCTGCGAATCACAGACAGAATTTCCTCTACCATGATGTTGTCCTTTAAAAGCTGCATAAAGTCCATCAGGGAGCTGAGTAAATTGCAATACATGATACAAACTGCTGTAGACAGCCTTAAAAACCTTTCTCTAAAAATACAACATGGCTTTTTCCTAATGTAACAATTATGTTCCAGTTAGTTCTGGAAAAAAAAAATAATACAAGGGGCAATGTATGTAAAACACACAATAGTGTGCCAAAGAATGTTTACATTATGGGAACATTATATGCTATAATCTTGTGACATGTGCAAAACATTTCCTTTCAGTTTCATCTCTTTTTTTTTTTTATCACTCAGGATAAAACATCTTGTAAAAAATATAGTGTATATTCAGATGTGGTACATAAAGATGAAAAGACAAACTCTTCTAGCCTACTAAACTGTTCAGTTATTCGCTTAGTCTGAATGCCAGGGAAAATTTGTCATGGCAAAGGAGAGGATTCATCCCAGAGGTGAAAGAGAGGAAGGAAACTGAGCCAACAAATGAAAATGTGTGAGATTCTTTCATGGGACAGAAAGGATAGAGTGCATCAGGTGTAGGACACACTGAGCCACAAACCTGCCTAAAATCACCCTGCTATTATCCCATCGTGGTGACCATTTTAAATGCTTCCTATCCTCATCTGACTCAAGGAGTTGTGTTGAGAAATGACAGGAGAATACAAGGAAGGAGCCTGATGAGTTTGGGTGAGGAGCAGGAACGCATTCTGGTAAACAAGTCAGGAAGTTGTGTTGGGGCAAAACAGTGTCTCCTGCTTGATTACTTTTGCTTTCAGCACAGAAATTTGGTCATTATTTGTGACTAAATAGGGTCACACCTTACATGGACATGGAGCCACTTACCTACTTCTAAGCCAAGCTAGAAGAGGACCCAAATACTCACATAATTGTGAAGTCATATGGAAGAATTCAGGTCAATCTAAAGGATTTGAAACTTGCTTTAGCAGCAGCAGATTCAAAGAGAAAGAAGGCTCCAGTTATCTTTATCTTATCTGCATTTTTGGAAACTCCAGAGTCATATTTTCTACTTTCCTCAGCAGTCAATTCAGCCTGAAAGACAAATCCTTTTAAAAATTAAAGCTGAGACTCTTACATCATTAAGTGCCTCTAGCAAAAGAAGAAATATTGCTAGACTCACAAAAAAAATTCCTAAAGAGTCATTTTATATGAAATCACAAGGGATGTGAGATTTCTATTAATTATATTCACAGACTCAATTGTATTCCCATTCTTCTAAAAGGCACAGTTTTCTACAGGGGAGCTATTTGGAAAGATTAAAAAATATCAGTCTCACTGATATTTTCAAGGCAGTTTTCACTACCACATAATCCCTATTTTACCAATCTAGTGGCACATCACAAGACTGTTTTATTTACTGCCTCAACTGATCCTAAACAGTATTTCAGCAGTACTGAGGAAAGTGGCAGTAAAGAGGCAAATGTTAATTTATTCATCCATGTTATAGCTAGACAGCAGAAAAACCAAAAAGTACAAGATTCAGCAAACACTTGTTCATTTAATTGTGTGCTTTTCCTGAATTTCCTAATAAGAAAAAAATTCAGGACTGAAATACTAAAGAAATATTTGGAAAGCAGTTATTCTGAGAAAAAGAAACCCGAATGGCAGGGCAACAAAAATAGAGCAGGTGAACCTATGGCCAGCTAATGCTAATGCTCAGTAGGTCTCAGAAATGGGCTGCTCACAAATAAGAGTGCCAGGGATGGCAGGAAAATCAATTTTTAAAGGAAAAAGAAAAAAGAAAACCAAACCACAGAAAGCTTAAACATAAATCTTCACAAAAATGTTAATATTAGATACTAACCAAGCAACATCTGAACTAAGGGGGAAAGCAGTTGTCCAGAAATATTTGATGAGCAAACCGCTTAGGAAAAAGGGGGATTGTTTAGTGTGATACCTGGGGCTATAACAGCAAAAAATGGGATGAAATTAAGAGGGAAGATTTAGGCCAGATATCAACAAAATATCCCAGCAGAGTTATTGTACTGTGAAATAATCTCCCAAGGGGTGCAGCTGAAACCCCATTGTATGGGAAATTGAAATTTAGCTCAAATTAGAGCTAAAAACTTCAGTGCAGCAAACAATGCTGCCCCCCTGGAATGATGGCCTGCATTGGCTTCATAGCTTTTCCTCCCATTCCTGTTCTCTTCCATCCTAGAATGCACAGTGTAAGGCAGTTTTAGAGGAAGAATGTTTTTAACAAAAGACACGGTTTTAGCTAAGTGTGCTGAGGTTTAAACATCTACTGCTCCACCAGCCATCACTACAGCATCTGAACATGCAGTATGGACATGTTTTTCCTGTTGGTTTTTTTTTTTTGTTTTGTTTTGTTTTTTTTTTTTTTTTTTTTAAAGTGATCCTGGCCTTCAAAACTGTTTGATCTCCCGTTTTACCAGCTGAAGCAGATCAAGTTGAAACCCCACCTGAGGAGATGATGAGGAGCACTCACAATGCACAGCAGCACACCAAAACCAGGACAATATTACTGCCAGTTCAAAAAATGGATGCAATGTTTATCACACAAAAGCTAAAATCCCTTTAAAAACATAGAAAATTGGAGCAGGTCCACACTTTCCAAACTTACTTGGGCACAAACACTTTGCCCAAAACAACTTGTAGTTTGCTTTTATTTTTTCCCCCCCACTACTGGAAAGATGCAATCCCTCACTTTGTATCTGTGCAGAGCTGCCAGGTGACCATGTGAGTGATAAATCCATGTGGAAAACATTCTCAGGGGCACTATGCTTCCTCATAAAATGCACAAGTCATGCTATGATTTCTGGATGTCGGTTTTCCTCACCCAGCTAAAGCATTAACTAACCACAAAATGGGAAGCACCACTTAGACTGGCACACACAGAGTTTTTCCCACACATACAGGTCTGTGATAATACAATTTTTTACTGCAGTTCACATTTGCCCTCTGTACAGTATCTTCTGCAGCACTGCCTGTGGTCCAACTGATGCAACTGCAACACAATGAGAGGCAAATTTCAGAAGTTTCCAATCTACACTATGCAGGAGCAACTGAAAAGTGAGGAAAACATGGAAGCTTCATCAACACTTCCTTTTGCTTAAGTATTAAAGAACCCTTTGCATTATCTAATGGCTGCTTTTGAGTCCTAGCAGTAGCTGCAATACCAAGGAATTAAACTACATCTCCCTAAGAACAGAAGACAGTCTGGCCATATCCAATAACTGGTAGGTTATAAGGAATGCCCCAGAAAAGCTGAGGTGGATTGAAGTTTTTCTTAACAGACACTTAAATTATTCTAGAGAAACATCCTCTCTTTTGATAGTACATAAGCACATAGTGTGTGCCTATTTGAAAATTCAGTATTAAAAAAAACTCCACCTGTAATATTTCCCTTAAACTGTAATTGGTTTTGCTGTCCAGAATTCAAAACCTTTCAAGAGATGAGCTAAGTTACAAATTTCACACATAAAAAGGTGTGTTTTAATACTTCCCTAATGACATCCAGGGTGTGACACAGGCAGGAGATGTTACAGTGCCAGGGATGAAACTCTGGGTGCATTTTCCATGTGTGGCAGCCTGGAGCAGCACTAAACCCACAGAATATTTAACAATATCAAGACCTCCACTCACATCAACGCCTGGAAAGGCACAAAAGCTGTGTGGATTCACATCCCTTTGTTCCTAGGAAAATTTTCTCTGTCTGTTGCAACATGTCCTGAAAGTATCCAGCTGTAGAAAGTATTTTTCAGCTGAAAATGACCAGTGCTGCCAGTCTTCACAGAGTCTTCCCATGTCTGGAAATATTAGGGATTTCATGGGGCATGTTCAGGACATTCATTCCAAGCAGTTACTGCCTTCTACCAAATGAATTTCAAATATCTGTTGATAATATGTGGTGCCAGGGCTGGTAGAAAGTAGATATCAATTTCTCAAAGCCACTCACTCAAGGAAGTCTTGCAGCTCTCTTGCACGAAACGTGAATTTTCACTGTCTCCAGTAACCAGAGTTGGATGATCCAGAGCAGCCCTGGGTCACAGGAAGGTGATTACATTTTCTTTGGCTTCCAGAAAGTGAATCCCATTATCTTCCCAGGAAGTGGGAAAAGTTTAATGCAGGGAAACTGCTGACACTTGCAAGAATTTGCAGAGCAGTTGTTTTCTGTTTTAAATAGAAAAACCCACAGGAAGTCTGCATCCAGCAGGTAAAGAAGCAATTTTCAGAACAATGATGCTTTTGCATATGTATAGCAGCTTTCACCCACAACAGAGCTCAAATTAACAACATGGTTGTGTAGATTTAACACAGATACAATTTTGGGTATCTTTAACCAGAAATCTAGGACTAGACTTCTAGCTGAATGAGAAAATTTCTGAGAAATTTTTGATGGACACGAGAGGGAAAAATTTTGGTTTTGTGGAATACCCAAAGCACAGGAATTGCTCCACTGCAGTGCTCCACATGGAAAAAGGTGAGCGGATCATTCTCAATTATTACTTCCAGATAATTGTTGTTATGGCCTATCCCTCTCCCTAATAGGGTTTGCAAAGAAAGAGGCCTAATTCATTTAAAAGGATGCAATTTAGTAGGATTTGAAGAAGCATTAACACAGACCAGTTTTGATATTGATGCATAAATAAAAGACATGCAGCTTTATGTTGCTCACCCTGTGTATTTATCACATTTAGTCCCACTAAAACACTTAGGTTCCTACAGTAACCTTAGCACTCCTGAAGATAATGAGCTACCTTGCCAGGAGAAATTTTCCCTGTCATTAAAGAGCGTGGCACCTTCAGCACAGGGCGTACAATTCTTTTTTCACAGCATCACAGGATGGTTGAGGCTGGAAATGACCTCTGGAGGTCACCTTGGCCAAGCCCTGCTCAAGTAGGGCCACCTACAACCAGTTTCCCTAGACCACATCAATTGGCTTTTGAATATCTTCAAGGAGAAAGACTCCACACCCTCTCTAGACAGCCTGGGTCAGTGTCTGGCCACCCTCACAGGAAAATACGGCTATTTTTTAATCTTATTTCTGAACAGAACTCCCTGCATTTCCTTTTGTGCTCATTGCTTCTCTACCTGTCACCAGTCACTGCTGAATATAGTCGGGAAAAAAAAAAAACTAAAATACATTCACAGGGAATGGCAATGCTAGTCAAAAGAAAAAAAGGTATTTATGGAGTTTTCATCCTCCTCCAACTCAGTGATTCCTATCTGCTCTGCCTCTGCTTCTCTAAGATACAGCTCTGAAAGCTCAGCCTGACCTGCGTCTTTCCTTGAGCTCCCCTCTCCAAGCCCAATGCAGGAAGCCAAAATAAAGAGGTGTAGAGCACACAAGGAGCCTGAGGAAAATCTGCTTTCCCATTCAGAGTAAGCTGTCTCTACTGCCAGTTTCACTAGTCTTAAAATCAGATTTTGGCAAATTAATCAATCACCGAGCTCCACTAAAGCAGCTGCGAATAAGAAAGACTCTCTTTGAAAAAAAATAACCAAAAAAAACAAACACAAAAACCAACAAAGCAAAATGAACAATCATCTTAAATCCTGTCATCCCTTTCTTTAAAATGGAGACTCTGCCACTCACCCCTACCTGACAAGTGCATTATGAAAAAGAATGATGTGCTCAAACTTCAGCGTAGTGCAGACCTCAAGAAGACATCACGGGTTGGGCTGATTTACCCACACTGAACACGATTTTCACTGCTTCCTTAGAAAAACTGCTCAAAATGAGGCAGATGTAGTAATGGGCAGCGTGGCATTCACATCCTCTGAAAAATCCCTTGGCCCAGGATTTTTCTCCTGGGAAGCTGAGAAGCCTCAGAGAAAAAGAAAACAATCACTATCTCATTTGCTTCTCCTGTGTTTTGCTCACACGTGGGATGTGTTTAGGGATTGTTTCATTGGATTCTGGTGTGAGTGTTTTCACTCAGTGGCCAATCAGTGCCAAGCTGTGTCAGGACTCTGAGGAGAGTCAAAAGTTTTCATTATTTATATTAGCTTTTTATATTAGCTTATAGACTATATAGCTTATATTATATTTATTATATATTAGCTTTTAGCATTGTGTAAGTATCCTTTCTGTATTCTTTAATATAGTATCGTTTAGCATTCTTTTAATATAATATAGTGTCACAAAATAATAAATAAAAAGTCTTCTGAGAACATGGAGTCACATTCATCACTCCTTCCTGCCACGAGGGACCCCAAAAAATACAATAGGGTGGTAATTCTTTAGGCACACCTCTGCACACAGGAATTCCAATGCACTGGAATGACAAGGGTGCAAGCACATCTGCCTTTACCATGGAGGCACCTGACATATCTGCTATCAGAGCTATCTGATATCAAAGAAAAGCAGGAAATCTGTCACAGGGGAGCCTGGCAAGGTGATGGAGGAAGAGTGTTATACCCACATTCACTGCAACCACGTTTCCATCCCAATTAAACCTCCCCAAATATGCAGGGGGATTTCAAAGCAGCCATTTAACTGCCGAGCTCACACTGCCATTCCTGGGAGTCAGGATGATGAATCCTTTACCCCTGCTCTGAAAGTTGCCCAGCATGTTGGAGGCATGTGTCAAAGTCAGGAGAGCTCTCCTAATGAGACCAGCTCCCTTTGATGTTTCCTCTGGATAGTGGAGCTGGCATGGAATTAATATTTTAGATGTCTTATGCAAAAAAAGTCAGACAGTTTTCACCTCCAATAACCATACATCTTACTTTAAAGGCCTTAACTTCTAAATATTGGGGATGAAAGGTGATTCCTTCATGTCTCTTTTTGCTGTTAAAAAGTAATGCTTTTTTTTGTTATTGAAAAGGAATAAGGTTTCACATTTTGTAACCTTGGTATGCTCAGCCAACCAATGACACGCAGGCTAGAAATCAATACACACAATGAAGCAGTGTTAAAGTAGTGGGCAGCTCATTTCTCAATTAAATTGTTTTAAAACCCACCACATTCATTTTCATGTAGCCATTTGGAAAAGCCTAGGGAGAAAATACCTGGAACCTTAAGGACATTAACCAGAGATTCTGCTGAGCCAGACTTTATTGTTTTTGTGGGGTGCCCTGTGGCAGGAAGGAATGATGGATCTGACTCCATGTTCTCAGAAGGTTAATTTATTATTTTATGATACTATATTATATTAACAAATACTAAAGTAAACTATACTAAAGAATAGAGAAAGGATACTTACAGAAGGCTAAAAAGATAATAATGAAAACTTGTGACTCTCTCCAGAGTCCCCACACAGCTTGGCCCTGACTGGCCACTGAGTGAAAACAACGCACAGCAGAAACCAATGAAACAATGACCTGTGGGTAAACAATTCCCAAACACATTCCACATGTGAGCACAACACAGGAGAAGCAAATGAGATCATATTGTTCTCCTTTATCTCTGAGGCTTCTCAACTTCCCAGGAGAAAAATCCTGAGCAAAGGGATTTTTCAGAAAATATGAATATGACATGACTTCTGGGTGCAAAGTGCAATTGAAATGTCTGATTTTAGTGTGCCTAGGGACAGTGTTTTCAGTTCACAGAAAGCAGTAAAATAGAAAGAGAGAGAACATTAAGCACTGATTTTCAATAATGTTAATCAACTTCCTCAGGATGAACTTGCAAAGGAAAATACTGTGCCTCTTTTGCGCAATTAGTGAGACATCAGATATTCATATAAGGAAGAAAGGTCGAATAGACATAAATTTAAAATCCCCAAAGAGCAGGAAAATAATTTCTCCTGCTGCTGTTTTTGCCTCATATTTGCGAGCCTTGCCTTAGCTTTAGGAAAGAATGAGAGCCCCTGAAGTTTTGAGATGATCTCTTTGCTGATCCAAGAGGGTCTCTGCCTTTGCTCATTCAAGAAATTTCAGAACTTGAAGAATTCATCAGGTCAGAGTGCACTTCAGAAAAGTCCTTAGAAGGTTCTGGGTACGTTTCAATGGAAAGCAAAATCCCAAAATTCAGAAAGCACACAACAGGGCTCACCTGAGGAAGACTTTCAGAGATGTTTTCAAAGCGCAAAAAATGATTTAGGACTCTGATCTTCCAGCTCCAAGGGCAAATCTTGCCCAGCTCAAGAGCGGAGCGTCTGGAGACACAGCAATGCTGACACTCAACAACTCAACAGGGAAACAGCACCAGGAGCTCCTGACTTCTGCCCAGCTGTGTCTACAGCACCAAATCACACCCTGGTCCTGCTTCTGTTCCAGGAGCACAACCACTGATCTGCAGAAGATCTGATCAAATGGCACAGGCAGGATAGCACCTGGTGCTTTCCACTGAGATCTCCTGGACACTGTGTCAAAACCCCTGTGCTGCCTGAGGAAATGGAAACTCTTTATAATGACTACTTTGCACCTGTTGTTCTGCTCCTCTGTAGGCTACAAGTCTCACAGGAGGTTTTCTTTACTCACTTTTCCTGTGCAGGTGCAAGGACAGTCTCTACAGCACATCCAGGACAGTTTTTCCCGTCCCATGGACACATCCCATGAGAAGATTTCCACAGCTACAGCCAGACACCAGGAAAGCTGAAAATAAGAGGTGGCCTCATGGTTAGACATGGGTTTTCCAAGAGTCTCATCCCACCAGGTTAGTGGTCTAAACTAAAACTCCTAAAAGCTCAGTCAAGGACACGATTCTGCCCCTCCTGCCCAGTCACATCTTGGTTTGAAGCTACTGAGGCTCATTCATTCTTGCTGATTTTATTTCATATTTCAGACACAAGCTCACCGAGACTCTTCACAGAGTCTGGCAAGTACAGTCAAATGTATAGAAGATGATTATTTTCAATTATGAGGTGAATTCTTGAATGTCTAACTGTCCAGCACTGACAAGATGAGTATGAAAAATAGGTTTCAATGCGTGGTGAAGTCTCTGAGAATGTATTGGGTCATATGTGACAGACCAGCAAAGGGAAAAATTGTTCTCCTTCATCATGATGATGGATATTGTAAGATACAGCTTCCAATTTCTGGGTACCACCTCATTAGGTGTCACTACCTATATAAGGAACCTTCTTGTTCCATTCCCTACCCCTGAGCTCCTGCCTCAGTGTCCCACTGCTCTTGCAAATGATCCAGAAAGCATTTTAATGCCTTCCTGTCCTGCAGAACCAAGACACCTTCCAAAAAACTGCATTTACATTTGACAGGCTTCCAGCAATACACAGCACTGCCAAAAAAAAAACAAAAAACAAAGAACAAACAAAAAAAAAAACCCCCCCCAAAAAAAAAAAAAACTGTGCTCAACAGAAACTACAATAGATGTTTAATATGTAAAGCAACCGGGGGCTGAGAAGAACACAGGAGTTCCAAATTAAACAGAATTTAAAAAAAAAATATTCAGCGTTGTCTGACATCTGGAGCAAGAAAATTAAGCATTGCAGCACCAGTGCAGTGCAATCACAACACTGAGGCACTGAGTCAAAACAGACTTTAGAAGACTTGAACAGCAGGAAGTAAACATAAGAATAGAAGATATTGCCTGAATGGTGCCACAACCCTTGTCTTGGATTCTGACCCATTTCATATCATTAGAAATTGAAATTAAATTTTAAAAAAATACCTTTCATTCTGCCCCACAATTTTGGCACAATTCCTTGACGGCACATTTTGAAGAAATTAGCTTGAAATGAGAGTAATTTGGAGTTCTTTGAATCACAATCTATTTAGTGGGAAATCCCCTCAGCCTGGCTGACCCTTCAGTATCAGAAGCCCTGGCCCTCCTCAGTGTGCTTTAGGCATAAAACACACCAAGCTGTAAGACAGAGAGCTGCCACAGCTCAACTCAAACCTACACAGTGAAAACACTGTGATTTTGAGTAAACATTAGAAGGAAAAAAAAAAATTACATGATTGTCAGCATACATTTTATCTGCCACTTGTTCCCTCCTTTCAGCCATCCATTGTGATGCAGGCTGTAAATCCACAATCTGCTCTTTTCCCCCCAAAGATTATCATTCCTTCAGCACATACACACACCCACTGAAGAAAAATTCAGTCCTAGCAATTAACATTTGGCAACAATTTACTCAAGTGACAATGGCATTAAGCTCAAAATAAAGCATTCAGCTCAACCTGAAATCCATTAATATTATCGTATTGTGATGAGCATCAAATAACAGCAGGTTTTGAAGAAAAACAGCCTGAGTTAAAGCTGCACACACAACAGATAACATGCGTGGAGTAGAACTGCATGTTCTACTTGCCAGAACAGAGATTTCTTCTACTGAAACCAGAAACGTTCATTTCAATTTATATTGCCACAAAAAACAGGTGCAAGGGTAGAAAATCAAGATAGAAAATCAAGGAACTGCAGTCAACAAAAGTTAAACTCTTCTAATCTGCAGCTTCTAATCATGCCAGCCTGTGGTCACAGGTGAGTGAAGAATATTCACCTAAATTTGAAATATTTCAAGAGTTTCTTTTGTCAACCTTTGCCTTGTTTGGTTGATAGGACCTAAATGATTTCCTGAATCTGTCATGGCTTAACCCCAGGCAGCTCCAGTGGGATCAGGGGAGAGAAGGGGAAAAGCTGCAAAACTTGTGGGTTGAGATAAGGACAGTTTAATAGGGGAAGTAAAAGCCACCCATACAGAAGGAAAGGGGAAAATGGAATTAATTCCCTGCTTCCCAAGGGCAGGCAGGAGTTCAGCCTTCTCCAGGAGAGCAGGGCCCCATCACAGGGAATGATAGCTTGGGAAGATGAACACCATCACCCCAAATATCCCCCTTCTCCTCACTCTTCCCCCCCCTTTATAGACTGACCATGATGCCACACGGTCTGGAGTGTCCCTGTGGTCAGTGGGGTCACCTGTCCTGGCTGTGTCCCCTCCCAGGCACCCCCAGCTCCCTCCCCACTGGGGTTCACAAAAAGCAGAGAAGGCCTTGGCTCTGTGCAGCAGCAACAACAAAAACATCTCTGTGTGATCAAACCCTGTGCTCAGCACAAAACCAAACACAGCCCCACAGCAGCCACTGCAAAGAAAATTAACTCTACCCCAGCTGGAACCAGCACAGCATCCCCCTCCTCTGCAGGCGTGCACCAGCAAATGATGCACAGAAATATTCCCCAGAAGAAGCCCTGTGCCATGCTATCAGACTGCTCCAGGCTCCTGTTTGTTAAAGACTGCTAAATTCCTTCACAGCTTCTATCACTTATTGAACAGAGAGCAACCCTGTGGGGCAAGCACCTAAAAAGATCTTGGATCCCCTTTTTAATCTCATTTTTACATCCATTCGTGCACATCCTCTCAAGGTTTAAGATTATTCAGACAATAATCTGACTTTTTGCACTCCTAAAACAACGCCACAACGTGGGTTTAAAACCCTGAATTGCTTTTTTGTCATAGCAGAATCTTCTTTCAAAGAAAGAAAAACATCTGAAATGTAGTGAGCTAAGGAGAACAGCAATTTTTTACTTCTGTGAAACCAGTCATTAGGGGGGTCCTCCACGGGATCAGTTCTGGGGGTGATGCTTCTTAACATCTTCATTAACGGCCCAGTGAGCACATTTTGGAAAGTACTTTGGCTGGGAACAAAGTGATTTTCTGCTATTCTCTTTGAAAAAGAAAAAAAATATCAAAAAAATAAAAGACAGGAAGGAAATAAAGAAAAAAGAGAGTAAATGGGTGATGAGAATTTTAGAAGAAGGAAGCCCTGACATAAGAAAAGCTCTAGTTATTCAAGCACACGTCTGTGTTACAAAATTTTCAACACTTCCAAGATCCAAAATCTCTTATCACTATTACACCATTTGGATCTTTTTTTTAGTAAAAAGTTGAAAATATCACACATATCTAAATTTTAGGTTCTAGTTGGCAGCCACATTTATCAAAAATCAACTTCAAAACCATTGATTTTAGTTTTGCCTAAAAATTGTTTTAGTTGTTAGTGAGTGCACTCAACTCATGATAAATCCCATTTAAACCCAAGTAAGAGTTTTCCACTGGCTTAACTAAACTAATTTAAAATTCTACTGTTCACGAAAGTAGAACAATTCTGAATTTCTGTGACATAATCTGGGTGCCTAAATCTGATAAAAACTAATGGAAGGCAACTCCTAAGTGACTTTGAACCTTGGGAAAATTTCTCTGAGCTGCCCTTCCAATATGTGCCCTCAGGATCAAGACTGGGAAAATGGACAGGGCAGTACTTGCATGGGTACACACCTTTTTAGCCAGCTAAAAATTGCCTGTTAAATGCAGGATTTAATCAGAGCTGTACCTTGGAAACTCCTTGCCTGTAGGTAAGAATAGCTTTTAGAAAATTGCCCAAAGCAGTGTTTATTAAACCCCTCGCTACAAGAAGTTGTTCTCTCAGCTGGCCTTGCTGCAAATAAGGACAAGGTCACACACTTCACTCCTCAAATGCTTTTTTCCAGCCTGCTGGCTTTGACACAGCACTTGTCAGGTTAGTTTTGGGTTACAGCCTAGTTATTCTCTCCTGCACCAGAGCATCAGGCTCTTCTTCCTTCTCACTGCATCCCCCCAAACCCTTGCAGCAAATCCTCACCACAGCAGACACAAAGTGCCTGCCACAGAGCACTGCCAGCTTCAGCAAACACAAAATAATTCCTCTGATATCAGCCAAAAAAAAAGGATCTTTATGCCTTGTTTCTTAATGCAGCCAGCCCTCAGTATTTTCACACAGGGCCACCTATGCCAGCTTAAATAGAGAATACAAGTTATAAACTCATATGAATAGAGAACACAAGTTATAAATTCATATCAATATCAGTGTGTGATTAAGGTTTACCTGCAGGGGATAACTGATTACAAGGCATGAGCAGTCCCTGCCAGTTATTTTAGTCATGGTTACAGCCCCTTTGGAAACTCTCAAGGTCACACAATTATCCACCTCCACTGGCTCCCATTCCTTCAGCATCCTCCCAATATTTTGGCTTAGCAGACACTCCTGAGGCCCCCCAAATATCTAATCCTAAATATTCCTCTCTGCTGCAGCTGCTCATCACCTGCCCCTGTGTGAGCCAAGCACAAAGATCTCTGCAGCACCCAGCAGGGCTAATGATGCTGGGGGGATGAGCACAAAAGAGCTCAGCCTCTCTGCAGCTGAGGCAGGTGTCAGACACCTCACAAGTACCTGGAGGTGACACAAAAGTGGCAATTAGTTGTTATTTCAATAGCAAGGCTGCCTTCTTGGCAGTGGAAAGCGTGAGCTTGCACAGAGCGCAACAATTTTCCATCCTAAATCTGATTTTTGAAAGTACTTTACAGCTCCTGCAGAGATCGAGCATTAAGCTGCAATGCCTTCAACAGGTTGTGTAATGATCAAAGCTTAAAAAACAAAAAAAACCACCCAAAACTTCTTTGCCATTTTGAGAAACTTCTTGGAAATACAGACAGAAACTTTCCTATTACCACTCAGATGAAACTGAGACTTGCTAAAATTATCCTGCACCAAAAAAAAAACCCAGCAGAAACAAAACAAAACCCCAAAAAGAAGAAAAAAAATATTATTCCTTTACAAGCAGAAGGATATTTACACATCCATGGCCTGCTTCATGTCCTTGCCATGCCATTTTCCTTGATCACATGCCTTGGGTGTCAGATTGCAAGGGGAGGGACTTCTTTTTCTCTTCTGCCCACAAAATCTGGTCTAAATATATCTTTTTTGATAACTCCCCCTCCCCAATAAGTGGAATATCCCCAAGAAAATGTCTGGTTTCAATAATTCAAGCATTCTGAAAAGAATAAATGTCATACAAAATAATAATTCCTGAGCAGTTCTGGCAATGTGCAATATAAAAAGAAATAAATAGATTGAGAAATTTCTTACAGAGTCTTCCAGAGAAAAATGGTTTCCTTATTACATTGGGCAGGGGTCACAACTGTGAAACACAGAGAGAATTCCTGCCATACTAGATTGGAGTTTACAGGCACACAATAGCTAAAGATATGTTTAAATAATATGGAAAAGGACAAAAAAAAAATAAACTGATGCCTTAAAAAAAAAAAATTCTATTACAACTTGTTTCTAAAAATGAAAAAAACCATGCAGAAACGTGAGGTCTTTTAGGTCACAGTGTAGGTAAATTATTTGATTCAGACTAATCTGTGGTGTGAAGAGTGCATCAACCTGACTCATGATTGGAACACCAGTAAAAGTAATGTTGTAAAACCACAGCTTTCATCACCTCATCTTTTTTAATAATCCCTCGAGTCCTTTTTGGGCTGTAAGATATTTCTCCAGGAGCTGGATGTGTGTGAGAGAATTTCCTGACCAGCCCTGATCACAGGAAGATGCTTCTTCCAGAAAAACACCTGGCAATGTAAAGTTCTCACAACAGCCACAATTGCTCTTTGGTTACATCTGTACCAGTAAATAAAAAATAAAATAATTTTTAAAATATAATTATATATAATGTATTAAAATGTATTGTATATATTTCAATATATTTTATATAAAATATTAAAAATTAAAATAAATTAAATAAATTACTCTGAGCAGTTCTCTGTCTCTGGGGCCAAATCCCATGGAATTGTCCACGCAGAAATCAGCAGATCTCCAGCACTGTGCTGGTCTCATCTGCCTGTGGAGGATGCTCCACAAAACTCTCAAAATAGAGCCAGGAATTCTCCAGGAGAACAGGTCAGGGATCAAGAGAACATTTAACATTACCTTTCAACAGCTATGTTTGTGTGCCTGCAAACTGCCACTGTTTAATTTACTGAATTAAAGCCATCCAGGCAGCTTTTGTATATTTTCTGAATTATTTGAAGTGCCACATGAATGAGTCAGTGTCACAGCTCACTGGCTCACACACACACGTAGGAATGGTGCATTTTACAGCTTGATAGATTTCTGTGGTTCAGCCTTAGTGCCAGGTAAAACTTAAACCCCTGCACTTCTTCAAAACCACAGATTTACACGAATAAGACAAAGCTGCAATGGATTAAAATGATTTCTTATAACAGAGAGTGACTCAGTTTCTCAAAGGGCTCCTAGGGTAGGACAAATATCTTCCACAACACAGCCCTGACTGTTCTGGGGGCTCAATCCTGCTTGGTGCTCTGACAGACCCCTGGTGTCACCTTCAGCATCCTTATGCCATTATATCCCACAGTCAATCCACATAAGCCTTCCCAAAATTCCCCCCAAAAGCATTTCCTTTGCCATAAAGACACAAGTGAGAGGTAACAGGAAGAAACTCATGCTTACACCCAATATATTTGGCCATGCTGGTGATGCAGAGCTGGGGAACTTCCCCCTTCTGCTGCCCTTGATGTTCTGCTCACACTGACCAGAGAGGAGCTGCTCTCTAGAACTTCCCCTGAAACTTCTTTCCATCCTTTTCCATTCCTTGCCTTGAACTATTTTGAAATGTGCTCTGAGCTGCAGGGCACATAAATTCCTTTTCCCAGGAGAAAGCTGAGAGTTTGCAGAGCCGTCACTTATTTCCCAGGATTCTTTAATTGTTTGTTCAGTCTGGGGGGAAGAAAATTTTTATAACACTTTGGTTTAAAGAAGGGTGATTCCTTATTACAGCAGTGGCTAGATCACAGCTTATTGTACTTCTTTTATCAAAGGAGGTGATAAGAAAAGGGCTTATTTTAGAATAAACTGCCAGTGGCATTGAATAGAATCAGGATTGCTGCTCCAGGGTTTGCAGAGACTCTGGAGATCAGCAGGAATATTTGTCATTGTCACCAGCCACTATTAATGCAGCATTTTATTTGAGAATTTCAACTCCCAAAAGACACTTGTCAGCTCCCCGAGGAGGGGAAGGCTGCAGGCTGGTGTCTGTCCTGCATTTAGCACTTCACAGCTTCCCTGGGACTGCTCCAAACAGGAGCCAGCAAAACGAGCAACAACCACCAAAAAACAAAACACAAACAAAGCGCTCAGCCCACGTGCAAAACCCAGCCCCTGTGGCAGGGAAGAAATGGAGGAAAAGTTCTCTGCAGGGGAGAAATTTAACAGCTGTGAGGATTGCTGCACTCCTGCAGCTTTAATCACTGCCAGAGCTGCCTTCCCTGCTCTGCCCAGCCTATAATAGAGAAAGCCTCATTGCCTATTAAGGAGTCATTTTCTTCTATAAACAGATTTCTTGGGATGCATAGTGATGGTTTTATTTGCCCCTGCTGGAGAAGACAGGAGTATTAAATGTCCAGAAAAGGTATTCTACCCACCTGCCCTCTTGCAATAGTTAGAAAAATAGGAATTGGAATAATTACCGGTGCAGACATCTCCACTCTTCCTTACCAACAGGATTTTCAGACCTGGGAAAGAAAACTTTTATGACCTGTAAGACAAGAGATGGATGAATTTAACCACTGGCTGAATTTCAAAAGAATCACTTGAAAAATCCTCACAGACAAAAAAAAAATTCTTATGCTTTTATTTTTTTTAATTGATAATATATTTATTTATTCACCTAATGCATCAGTAACACACTGCTTCATCACCTGAACATTCCAATGCACAAGAAGCAGCAGTGCCTCATAAGCACAGCAAACAAAAGCCAATGTTACTCTGAAAAAGAAACGGGCTTTGACTTTTATTGAATTATAAAATCTTTTTTTTTTTCCCCTCTCTTTTGAAATCATACCAGAAACACATTTATCTAACTTTGGAAGCCAATAGACTTAGCTTGCACGAGGGAAAAATCTGTGTAAGGGTTGTTATTCTTCCTCAGAAGAAAATGGAAACAAATAATATGGTTTCAGACCAATTTACTGCTGATGGGAGTATTGGAATTCCTTGTATCTCCTCCCGTGAGTTACACAGCCTTGGAGCAAATTACATCGTGTTCAGCACAGCCTCAGACTGGGAATTACAAACAATACAACAGTCTCCAGCCATCAGGCATATAATGCTAAATATAATTTGCACTAGATTACTTGTTTCTAAAATTATATTGCTGTTACCTGAAGAGTGATGCATGGAAATTTTTTTTTTTCATTTTCCTTACTTTTATAGAGCCTTACAAAAGAAAAATAAACGTTTCACGGAGGAAAACACGTACCTGTAAAATGGTGACAATTAATTATCTGTATCGGTGTCTTAGAGAAATAATGCTTTTCCTGGTTTTGGTATTTCCAGCTGTAAACAAAATGTCTCAATATTTAAGCATGATATGTCAGCTGCATTCACTGACCAGGTGTTTTCTGGGCAGCTCCCCGAAAAAAAAAAATTTCTTTTTTATGGGCTGCCAGTTTGGAATAGCATTCACATGTTTTGATAGAAACTTTACAAAATAAAATCAATGTTTGCAGGAAGCAGATAGAGCCCAACTTGCAAGCGACTTGCAAGTCTTGTTCTACATTTGTTCTTCAACTTAAGGGCCAAAAACATAATAAATAACTCTTTTTACAAAGAGTTATTTACTTTTTACTAATTATTGAGAACCTATTCATATATTTACTATATTATCTTGTTAATGTATTTACTATTTGAGAACCTATTAATATATCTACTTCCACAATCAGGAATAAATTAACAAAAAATAAAAAGGGACATTTTTTTACCAGTAAAGAGTGCAATAGTTATAGAATTTTTAGTATCCAGAGGAAGTTGCTGCTTTCAGCCAGCAAATATTTCCCACCAGGTTCACTGCATCTGTTGTAAGTAATGAGGACCTAGACAACAAGGCAGGGATTGCAGTCCAGAGCTTGCACCTGCTATGATACTGGGAACAGACAGAAAACATCTTCAAGACCTTTTTTTGGTTTTTTTTGAGATGTGACTGACAAGTTTAATTTATTTGATGTACCTCTTAGTTATGGGAGCAGCAATATTACAACAGAAGGATGGTGCAGAGTTGCCGTGGAAACAAAGCACTCAAAGTCAGGGCATGAGGCACGAAGGGACTGGGTACAGAGACAGAATTCTCCCTTGGCAGGGGAGAAGTTTTACAACAAAAGGCAAATTGTAGCAATATAACACAGCACTCGCCCCTGACATTGGTAATATCCAGAATATATTAGTCTGAACATCCTCCTTCACAAGTCCCAGTTTGTTGAACACTGATAGCAGCCAGCAAATTGTGGCAAACACAGGAGTTAAATCCATATGATGAATCTGAATCTTTATGATAAACCAGGACATCGGTACCTGCTCCTGTGTCCTGCTGTTTGCAACAATGAAACCTAGAGGAAAACAGATCTCCCCTTTTTCCTGTTGTCCCTCTGGCCACCACATCACACAGGTGAAGGTGTGAGCCCACCCTGTATTCTCCCTAAGGTTGTCACACACAGTTCTCAATGCTCTTATTTCCAAAGCTAGTGATATTCAGGACAGATGGATGCAACAGCTTCCATTTTCATTAGCTTCATACTCACTGGAAAGTGCCAGAAAAACATACTGTATTTTGAGCAAGAAAATTTTCATGGGCAATATTTTTTGGCCCCACTGGAAGTATTTCCTTGTAGCAGGCGCTGCCTTTGCTCCCTTCGCTGGGAAATCAAATGTTAACCAGAAATGCTAAGCTGTGCATGCTAATGGCTGAGAAATAATTGAAATACAGCACAGTTACAACAGTATAAACTGCAAGGGACCCAGCCATCTGGAAATATTGAAACCCCTCCACGTTTCATTGGTTTGGGTATTTCTGTGACGCTGCCCGGCTGCACAGAAGGGAGCCAAACCTCCCCAGAGTGCACATCCCACCTGGGCTGCCTGAGACAACCCAGACAGCAACGCTCCACAGGGGAAAAATGCTTCAGAGAAAGAGAAGGACTGACCTTTTCCAGCCACCAGAGCTGCCCCAGTGAGGCAAATCACTGGAAAAGGATGAGAGGAAATGTTACATCAGGTGGCAGCCAGCTGATGGAGCCCTTTGTGGGCCAGATGGGAAGGGAAAAAGGTTCTAATTCAACACTTCTTCTCCAGTCCCATTGTGTCTGGCTGCACCTGCAGCTTGCAACTGAAAGCAGCTCCTTTTTTTACTGTTTATGTCTTCTTTGGAGCTTTGGAATCGTTTAGGCACGGCATAAAGAAAACAATCCCGACTGCGACTTACAACGTAATTATTTGTGCTGTACAATTTGCTTCCATTATAAAACATCTGCCCTGCTCTTTCAGCATGAATGTACCTTTGCTTTACATAGGTTATGCAACACTGAACTTTAAGAGATCTTCCACTCCCTTTGCACATGGCTTTAGGATGAGCAGTAATGACACCATTATATTTCCTCCACGGACCTTTTTACCAGGACTGAAACTGGATCAATACTGTAAACCTCAGCCTGCTGCCTCTCTCAATTTAACCACCCCAACAAGCTGCATTAATCACTCCATGGCCATATTGATAGCATCAGGCACCCTTGAAATGTCTCTTGGTATTTAGCCACCCCCATTCTGGAGGGCTGTGGAGCTCATTCTGTAGCAACCATGGCAAAAGTGGCTCTGCCAGGAGTCCCCTGAGCACAGCTCTCTAAAATCCAGTCAGTCTATAGGCTGTACACTATTGATTTCTTATACTTCTGTCCATTCCAGGGCTCTGTAGCAGCTTTACACCACTGAGCTGACTCTATTTGTTCCTCTGTCTTCATTAAAAGCACAGAAAAAAAAATAAATAGAAGCATAAATATTTGCAAAGTTTATTAAAAAGAGAACTTGTTAAAAATTAAGCTTGACTTGATAGCAACTGTTGGAAAGGCCTAATTGTGTTAAGACTGAAACATTTGTTAACAAAACAATTTATAAAGTAATAAAGATGCTTTCTCATTACAGGTAAAGCTACAAGACAAATATCTGGTTTTATGTCAACACAACCACTCCACACTTTTCAGTGTTCCATAATATCTTGGTACCTTTATGTGCTGGATTTAGTCTACAATGAAACAAATGTTGAGACACCTCTTTTGTTTCAGTTGGTGGTAACTAATGGCTCTTCTCAGTAAATCTTTCCTTTGGAGTTTCAGTCAGATTATCAGATAGTTTTTATCTGAGGTGTGTAATTATCTGTCAAAGCACCTATTGGTTTTTCTTCAGAATTTGGGTGAGAACTTGCCTGTAAAAACAGCTTTAAAGAAACATTTCATCCACTAGCTTTAGTGGAATTCCTTTAATCGCTAAGTGAAAAATGAATGTAATTTTTTAAAAAAATTCTTCTATTTAATTAAATCAAGTTTACTATGAAACTACATTTAAGTTAAATTTCCATCAAGTTACATTTCCATTTGCATGCATACAGTCAGGCAAATACCAAATCAATAAAATTAAGGAAAAAAAGTTACCTGACAAAAAGACAGAAATGAAGGTTCTGAATAAATGCACACAAAGCTACAGAACTCAGCATCTCCTAAAGAACAGCACAACTCTGAGATGGAAAGAGGCTCTTAAAAATTCTGTGCATTGTGAACAACCTTACTCAGGAGGGAAAAAAAGGATGCTTTCTGGAGCCCAGGCTGTGCTGCATTTTCTCCTCACTGCAAAGTTTTGGCTGCAGACACGCAGGCAGGAGATGGTTCCTTTGAAAAGATGTGGTATTTTCCTGAAAATAAAATTTAAAAAATTTTAAAAAATTAAAATAAAAACAACCCAAAAAACTAAAATAAAAACAACCAAAAAAAGTTAAATAAAAACAACACAACACAACATAAAATAGGGGTGGAGGGGAGACACATCCTGCAAGGCTGTGGAAAACCTGCCTTTATAGAATGCTTAAAATACAGCCAAGCTGGGGCTGCAAACATTGCTTTTCCACCTCCTGCTCCTGGGGAAGCACCACAGCTCCCAGGAAAGGCAGCTGAAGTTGAAAGATAAACAAATTCCATCCTGCCAAGAGAAACCTGCAGCATCCTATCCCTGCCTGCTGGAGCCAGCCCTGCCTTGGCAGCTCCTCCAGCTGCCCAAGGAAGAGATGAGCTCAGAGTCCAGCTGCTGGTAAGGGAGGGGTCTGGTCCCGATTCTGTTGGGTCCCCAGGACGAGGTGAGAGATGAGAATTTGACTCCAAGTTCTCAGAAGGCTGATTATACATATTATATACTAAAACTATACTAAACTATAGAAAAAGGATACAGACAGAAGGCTGGAAAAGAATGAATAATAAAAACCCTGGACTGACCAGAGTCCCGACACAGCTGGACTGGGATTGGTCATTAAATTAAAACAATTCACATGCTGGGTAAACAATTCTCCAAATCACATTCCAAAGCAGCAAAACAGGGAGAAGCTGAAGCTTCCCAAGAGAAGAAATCCTGGAGAAGGGATTTTTCATAAAATATGATGGTGACATGATTCCACAACCTTGCTCCACGCTCCTGACAGAGCAGAAATTGGCTCTCAAGCCGAAGAACCCACAAGATCCTTTCCTCTGCACCACTTGCTTAGCTTGGAAATTAAAAAGAAGCCATTGATGGCAAATTAGATGCACCAGGATGGCTGTGGGAGGAGCTTGATGGCACCAAATTGCAAGTAATAATTCTGTGACAGCTTAACAGAAAAGAAATCACAAAATTTGAAAAGTAAGATTGAAAGGGTAAAAGGACAAAAGGACAAAGTCCCCACTCTTCTCACAAATTTTTCTTTATAAGCTTTCCAACAAAATCTCTGATTGGGGATGGGAATTTCCAAGTGCCTAAGACACTGTGGCTATTTCTGCATGAGGACATGTGCATCAAAACCAAATCTCTGTGCTTGAGTTTAATTCAAAATCTGTACAAAAGCCTCATGTGCATCTCATTTCTCTACCAAATCAAATGCCACTTTCATGAAAATTACACGCACCCAAATGGACAAAAGACTAAATTTTTTAGACTGGATTTCTCTCCTCTTCGTGTTAAAAGATTTCTTTGTACCAGTAAACACAAAATCCATTTTTCATACAGGCCCTTTCTGCAGAATGTCCATATCAAAAGTTAAGTACATACTTCCAGTTTGTTCATATTTCCATTTTAGTGCTCCAAAACTCCCGTTATCTTAGGAAGGGGGTTCCCCTTATCTTCAATTGCAATTTGAAAATATTTGTCTGTTTTCTTATCTTTTCAGCTTTAAATCAATCTTAGCAGCTCGAGAGAAATGTGGATGCTCGGTACAAGGATGAAGGCACTGGCAAAAGGCTGAAAAAACATTTGGAACCAGCCAAATACCTGGAGAGAGGGAGGAAAAGGAAGGAGGCCAAAATCAGAAAGGAAAAAGGACAGATGTGCACCTACATCGTGCACACAACTCAGGTAAAGATAAAAAACGTGCTATAAATAATAAACCCTGGGCTATTTTGCGCTAAAAGAAAATATGGTAAGTGGCATTCAACGGCACAAATCCCTTTTCCAGGAGCAGTGCTAATCCCTAAAACATCTGAGAGACTCCACACATCCCTACTAAGCTGCAACAGCAGAACAAACTGAGTCTTTTTAATTTTGTATGAATAAACTAATTTATATTGCTGATTCTCTCCTCATGTTCCCTCACATTACTTGTTGTGCTTCAACCTTATGATTCTCAGATGGCAAATTAAGGGTGAGAAGATTCCTCACATTTGATTACAATCCATCTCACTTTCCTGTTCAGTTCATAAAAGCAAGAGGGAAAGAGAGATTTCACCCACCACCTCTTATTTCTTTCAAAATGACAAATGATAAATGCATTTTGGAATACCATACAGAAGAGCTTGCTTTTGCCACCAGCACCTGAATGAGATGGAAATTATCAAGAGCAAACCCATTCTTATCTGAGTTTTAGTATTACCCACTTGACACCACTAGTCAGTAGTGAAATAAACCTTATTTTTCCACAATCTTTAGACAGAAAAAAACATCTGAAGGTAAAAATCTTCTCTGTGGGGGTTCTTTTTATTCTTACAGCAAGCAGGCAGTATGCATTTTAGTTGGTTTAAAAGAGGTTTCACCCACCTGCTCCCCTCTGGCTTTATTTCCAGCTTTCCTCACGTAGCTGCTCCCTTACCTGCCGTGATTGCAATTGGTGCCATAAACCAGCTCAGCAAAGAACCTGCACAGGGGAATTTATTGCCAGAGGCAACAACAATGGGCCCTGCCCCAGCCCCCAAGTGAAGCTGCTCACATTAACCCCAATAATTACAGCTGTGAGCCCAATGGATCTCGCAGGGGTGCCCAGGCTGGCATTGTCCCACTGGCCCCTCGCAGAGCTCGGCAGGCAGGGGGGACCACAAGTGGGAAGTCACTTTGCATCCAAGCTGGCATGACAAGGATAAAATGCTGTCTCCTGAGGAATGCTTGCACAAACTGAAGGGGAAGCAAAGCCCCAGCAAAAAGCTCAGTCTGGCTGCATGGGGTCAATAAACGGCATTAAGCTCTTTTTCCGTATCTCTGGTGAGAATCTCGGTCAAAACCCTTGTGTCTGACACAGAGGCCTCCATTTCATCACTTTCCACTGAAATAGATGCTGCTTGCAGGTGTGCCATCTACAGCTTGGACACCACGGAGCAGGGCACATTTCCACAGCCCTTACTCTTCCCTGCAATCCAGATATTGATTTGTGACACACCTTCGTGTCCTGCAGGGCTGATTTTCCACAGGCTGAAGCCCCTCAGAAAGATTTGCATGGCACAGCCTGGAATGAGAGGGTGGATCTGCACTAATATTTAATTTGGGTGAGGAACAGGCACTTGAAACAAACCTCCTGATGGTCTCTGCTCCCAGTGCTCCCGTTTGCTTTGCTGAGCACAGGGTCTGAACCCCTGGCTATGAACAGAATAACAACATATTTTCCAAGCCTCCTGTACTAAGGGTTGTGGTTTGTTGTTTGTTGCTATTACTCTTTGCAACTTTTCACTTAAGTGAACTCAGAAATACTAAAAATCACCTGTGAAGGAACTATGTAACATATTCAATTGAACAAAAGGTCCTGTTCAGGTCAGCATTGCAATGAATTTTATTTTGTTTTAGACTTTCTTTACAAGGCACAAAAAGTGCAATGGTGGGTAGAAAACCAAACAATGAAGGAACAGATTCTGCAGAAGTAATTCACTTATAATCTCGGAACAGCAGGTCACAATAACATTTTCAGCAGATTACAATGTATATCCTTGTTATATTTTTCAATTTCTCCTTTACCAAGGCAAGCAGCTACTTTGGCTGAAATTTTGCAGCACACTTATCAATAAATCATAACGCAGATCTCTTAAAAAAACCATTCCAAGTATGACCATTTTCAGTGTTTAAATAATCCCTCCAGGAGATGGTTGGGCTTAAAGGACGCAGATTTTTTTTTTTTTGTCTTCAGGAAGGGAAGGGTGGTAGGAAGAGAGACCAAAAAATACAGTCAGGACAGAGGCAGATTGTCAGTAGGAAGCTCTGGAGGCAGAGGGGACAACTCAGGAACTGACAGAGAGATGAGATAAAGCATTAGACGTTTTGAGCAAGGACAGAAGGAGGCAAACATGCTTTTGCAGGGCAAAGAAAGGTCTATTTTTACCCTGCCTTTTCCACACTGGAAGGTTCCGTGATGGAAGAGAAAATAACGCTGCAGCAGAAAGCGATCGTGACCCCCACAACGAGCCTGACCTCTGCTAGAGAATGTGCCAGTGTGATGAGGGAAATGAGGAATCTTAATGAGCTAAGGGGAAAGCCAGTCATCCTGATGCACTGGGCTCCCCCCCAGAGATCAGCCAGAAAGCAGCAGTCACTGCATTTCACAACTTTATTTGTATTCGTCCTGGTTTAGGTTTGAAACAAAAAGCAGGACTCTTCAGACAGAGACACAGTCCAGCTCTGAAATTCTCTTTTGCCCCTCACATTTTCCCCTGAAGAGATAAAAATGTGCATGCAAATCCTGGCAGCTGCTGGGTAGTTTTGGGGCAGAAGGTTGGGGATGGGGAGGTGGCCACCAGCCGTGGCTTGCAGGAGGGAATCAGGGTGACAGGCAGCTCAGATCAGCCCCTGGCCAGTCCCAGACACAGCTGTGTGCCTCAGATCTATTTCTGTGCTGCAGAAAACTCCTGGTAGTCTGGTGCCTCCGTTTCCTAATAACCTGGGGAAGGAGGTCAGACTGTGCAGGATCTTCCTTTCCCACTCAAATCATGCCACACAGAGCCAAATGTAAAAATTCTGTCTATGGCACTACATTAAACCGGCCTTTTCCCTGTCCCTGGCTTAGCCTAGTTCTTATCCATCCTGCTGTGGGTGGCTGTTGATGCCTTGTGAAATGATGCCTCAGGTTTCAGCTTTCATATTTTTCACATTCTGTGCTGCTTTGGTGTGTGGGTCTGAGCTCCACAGGAGGGGATGGTGAGCTCTGTGCACAGAGCAGGGAGACAAAACAATTCCTGCTCCAGCTGGGCACCAAGGACAAATGATGCCAATGTCAGCCCCAGAGCACAAACCCCGTGGGCTGCAGAGAGAAAAACAAGCAGGGTGGGACTGCCTGGGCTAAAGCTGGGATGGGACAATGAACTGCAAGGTGCAAATGGAGCAGAGCTGATCCCAGGGAGAGAGCCCGGGAGCGCTGGTGCATTTTGGGGCCATTTTGGTTCATCTTGGGTGCAGCCCTGGCTGGGCTCTGGTGCTGCCCAAGGTGGGTCCATGGAGGAGATCCTGGGAATAAATCCCTGCTTTATTCTTTGGCTCTGCCCAGCCTCTGCTCCAGGGCAGCCTGCACAGGGCACCACAGTCCCCCAGAATTCACAATTCCCCAAATCCTCCATTTACATCGCGTGGGAGTTGCAGGGTCCCAACCCTGCCATGCAGCATTTAAATGTTACAGCTGATCATGTGCCACTTCTCAGACCTGTCCTCTAGCCCTCTTTAATTTATCATTATAAGCAGGGCACTGGAAGCCACAAGGCACAGACATAAACCTCTCACCCTCAGAAAAATAACCAAAAAAAATGGACAGATTATCCCACATGTGGCCTGAAGGTGAATACAGACACAATGTTGTCAATAGTAACATTCTTTTCACATTTATCCATTGTTTCCTTTGTCTACATCTCTTTCACAGGCAGGGAAGCAAATTTTAAAATAAAGCACCTTTTTGCTTGGAAGAAAAGTTCCTCACTGGTAGCCCTTTTTAATCTTCTTTTTTTCCTAGTCAGCTGCTTTTCTAACACAACCCAGATTTGATAAAAGAGCTGAAAATTGAGGATAAAACTTTGTTTTTCTGAAAAAGCATCTTTCATAGAATAGCTACAGAAATTATTAGATTTCAGATGCTCTATCCATTTGAAAGTTGGAGATGATTGTCCTGAACAATGGCTGCTTTTTAGGCTCTGGAACTTAATGGGTTTTGGGGTTTCTTTTTTCAATTGGATGGGAATTTCCATGTAATTTCCAATTTGATCAGGTGAAGAATGCTAGTCCATCACTTTGCTTTTTCAGGCCTCTGTGTGATCAATGTGTAAGGTAGGAAGTGGGGTGTAGGAAGGCATTCTCACAAATTGAGTCTTTTTATAGCACCAAAGAATAACTTAGGTTGGAAAAGACCTTTAAGACGATCAAGTCCAACCATTTTTGTCTCTCCTTTGTCCATGACAGAAAGAGATAATTTAAAAATGCCCAAATCCCATTGTGTTCACTGCAGGGGTGACAAACCAGCTGGGGACATCTCTGCTCACAGCATTATTCCACCCCCAGCTCTGTCCCACCTCTGAGGCTCAGCAAGTCCAGTGAGCTCCTTCTGAGCGCTGCTGATTCCCCCACACCATAACATTCTGCAGGACAGGAGTGAGAAGCAGGGTTCTGCAGCATTTATTTCTTGGTTTTCCCCTCTTTTTTTTTTGTTTTGTCTCTGAAGTGCAGAAAACAGCACATGAACTTTAACACCCTCTTTGTAACAGTGCAAAGATGTATTTATACAGTACAAGAATGGCACACACAGAAGACAGCAGTGGTCTTGATTCCCTTCCAGATTTCACAGAGGTCACAACAAGCCCAGCACCTCAGCAGGAGGGAAGCACTTGATCCTGCTCAGCCTCCTCTTCATCAGTGGCACAAGGAACAACTCAACCTTTTCCTTTCCCATTTGAACTCCTTTCTGAACCTTCAGCAAATTCAGTAGTGCTCTCTGGTGATAGCTACTTTCACCTCAAGGCATGGCAGTTGATAGAGCCAAATGCCCTCTTACAAAACACAGCACTAATTTGAAAACTCACAGCGTTATTTGTTACTCAAGCAGCACATTCACCTCGTTCAGAGCCTTATGTCCTGACAGCCCAGGCAGCTGAGGAATTTAGACAACATGATACAAGGAAGGGCTCTAGTGGTTCTCAATACTAGCAAGTTGCTGTCTGAAAATTATATTTTTTGGGCAATTTAGCCTCCACCTGTACTTGGAACCCTTCCCTGCTTGCTGGAGCCAGGTGGACTCAGCAGCAGTAACAGAGACACAGCTCAAACAGGGCAGCAGGTCCCCCCTTTTTGAGGCAGTCAAGCAGACAAAACTCACTCTGGGATCCAAGATGGCCTTAATGGATGAGCCACTTGGAGCATCAACTCCAAACCTGTTTTTTTATGGCTATTGGACACACAAGGATTGGTGAGATGACTCTCGCATGCGCTATCATGGTGGTTTTGGTTTTCAAGGTTTTTACAGCATCCTGTTTACCCAGCAGTGCCAGCCTTCTCTACTTCTGGAAACCAATGACTTTGCCTCTTCTTTATGTGCCAAAAACTGCTTGTGTACATGCTCATGAAGAACACCGAATATTAAAAGTCCAGTTGTCACAATGTACCACCAAATCCATTTTGTCTAACTTCAGGGGCCAAAAACCTTCAGCCAGATGCCTTTTATCCTTGTTGAAAAGTTAACAGGCACAGACAGTGAGGTTTGTAAGGCTTCAGTGGGATGAAGCCAGAGCTTTGAGACATATTTAAAATGTCTCAAAGTTGTAAGGAGAGGAGAAGTGTCCTAAAGGTTTTATTCTAGTTCTTATTACCCTTCCTTTTAGTTACTAAGTTTTTCTTTATACCCTTTTAAAGTTTTAAGCCTCCTTTGCCTTTCTCCTAATCCTATATCACAACAAGAAATAAGTAAGCACATTCTAATAAGTACACAAATAAGCAGCCACCACTGAACCCACCACTGATAGGCAAAAAAAAAAAAAAAAAAAGGAAAAATAACTTCTGTACCCCCTGGATTCTCACAGTTGGATGCCAACATGACCTCCAGGACAGATAATAGGCAGTTGCCACTCAAAATAATCCAGTCCCATGGTACAAAGACACAATAGATTGTGTCTTACAATATATTTAGATTCTTTAGATTGTATTACACTAGAATTAGACTCTGCCCTACAATAGACTGGCAGAAACAGGCCACAGCCTCCTTGGGAATCAGAGGTTCAGAAGTTCTGAACAGATACATTAATTCCTCAGGAGCTGAGGGCCAGGCAGACTTCTCACCAACAGAAGGAAGGAAATTCTGCTCTCTGCAGGCTGCTCCTCTCTCACAGTCCCAGCCTGGTCTGACTAGTGTTCTCTAATGAAAACCATTTCTCACAAATTTTGCTGTTCCCAGCTCTGCAGAGTCACAAACAGCTCTGGGAAACAGCAGAGGAGCTCTCCACTGAATAAACAGAATTGTCAACAAAGTTGCAATCACAGAGCCAGAACCCCACCCGCTTATCTGTACCTGCCATCACATTAAATCTGATGATAATTGAGTTCAACAGATGTGCAAATCAGGGTAGAATCTGACCTGCCAGATCTCTATTATTAGGGATGCTAAAAAAACTCAGCTAGACTCTGGCTGCAACCCGCATTTCTGCCCATTAAAGAAACCATCTTTCTCCTTTAAGGCTGTCCAAATTTTGAATTGGAATTAATAGGGGGAAAAAAAACATAGTTCCTAAATTCTCACTTTATAACATAGTTCCTTCTCTCACTTTATGACACCAACTACAACTACACATCCAGCAAGTCTGGGAAGAGGGGAGAAATACCAGCTGAGCCTGGGCATACAGTGAACAAACACTGTAAAGAAGAAGATTTTCAGCAGAAGCCATTATTCAAAGATGCCATTAGCACACAAAAAAGCAGGAACAGATATCTTGCACATCCTGGTTTTACTCACAATTAATGATGTTTCCTTATCTGGACAGAAAATGTTAAATCACGTTTTCACTGCTAGGGAAAAAAAAAAAGTGCTGCCCTTCTCAGAAACAGCAATTTAAACAATTCCTGGCGTTTCAGAAATGCTGCTTTATCCCACGATGGATGTGCCTTTCAAATTGCCTGTTCTGCTCGACCCTTGTACATCAATTTGTGATAACCAGGCAGGGAGGACCTGGGGGCACTCCTGCTCTGGCTGCTCCAGGCTCCAGCAGGATGCTGGGTGTGTGCTCCCCATCCAGCATGGGATGCATCCTCTGGGAGCCACAGCTACCTTGTCACTGTCATATTTTCTGGAAAAATAAGTTTGCCAGGATTTCTTCTCCTGGGAAGCTGAGAAGCCACAGAGAAAAAGGAAAACAATAATTATCTCATTTGCTTCTCCTGTGCTTTGCTGCTTTGGAATGTGGTTTGGAGATTGTTTATCCAACAGGTGGTTGGTTGATTGGTTTCATGTGAATTGTTTCAACTTAATGACCAATCACAGTCAGGAGTCTGGAGAGTCATGAGCTTTTCATAAGTATCTTGTTAAGTCTTTTGTAAATATCTTTTCTCTATTCTTTAGCATAGTTTCATATAGCATTCTTTAATAAATTACCATAAAATAATAAATTAGCCTTCTAAGAAGATGAAATCAGATTCATCATTCCTCCCCACAAGGGGGACCCCAAAAATACCACACTACCTCACATTTTGTTTTTCCCCACTCAGCAGCCAAAACATGCATGGTTGCCATTTACAGAGAAGACAAGGCACTTGTCTTCAAGGGGAGAGAATTTTCAACACTTTCTCCACAGCCAAAATATATTCCCAGTGTTGAAAATGGCATTTTGTCCCCACTGCCCCTCAGTGTCTCTCATCCCTGGCACTTTCTTAGCTGTGCTCCAAAGCCAAGCCAGCAATCCCATCACTCAGGACTCCCTGAGAGTGCTCCAGGTACATGGAACAATTCCAGCCAGCCCACAGGAGTCTGGTGCAATTGCCATTAATGTCAGGCACAGCTGCATCAGCTATTTGCATAATTGAAGCTCCACCAGGGACTGAAGTCCCAAAGGAGGTGTGATCTGTGCCTCCCACCCAGACACTGAAAATTACCCCATCGTGGTTTGATTCCTTCTATCTACATCCCCCACGGGGTTCAGAGCTATCTATTTAAAGAGCAATAAAGTGGTTGGCAAATAACTGCAGACCACAAAATTTGGAAAACATCTGAGAAAGGGAAACTTGCAAACGTTAACTCCAACTCCATTGTTGAGATTCCCTAAGTTTCAGTTTTTTGACAACAGACAGGAAAATCAAAACCATTAACTGCAGAGGAAAGGTCTGCAGTACAGAAGTCTTTAATCTGCCTTAATGGCCGATTTTTATCTGAGAAGCTCCCACATGAAATATTTCTCTATGATTAATAAGTAATTACCATGCATTGTTACCAATAAGAATGTCTTATGATGCAGGGCATAAATGTATTAAGTTCACAGACAATAGACTGAATCATTAAGTTCTTTAAAATGACTGTACACAAATTATTGTTCCAAGTTCCCTTCAAAGAATTTGGCCATTCCTAAAATTGTTTGTTTTTCTTCTCTTAGATGTATTAATTGGAGAAAATAGGCAGAACAGAAACCATCCAAAAGACTAAAAATCAAATTCAGATGAATCCATCCACTTGTTTTGTTCTAACCCTGTGAAACTACAGTGTCAGGCACACGTGAGTTGGAATAGAGCTAATAAATAACCTACTATGCTGCCCAACTCCTTCATTGTTAAGAAACAGCTGTATTGAAATATACTTCTGTTGTCATCGTATTGCAAAAAGCTCCATACCTTCTCAGTGATTTCTCATGATCAGCTCCTCACAGCACCAACCCCTTCTTCTTCTTCACAGTACAACCAGCAAATTCCAACTCTCTCCTCACCCACCTATCCCACTCTTTTATAACACCCATCCTTACTGCACACAGCTGTGGCCTGCCAAGGGCAGGGCTGTTCCTAATCTCTGGTAATCAGTACAGCTGCAACTCCTCAGGGATTGCTGAGTTTGCCTTCTGCACTGTCTCTATTTTCTGACATTCTACCCCCCCACATACTTCCCTTACCTGTGGGTTTGGGGTCTTTTGACAATGCTCCTTCTCACACTGCACTTTTTGTGATGGAAACATCTTCTTGCGGCTCTTCAGACATGGGTTTGTTCGTGCTGAAGAGGAACTCTCGAGGGTTGTGGTTGACATTTCACCTCCTGCAGCCCAAAAACTTTATTCTACTGGCAAAGTGCTTACTCCTATTTTTTCACTTGTAAAAAACAGCTATTTAAATTATTACTGGTATTTTTCTCTGTTATTTAAATTCAACAATCTTTTATTCTCCAGTGCTTGACTACAACTACTCTTATTCCTGAGAGTGGTGGAATTCTAAATGTGTGGATTCAGTCAGTAAAAGTCTTGCCTTTTACCTCCCCAAAGCTTAAATAATTCCAGCCCTGAATAACAAATCATCATTTTAACAGACATCCTGAGTAGTTTGTCCCAGACATAGTCATTACTGGTGCCACGGTCATGAGGTAGGACCAGAAAAATCAGTTCTTCAGTCATCTGTAAGGGAATTAAAAATGCTTTCCCTGGGCTGTGCTACTCGTGAATTTGCTTATCTTCCTGAGTTTCAGTGGCTCAAATTTCCTTGTGCTTTGTTTTCTTTCAATAATTTACGTATTCCTTAGTGCATGGAAAATATCAGGGCCTGTGATCAAGTCAAATCATTTCACACTCAATAAAATATGGCTCAGAATTCTGGCCAATTCCTGAAATATCTTTAATCTTTAATTTGCAATTTAAGATTGATACCTGAAAGAGAAGCTATTGAAAAGGAGTGCCACTAAGAAAATACCAGCCCTCTGAAGACAGAGACTTATTAATGTTACTTATAACTTTCAAAGCAAATCTTAAAAATTAGATATGTAAGTTATACACAGAAATTTTCATTTCTGAAAAAAGGAGAAAAGTTAAAAGAACAAAGCAGAGATAAAGAGCTTTTTACATAGTGCAGACATCTGCCTGTGCAACAGCAGTATGTTACCTTTAAATAATACATACACACTGTGTAAATGCACTTCAGTTATTAGCATTTTAGAGGAGACTATGGTTGAAATCAGTTCTCATTATGTGTTAAAACAGTATTGTACACAATTCCTTTAATGGGTATTTAACAGTGGGCAGGCAGTGGGTTTTGTTGTACACAAATACATAAAATCACCTCCAGAAAAACACTGTTGTTTTTATTAAGTTGCAAGTGATAAATTTAAGGGAAGAATAACAGTGTGCTCTTCCTTAACTTCTCTCAAAACCTGCTGTGACCATTTCTACCTCGGTTACATAAATACAATTACCTTCCCCATTGAAGGCAGACATATGAAAAAAATTCTGTCAAACTTTAAAATCTAAGAACAAATCATAGCACACTTACACCCTATGGTGGGTAACTACTTTGTTTCTTTTCCTGGAACAAATTAACTACTTGGCACCAGGCACCAGTTAAGCCTCTTATTTATTTTGAGAAAAAGTCCCAGTTCATTGCAGGTAGTGCCCTGTTGAGTCAGTGCTCCACTAATAATTAGAAATGAACACAAATTCATTTCTACTTAAAGCAAGGATGGACTAAGTGAAATCACACAGAGCCATCCTTTCTAAACCTCTCTATCCTGGGACAGAAATCACACCAAATACAGATTCTTTCATGAGAAATTTGCTCCTTTCTGCTTGCCAGAGGCACTGTTTTGGAAGACCTTTTTATGCAATATTTCAACAGCTCTTTTAAAACATGCATGTAAACGTTGAGCTGAGGGAGTTAAAAAAGCTGCTTAGATGATGAAAAAAGCATCATTTGGTCTATTCCAGGTCCTATAGGCTGGGCTGTGGCATTTCCATGTTAATATACACATATTTAATATGCACGTAATATAAAATATTATCCTATTATTAGATATCATTATATACATTAACTTTTATATCTAATAATTATAAATATATAATTAAATATATAAATCTAGATTTATATTATTTTATATAATTATAATATAAAATATTATGTGTATATTAAATATGTATATATTAACATGGAAATGCCACAGCCCAGCCTATAGGACCCGGAATGAACCAAATTATGCTTTTTATATATTATTTTATTCTATATTATTATATGCTATATTATTCTATGTGCCTTTCATATATTAATATTTATAGTATGTGTATATTTACATTTATAATATGTGTATATTTATATTTTATATTTAACATACAGATAATATTTCCATGGGAATATACACACACCTCTGTGTGCTCTGCTCAAGGGTGGGGGGAACAGTTAAGCACATCACCCTTTTTTTGGGAGGTCTTAGCTGGGCTCACCAGTAGGTAGGTAGTTCAAAAATGAAGGGGGAGGTGGGGAAAAAAAAAAGTGATGTGTAAACAATTAATGCATCTGTGGCAAAGTCTCAAGTAACTGGGCTGATTTGCCTTCTGCTACTTAATTAGAAGGCTCTGTTCGGTACAGAGTGTGCCCCCAGAAAGCAAAGCCTCCTGAGCAAACAGAGGACAGCAATAAATCTTTGGGGTTTTTCCCTGCAGTTGTACAGATCTCTCTCTACACCCAATATATACATGTGTAGGGAGAGAGAGAAGACAAAAAAAATAAAGTTGCAAGAGCCATCATGTTTGTTTTTTATCTCTCTGAGAAATTAGCTTTGCAGGGCTGATGACAGCCTGCCGAGTTTGGTGAGTAATTCAGACACAGTAGGTTTTAGATACATCTCACAGTTTTGGCATTGTGCAGATCAGTTAACTGTACTTCCATGTCTGAGAAAAAAAGCAACAAAATGCAAACCAGTTTGTGTAAAAGTTTGAAAGGAAATCCATGAAAAAACGTATGTGGTGATATATATCTACTTTTTCAAGCCAGTAATTTTATAACAATTATAATGCATTTCAACACTAAAAGTAAATCTTCTACCTATTTTGTCTTGCCTTTTTATTTTTCTGCACTTGACTCAAGTGGGAGCCAGCTGTAACAACGAGTGTTTTTTCTTACAAGTCATAAATGGAATAACAAGAGGTTTGGGCTTCTCAGCATTAGTATCCTTGTGCTTTTCAAAATGGCCACGCTGTAAAAGATGGTGCTCATCCTGCAAGGGAGAAAAAATGTTGCTGTACTAAGGCAGAATAGTTTACAAAAGCAGTGAGAGACCTGAAGTGATACACAGCTTGTGTTTATAAAAATTCATAAGCATCTCGAGTGCACTCCTAAAGGAATCGTGTAGATGCTGCAACAAATTATTATATAATATAATTAAACACAAAAACCTGGAATAGCAAAATAGCATTAAGGGACAAATTTTCATTGCTGTAGCACTGGCAGACTGCAAGCAAAGATCCCATTAGAGGTAATGGGAGCTGAAGTTATAATCCACTGTGCAGTGTCAAAAATAATATCCCTGTGGCTTTGGCTTAAACTGGCAGAGTTAAGGCAGCAACCTGATTTCTAAATCTCCCCATTGTGTGCAGACAGGAGCCTTCACAATGTCCCTCTTTCCCTTCTTCCCCTCAAAAACTTTTTTTTTTTTTTAAATCACATTTGAGCACAAAGGAGGGAGGGAGGATCAGGCTTTATATATTATTGTGCGTTTCCTTCGCTTTTGTTGGTATAATCAAGTTTTACTTCATTTTCACATGGCTAACACTTAGAGCAAAGTGCTACCACTGAGAGTTCTGATGCTGCTCACTCTGCAAGCCTGGATAAATCACCTCTGGACTGGTGTGGACAGGCTGTCAGCAAGGTGAAGAACTGCCCCCCTCTCCAAAATCACCCTTCCCCTCTCCAGACACAAATTGCACCAGCCTGTGGCCGTGCACACCACGGGCATCCCCCAGGGCTCTGGCTGGTAGCTGCACTTCTCACGCTGAATTTGTCCTGTGGGGCCACTTTGTACCCTTCAAGTGCCTGTTACCTGCTGTCACAGGTGCTGCTGTCACCTGAGCTGTCTCAGAGCCCCGTCAGCTCTAAACAGACTGGATGCCCAAACACAAATGCTGCAGCCCAGCTCCAGTCCAAACCTGCGGGCTTGGGCTGTCTCCCATCCTGCAATCAGACCTGCCAGCTCCGAAATGCTGGAATAAAACCAATGCCCATGCAGAATCTGGACAAATGTGCAGAGGTTTTTTATCAGTTTTCCTGATTTCTGAGGGTTTGGAGAAGAGTGTTTGTGCAGCTGCTGGGAAAGAGCCTTACTGACACTGGAGAGGAGCTGGCCTTGCTCACCCACAGGTCACCAGCACATCACTGACATATTTTCTGAAAAATCCCTTTGCCAAAATTTCTTCTCCTGGGAAGCTTCAGCTTCTCCATGTTTTGCTCCTCTGGAGCATGGAGAATTGTTTACCCAGCATGTGAATTGTTTTTAATTAATGACCAATCCCAGTCCATCTGTGTTGGGACTCTGGTCAGTCAAGGGTTTTTATTATCATTTTTTTTGCTAGCCTTCTCTCTCTTTCTTTAGTATAGTTCTAGTATATCATTTTCTTTTCATATAATATCACAATATGATAAATCAGCCTTCTGAGAACTTGGAGTCAATTCTCATCTCTCACCTCATCCTGGGACCCACAACAATTAATAACCACACCAGCAGGATGGACAAACCTGCAGGTGACACCAGAGGTGGGGGGAGCTGGAAGGCAAAGCAAACACTCAGGGGGAATTTAACAAACTTCAGGTAAAACCATCAAAAACATCATGAAGTCAAAAAATAATGTAAAGCCCAGGATGTGGGCTGGAGCAGTCCTGTGAATCCCTCCAGGGAGGGGACTGAGTGCCTGGGCAGCAGCTCTGCAGAAAATAACCCCAGGGTCCTGGTGGACGAGTATTGACCCCTCACTTCAACCCCCAGCCTGAATTTCTGTCCCATTCTCCCTTCCTATGAGCTCACAGCAAAGCTCTCTTGCACACAGAATGCATTATATATGCATATATATTAGATATAATAGGTAGAATTATATATATAATAGATTATATGTTTTCTATACATAATATAATATGTTATCTATTGTGTGTATCTTCTATATAATATAATTTATATTCTATTCTAAATTATATATTTTATAATATTACTATATTATATTATATACATATATACACACACACACATATATATATACACACACATAATATTGTATATTATATATGCTCTTCTTCTCCACCCAAACGTGGCAGGGAATTAATCCCATTTTATGTCAAGGGAAACAGACACACAGAGACATCTGCAGCAGCTCTGATGGCACCGACCCCACAGTGAATCAGTGGCAGAAGCAGAACTAGAAAACAAGAATTACTGGCTTCCAATCCTACCTATTATCCATTCAGCCATGAGGATTTCCCATGAAAGCCCTGTCCTGCCTGGGAGTGCTGTTGTGATGTGTTTTAACAGCACTGAGCACAACAGCTCTCTGGCCTACAACTGATAATTCTTGGCATTACTGTGATGCAGATTATGCTAATTATTAATAATGTGCTGGGCTAGGAATAAATTATGTGTAATGCACCAAATTATTCTAGTGCAGAGCAGTGAGCTCTAACACAACAGATAAAATAACTTCTGGAAGGGTACGTGTAGTAAAGTGATAATTGTCCCATAAATTATAATCACTAGGACAAAGGGGGTTTTTTTTGGGAAGAACTGTTTTTTTCATGAATGTTTCTACAGGATTTAGCACTATCCATAATCCAGCCTGCTACAAATCAATTTTGGAAAAAAAGAAAATAAAGAGGACATAAATGCAAAAGCTGGGACGTGTAAGTATCTTTTCTCCAATACAGAGAGACAAAAAGGTGAGCAGTATTCATACAGCAGGGGAAAAGGTTTGCTACACCTACACCTCTTCTTCTTCTTCTTTTCTGACCATCTTGACTGAAAAAATTAATAACTGAGTAATCAGAAAAAAATATTTCTGAGTCAATATTCAATAAAAATTAATTAACTCTGTTTTCCATGCAATGCATTTTTGGATTTGGCCTTCTGTTCCAGGCATTTTATGCTCCCCTATAAAATCTAATTGCAAGTATCAATGTGAATGTGACTGGGACAATAAAAAAGGGTTTTGAAGGTATTGTCCTGGCCTCAGCCATTCTGTCATTTCTAAAATTTCATGGACCTTCTTGCCCAGTAGATTCAGAAGCTCACTCAAAGAAAAAAAAAAACCTCTGTGTGACCCAGGCTTATCTCTGAGGGAGAATACCAGGAATCCACCAAACCTGCTACAATTCACTGTGGTGAAAAGGCCAAGTAAAAAGTCATGTTTTACTTGAACTTTATTCTTTGCTGGAAAAAAAAAAAAAGGTTTCAGCAGATGAAGTAAAAAAAGGAAGAAAAACCCCAGGGTAACCTGTGTCCTAAGTCAAGAGGCAAAGTCTATAAATATCAGCCCGAAAGGATGAGAGGATTGTCTGATCTTTTTAAAGATACCTGGGGTGGCTATTCCACTTTCTGCATTGCTCCTGCCCCCATATGTCTGCTAATTGTTTGATTGTCCTCTGCTCTGGAAATATCTCTTAATACTTTCTATGGCTAATGTTATCAGACATGAGTATGAATTACAAATTAAGGAGTACAAAGAGGATTTGATGCCAGAAGCTGAACAAAACCAGTGCTTACACAAATAACATATATTTATGTAAGCACTGGCCATTTGTATGTATATATATAAAAATAAATGTTATAAATATATTAAATATGTGCATATATTTAAATAATATAAGTATAATGTTATATATTAAATTACATATTTATATAAATATATAAATAAATATATATTTAAACATATAAAAGTAATATATATAAAATAAATGTATATATTTTATATAGAATTATATATTATTAATATATAATAACACTTAAAAGGTTCAAATCCTGCCTCCAGTAAAGCAAATAGCAGAACAATGCATTTCATCCTACTTTTTGGTACAGCTCCATCAGTATGCTTAAGAAATAAGCAAGAAAATCGAGGTAAAAAAAGGGTATAAACCCCCTCACCCTTGGGTTTTCTGGGTGGCACCTGCTAGAACAGGAGCAATAATTACTGATGATTGGGGCCTCAGTGTCTGTGATCTCATGGCAGCAAGGGTGACTCACATTTCACAGAGACAGCTGGAAATAAAATAATTTTTAGCTCTCAGCTTTATTTTTAAGCATTTCTACAGCATCATTCGCTGTAGTAACAGTCAAGAGGCTGGATTTAAAATGGGAAGTCTTCACAGACAAGCCTTATTCCCCTGGGTTATTTATACACAGGGCAACATTTGTCATACATCCTTTAGAGTATGCAAAAATATTCAAATGTAGCTCTTAATATGCATGAGCACAGCACCCACCCAGGAAAACCATTGCTCTCCTGGGACTTCAACATGAAGAGCACTTTCCTAGCAATGGCTTGGAGCTGCTAAAGTCATGGAAACATGCCCAGGACTGGTTTAATAACTAATTTTGTCACCAAACAAAATTGCTGTTTCATGTTTTAATTCAGCAGAGACGTGCTGAAAAATTATTAATTTATAATCTCCATTGAACAGAAAGAATCCACATAAATAGGACATTTTGATAAAGTCCTAACAATTGTATATCTAGAGCTGCATCATAAGTATTGCAAAGGTTCATTCTTGACTCAATTTACGATTCAACAAATATCTTTTTTTCTCCAGAATTCTCTAATTTTTAGATGAATCTGGAGTGGAAGATGGTAACACTGTTCCCTGAATTTTTTTTAATAACACATAACACGAAGTGCCTCGAAATGTTTGCAGATCAGAGAGGAAACAAAACAGGGTCTTTAAAGAGGAGTTAAAAACCAATTTGTTCCTTACACATTCTACATTCTTGAAGAATGGTTTTGCAGTTATCAATAATAAATACTGAGATGTCAAAGTCAAGGTGTGCCAGACACTGCACAAACACAGAGACTGCAAGAACTGCCAATGTGAACAGGCAAATTAGCACATGGAGAAGGAAAGGGTGGTTTCTCCCCTATATTATCACATCATCATTATTTTTATTATTATCATTATTCTATTTTATTTATTTTTATTATCCTTGATCTGGAGGAATAGTGTCATTTGTGTTTAGGCTACTGAACACAAATTACTGAAAATAAACCTGACAGCAACAAGCAACCCACCTGTAACACAGCCCAGTGCCCAACCTTCCATATTTAGTTCATTATTTAGTTATTTTTAAAGCATCAGGAAGCAGAGGAAAAGACAAGTATCAGTAAACCTCACTGCTCTTGGCATCACTAAAGCAAAGGCAGACAGGCAGCCAGACAATAAATATTAAATTAAACAGCAGAGATTCATTCTCTACACACAAAGAATTCCTTCTAAAAATGAAACTGTCAGATTTGACTATAAATGTTTGTTTATTATTGATCTTTTGGGACCTGCAGTTTTTATGGAGTGCTAGAGATTGCAAACTCCCTGTGTTTTGGAAATCAGGCATTGAGCATTCTGATAGCAGAAGACAGGGGAAATAATTCTTTTCTTTAAAAATTATACTTATTTTATAGCTCTTCTTTTATCAAAGCTTCATTTAAAGTTTTCAGTGTCTCTTGTATGAAAAAAAGAGTTCTGACTCTGCAGGAAATACTCTCAATGGGAGGTAGCACATAAATTAATACACAAACTTGGGGAAACCTCTCACAGCACAGGAGTGCAATCTAGAAATAATTCAAGGAAACACAGATTTAAAAAAAAAACCAACAGGGAAATACCTTCTCAAAACCAGAGAAAATTAAACATTAGAGCAAGCAATTCCACCCCTTGGGGTGCATCTACACAAAAAATTGTGCCATGACTGGGACACTGGAGTGGGAGGTAAAGCCCAGTTCCCAGCTGGGAACCAGTTTGTGTGCTGGGCTGCCTATTCCCAAAGACCCAGGACACTGCTGTGGTACATCATGCATGGAAAATTGGGACAGAAATTCAGGAAGGTGCATAACTCCACATGTTCCAGCACTGCCCTGAGCCCCAGTCAGCTGCAGAGCAGGCTGGAAAGGCAAAAGTGACTTCCCATCACAGCAACCCCCCAGCAAATTTAATAAAGGAGTGTATCCTCCTTTAATCCAAGGTGATCCTCAGGTCCCAGGGAGTCTCCAAACACTGCTTGGGAAGGGAAGGTTGTGGTTGATGCTCAGCATTCCAGCCCCCAGTGCTGCAGACAGAGCCAGCAGCAGACACGCAGGGACCCCGTGACCCCTGGGGGTCACAGCCCAGGAGCTCTCACAAAAGGCATCTGTGGCCCACAAGGCATAAAGGATAAAGGATAAGATGCTGCTCAGGATGTCAGCCAGACCTCAGTTCTCCTCAGGAAGAAGGGAGCAGTGCTGGCAGGAAAGGAGGATGACAATGGCTGTATTCTGTGTTTTCCCGTGAGTTATTCCCATTCAGCTGGAACAACAGCAAAAGCTGTGTGTGCAAAGGCTGCAGCAGAGGGAAATGTGAAGCTCAGGGCAGGAATTTTGTCTCTTTCCTATTTCTCATCTTTTTCTGCACTTTTACAGATCATGCCTTTCAGATGGGAACTGGTAGCTGACACCATCCCACCCCTTGCTTTTGATTCTTGTAAATTCCTTCTGGGTTAAATTCTGATTTAGTAACTTGGCATGCTGTGAAATGACCACTAGAGATTCCAGCTCTAGCCAGGTAAGGAGCCAAGGTAGCTGCATTGTAAAAGGGGTGGGCCCTGGCTCTGCTCTTGAAAAATTTAACACATTTTAACAATTGATTTTCAAATGAAACACGCCTATTTCACATCAAAACAGAGCAGTATTAGGTTCCTGGTGCTGCTGAATTCAGTGGCCTCATTTGATCCTAATTGCAGTAAAAAAAAAAAGGGACAATTGGCTTCTCACTTTAAAAATACTCAGAAAAAATAAAGGGTAACTGCTTAAAATGCATCTAGCAACAATCTGGGAATCAGTACAGGCACTACAAAGTAGCTGCAGAGTGTATGAAGCAATACAAAACCCAGGAACTCGTACTGATCACACCTGCAGATTCAAAGCCACGCCCCTAAGTGTCGTATTGCCAAACACAACAGAAGTGAAAGCTTGCCATGACAAAGGGGAACTGCAGCAGAACTGCTCCACGAAGCCTCAAACAGCCCAAAAATGGCACAGGAGAAAACAGAGCCCTGCACATCTCTGCACGTTCAGGAGCATCTTAGAATAAAGCTCAGCAACATGCCCCAAATCTGAATCAAAATTCCCATATTCCAAGGCTATTCATGATGCCTTAATCAGCTGGAAGAGAGGCTGGAAGGAGTTCAGGGAAATAAAGTGGATATTTATTGATGTGCCTTCAAAGGCCACGCCCTGGCAGTGCCCAGGTGGCTCCAAGATAGAAGCCATCCAAGAAGAGGGCTTGGTCATGAGATCTCACACTTTTATAAGTTTTAATCCATTTGCAAGTAGGAGTTTTTTGTCCAATCAATAGCTTCAAATGATGAGGTTTCAGCCTCCTTGCTTGCCTGCCCTCCTCTTCTCATGTTGTTTAAGCTTTGGGCCTGAAATTTGAAGAGCTTGTCCTTGAGTCTCCAGCTGGAATGGTGTCACTGTCATATTTTCTGAAAAATCCCTTCGCCAGGACCTTTTCTCCTGGGAAGCTGAGAAGCTTCAGAGAATTACCTGATTGCTTCTCCTGTGTTTTGCTGCTTTGGAATGTGGTATGGAGATTGTTTATCCAACATGTGAATTGTTTTTACTTAATGACCAATCATGGTCCAGCTGTGTCAGTACTCTGGAAGCAGTCATGGGTTTTTAATTAGTATCTTATTAAGCCAGCTATAAGGATCCTTTCTCTATTCTTTAGTATAGTTTAGTATAGCATTCTTTAATATAAGTACCAAAATTAAAAAATTAGCCTTCTAAGAACATGGAGTCAGATTTACCAACTCCTCCTTCGTCCTGGGGACCCCACAAATTACCACAGAATAGGATTGTTTTGTCTTCACCGCCCTGTGGAAAGATCCCAGTAACACTTAATATAAAGCTAAAAGCTGCACACCGAAACAGAACAGAAAAACCTAAAACCCAAGGCATCACACTTATCATTAAATAATGGGGTTTTGTTGTTGGGTTTTTTTCTGGTTTAAAAAGCAAGGTGACTTCTTTCTTGTACAGGTCAGGTCGTTTCACATCCAGCCCCAGCCTGAATGAGCAGACAGGGCCCTCTGCCACCCTCATACCTACAAGAAGCCACACACCCCTCACTACCTCCTCAGATTTCCTTGGATGTTCTCCAACACATCCATGACTTACTGTGGACTGGGCGATGCCTTGGGAAGACTGACCTAGAGGAGATGCTGGACAGAGCTAAAGAAAAAAGCAAGGATTTATTAAATGGATCTCCTCCATGGATCTGAATGCTACTACCTACCATTTTCCCTGGGAAACAAAACTCACCATTTCAGGTTCCTGGTGTCAGTTTGCAGGAAGTACTTGGCACTGTCACACCAGCCCGAGTTTCTGGTAGATCCACCTTGGGCAGCACCAGAGCCCAGCCAGGGCTGCACCCAAGATGAACCAAAATGGCCCCAAAATGCACCAGCGCTCCCGGGCTCTCTCCCTGGGATCAGTTCTGCTCCATTTGCACCTTGCAGTTCATTGTCCCATCCCAGCTTTAGCCCAGGCAGTCCCACCCTGCTTGTTTTTCTCTCTGCAGCCCACGGGGTTTGTGCTCTGGGGCTGACATTGGCATCATTTGTCCTTGGTGCCCAGCTGGAGCAGGAATTGTTTTGTCTCCCTGCTCTGTGCACAGAGCTCACCATCCCCTCCTGTGGAGCTCAGACCCACACACTAAAGCAGCACAGAATGTGAAACAGAGAAAAGCCAAAACCTGAGGCATCAGGGTATTCCCCAAAAGGAAAACACCACATTAACTGTGCAGATTTCTTTTTTTTTTTGTCCCTGGACAGACTTCATTACAAGTGCTGTGTTCTTTCCTATGAGAAGCAGCAACCTTAAAAGACATTTCCCTGTAGTGTATCTCATTACAACCACAGAAATAACCCGTGTGTTTGCTTTGATCTTCATGAAATTTGTAAATTCTAAATACTGCATTATTTGTATAGGCAGACACCCTGTGTAATTGTGTGCATTTCAGCCTTTTTGCAATTACCCAGCCAATTTTCATAGTCACTTTAAAAAAAAAAAGCTTTATAACAAGTAGCTTTGGGTGCTTTAGCCTAAAATGACAAAGAAAGTTCAGATGAATAACCAATCAGGATAAATTGTGACTGCAGCATATATTTATTAAATTTTGCAGAACTACTCAGGCAAAATTACTGGAATATAGTATCCCATAGTTCATATACACTGATAAAAATAAAATAAAAATAATATATGAGCATAGAAGGTCATAGAACTATTATGAAGGTCAAAGAAATAATATTTACTTAGATACATCTTAATGTGAATGAAACTTTGAATAATGACATCCTTAATTTAGCATTTCTTGTGTCTTACTTTGTATCACACTTCTGGTACCATTTAGGAATTATATCATCAAAAAATTCAAAAGTAAATTTTAGATGCTACATAAAAGATTTGACAAAATATTATATAAATTATCTTTCTAAGGACACAGTATAAGTAATATTACAAGGCTTTCTAAATCAGGCTTATTTTAACTTAATACTTTTGTGCAGCACTGCAATCAAAAAACAGATTGGGGTCTTAACGTAAATGAAAGTGTCTATATCCAGATGTATACCTACTTGAACTTCATAAATGAAATATAAAAAAAACCAAAATCTCAGATGGTGAAAAACATAGAGATTTCTAATGTCAGTCAGCATAAATTACATAAACCATCTAAGTAGCTTTTAAAGCTGATTTTATTAGACATTTCCCATGAAATGTGGAGTTTATACTATTTCCCAGCAGGGTTTCTCCCCCCTAGAAAAAGGTAATTTTAGTAAAGGAGATATTTTTAAGCGCAGATTACATAAATATTGAGATTTTTATTATGTTTACAATAGGTTTAGAAAGTCTGACCTAAACCTTTTTGCTCTCATTAAAAGTATTCCCACTCACTTCAAATGCAATATAACATTGAGACTAAATTGGTTTCAAAGTCCAATTTACCAACAAACAGAGCAGCAGAGGATCACCAATGCTGCAAAACTTGTTTGCGTTGTTGTCATTACCAGAAATGGGACAGAAAGTTGTTTCTCATGATAGAAAATGCTCACAGAACTTTATTTAGTGATATTATTTAGGTGGGCTGAGGCCACCTCATCCTCCTTCCTGCAGGGTGCATGGAGGGACCAGTGCAGATCAGACCTTTCAACACTGAGGGCATCACAAGATGAAACAGGAGATTTGTGCGAGGTACCTGCTGTGCAGCACTTGAGAAAAGCAGAAATAATTCTAATTTTGCCAATTAGATGCAACCAGCAGAGATTCTGAGCTGTATTTGAGCAATATTTTCCCCATGTCTGGAAAGTGCAGTGCTGTTAACAGCCATCAATTAATTTGCCACCCATTTTTTTAAAGCCCAGACACCACTCCCTATGTCACAAAATCAGCAATGAACATGGGCTGATCCATACTCCTGCTATTCAGAGAGGGTAAAACAATAGGATACCCAGGCAAAGTTGACAAAACAGGAATGTTATGACTGCAGTGTCCTTATTCTCTTTTCCTAGTTCCTGAGGCAGATTGCTACTTACAGCTAAATTTCCTGGATTCCCACAGAACATGGTGAAAGCAAAAAGTTCCTCCCTCCCCAGCAAAGCATGACAATTCAGAAAACCAATGTTAAAAACCAATTTAACCCAACTCTTTCTCAGCAGTTATTTATCCTTTTTCTATCACCAAAACCCACAGTTGCCATTTTATGCAGAATTCACTCTACACAATCATGCACACAAGTGGAATAAAAATCCTAGCAGCTGTGCAGAAACACAGCTTCCAACAAACCAATCTGTTTGGACAGAGATGTTCCACTGCTTCCTGGGCTATGCAGAGCAACAGGATACAGCAGCTTAAAGGTTAGATTTCCAAGGAAAACCCCACAACTGATATTTTCAAAGCCAGCTGGGAAAAATGGACACCCATCTTGCCTTCATCCTAAAGGAAATCTGCCTAAAAATCCAGGATTTTTTTCTCTTTTGCACATCTGGGATTCTACACTCAAAAAATCTCTGCTTACAGGCTTGGAAATAAGACTCTTTTCCCTCTTTGTTGCAAAGTTATCAAGGGCCTCTTTGTTCTTATGCTGTGTGGTTCTTTAAAAAAGGAGAACTTTCATTTTCCCTATAATGGAAGTTGTGCCTTCAGAAACTACAAATATCCCTGAAACAACCCTCTGTGGGATCTGTTGATATCAGATACTTATTTCCCTCAGAAACACTTCCACAATGAAAGAGAAATAGCTTTTCATAAAGGAAACTAAAAGAACTTGAAAAGTAATACAAAACACAATAAAAGAATTTATTTCTAGCAGAGATTTTTCTGAAGTATCTATCCTTTTGGAGATGTGTCACAGTTTCCTAAAGGGTTGGTATTAAAACAAACAACAAAACACTTTAAAAACACACAGCAGGTTTCTTTAGGGATTCTATCAGGCTTCATATCTAACTGATTCTCCAGCAGGGCAGATCTAAAAAAAAAAAAATCCTGTTACACTAAATGCTGATGTTTAGTGGGCAGATGAGATCTTCCACTCCAGCAATGTGCTCATGCTGCACCTGAACAGGAAACACTGGGGAGAATTCCTTGGCTCCACCTCTAGTTAAATAAATCTCTGCCCTCACCGCCCCCCATCTCCAGCATTATTGAGGGGGCTGGGTGTAAAGTGCATTTGCATTTCAGTAAGGTGTATTTCTGAGAGCCTGCTAATGCTGCACTCTTGCTTGGACACATCACCCCTATTTTTAGTTGGCATTATAAAATTGGGCCCTTTCCATTGCTCTGTTTTCCCACCTCAGTAATCCCTCCTATTTCCAAAGCTCCTTATCCTTCCTGCGAACCTTTATCTCGGCAGCAGCCTGAAGCACCAGGCTCTGCTAACAAGGAGAAAGTCCCTAGAGAATCCTTGTCTGGTTTAATCTTTATTTTCAGACCACTTATTCTGCAACATACACTAATTAATTACTTTCCACATTTACTTGCCAAACCCTATTCTGTAACAAGCAAACCTCCACTGTGCCTTCTCTCCCTTTCTCCAGCCTCTCCCCTCCTCTCTGACATCCTTTCCAGCATGTCAGAATTTCTGTCACCCATCAGGGCAGCTGGAATTTCAAACACATTACATCTTTGACCCGTCCCTTTGCTGATAAAGCACAACTTCAGCCTTGCCTTCATCTCCTCAGCACTTCAGCAGCCACCCCTGAAAGGCTTTCCGCACTGTGCATCAGCCGCAGAAGAATTCCACTTTGCTCAAACTCCTCCTCAAATTCCACTTTCTCCTTCAGGAACTTATTTCAGTATTAGCAAAGGTCAGAAATATAAAAGGTTACAATACTCATTTGCCATCTCTACTTAGATTACTTTAGATTATTTCAGTTCAGAATATGAACTGGGGAAAATAATCTAAAATGGCACTTGCGTAATTCCATTATTATACCAGAGATGTTTTCTCTCAGCTTTAGGTAAGAGATTTTTCCTTCAGCTAGATTACCCAAGCTTTGTCTGAGCCCTCACTTTTCTTTAATAACCTTCAGCAGAAAAACCAAGCGAGGTATTTCTCTCTCTCCTGCAGTGCATCACTGCATTACCATTTTTCGAGGCACTGGCACAGGTGTGGGTGACATTTGTGCATGCTCACCCTTGGGTGCATTCCTGCACAGGGCACCATTGCAGCTCTTCGGGGAGGGCTGGAACCAGGCATTGCCCTGCTGTCCAGGAGCAGTAAACCAGATTTCAGGGCTGTGCAGTAAACCAGATTTCAGGGCTGTGCAATGACCAAGAGAGACATCTGCTGGCAATAACAACCAAGAACCGCCACCACCAAAGTGCCACAGATTTGCCTGTGTGCATACATGACAATTAACAATTCGGGGCTAATTGGAAACACCCAATCTGCTGAAGCCCCATGTTTGCTTTGATGCCATCCTATTTCATTTGTGATGCATTTCCTCTGGTTTTTTTGGAGTGGCTTGCTGCTTTCCTCCACAATGGGATGGATGCAGTTTGATACAAGAGGTCGTTGTTTACTAAAAGGATCACAAATGTAGTTCCAAGCTGGAATATGTGCTCTGAGTGCAAGGTGTTTGATAAATAGGAGTCCTGTAATTTCATCAAATGAATGAGAGGACACCACCCATTAACCAATTAGTGCACAGCAATTAATTGTAAAGGATCCAGCTCTGATGATCCCTTAACTAACACCACCCACAGCAATGGCACTGGCACAGAGGAGGTGTGATCACTGGCACAGCTCCAGGGGATGAGAATCCAGCCAGCCTCCAGTGCTGGAGCTACTCCCCTAAAAGTGGGACAAAGATTATTTTTAGCCAACTCTCACAGGAGCTATAAAGGAGAAAGCCTTCCTAGCTAGTACCTAAGGTGCCACTTAGCCACAGCCTTGTTAGCTTGGTTTGGGCTGGCTCGTGGCTTAATATTCATATTTTCAACTTTACCAAGAGCCAAGGGAGGAAAATGTGCCTCAAAGCGTCCAGCAGAACATTTCAAATAAACAGCAAGGCACAAATAACCCACTGCCAGATCAAGGCTGCTGCTGCAGCTGCCTCACACCCAATTCCAGCCACTTTTTAAATTGTCCAGCCTTCTTTTCCCCATTATCAAGCCATGGCTTTCAGCCCTGCTCAGGAAGGAGCTCAGGGAGTTCCAGGGTGGGACAATGGAATCCACAAGCCACAGCTGCTGTGCCCTCTCCAGGACTTAGCCTCAGATCTTAGCAAACTCTTGTGTCCAGACTTTCCACTTTCTTTTGGAATATACCAGCTTGCCCATAATCCCTGGTTTTTAGACAGCAGAACTCTGGAGGGGCACCTCATGCTCCTGACAGAACACCTCTTCACAAGGTCCTCCCTGTTTCTCCCTCTAGGTCACTTTCACAATTGCCTCCTTTAATATTTTTGTGAGTGTGTGGCAACATTCCCTGTATTTTCCCTCCCTCTACCCCCAAATGTGCCTAAATGAGATGACCTGGTCACACTTTTGCTATAATTTAGTACTGAAAGTAAGAAAACAGCAGAGGTGTCTCAGGATTAATTGAAAATTGGATCAGGCCATTGAATTGTTGGCCAAATGAGTCAATTGCAGGGACAGGAAAACAATTTTACAAGAGGCAGCAGAAAATTGACAGTAACACACTTGCCTAAACAGTAAAAAGCCCTAGAAATACTAATGCTTCAGGGGAAATGTGTTTTAAGCAAAGTTAAGCTAATACCAGAAGAAAATTCAACAGACACCAGTTGCTATTCCTGTTTATGAACCACACATCTTGTTTGGACACTTTAATAAAGCAGCCCTAATAGGCTTCAGAGAAAATGCTACTTTTCTTATAATTTCTCTTCATCAGTGCATGGCACCAGTAAGAGTGAGCCAAGGCATATTGCTCTGAAATACTGGATTTCTCATTTCTGTTCCAAATCAGCTATGCTGTGTGATGAAAATGACTCTTAATGAAACCCCTTGTATCATTATAATACAGTTTCAGCTGCAATCACTGTGCTTTTATCTTTGGCAGTTCCCTCTACTCTTAATGTAAGTAGCAAAGATTGCACTTGCTGGGAGGATTTCACATTCCTGGACAGGACAGGCTGCAGCTCTGGAGAGTGAATCAGAGACCACTCACATTCCTCTGATCCTTTAATTAGAAGCCATCTACATCTCCAAACTGCAGCACTTCTGATCCTGAGGATAACCAGGATAAACCATCTTTCACAGAAACCACTGCAATGTGGGTGAAAAACTTTTCCTACATGCCAATGATACTCACACAGTTCTGAAAAAACATGACTGCACCTTAAAGATGTGGCAAGCTTTTAGCACAATGCTTAGTCTCTAATTAAAGTGTAAACTATTTAAAAACAAATATTACAGACCACAAAAAGGCTCTTTTCTTAATGCCTATTTGAATTAAGTTATAAGCATATGTATATTCACAGTGAAATCCACATGAATTTTTGATGCATCAAGCCTCCCAAGTAGATTTTGAGACCTGTAGGTCACACCACCATCTAAAAATGCACAAATCTGTGACAGTGCCAATTCCCAGCAGACAAAGAAAAATATTTGGCTGACATGTGGAGCATCTCCCAACACCTCTCAATTCAAAACAGGAAAAAGCAGAATATGCAACCCATTTGAACACTGCCAAGTAAACTTTATTATTGCCAAGGCCAGTAGTGCTTACTGAGCCAAGATTAAATCATTCTGCAATGGGAATTTCAGAAGGTGTTGGGAGTGTGGCATAATAGCAGCCAGGGGCAAGATGTCAGTCTGCCTCCTGGACTATTCATGACTTCCATTATTTCAAAGCTGGCATGGATTGGGATCTCTTTAATTTTTTATGTGGTGAACTGTGGCTTTTTTGAGCAACCTCACCTGCTGTGATGACTCATTTCAGTAGCACTGAACCCAGACCTCTTGTCTAAAGCCCAGTGGAACTCAGCTTTCTCATTTCACAGGAGATCTCATTATTTCCTTTAAATTGCTAAGTACACAGCTAAAACAATGTAGTCTCCCAAAAAGAAACAGACTATGAAAAATTACATTTCAGAAACGAGGTCATTCTAGAGATAAATTTGGAAAGAACCATCAGGGTTTGGCAAAGATTCATGTCTCAAGAAAAAGTGCCCATCATTAACTCAGATGCAAACACAGCTAATCAAAGCAATTACCTGCTCAATTAATATGCAGACATTACTCTGCTCTATGAAAATAATCTCATTTCTTCTCCATCACCCTACACCTATTCATGCTGAAGACAAAATGCATAAACACAAGGAATTTCAAGAGAAATTTTCAGAGCCTGCAGGTAGATCAGTTTTTAATGCTGCTTTTATTCCATTTATGCACCCTGCTCCACTCTGGTAAAAATGTAACGTCTAACCCACTCCTAGAGCCACCAGATTCCCATTCCCAGAACAGGGCAGGATGGCAAAGAGGAGAAAAACCCCAGAACATAAAAATTACCAGACTTGAATGCCTTTAAGCAACTCCTGTCTTCCAGAAAACCTCTTGTTTCTTACCACCTGTTATGTTCTTCAAATAAGGCAGGCATTTTGAACTCATTGGCACAGAAATCATCAGAGATAGGCAGAGTCATGGCTCCTCTGCCAAAATCTCCAATTTTTGTGATTGAACACAACCATAAACACTGTAAGACTAAAACAACACTACTGAAAAATAGTTTGATTTATACCTTCTAGCCAAAATAGCACATCTCCTTCAGATCCTAAACAGGGCACTGAAGAGAAAATTAAAAATTCATTTCTTACACAGCCAGCACTTTTTTTTTTTTTGCATTTCTGTTAATCAGTCCAAATTTCTATTTCAGGCACCAAGTCTCTGGTTAATTCTGTATTTCAATTGAAAATTCACCTCTTAAAAAAACTTTTTAATTAGCACTTCTTTCAAATTGTATAATTGTTAATTAGTTGCTCTCTGTTAATTTTAAGTTTGATAGCAAAGTGCTCTGAGACTTTATAAATAGCCCACTTCATGTTTGGTTTGCCTCACTGTGAGGTGACACATGTGGCAGGCCAGCAAGGGAGTGACATCCTTCTGGAACCAGCTTTTTCTTTTAATATAATATATATCATAAAATAATAAATCAGGCTTCTGAAACATGGAGTCAAGATTCTCATCTCTTCCCTCGTCCTGGGACCCCTGCAAACACCACCACACTCCTGGAGAGGTTTTTTAGAAGCTTTTTCCTCTGGCAAGGAGAAAATACAGCAATTTTTGCTGGAGAATCTGAATGACAGGAAAAAAGGCTGGGAATTTGGGAGCTGAAGGTGGGAAGCTGGTATGAAATATGTAAATTTGACCAATAAGGAACTCCAATAGAGTGAAATCAACTATAAAAGGCAGGAAAAAAAGACAATTCAGCTTAAAAAAACCTAAACTAAAAAGAAGAGATGGCAGAATATTCATGCTTGACCACCAACACAATTCTCAACTGTGTGCAACAATGTGATTTATTAGTATACATTTTAAACAACACATTAGATGTTAAATCCAACTTTTTGCTATAACCTTTCACCATACATCAGCAATGAAAATCTGGGATTTTTAAACTGACAACAAAATTTACTGTAAAAGGGGAAGACCTGTAGCTTTAGTGGCTTTTACAGATATTTGGAGCAACCTGTGTGAAAACACACACTCTCTCACTATTTCTGAGTATCAGTAGTTATTATCATTAGCACTGCAGTCTAACTACTACTGCCAATAATATGAGAATATTTCAGCTGTCCTCAGACTTCATAATTTCACTATTTTTAACAAAGCCTCTCAAAGAGCTGTTATGTCTGTATTTAGAGAAGTTGTGGAGGGAATGCTGTCACTACAGACTTTGCTGGCTAGATAAGCAAAAGATTTGCTTCTCCAGAGCAAACACTCTCATAAGCACTTCAGATATCAGCAGCTAAACACACAGAGATGAAGGTGCCAAACGTGACAAACCACGACAGACCCACAAATGTGTGTCTGCCTCCCTCTGCCGGATCACAGCTGTGCAGCTGTTGGCTCCAGCATCGGCAACTGCACCCAAAAAACACACATGGACAACTTTTGTCTAAAACTCTGCTCTTTGTGTCATCCATGTCAGTCAATGGCATCCTGTGGTGCATTTTCCCTCCCTCCCCCCCCAAACATTGCCAGCACATCAGGGAGGTGATCCTGCCCCTGAGCATGAGGAAAAACTTCCTTACTGTTTCAGGTGACTGAGCACTGGAACAGGATGCCCAGAGAGAATCTTGTTATCAGACACCTGCTCTGATCAGTGTTTATTTCAAATACCTGTGTTCCATTTACAAACTATGCAGCCTGTACTGGGATTGCACTGCTACAGGAATTTTAATTATTTAGGCACATTGCACATAACACAACATGCATAAACTCTAACTTAGAACTCTAACCCTTGACACTGTGTTGTTATTCCATTGCAAAGGTTCCCTAGTGCCAGAGTTTCATACCTCCTTGATGTGTCTCGTAGGCAGCTCCTCCAAGCACTGACTCTGCCTTCTCCTTGTAGGAGCCAACTGACCCCAGCTCCCCCTCAAACAACCAAGCCACTCTTTTATAACACTCTTTGTATTGGCTACAGCTGCAGCCTGTTAGTCAGGCCTGTTCCTAATCTTTGATAATTGGCTCAGCTGCAACTCCTTAAGGGGCAAGATTACTTTCTATACTACCTTTATTTTCTTATATTGCATCCCCCTACAACACTGTGCTTTAAAACAAAATACTGAGGGACTCCTGCCACTGCTTTTCTGTCCCCACCACTTTTCAGGGCACTGACTGTCACTCTGGTGACGGCCAGCACCTGTAGATCTGACAAGTTCCAAAACATTCACATCAGCATTTGACTCACAGCTCAGAGCACTGCGCTTAAAAGTGCACAGAAGTTCTGCTTCTAGAAAATCTTTTTGGTTTATACAAGGGAAGGCTTGAAAAATGGAATTGACTCCAGATTACACAGCAATCCCTTAGGGGCTGTGCACTGTTGAAGTCTGCTCAAGGCTGCATTAGTAGTGCAGTGGGATTTTCACCCCATTTTAAGTGAATTTATTGATCCTGACTAACCTCCACAGCCCCTGCAGTCGCCAATACTTTATCAACAGTACTGGTACAGCACATCTATTACGAGGGTTGTCCAGAATACCTCAAATCAGCTTAAATCCATCACAAAAGTCCTCCTGCTGGAAGCCTGAGAGGATCTTTTTGGCCTGCTCTGAGCTCCACAAAAGCAATCAGCAGTGCCCTCATTTGTTGCCTAGGGCTGGAGGAGGGATGTCATATTTAATGGAAAGAAGTCAGGCTAAAGAAATAATTACCAACCAGTATCAATGACAGGTCTCATCCTCAAATAAAAACAAGCAAAATGGAAAATTCTGGGGAGTAGTGAACACCTATCCCCACCCACCAAAACCCCCAGAATCCTCAACAGCAGACATGCAAAGCATCAGCCATGCATGCACAACCACCTGAAGATGAATTTTCCCCTCATTTCATCACCAACACCCTTCCGTCGTGAGTATCTGGCTTATTTCACATACAGCCTTGAAGAAAGTCCTCAAAAAAGTTAAAGACTTTAAGGACAGTGCCTTCCTCACTTCCTTTAACCAATGCTGCTTCCAGAGTTTACTGCATCCTTTCAAACACCCGTTCCCGGCCCAGAAATAAACCCCTGAACTGAGGTTTCCGGGGTGGGGGCGGGTGTGTTTTGGTTTGGGGATTTTTTTATGCCTCTAGCTATCCGTGGCCTTTATTTTACATCAAAGCTGATGCACAACCGCAGGGTCTCATTGCTACTCGATGCATTTTGCATGTATACCAACTCCCTCCCGCTCGACTGACGCCTGCGTTGGTTTGTTTGTTGTCACTTAGCGACTTTGGGGGTTTTGTTCCTTCGTGCGGCAGTGACTACACCCGTACTTCGTGTGACTCCTCTAACCCGGCTGCATTCCTGCCCTTCCACTGGAAAACTGGGAAGACGCTGGGGACAGAAGCAATAAGCGAGGGACAGGAACGGGGCAGCCTGCGACCGGAGGGGAGCGTGCGGAGCCCAGCCCGGGCGGCTCCCGGCCGGGGAGCCTCGGGGACACCGCGGGGCTGTCCCGGGGAAAACGGCGGGGCTGTCCCGGGGAGCCTCGGGGACACCGCGGGGCTGTCCCGGGGAACCTCGGGGACAACCGCGGGGCTGTCCCGGGGACAACGGCGAGGCTGTCCCGGGGAGCCTCGGGGACAACCGCCGGTCTCCCCGGGCGGTGCCGGGCGCCGCGGGGACAACGGCCGGCAGCGGCGGCGCCTCGGCTGCGCCATGACCGTGCAGCGCCCGTCGTGGCCGCCGCTGTACTTCCCGCACTTCCACGGCACCGAGCCGGTGCCGCGGCCGGCCGGCGGCGCCTGGGCCCCGCTGGCCGCGCTCTGCTGGCCGTGGCAGCCGCTGCCGGCCGCGGCCGGGCCGCCGCGCTACGCCGCGCTGCCCGCTCCCGTGGTGCCGGAGCCGCCGCGCCTCTGCTGCCCGCCGGGAGCTCCGCGGGCCGGGGACGCGGCGCGGCGGCCCCCGGAGCTGGCGCAGCTGCAGCTGCAGGAGGAGATGTGCGAGCTGGGCATCCGCCTTAAGGAGCTGGAGCTGGCGGCGCTCATCGGCGACGGCTTCGACGCCAGGCAGTGTGCGTGCGCGGCCCGCCGCGGGGCTGCGCGGGGCGGTGCGGGCGGAGCTGCGGGCACACGGCACCGGCACCGCCCCGCGCAGCCCCGCCGCGGGTCCCCCCGGCAGTGAGCCCTAAAGCAGGATGTGTGTGGGGCGGGTTTGGGGTATCTCCGCCCCGCAGCGCCGTAGAGCCAGCCCGGGGAGACTGCGGGGCAGCGCAGGTGCGTGCGGGAGCACGGCGGCACTGCGGGGACAAAAGGCTGTCCCGGGTCAGCCGGCCCGGTCACCGCCCGCCGAGGGCACGGGTTAGAGGAGTGGGGTGTAGTCAGTGCCGCACAAAGGAACAAAACCCCCAAAGTCGTTAAATGACAACAAACAAACAAACCAACGCAGGCGTAACTCAAGTGAGAAGGAGTTGGTACATGCAAAATGCATCGAGTAGCAATGAGACCCTGCGATTGTGCATCAGCTTTGATGTAAAATAAAGGCCACGGATAGTTAGAGGCATAAAAAAATCCCCAAACCAAAACACACCCGCCCCCTCAAAAAAATCTCAAAACAACTCACGCCAATAGAAACCACCAACCGAACAGAAACGGTCCTGTTAAATTTTGAGCTTGGCATCTTAGTTTTGCAACCTGCTGGCCATGAAGAAAATGCAGGGAATAAAATAGTTCAGCAGACGATGGTGGTACTGAGAGCTCAGGTGTGAGGCCAACAACTGTAAGGATTTCGTGCTCATCTTTTCCTCCAAGGTCACGGGAAACTTTCAGGAGTGCAAAGGTTTCAAGAACTCAGGGAAAATGCCCGTCAGATATATGCATACAAAGGAAGATCTCAAAAAAAATTCCAATTGCTAGTTTGTATATATTTTCCCCTTCATTATAGCAATACACACCACTTTCCATTTTTAATACCTACTATTTTGAGAAACTCTAGTTTTCAGGTATTTGCTAGCCAAGGCATTGTAAGGATTATTAGCTTGCTTAATACATTGTTTGATTTACTTAAAAGTATTGTAAATTATTAATGACAACATTAATGACAAATTGTGTTTCATTCCTGTTTAGATAAAATCCTGAAGGCACTGGAAGAAAAGAAGATACAAAGCATGAAAGCAATGCAGAACATGAAGTAATGTCCACCAACACACTGAGGATTATTTCAGCTGGATGTTTTGCCACTGTCACTGTGGACTGTTTTAATGGGTGTTCAATATTGGGTTTCTACTCACCACATGCTGTTCTTCTACTAAAAATATAGCATATTGTTGACTTCTTTTGTGTATTATGTGTTTGGTACTAGTTACTGATAACACCACTGTGTATTTGAACCTTTTTCTCTTTATCCAATTATTTTATGCAGGAAGTATATAATATTTTCTTCAAAAAACACTGAGAAATTAACACTGTTTATGTCAGGATTCCCAGCAGTCCATATCTGCAGCTGGGAAACACAGAAATGGCAATATATAAGATGGTTGGGTTTTGTTTTGCTTTAATTCTAAGTATACTAAGTGCAATTTCGAGTAAATAGATATGGCCAAAAGTCCTAAGCCTCTAAACCAGCTTAAAGAACTACTTTCACATTAGCATGAAAAACTTTTTTATAACCACAGGGTATTCCTTTATTACCATAAAATTACAGAAGCTGTGGCTTGAGTTGGTTTTTAACAGAGCAGGCACATGACATTCAGAGTTAACTGATATTTTACCATTATTTTAGGAATAACTGTGCTTAGGCTAAAGCCTGTGACAACTTTTGAAGTGACAACATCCTGATGTTTAGAAGGCATGTCCTTTCATAAGTAAAAATGGACAGAGACAGGGATGGCAGACTGAAAATCTGGACAGCATTCAGCATTCAAAAATAATGCCATACATTAAGAACACCACAAAGCAGCAAATAGGCTCATCAGACTGAGAAAAAAATACTGATTACCTTTTCCTATTCCATTTCCAAAGCAGTAGGTGGCAGCATGAAATAATAAAGTTACCGACCCTGAAGCTGCAATATTTTGGCAAAGAGCTTTGTTTTTAATAGTAATATTTTAACCTCTGTTTTTTTAAACTGTGTTCAATTTGTTCAGCTGTGAAATGTTTTAACACAATACAATATCAAAATTTAATTTCCTCTTACTGTTTATTGCAGCATTCATCCTTATACTGCCTCAATCTTTCCAGACAGATTTTGATCTACTGTACACAGATTTTATATTAAAAAAAAAAATCTATAACTCCTATTTGTCAATTATCAAACTACAGCAATCACATTTTAATGTGATTACAAATGAGCATCAGAACACTTTAGAACTCTGGGCTGCAGTGTTTCACTTCTCCCTCTGCAGAAAGAGGATAAAAAGTCTCTCAAAGGGTTTTGAGGCTTAAGCAGAAATGGTTAATTGCTGTGAAAATGTGAATGGTTAAGCTGAAATTGTTGAATACTATGAAAATGAGAACTGTGTTAGTACCCAAACTAAATACGAGGGAAAAAAATTGGATTGGATATAAAGGGCCAAAACACAGAGGCCTTCAGAGGCTTTGTGGACAAGTGAGGGCTTTAAAATCAAGTTAGTTCCTCTGTTACTTATCTTCATTTTCCCAATCTCCAGATCAGTTTAGTTCCTAAACCACCCTAAATTTTCCAAGGTTATTGCAAGGGCCAACAGAGGTTTCCACTACATGGAATTGCTGCTTCCTAAGAATTCCTTCTCAGCTTTTACCAAGTCTTTCACTTTCCATCCAGCTCTCATCAGCCATTATTCACTTTTTCTTTATTCCTTTGTTTTCTTGGCTTAAACAGAATTTCTTCCCATGGCACACAGTTGAAATATTTTCCATCTGTTGTTCTGTTTTTCATAGGGCCTTTATGTTGAAACAACACTTGGAGTTTAATTACTGGGTGATAACGCAAGGAATAACATCAGTTAACGTGTAATCTCAGTTGGAGCTACCTGGGATCACACATCTCCTGAAAAAATCATCTGGATCAGGGCATTTACCAAAATGGGGTCACCCTTGACCCGTGTCATCCACAGCACTCCTCCATCAGGATAATTTGGTCAAAAACTTTCCTTTGGGAAAAAAAAGGCTATTGGTACATAATGGCACATAGGCTGATTTCCATTTGCCCCTAAACATTTTACTTACCTTTATTTTTCTGCTCTGTTTCCACCTGATCTTCCTAAATCTAGTAGTTTTCTCTCATCTGAGGGCTTATGGTTTCATCTCAAAGCTGGTCTGTTTATCATTCCTTTTGTAAAAATTAAGCCATGTATTAGACAAAATAGAACAGCATTCTTACTGTATTTTCATTTATTCACAAAGAAGGTGTCATTTTTTTTAATTGTTTCTGTTCTCTTAGATTGCTCAGGGGAGGATAAACCTGGCATTCAGATGCAGGCACAGTTCAGATCTCTTTCATGTAGCTGCCTTGCTACTCAACAAATCTATCCCCACTGCATTCAAGACAGAAATTTTAGGCTACAAATTTGATTCACAGGCAGAGATCTCAAAACATCAGTAGGTTGCTCCCATTTCCAATCCTAAACAAGGCAAGCCTCTCAGAAAGCCAAGTGTCACACCTTCCCAGCCAGCCTGAGTCTGCACCTGCAGTGACACCCAGCTGCTCCCCAAGGAGAGCCTCAGGTCCCACTTCTGAAACCTCAGATGGCCTTGACTGCTTTATGGTGGGCAAAATGAGATACAAAGCCATTCAAAAACCAGAATGCATTTCAACTTTAAATTATTTTATACCAAATGGTTGGGTCCATTAAATTTCAGACTGCTGTGTTTGAGTTTACTACATTAAAATTCTCCAAATAGATATTCAGCCTTATTACCATGGATCATTAGAATTTAAATTAATCTTCAAGTCAAGCTGCCTTAATTAGTTCAGGGACAAATTAGAAAGGAAATCCAAAAGCAGTAAGCCATCGTGAAATGATTTTTCTGTTTTCAGCAGTGTCTGCTGCATTTTGGATTCACCTGCCCTGAAAAATCAGAGCTAATATCTTAACAGGAGGTAGGGAAATTGAGAAGCACCTAACTGGGAAACTTGTCCTCATCTGTGAAAACTTGTCAGCATTTGTGAAACAGGCTCGGATTTTGGTGTATCTTGAGAAAAGCCAGAACGACCCCTTGAGGCAGTTTAAGTACTCACAGTCACAGCATGAATATAAAATATATAAATACATATATGCATTTAAAAAATTATATCTTAATTAGGCCATCTGTCTAGAACCTTATTAGTGATACTTACACTAGGAATTTCATTTATCCTCTATTTTTGGAAGATCCTTTCCTGCCTCTTTCTTCCTCTGAAACTACAAAGTAGTAGTAAAGGAACTTTTTATTCTAAATTTCTTGCATCACAAATTATACAAAAGCAGCCCTGTCAAAAGCTGCATTTTCCTCTTCCTTCTGCTTCAGACTGACAACACGAAATTTAGGCCTGCGTAAATTATATTAAAAACCACAAAAACTGGATCTAAAGAGGAGGACACAGCAGGAACAACCAATAAGTAGCAAAACAGATTTTAAGACATATTTTATTTCATGTGCAAAATTGCCAATGAAAACACACGTACAACTTCAGCTAAGCTATAGCCACTAACATGAAAAGAACTATTGTATGTACTCATAAGCTTTATTTCTAGAATCACCCTATGGCTCAGAGTAAAAACATAGGAATTTGGTAATTACCCAGAACATTTTAAATCCCCCCTTTTCATTCATATGTAAAATTCTACCATCAGCATGTAGTTTTAAATAACAGGTCTTGGAGATTTTCCTTTTGATTGCATAGTATAAAATTTTAATTATTTCTTATTCTCTTGATTTAATCCCTAGATTCGGCTTTAAATTTGCTCTCAATGTTGCAGCTTCAGAAAGTTAATTTTCCCACTTACAGCTGAAACACTCATAAATTTTGAGCAAGTTTCACAGACACAGCCATTACAATTCAGTTGAATCAAGCTGTGAACACCAAAGATAACATGGATTTTTGTAATCATGCAGAGCTAGTCCTTTCCATAATTCAAAGACGTAAGAAAAGTTCATTTCCTTGGAAAGTGAGATCTGTTGCCTGGGAAGTGAGACGGTTTATTGATATAAATTCTGTAAATCTCTGTAAAAAAAAGTGTAGAGGTTGTTATTGGAAAGGCTTCCTAGAACATACTGAAATATTTGCAAGAGGTGTTTTTTTTAACCTTGTAAATTCACATTTATTGAAATGCTACAATAGGAATTGATACTTTATAGTCCTGAACAATTCCCAAAGCTCCATGAAGTAATAAATGGTGCTTCTTCTTAAAGCAGCCACTGCAGTCCAGGTTTGAGTTTCAGCACAGCAGCGAGCAGAGGCAGTTCCTTCACCCTGCCCTACAGACAGGACACTGAGGCACAGTCACATTTTGGACCAATCCAAAATCCTGAAGAAGAGCAAACTGACCTTCCATCTCTCAATTTCCAGCCACCCATAACCAGACAGCATCCTTCCTCTCCTGGCACAGTTTCAAGACACTTGTGACAGCTAATTTATTGGGGGGTTACTGGCTCAGCCCTGTTCCCCTTGAAGGGAGCAGGTGTCTTGCCAGTAATTGCAGCAGAAAATGTTACCTACAGCTGTGGTTTGCCTTAGAGAACACACAAAGCACACCGTGGGCTGAAGCCATGCAATGCCATGGCTGTTTAAAAATCCTGTCCTGTGTTGGTTACTGCTTCTGCCACACCAGCTATCAGCGTGGTAAAGAGTGCGCTTCTTTGTGCACACCATGTAAAACGCAAATTCAGAATGCACAGCGATGGCAGGGAAGACATCAAATGAAAATAAAAAGTCAAAAAGCATAGGAATATCTGTGCTGGACAAACATGCTTTCTGATGAATCCAAAGAACTGCCCTTTTGTTAGGCCTGAGCTGTTTCTGTTGGGTTGCTAAATCCTACATCAAAATTTAAGCCTCAGCAAGATGGGTTCTATCATATTTTCCAAAACCCTTGGCTTCACTCTCATTTTTTTTCTATCAAGTATGACATTGAATACAGCTTGCAGAAGTCAACAGCAAGATGAAATGGAAAAGCCTTCCCTGTCTATTTATCATAGAAGGGAATATTAAAATATCTTTGTTGTAAAATAAAGTGTTCAGGTTTTTTCCTCATTGCAGCATGGAGAGTGTGAGATAAAGACAGGGATAAAGCATAAACTTCAATTTTACTTGCATCCAGATCTCCTTGCCAGATACACAAGACCTTAACTGATGCCACAGTTGGTTATGGTGTTTGGACTTGTTTACACAGCACAGAAATGCTCTGGGCTCCAGTGAAGAGAGAATACTCTGGAAGAGAAATTCACCTGCTCTCTAAATATTGTACTCAGCGGAATCACCTTTCTTTGTGATTTACAGTCCTTTGCACCCTTTATTGCCCAGTGGGTAAATGTGAGTTTCTAAAGCTACAAAATTATTTACAGAATGCAATATAGTAACAACTTACTCCTTGGGTATGAATCGAGTGTAAAAAATTCATGAAGTCAGACTTCCTAAAACAAGAATTATTTTTAACAAATGCAAATGCAAAAAAAAAAAAAAGAAAAAAAGAAAAAAAAGAAAATCAAATTCCTAGAAACACCTCTTCATGATACTTGTAATTATTTTCAAGACATCAACTACACATTTGACCACCTAATTATTTAAAGCCCATTTTCCATCTTCCATGAGCTTCACAACAGAACAACTCTGAGGTTTATCTCTTCATTACTGCTTCTGTACCCCTTAAGGAACCTGAAATGGATGGGGACAAACTGATGGACAAATAGAACCAGTTTTGAAAAAATATTTTTTGACACACAGATAAATAGATACACATGAATATGACAAAAATATTCATAAGAATATGGTCTTAAGGTGATTTTAAAAGCATGAAATATTATATGATTTGGGGGCATTTCAACTACTTTTAAAATCAGGACCTAAACCATTTTGTGCAATGCAGTTGTTCTCAGGAGAGATTCTGCAGTATTGACCAGCTTTGCCTTTATGACTTGGCCATCTTGAAAGATTTTTAAAGAGCAAGTCAGTATGCAATTTCTTTACTCATCTATATATAAATCTCATTTCCACAAGTTGAGTTTTGCATTATTTATTTCTGAGAGAAAGGCAAAAGTTCAAAAAAAAGCATTCCCAAATAGTATTCTTCTCCTTAAAAAATGAGGAAAAAAAAAATTTGAATTATTTTGATAAACAAAAAAGAAATCTGTTGCTCATTCTTGGAGTTAAAAATTAACCCATGAAGGGAAAGCTGCATTTTCTAGTAGGTATGAGTGACATGCAAGAGCCCTCTCCCTCTGCCATTTCATGTCAGTAAAGGCTGGGAAGCCACTGGGATTAGTTAATGTGTAAGAAATGGAAGAGCAGGACAATAACTGATTGGACACAGTTTGGAACTGCTGGGATGTGCACAGGAGGAACAGGGGCAGCAAAATGCAGTGAGCTCAGAAAATTTGCTGCTTTCAAGTTCCCTCCGACTCCTAGAAGCTGGCAGTCAATTCTTATATTGGCAATGCAGGGCTAAAAAAACATACATGAAAATGTGATTAATTCTTTAACAGTCAGACATCTTGAAATGTAATGGAAACTGTGGTCAGCTTGGTACATATCAGCCCCTAAAGAAAATCATTCTACCACTCAACCCAATGTTGCATTTTCTACCTGCCTCTCATTTTTTACCTTACACTTCTTATGCGTCTCTTTCAAAGAGAGTCTGAAAAAGAAATTATCACAGTTTAAGATAATATCCTCATTTCTATATATAGGGCTTGCATGCACTTCTATCATGTTCTCCTCATAGTATTACTCATATTTCCAGACTGAGCGCTGGAGCTTCTCTCCAACACAGATTATATATCAAGAAATGACTGCCAACAAGTCAAGAAATGACTGCCAACAAGTTCCCTTTTATCCTTTCAAAGTTACTGTTCTACTGATGCTAATAAATGTCACAAGTGGTTTTCCAAGTGAAAGTGGTCAGGACACACATACCAAGAGGGAATTTTTTTGTTGTTTCATTTGCAACTGTTTCTACTGATGATTTACAAATCTGAAGACAGACAGCGGTCAGAATATCAATATTTTGTGTACACAGTAAACAGTACTTTCACTTAAACATTTAACATATCTTTAAAGAAAATTGGGGCATTGAGTAGAAAAAGCTAAATTACTACTTTTTTCTCAGTAAAAATGGTATGGATATATCTGGACAAGGTTATAACTCTAAACACAAATACTTTCTTCTTTGAAATCAGTATTGAAAAACTATATTGTACTTGTAGCCATACAAAATGTTTATTATATTACAAATTATTTGTACACTATATTTTCACTTTATCATTGCTTTGTGCTCAGACAGTATAAATATTACAGCATGATTTTTCTTTCCCAGCAATGTCCTAACTGTCTTGATATAATCTTACTTGATACTTAAAAAAAAAAAAAATTACAGAAACATATTACAAACAGGATAAAAAGGCATCATGAATGAAGAATGTAAGATGGTTTTCTGAATAAAGTGCACCACAATGGTTTCAGAGTGATGGTTCAGGAAATATTCAGTAGACTGCACATCATCCATAATAATACCAAACAAAATATATTTTGAATCTCTAACAGGTCTTCATCAGAAGTATGAAGAGTACTTTGTTTAACTATACTGAAATGGTTTATCTTTCTAGAAGGCTATTTAAATGCTTTTGTTTGGGGGTTTTCCATTTTCTACAGACATCCAAACCCTGGACATCTCTATATTTTCCAAAATTTTTAGTTTCCAGTATGGCAAGATACAAGATTCATTGCGTAAGATGTATGAGACTTTACCCTCACACATTTTTAACAGAACTATTAAATTGCTACAATTTAAGAATGGGAACAGACTTACAAACAGAGTTAAGTGTCCAAAAGATTCTGTTTAAAACTGGAATGCTTCCTGTGACCTTCCTGTGACCCTTCCCACCTCTGTGGCTTCAGCGTGCTCGTGCTCATCTGTGGGATCCTGACTGCTTGCACAATTTCAACCTCAGGAGAACTCTGCAAAACTGTAGTCTAAGCCAGAGAAATTTATTGCACAGCACATTTCACCCCCATTGCTAAGAAGGGCCCGTTTACTAGCAAATTTTCACTGGGCTACACAGAAGAATCATTAAAAAACTGAGATAATAAAGCTGATGCAGAATGTGGCTGGCACGACCTGGTATAGGTTTCACTTCCCAGGTTAGCTCAAACCAGCTGTGAACTAGCTTAGGCTAAATAAAATCAGCTGCTCTTCCATTATGTCTGCAGTCATGTTACAGTGATCCAAGTGACTGAAAAATAAACAATTCTGTTTGAGGGATCTAGTGAAATTTGCTTTTATAGACATATAGTTTTTTAGAGAAACTAAACCCTGCTCTCAGTGAGTGAAATTCCCACAGAAGCCAACCAGAACCTGTCTTTCTGTGGTACACTGAGTTTGGCCCAGTATTTTTTAAGTTGTTATTCTAAAGTGTGGTGCTCTTAGCCAGCTATTCATTTAACCCAATTTGGCTGTGTTGTATTACACTGATAATATCGGTATTACCTGGCTGACAGGTAACTGAGACAGCAGTCAGCCTTTACTAGACTTGTATTTATATGAAAAATTGAGTTTCTTTGGTTGTTTAGTATCCAAGTCACCCAATTGTATAATTGTGTACTCCAGACATGTTTATACTGATCAGTAAAATTATCAGGGGTTTATCCTTTTTTTCTTTTTTTTCTTTTACAACTTAGCTTATGGAAATTTTCTGACTAGCAGACTAGTCACTTATATAAATATACAGCACATATATACATAGAAATTACAAAAATACATTTTATTTATATCTGATTTTAAATAATAAAAATGAAATTTCACATGTATTGAAAGATTAGCTAGCATTCCAAACAATTCTGCAATATTCAAGGTATTGGAGCAGAGGATGTCTGTATATTCCAGGATAATTACGCATCACAGTCTCAGGGTTTATAATATAATAATTAGGGGGAAAAATAGCTCTGCTTTAAAAGTTTGTGCTTCATCAATTTCTTCTTTTATCCCCTATTCTAGTCTTCTCTCTCCTTCTCTCAATTTACTGATGGCCAAAAAGCTAAACCAAGTTCCCTTTCTCACATCAGTTAAGACCAAAGAAACTCAGGGAAATGAAATGATCAGACAAAATAGTGATTGAAGATAACTAAATAACCCACTGAAATGAAGGACATTACCTTTAACTCCAGCTGACATCAAACACGCCCAACACAACAAATTTTGCAACAACTTCAGTTCCTGAAGCTAATTGCTGAAGGAACTGAAAACAACTGTTCATGATCTCCAACTAGTTTGTACAACTGCAAAATATTAACTACCGTCCCATCCCAAGTGGTTTGATTTTCTTTTGGGATTGGATTCCTACCACAACGCAGTGTAACAATCAGTGACCTTTATCTTGCACAATATAAAGTCAACATAATTTCTGGCAATGCTCTCTTTTTCACAGAACATTCATATTTTTGTTAATCCATGTAGCTGTTAACTTATTTACATGTTAATATAGTAATTAGGTCCTCTACATTCAGAACTTCCTGGGTGCGCATTCACCGTGCCAGCGCAATCAAAATCAACTGCAGCTTCAGGGAGCACTTTCTGGCATCACTTTAGTAGACAGCATTGTTAAAGAAAGAGGAAAAAAAGCACTGTGTTGAACAGAGGTTTCCTTGTCCAAGCAGGTGTATTCATTTTTCCAGGTTGGAAGGATTTAAAAGTCTCAGGTTTACCAGCTTCACATGCATTCAGAGTGAAAAGCCCGATTATAGAGCAAACAGGAATAACCTTTTTTCATTTCTCTGGGAAGCTTTTAGCACCAATATCCTTTGCTGGCTCTTCATGCATTGTATTCTTTCACGCTGAAAAAAAAAATCTCCTCCATAATTCAGCAGTGGCACTGAATGACAAGGTAGCCCCCAATCATGGAAAAGTAATTCACCTTCTCCACAGTCCTCTCTTCTTTCACTTCTTTGCACTGTTAATAGGATGAAGAGACTGAGCTATTTACAGGACTTTTATTTGTATTACTTAATCATGTTGAATTCTTTTGGTTTGAATACAGTCTCTGGGATGAAAAGGCTGAAATGACTCTGCATTGCTGAAATCCCTTTTACAATGTCCCACAGCAAACAATTAACACAGCCACTGCTATGCCAGCCGTGGCCTTCAGCAAACCCTGTTGTGAAGGTTTTTTCTTCTCTAATCAAAGTTTCAGCATGCAGAAGTTATTTTCAGCAGCTCTGCCTCTGGGCCTGTAAATGAAACTTCTTGTGGCACAGACACGTTCAGCAGCATCTTTAGTGAGGATGGGTCATAATACAAGAGCAAAGTGACAAACAATTGCATATGGTTGATCTCATCAGTATTAAACAGTTTCCTGGCAGCTTTTCCTTAGCTGGAAAGCGGAATTTCATGTCTTCAGAGCCCTGTGGCTCTGCTTTAAGTCATTTCATAGTGTTGACTTTTCAGACAGATTGAAATGCCATTGCTTTGGCACAATTCACAGAAAGTTTGTAGCCTAAAGGATCTGCTCTCTTGGCTGTCCCAGGTGGCAAGACACAAACTCTGCGCACAGAAGATATATTAGACCTGGAACTCAAACATATCTGTTTGCTTCTTGGCCAGCTTGGCCACTTCTTCCCTTATTGCCTTGACGAGGGCAGCCGTGGAGATGTTGGTGAGCGGCGCGTCGGAGGGGTCGTTGTCGGCCAGGCTCTGCTGGGAGGCGGCGGCGGAGGCCAGCGGGGCCTGCTCCAGGCTGGGGTGCAGGCTGCCCTGCTGGCTGTACTGCCGGGGCAGCCGGGACGGGGAGTTGTGCTGGTAGCGGGGCCTCGGGTAAGCCTCAATGTAGCCAGGCAGGGGCACCTGCAGGGAATTGGAATTGCACAGGATTACACGGAGCGATCGATCCCGCCAGGGACCGCAAACCTCCGCAGGGCGCTGCTGGATGTGACAGAGCACCAAATGAAGGGAATGCAAATCTCAGAATTAATTCCCAGCTTCTATCGAATGCAGGGCAACCCCAGCATCTGGGAATGATTGGCATCTGACTCCATGATTCAGAAGGCTGAACAATTGCTTTATTAAAACTATATTATATTACATTATACTATACCAAAGAGATAGCAAGGGAAAACCCATTACTGTCTCCAGACAGTCAGGACACAACTTGGACCTAATAGCATAAACAACCATCACCAGAATCCAATTAAGAACTCGCTCTCAGTAAACAAACTCCATAACACATTCCACATGAGCAAAAACAACAGGAGCAGCAAATAGATAAGAATGGTTTTCTCTTCTTCTCTCTGTGCTTCTCCAGGAAGAATCCTGGGAGAGAGAATTATGTCTCTCTCTGTTCAGAGAATGTGAACGCCACAAGCTTCTGCCTACAAATGCCTGTCCTGGCATGTGCCATTTATGCACATCCCAGCTATGGCGGCACAAACATCTGCTTGTCCTCATTTACCATCACCTCCAAAAGTCCAAGGGAAAAGGTTTTTCTGGAAGTGTGCTCTCTGCTTAGCAAACACTTTGATTTTAAACAAACAGCATGATTTTAATACATCAAAAACCTATAACAGAAAAGCAGTTTTCTGATTTCTATCTAATCCAAGCCAGCCAACTGTCTGGCCTCACTGGTCCTAACAGAAACTCACTAGATCCAGACACCAGGGATAAGCTCAGGCGTGCCAGCTTGGAAACTCAAGGCTCAAAGTGATGTTTGACTGCTCACAAGTGTCAGGATTTCTGGCCATGTCTAACAGAATTACATGAGGGATTCATAATGTAACTACACATATTTCAGCCCCATGTCAGCTAAAACTAAAACAATAACATAGGCCCTTCAGTCATGGTGAGAGATTAAATTTCTTTCACAAATCCGTGATACCAGCCTTTTTGGCACTCAGAAGATTTTATTGCATCAAATGAAAAACAGTATTTATGCTTTCCAAAATCTATAAAATAGGAATCTACAGGCCTTAATTTTGAAGAAGGCTTTATGCCTGAAGCTTGATCACTGGGATTTATACATCCTCTACACAGCCTTGGGTATCCATCAAATGCTGAAGAGAATGTCAGACATGTTCACTATTGTGTGATGAGACAAATGTAGGAAGCAGGTATGGTATGAAAGTGATCATTAGATGTAGGCACCTCTGTTTAGTTTACAACAGCCTCTTCAAAAGGCGATTTTACTAGAACAACATGTGATCACACCACTAGAGGCCACCAAGTTACTGTTTTCACTAAGCGTTATCCAGCAGTTAGGAAAATAAGTTTTGTGGATACAGTTGCCTTCTCCCACAAAACTTAGTGTTTCAATACTTATCATTTGTCTCAGAGAATAATATTTTACAGTAATTGTGCTTATAAAATAGTTCCTTGTCAAATCTCCTATTTTCTCCCTTGTTTACAGTCTAGGCTAGCAGAAATGTGTGGAAAATGAAGAATCTTATAGATATTAAGCTCTTGTTCTCAAAAATTTTAAGAAAATCCTGGAAGTGTGATCAAACTATAATCTAGAGGCTCAAAAGCCAAGGCATGTCCAGAAATTCAAGCCCTGAGTATTACTTCAGATCTTTATGCTATTCACTTTTATGCAGGCTTTCTGACTGTGCTGTACTGCTAATGCTATTACTAGCTCCTCCAGTAATGATTTTCAAATGAAGACAATTTCTTGACAGATTTGCAAATTCACTGGAGAAACTGCAGTAGTTTCTACACTTTTACCCCTTCTGCAAAGCCACTGGAAGATTGAAAATCTGAGTAGCAAGGAATTGTTAAAGCTCTGCCATGGGTAAATGAAAAGGGACACTTGTTTCCTTTGAATTCTATATTGCCATGGTTATTTTTCAGACAGTTTTTTACATCCCTCTCCATTCCTCTTTCCCTGAAGACAAGGAAACCCACAACAGGGTTATACTCTTCACTTTCCAGAGGAAGGAGCTGGGGGCTGGAGTCTTGGTTTGCAGTTTTGACCCATTTGTTTTCAGGCTCCACTTTTGAAAGTGATACCTGACTCTTTTTCCACAGGACTGCAATCAAGAGTAGAGATACAAAAGGGAGAATGAATGGGAGACCAATAAAATTTCCTTATTTGTTTCATGGCTTTTTTCCTTCTTAGAGAAAAAGTTTAAAATCATTACTAAGATCCAATGGGTCTCCTGGATTTAAGGTGCAAGAAGGGTTAAAAACACACATAAAACAAATAAATAAACAAAAAATAAACATCAAAACAACAAAGGAAAATAAAGCTTTTCATGCTTTAAAAGGCAGCTCTGAGAAGGAAATTGATACCAGAGCATCACAAGCCTCCAGGTGTCAGGGGCACATCAGCAGGTGTGCTCAGCTTACAAATGAATAGGTTTTTTTTTTTTTTCTGACAGTTCAGCCTTCAAATTCAGACTTGCACCTCAAAGTCATACTGAATTGTTTTCCTCACAGGCATTGGGAGCAGTAATAAAGAGTGAACAACAAAAAAGTCTGCCCCGGGAATATGAGTGTGTTGTCTCCCGCTTAGCTGCTCAAAGCCAACTTAGATTTCAACTGCAATTCATTAAAATGTTCTGTTGATGATTTGCACAAGGAAATTGAATCTGTCTCCCAGGTTTTTTAGCCAGAGTGGTTCTGCACAGATACCAGATGTGAGCTCAAGCAGAAGAATTTATCTTTTTTTCTCTTGTGTAAAAAAAGCCCTACATTTGAGAAATTGTTTCAAACGTTATAAACTACTGCAATTCATTTTAGGATGTTTCAACTTCAATTATTTGAAATGTAGGTTTACTTTGGGCTAAAAATTACATCTGTTCCAGTCTGGGATCGTGCAATTAATTATTTAATTTATGTTCTGTCACTACAGCCTTTGGGAGGATGTGAAATACTGCACAGCAGGGCTGCAGCAGTGCTGGGAGGTAAGATCTGGGAGCCAGGCTGTCTTGAGAGAAGCCTCCAGGAGGGTAGGATGCTTCCCCAACTTTCAAACAGCTCAGGACTGCCTTGAGAGGCAGCATCACCTTCTCCTGACATGTGTCTATCTAAAAATTTACCCTTTCTCAGGAAAGAAAAATGGTGTCTAACCCACCAACTTTAAACAGATGCCAAGCCCTAACCTAGTGAATGATTCCACCGTCTATAAAGATCTTGCTCACAGTTCATGCTATGAACAGCTGAAATATCTATGTCTAAGCCATCTCTTGTGGCTTTTCACTGCTAGAGATTATTCCCATTCAAGGAAAAATTATCCTTTTCTGCTTTTTTGTCGACCAGTGAAGAATTGCTGAAAATCCCACCTGTGCAGAACATAGAAAAAACAGGTGGTTAGAAAAGCAAGGATGCTTACAGAGTCTGCCCACTGCCCTGGCAACTCATTCTCTCCAGCATAGGGCATCCAGGCTTGGTTCCTGTAGGCAGTGGGAGGAGTTGGGATGAAGTAGCCTGTGAAGCCAGGTCGGTTTGCTGGAATGGCAAACACTGCTGGTACCGTATTTCCTGTCAAAGAAAAAAAGAGTAGGCATCATTAATAGCTGAAATTTTCTGTTGTAAATTGGATGATAGTGCTTATGAAATATGGACTTCATGTTTGTTGAGATTTTTTGTTTGGAGCTTTGGGTTTGGGGGTTTTTTTGTCCTACCATCTGACTAGAGCAACTTCATAGTGCTGGGACATACTGGAGAAGGCAATATTTGCAGTTGTCCTCATAACCAGGTACAGCCTTCAGGTAAAGAGTCCCTAGGATGTGCTCCTTGTAACAAATGATCTTTGTCAAAACTTTGGCTCATTAGAGAAAGGGCTTTTTTTGAAGTTTGCCTCCTTGTATTCAATTTTCAGCTGTTGTTACCGTGGGTTTCAACGTAATGCCTCTCTCTTTTCACTGTTTACTCAATCTTTCTTAATATCTATATTATTAATATTAAGATTAATATCTATATTATTTGCATTATTGTATTATTATATCAATATTATTTGCAGGTAAAAAACCTACAAAAATGAGTGACTGATATGTTTAACAGGCTGTACTCTCAACAATTCCATCATAAAACTTCAATGCTTCTGTAAAAAATACCAAGGTTCTACCTGCTCAGTTCCTTTCCCAAGAACAGTCTATGGCTGCCATAAATTACACAGCTATAACTCAAATAAATATGTCTTGATTCCACATTTGGCTCATCCCCTCTTGATTAAGATGCATGCATAGGAATATCCAGGAAGCCTCCTGGATTAAAATCCCACTAAAATCCTCACATTCCAATTTGTGTGGAAGGAGCCAGAGTTTCAGCCATATCTCTGGGTAGGGTCACATCTGCTTTCAGGGAAGGTTGATTCCTGTTGCCCACAGAGATGCAGAGAAAAATTTAGTACAGAGATTATCCACTGGGCTGTCTGGAAGACCAGCATCCTAATGTGCATATTTCCCTTGAGATATCCTTGATATATTCCCTTTGCCATCATAACTCCATGAATTTGCCTAGTTAAAAATAGACTACAAACAACTTCCTTGCCCAGTTAAGTCTTCCTTCCTCTAGTGTCTATTTACATGTAAAGACAGACTCCAGCAGTGAATCACCAACATCACACTGAGGGCATGAAATCCTCATCCCTAAATCCCAGATGGGACCACTGCATATCCTCTTCATCAGTTATTAGATTTTCAGTTTATTCAGTTATATTACATGGACACATATCTACTTTTCAGATGGCAAAAATAACATCACTTACATGAAAGCAGAAGGGCAGTAAACCCTTTAAAAACGCAACAAAGTATAACTCCAGCATTTTCACTGAGGAATGGAAGCACAGTAGCATTACACAGCTGGGCAGATTCTCTGTAGTAGAATTAATGCAGAGAAAATAAAATTTCTCCCCCTTCCAACTGCACATCATTTGAATATTGCTACTAATTGCTCTCAGTAGCTATGATACTGCTATGCTGACAAAATCACAAAGACATGGGAAGGCCCATGAAATTCATATGGAGTATAATTGAATTAGCATCAATTACTGGCTTCTTCAAATATCCATCCCCCAGAATCTCATTAACAGCCCTGGTACATTTTTTGTTCCTGAACAATCTACAAGAGGGTTCTGCTGCCTACTCTGACAGGTGCTGATACATTGCATGGGCAGGTGCACAGAGATAGAAAGACTCCACCAGTGACAACCATCCCCAAAGCAGCCTCCATAAACCCAGATATTTACAGTTTCTTAATGACCTGCCATGCAGTCCCAGGCCAGAATTGCTATGGATACAATCAGGGGTAAAGGAAGAGGAATAAAATATGGTTTGTAGCACATTTTTCTCCAGAGCAGAAACACACCATCTCCATCCCAATTCCTCCAGCCCCATGGTTTGGAAGAGGGTGGGCTAAGAGAAGAGGTGTGGTCAATCATTTGTCCTTCCAGGTCGTGAACAGCACAAGGGTTGCTATTTTAAATGAGTTAGCAAGGCTGAAAATGAGCATTCTTCATACATGCACAGAGAAGAAAGTGCTATTTCTGTACATGGCACATGGCTTCTACACCAAAACACTCTTTTTATTTAACCACAGCAAAAGGAGCTACTACTCAAAATGAATATTCAATTGGCTGATATTATACCTTATCCTAAATTATTATTGCAACGTCCTTATCTTAGAGCTGATGCTAGCCTGCATGAGAGTGAGATTAGACATTAACATTCCAAATCAGCACCTGCAGCAATATTTCTTCATATATTGAGGCTATAAAAACTTATTTTCATAGCAGAACATTAGAAACCTTGTATTACAATTGCACATTTCTCACAATTGTCCTTGCTTTCCTTGCCTGTATTGCAGCCTTTTGTAACACCTGAGATATATGAAAGTTTGCTTCAACTACTCCCAGAATTATTCTGGCAAACTCCACAATGTACAGGAAGGTCATTTTGTCTTTTCTGAACCGCAGCCGCCTTTCAGCAACACACAGTAATAAAATCTCCCCATCACTGGATCCAATCAAAAAGTGTATCCCAGAGATCCCATTACTGCACACATAAAGAAGAGGTCTAGGTAGTGTGGCAAATTTCATAGCTTGAAATGTTTTGAAATGGGAGGGTGAGCATCTGCTCCTTTCAGGTACTGCACCATGTGCAGAAGGTATGACAATAAGTGAGAGCAAAATGGATCCTACAAACCTACTGTATTTAATTAATTGACAACTCAATTGCTTAGCCACATTATGAGTCTCAGCCAGTGATGTCAAAGACAATGCAGATAACTCTCTATTACTTCTGAGGAAGCTAAGAAAGATTGTTTTCTGGGAGATTAACAGAGCAGTATCTAACAAACTACTAATTTCAAAGGTTTGAACTAATGGCAAATTCTTTTGAATATTGGAAGCTCTTTTCCATAACTCTTCAAGAAAACAATAAAAAGCCATTTGAAATATTTTTTCCAGCTAAATATTGTCCAGACATCATCAAAACAGTATATCAGCTTCATCTCATTATTAAATCATTTAATTTATAAATACAACTTGTATCAAAAGGACCAGGAACTGACTAGAGCTTTAAAACTGTGACTTTTAGACCCAAAACAAGTTCTGGGCAGAAACTATATTCTCCAGAACAGGAAGGGTGAAGAGCCAACAGATTACCTTTGACTGTGCAACAGCACCACTGCCTTGTGTTTTGAAGGGAAGGGGCCATGTACCTTCAATCTGCCTTCCTCAGAAGCCCGCTGCTGTGACAAGAGCAGGGGTAAAGTTTCTCAAGAGGAAATAAGGAGCCTTAAAAAGTTTTCAAGCACTTGGATCAGTATTCCTGACTGAGGATCTAACTCATTTCTCCCTCATTGCCTGTCTCTCCCACTTTGCTTGCTTGGTATAAAGTGCAACACAAACAAGTCACAGAGCTGTCCCAATACTGCAACTTATTTTGCTACCAGCACCTTCTATATCCTCCCTAAAAATTCTACTGCATTTTGCTGTACAGATGAACAGCTTTACTGGGTTTTATCAATTCAGAGTTCTTGAACACAGAACATCTGGGACATTGCTGCTGCATCTTACCTTCAGAAAAGGCCATTTCCTGGTGCTGCTGCAGGATGAGCATTTTAGGAAGCAGCTAGTGCTGCACAGGCCATCCTCTGGAGGGCTCCTTCAGCTGCACCAGGAAAAACCCCATCTAATACAGTCATTCTCCAAATAATCATCCTTATTTGCTATATCCCATACTTTCATTTCTATCCAAAATAACTTATAAGGCTCTCAAAGTTGAATCTGCCCAGTTTTGTCACCTGAGTGAAAAGCCGATTGATCGAGTGGACCGACAGACATGGGAGCTCTTGAACCTGGTGCAAATGCTGTCTGATCATGGTGCTGGGCCTGATCTGCTCCACTGGACTCAGGTATTCTCACTTTGCTGCCAATATCTGATGTAGACCTGTGCATTAAGAAAGAAAAAAAAAATACAAATTTTTTGTCATTCTGACCTACAGATGTGATTTGTAGCCACATACACGCCTATCAGCTACAGCAGGACAAGCCAGCGAGGAGCAGTCTGCCCAGCTTTGCTCTGGCATGACAGAAGCCTGGAGAACAACTGCACAGCAGAAGTTTGGAGAAGTCTGGAGAAGTTTGCAAACAACCTTTTTAGCCTGGTTGCTCTTTTTACCAAAGCATTGCATAGGGCCTCTGCTTGCTGCTTCAAACAAATGCCTGTGAAATACAACACTAAAACCAGAGCTTTACCATAAATTCACCAGAGCTTTACCATAATTAATTCACCAACACAGTCTATAGACAGTCAGGACAGTGTATCATACAGTAGGAGACCACTGTGGTAAATAACATTACCGTACTTGGGAAGTGCTAAGGTCCTTGGAAATGTTGCAAGTCCAGGAAAGCAGGAGAATGATGGTGGGAATTACCTGCCTCAATCCAGCACACCGTTATGAGAGCTGAGGCAAAGGATGCTTTAAAACAAACAACAGCCTGCAGTTCTTAATTTTGTTGACACAGACTGGCTAACAGAAAACTCATTGTTCTTTCATTTAGTGTTAAAACGAACATGTTTCTAATTTCATGAATGCATCTTTTTAAGTGCCCCTTCAGGGTTTGCCCCAGTTCTTATGATGACAGTGGGTTTTAGAGACCATGCCTAAAATAAAATAACAGATAAATACCTCCTGAGAGAGGCAACAGCCACAGGACCCGTCCTGGGAGGGACAGGAGGAGGAGGAGAACCCATTACCATCTCAGGAAGCTGAGAAAATCTATAAGCCTGTAACAGAGAAAAATAAATATTTTTTTGAAACATCAGTAGATCTCAGTCAAATTGAAAAACAAAACAAAATCAGAAATTAAATACTTGCTCTGTGTGCCAGTCAACTGGAAGCTAGCTTTTTGTGGCATCGACAATAATTGCATTTATTTGGGAATTTACAGTGCTTTGGTGATTTTTGAATGTGGAAGAAAACCTGAAAATTAGCTCAGAGACAAAATGAAGTCTAATTAAAATAAAACTTATTAAACACTGTCTCTGTGACATTTGTAACCTGCTGGCAAAGCAGATCTGTTGTGATTATGTGAGACTCAACAACTGCTTTGGAAGTTGGGGAAAGGACCTGAGTATTTTCACTTTCTCAAGGAAAAAAGTATTTCAAAGATTCAGAAAAAAGCCTCAGAGCAGTGTGTACTGCAGTGAAGCCACCTGTGAGCAATCCATATTTCAACCTCTACCTTTCAGCCTTCAAAAGATGAGAAGAAAATTTTCCACAAAAAACCCCAAATTCTGTAACTTTCCAAAACAGCAACAAGGGCCTCAAACAGTTCTGAAAAGACAGACTGCTCCAGAGGAACACCAGGCCCACCCACAAAAATCACAAAATTAAGCAGCTTGCCTGCAGTAATTCTGAATTTCATTGCCAATACATGTGAAGGAGGAATAATTATGTGCATGAAACTCAGGGCACCCAAGAAATGACATGAAGGACAAAATTTTCTTCCTAAATCCTTTGCACTGCTATCTATAGATTAGAGGCCATAATTTTTTCCAAATACACTTAGAGGAATGATATTCCACTAGATGCTCCACAACATCACAGGTGAGGGGTTTGTTTTCCAATTGTTTTTTTTTTATTATTTAGTTGTGATTTTTTTTCATTTCTGATTAGCATGACGATGCTTCAGAGCAATGCATGGGAATAAAGATAAAATCAGAGGAATAATAAATAAAAAATGTGGGGAAGGCTGACCACTATCAAGACACTGGCATTTTGAAAAAAAAATGGGGTCCAGTGGTGGAACTTTGGCCCTCCAAACAAAAGGTATCTGGTTTACCCAGAGGAACTCCTCCACAAACAGCAGTGAAAGTTAAAAGCACATTAAAACACATGGGATGAGTCACACTCTGTCTCCTGCCCAGAGAAAGAGCCTACAGGATTTACATGATTATTTCAGACTTACCACCTACATTTAGATTGAAATTTGGCAATATAAATCCCACACTATATACCAGAAAACACTGTCTTTCTGTAATCATCTTGTAAAATTACACATTTCGACCATATTCCAAATGCCTTCATTCTCAAATACCTGCAAAACTAGGTCAACAAAAGGAAAGGTAACTTATCAAACTGATTTTGGATGTGTCTCCAAGGGAAAAGCAGTACAGACCCAGCATCTTTCTCTGTCCTCTCACTGCTACCCCTTTTAAAGCAGGTTAGAAACCCTCAAAGGCATGTCTCTGAAAATAATTTTTTCTTGCATGCCACCTACAAAGTCTCCTAATATTTACTTTCACCATGCTACCATGATATTTAAAGCATTTCTACATTTAAGTGGGGGGGGGGGGGGGGGGGGGGGGCGGGGGGGAAGGTCTAAAAAGACACATCTCTTAGCCAGGGGTTGGAAATACTGATTTTTAATGAAAGAACTGTAAGGAAAAAACAAATGTTATTTGCATCAAAGCAAACCTCAATTATATTTCTCCTAATAGTGCTGGATGTGGAATGGTCTGCAGTGCCTCTTCTGCATCTCAAAGGCTGGCAGTGCCCTCACAGGCTGCCTGAACTCTCCCTTCTGGCTCCACAAGCCTTTCATCCCACATCTTGCTCTCAGCATGCATTTGTGCCAAGCATGAAATCCTTTTTATTCCCCCTGTTTTAAAGGAACAGCATATGGGATAAGGTTTGGGAGTGGAAAGCGACTCCAGGCACTGTTTAGCAGGGTAAGGGAGAGACTCAGAGGTAGATTTAGGTTTTCTCTTGTGTGTTGTGCTTTGGAATATGGACATCAAAGGAGGTGTTAGGTATTTTAAGGGATCACAGTTCACAAATATGCTGTGACTTGCACTGGAAATTTTGGGGAAAAAAGTAAAATAGAAAAATCTAAGTGTTTATTTTGCTGCTTACACAGGAGCTGAGCAATTTTGAGTGAGTGGCAATATTTTGCTAATGGCTGGGCAGAGAGAATCCTGTTAAAGTGAAAAATCCTGTAAAAAGATCTGCTCCACCACGCTGAGGAACTGTTTGTCCAGCGGGGACAGGAGTCAGCCCTCAATGCCCTGAGCTGCCACACCAACCTGGTTGTGGAAGGGAACTCCAGTGAAATTTAGGGTTTCTCTGATGGGTTGGGGCATTAGTGTTTTCCTGCAGGGAACATAGAAATGGGAAAGAAGTGTTCAGAAGCTAAATGAAGTCAAAGTTTTACCACAGATGCCTGTTAAAGATTTTTATGAGCCTTTAGGCTCTAGGCCAACCGGCCTGATTGTAGAATTAAAGTAATTTCACAACTGTGAAATGATGCAGAGAGGAAAACAGCAAACAAAAAACACAACCCAGCTGATTTCACAGATTTGCCTAATTTTACTCTTCAAATATTTATCTTTTTAAAATGTTCTCTTATTTTTTAGCACAAGAAAAATCCAACCAGGCGAAAACAAATAAACAAACCAAAAGCCCAAAAAAGAACAAAAGACAACAATCTTAAGAAGGAAAACATTCTGCATGGGTTCCAAACTCTATTTTATGAAAAATGACGAAGTCTGTAACACAAAGGCTATAACAATCAGGCAGAAGTAATCCCACTTGAGACCCAGGACAGACTGCACAGGCAGCAGAGGGAGACCCCGTGCCACCCTTTCAGTAAGAAATGCCAGTGAAGGAGTCTGCTGTGGCTAGAACACTGACAACTTAAAAAGCAAACCGATAAATAATTTTTAAAAGTAGGAAGTGGAGTTTAGCAGCCATTGGGCCAAGGACAATAAATCCTCTGGAGGATAAAATCCAGCCACCAGCAGACACCATTGTCTCATACAACCCACGAGAGCCCAAGGTACCGCCTGTCAGGATGTAGAAAAGAAAAATCACAGAATGGTTTGGAAGGCACCTTAAAGATTATCTTGGACCAAGCCCCCTGCAACAGTCAGGGATCCCTTCCACTAGACCAGGTTGTTCAAAGCCCCATCCAGCCTGGCCATGGATGGGCCAACTTTTGGGCAGCGTCCTCCAGTGCCTCACCACCCTCACAGTACAGAATTCCTTTCCCATATCTAATCTAACCCTGCCCTCTTGCAGTTCAAAGTCATTCCCACTTTACCTGCTCTTGTAAAAAGCCCCTCTCCAGCTCTCTTGTAGTTCCTTTAGGTACTGGAAGGTGCTCTAAAGTCTCCCTGGAGCTGTCTCTTCTCCAGGCTGAACAAACCCAAGCCTCTGTTCATAAGCCAGTACAAAATAATTATAGTCCAAAGCAGAAACTTTGCAGTTAGTTTTAAGGCTACATTTCCCTAGTTCAAACATTTAAATATTTTTACCACCTTCCACTTACAGACTGGTCCTGGTATCCTATGTTGCCTTCTAACTACAGAAATATCCATCTCCTTACATCTCACCATAGGAATTAAAAGGGCAGTGTCCTTGTTAATACATGGAATTATTTAACTTATTTGTTTATTAAATTGCAATCCAGGAACAATGCAAATTTGTTGATTTGGGTTTGCCTTTATAGCTGTCCTGTTTCTTACTAAGCAGCTGTTATTGAAATTGGCTGAATTTTGGTAAAACACTCCCACTTTACCCCTGTTGAATGAAGGGGAGCTCTGAGGACAGGGATTCTTTACCAGTCACTCAGGCTGTAAGTGCTGGTCATCAGTGCCTGTTTGTGGTGCTGGGTCTCACCTTGGGACCCAGAGCTCTGTGACATTCACTCCTCTTTCCAGAGCACTACTAAAAAGGAGAGATGGAAACTGGTCCAGCCTTGTGATGGAGAGAGTTTTCTTCTCTGGTCTCAGCTCTCACTTGACTCAGCTGAACAAATTTCCAAAGCAAATTTCCAAACAAGATCAACCAAGGCACAGAGCTGGTGGTTGGGCTGGTGTCACACATTCAACCTTTTAACTCCATTCTTCAGTCACAGCACACCAGCTGGGTGCCAAGGACTCAGCCAAGTGTTACTCATGTGTTTTGGAAGCTCCAGAACAACAGGGAGAGTTTGCATTTCCCTGGCTTTCCTCTGCCAGGAGAAGGCATGAGCCCTCTATGGAGGAATCCTCTTTTCACAGGTCACCCAACAGGCAGGTTAGCAAACAGGCATTCCCTCACAAGAGCTACAGATAATTTCAGTATTAATGGCAGCGTGTACAGAAAAACCCAACCAAACAAATAAAAAACACACAGAAGGCCTCAAAAGGGAGAAGAAAATGGAAAAGGAAAAAAAAAAATGCGCACACTCTGGAGAGATACACAAATGTTTGATGGTGGGACTAGCCAAGAAGTTGACTACAAAAAATTAAAGAGCCACAATTTGGAGGACGCCAGAAGCAACACAGAACTAAAGAGTGGCTCTGGACCACCCTGCACTTGCTCCATCTAAGCAGAAAAAATGCCCTTGAGTTTTCAAAAATGAAATTTTCATTTTCAAAATGCTCAGTGTTTTGAATTGTAACAGCATTGTTGATGTTGACTTCTAATTGCCACTCAGAACTGAATTTTAAGAAAGGGGAAAAATGGCTAATTCTTGGTTTACAGAGGTAACAAACATCCCAGTGCACAGGTACCTCTCATCCCCAAAGCTGGGGATATTTTCAATTCTAACCCTCCATCCCCATGAGAACAAATCAGGTAATGGGGTGGTTGAAGCACAGTGCATACTCATGAAACTGACATGCAGAAAACTATGAATTATCAGCCCTAATCCAAGGCCCAGCAGTCTGTGCCTATCCTCATCTGTGGCAATCAACTATCTTCAGGGAATTTAACTATTCAGTTCTGTTCAGAATGCCAGAAAGATAAGCAAAAGGTCCCAAGCATGCAGATGATTTAGGAGAGTAATCAGTCTTAGAAAGACAACAGTGAATCATTCACCATGAGAAGAGTGGCTATTATATTTTTTTAAAAAACTCTCACCATATAATATTTTTAATTTCATTTTAAAAGGATCCTTTGAAGTGTCGAGGTAATTTGACTCCCCATTAGCTGTCTCTTAAGCTTTTAATCGAATTCTAACCATAAAAAATGATTATATGCTGTAGGAATTTCATCAGACCAATTTCAAAGTGCCAGAAATAACCTTAGCATGATTTAAATAGCGCCAACCTGAACCTTTGCAGGCAGTGCCACTGGCTTTCAGCCGTGTTCAGAATAGTTCAGAAGTAGCATCCCTCAATGTATTTTTTTATCGTCAAGGAAGTCATGGCAATGGTGATTTTGAACTGAGGACATTTTTCTGCATTATCCTCTTATTCTAGCCAGTGTTAGGGACTGAATTTGAAATATATTCTTGAAAAAAAAATTCTGACCCAAACAAGCCTTAAAATGAACAATTTATCACACTGGTATTGTTAGATGGGCTATTTCTTATCTGAAAGCAATCACCTTTGGTTTAGATTTGTATCTGACCTAAAAGAAAATATATTTCTGAGTTTCAAATTACCATATGTGGGAATTCAGGGGCAGTTTCTCACATGAGGGTGTGCAGAGTGCTAGTGTCACTGCTGTCTAGAACCCTACAAAATTCCATTAACAATTTCCACCCTTGGGTTTAAGTTCCTAATTCAGGTATTACTTCTGCAAGGTGAGGACGTGTTAGCTACTCCTTGAGGCTAGAAAATAAAGGATAAAGTCAGTTATAAGGTCAACTAAGAGACCTGTGGAATTAAATCTTCTCTAGATTCCTTCTCTAGAGACCCAAGCCAATAGCTGTAAGCGCCTGTTTACCAATAACAGCCCACATTCCATGTTGCTCTTCAGTGGTGAACCTCTTCAGTGATGCAGAAGAGTTGAGTACCCTACCCAGATGTCACCATAGTTAATCCATAAAACCACATTGCTTCCTAATATCCATTACCTGAGCAGAAGGAGATATGCAAACAAGTTTGGTGTGAGTTCTACAGCACTTCGCTCTAACAAACTCAAAATGGAGTCGTATTTCTCTCTCTACAAGGCTTTTCAAGGATAAACAGTTTAAGAAATGATACCTAAATTATTTTTACTTTTAACTAAATAACTAAGTACCTGTGGTTCATAATTTGGACTTTTTTATCTAATTACATAATACTACTTAAACCCATGAAGAAGAAGGTGAAGAAGAAGGACTAGCTTCTAAAGGTCTATCTAATCTTAAGGACTAGCCTTAAAACATCTATCTTGTTTTAAATATATAACTATATTCTAAAACTCTACATTTTCTACTCTGTGATATTACACACTTCTATTCAAATGATACACTTATAATCTTAGCTCTATCATTTAATTTTGGAAGCTTTTCTACGGCTTCAGGTCAAACACAGTGTTCTCTCGTGGATCAGTGCCGGTCAGCACATGAAGTCTAAAATCCTCAGCAGCCAGGGTTCCAACAGTTTGGGATCTGTTGAACAGCCTATTTTAAATCTTCAGCCTATTCTGCAGCCTATTCTTTTAAATCTTAGTACAACTTGGACAAGACAACCTTGCCGCTAAAATAGATAGCGAGTCTTTCATGGTGTATGTGTGTGGCTCACTCATCCTCCCAAGTGCAAAGTCTAGGTTGGTGTCTAGGCAAGCACACATGTAGATGTATACATACACATCACCCTACACATACTTATTTTCTGGTTTTAAGCACCTAAATGGGACTACTTTAAAAAAACCATGGCTCAGATCAGAGGCACCCTTCTGACATTACAGTGTGGTGAAAAGAAGCTCCACTTACGGGCCTTGGCAAGCTGTACTGGTACATTTCTGGCCTGTAGGTGGGCACCCACTGCACGCCCGCCCGCGGCCGGCTCATGGTGCCGGGGGCACTGGTCACCACCTCGGAGTAGGGCAGGTGTGGGGCCGAGCCGTAGGCGTCCTGCCGGGGCTGGCCCCCGTGGCCAGCGGAGGCCAGGCTGAAGGCCTCCTCCAGCAGCATGTGCATCTGCTGCCGCACCTCGTCGATGGACGGCTGCGAGCTCAGCGTCGACGTCTCCGAGTGGCCCTTGGCCTGACGGGCCCTGCCGTAATTCCGCGGCTCGTTGACGCGGTCAATGTTGGTTTCTTCTATAATTTCAGGCTCGGTCTGGTGTGGGGAATAAAAGTGGATGTCACAGGCTTTACAAGACAGCAGTTGATAGCATTTACAAGGTAGCATTTGTGCCGCTTCGACGTTCTCAAACACAGATGTAACGCACACAGACGTAACACACGCAAATCAGGAAACGTGACGATGCAGACATGTGGGAAATGGAAAAATAGAAACTTTCACAGACACAGAAGGGTTTGATGTGCAGCCTTGGGAGAAGGTGGATTGATATAAAAATGAAATACACAGACATTAAGCAGAAAAATCATAAACATGTATTTCTGTAGTTGTAAGTGAGAATATGCCTTAAGTAAGCAAAAAATTGTATTAATAAGATGGTGAAGGGTTTATAATGTAGGGATGTAATTGTACAGAGTAAGTTAAGAGTTTAGATGCTATAATAGAAGCATAGGTGTGCATGTGTAATAGTAGCCCAGTGGATAAAAGTATCTGCATTGCAGTAGAAGTAAAGGTGATAGGTTAGAAAAGCAAAATAAACCCTCTGGCAACTATCCAGTGGATTAAAAAGTTATATATTGTCTTGTAACAAAGAACCTGTGACTACTTTGTGCTATGGCCAACTGCTTGCTCTCATAAATCTCACAGCCTCTGATACTGATGTTTATCTGAGCAATGAATCATTTTTAGCCCAACTGTGGTCCCATCCCTTTAATTAAAGCAGCAATAATAATATAGACACACGACAAATATTGGAAAGAAATCATACAATGCAGGGGAATATAATAGTCCTTTATATTCTACATTCTTTGCTGAGAAAAGTAGAGGGACACTCTGTAGCAGATTAAACTGTCAATGGCTCACTTAAAAACCATTAGAATTAATGTCTGAATTCTTGTCTTAGTTGTGGTATCAATGTCAGTGCAACTGTGCCAGGAAGAGTACGGTTCCCTAAATAGCGCCATCACTGTGAAGGACCCCTCACAAGGGACAGATTATCACAGCTAGAGACACTGAAATTCCTTTGTTCAAGCTCTCACATTAAGATATCTGAAGAACCAAAGTTTAGGAGTTTTTCTGAACTTCCACAATGACACCACAAATTCAGCCCTGCCCCTTGCAGACAACAGTGTGGCCCAGCTCAGGGGCCCTACCCAGCCCCCAAACTGGAGTCACAGGTATTTATGCAAAGTTAACCTAGGGACACGGAATGAAGCACATTCTCCAAGCAGCAGACAGTGCTTGGACAGCTTAGCTTGAAGGGCTGCTCCTAGGGTGATTCCTTCTGTACAGATAAGTACAAACAGAAATCACCTCCCTGCTTTTTTTTGGCTGCAACTCTGTGACAGAAAACAGTCATCACATTGCAAGAAGTTGAAAGTGAAATACCATACTTCATCTGTATTTTGTAAGATCAATTTTACAGCCCAGAGTTTTAAAAACATATGTTTTTAACCAGCAACTGATTCTTTATAATTCTTTAAATACCTGTAAAATGCATTGACTGTGAAGGATAACTGGGATGAGCAATAGGATCTGTGCCTCCTTCTATATATAGCATGTGCTTAGAAACTGTGCTAGTGTTTAAAATAGCCCTAAATAAAGGAATACAACAGGATGTTCTTGTTAAAAATTTCAGCACTATTCTGACCATTTCAGTGTTCTGCAGCTCTTAGTGTGGCATATTTTTTCCCCTGTAATAGTGTTTTTCTACACCTGAACATGTAAGTGACTGTGCCCCCAAGCTTTTTTTTGTAAGATGTAGGACAATCATAAAATATATTTATTCTTTTTCAGAGGGAAATACCAAACTGGTGTTCCTTTTCCGTAATCAGCCACTCATAAAAGAGTTACACTGGTAGTGAAAACGGATAATAAATCTAAGTTAAATACTAATTTGCTTTCTCTGTTTTAAGCATAGCTATGTTTTGTGTCGAATGAAAGTATGGCTGTAAAAAAGAAAAAAATTAAGATAAAAATTAAACATTTGCACATTAGAATTTGACCATAATTTACATAGTCTTGTTTACACAGTATATTGTTGAAATTCAAAACCACAAACTCAAATTCAGGCTTCCCAAGTTGTACACACATCAGATTGGAGGAAGGGGAATGCAACTGTGCCAAATTATCTTAAACGAAAAAACTTTTTAGGAAATCTTCAACTAAAAACTCTTCCTTAATTTAATTCCTTCATTTTGATTCCATAGGTGTTTGTGTTACTACAATAAATAAAAATTAGACACATTTTAGAAAGCTGACTATAAAATGCAATGGTAGTTTGTCTAAGTGCAGCCAAAGGGCCTCTGAAATGATAATATGCTGACTGGATGATTAACAACCATGGTTCTTCTATTTGCTCATGCCTGCAAAAATGTGAGTGGCATCCCACACAGACCTTTTAGTACCCAATGCTGAAATAAATCAGGTTTTCTACTACAACTCACTGGTGAAGCCATTAAACCCCCACAGAATGTGTAAAATATATCATGTGAATACAAGATTCATATTAGCAGCCAACATTAAGGAGTTTTGAATTATCAATATAAAATCTGACATGTAGATTTTGGAGAAAAATAATAATAATTTCTTTTCCTGATATTTTAAAATCTATTTCAATTTATCTTATCACTTTCTGAGTGTTATTTGTTATTTTCTTTGTTATCCTTTCAACTGAAACAAGTAACTATTCTAAATAGAGGCCACCATTACATAAAATCATACACAGTTACTGTATAATAGAAAGAACTAGAGGTACATGAAGAAAGCAAACAAAATCCTGCCGTGAGAGACAGACTTTCCATACCTCTTGAATAATTCTGCTGCTGCAACATTATCAGTAAAATTCTTTATGTGAACATTAATCTATAACCTTTGGGGTGCATTGCATTAATTTAGCTATATCAACTAAATTATGCCCATGAATTCTTTTGTATACTGATCTCAGACATGTATAATAAGGTCATTTTCTTCCTTTGATAGCCTAAATATTTTCTGCTCTGGTATAAATCTCATTAGAACAGTCTAGAGGTTCTAGAATCTTTCACTATGGCATTTACTTTACACACAGTTGTTCATGAACTTGTTGAAAATAATAAACACGTTAATAAAGTCTTCTGAAGCTAATTCCTAGTTGAAGGTGATGATAGTAAAACCTCTTGGGATTCTTTAAAATGGAAAGCTAGGTACTTATCAGTAATAATTCCTTTATAAAAGACACTATAAAGGCAAATAGTATACTGAGAACATCAAGCAGTAGAACATATACTCCAAAATAAGATTAAAAGCTACATATTCCATATGGACAAATGTAAAATATTATATCTTTACCCTCATATCTTTACCAGTTTTTAGCTCTGAGAAACAGAACCATGATTCAGAGAAATATCACAAAAATTAATTATAGAGAATGAAGTCTTTTTAGAAAAGTATGAATGAAATATTTTAGAAAACCATTTAGAAATTTGTAATTGAAAGGAAACCTTGTGGTTGTGCACATGAATGAGGAATTCTTAAGGAGTTTTCTTAAAAAATCTGGGAGATCTCAATCTCTTTTCTTTAAAAATAAAAGCATTATTGTTGGGAAGAAAAACCTCAATGCATAACCTGGGTGTACTGGTAACAGCTCAAATTCCCCCCACAATTTTTTATGCTGTAAAAAAAGTCTCCTGACTTTTTTTAGGCAATACGAACTATTTGATTCATAAATTGACTTATGTGGCACTGCTTATAAAATGCAGATGTCACTATTCTTTGGCAGGACTTGCTGCTAAATAACATGTTGGGAGGAAGAGTTTAGCAGCAGTCTGAGAAGGCTGAGTATTTAATATTACAAATCAGATGTCAAAAATAGGTACCAGGTGTTGCTGTATGAAACAGAAAGGGCACACGAGTCAGCACTCAGAGGAGCCCTTTCTCACCCATTTTCAGAGGTCAGATTTCCAGAGGTGTTTAGCTGGTGAGATCCATGAATTCCATGGATGCAGCCATCAGTGGTATCCTGGGAGATGAAGCCTGTCAGACACAGCTCTGAGGAGCCTCAAACAGGAGAGGGGAACCAGCCCACGCTGCAGGCTCAGGCTTGGCAGCTAAATTTCAATATCCTGTCCCATTTCCCAGCAGCATTTCTGTGCTTTCAGATGGGAAATGCATTCAGAGCTGGAAGAGGTGCACTGCAGTGAATCTGCAGTGCATCAGGCAGAGGGATTTTATGTAACTTATCAGTGAAGCACTGTGCCAGGGAGAGGTTGCCCAACTGCATCACCAAAGGCAAGGCAAAAGTGATTTTTTCTGTGATGTGCACACATCTCACAGCTTACAATTACTCTGAGGACACTTCAGAATCTGCATAAGCTCATTAATCTACTTCCAAGGTTTTTAATAAATTTTCTTTAAAATATGGTTTATATATAGCATACACAATATATTGAATTATATTTTTAAAATCTGCTGCTGTGCCTGCTCCCAGAATGCTTTCAACACTGATTTCCAGGGAAATATCCCCTCTGAAAAACCAGCTTTTATTAGCATAGTACTGGCATCCTAATTCCTCAGAAAGCAATGTACCAGTCAGCCCACTCACACAGCTCCACATGACTCCTGCAGTCTGATGGGAAGTGTCCAAATGCAGGGAATAATTTCAGAAATCTGACAACTACAACCTGCCCTGAAGAATTTTGTAAAAGGTTTAAATTTTCCTCAACACATCCCCCCAACTTTGGTACCTTCTTTCTCCTTGCTAAAATCACATTCCTGGCAGACAGGGTTGACAATGAAACACTCCCCACAAAAAATCTTTTTCACCAACAGTGTTCAGAGGATGGGCAACCACAGGTGAACTTCCTTGTTTTCCAGAATGGTTTAGACCCTCTTTAGGGCTGGCTGAGCTACAGTAGTTTCGACGCGTGACAAAGGATTAAAAAACTCAACATTTCCCCAGTGTGGGGGATATTTTTAATCCCCCTTCTGGGTTAACACAGCATCAACTTGCACCCAGTGTTTGTTCAGACTGCATGAGACAACTCCTCTGCCTTGTGCTGGCTGCATGAGCTTCTTGGACCATGAAGCAGCATCACCTCTGGCTGGGTTTGACATGTACCTACACAAAACCCTCCCAGTTCTGATGGGAGCAAGAGGACAATCCCTGTCCCTAGGGAATTTCCACAAAACACTGCCATTGGGACTTAGGTGAAAATCCCAGAAGATGGCTGTTCATTCTTCTGAATCAAGAGAGCATTTCCAGGCTGTTCTTCAGAACAAACAGAGGATTTTAATTGCAATGAAGAAAGCTCACTGTCAGTTATAAGAACTATCTAAATTCAAGATTTAATATTTTGGCAAATAATGGGGTTTAGGCAACGTTTTGTTTGCATTTCAGACTGTAAAATGATGTAGAGTGATAAAGTACACAAGAGAGCCTGAGCTTTTTTCAGGATGCTGAGTGCACATAAACTTCTGTAACACTAAATATCTCATGGCAATCTGTCTTATGGCTTATCAGTTGTTGCCTGGAGCAAGTCAAGGCTTTGCTGAGCGGATTTCTCTGCCTACACCAAATAAACTTACATCATATCCACTGTTCCGGATGCCACGCCTCGGCCTCTCTCGAGTCACCAGCAGATCCATCTCAGTTTCCCCTGGGCTAGGACTGTTCAGGGACTGCCTGCTTCTGTACACCGAGTTCTTCAGGGGCTGCCTACAAAACATGAAACAAGAAAATGGTACAATGAAAAAAAAATAATGACAGAGAGTAATTGTCAATACTCACCTTTATTCTAAAATTATGACGTTCAGAAAAACGCCACTTTGTTACAGGATATTCTTTCTACATACATGAAGTGCTAGAAATCAGTAACCTTATTAAGAGATGATTAATTGGTTTTTACACATTAAGGAAAATAAAAGTTACATAGAAGACACGGACATTGTATATGGGAGCTTGTCAGATGAAATACGTCCCAAGAAGATATCAGGACCCTTTTAACTTCAACTGATATGATTCAAACTCATTTTAAAAAACATATTAAAAAATAACAGGCTCTCCTACACACACAGATGGGGAGCAGAGATTTTGGTTGCTTATCCTGAGCGCTGAGAGAGAAGCAGGAAAACACTCCACTGTAACAAACCCCCAGCACAGGGAACGGGAAGAAACACAGCAGTGGGAGGAAACTGTTGCAAGATGCTGGTTTTAAATAGCTAGTTTGGTAACTGGCCACAGCTTTCTCAGAGAGCTGTGCTTCCTGGCATTCAGCTGCTTCACTGGGACAAAGTGCTGCTCATCCCTGGGCACTGAGCTTCCCCTGCTGGGTGCTCCAAGCCAAGGGGAAGCAAATGCAATAGAAAGGCAGAATAAAACTGAATATCCAAAATACCCAGTAATCTCTCCAGCAAAACCATTTCTGCCCTTGTTGCTGGTTATACAAAAACAAATGCAGCATCCCTCTGTGAAATACACAGCATATCTGTACATATCTGCAGGAGGGTTTGCCAAATGGTGGTACGGGAACTTTATACTTCATCAAGTTGCATCTTTTAAGAAGGCTACTTCTACACCAGCAGAGTTTGTGAGTTGTTCTCATACTGTGTCTGGCCATTACTCATTTTGTTGCACACTCCAGAGCAGCACTGGTCCTGAAGTAGATCAGTAACAGATGAAATAATGGCATGCCAGCTTCACTTATTAACGCAGTAATTACACTGCTAGAGCCTGATACAAAGTTATCTTTGCCTAGCCACGCTATTTTTCTGCCTTGTGCAATTACTCCATTCCCAATATTAAAATGAGATCAGGTCATCTAACATGTCTCTGTGCTGCTTATTTCACACAGAGGACCTGCCAATGCTCATAGTGAAGTAAGACAAGTTGTACTATTATGCCTGAAGTCACACTTTCAAGTCACTCCATGGTTTAACATCTCAAGAACCATCAATGAAATGAACAGACAAGACAGACCAAATTAATTCACTGATAAATAATTCTTCAGTTATTCCAGATCTTGTTAACAGCACTTTTTGCCTTGACAGATTAGAGCAGCAAAAACTGGTTTGCAGAAATCCAGAAAGTAGGACATTTACATGATCAGACAGGATAAAAGGTAGGACAAAAAAACCCAATTTCACGCTTCTGATTAAATAAATTACTCAGGCATGTACTTAGTTTTAAGACAACTTTCCAAAATTTCTGTGTGACCTTTGATCACAAATCACCATGCTCATGTTTCAAAGTCCCAAATGCACTTCCAAAGCAGAAGGCAAGCAGAGCTTTTGGAATAAGTTTCCCCTACAAAAACAATATGGAATAAATTCTTTCTTCCTATATAGTCTTTCTCTGACTATAGCATTGATATTAACAGAAAGCAGAGTTATGCACAGGGTAATCAGATCTGACAATCTCCATCTTCTTACATCAAAGGTCTCCAAAATTTCATGTTTTACAATAGGTCCATAAATACTTAGTTGAGGCAATTGTGATATACTTTCTAAGGGATTCAAATATACAGTTCTGTAAAAACGTGCAGATTCTTGACCTGATTGCAAACCATTAAAGAAAATCCAAGAATAGTGCATTTCATCAGTAGGCTCTTAAAAATTACCTTGAGATTGCCAATTACCTTATTTAAGAGAGTTTTACTAATGAGAAAGGAGGTATGAACAGGAACAACTGGCATTCAAATGGGTTAGGAAGTGCCTTCTGGGAACGCAGCTGGAATGTTTTAAAACATGAGGATTATGGTACTGATGACTGAAAGGTACCTAGAGCACAAAGCTCTGTTCTGGAAAAAAATCAAATCATTTAGCAGCAATGCTTTTAAATCACTTTTAAATGCAATTTTAAATTAATTCAAAATATAAAGGTAACCTTAATTAATCAACTGCATCCCTATTTTCTGATATGGTTTGCAAGTGCTGTATCAATGTGACTTAAGTTAGAGGATTATATATAAAACAGAAAATAGTAGAATAGACCTTTTCCCTAGAAACTTTGAAATCTTTGACTTAGTTTTTAGTGATATCTTTTTAAAAATTGCAACTTTTTTCAAGTTTGAATCACTGTAACAATGATTCAAAACAGAAAAGGGTAGAAATAATTGGTTTTCAATTATATGCTTACCCAGATTTCTTTTTAAGTAATTTTATCTCATTACAGAAATGTAATTGTATTGATTCATCTATCAATAACCAAATCCCACACTACCTTGAAGTATTTTTCAAGGTTTTCCTCCAGCAGTGTAACATTTTAGCCGTCTTATTTTGTTGGAAAACTAAGGACAATAATTTTCATGTGTGCTGCAGCATATCAAATTCAGTTCCAGGTCTTAGTGTGGAAATTTTAGCACTGAATTCAGAACTGGTTTGTTTGTAAACATCTGCAGCATCTGTAAAGTTCATTAAGTGTTCTGTCTCTTCACAGAAAGTGCATCAGAAGTGATTCTCTCTCCTCATGTGGGGATCCAGGTAACATATTTAACAAGTCCAGCAGCCAGCCTTTCATAGTGCAGCTGGAATCATTGGAATCATTCCTCCACAGGAGTTTACCTGCCTCCCAGCAGTTTCTGTCATTCCAGGGATCACTGGCTGAAATAGACTGTAGCAAATTTACACAACACACAGGAAAAAATGTAGGGGATCTTCCCACACGCTGGCACGTGAACAAACATCAGAGTATTTAACAAAAAGCACGTGGCTGTGTTAATGCTTCAGTTTAAAGTTTAAAACACTTCCTGTGAGCCATGTGACACATAATGAGCATCCAAATTAATGCCTCAATCAGTCACAGCCAATGTGTTGAGGGAACTTTCCAGCTCCCTGGACTAAATGCATTCCTCAACACAGGTTCCCAGTGCTCTGTCTGTACCTCCTGGACAGAGTGTGCAGAGCAGGGCTCCCATGTAAGGAGACTCCATTTCTTACCCTCTCAGTGTGCAATAATTTGGAAAACTGCACAAGGAAATGGTGCCCCAGGACAGCCAACATAACATACAGCTGAGTCAGCCTTTTCTCCTCAGTGACCTCTGCAGCCCTGGCAAACAGCTCTTCCAGGGCAGTATCCCTCAGCCACTGAACTCTAGACCTACAGAAACAATTCTGAGCTCAGCTTTTGCCCCTAATTTGAGCCAACAGTGCTTTTTTAATTCCCATTACAGTCTTTTCCAAGCCAGTGCCCTGAGGGTAATTGCTGCAGCTGCGCTGTGTGCAACGCCTGTGTCACCAGCGATGCTTTGATTGCAGTCCATTCATGCTCACAGGAAAATTCTGGTCTGAGCTTTCCAGGAGACAGGATGCAAAACTGCACCTCCAGGCATGAGGGCCATTTCCAGGGGAAAGGTGCCTCAGTATCCCTTTTTCTCTCATGGATCAACTGATGGTAGTCCCTGATTACACTAAGAACCAGAGCCCTCCTGTGCAGGGTGTAATGGCAAACACTCTCTTACCATCCTTCATGCCTCCAGAACTTCCAAAAAAGAGGAGTCTGCACACTGTGCCATTCCTGGGGTAGGACTGGTGTGATCTCATCTTTCCAACATTCCAGGTTGTGTTTCAGAGAGCACCAGCAACAGAGCACCCACCCACGGCAGCGGCTCAGGCACAATCAGCACCTGCACTCCCCCCTCATTTCTAAAATGGGGTTTTGAATGCTACTGCTATGCCATCCTCAGGAGACAGTGAAGTGTTAATCAAACATTGGCAATGTTATACAGCATGCCAGCTTCACGTGACAGATGAGAAAATTATGAATTTCTCTGTTAAAGGCACAGGAAGATCACCAATAACAGGTACACATTACATCTTACAGATAGTATCGCTGCAGGACTTACAGGGACAATGCACTGCTTCTGCTATCTCATGCCCTCTGCAATAGGATTAAAATAGTGACAAAATAGTAACACCCCTGTATTTTGAAAAAGAACCAGTTCAGGTGCTAACTTCCTGCCTAAAGTCTGCTCTGAGTATCACCAATAATATTACTACCACTTTTTCTGTTTACCTTTGAGAATGACTCACAAGAACTTACAACAGTCCCTTCACTTATTTTTTTCTTTCCACTTGTTTGTTTTTATCCACACTGCAGTTTTACCAGAGAACATGTTTTCCATGGGCTGTATGAATTTTCCTCATAAAGCAGAAGGGACCAGTGACCATACAACAAACACCTGGCTCGTTAAAATGGCCCCTCTGACTCCCAGGACATCAACTCTCCTCCCAGATGAAGAACTACAAACAAAAACTCTCACCTGTTCTTGGGCTCAGCAAATGGAGATGAGACATCTGCATCTGGATCCAAAATGTGGTCAAGTTCTTTCTGGTTTTTCTCATACATCCTTTTTCTGTCTGTCAGCGCCTTGCTATTATCAACCTGTGGGAAATCATAGTACCCTTTCCTCTTGGCTTTCAGGCGCAGCTTGTTGCGGTAGTGCTCTATATCAGATTTTTGCTTCAAAGCCTTGTTCACCTAAAAGGCAAGAAGATGTTTCAGGGCTGCTGGTGGGCTGGCTACCTCCAAAGGATCTCGTCAGCGCGTGTTTGATGCGCCGCGTGTGTCATCCCTCTGTAGCACACCGTGCCATCTGCAAGCAGCGAGGAACTGCAAGTGAACAGAGTTGCTGCATTTTTATGGCTTGGCAGATGGTTAAATAATTTTAGCCTAAAAAACTGTGTACCATTACAACAGTGACTCAGAGACACCCACTGAGGAAAAACACGAGTGGTGTCAGCCAACTGCTGTGACCCAGCGCTGCGCGTGCTTCGGGGCACAGCTCACGTGTGAAAACTCTGCTGGGGTACAGAGACATCCCCCCTGACTACACAAAACCTGAAATAAGTCACCACTGACTGGGGAAGAACTCCAGTGAAATGCCATCAAATGTTTATTTTGTTTATACACTTTCTTACAGGCTGCTGTCAGAGAGGAACCTTTAAAAAAGGGGTGTTTGGTCCATCCCGGTACAACTTAGTCCCATGGTTTCTCTTAAGTATCGAAAAAACTTCCCTCCCACTTCAAACTGCAAGTTACTTGGAAATCAGAGATTTACTTGAGCTTCCAGAGTCAAATTCCACAGTCTCCTCAAACTACAGGAAGTGTGTGTGTAAGGATGCACACAGCACCAGCAGTGTCATCCTGCTGCCTTACAGAAAAGAGATGCTGAAAGCTAAATAAGCCTTTCTCCGAGTTTGGAAGCTACATGGCCCATCAGGACTTAAAATGCAAGTATGAAATGGAGCACAACAGGCTGCAATAATCTAGGCCCACATGGGACCTCTGTCTTTTACAGTGTCCCTGGCAGCAGCCCTCCCTGCTGCTTTTAAACTGTTTTTAGCTGTTTAAATGACTGTTGCAATGTGAGTTTGTAAAGAAGGCACCTCTGTGGCTTGTTCCCATCATGTTCAACAACTTCATAAAATGTAAATGGAATGGTCTTGATTAAATCTACATCAAAACATGAGTATAGGTATTACAGTCAAAGCATGCTTTTTGGCCAGCATCTGGAGGAGACATTTGTGCCATCCTATTTTTTTCCTTCAAAACAACTGCACCCCCTGTGCACAGGCTGGAGTGCAGAGCACAGCCTGGCACCCAGAGATGATCTATGCATATTTTCATACCCAGCTACAGAATTCACATAGCAAAGATGTTATTCTGCTGCCTTCATTACTCTTTTTTTTTTTAATAGGAGAGAGGGACACTGGGAGGGTAGGAATATAGAAAATCACCCTTCCAAGGTCGCAGGCATTCACAGGTGCATTGTGAAAGAGCAGATCTTAAATTCTCAGGTCTGTGCACCCACAGTGCTAATGGAACTTTATGTAGCGTAAAGGTGAGAAGCTCCTAGCAGCCCTCAGCTCTAACAGGCTTAAGATCCTTGCACTTGTGGCTGTAGCCAAGGAAACACCTGGAGACACCTCTCAGACAGTCTTACCTCCCCATTGATGATGGCAGACTCCTGGCTCCTCTCTGAAGCAGCATGGACAGCAGGGAGGGCCACAGGTTTGATGGCGATGAGCTGCACCGAGCCCGAGGAGGTGTCAAAGGGGTCCATGGTAGATTTGGCCGCATTATCAAAGAGAATCCCTCCTTCCTCTTCATCACTCACGGCCACTAGAGCACATCAAACTCACTCAGCACAAAGACACAGACATTTCTGCTGCCTGCTCAAGGGGAAATTCAGCAAGCACACGCTTTGGATTAATGATGTGCTCAGTGCACTCGAGGTGCAGGCCTGGGAGACCTTTACACCGGGGAAAAACATCCCATTAGAGCACAGGACACATTATGTATTCAAAGGATTGTCTGTCCCTTCCCCGAAGAAGGTTCAAATCCATGCTAATAAGATGGAAAAAAGGAGAAGAATGACACAGGAAATGGCATGAAAATGACAGTGAAAATTAAGGTAGATGTTTTTCTAGTTTTCACATGGAAACACATACACAGGTGCCCACGTGCCAAGGCATCAGTAGCTACACCTGTTCAAACCCAAGAGTGCAGCTTTTTTTCTCTCTTATGCTGCAAGAGCAAGGGCATACTCAAAATTTGCTAAAATAAATAGGTTTCTTTTTCAAACCTTATTAATGCCAAAAACGTCATTTATTAAAATAAAAGCATTTTCTGCTGTGTGTTAAAAATGCTTAAAAAACTGATGGTATCTAATCTTATGCTAATTTTTTGCTTCCCAAGCAGTACCTCAGGGCTCTGTGAAGTTAAACTGTTACAATTTCTTAAGAACCAGAAAAAGATTTCTGTAAATCTTTAAAGTTAAATGGGATGGCAAAGCATTTTTAGTTTTAGATTTCTATATAAATAAATAAATATCCCACATACAATTTGGCCCTTTCTCCTCCAAATTTTCTTTGCAAACCTGCATCACTTTGTCAGCTGTTGAATCTGAAAAATCTTACCCACATTTTGAAATGAAAGAATGACACTAAAGCATGAGCACAAATTCTACAAAGAGATCCTTGCAAACATTTTTGAATAATTATGCTATTAGAGGGAAGAATGCTTGCTCCATCTCCTAGCTGACAGGAGCAGAGATCCTCTGCTAAAGAACAAAGTGGTCTGCTCTAAATTTATTTCCTCTGAAAATAAACTCTAGTTTAATATTTAATTACTGCATAAATTGCAATGGACTTGTATAAACTCAGCAGCTTAGACAGCCAGTGATTTTGGTAAGAAAATATTTGACAGCTGTAACATAAAACATGAACCCACTGAGTAAGCTCATTATCTCTGTCTGTGCTCAGTGTGACTGCAGTTGGCACCACTTGAGCTTTTGAGCTCAAGTGGGTTAAATCACTGTGTCATCAAAAACTGTCCCTGCAGCTCCACAGAACTGTCCAAACACCATCGAGGCTTCAGTGGGTCTTGAGTGCCCCTGTCCCTCCTGGGGTTGCTCAAACACTCCAGATGTGGGTGTTCAATGGGATGAGCAGCTCGTGAGCCCAGCTCAGTGACAGAGACCCAGGGAACGAGGGGATCCTCACCTGGCACTGACCACATGTTAGACATTACAGTGAGGATAAAGGTGAAGCATGGATGCTCTTCCCTGGGGGCATTTTGAAACCCAGTAGCCACAAAGAGCTCAGCTACCTGCAGATGCATGGTGTGTCCTCTCAGACCTCATTTCAGGAGCAGAAACCAAGAGTTTTTCTTAATGAAAGACAATTCCTCTAGGACTCATTAAAGGAAAGGAAAATTAAGGGTGAAAAGAATCAGAAACCACAGATGACAGCTAATTCTGATGGGGAGCACTAACACCACAGAGCACTCTCAGTACCAGCCCTCTCAAAGGTGAGCACAACTCCTGCACCTACTGCAGGGCTACTGGCATGGAAATGAGAGCCAAATGGGACTAGAAACTGGAATTTTAGTTCATTTATCATGTAAAAGTAGGTTTTTTTCCCCACTGCCCCTTTTTCACTGGTAGGTGATAAAGAGAGCCTGTGATCTAAAGCCACTGGCACACTGCTATAACAGGGCAGGGAACTGTAGCAAGCACAGGGAAATTCATCCTTTGTTCCTATCCATCTCCTCCCAAGAGAATTTACAGCAACCATTTATGACATGACTGAACCATAACAACCTCCAAACTTTGAAAAACAAACCAAAGGAAGTCCAGAGAAGTGTTGGAAAAGTCCTGGAGTGTTTGTTTTTGCTGTGTATCCCTGCCCTGGGCCAGTCCATCCATGGGTGAGCAACTGCCCAGCAGGGGAAACTTCAAGAAACTGCCCACACATTCTTTCTAGTCACTCACAATAATCACCCTTGCTTGTTATAGTTGGCAACATGGTTTAAAAGTGATGTTTTAAATTTCTGTTTCCAAACAGATGCATTCCAGCACTATTGTGGAGTTCTACTCCTGCCCGCACTGCGTGAGCACAGAGACTCAAGAATCTCAGCAGCAGAAAAAGGCAAAGCCCAACTTAATCACCACTTAACAACAATTTCCCACCTCTGAAATACCTCGTGCTAGATATCTCATGCCACATGATCCACTGAGATGGAATTACTCCTCCTAATCTTTCTGTGGCTGCGGCACATGATGCAGATCTGTCCAGAGTAATCATTGATGCAGGTCGAGTGCCAGGTGCAGCGAAGAGCAGGGTGGCACTGGGTCTCTGAGTGTGGGATTGTGAGGGTCCCCAGGATGAGGTGAGAGATGAGAATTTGACTCCATGTTCTCAGAAGGCTGATTTATTATTTTATGATATTATAGTAAAAGAAACTATATACTAAAACTATATTGAAGAAAGAGAAAGGATACATCAGAAGGCCAGGAAAGAGTGGTAATGAAAGCTCATGACTGACTCCTCAGAGCCCAACACAGCTGGCTGTGATTGGCCATTAATTAAAAACAATTCACATCTTTGGATAAACAATCTCCAGACCTCATTCCAGAGCAGCAAAACATGGAGAAGCTGAGGCTTCTCATCTTCCCAGGAGAAGAAATCCTGGCAAAGGGATCTTTCAGAAAATATCACAGTGACACCTGAGGAGCAGCAGCATCCCTGAAGCTCTGTTTCCACACCTCTGCAGCCATCAGAACACGACATCTGCCCCAGGAATGCTGTCCTCCCATTTCCAGGCAGCTCTGAGCTATTCCAGCCAGCAATGCCAGCAGGTGGTGCTGCCCACTCGTGACAGCTGGTCCCATGGAAAAGGGGCTCTGGGACTGCAGCTCTGAATGGTTAAAAGACAATTAGGCAGGTGAAATAGTCTGGTTTTAGATAGTTAATAATTTAGAGTTAAAAAAAAAAAGTGATGCTTTTGTCAGCCAAAAATTTCAATGAGGCCATGGAAGATTCCTTGTCTCCTCTCTCTTTCCATCTACCTTGCCTTTCCTCCACTCTCCCTCATCAAAATATGCTGGAATGAAGAAAAAAAAGGACTGACATACTTGCACTTAAAAATAAATAAATAAAATTAAGGACATTTAAATTGCCTGTGAATCAGGTAACCTTCCAACCAAACACCTGAAACAAAGATTTGTGCTGTCATGCTCAGAAAAATTTTGGAAGGCCTGAGAAAAAGAATGGCAACAATCGAGAAAAACACATAAAGCAAAAACTTGGGAAACAACTGCAAGAAGGTGGACATGCTCTGCCTTTTCTTACTTCACTCAATGAATTATTTTTGAAGATTTATTTTAGATGAAGAGAAGGCAAACATTATAACCATACCTACAGTATATACCTGCAGTTGGACAAAGAGCAAGCAGTGTCACCTATCTAAAAAAGCTCCTTAGAAAAAGCCCAGGTATCAGTATTTCAAACAGAAATCCTTAGTCCTGAATATGATTTAATAATGGGGAACTAATTTTCATTTTAGAGAAAATCTCTCTCTATATATATATATATTTTTTTTTTAAATAGACTTTTTTCCATGTCATCCAAGTTATTCCATTGATCAGATGACTATCTCCCAAAAGATACAAAGAGAAGCTTTAAACAGTTAAAAAAAAATCTGTTTCTGAAGGAGTTTATAGGCCTATAAGTAAAATACAAGTTTCCCAAAGTTAGCATCTGAACCTATCTGGACAGAAATACCTGTCTGTAAGATATTGCAGTATAACAGAAAACACACTTGTGTACACACACACCCTTCCACAATTACACCCAGCTCTGAGACACTGCAATGCTAAACCTCTCACAAACAGCACAAGTATTGTATTTTCAGAAGCAAACAGCTTACAGACAAATGGAAGCAGCCCATGATTCCTTCTGGACAGTATTTCCTTGGGTGTAAAGTCTGCTAAATGCTTGGTGATGTGCCTGAAGTATTGCTGTCTGTATGCTGGGATCCTGAAGCAGGAGCCACCTGAGCAGGTCATTTGAGATCTCTAAAGTGGTATTTGGAGGTTTCCAATGAAACCATGTACACAGGATATTTGTCCCTTGGCTGCTTGTTTGGTTCCCTTTTTTTGAAGGTTTCCTGTCCTTATAAGCAGGAGCAAGGATCTCTCTCTCTGGTTATGTTTTCTTCTCCAACCACATCTGCCTCATCTTTCTAAACATCAAACTCTTTCAAAAAGAGACCACATATTTCATAATGCTTCCAGTGAATCCACCAGCCCCTTTTCTTGGCCGACACTTCTGTGATAAGTAGGTACATTCACTAATTAAAAGAAAATTATTTAACTGACAAGGATGAAAAACACACAAAGACAGGGAAGACATGAGAGCCTACAACAGAAGCTTCTTCAAGGAAATAGTGCCCCAGGAGTTTTAAAAACCTTTGCAAAAATAGTTTTCTGTTTGCACAATAAAACCGCACATTTATCTTCTTCAGTGCTGACATATTAGTGAAAAATCCCAGCCATGCAGACTGCCACTGGGTCTGATGGCATGGACATCTACATGCTCTTTACACTGCTGCTTGGATGAAAACTCCTGTCAGACTCCATTAGTGGCAGAGCCAAAGTCACCCAGAGGGGAAGGCAAACGTGAGTGAAGAAATATTTAACTGTGTGAACACCTGCAGATCCCAGATCCCTCAGAGATCTGCTGCAACAAGCACCTTAGCAACACAGCATGCAGTATTTTCTTGCCATGAAAACAGCAACCCAAAATGGTAAAAAAAAAAAGAAATTACATTGAGTAAGTCTGAAGAAAAAATAAGGGTTCATAGTCACCAGCAGGATGCTAGCAGGGTCACAGTGCTCTCACTATTTAAAGCAAATAAACAACAAAAACAAAGGGCAGTGGAAGAAATGGAAACAGTAAGGGGAAGAACTAGTCTGTGTCACATAAGCTGAAATCTTGGGAGAAAAAGGAATCAATGTGTAAAGCTTCTGGAAGGTTCAATAGCAACTGGTGCCAATGCACAGGATTTCAGCTGAACAGGTGGATTTTGTTTAATCTTTGGGATTTTTACCCCCCTCTGGTTAAATGTAGTAAATTACTCCAAAAAGCCTAGGAGTTTGCTGTGAGGAGGTGAAGAGTCAGATGAAATCCCCAGTTAACACCCATTTGGGGGCAAATGAAAATAATGCTTCAGGATGAGGGAATGGAGGACAAAAAGAGCAGGCTCCTTTCTCCACACCACAAATTCTTCCCAGCACTCTGATTTCTCAGCCTTTAAAAGACACAGGCATCATGAAGAGGAATAATTTCACTCCAAATCTGCACAGCTGCTCCAATGCAGGGCTCCTTTCTGTCTGGATCTTACCTCCAGAGATCTGTCCCAGTTGGCCATGACCCTCTGGAGACAGCCCTTTCCATTCTGATTTGTACTTCACTCAGCACAATAAAGGCAGAAGAAGGGTGCTGGATGTTTGTTGGGATCCAACACCTCCCCCAGCTAACTCTATGTCCAAGCTGCCACCAGACAACATTGCTGTTGCCATATTTCCCTTTATTTTGAGTCACCACAGACAACTGCTCAGAAATTCAGAAAAATGGGCTCTGATGCTGAGCTGCCACATCAGACAGAGTGAAAACCCACGCTTCTGTAGAATAAAGAAGGCAATGTATCATAGCTTGGCTGTGTTACATCCAAAAATCCCTTTGATTTTAGCTAAACCAATAACAGACAATTTTTTTCCCCTGCTACTTTGCTCCTGTAGACAGCTCTTGCCTGGACAAAAGAAATTATAGTCTTAGAGACTGGTATTTTAAAAAGGAGTGAGGCCCTTCACTGAATGAATTCTGAAAAGTTCTATTTTCAAAGATGTCCAAATGATTGGAAAATGGTCCAGCCAGGGAAGGTTTCTTACACAAAGAAGTTTGACTCTTGGGGAATGTTGCTTGTACCTGTGGTGGTGAGGTTTAAGCATAAACCTGAGCTCAACTACACAAGTTCTTAACTTCACAAGTTCCCCACAAGTTGAGGAGTCATATGCTTCATTAAGAATTGATAGCAAATCAAAACTTTTGGTTTTCTCTAAAAAAGAAACAAACACTGACACTCTTCCAAAGGTGTTAATGGGAAGGTTGCAAGATCAAGTACTTAAGGGTTGATAAACAACCTACATCAATTTCTTTGGCTTCATTTAGTGAGGAACTGCTGAAAGGAAAGGTTGCACTGTGGGCTGCTTTAGATCTCTAGGTTTGAGTGGGTTCAGCCATTTGCATCTCCCTGAATGATGTTTGGCCTGATAAATGAGGGGTAGAACTGCTAATATCCTGTTCTCTTCCACATTCTCTCACAAACCCATCTCAGAAATTGCCAGTACCTCTGTTGGCTGATTCATCTGTATTACAGTCCTCTAACATACATAACTGGGCACTTTTTAAAAAATGTCTGGGGTTTTTTTAAGTGCCTAAGGGAAATTTCTTTATTAAAGGAAGTTTTCTTTTTAGAAAGAAAACTTCCTATTAATATAATAATGTGTTATTCAAGAAAAAACATTCCGTTATCTTACAAAATCTTATCACTGTTTGATTCAAGTAGTTATTTTGTGTTTTCTGTAGAAATAATGCTCAGCTGAAGAGCTCTCCTTGTCCTCCAAAGCATCAAGTCCTGAAGCAAAGCCTGTCAGTCTGTGCTGGTTTCACATTGTTCACTCACAGCCCTGACACACTCCATGTGGAGTCAATTTTGATACAAGCCATATAGAATTTAAATACTGAGGTAACATCCAGTGCTGTCATTCCTCCCTGCAACTAAATGTCAGCAAGAAATAGAATCTAAAATTGGTTTGTAACTATGGCAACTAATGAGCCATTCTGACTTGGAGTCCCCAGATCCAACATGTGACCATCAAGGGATTCATTCCAGTTTGAAGATGCTGCTTCTCAGAGAAGAAAATCTGCTGCTGCTTGTGCCAACATTTGTGTGAGAGCCACCAGCCAGGCTGGAGAGCTGGAGCAGGCTCAGGCAAACAACTGGGAGAAAAGCAGCTTCCTTCTGAAACTGGAAGGAAAAACAGACACCACCTTCTGTGGATGCTAAACACTCTGGGTCAAGGTAGAACCCTGCAGAAAGCACAAACTGTCCGAGCTGACAATGATGTTTGTAATCACAGCACAGGGGAACCAAGGGCAGGCTCTGTGATGAGAAGTAATGGGTGCCTTGAGGCTTTGGATTTTCATTTCAATTTCAATAGGCATTTGGGATCACACAGCTCCAAACTGAACTCCATTAATTCTGACAAGGGGAGGTCATTTCATCTGCCATCACCACATCCTCCTTCTCAGAAGCTGTTCTGAAAGAGTTGTTTAAAGAAACTCTCCTAAACATACATTAAAAGTTATGCCTATAGCTAAAAAGTTCTCCACTCTTTACCAGGGAACAAGGCATTTATTCCCTTTCATATCTCTGCCAGATGACCAGGTGATCCTTTTTAGTGCCATGGCAGTTGAGTGAAGAGAGTTCCACCAGAAGGAGATGAAGTCTCTACCAGGAGGGCAGATGAGGTGTCTCATGCACAGGTTTCTCCTAAATTTTTTCTCCTAAGTTTTTTCTCCTAAATTTTAATGCAATTAAGATTTAAAATGAAGGGTCACTATTTCCTTCCATTACATTCAGAGGTTTATTTAGGTAGCATGTGTATGTTCTAGAAATGCACTACAGCCCAGATCAGAAGAAAGGATGTTAGGTGCTAGTCAATTCTTCAAACAAACAAACAAACAAACCTGAGTTCTTACTAGTTTTCTTTGAAGATGTAAAACCTAACAAACCACAAAATACCTTCACTAAAATATTTCGTCTACCCATGTAAACAGCACTTAGCATTGGTTTGAATATTGGTTTTCCTGGCTGCGTAAGAAAAAAGACACCATAAATTACAGCTTTTTACTGTAGAAAACACAAATGTTGTTGTCTTGTAAAATGAGCTACATTTCATACAGTGACAAAATAATTAACCCCTTTGAAACTTAGAAGCTGTTAGCCAGTTTTCTATTCATAAGGAAAACATAGCTATGGGAAAAAATCTATAGCTCAGGAAAAATAAGGAAAGAGAAGAAAAGCAAGGAAAAAATGGGATTGGGTCCTTTTCTCATCCATCATGGATCACCACTGATCCATCTAGAGGCACAAGGTCACCACCATCAACTAAGGTCTCGTAAGAAACATCCAGTGTGACATCCCAGGTGCATTCAGGAAAAGCTGACAGTAAATGTTAATGACAAACAGGTGTGCCAAGGATGTGAGAAAAGACAAAGCACCGGATGTTTCACACTTTCTCAAATTAATTTTTATCTAATTAATTCATCTTCATCAGGGCCAGCTTAGCAGAAGCAGCAGAGAAAATTAATATCCTAGGGAACTACAAAACAAAAAAAGCTGTAAACCCTACTAGGAAGCATCATGTCTTCAGTAGTTTACGGGTATTCCAAGAAAAAAAAAAAAGGGGGATAGAGGGGAAAAACAAAAACGAAAACTTGCAAAGAGCAAGTATGACAATGTTTCATGGGATCTGGAGAAACAGTTGAAGCAGTAAAGGGGAAGGACAAAACCCAACAAATGAGCCGCACACAAAATGCCCATGGACTGCTGAGGATACAAGAAATGGGTTTCAAGTGGTGCCTGCGTGGGTGTGGCAGTGGGAGTGAGCACAACGAACCCTTCTCACCGTTCCTTTTCCTCCCCTCGTCTTTTGCCGCTTTCTGCGGTGCCATCACTTTCTGCAGGGAGCTCCGGCCGGAGCTGGGCTTTCCCGACCCATTGCTGAGGATGGAGCCGTTCTGGCTCGGGGAGCGGCTGCAAGTAACCATAGCAACAAGGCAGGACGTGAGTTCTCCCTCCTCAACCTCGTTTCAAGGTTATTTCATTCGCACGGTTTGCATCACTGAGTTTTCAGGTCTGATTTGGTACCAAAAGGAAACAGAATAGAAACAGCACGCAGCAACACGGTAAAGGTAGGAGCGGAGTGATGGGATGTGAACACGACTTCCCCAATTAGTTCAGGGCTGATGGACATCTTGGTGGCTTGGAATGCAACTGCTCCTCATGCATAAGCCGCACAATGATAAAAGTGCCACCGCCGAGGACAAAAAGTCCCGTTGTCAATTCAGGGTCATTAACCCAGACAAAATAAAGTAGGCCTTTGTTTTAGGATGCATGGCTAAATCGATTCCTTTATTATTCAGCCTGCATTTACAGTCAGCTGTTGTCAGCCACAATGCAAACTACACTCACTCACTTTGCACATAGGCACACACAACTTGATAAGAAATTTCTCCTTTTGGCACATACCCTGGTTTAACCAGCATCCTCATTGGCTGAAACCCCTAAGAAAATGCTTGTTTTAATCAGCCACGGCATATCCTTGTCCTGAAAGTGGTCCCTGCCCAGGGTGAGGAGGGAGGGCAGGGCAGAACCACTGTGCATTCAGTCCCAGCAAGGAGCAGGGACAGAAATGAGCAGCAAGCTCTGGGCTGCATTGGGAGTGAGCTCCCACCACAGCATCTCTGCTTTTTAGGGTGCACAAGTCATTCAAATCCTAATGCACAAGTTGGCAAAAGCAGGCCACTAGTAGACAATAGCACATTTGGTGCTAGTCCACTTCCAGACATAGTCACTTTTTCTTTTTACATGTGCAACTGCCACAAAGGGAATGAAAACTCCCCACAGGACCTGTGTAGTTATTCACAAATCTATCTGCAATCTACCACTGAGTTGTCATGGGCAGTGACAGGGTGATGTAAAGAGGTTACATTAGAGAAAAAAAATGGGCCTAGGCACAGAGGCTTCCATTTACAGAGAAAAAGAATCAAATCAAATTCTATTGCTGTCACAATGGTTTTATAACCAGAAAATAGTACTAAAACAAAACAAATGTCAAAACCATCCTGTAAATCATTGCCAATACTGTATCATCAGCTTGAAACATTCAATTACCTCCAGGTCTGGCCACCCTGCCCGGTGTACATAGAAAGCATTTACTGTGGTCAGAACAGCAAGGGACAAAGATGAGAAAAGCAATTCTTGGAGATTCCCTTTTGCAGATAGCCTAAGTGGAAATATGTATAATTTGAGACAGGCTCTTTCCAGCTACAGGACTCTAGGAGAATTCAGCATGCAACCCCAGTCACTCCAGCCTGAGGGTTTCCTTTGGAAATTCTGTTGAAAATAAGTATTTTTGAGAAGCAGGATTCCTCCCTATAAACCTGTCTGTCACTGCTAAATGGATAATCCCAGCCCAGTAAAAAGGATCCATCCAGGGACAGACCAACACCTGAAGAAAATCTGCTCAACTTGGGAACACAGAAAAGAAGTGAGCATGCATAGCTTGCACAATGATTTCTGTGGTGACACTAATCCAAATATTCATCCTTTTTAAGTGGTCCTCATATTATTAACGGAGAAGTTTCTTTCAGTGATAGCAAAGATACTCTGATCAGTTACCAGCGACTTCATGGCTGTCTGGTTTGAATTGACCTTTCCAGGCTGTAAAGTACCCTGAATGAAAGAGCAAATACATAAAGGGCAAGAAATATTTCTTCATCTTCAGCAACCATTAAATTCCATTTCCAGACACAGCTCCTGGGAATCAAAAATACTGAAATTCTACATGTTCTTACTTACTCAAGTAATCACCCTGAAGGAGGGAAAACTAACTCTTAGTTATTTGCTTAGAAGGGCACCATGGTTCAGCACATTTTATAATGAGAACAACTTTCCTAGATCAAGTTTGCTTATCAGCATTTGTTTAAAATGGTGCAGATTAGGTGGGGGATTTCTGCGCTCACTCAAAGGACTGAGTGAAGTGTTTAATCACTTTGGTTAGAGGATTAATTAACAGGGCTGGTTTACTTTTTTTTGTGTGTGTGTTTACACATGGCTTTGGAGAGGCTTCAAAACATTTTAAAGTACAATTCCTGCAAAGACTTGACCTGCCCAGCACCAGCAACCACTGCAGGTGTCACGGTCATCTTCCAGTTGACATTTCTTCAAAGGATGGAAGGCTCTGAAAGGGACAGGTGCTGTTTGGTTCACATACACCTAACCCTCATATTGCAATAACTTGTAGCCTGGAAAACACCTCACTAGCATTAAATGACAGAATAACAGTTTACATCCAATTGCAGCTGGCTCACTCCTCTCTGCTGGTACACCCTGCAGACAGCTCTTCCCACATTCCAGGTGATTTACTGTACAGCCAAAGGAATATGATAAACCAGGCATCAGCTCAGGATCATTCTGTCTGTTTTTCTGCAGGGAAAACCTCAGCTGATGACCACTGGGGATGTCTACCCACCCCTGCTGTCCTCCAGCCCCACACCTGCTGGCTGACACCTTCCCCCTCCAGCATGTCCCTGTCACAGTGTGCAGCAATACTGCACTGAGTATTCCAAGCTTTCCCATTATTCCAAAGGGGGAAATATTGGCCAAGATGAGGTGACTCAGCTAGGAAGGCTTGGTTTTCTCTAGAATTTCTCTGCATTAGTCAGCTGCTTTTCTTGTATGTTATCAAATCCCTTCAAGAGGCCAGGCCCGTGGAATGCCTGTGAGCTACACAACAACAGTTACCTCTATTCAGGCTGTTTGCCTAACAAGTTTGTTTTCCTCTCTTCCCTTCAGTATCAGTCCTCAGCTCCACTCTCATTAAATGCCAAGGAGAGTGGATCAAGGAAACACCTGCTTCAAAGCATGCAAAACAGCTGGGATAAAGGGATAATCTGCTTTCCTCGCCTGCAAGGACCGAGACAAGGAACATTCAGGACCGAGACAAGGAACATTCAGCTATTCTGTGGATGGGTGAGGGCAGACATGAGGTAAAAAACTTCCAACAGGAAAGGCAGGAGAGAACAGATTGCTGGAGGAGGTTGTGATCATCCCACCAGTGGAAGACTTTAAAATAAGGTAGAAAAAGTTGATTTAAGGGGGTGTTGGACCCTGCAGCAGAGAAGAGGAGCCAAATAGCTCCCTGGGGATCTTGAATCCATGATCCTACAAGCCTACAGACTTCATATGAAGAGAGTGCAAACCTGGGACACTTCACCCTAGACACTGACATTATCAAGTCTATTCTTACACTTCTGAAGTTTTGTCCTGCTGTAGATGCTTTGGATCTAGAGGTCTTCCATAATTTAGTGGGTGGTTGGGGTTTCCCCTTCTGCTGGTGAAGGCATTGGATCCAATTCTAAAGTGGAAGAGCCTGCCAGTGGAGTGACAGCAATTTACAGTGGTTGAGGACCAAACCTCTCAGCAACCAGCAGCACATATCTGATTTAACCCCTGTGTGGAAAGGCACCGGCTGCCAGCCCATACCTTTTCCTTGTTTCGTTGGATTTGGCAGTTTTGATGGTGCTCCCATCCTGGGTCGTTTCCCTCTCCTGGGAGGCAGGAGCATCTCTGACTGGAAGGGGAAGGATGACAGTCTCCTGAGTCACAGGTAAAACCTCATCCTCTGCTCCCTGCTGGCCCAAGTGTTGCTTGGCATAGTCAAAGCCTTGTACTGGCTGCAAAAAACAGGGGAAACAACAGAAATTTCCAGCGTGTATTACATTTAATATAAATTTTCAAATTCAATGTAAAATTTTTCACTACTCCTTAACTTTTTAAATTACATAAGTGACAGGTAAAAATACATAGATTACAATGTGAATACCCAACAGGAAACCAATTTTCTGATGAGATCTCCATTCCACACATTTAAAACATGATTAGTTAGTATGAAATTGACCTTGGCTAACCTTTCTTACCCTGCTGTAACACCCCCAGAAATTACTTCGACAGACAGTGGGAGAACAAGGATGTGGAAGAAAAAATTAGGAGTAAAAAAAAAAAAAAAACCTACAGAAAACTTTCTTTGACAAAACCCTTGTGCTTCCAAAGAGGGTGGGAGTAATTTATTCCCAGTCAAGCCAAAGTAAAAAAGGCACACATCAGAAAGTTTCATGGGCAACATTTTCCAGAAAATAATCTTTTTCAGATCAGTGAAATTAGATTTCCCCTGGCTTGCCAGTTGCCTACTGGGAAGGATATTACTGACTTCACTTGTTTCTCTTGGGAAGTGGCATTTCACCAGAGCCTTGCAGCAAGGCAGTTCCTGCCCAGCAGAACTAACACATGCCTTCTGGGCAAAGCAGCCAAGAAAAGGTGGATTCTCTCAATGGAAAAATTAAACATTTAGACAAAACTTGACTTTCCAAACTTCATTTTCAGTTAGATGGAAAATAAAATGGGAAAAAAAAAATTTAAAAAAAAAAAAAAAAAAACAACAAACCAGCAGCAACAACAAAACCAACCCACATTATCTGTTGGAAAAAAAATATGAAAAATAAATCACTCAAAGAAATTCACATCCACCTCTGGAAAATGTGTTCTTGTTACACTAAATAAAACTAACTTACCAAAAATGGGAAGGTTGCTCTTCCTGAAGTAAAAAGACTATTGACAAAATGCTAAGAGAGGCCCACAAAACACTTCAAAGCTGAGAAAGTGGAGGTTTTAAACCTCACACATGCTTTGGAATTAGTTCATGACTGATTACTCCAGGTTCCTGTCGCACCATCATTGAATATTTTAGTTCCAAAAGAAAACCAGCATGAGAAAAAATATTGCTGTTGGCACAGAAAAAGGACAAGCTCTGAAAAGCATTTTCTCTTGTTGTATCCCTTAATAAATCTGAGCTGCAGCTCAAAATTCTGATACATTTTGCAGGTGATCTCAGTCTGAAAAGAATGGAGCTGGTTTTCACTTTTTAAAACCTAAAAAATGCTTTTTCTTTGTGTGGACCTGCATGGCATTCCCAAACTCCTGCTCAGACTGAGGCTAATGGTTCCTAATGTGTTTCCATCCTTCAGCATTCCTCTGATAAGAAGCTTCAGTGCATTAAGGAGTGGGCTAATGCTGATAAGGGAGAGCAGACAACTCCACAAATCACCCCCATGGAACTTGCAATATATCAGAGAAATGCTAATTCACCATCACCCCTCCATGGCAAGCAGGGTATCACAAAACAGCCGCCAGCAAATGAAGGAAGGGAAGCAGAAGCTGTGTGAAGGACAGTTAGAAAGAAATTCTGCACAACATCCTACATAATAATATTGTTAATTAAAATATTATTTTTCAACCTCATTATAAATAATAAGTCTCAGTTAAGGCCCCCCCCTAGATATTCTGAAAAAAGGTAACAAGAGATAAGAAGTGATTAAATCAGTTATTTCTCCCTCCATGCCTTTGAAAGAGTCAAATAGTCTCAACTTCATCTCTTATTAAAAAAAAAAAAAAAAAAAAAAAAAAAAAAAAAAAAAAAACCAAAAAAACACCTCTCCAAACAAAAAACAAACCAAACCAGAAACTGCAGGACATTGAGAAATACTAAAGAATTCTGCAGTGTCCCAGCTCAGATCTGCCACAGGAAGAAAATGAAGGATTATTTTAATCATCAGAGTTCTACTTACCACCATGTCCAGTAACAAACTACAATAAAAGGAGAGCTGAGAAAGTCATCCTCATCAGCAGCAGACATATTGCATTAAATAAAATTTGTTCTTGGATCCCTGCTCTGTAAAAGCCCACAGGAGCAGATGGTTCTGCCACCCCTGGAGGGAGCTGGCAAGGCTAAATCACGACCAGGCACAGCTGAAGTACTGCAAATGTAGATGTCCAATACATCCAAAATACTGACAAAGACTGAAGGACTGAGATTCTAATATTGCTTTTGAAATAATAAATGGATAGAGAGAGACCGCTAGATTACACTGCCTGGGAAAGGGCAGACTGAATACCAGTTGTTTCTGGGACTCTTTTTCCTTGTAATGATCGTGAAAAAGACACTAAAGATGTTTAAAAAAAGGAAGGAAAGGAGGAAGGAAGGAAGTGAGGGAGGGAGAGGACGGGAGGAAGGGAGGAAGGAAGAAAGAAAGAGAGAGGGAGAAAGAGAGAGGGAGAAAGAGAGATCAGCCCCTCCCCTCTATTGGTATACCCAGGTACAGTCTGACTGACTTTTTCTTCTGCCCTTTATCAAACTGGTAAGGCTTGTTTTCCCACAGCCTGCAGAGCTTGCTTTTGCTTGTGGGTCTTAGACTACAGATCTTATCTCTCTTTACCTGCAAATTTATTCTTTCATGATCTTAAAAAAAAAAAAAAAAAAAAAAAAGTGAGGGGACAAATGAGATTCTAGACTTTACAAAACAAGCTGTGAATTAGAAAGCAAGGAAGACAAAAGTTAACATTCATCCAAAACCTCAAAGCAAAAACAGTTGCTTAAGACAAAAACAGCATTGAAATAAAAACATTAAAATAAAATCCCATCAGAATTTCACCAATTTCAATTTATACTTCTTTCATCTTACAGCTAGAGAGAAAATTGGAAAAAGTTGTATTTTTCAATCTTCCTTTTCCCTGCAACTGCATCCAGATGTCCCTAACTGCTGAGGCAATTCAGAACAGCACCACAATTCCCAGGAGAGCTCCTATAAACTACGCTGCGTCCGAGAGGTCATTCTGCAAACTTCATTTATTTACCCTTCAGCGTGCCACAACACAGAAGCCACGCCTTCATTCCCAGGCTCCGGCAGCAGCCCCGCAGCTCCGCTCGGTGCCCTCATCCCCTCCCGCTGCCGCACACGGGTGTTTAAAGGGAAATGTGTCGCTACCCTGGGCGCTGTCCCGCCGCAGGATGCGGGGATGTGGCAGCTGCGCTCCGCCAGGACCCGCAGCCTCCCTCCCCTCTCCCTCCCTCCCGCAGGACTGCAGTACCGAGCGGCTCTGCCCTGCCGGTCCCCTTGGAGCAGGGCTGCTGGAGCCAGCGCACGCACCTGGCATCCCAGCGGGCAGGTGGTACATCGGATCCTCCTCTGCTCCCCGCGCGGCTTGCTGGCTGCTCAAAAGGAGTCACAAAACTGCTCCGGTGATTCTACAGCGAATCTCGGATGCACGGAGGCAAAATACCAAAACGGCTGCTTAAACTACAAATCACTCCACTGTGACTCCACTTCGAGCAGAGTCAGCATTAATCAGCAGTCTCGGGCACTTTCCTCAGCCATGAAATACAACAGACTCATTTTAAATGTGACATGCATATGCGCTCATTTGTACTCCCAAACTGAAACGCATGAAATATGGCAATTGTAGTTCAAGCAATTACCACTAGCCCTAACACTGGAATTAAAACTAAAACAAACTCTTCTTTTCAAAATTACCTTCTTCCATTATCTTCTCAAAATATGTTTCTTAGCCTTATTTTAATTAAAGATGCTGAAATCGGGAATGACCAAACCAGTCCATTCCCAGTCCCACTGCAGGACTTATCTTCCACAGTGCATATACCAGCATTAACTCTAAACTAGACCTGGCAGAACGTTTCTGATGGAGCCATCATCGTGAAACTAAATGGAAAGCAATTTAGCTTTCATTAAGAAATGCACCACTTTTCAGATAATGAATTAAATTAAACTTTATGGAGTCTCAAAATAAACCGGAAAGGGGAAATGCACTCTGGAAGGGGACCTTCTGCACTCCAGCTGCAACGAGAACAAACCTGCAGGAAAAGCTGGAACACAAACCTGCAGGAAAAGGATGTTCAGTGTGGGTGCTGGGAGCTCAGCACCAATTGTTTCGTTCCAGCAATTACAGATCCAGCTCCCATCTGATGCCAGTGTAACCTGGCTGAACAGGCTTTAACCTGAGTGTGTATCTCACAGCCTAATTAAATCTGATTTCTCAGGAACAGTAAAAATCCAATTTTTTCTTTCTTTTTGGAAGGAAAACAATGGATTGAAATATGAAAATACTTTCAAGTTTTTTCTGTGCTATAATTTCAACCAGCAGTAGGTTGTTTCACTGGTTTTTTTTTACATAGCAACTTTCTTTGGCTGGTAAGCATCCCATATTGATGGGCAGTTCAAAACAATGTACAAGGTTTATCTCATTTTTTTTTCCTTTAGCTGGGACCATGATTACACATAAAACCAATCAAATGGTGCATAGCATTGGCAACAGCCCCTAATAAAGCATAATTTGTATTTTAGGGGCTTCAATGGGGCATCTAATAGCACTGCAGTGATAGTAATTCCTGTCTGTGTTTGTGATATTGTGTGTTGCACTTTTGCAGATCTAGTCTTCACACTGGATGGATAATAGTGGATAAATAGATGAGCACACTGGAACCAAAATGGAAATGTCTTTTCTGCATCATTTTTGATACAAATGTCTGGTTTCCAACTGGCACCAGCTGCACCCATCTGCAACGAACCTAAGATAAGGAGAAAAGAGCTGTCAAATGCCTCATGCCTTCCTTCAACTCTTCTTCCAATTTACATTCTTCAGCAGAAGCAACAGAGCTGAAATCTCAATAATCCTGCTGTCTGTAGCATTAAGAAACCAAAGAAAAAATTCATCATCTCAATCCCATGCCAGCAGAGAAGAACAAAGCCAGCTAAAAGGGCAAAGGAACAGTCTGACTTACACACAGCCTCCATAAGCTAAAAACTCCTATCTTTGGGTGGACCTGATCAAGAACCATTGAAAGCAACATTGAGAGGGCAGATTTTTTCACTATGGAGATAAAACAGACTTTTTTTTTCCTGTCAGAGGATCAAACTGTAAGTGCATTTGATTTGGGGAAAAAAATTATTGTAATTGATATGGATTAGTAAATTTAAGAAAACCATAATGGCTTGAACCTGACCAGCAATATACATAAATTAGAAAGTCCAAAACACATAAAAGAATAATAGCAGTAGGAGAAAAAAAAATTCAAGGAGTGTCTATTATGGATTTTATGGAGTCTCAAAATAAACCAGAAAAGGGAAATGTTCTGGAAGGGCACCTTCTAGCAATTTGGGAGGAGAACTTTGGTTAGGACCAGGTTTGAATTGCTACCAAACTTCAGACATTCCCACCTTCAGCAGGCAGGAACAGCTCAGGCCACAGTGTTTGAGGTCCTACGGGAGATGTGCCGATCCCAGCTGTGAGTACCAACCCTTTCCATTCCAAATGTCCTTCAGCTGCATCTATCCAAGAGTCACAGCCTCAGCAGGCAAATGGACCCTTGGATGTGGGGCTGGGTCACTCACCTTGGCTCTCTGAGGCAGGTTCATCATGGTGTCTGGTTTGAAGTCGTTCTTGTTCTTCCTGCACAGCACCGCGGTGATGATGATGATGATGACCGTGACCACCGCGATGGGAGCCAGCACGGCTGCAATGATCCACAGGTTGTTTGGGGGGTTCTTCACCACAGCTGCAGAAAAAGGCAAACCAGCAGTGGTGAGCTTCACTGGGCAAGGCTCCTGTGGCTTCCAGCCTTCAATTGCCTCCATGTAGAAATTAGTATAAAAAGTACCATTAAGTAACCTAGCTTTCTGTACAAGGGAATAGCTCTTCTATTACTTTAGTAGAATAAAAAGGGGAAAATCAGCAACACTGTTGAATTCACAAATCCCTGGGCTCTCTTTTCTTAGTTTTGTGTTACCTGGTTATATTAAAAAGCAGACATCCACTTCAAAGTCAAGACAGATACCATGTAAGATATCACTCCTATGGTTCATTCACACAACAAATAAACATATAAAAGGTGCAAATAATGCATCCTTAACTATTTTTCAAACACAAGCCCAGCTTAGAGCAAAGTAGCATAGTGTGTGGGTTAAAAGAACGCACATGGAATCCATACATGGTGTCAAAGACTGACTGGCTCAGCAGGAGCAAACTGGCAGAGCATTTTAAAAAACAAGAAAACTAGCTGGAATAATTACTTTCAATATCAATAAGGCAATAAGAAGATGCTTCTCTTGTGCTCTAAAAATAATTTATCATAGTTAAGGTCAAAAAGAATTCATTACTTCTGAAGGAGTAGAAATAATGAGGTTGGAAAGAGCTACTTGCAGATATATTAATGATGGCACCAGGAAAAGGGTACATTTCAGCAATGCAAAAACATTTTAGACTCCATTTCATCAGAATAATCTCTTAGTTATGAACCTTCAACTTGTTCACACATACGAGATCCTCCTGTGACACATTCCCAGTTCTCTCATTTCATTTCTTTCTGGAAAAACAATCAGACAACCTCTTTATAATGCTGAACTTTGCTGTAGTGAAATATTTAGTGGACTTCCCCATGCTATCCCTGTTTATTTTGCTGTGGCACTGGTTGCTGGCGTGGGCAGGCAATTGTGAGAACACCAGCACAAAGCAGTCGTTCCCATTTCCTGGGGGACCGGCACTTTCAAATGTCATTGAGCTTATGAGCTGTCAGAGGCACTCAGCATCTCTCAGGATCAGACTTCAAATGCAAACCAGCTTCTTCGGCAGCAGGCAGTGGGAACTTTACAGTTCTCCAGCTGAAAGCCTGGCTGGAGCCTGAGCCTGTTCTCTTTGTAGATTTGCAACGTTTTGCAAAGCCTGTCAAGTTTGTTGGGTGATGTGGGAACGGCACCATTAGGCTCAGAGCTTGAGCACAAGACTGCAAAAAGGCCAGGTTGGAGACTTTCAAGGTTCAGTTTTCAACAGACTTGCAGAATTCTTAATTATTGACTTTGACATTTAGTTTGGGGATGAAAGGGCTGTGGGGTAGGAAACGGAATCCGAATTTTAGCAAATAACAGAAACTTTAATTATAGACTGCTGTTGTGGAAGCAGCAAACAACGGTTGAAAAATTATATTTATGCCTTCAAAGGGATGCAGAGGAAATGATGACCTTATGGCTAATAGGATAGACATTTAGGAGTCCTAATTTACATCTTTAACTCAGTTACCAGACTCCAATGTGACCTAAAATCAACCCATGGTTCATTCAACTCAGTAAGACTTCAGTGGAATTTGAAACAAGCCTTTCATTCTGTTGTAACTCAGTCTCTGGCTCATAAAACAGGAACATCCATTTTTTTGTGTTATTATTCGTCTGTCTCATCTAACCCAGCTGCAAGCTCCCGAGGGTACGTGTCTTTTCTCACAGAATTTGGGACAGAACTTTTCATTCTACTAGAACAGAAATTATAATGAGCAAAAATGAAATCCACACAAAGTATTTTCTGTGGCAATGCAGACTACAAATAACCGTGTCCAAAAGGAAAGAGGTTGTGTTTTTTCCATAATAAGGTAACAAGATGGAATTACTTCCTACATTTCAAATACTCTACCTTCAGAATCTCAGGTACCTCAGGTCACAATTTCAGTTCCTGTCTATTCTATTTTTACAGTGTTCAATGCACACGTGGCTGGTATGAAAATCTACAGATGAATGAGGCTGCCGTATCAGACCATGGAAATACAAAGTTAGATGGTGAGCAGTAGATGCCATAATTGCCTAAATACCCACATAAATATAAATCACATCACTGCACAAAGAGCTAGGAAACTGCTATATCTATATCCTCTTTAGTAAAAAATACATTAAAGAAATATTCTCATGGAAAACAAAATTACTTGGAATTTAAATGCTGGAATTTATGGAATGGAGATCCTTGGGTTCAGCTGAATTAAAGTCAGAAGCAAACCATGATCAAATCAAGGATCAGATACAGGACATGGTGCATTATCTGGGAATTGTATCATATTTCAGTCTCCTTACTCAATCCTATGCTTATGGATGATATATAAATTACTTATTATAGTGGTCCCTTCTTTTCCTGTCACCATGTTACGTAATAATTTCAGTACCACCACTCCTCCAGGCAGATATAATTGCACCAGGGACATCCATTTTATGTGCTTTTCACCAGTAAGGAGATCCAGGGCAGGAGTCCACTACAAAATTTTGATTCCTTCTAAAGAAATACTTTGGCAAGGTGGAGAAATCCAGTTAGCAAAAGGCATGGGTTTGTACACTGCATGAAACATAATTATACATTATGTTAACTTCATGAAAAAACACTCCAAGCTTCACCACAGGTTTATGACCATGGGCAAGTATATAGGAATATCTAAAAAAACCATTTTAAGAAACCTGTGTCCACAATCACTCAGTAACTGATTAAGGTCTTGAAAGAGAAATTTGAAAACATTTCATTTTTCAAGAATGGAGTATTTTTGGCCACATTATTCTGAATGATACTATCATATCTTGAATCTGAAACTGCCCATATGCACAAGTAGCTCTCTTCAACTTCACTTTTCTGATTTGTGTCTAAATAATATCTTCAAAAACCATGTCGTTTTCTTGGTGAAAATTATTATTTAAAAAAATAGTAATCCCTTTGATATTGAAGGAATCTATACTGTTTTGATTAAGTCAAAAATAAGGGGCATCTTAACAGCCATCACATTTTACATTTTTTGGCCAAGTTATGTGAATAGCAACTTTGCCCTAGTCATCATTAGTGTGTGGTGTCATGGTTTTGTCAGCACCAGAATTAATTGTGACTTTCCATAGTGTTCAGTTCATGGAATAAAGCAATGGTTAAGCATGGAATTTTTGAAAGGACTCTTACGATCAGCTTGAACTTGGATGACATAGCCCAGGGTCAAGGCCATCCTCTGCGAGTCAACTGTACTCAGAATTTTGGCAGCTGCCGTGCCTAGCAAAGGCTTCCCATTGTATAAAGTGTAATATGTCAGTTCAGCTGGCTCCTTGGGTCCTGGAATACGTTGAATTTTGACCATCTTTAAGGGAAATAAAATAAATAAAGAACTAAATGAGGAGAGAAAGAGAAATAAGTGGTGTTTGTGTTATACCATTGCAAAACCTGCCAGGAGCTATTTGGAGGCAGTGTCCACAGGGAGCTTCTTCAAGACTACCCACAAGCATAAGCTCCTTGCAAATATCCTCACAGGATCAGAGCTTCTCCCCTTCAGAGCCCAGGCTATTAAATCAGTCAGTCAGAAAAATAACTAAAATTTTTCCTGACAAAAAAATAAACATAATCCTTAGGTAAAACCCTACACTAAGAAAAGCATGCAGTAAAGAGGAAAGGATCAAATTTTTGGACATTACAGTCCTCTGTAAAGGGGGAATTCTTATAATTTGTTCTAATACTGAAAACTCTACTTTACTGGCATATTGCAGTTGAAAAACAGCCTCACATTTTCCTTCTATACTTATTATTTTTTCGTCCCAGGTTGATAACAAAGGAATCATGCTTTTCCCATTTTATTCAGAACACTGGCAGAATTTTTCCATTGTACCTCTACCTTTCCTGAGAGTGGAGAAAGTGTCAAACATTTCTAATGATGAGAAGAAAAAGGAGTTTTGTGATTCTTCTCTATTATGTTGTGGACTAAAATTTTACAAAGGTTCACACTTCTGGCAAGTAAAATGTGTTCCTTCTTTTGAATTCTTTCAGTGAAACAAGACAAAGAATTGTGTGGGCAAATGGGAAATGCTATTACTCAGGTTTATACCTTACAATAAACAATTCTTGAAAAACAATTTAATTTTTTTTTTAAACAACTAATTTTTGAACTTTGAAAAAATCTTTTAATTGCCCACAGCATCATTTGGCTTAATTGGTGAGAAAACAAAACATGATCTGTTCAAAATACTGAATGAAAAATGCTGTAAATAAGAGAAAGATGATTAATAAATTACTCAGGTCTCAAGTCTCTACTTCATAACATGATCTGGGGCCACATGATTTGATGACTAATCCTGTATAAATAAAGGCTGCTTCTTACATTTTTTTCCAACAAAAAGAGAAAAAAAAGAAGTTCAAGCTTTGAGTTACCTAGGAAACTTTTATCCAGAAGAAAAAAATTGGAACTCTTCATTATGCTGAATACACTAAAATATGTACCTTGTATCAATCCTCATAGCAACCAGAGAGAAAATATTTATGAACACTGATTAACTAATGATGATTTCTCAAGGATGACAGGCATGCCAACATGGCTGGCTGCAGCAAAAGGCACCATCAGCACTGCCAGGCATTCTGCCCTCGCTGCTTTGATACCCATGAGAAATACATGAAATTACAGCCTAGAAATTCGGCTAGGCATGTCTTTTACAGGAACTGAAGCAAGACAGATGCAAGCCAAGCACTTTTTTTAACACATTGAGCACCTGCACAGTGTAGCTGCCCACGGTGGTGGCACGTCTGAAGCGCCTTCCCTGCTGGTGGGACATCATGAACAGCGGAGCCAAGCGCTGCTCCATCAGCCTGGCAAAGCTCTGGTTGTTCAGCCCCAGCAAAGCAATATCCACCCCTTGGATGACTGTGGGAACACAGGAAAAACACAGATCAGCACTTCATGTACCCACAGGTGAAGTAACACGTGGTCTGTGGGACAGTTTGGGACAGGGAGGTGCAGACTAACTTGGAGATTAAACACCTGGACACCGTTATCCCCTCTCAGTAATTCCCTGTGGGGATATAACACATTTCTGTTTCAGTCCCTGCACAGCTCATCTCAGATAATATCAATGATGCTTCACAGAGTAAAATCTAATCTCAAAATACCATTTCTAGGCCTTTAGTTTACCAAAATGGCTCAGGGGAACATCTACTCTGTGATCTTCAATGTAAAAATTAGGTTCAAGTCTATTTGAGAGCTGCTGGGCTTAAGCTTATTGCCAGATGCTCCTGTTAACCAGTTTTTATCCTGAGGATTTGAACACTGAAGTTTGGATTTTGTACAGTCTCAAACAAAATATCCTGTTTGAGAGCACTGAAACCTGAATAAACATTTCTGATGTATAAATGAAGGCATCTGAAGTATAAATCAGTGCAAGATTTAAAAGACACTGGATTCTAAAGTTCAAAAAATAATATGACATGCTGATTCAATTCATACATATGTATGGTTTTTTTAGTATTATTTCAAAAAAGTCTTCTGGGACCAACAGGATCTTTTTGAAAACAGAGTTTCCATTGTAATATCAATAATAATCCATCACAGCAAGTGCACAGAGGCAAGAAATGGACTATCAGGTTAACAGGGTCCATACTGGGAGGAGCTGCACCACTCCCTTCAGAAGATCATCATCTCTGCATAAACTTACGTTTTATTTCAAATTTATGAAAAGATGGAACTGGTGCCAAGTCTATTTCATGTCAGAGCACTTTGCTCTTGCCCTCCTGAGCATTAAACAATTCCAGGTACAGACACACCAACTAGAAAGGCTTTGGTATCAATCAAGGAAGTCTGAGGGAAAGGGTCTGTTTCTTGCCCAGTTATCATTTCTGAAGTCAAAATGATTGTGCATGAGAAGGTGGCACATCTTCACATGCACAATCATTTTGACTTCAGAAATTACTTGATAAAAGTAGTATTTTGTGAAATGACTTGATAAAAGAAGTATTTTAAAGCCTAAGACCTTCAAGTAAAAGATGCAAAAAATCCCTGCACCCAGATAGTCAGCAAATCATAACAAAATTCCTTGGTGTAACCTCACCTTTGCTGCTGGGTTATGTCTATGTGTCTCTTTTGATTTCAGATTTAAATCCATGTCCCAGGGTATAAAATATAAATAAATAAAAGGTCTATTTGTGTCTCAAAACTCTCAGAAGATAATGCTGCTCTCAGAATTGTTTCAACCAAAGTGCTATAAATTCTGAGGTGGGTGTTGGTGCTGGAGATGTCACTGTTGAAGATGATCTATCACTTATGCCACAGAGTGACCATAAGTGCATTTGCCCAGCTGAAGGCAGGTTCAATGGGCAGCCACTTATTTCTGTGTAAAATAACTGCACTGCTGTGTTCATATAAATTAGCACTAAAAATTATTACCTGGAGTGCCTGGAGGAGGGAAGGACATTAGAAAGTACCTGTTATCACCCAGTAGTCTCTAGTTGACTCCGAGACATCAAGGTTTGGATACTCCAAAGCTTTAAAAATAGAAGATTAAATTATGTCATAATAGTCCAACATCCTACACACTATGCATCCCAAAACTGGCTACCCTGACAACAGTGAAAATTGAACTATGGCCCAAGAGGAGATCTAGAGCATAATTTTCAGGGTTACAATTTCTTTTCTGTCTGAGAAAGAACACCAAGTGTAAACAGAAGAAGCACTGCCATACAAAGTAGAACATATATCTCCTGTGCTGAAATACTGGCTGGGACAGAGTCTGAGATGAAGCCCAGTAATGCCCAGAACCAAGAAGGATAGGTAATAGGTGTTGTATTCATCTCTGCTGCTTTCTCCCCTGCAGAAAACCAGATGAGATTCCATGATGAGTCTGTGATTAATCCTTATGAAACCCAGAATATAGTTTCAGCCTAAAATAACATGAAAACATACCAGGATCAGACTCCACATGTACTGCAAACAAGACTAACAAAGCTGTGAGCACACCTTGGAGTGTGGTGCTCTCTCACTGCACACCATTTAAGGCATTACTACCATATGTGTCTACATCTGTGAGAAACTGATATTTGCTGTTGTGATGCCTTTTGTTAGCTCCTCCATCTCCAAAGTGCACTAGGCTGTAAAGCTCAATATGCTGCTAATTCATTCCACAGCTCAGCGTTTGTTCAATTGATGAATACTGGGAACTTAATTCAGAAAACATCCATGCTCTGCACGTTGATAGGCTGCTACTGAGTCACCTTGATTTTTAAACCCCGAAGTGGCTGAGAATAGTAAACATTGTAAAGCATTTGATTACACACAGTAGCTGCTTTTGAGGAGGATTTCACAGCGTGCCCTGAGCTGTGCATTTCCAGGACAGACTGCAAAGGCTCTGGAGGAGCCACTGGAGCCTACTGGGAAATAACATGCTTGGAGAACAACCTCAATATTTGTTTGATAAACTGAGACAACTACCCTGCCACATGAATAAGCATCAAACACTCTTCAAAGGAAACATTTTTCAGACACGCTCTCGGTCTGGAGCCGTAAACACTGCGCGTGCATTAAGTTCATGAGTTTGCAGTACAGCTGCTGCACTGGGAATAAAACCAAGAGCTCCAAAATGAAATATAAGCCATTAGCTGTTAAAGAAACACTAGCTAAAGACTTTATCAGGTCTGTTCATCATGTGTGGGGATCAGCAGACAACTGCAGTACCACACAAGACTTGCTGTGTGACAAATGGATTGCACAGCTCCTGACTACCAAGAATATGTTTGTATTGCCTTTGTGAGAAGCACCACAATCCTCCTCCTATGCAACAGGCCTATTTTGGAGGCCAAACACTTGAACTGAGCACAGCCAGCACCAAAACTTCCTCCAGCTCTCTCCTTGCACTCCTGGATGGCCCATGAAGACATGTCCTGAGCACCAGCCTTCAAAAAGGAGCCTGTCCCCATTGAGGAATGGGGGACATCCCTTCTAGGTCCATGACCACACCCTTTACCAACAGCCTCTCTCCTTCTGCCTCTCCTTGCCTGTGGAAAGACTTTATGAAAACACAAACCCACTGCTGGAACTTTGGATGCTGAGAATTTTAGACTTTCTGTGCTGACTGATCCCCAGGAGAGCACTGTGTTTGACCTGAGGCTGTGGAGAAGGCTTCCAAATTTGAATGATAGAACTGGGATTATGGGTGTGTAGTTTGATTAGAAGTGTGTAATATCATGTGGTGAAAAACAAAGAGTTCAAGGTTTTAGAAGATGGCATGTGTCTCTTACCCCGTGATGCAAACTCAGATTCAAAAGTGTACCAACACAGTGCAAGAACTTATAGGGCAGTTGGACCTATTTGTTTGCAAATATTGTAATTTGATAGGTAATGCCTCAAGAAAGACATACAAACCTCCTTTCCCAAAGATTTGCACAGCCACCTAAGTTAGCTGTGATTCCTGGCTGCCTCACAGCAGAGAGAAACCACTTATTTCACAGAAAGCTCATCCTGCAAGTCACTGGTGAACTGCACCACATAATTTCTCTGCTGTTGGGCTGTTTGCAAACAAAATGGACTGACAAAAAAAAAAACAAAGTAATTTGTGTTTTCCTGAGTGCTCACTTTCCAACAGTCTGCTTCTGCATGTACCCAGCATGTCTCTTCTCACTCCCAGCAAACAGAGTCTGCAGCAAGCTTAATTTCACACATCGCATTAACAAGCAGATTAAACAGAAATCCCCATAATCAAGTGTCTTGTCCCTTTAATCATTTTAAAGAAATCAGCAGGCAGAGTCAGAGAGTACATGCACCACATGGGCTGCCCACACGATTGTCTCCAGCTCTCTGTACCTCAGAGCCTTCATAGCAACTGGAACACAAGAAAACTATTGATGCCAAAGTGCTCAGACCATGTGTAAACTGAGGATGCAGTTCTCAGCAAATGCACCAACAGCTTTTTAAAACAGAAGCACAGGTGGAGCTCACCCCACTACCCAAACACACACTCCCAGCCTGATCCCAGCCCTGGAGCAACCACCAGGGCTGAGGATTCCCCTGAAGCAAAGGGCTATGCTGAAGCTAAAGCTCATTCAGTGCTGTGCTAAACACTCCTGAAATTAAGACTTTTGTGCTTTGCTTTTCACAAAATTACAATTTTATTTTGTTTGTAACCTAGCACAGGAATTTTTTTTTTTTATTAAAGACAGAATATATATGTTTTTTCCTTAGTTTTTTGCCAGTGCTGCTAGCAGCCAAAATAAACACTGAACCCGGGGGAAAAAAATAATAATCTAATTCCCCCCCTCCTTTTTTAAACAAAATACAGTTTAAAAAGTTAACAGAAAAACTACCTGCAATCCCTGAGCTTGACAACAAAGCCAAATTCTGGTGCTGGCTAATCTGGATGGTGGGAAGCACATACTTACATTCAGCAATGGTGAGAGGTGGGTAGGTGAGGTAGAAACCCACCAGCTCAGCTGACAACTGATTAAGAAGGTTGCTGGAAATAGTGCCATTTAGAGTTGTGCTTTGATTTTTCACTACATAAAACAGAGTGACAGCTTGGGAGACATTGGAGGTGTTCAAAATCTGAAACAGAGACAAAAAATAATGTGTTGCTGCGGTTCAGCTCATAAAAAAAACAAAAACAAACCACCAAGGCAATGCAAAGAAACTGGGGAAATGTTAACCTGAAGAATGGATTAGGTACATCTCATCCAACTTTACTTGTATGATACTTTAATCCCTGCTTTGGCATTTTCAGGGTTCCTGGAGGACAGCAGCAGGCAGAAAAGGACTGAAAATGCTTTCCCCTGTTTATACCAGGGAATGTGGGATGAGGGAGATGATGCTTATCAGAAAAACCATCCAGTGCTTGATACAGACAAATTGTGCTGTTTATCTTGCTGTCTTTGCTGTCTTGCTGTTTATAGACCTACACATTTTCCATATGAAATTAAGGGATATCATGTCTTTCTGTTCCTAACATCATATGAAACTCTGTACTCCTCTCCACTCTCAGCTCAGGGCCAGTCTCTTGCTGAGCCCAAATCTGATTACAATGTTTTAAGAACCAATTCTATTCAGCAAGTACTGGATGAGATTCTCAAACAACAGGAACAAAACCCACATATTTTCTTAAAAATCTAATGCCCATGGGCAAGAGGAATGGAGTTAGTTGGCTACTGATAGGTAGGCCCAAAAGCATTAATGGATGTTATTTAAATACCCCATTTTTATGGCTTGGATCACCAAGTTAAAAGAAAAACCATGATGCAAAAAGAAGCCTCAGAAGAGCCCAAGGTCAGACCAAAAGTCTGCCTAGCCAATGTCCACCTACAAATGGCTGGAGCAGAGCGTTGGAGAATTAGCACAGCACAAGAGGAATAAATGGCTCTCAATGGTGTAAGTTTATCTCACAGCTGTGTCAAATCATATGCCTGGGTTTAAAAAGGGTTGATAACTTTTTATTCTATATCTTTGGCCAAATGTTTTTTGTAATTTCCATATTTTTCCTCCAGTTACATCAACTCCAAGTGGCCACTCCTGATTCACTACTGGCTGGAGAGCCATGGCCAATTTCATTTCTCCTTGCATGGAAGATGCTTCATGCCTTTTTACCCACCTTCCCTCTACTCTCCTAGGGCAGCAATACCTTTTCTGAACAGGCTCTGTCTGCTCCAGAACTGTTCCCCAGTTTTCAATTAATCTAAAGCCCCCATACAGTGTTTTGTTGCAGGGACTCAGTCTTTTGCATGATACTGGAAGAACTTCAAAAAAATTTATCATGAAGATCACGCCCTTGAGCCTCTTACTTCCCAGCCTAAATGTAGCCTCCAGGACCTCCATCCCATCTCTCCTTAAATTGGCAATACCCACAAAAACAGCCACTACCTTCTCCTAGGGCTCTTTCCAAAATTGCTTAGGTGCTTTGTGAGATCTCCACAAAACTACTTCCACCACAAGCAAATTAGGCACCATGAAGTTCCCTTCAATGCCAGCTGTTGAAAAACTTGATAATCACTGTACCTACTGTGGTAGGCCATCTCTTGCCCTGTGCTTTGCTGCCTCTCTGAGCTCCACCAGTTTGAGCACAAGCTCACAAGAAACAGCACCAAAATAATTAGCAGAGCACTGATGGCAATATTTTCTCCTTCTGAGGAGCACAATCCATACACAGAATTTTATCAAAAATCAAAAACATGTAATATTGCCCAGAAGATAATTTCTCTAGTCTTGAAGTGTGGCATAGAATGTTAGAGTGTTGGCCCACTATACATATAAAGGTGTGTAAAAATTTGTGGTGAATTTGTGCCTGTGAGTATGAAACTGAAAAGCATACCAAGAGAAAGAAATCTATTCCATTATTTCAGATCTCAAAAACAACTGTGCCTAGCACCATCTTTATACCTGCATAGCCTCACTGAAAGCAACTAATGTGTCAGAATAACATGTTCAGGAAAAACATACATTTGGAAGACTGTGTTTTTATACTTGGAATGTTATATGGCTGAAGTGCAAGCAATAAAACTCCAATTCATGAAAAGAAACAGCCTTCTATAAATCATGCATTTATAAGCTTTCCTGCAATCCATAAATGATCTTATTGCTGATGAAAACATAAACTTCCTTCCACAGTGGCTGGCAAAGGTACTGTGCTGGAATAAAAACATACACATGGCAAAGAATAACCAGGAGGGGTTGGCAACAGGCAAAGTACACAACACTGTACCTGAACAGTTAAGTTGTTGCTGGTGTTTAGGACCTTTCTTTCAGCATCCTGAAATGCTCTCTGGAGCCGCTGTTCCATGGTCTGAACAAATTTGCATGACTGAATATTGTCAGTTTGACCCACAAACTGCAGCTCTGGAAAAAAGGAAGGCATTAGCATGTGGACAAAGTATTCTCGTTGCAGCACCAAGAACAAAATGATCAATTTACACATTAAGCAGGTGAAGATAATGCCACTTCAGGAACTGCACTAAATTAGGCTTAATTAAGACAAAATGTAAGAATTAAATTGCATTATTAGAGCTGATACTCTCCACAAACAAATGGAGATTGCTTCTGCAATGATATATAAGATAGTAAGGCCTGTTCGCTGTGCATATACTTGCTCAGAGCCAGGCAGTAGGCAAAGTCATTCTAAAAATCAAGTTATAATCTTAAATCTTGCAGGTCATTGAAAAATATATTTCAGGACCAAATAAATTTGGTCTTGAAAAATATAATCAATCATAGTATTGATTCTCATTCTGTTTTATTTTCACTCTAGAAAAAATGTACTTGTAACTGCCATAAGTAGGTGTATACAAACATGTAAGAACTATTTTTTATCATTTAATATATAATTTCAGAGCACTCTGCCCTCTCCTAATCTTATAGTGCCCCACAATTACTCAGCACTGCCACATCCCCTTGATGCACTTTTGGGACTACCTAAAAACAGAGGCCAGACAAAATTAAGGGGAAAAAATGCATTTCTATTTATTGAAGGGCCTTCAGGTACATTTCAGGCAGACAAAACCCCCCTCAGGGTTTGGACTACACCCAAAAAAATGGATGACAGGTCTTGGGTTTCATTCTTTTATAAACTTGGTCGCTTTGCTTATTGGGGGTTAATCTTCCAATTACAGCTTCAGGTAATAAAGTCATTTACCCCCAGTTTGCTGCCCCCAGCTCATTTTTGTTTACATCTCTTGGGGCCTGAGACAATGAGGTGTCCTTGATTCCCAGGCCTGGAGAGGAATTGTTCTGCCTGACCAAACTGGGAGAACAGCAGCTAACACTCTATATGGAGTTTAGAGTTACACACTAAAGAATTGCAGGATTACAAATATATGAACAATATAAAAGCTTCACCCACAGCCCTGGCAGCAGAGCCAAGCGCAGGGGTGTCCTTGATTCCCAGGCCTGGAGAGGAATTGCTCTGCTTGACCAAACTGGGAGAACAGCAGCTAACACTTTTATACAGAGTTCAAAGTTACACACTAAAGAATTGCAGGATTACAAATATATGAAAAATATAAAAGCTAAACCCCTAAGGCACCACCCTCACAGAAGCACCCACAGCCCTGGCAGCAGAGCCGAGCGCAGGGGTGTCCTTGATTCCCAGGCCTGGAGAGGAATCGCTCTGCTTGACCAAACTGGGAGAACAGCAGCTAACACTTTTATACAGAGTTCAGAGTTACACACTAAAGAATTGCAGGGTTACAAATATATGAAAAATACAAAAGCTAAACCCCAAGGCATCACCCTCACAGCAGTGCCCTGGCAGCAGAGCCGAGCCCAGGGGTGCCCACAGGACGCCTGAGCCCACAGCAGAGCCTGTCCTGCCCCTGCCCCACCGCCCCAGAGAGGGCCCCACGGCCGCACACCCGGCCCAGGCAGGGACCCCTGGCTCACCTGTCTTCAGCTGGAAGTGGTAGGCGGGCGGGGGCTGCCAGGGCAGCGCCAGGGCCACCAGGGCCTGCAGGTGCGGCACGTGCTGCTTCATGTCGGCCGTGGCGTTGCCCAGGCCGTAGGCCAGCAGCTTCTCGGCGACGGCAGCTGGCGTGAAAACCAGCCTGCCCCGCGTGACGTAGTAACCCACGGTCAGGTTGCTCGACTGCTCCAAGATTTCAACCTAAAACACACAGGGCAGCGTGGTTTATTTAATTATATTTTTTTTATTATTTTGCTCGCGGTTTTTGGAAACTCAGGGCACTGGGAATATTTCTGGGGTGTCCTGACTCCCAGGGGAGCACTGACTTTGACCCTCGTGCATGGAGAAAGTTTCCCACACTTCAAGATAGGCCAGAATCCACAAAAGTGTGAAATAGATTATAAGGAGTAGTGATAAATAGATTATAAGGTGTATCACTTGGTGAGAAATTGAGGTTTTGGTATTTTTAGTATGTTGTGGATGGAAGCAAGATGGCGGGCACCGGGCATTGTCCTGGGTTTCTTCTTCATGCTTCTTCTTCTTCATGGCTTTGGGTGGCATTTTGTAATTGGGCAGGAAAGCCTGCATTGCAGCTCTTTGGGATCAGTTATTGGGTTAAAGGGGGAAATAATCTAGGTGTCAGCTCTTAATTGGATAGTTTAGTCTTAAAAGACCTTGGAACAAGAGATAGTTAGCCATTTTGTGCCTTGCTAATGAAAAAGCTGCCGAACTCATGGTTGTGAGACTGTTTACTGATAAGAAATAATAAACTTGAGTCCAGACATGAACTATTGTCTCAAGTGCCTTCACTCCAGACACAAAGAAACCAAGAGCAGTTCAGATGCTGTTTGCGGATGTGACAGCCTGGTGAGAGAGTGAGAAAACTAGGTAAGTTTTCCCAGAATCAGCCTGGGAGACTTTAGGGAGTTGAAGATAAAAAATGATATCCAATTATTAAAAACAACCGTCAGGTGTTGTTTTCCTAATGTCTATTTTCTTGTTATACTCATAAGATTGTTTATTAATGGGTGTCTTGTTAATTAGCCAGTCAGGTGAAATGCATTGATTGAATGACCAATCAGGTCCACCTGTATCAGAAGAGCGTATAAAAGAGCATATAAAAGAGGTAAAGATGGGTGCTTTACGCCACTCAGCCTTCTGATGACTCTGTGTCGTTTCTTGCTAAACAGTGACAGCTGTTTGATGGGGTTTCTCACCCTTAACACGTGTTCCTTGCAGGGTTTTTATCCTGCAATCCCCAATAAACCCTGTGGGATCAGTTAGTGTCATATCAGATGTGGTGTGGATGCTGAGAACTGGTCAGAGAAGAAAGTCAGATAAACTTGCCCAGAAATTGCTCTTGGAAGTTTTGGGAAAGTTCAGAGAAGGAATTAAAACAATTCTTAATCTTTGCAGCTGGTGTAACTTTCTTGTAAGATATTTACAAGAGGGTGGTGTGCCTAATTAGCCAATGGGGTGAGGGATGTTGATTGAGGACCAATCAAGTCCACCTGTATTGTAACTGTCTATAAAAACTGTGTGGTTTTTAATAAAACATCATTTTGCCTTCTGAGACTTTGGAGTCCATGTGTCATCTTATTCATCCATCCTCAGTACAATAGCGACAGGCATGGAATTAGCAGAGCTGCTCAGAGAGTTTTAGGCTCAGCCCATGCAGCATAGGCTCCAAATTAAAGGAGTGCAGAGCTGCTACCACAGCTGCAAAGCTCCAGGTTAGCCTGGGCCTTCATCCATGCACAGATACAGGGACATTTTACACCTACATGGAAAAACACAGAGAGCTTCTGGCTCCTACTCTGTGCCTGAAGTTCAGTGGCTTTTTGAAAGACAAAAGTTTCCAATATTTGATTGGGCTGTCTCTTCTCTCCTGTTCTCCTGTACTGTCCCAGATGGTTAAGTCTATGAGCGGATTTGTATGAGTGGAAATGCCAAACCACAAGAATGGACACGCTGTGAGTCAAAACTCAAACCGTGAGCTGAGTTTTACTTCAAAATTCAGTATTTTCCAAAAAGTTTCAGCCCTGGAACTGGTCCTCCTCATTAAGTTTTGGCTGGTTAACTCTGTTAGAAGAAGGCAGCTTCTCTCAATTTGTAAAAAGGTAGGGGACTAAACCTGGCAGTTTTTATTGCTGCTGCCAAGGAGCACACAATTCCCAAAGCAAGTGACATCCTCCACACTTACAGCAATAAAGCATGAGACTGAAGCCAACTTGATAACCTCTGTTTTGAGAAAAATTACTTTCTTCCTTCCCAGAGGCTTGGACCCCACACAAACCCCAGCCTGAGTGCAGAGGAAGCTGTGTCCCAAGGAAAAGGGCCCTAGCAGCCCACCCGATCCTGCTCCCACACACAGCAGTGCAGAGGTTCATGCAATTTAGCTGCAAAGTGATGAACACATCACCTCCATTTATTTTCTATAAAATAAAAATGCCTTCTCCCTGCTTGGGATTCTTGTTCCTGTGAAATTGCACCTGTCAGCTACTGGGTTTTCAGAGCAGGGAGTGGACTGACAGCAGTGACATCCCATTTACCAGCCATACTCTTGCCATTGATGCAGGCTGAGCACAGCAGCACCTGGCTGCCCCTGAGCAGAAGTCATACTGAGTTGCAGGGGGAAGAGGAAACTGCTGTGAGTAGTCATTTCCCAGAGCACACTAAAAAGAAGTTTGCATTTCTCTCTTCTTCTTCATCAAATAAACTGCTAAAAGCTTTGGAATATTCCCTATATTTTTAGAGACCAGAGTGGGTGCCACCTCTGCCTGCTCTCCATAGGAAAATCTCAGAGCTCCCCTCCAAGAGGCTTCCTGCATCCAGGGACACCGCTGGAGCTGCAGGCAGCTGTGGTTCTTTGGTGGGAGAGCTGTTTTGGTGAAATCAAGCAGGGAAAGCCAAGCACGCTTACCTGAGCACTGACATTCTGGTTGAAAGCTTGTCTCAGCACTTGGTTGAGGCCTTTTCTCACACTCTCCCTGAAGGCATTGCTGATCATCATCCTCCTTGTGTTCAGAAACAGAACTGTGGAGCAACAAAAGCCACAGGGTGGGTTGAGACATCGCCATGCTCTTGTTTGCTTTCTTTAATTGTTTCATATTGGGCTGGCTGTGCAGGGATCATCAAAGCAGCTTGGATTAGCAGCAGCTCCAAAGACAAGAACTGCAGGGGCTCAGCAGCTCCTGAGTTCCCTATTCATCCCATGGCAATAGCCCATTGTTTCCATCTTTCCAGAGCAAGGTCTAACAAATGCAATTTCATTAGCAGCAACAACGAGTCTTTGCCATGCTGCCTCTCCAAGGAGGCATGAGGCCACTCACTGCCTGAGGACAGACTGGCACAGCATTCCCAGGGGACTGAGCCAGAGCTGCACAGGCAGGCTTCACGTCTTCATGGCCACAGTTACATAAAATAAATCTGCTGCCCCACTGCTGCAATTATTTTCTATTTAGAAAGCATCTGTATGCTTTCTTTAATAAACCTATGACTATCTTCTTATTTTTCTCTTATAATTTTCAGGAAGAGATTTTTAGCTGTGCTTGAGTACTTTCAATCATATACTGTACACAGGCTACTTTTATCTTTAGAAAGAGCTGTTGTACTCATCATGCTACTGATGGGGATATTTAGCAGCTAACCAACACATATTAGGTCCAAAAGCTGCTTATTTCACTGTGCATCATGCAAGGTCACAAACTCTTTTCTGCACCTATTCTTTGCTGAGATCTCCCAGACACACACATCTTCTGGTGCTGTGCTGCCACAAGGAGTCCATGAGAAGCCTGGGCAAGGTACCTCTCCAGGCCCCTTTAGTTCAAAGTTCTTACAGTTAAGGAGAAGCTGCCCATGAAAAAAACAGCCAGAGCCAGAGGTGGCACTGTTCAAAAAATTCTCCCATTTTGAAGTGTGCAACTCTAAATGCTAAACATAATTTTCAAATGGATCTGTACGGATAGAATAAGGTGTTCGTACTAGAACAGAATTAGGTTTTTGTGCATAAACAGGGCTGAGGACTAAGGCAGGTCACTGTGCTGTCCTCTCCAGTAGCACAGACTCCTCACTGCAAAGCAGGCACCAAACCATCCCGGCTTACAGGGCTGTCCCTCCACACAGGTGGTCCTGCAGTGACCCCTGAACTCCACAGCACCTGATCTCATCACTTCATTTGACACATTCGTGTCAAAACCCCAGCCACAAGTAAAGCCAACGCCATTTCCAACTAACAGCCCTGCCCGTACCCATCTGGTTCGTCAGCGCAGCAGATCAACCACTAGTGCCCCACACTCCTGGACACTGGGGTGTGTTTCTCACACCTCACAGACACAGGGGAGCCCTTCAGCAGAGGCAGAAGCTGCACGTACCTGTTTTCACCATCATGTTGGCAGAGAGCCGGCAATCCAGGGAGGGAGCTGCCGTCATGTTAGCGAAAGCGGCTGCTGCCGTGGTGCCAGGAGGAGCAGGGCTGAGTTCCACGGCAGGAGGGGGAAGCCTAGTTGTTTTCGCTGATGCTGTAATAGATGTCAAAGCTGCTGTCATTGTCAGTGGGGATGGGGTTGGCCTTTTGGTGATGTCTGAGCTCGGGAACTTCTGGGTGTCAGTTACTGTTGTTTCTATCTGCCTTGGTACGTGGGCTGTGGGTGCGAGTGTGGAAGCTGTGGCCGTGCTGCTCTTGGGGGTTATGAGCAGAGCTGGCGTGTCCAGAGGTGAGGCAGTCGTGTTTCTTGTTGCAAAAGGAAAATCTGCCTGCGTTCCTACTGAGCTCAGATCCGGTGCCAGTTTTGTGGCAGTGTTATTTTTTGTTAGTGTCAGTATCGGTGTGCTTAAAGCCATCACGGATGGCAAAGGGGTGTTTTCAGTGCCTAGAGAAAAGAAGGAAGAAGCTGGCACTGGTGAAGCTGGAGATGATTTTCTTGTTAGTGGTTTTGCTTCTGAAGTTTCTACTGTAGGTATTGCACCAGAAGATACTCCAGATAACACTGCAAGAACAGAATGGGTAAAGTTGGTTGTTGACAAAAAAGGAGACTCTATCTGTGTTGGTGATGCATGGACAGAAGTTATGATGACTTGACTGCAGAGCACTGGTGGTAGGGGTTTGCAATGGGATGCCCTTGGCAGCTTTATTAGATATGTTACTGAGAGCTAGACTATGACTTGTAGCACTTGTGTCCCACTCCTCCTCACTCAATGTGGTTGGGTATTTATCAGCCATAAACAAATAACCAGAGGACTCAACTGGTTGTCTGCAAATTCTGGAAAATTCCCAGAACCAGTGTCTTCTCAGGTAAAACTATTCAAGAGAGTTGAGAGCTGAGCCTTCTTAACCAGAAGGCTTGGTGACAGGGAAGGGGGACTGGGCTGGCAGTGTGCTAAGGGTGACACTGCTTCTGTTTGGGGCTGAAGTAGTCAAGCTGTTGTGGGAACTCAGCACATCGCTCCTGATGTCCAGAGCTACCGAGAGAACCCTTGGGGGGCTCAGGAGCCTTGGAATGTTGCCAAAAGTACCTGGTGGCTTGATTTTGACCCTTCAAGAGATGTACTACCTGTATATGGGGATATGAGAATCACTGGGGTTTAAAGGATATAGAAATAGTATAATTACAGGGCAAAACACAGATTTTAAGATTTTGGTACAGGGGGGTTGTAAAGACAAGATGGAGGGAGTTGGGGCCTGCCTCGTGGCTCCTTTTCCTTCTTCATGTCTTCCATTTTCTGTGTGATGCAGATATTTTTTGATAGGTTCTTAGTGAAGGTACACTTGGTAATAAAAATGATAAGTACTGGGGACAAAAGATAAATATGGTTTACGTAGTCTTTGTTATAAAAGGCTGCAACCGCCCTGTGGGCAGTCAGAGTGCCTTTGGCTGCCTTGCTGGCCAGACCACGGCTGGGCAAAAGAAAAACTTTGTAGATAAGAAACAATAAACAACCTTGAAGACCGAACCTGAGAGTCCAGCCTCGTCCTTTGAAGCCCGATAGGAGCGAACCCATCTCACCCTTGTCTGGGCAGAGACAAACAACAGCCGGCCCGGACAGCTGTCAGTGAGCTGAAAAACCAACACCGCTGCTGTGCCTAATGTTTTGATCAGTAATCTTTCCAGCATCACTTGTCTGGGATTCTAGAAAGCTAGGGAGAGCACCTGCAGCATTAACAGGAGGCACATGTAAATGGTACTTTCTCATGTATACTGATAGAAACCTCTCCAACATGGAAGAAATCAGCAATGTTTTCAGCCGTGTTTCCATGCTTCTTTTGCAGAGAGTCAGGCATTGTCAATGCAGTAGAAATGGATGAATACTGAACAGGAGATGTTTTCAGTGCAAGAGCATCTACATCAAATTCTGAAAAGCTATTCTTTTCAGGAAAGGGTAAATTTGAAATGTTTTGACTATAGGATGTATATGTATAGTTTGCTGAAGATGTGGAGAAGAGAGGCTGCTGATTTGTATTAGTTCTGAGTGTGGTGCATAGCACTCATCTTCCAATGGAAATGTACTTGGAGCAACTTCCCTTTTATCCATTTGGACTGAAGTTTTTACCAAAGGAATACTAATGCCAGCTGCAGACAGCAATGCTTTATTGGTCCACGTAGAAGCTGAAGTTACAACTTCAGGAAGGCTGACAGGATCTAAATTGCTTTCAGAGTCTGCATTCAAAATCCTGGAAGAGCCACAACTGTGGCTGCCCATCACTGTTGTCATGGAAACAAGTGATGGCAGTATACCCCACGCTGGAGGCATGACAGCGGCAAGTGGTTTTTTATTAACCGAATGCAAAGCCTGACCAGAGGTTAAATGATTTAAAGCTCTTGGAGATGAATATTCTGCATGTGGGGTCACAAGAATGGGCACTCTCATCTTTCTGTCTTCGTTTGCAGTTACATCTGAACTTTCTGCATGTCCAGGTGGAAGATGTGCAGTCACAAAAGCAGTAGTGGCAGAAGTATTTGTGGCAGCAGGTTCAGCTTTGGAAAGGCATACAGTGGAAGTAATTAAATGACACCGCAGCTAGATCAAGAGTCATCATGGCCATCTCCAAAACAGTGTCTAGTATCCTTGATCCTGTGAGGAGTGTACAGGTTTGGATACCTGGAGAAACTTTGGGAAGCTGAGCTCCATAATGCAGAACATTATTAGCATTAAAGTTCACGGACATCTCGGCTGTCACTCCTCTTGTGAAAGGCTGTTGAGCTGTCCTTGCCACAGGAAAGCCACCAGGATGTGGGAGAGCAGGGCCAAAGCAGCTGAGAGTCTCATGCTATTTGCCTGCTAAGTTCCATCAGTCCAATTTCTGCAAAGTTCTGATTCAGAGGCAGCAGCAGGAGGGATCTGCAGCCAGTCCTGGTTGGCTGCTGCCACCCTGGGACTGGCTGTGCGTGCCTCCCCAGTAAACACCTCGTTTGTCTCCATTAGCAAGGGAGACCTTGGGCTTGTTGGAGAGGAGTGTGCTGCATTTCTAAAGAGAAAATCTGTTTTGCTTCTAAATTCTCCTACTGGCAGCGCTGCACTGCGAGCGTGCTTTGCATCTGGAAATAGTGATATTGGCAGTGAAAGGGAGGACGTGCTCTGTGCTGAGCTGGAGACCTCAGCCGAGCTCTTGGAGGCTTGGATGACATGAAAGGTGCAGGGTGAGAGACTGTAGTGGAATTAGTCAGTGCTGTGAAAGACTGAGGGTGACTCATTGGCGGTGTTAGATGTGGAGTACCCGCAGCGCAGAAGACTGATGTAGCAACAGCTGCTTTATCCTGAAAAACTGATGATGATAGAAGAGGGGTACCACTAATTCTGCCAGTCAATGCTGCCCTAAAAGGCCCCAGTAGAAGAGACATTTTACATACTCTCACCAAGGAACCATGACAAACTTTTGGAAATTAGACATTTTACATACTCTCATCAAGGAACTGTGACAAACTTTTGGAAATTACTGTCAGGGAAGACTGACGCATTTTTGACCCAGGAATATCAGAATATACAGATGACAAAGAGGTCCTTTCCAAAGGAAACCCTTTTCCCACTAACTCTGTGAAATGCACTGCTGTTGATCCAATGAAAAGCATGGCCCCCATAAACAAGTTGGGACCCCTTCTGTGATTCACCACACTGGAATGCACCATGCTTAGAGCACTATTCCTGCTTTCACTAACCTGTGAGCTAGCTGAATCTGTGCTGGAGAAACCTTCAGGATCTGCAGACAAAGGCACTTGGATGGGCAGTACAGCTGGTTTAGAAAAGTTAATGGCATGAGGTGACTGGATTACCAATGAGGAGAATGATGGTGATGGAACAGCAGCAAGCATGTCTGATCCTGACGTGCTTTCTCTGGAAATGGAGGGTGTTTTCTAATGGCACTGGCTGGGATGGCACAGCTGTACTCAAATGTGTCACTGGTGGTGAGGTGGGCAGTGTGGCAAACACACCAAGCTGAGGCAAACCTGTTAGAGCAGCTGTGTCATCTGCATCTTGAGACGACGGCCTCAGAGGCGACTCGGCCGAGACCTCAGCGGGTTCCTGGGGCGCACTGCTCCCACTGCCCTGGTACAGGGAGGGTGACAGGTGCATCTGATCCAAAGTCCTGGCACGGGCACCAGTCAGCGTTGTTCTGATCATCTGAAGCAAGTCTGCATTCTCCAAAGTCTGTCCCAGAGAAAGATCAGCTACTGAGGGGGTCTTGGTTTCTGTGGAAGGCCGTGTTGGTGATAGTATAGATCTCCAGTTAGGAAAAGATCCTGTAGAAGGAGCATCATTGACATGCTGTTGCCTGACACCTGTAAAATAATAAGTAAAATGAGTAAATGAAGAGTTGTTACCTTGTTGCTACAAATCCCAACACAAAATGAATTAACTCTGGTAGAACAAGTGATTTTTTTGTTGTTGTTGTTTTCAGAGTGCATAAAAACTCAGAGAAAGTTTACAAAAAAAAAAAGCCACAAACATGAAAGCCAGTGAGAGGTTCAACACAACAGACTTTAAACCCCTCAACTTTTCATCTGACAGAACAATAAGGAAAGCTGCCTTGGCCATGCTATTCCAAAATCCTACTTTTACCAGGGATGTCTCAACATACTAAAAGACACATCCTTAAGCCTGGGACAATTCTCGAGGTTATCATGAGTCACCCTGTGCCAAAATACTGTGTGAGAAGATGGGTTTAGAAACAGTGCAGAAAGGGAATGGGTTTTGACAAGCAAGCTTCACTGCCTTGGCATGCAGTCTGACATGGGAATAGAGTCAGCACTGGCTGTGTTCCTGTAGGATGCATCTGGAGGTGCTCATCCTGCCAGCTCTAATAACGCGCGCAATTACAGGCACAAAAGGAAGAAAATACAACAGGGATGAACGAGAGGAGAGGGGGGCAAGATCCAAAACAAATTAGGGCATTAAACACTTTTTTTGACATGTGCAGATGCTCAACACATCATTTCAAACACCAGTTTACTCTGCGTTCAACACTATAATGTTCCTAGGCTTTGTTTTCCTGAAATGACTACAGTTATCCTAAAATCACAGAATGGAAACACTCACATTTGTACTAATTCAAAGATTAAGATTCACTCAAGGGTAAAATTTAAGGTGGTGGGGTTTCTTTTTCCCTTCCCCCACGTCAAGACAACAGATCAAACCTCAGTCCTGGCAATTGGTACCGTGCCAATCTCTGTCCCCTTGCATAGCCAAGCAGAGGGAAACATGGCTCTCCAGCTGCAGCACATCTGGATCAGACACAAGGGATGCCAACCTCCTCCAAAGCCCCATGAATAACTCAACAAAATGGTATGGAAAAGCAAGCAGCTCAAATCTTGAGACACATAAAGTGGGCTGGACACTGGCTCCAGCCACCCATGAACCTGAGGGTCAGCAGAGCCAACAGCACCAACTGGGATCAGCCCACGTGGACAGGAGCCAGCAGCAGGAGACCTTACAGCACAAGGGAGGAGAATGGGTCATGCTACACCTATTTAAAGCTAAGTTTCTTTCTTTCTACAGTTTTTTCCCTCCTAATTTTTTACACCACCATCCTCCACATGCACAGCCACAGCAGATTAGACATCTCATTCAGGCTCCTGTGTGCCTTCCACAGGAATGTGCTGGAATTGTGTTCAGCGCTTTCTCTCTCAAAAAAAAACAAAAACAAAAACAAACAAAAAAAAAAAACAAACACACACAAAAAAAAAAGAGGAAAAAAAAGAAAAAGAAAGAAAACCCAAAACAATGCAATATCTCCCATTTTATCCCTGTATTTAGGAGTTTTATTAAGCCATAGTGAAAAACAGCCATTACTATTGCCTTCACTGAGATGCAAGAACAATTATAGTCTCCAGAAGCAATTTGGTTTAGGGAAGCAGCTGCAGGATGGGCAACAGAACAGAGCTCTGCCCTCCAAGCAACCAAAGTCCTCAGACCTTCCACTTGACACAGGTTAACTTGTACACAAGTGTTCTGGAGAAAAGCAAAGGGAGGCAGGCACAGGGCTACACATGGCAAGGAAAGACAAGCAGGGGAACGGGGAGCCCAGTCCACTTTTATGGAGCTACTCCAGAAGGTCAGCAGGCTAGACAGGAGGCTGCAGAGTCCACCAGAGAACTTGACCCACCAGGAGAGGTTTGCAGCACAGAAGGGACACTTTTGTACTTGGGCCTTGGCTGCTGATGTGTCATCAGAGGACTGGAGACTGTGTGGCTTGGTTTCTGATACTCTCCGTGCTCCACCCTATACTGGAAGGCACATTGTGTTCTAGACTCTGTTTTGGTGGCTTTTGCTTCCTTGTGAGCCTGGCAGACTTTTAACAGAAGGTAGGAAAGAAGATGAGATGAATTTTTTTCAGTGAGAATGGATTCAAACATGTGCCTGAAATTAAGAACTAGCTGAAGTGCTTTGCAAAATCAGACTTTAGACAACCTGCAGCTTAAATATCTCGGCTGGTGAACTCATCATTACTCAGCCTGTTGCACCCTGACTGTCTTGTTTCAGCAGAACTGAAAAATGACTGCAAAGCCTTCATGTGGGATTTCTTTTAGCACTTAGTCCTAGAACTAATCTAGCACAAGTCCTAAAGGGGACTTGAGCAAGTCAATGTTTTCTACTTTTCCAAAACAGCAAAACCTGTCAGCATCAATCCTCTCACAGACCGCACCATTCTTCACACATTTCTTCACACATTGGTTTAATGAGAATGATTACAAGCAGAGAGACAACATAAACCTGGAAAAAGCATTGATGTTACCTCACATTGACAAGAAGTCAAGAAAAGTTCAAATATTGCAAAGAAGATAAAACACTGAATAAAAATATCCTCTAGCCACTTCTTTATTCCAGTCCTTCAGTTCTTGTTCCCTCCATTCCCTACCAACTGCCAGTTTCTCTGTTCATGCCCATTAATGAAATCAAGCTCCCGAGTTACTGAAGCATTAAGAAAATTATACAATATGCTGCAACCTATGTATGATGCTGGCATTCCACTGCAGCAGATTTTCTTTTATTCTATGCCTATGGAAAGATATGGACTGTCAGCATCTGTTTCCAACTGCCATAAATTCAGCATCCTGGTAGGAACCAGACAGACACAATACATGGAGTTTAAACTGAAGGACGTACTCTGTGCTTGAGAACTGTTAGGATGGCTCCAACCACTACAGCTCCCTACCAAAAACTGTGCAAACCAGGACTGCATCATGGAAAAAAGGGCAGGCAGGAAAACATTTCACTTCTAAATCTATCCACAGCTGGATGAAGGAGGAGACAACCAATTCAAATCAACATGAAAGCCACAATGAGAATTCCCCACAGCATGCATTGTTCACTGAGCCACTGCTGGTACACACCAGTAGCTGCTCCTCCTGCCTCTAGATTAGCTGTTATTCTTTCATATCTCAGCCTACTGATGAACCACCACCTCCAACCATTCCAAAATCCATCCAGCAGTAACCTCATTACAAGGTTACAACCTCAGCCATCACTGATGAGGGACCTTTCACTAGCAATAATGAGGAACATTTCCAATATGCCAGAGCAGGAAGTTAAAAATCAGTCCAGTTCGGAGAAAAACATGTTTTCTACATTTCTGAGCACTTTTGTGTACACCCAAAGGTGTGATAAGGACTCTCACCTCTCCCCTTTAATAAAGTGAGGGTCCCCTTGAGGAAGGTGTAGGATGCCATGAGGGCACCCCTCACCTTCTCTTCATCACCCTTCATCACTCTAACAATGTCCTTCTGCCTCTTCTGAGTCAATACAAAATATCAACTCAAAGGCATCTTCAACAACAGAAGATTGTTGTTGTCTCAACTTTGGTTGCATTACTTACAGATTACTTACTTATCACCTGGATTGATAACTTTTAAAAGTGAAGCTGATAAAGAGCACACTCAGAAATTTTATTGCATGACTGACAAAGACATCTTCCCCATTATATGTCAAGTATGTACCTTTTCAGAACGTTCAGCATACTGAACACAGAATATAAATTTTCCAATCAAGTTGCTTTAATTATTCATTTTTGAGACAAAAAAAAAAAAAAAAGACTGAAAAAATGACAAAAAAAAATTCCTCAACTGCTATTAAGTACTGTAAAGGCTAAATTTTAGGAATAAAACAATACCTATCTAAGACTAGTTGTAGACATATAAAGCACAGCAGAAACCCAAACATAAGCAATCTGGATTTTATACAGCTCTAAATCAATCAGTCCCAAGGGAGAGTAACTCCAAAGATACCTTATAAAAAAATCAGACTGTGAAAAAGACAATTACTTGCAAACAAACACTTCAGCTAAGCCTTTGATAATGTCTCCTAAACATTCTCCTGGGAAAGCTGGCAGGCCATGCCTTGGACACGTGCAAGGTTGAGAACTGGCTGGGCCCAGAGAGTGGTGGGGATGGTGCCACATCTATCTGGAAAAAGGGATCAGTGTTTATTATCTTTAAATAAAAGATTATTTAAAGATAATAAACCAACCTGTTCATTATCTTTATCGATGATCTGGGTGAGGGGATCAAGGGTATTCTTGGGAAGTTCCCAGGCAACATGAAGTTGGGCTGGAGTGTTGAACTGCTGGAGGGTAGGTGGCCCCTGCAGAGGGATCTGGACACACTGGAGGGATGAGATGAGGCCAACAGGATGAGGTTCAGAAAGGTGAAGTTCCAGGTCCTGTGCTTGAGTCACAACGACCCCATGGAGTGCTCCAGGCTGGGAGAGGAGTGACTGGAAAGTGGCCCAGGGAAAAGGAGCTGGGGGTGCTGGTCAACAGCAGCTGAATACAAGCCAGGGTGTGCCCAGGTGGGCAAGGAGACCAACGGCACCTGGTGTGGATCAGAAATATCCAGCAGGAGCAGGGCAGTGGCTGTCCCCCTGTACCTCGAGTGCTGTGTCCAGAGAAGGGCAATAAAACTTGTAAAGGGTCTGAAGGAGCAGCTGAGGAAACTGGAGAAAAGGAGGCTCAGGGGTGACTTTATCACTCCTAGAACTTTCTGACAGGAGGGTGGAGCTAGGTGGGGATCAGCCTCTCCTCCCAGGCAACCGGTGACAGGAGGAGAGGACACAGAATCACAGAATAATGAGGCTGGAAGAGACCTCTAAGATCATCGAGTCCAACCTGTGCCCTAACACCTCAACCAGACCATAGCACCAAGTGCCATGTCCAGGCTTTTTTTAAACACATCCTGAGATGGTGATCCTACCACCTCCCTGGGAACAGCATTCCAGTACCTTATTGTTCTTTCCATGAAAAATTTCTTCCTAATATCCAACCTGTACCTTCTCTGATGTAGCTTGAGACTGTGCCCTCTGGTTCTGTCAGAGACCAACCCCACCTGGCTCCAACCTCCCTTCAGGGAGTTGTTGGGAGCAATAAGGTCACCCCTGAGTCTCCTTTTCTCCAGGCTGAACAGCCCCAGCTCCCTCAGTGATTCCTCACAGGGTTTGTGCTCCCAGCCCCTCTCCAGCCTTGTTACCCTCCTCTGGATGTGCTCAAGCATCTCAACATCCTTCCCAAAATGAGGGTCCCTTCTTAAACTGACATGGCCTCAAGCTGCACCAGGGGAGGTTCAAGTTGGACATCAGCAGGAATTGCTTCACAGAAAGGGTTGTCCAGCACTGGAAGGGGCTGTCCAGGGAGGTGGCAGAGTCCTCATCCCCGGGAGTGTTCAAGAAACGACTCGCTGAGGCACACAGCGCTGTGGTTTAGTTGGCATGGCGATGGTTTGGCCAAAGGTTGGAGCCGATGATCTCAGGGGTCTTTTCCAACCCTCACGATTCTAGGGTTCAAGAAGAAACAACAACCCACCCACAAGTATTGCTGAGAGACCCCTCAGCACTTCACCCCACCCCATCCAGTACCAGATAGGGCTACCACAGGGCTACACCTCCTCTTTAAAACAATGCCACTAACATACCCAAAAAAGCTTTTGTTTTTCTTCTCAAAAGTGCCATGCTTACCACTTATTATTGGTTTACCATAAGATATTGAGTGCCCAAAGGTCACATATGATAAGAAGGGATATGATAAGAAAATTAACAGAATTAACAGAAATTAACAGTAATCTCTGTTACACCACTGAAAAAATGCACACCCTAATCACAGGGTTCTGGAATTTACTTCCATTGAAGAGCATTAAGCCTACACTGTACGATGATAGCACCACTTCAGAGTTTTCCTAATGCTGTCATTTTTTTTCATTATTCATTAAGAGTTTACAGTTGGAGAAACGGCACAAAAATACAGATTTCATGAGCCAAAGGATGTGAAATACACTACCAACGAAAATACAAATGCTCAGCAAAGCATTTATAAAAATAGCTATGTAGCATATCAAAATCTTGCTCACTGTGCAGAATGGCAAAAACTATGCCTTCATCATATGTTATCCCAATTCTACATTGCTGAGATCATTACACCACAACCTATGTATCCCATACATCTCACTTTGGCATCATTCCACAGGCCTTGGCAGCTTAATTACACACTTTTTGCAAAACAATTAACATGTAAGTGTTTTCTAACCCTGACAACAAGCCAACCTACAGGACACCTGCCCTGAGCCCTGGTTCCCCCACAGGCCAAGCCATGCCTGCTCCTCTGGTCAGTGTGCTTTGTGTTCATCCTCCAGGAAATCTGCCTGGAGGGACCACCAGGATAACATGGAAGGGAGAACAAAGGTGGTTGTGGCAGCTGCCAAACCCGCAGCTCCTACAGCAGGAAGGGATGGTGGAGAGAGAGTAAACTGCAAAAGAGTGAAGGTAAAGAAACCAGAAAACTAAATCCTGTTCTTCATGGGTATCTCATTAATATCCATTTTTTTCAGGCAGATTATAGGAAAAGTTAAGTGGTTCAACAGATACCTTCTCACATTGGTTTCAGCTGTAACTTTTCCCAGGTTAGATCTTGACCTTCCAAGCCCAAAATTCTGTCCTGATGGATTTAAACCTAGATTATTTTACCAACAGCTCAGATTGTTTACATCATAGCTGCTGGACCCTGGATGCTGAGAATTTCAGACTTTGTGTTGAAAGGCACCTACCCTGCCTGTTCAAGAGAACACTGCCTTTGACTTGAGGCTGTGGAGAAGGCTTCCAAAACTGAATGATAGAACTGGGATTGTGGGTGTAGAATTTGAATAGAAGTGTGTAATATCACATGGTTTATACATATGTCTTGGAGTTTAAGATTTTAGAATATAGTAATATATAATTTTTAGAGTTTTAGGGTCAATGGAGGTTTTAATCAGTCAATGTCTACAAGAGCCAGACAATAAAAAAGCACCATTACATCCAAAAAGAGCCCTTTTCCCAGTGATCTGAGAAAATTATAACTGAAAACTATTATTAATTTCTTTTTGACAACCAGGAAAAAATACTTTTTCCTGATACCATCAGAATTCTGTTGAGACGAAACAGTTTTACTGTGAGGGGAAATCTCTGTGACAAGGTACCACATTGCACAAGGCTTCCTTCTAAACAAACAAAAGTTTGGACTTCATAACAAGTAATAGAAAAACGTCAGGGCACAGTATTTGGTCATTTCAACTGCACTGCCATGTGTTTTTTCACATGAAAACCAAAACATTTTCTGTTTGGGATGGTGGTGACCTTTCCTTGCCCTCACGGACTGAGTTCCCTTTGGGCCCCAACGCTCCAGCAGCACATCAGGGACAACCTCTTGGCTATCAATTAAAACACAGGGCTGCAAGGAAAATGCACTTTTTGCCAAAAAGCTTTTGGCATGGCCTGCCTGGCTGGCTTGCCCAGCCCAAATGTCAGCTGCAAGGATTTGGGAGCTCCACGACTGTCACCAGCCCTGCCCCAGGAAGCCACAGGCTGCTGTGACTTGTCACAAGTGCCAGCCTGGCCTGGGGCTCCAAAGCGTCCCCTCTGCCACCCAGGAGGCTCTGCTGGGAGGCTTTAATCTGTTCCAGCAGCAGGAGGGAGGTTTTGAGCAGTGCAATGGATCAGCCAGGGTAAGAAAACCACACTCTGGCGGCAGAGGAGACAGCTCAGCCAGCAGTGATCCCAGCAGCATCATCTCTGGCATTCACATGTACTGGAAAAATCCCTTTGCCCAGGATTTTTCTCCTGGGAAGCTGAGAAGCCTCCGAGAAAAAGGAAAACAATAATCATCTGATTTGATTCTCCTGTATTTTGCTCCTTTGGAATGAGTTTGGAGATTGTTTCATTGGATTCTGGTGTGAGTTGTTTTCACTCAGTGGCCAATCAGTGCCAAGCTGTGTCGGGACTCTGGACAGAGTCACAAGTTTTCATTATTATCTTTTTAGCATTCTGTAAGTATCCTGTCTCTATTCCTTAGTATAGTTTAGTATAGCATTCTTTAATATAAAATAGTATCATAAAATAATAAATTAGCCTTCTAAGAACATGGAGTCAGATTCATTCCTTCCTTCCTTCATCTGGGAGCAACCCAAATACAATAATCATCTGCACACTGGATTCAGAGAGATGCTCAGCTGGATCCTGAGGAAATGAGAGTGCAAGGGAGGAGGGTTCATCACCACACCATGCCATGGGATAACTGCACAAAATCACACAGAAACCACAACCTGCAGCAACGCGTTTGAACAACTCAGGCCGCGTTGTGCCCCAGCCAAACCACTTGTAGTTATTCCTATCAGAGGCCTCTGGAATGCAGCAAGGTTACCTAGACATAAATTGTGCTAAATTAAGAAAGAAGAGGCTGAGAAACAGAATGCCAAGACCACAAGAACTGGATAAAAGAGGGCAGTGAAGCACCTGGACTGTAACCAGTCACATACTCTGAGAAGTGCCTGCAGAATCCACGGACAAGACAGAAGCACCAGTCAGGAAATGCGTATGCAGTAGCTGTAGAACGTGTAAATAGTGTAAATAGCATCATGTAAACAATAAATGGTTTCTGCTTAATCATACTGGTTAGTTCTCCAGGAGTCGTGATTCCCTGCAAGAACCTGCTCAGAGGGCTCTGCCCTTGAGCCTGCTGAACACCCCCATGATCATTTCTGCCTGAGCTGATCTGGTTTTTCAAAAGATTGAAGCGAATAAATGACGTACACATTTATGTATTTGTTATTATTTTATGTGTTTGTTATTAATTTAATTAATTTTTTTGTGCTTTTTCAGCAACACTTTCAGGATCAATACCTTTGTGAGCCTGACAGCCTGCTTTAGCTATGCTGCTTACCTATTTATTTGTAAACAGACATTTGCACAAACCTTTGCAAAGGAATTGTGTTTATTCAGGAAAGTTGCTGTAGACGCTGCTAGCATCAGCATTAATGATTTAATGAACAATGTAGCAAAAAAATTCAAGGTCATTTGGGAGCATACCAACAGCAAAGCTGCCAGTTCTCCTGCTTTTACCTTGAGTTTTACAATATTTGAGAGGCTTTTCATGGGAAAAGAAAACACCTAAAAAAAATCTTAAGTAAAATACACTATATTAGTAGTTGATTTTTCATTCTTTACATGAAAATTCTGAATTCTTGAAATTGTGGGGAGAAAAAAAGAATGCTAAATTGTTTTTAAACTATATGATTTTTAAGCATGTGACATTTTCACAGGACTGGTAAAAGTTATTAACGTATTTTAAATTTCCAGAGCTAGGATAGACTAAAAGGACGGCATCAAATTCTCAAAAAGCATGAGAAGAGTATGGGTTGCAAACTCTGATCTTCTTAGGCTCTGAAGTTAGGCAGCAAAATACAGGAAACATGTAGCAGTTTTGCTACTGTCAGTAACTAAGCAGCCAATAATAGTAATAGTAGTACAGGTTTAGTACAGTTTATTATATGCAACAAAAATATGTATTTTCTTAACTAGAAGCTACTCCTTTAATAAATTTTTCAGAATTTAAACTCCCCACTAAAGTCAGCACAGAAGGAGACAGCAGAGAGCTCCTGCTAAAAGCCATTTAGGTTATTCTCCAAAGGAGAAAAAATAAAACTATTGTTTGTAGAACTTTCCTAAAGAAACGACAGCAGCGCTTCCAAAAGGTTGAACTGTGGGCCAAATTACATAATACAAAACATTCTGACATGCTTGTTGAGCAATTGTGAATGTTCCCTTGAGCCAAAAAGCTTTCTGCTCACCAAACCAAGAACATCTTCAAGGGAACATTTGAGGCCACAGCCCAGGAGCAGAGAAGACCCTCTGGACCAGGAGCAGCTCAGCCAACACCTCCCCCAAAAGGGAGATCCAAACTGGGGCTGCAGCAGCAGCAGGAGGCTAAACCAGGACACCAAAACAAGGATGTGCAGGTATATCCATACATTCACATGTGTTCCTCACGGGCCTGGGGTGCCCCAGCTCAGCAGAGAGGGGGTGACAGACAGGCTGGCAGCACCAGCACCTTCAGCCACTGCTGCTGCTAATTGACCTCAAGGGTTAGCACCCTCATCCTTATTAATTTCAACTTATTTCAGAGCTTGGGAGCTTCAGCTTGTGGAGGTAACACTCACACAGACACACACAAGCTCTGTGAGCTTTTCAGCGACTTTTTCAGGCCAAGAGATGGAGGGCAGGCAGGGAGGCTGTGCCTTGGGCAGCCCTGTGCTTGCCCTGGGGGCAGATCCTACTTGGGGTCTGTTCCAGCAAGATAAGCAGGAGAGAAATGAATCCTGCCTTAGGAGAGATGCAGTCTCAGAGGTGCCAAGCTCACAGCATCAACACAAAGACCCAGGTTCCCACCATGTCTTTTGCTGCTTTCCAGCTCTTTCCACTGCCTGTGATGAAGGATAAAGAGGTGAAGACCAGGAAAGAAATTTAGGTCACACACAGAAGTATCCTGCTTTCTCTGTCTACACAGGGTTCAATATTGCCCCACTGATAATGCTTTCAAAGTACAGAAGTCTCTGCCCTTAAAAAAAATATATAAATATTATATTGATTTTTAGATTAGAAAGCTTTTGGGTCCTACTGAAAAGAGGGTGAGAAAAGAGCAAATTACATACCTTTTTTTAAAAAATACAACAAAATAATCAAATGCAAATTCCATTTTCTCTTCCAGATCGACACCAAATAACCAGTGTTTATCCATCCTGGTATACAATGTAATTTCTGAACCCAAAAAAGTGCAGTCTATTGCACAGCCTCAAAAGGGAAAAAGGTTAAAATACTGAATATATGAATGACCTAATAGACAAATATTGAGTTGGAATTTTGGGACATTCTTCTTTGGAGGGGAATCTTCCTTATGGCCATGAATGGGACTACAAACATAAGGTGTTGCTGGGAAAGAGTCCACATAAAATGCATGTTTTTTCTTAGATTAGAAAAACTATTCTGGAGCAGGATAGACAGCACTGAAGGTAAGGGACAGCACAGAAAGTTGCTTTATAAAGCTTTGGGATTTTCCTCTCTCCCCACTTAAAAAGGACAGAAACTAGGGGGAAAGTATCATACACAACATCTTGTTCTTCCTTCCATACAGACTTTTCAAAAATTATTCATTTTAAAGCAACCCCTTTTTTAAAAAAATCTGATTTTTTTTTTTTAGTTCAATATTACCCCGTGACTCCTATCTTTTACAAATGTAGCAAAGGCCCAGACTCAAAAAGGGGAAAACACTCTCATGTGGAGCAAACTTTCAGCTTCCAGGAAGCAGTCAGAGAACATCCTGAGGTCGAGTCAGGATGACAGGCAGCAATTAAATTCTCCTGAACAACAGATCAACCTGCAACTTTGCTATGACCTGCTGTGGGTATTCCACATGAAGTGCAACATCCTTTACACATTAATCAACTATGCATATTCAATTAGCTAATTAATTCTTAAGCTCCTTGTCTGTTCTACAGTAAACAAAGGCTTGGCTCAGGCTAGAAACTATCATGAAGCTGTTTAAAAGTTATTTCTATTTTCTATGACTTTCACTGTGCACAGCCCATTAGTCTTTATTTTCAGGGCCTTTTCTTTGCTGCATAAAAGTGTCAACAGCTCAGGTTTCTAACACTATGTTGCCTCATTCCCTTTTCTCACCTCTTGGAAACAAATGCAAATATTTATCTCTGCTGTCCAAAACAAAAAAAAATCAGCCACACTCACGGACAGAGGGCAAGAGGCTAAAAGCAGCAAGGGAGAGCCCTGTCACTGGTAGCAAAAATGTTAAAAAACTGCCCAGTCAAATCTCACTTTTCAGTCCAAAATCCAGAAGAAACATTGTACAGATGCAAATATTTGAGAATCGCTTCTAAATCTGAAAAAATCAATAGGAGCATTGGCAAGCTGTGGGGTCCCCAAAAACACTGCAGAATTACTTTACCTCCCAGCCCAGCTCCCCTGGGAGCAATGAACACTCAAACTACCACCAGGACAAGGTGCCTGCACCTGCTCCTCACCTATTTCCTGCACAAGTGATGGATCTGTCCTAATCATTTGGGATTTTAACTCCCAGGTAATCCAAGCAGCAATCCCAAAACTCAGGAAGAGCCAAACACAGGGATAAAGCAGGGGGATGCACCCAAAGGCAGCAGCTCTGTGCTTGCATTGGCTGCCTAAGCACAAAAAATGTCACAATTAATCAGTAATGTGGTGTGAAATAGTTGATTCTTCTCTCTGAGATAAAGGCATTAGCGTTTTCTGTCAGATCATTAGACAACATCTTCCCTGTGAAATGACAGGAGCCCTAAAAAAACCATTTAAAAAAGCAGGATCACTGCTACAGGGCCAACAGTATTCTTCTAATTGCTGAAGTCATTTTTAATTGTAAATGGTTAACGATTACCCAGTGACCAGCTGGTTTCTCAAAAATTAGACACAGCCTGGAAGAAAGGGCATTATTAGAAAGAAAAGATGATGCCATTTGCAGATGGTGAAAAGCACTGCACAAGTTGGTGGTTCTCCTAATTTAAATCTCCAAGGTACAGGAGAAAGATTTGAGCCTTTTGAATAGACAGTAAGTAAAAGATTCCCTCTGAAAAGTTCAAAACCAAACCCAATAAGATACATTTTTCCCTCCACAGCAATATGAGTTTCTTGGCTGCCTGCTGCTGTGCTTGCTCATGGGACTCACTTGCTCCACCTCACTGAATGGCAAACACGGCTCTGGTAGGGCAGAAATCAAAAATCTTCCCCTCAGATTCCCAGCTGAACCCCAGGTTTTTAATTTCTAGCTTAACTCAGAACTAAACCCCCCAAAATCCCATCTCTGTGACCCACTTTGGCTACTGCCACAATATTTCTTGTCACTTGATTGCTGCTCTTTTTTGCTAAAGTTTCAGAAGATTCTGTTCTCCAAAAATTTCTGGGAGCTATTTCTAAAAACAGCCTCCAACAAAAGCAGACCCTAATTTCTTTCCAGCCACTCAGTTAATCTTTAGGGACATGCACAGTCACTTCTAACAAAAAGAGAAAGATGATGCCATACTCAGACAGGCTTTTCCTTTGTACACACACTGTGGAAACATTTTGCATTCATGTCAGTAAAACTGAATATCTGGATTTTAAAGCCCTCAGCCTAACCAGGATTTTAGGAGCTTTATTGCTGCACTGTCAAACACATGCACTATATAGTATTTAAGAAGGTTTTCCATTAATCTGCTCTATGCTGGTATTGTTATTTAAATGAGCTCATTCAAATGAGATAGGGATAACCAGGGGAAACTAAAGAACACAGGTTATGTCTTAAAAATGAAATAGATATATGAAGAGAAAAGGCATGGAGGAAGAAGGTGCTAAAACTTTCAGGTAATGCAGCCTTTTTTTACTCATTTTACTCAGTTAAGTGTTTAATCAGTCAAAGGATCAGCATTAAGACCCAAATACCTGATGCTACAAAAAAGCAACCCTGACCATCCAAGGCTTTGCTCCAGAAGGTGAAGGTGAAAGCTCTTCCCATAACCTTCCTGGCATGTGACATACTGCACAAACCAGGGCAGAGCATCAGCAAGTCAGATTTATGGCACTTCAGGCACTCTTTCAACACATGCTCTTCCTCACTGTCGAGATTCACTGGCCTGGATGTCAGGAAAACCTCTTGGGAACGGTGAGTGCAAACACTGAGGTGACACACCACACTCATGGGAAGAAATTTCCACCCAAAGGTTCCTGCCTTTCTGTCATCAATCAGGACACTGGCACAGAAAGCTGGTGACTTCACGGGTGAGCCATGAACTAAAGCTGTGAGTACAGTAAAGAGTGACAGTGTGGATGCAGGACATGAAAAGGTCAGAAAGTGCCCATCACAATTTCACCAGCAGGAAAAAAAAATTATCTAAATTATTTTTTCCAAATATTTATTTGCCTCAGGTGCATCTACCTCGTGATTCTCAAAATTCTCCCAATGAAGGGTGCTGCTTTGACACCTTTTCCTCCTGGGTGCTCTCCTTCCCTGCAAGCCCCAAGAGGAGCATGAGCTGTGGGACCTGCCCTGCTGCCCAGCAGCTCTCACACCACAGCTCTATCTGCATTCCTGTCCTCCTGTCACTCTCCAAGGGTCCCAGGCAGGAGTGTGGACCGTGAGTTTACAAAGAATTAGAGTTCCCTGGGTGGCCACAGGGAAAGTCTGGCTTGCACAGCCAAAGGGGCTGCCTTGAAAGAGCAAAGCAAAGCTGCTGAGGGGTGGGTGGAGGGGGGAAAAGCTGAAAAATCCAGACAGCTTCTGGTTTCACAATTAGCTATGACCAGATCAGAGCTGAGCAGCAGAAGGAAAGCCCAAAATAGCCCAAGATGCTCCTTTGTAGGTCTGTAACATGGTGAACAGCACTCCTGCAGCTCACCCTGCTGGAGGCTCCTCTGGCCCCATGAGGAGAGGGACACACCTTGTCCCTACCTCAACATCAGGTGCTATTCTGAATTACCTGAAGCTGGAGCCAAATGCTTTATTTGCAGGAAAGGGCAGAAATGAGATTGCAAATTCTGGTCATAGCCTAGAGATTTGTCTTGTTGGCTTTCCCATTAATTTCTTTTTCATGGTTTTACCAAAAGCGGTCTGAATCTTAAGAAAAGACTAACAATTAATTTCATTCTTCACTGGCTGCTGCTTTTTCATTAGCAGGTGGTGCCTAAAAGAGTACAAGGAATGTTCCCAGAATTCCAATTAAAAAAACCAAATAACAGCCATTCCCCACAAAGATTTGTCATCTCAGAAGCTGCCAATTCAAAGTCATAAATATGTTTCAGTCACATCCCCCTTCCTGCCAACCACAGGGCACCATATTTCTCAACCAAAAGCTTGTACTGCATCAGTTATTTAAAACTCTGCCTAGAAACATTAAAATGCTGACAATAACAAAAATACATTTTGACAACAGAAGGCAGTATATTACATGACTTAATAGCATCAATCACAGGACCTCAGTTGGCAGCTATCACAATGAGGCTGCGCTGTTATGAAATAAGATGGTTCATTGGCAGTGCAAAATTTAGCTAGAAGCTAAAAAATTAATGCCAGGCATTTATCCCCATCACAAAGAAACAATGGATTAGAAAGGGAGCCCACACTGCAGGGTGAGCCAGCATGGGATTAAACTCTGGCTCCCTGTGTGGGACTTCTTGTGTTCTACCATGAATTCTCTTATCTCCTCAGCAAGGCCTTGCACGCCAGCATTTGCACAAACATCAGCCCCATTTGTTTAGGAGAGAGCTCTTTAAATGGAAATACAGGCAGCTTTCCTCTCAGTCAACTTTTTTTTCTTTTTTTTAAGTTATTTACATAAATACATTCCGAGCCACTGCACACATGGCAAATCTAATCCCCATTTCTCTGAACCTACTGAACCACTTGAGTTTTAGTAAAGCTCATCTTAACTGAAGTCACTTAATACCACCTCATCCAAGGAAGGCACTGGAAGTGCTAAAATATCTTGGCTCCTGTTTTTAAAACCTATCCCTTCTAAGAATAAAGGCCCATCTGTTGGTCTGGCAGCATTTTGATCTTGCTTTTCACAGCTGCAAACAGCTGCAAGAGCAGCAGGGCAGGGATGAATCACACCTGCTGCTTCAGCACTCAGATCCAGAGAACTCTGGAAAATTTGGCATAAAAATATGCCAGAAATCAGCAATTGTTTCTATCTTGTTGTTATTTTTTACCCTTTTTCTTTTATTTTTTTCTCCTTAGTTTTGGTCCCCAGCTCTTCAAGGGACCCAAGGCTATTGAGGAAAGGAAAGTAGAAATGAGATTTCTGGGAAATCACCCAGCAGCACACCCAGTCAGAAGAGGTGTAAAAGCAAAGGAAATGGATAATCCTACAGGCAAGTCTTACTTTCTGAAATCCAATGGGAAATAAATTAATTTTCATTTAAATTCCTGTCTGTAGCTTTTTTTCCCCTCCCCATTTCACAAGCCTTTTTGTAAGCTATTCTGTTTATCACCTTCATTCTCAGGTAGGTATGAAATATGTGGAGAATCACTAATGAAATGTATTATATACCTGCAAGCAATCTGGTCAGAAAGAAACCATTCCCAATTTAAATGTGATTCTCAGTAGAGAAATCTGAGTAGATTACAGGCAACAGGTTAAAATGGGAGACTGCACCTCTGCTGAGGCAAATTCAGGAAATCTAATTTACCAGAACACCACAATGGATGCAGTACAATTACTGCAACTATCAGCATCAAAGTCTGTGAGATCTCTTGGCACTATCACACGAAAAAATAAATCTCCAGGAACTTGATTTAATTGTGGATGCACATTAGTCACACTGTCACACTGCACTTGGTACCACACAATGTGCCTGGAGGTATTGCATTCCAGTTACCCAAGAGCTACCACAGCCAGCTGAGTGAAAACAACATTTGGGAGGTGAAAAATATCTTCCAGTGGTTCCCCTCAGTAATGTTGCTCCCTGCTTGCAAGATATAATGCCAAAAACAAAAGCACACAATTTAGACAAATATCCTTAAGATAATACCACTCCCTTGGAAAAACAGAGGAAGAATCTGTGTTCTGTGATCAATTACCTACCCCACAATTTAGCAAGCAGGATTCTCTGCAGACAAGCCTTTTTTTTTTTTTTTTTTTAATGAGAAAAAAAATACCATTACATTTTGAGGTAGATAATTAATAATGTTTCTTTTGATTTTTTATTACATATTGATTAATATAGACAGAGTTGCTTAGGTAAACTGCAATGCAACCTCATCAACATCCAAGTGAGTCAAAGCATCACCAAGAAGTTTCTATCCAAAATATCAAGTATCTTCTTTAACTGAGCACCCAAACATTATTCCTGTGGCCTCTGATTTTCCCTTTTTACCTTCTCTGCTCTCTCTGGAAGGGTTTCAGACCCAGCTTTGCCTGCCAGGCATCCAAGGAAAGCTGTTCTGGACCACAAACCTCACCAAGGCACAAGTTTGGAGCAGTGGTTTGGACACTTCTACCAAACCCACTTTTGCTGCAAATCATTTCCCAGCTGGGGCAAATCCCATCTCCACGTTCACCCACAATTCCTGACTCATGGACACATTCCCTCAGAAAGGATGTGTAGGTCTGTGCAGTGCTTTCCATGAAGATATTTATTCCCTCTGTGGGAAGGAGGAGGTTGTACAGAAGCATCGCTGAATTCTGTGCCCAACCATCCTCCCTTCCTTCCCCCTACATTCCCAAAGCTTGTAGAGACCAGGCTGGGACAGAGTGACAGTGTTGTGGGACATGTCAGAGGGAAACCACCCCAAAGCCTGCCCCTGTTTAATTTATTTATAGCTGAATTTACAAACTTGGTGGACTAAATTCCAGGCTCAGCCACCAAAACAGAGCAACCTGTTTTCCCGAGCTGTGCATCTGCTCATTACCCAGGGACCAAAAATTTCCAGCATCATTTACAAAAATAGCTAAATTTGTGACTCCTGTCCCCAAACAGGACCCCCAAATGCATCCATCTCAGCTATATTTGTATACAGTATATTTGTTGCTGAACAGAGACACATTAACTTCTAAGAAAATGAAAATATAAGGAAAGGAAGCTGAAATTAACAATATTGCATTCCTGTGGGGTTTCTTCTAACCTCCCTCTAAAATGAGTCCACTAAACAGTAATTTAAAATTCTATGCATCAAAGATTTACATGGTAGCTTGGTCTTCATCTTCTGAAATACATAAACACTTTAACACTACATGAAGGATCCTCAGAGATTTGTCACATTTCTAGGAGCTCTGCAAGTTCTTTTTGGGGTCTATGTACATGCACATACACACACATACATACTTTTTTTTTTTCCCCTCAAAAAGAGGCTCAGTTTGCAAGCTCCTCATCAGCTGAAGTGCCTGAAAATAATTTCATAAACATCTAATAAGCACTTGGCATTTACAAGCTGCCAGGCACACAGCAATCAACATTTTCATGCAGAGTCTGGACATCTGCCCTCTGTAATCTGCCCTCTCCAAAATTAAAAGTAAATTCAAAATAAATTTTAGGTATACAAATTTACATACGTAAAAATTTAGGTATAAAAATTTATTTAGGTATAAAATTTTATTAAAATTTTAGGTATAAAAAAATTATTATTTAAAATCCCCTATTTTTTGAGAGGTGATTTTATGGGTTTTTTTACCCTAAAAAAAAAGTCTTGGGTACATTACTACTTTGGGTAGATAACTGAGCATTTTTAATTAAGGTGAATTTTAACATTGAGTGCCACTTTGTGGAAATAAATACACCTGATTTCCAAGCATATGCTGGTCTAAATGGTACTAGAATGAAAATAAGAGCAGAAAAAAAAACCTCAGAGAATTATTCCAATCCAGATGAAGAAAATGGGAAAGAATTTTTAATGGAACTATTTAAAATTAAATAAAAGGCAGGTAAATTACCTAAGCCATTAGAGCATTTTAAATTTAAAATAAAAAAAAAAATCAACTTACAAGGAAATATTCCTGAAAATAGAGTATTTCAAATTTTCATTTTCCAAGAAAACATTCTTTTTTTAGACCTGCTTATAGAATAAGTAGTCTCAATGTAAATAATGAATGTCACCCAGAGAGGTGACAACCCTCCCTGCTGTGGAACTGCCAAGGAATGTGGCCAGGCACCCACTAAACCTCTCTACCACTCCCCTCCACAGCTAGACAGGGAAGAGAAACTCCAAAAAAAGGGTTGAAATAAGGTCTGGGGGAGATATCCCCAAAATATCATCCAGGCAAAACAGGCTCAAATTAGAGGTATTAACTGAATTTATTACTGACAAAAGCTGAGCAGGATCATGAGAACTAAAAAAAAAAAAATCTTTAAAAACACCTTCCCTTCACCCTTCCCTCCTTCCTTCACAGAAGGGCAAACACTTATTTCTATATCTAAACTCTCTGGGATGCTCATTGCAGACACAATTTACTAAAAAACCACAAACCTTGAAAACAGATGTGTTTGTTCACCAGAAATAAAAGCAGATCATTCTTCAAAAAGCTGAGAGAAAACAAATATTTTTATTTCTGTCAGCAATGTAACAAATTTGCTGCATTTCCAATGAGACCAAGAACAACCTTTTCCACACACAGAGGGGCAGGACCTTACCAAGCATTCACCCAGAACGAATGCCACAGTACCAACTCCCAGGGGCTGCTCATTAAAATATCACAGCACTAATAGAGAGGGCACAAAATGCACATTTTCCTAAATTCTTCAAATGCCAGCAAGATGAAGAAATGCCTCTCAGGATCTCACTCAAGAGAAAAGGAGTTGCAGCTGGAACACAAACAGGACAGGATTTGTTTTCACTCTGCTCACCCCACATCACCTTGCATCATCCTGGATCCTCGGCTCGAATTGGGATCCCTCCTTGATATTTGGATCCCTCCTTGATATTTGGAGCTGTGCCAGTCCTGAGCTGGTTTCAGTGGCCATGGCCAAGCTTGCTGAGCATTCAGCAGGGGAAGGGGGGACAATTCCCCTGCCTACCTATCCAAACATTTATTTTTTCCCCTAACTTAATAAGATAATTATTTTACCCAGGACCACGTGGGGGCAAAAAAATATTGTCTTCTTTACTTGCCAAGGAGAGAGCCCTGCATGCAGATCCAGCCCTCTGGAATGCTTCCCTGAAGGAGCCCAAACACACCTTGACACAGCCCTGCACCCCTGCAGCACTCAGCTCTGCTCACTCTGCCAGCTTTAAGAGGCTTTCTGCTTGTTTTCCGTGCTGTGCTCTCATCTGTCTGCTCTCCAGTGCAGGTTTTGATTAACTTGAAAACCAATACTGTGCCATGAGTGAAGTCACAGCTGGACAGCTCACATGGCTCTACAGAGAAATATTTTGGAGCTCTTTTCCCCTGTCCCTATGCAGCCCAGCCTTGCCACAGCATCTGCTTCACCCTGCAATGACCATTTTTTTTTATCTGCTCATTCATGCTGCAAAACAAATTTCTCCTCCAGGAGAGGCACTTTTCCAGTCTGAAATGCTACATATGCTCCTAAAGCAGATGTCAGGTTGGCCAAAACCTAGGGGTCCCACACCCCCAGCAGGAGTCAATCAGCCAGAAACCTGGAGGGAAAACACTGGGGAAAATCAGGTCAGACCAATAAAACCTTGCCTTTACTCCAGGTCTGCTCCACACAACCTGATCTCTTCAATCCAGCAGCAAATCCAGCCTTTACTAAAACCAGGTCATTTATTTTGGGGGGAGAAGGGCAGACTGTGGCCCAGGGAGGAGCTTCTTCCCAGACATTCCCAGCTCAGAGCAGGGCTGCTGTCCCCTTGGAAGAGCAGCCCCAGCACCTGCCTCTCCTGATTTACAGCCCTGCCCTCAACAATTCCACAACATTTCCAACAGGGCAGCTGATGATGGGAGTGTGGAGAAGCTGGAGGTGAATCCTCCTCAGGGGGCAACTCACCTTCTTGCCTCAGTGAAGCTCACTAATAGGTTTAGTAGGTTATTATTAAAAAGATTTTCTGTGTGAGGGATTTTCTTTCTAATCCACAGTCCCAGGGCACAGAGAAAACACACTTTTCCAATTAGTTAATGACCATTATTTTATTTTTCAAGCCACATAAGTAGCCACAGGACAATAAAAGTCTGCATTAAATGAGTCATTTATGCTCACACACCTGCTTCTGCAGAGCAGCCACAGAACAAGCACACCACAATGACATCAAAGGGAACTGTAAGAGCCAGAAGCCCAATTTTGCTCTGATTCAAGACAAAGAAAATTCACAGGTCTAACCTCTAGATACTGAGAAGGTAAAATGCATTTATATTTATCACCTGCTAGTATCAGTCACCAACTACAATACTCTATTTTCTCCTAAATGGCAAGATAATTTTTTGTAACTTATTCAAAAGCAAATGTAATTCACATATTTCTTGCTAAAACTTGGTTCTTTCTTTTCAGCTTACCAGGCATAAAGCCCACCAAATCATGAGGCAGAAGTAAGATTGCTTTCCCACCATCATGAATACATCTTCATGACTCCTTAACAAATTAAAAGTAATTTAAAAATCGTCTGCCACTTGTATCAGCAAAATACAAGAATGTAGGAAATACTTCAGAAATGGCTTTTCTGGAAAGTAGTTTAATTTTGGATACAGTGAGAGACTGTTGTGCACACTCAAAGGCCTAAGAACATTTCTCTCTGAAGCAGAAACACATCTTGGCCATGGTTTACTTTTTTTTTCTCAGCAAATTAAGGCCAAACTAACCCACAAAACCCTGGGGTGAAGGGGTTGTAAAAATCTGAACTGTCAGCATTTCAAGAGCAGCCCTTCTGCCTTTTGCCTTTAGAGCAACTCTGCAGCAGGGCACAGGTGCTTTTTACAATGCCAGGAAGAGTTTTCACTGTACAAATCCAAACAAAAATGGGAAATTGAACTATCTTCTGTGATTAGACCAAGGACCCCAGAAGTGCTGAAATATCACTGGAAGTTTAAAGTGTAGCAGGACTTTTCAGGCAGCCTGAAGCCTTCAGTCACGGCATCAAACACACCTTGTGCTGCAGGGATGGTCTGTTTCATGCTTGATTGAGTGAATAAACAAAAACATGGCTTACTCTTTTAAATATTATTTTTTCACATTTTTAATTTGTAGTTTTAGCAACATGTAAAAATGTCAGGAGTAAGGTGAGGGGGAATGGTGATGTGACTTCAGGATGACCCTGGGTTGTTATTATAACCCTTTTATTCCTGGGCTGCACTTCAACAGAGCAGGTCTTCTCACCTCCAGAGAAGAGAGGATGAGAAATCTTAAATCTTTGTGATGCTGCAGTTTGCCCTGATTCTCCCTTCTTCAAAAGAACCATACATGGACCACACCAGCTCTTTCCAGGCACTTCAGCTCGTTCTTCCAGCCTGACTCCCAGGAATTCTGGAGGAACTGCAGCTTGGTCCTTCAGCAGCAGGCTGCACCTCACGTGTCCATGAGATGGTTGGAGAGAAAGATCTCAAAGGTTTTTCTGAGCAGGACAAAGGAACTGAGGAGTGGTCACTGCCTCACACACCTGTGGGTGTGGAGTTTGAATAGCAGTGTGTAACATCACAGAGTCAGGTTTAGTGTGTGTGATATCACACAGCGTTTCTAATAAGTTAGAAGTGCATAATAGCACACAGAGTTCAAGGGTTTAGAATATAGTACTATATATAAAGCAAGATGGAGGTGTTAGGGTGGAGGCTGGTCCTTCTTCTTCACCTTCTCCTTGGCTTTGGGTGAGTCTGTGTAATTGGATCAAGCCCACACTGCAGGCACGGGTGGTTGGTTATTGGGTTAAAAGTAACAATAATTTAGGTGCCATTTCTTAATTGGGCAGTTTATCCTTAAAAGATCTTGTAGAGAGAGAGGTACAGGGCCATTTTGTAGTTTGTGTGTGAAATGCTGTAAAACCCATGGTGTGTGAGACTGTGATACAGATAAGAGCTAATAAACATCTGACTCTGAACACGAAACATCGTCTCGCGATTTAATCCCGACCCTGACCACGGCGGGAGAAGAAGAGAAAACTCAACACCCACACGTGCCCTGTGGAGGAGTGTGCTGAAGATCTTTTGACAAAGAGCTCAGTGACTCCCTGTTTGCAGTATGTCCTCTGTTTCAGTCTGGGTAAATCCCTCCTCGCTGGCGTGTCCTGTGTTTCATTCCAGCCCCGTTTTCTGCCATCCCTTCTGCCCCCAGACACCCCCACGCTCACACCAACCTCACCAGCCCTCCCTGTAACAGAGCACCAGGAAAACATCATCTCCAGATTTACAGTTTGCACTGTGATACCCATTACACAATATTCACAACACATTTCTCTTGATGCTTTTTCCAACACAAACCCTGAAAAGGGAAGGAAATGCCAAAGAAGTGGGAGCTTTCTAGGAGGCGTTTTATTGGGACACATAAGACAGATGACGGACTTTGGACCTGGTTAGCATAAGAGATTTGATAACCAAGATGCCTTGGCAAGAGCAAACAGAACTTTGAGGATTAAATTAAGATTGCAAGAAGATGAAATCAGACTGATTTACCGGAAAAAGAAAATTAAATCAAACTCTGCAAGCAAGAGATGTTGTATAATGCATAAGTTTGTTGATGTGATGATTAACCCAATCACTGTAGTAAAACATTACCAGTCTTCCTAAAACAGTATATAAGCAGAGGTATTCCACAATAAATTTGGGTTCTTTTGACCATCTCACAGTCTCCCCCTCTCTCTCATCATCACCCATAGTGTCTGACCTACAACAGCCAGTGAGATCAGCATGAAGGAAGACTGATGGTGAATGAGCAACTCAAGTGAGTAATTTATTATCACATCACCCTTCAACAATTATCTTATAAATGGGCTGCCAATTAGGCCAAAACAAGGTGAACTTTAGAGATTTTCATTGATTACCACTTATTTAATGGCCTGCCAGACTCAGAGGCCTCACAAAGTCAGGTTTTCTGTGGAAAACCTGAGACTCTGAAACACAGCAGATTGCTAACAACAGCCTTCCCCTCACTGATAAAAAATGCATTTTAAATCTCATCTGGTGGCTTCAAGACAATTATAAACAAATAAAATGGGTACATTGATTAAAATGAAATTAACGGAAATATAAAGTATTACTAAGTCTGAATAGCTTCTCACAACAATACCTCTGATGTTATCTGGCAATAATTTTAATATATAGGAAGCCTGAAGGAGAGCAAAGCACTCAGTGGCAAACGAACCTCTCCAGTCAAACACTGAATTTGTAATCCCAGCTTTACAACACAGCAGCAACAGACTCAGTTTCAACATTAAAAAAAATATTAGCTGATAAATACAGCGAAAATATATTGTGATCCCCATAAACAACAAAACCAGTGACATTTGAGGTCGGTAAAAAAATGAGTGAAACTTCAGCATCCTAACAGAAATGGTTCCATAATTCCTACCTAAATGTTCCTTTCTTTTTTACACACCTTGTAATGATAACTCAAAGAAAATCATGGAATGGTGAATTCAATAACCATGCTGTGTGCAAAATGAAGCAGAGGTTAATCCAGTAACATATTCCCCTAGATGGAACACCAAGCTGACTCTCTCATAAAGTGATATTTCAAGGCATCAACTACCATGACAAAGTTCTGTTATTTGGTGGGGCAGGGTCTGACTTCTCAAGGGTCTCACAGCACGTGCAACACCAAAGGCTGAGGCTTCACTCAGAGCCCTGGCTCTGAGCAGCTCAGTGCCTTGCTCTCCCTTTCTGGTATTTCTACTGACATGACAAAGATTTTGTACAACAGTGCTGAATTTCTCATTTAATCAAAAACTGAAACCTGATTTTATAAATGTTACTCAAAATGGAAAGTCAAGTGTTCCAAAATTAGAAAATGTTCCTCTTACAACAGCCTTTGATTGCAGACCCTTTCCTACAAATCCTTGCCTCATTCAGCAGAGGAACTGGATAGCAATCAGGAATTAAGATGTCAGTTCGTGGTTTTTTTAATCATCCCCTTCACACCATACATTTGCCACATTTGCTGCCTGCACCATGTTTCAGTCATGAGTTCCTGTTTCCTGTTTATCACTGAGGATGCTGACCCTAACAAAATTGTCTCAGCCATTCCCTAAATAAAAATAAAAAAAAATTAGTTTTCACATCAGGAATCTGAGGTACAGGAAAATGAATGCCAAAATTCATCCTCTCCTCACTGCTTTTGGATATAAGGTTGGAATCCCAAGAAACAGATTTTTCCAAGTCTATTGCTCTTGGGGTGTCAGAGTCCAAAACAGATGCTAAATATTCATTGTCTATATTTCTCTTTTAAAGAAAAACAAGACAGGAAAACACACATAGAAATGTAACTGACTCCTCTGTTAAGGACATGGTATGAGGAAACTGAAAGAACTCAAACCCTGTACATTTGTCATGTCTTAAAGAGCAATCCACCTCTTTCTCTCTCTTGTAAGCTCCTGAAAGATGTTCTAATTCATACCTGTCTAACTATACTCTGAGCACCTGCACTCATGCATTTAGCTTTGCAAGCTGCTGCTCTTCTTTCACATCTAAGATGCAGAAAGGCTCGTGCATCCAAAACAGGAATTCTGTCAGCTCTGCAAGTTGTTCCCAATAAAACATCTCATCTATAAACACTTACAGGTCCTGCTTATAACCCTACAGCAGCCCCCTTGCAGCAGTGCCACCAACAAGGGGAGTTTTAAAAACACAAAGATCGTGACACAGAAGAAGAGTTTGTGAGAGGACCTTTTTTCCTCCATCCTTTTATCTCCATCAGAGGTTTTGCACACATTTTATGGACAAAAGCACCAGCAGAACATGTACAAACCCTAAACCCTAATAAGAAAAAGAAACAGGGAAGGGATATACAAACTCCCACTTATCCAGATCTGTACAGACAGCAAAGAAAAAAAATTTCACTCTTGGTCTGTGAATTACAAAACAGCAAAGTCTTACTGAAAATGATCCTAGGAATTGCATCCTTTGGGAAAAAAGAGAAGAAAAAAAAAGTCTTGAAATGGTAAATATGGAGAGCAATATGCTCCACAGCTATTTGCAGTGAAGCTGGTGCTACATGGGAAGGTTGTAAACATTTCTGCTGAATTAGGGAAAAGTCAGCTATTGATTGCAAGGGGTTAAAAATAGCTAAGTCAAGTGATTAAAAAACCATTAGTGTTTGTATTTGCTTTGTTCCTGTTGAATGCAACAAATATCTCATTTAGCAGAAATATTCATGGGTAAGAGATGATTTCTGTGCAGAAGAAAGTGAGACAAATGGCATATTTTTAGGAAATGCTATTAATTACCAGAGTGGGTTTTGATGTGCCTCTGAATAGCCATATTTCTGGCTTGCCCACAGTTCCAGCAATCAGTGCTTTCCTAGAGCAGTCTGACTTGATGTGTGTGCTTCATTTTTCATACCCACACTCAGCCTTAAACCAGGAGGTGTGATTGGTGTCCCTCCCTCCAAAAGGCTTTCACATGTCCAAGCCATTCTCTCATTTCAGGATCACCACCAAGTGTTTATGAAGTAAACAAGTAAAATTCCAGCCCAACAGCATATTTGGAATATGTGAGAATGGGAGAAGCTATTCACACTTAGTAATACTTTATCTTTCCAATAATTTCATTTTCAATGTGCCCATATTATTTCTTTATAATTGTCTTGAAGCCACCAGATGAGATTTAATTTTTTTAATTGAATATAGAGAGATCTCTGCTCCACACACTGAGACCAGGAGAGGTAGGATCAGTGCTGCTGTATCAGCCACTCCCTCTAGGTAAAACTGGCCAGATTTTGTCTGTCATAAATCAGTGTAAATCCACTGATGGTCAAAGCTTGCCAAGAAAAGACCTTTCCACTTCAATATTGTTTCATAATCACTTAAAGAAGTAGATATTCTTCATGGAAGCACAGGCACATTTTAATCCACACATTTTACCCAAATAATTTCAGAGCACAAGCTGGAGTAACCCTTCCTGCATGCACCATGCCACCAAAGCCCTAAAACCAACCTCACTGGGTGGACAACAGCGAAAAAAGAAGGAAGATTTTGACTTAAACTGGCAAGCTGAAAAACAGCTAGAGTGCTCTCTGACACCAGGTGATGGATTTGTTATTAATGGAAAGGACTGAATTGAATGCACCTTAAAAAAGCAGGTGAGAAAGGCTTTAAAAAAACTAAGTCTTTCTAGAGGGAATTAGACCTTTTCACAAAATGCACAGACATAATACCAAAAAAAAAAAAAGACAACCTATTAAAATATTCATTAGAGAAATACAAGCTAAATCAGAATGTGAAGAGACTCAGATTTTCCTCTCAGTCTGTGAGATGAAGATTTTCAGGGCAGCAGCTTGGCTTGCATTCTGCTAGTCAGAGCAAGCAGATATTCACCTGCATGTTGCCAGCTAAAAGTGCACATGCTGCAATTATATTCCACTTCAAAAGGTGTTTTTTAACTGTCTTAGAAATTCACTTTCCTGCATCAAAGTCACAGAAGGCTTCAGCCCTGCAACAGCCTCTGCAAATATAAAACCTTGCCCTGTTACATCAGCTCCTACAAATCTGAGACTCATAAATCAAAACTCTGATACCTTTTCTATGAAATACAAACAGGCTTTAATTAAGTGTGTAGTAGTTAAATCAAGAGATCAAAGGTACTTTCATTTTGTGTATCCTGTATTCTGAGCACCCAAGGGAATTGCGTGAGAGATTCCTGCAAATCTGAAATGGATTTCGGACTCCAGGGCTCAGCTTTGGACAATAATTCCTTGTGTGAGCCTCTGGACAGTGTTTAATCTCTTCATGTTTTTGTGCCCCACTTGCAGTAGGTGTAAAGAGTGAGAAGCAGTGGTCTCATTGGAATTATTTTCGTATTTACAGAAGTTCAGTAAAATTCTGGAATGCAGGGATGAATAGAGGGGTTGGCATACATCCTCATGGCAAACTTGTACCTAAGGTGGAGGAGTGAGGCATTTCTGGGACTGGGGGTTTATTAGGAGAGGGTTCTGCCAGCTAGGCTAACTGCCTGGTGGAATGGAGACCTCTCCAGCCAGGGCTGTGACAGGGAAACTCAGCAAACGAGAAAGAGCCGAAAAAAGAAAATCCTAAATCTGTAAAATTTAATAATAAAGTAATTAATATAATAATAAAATTAATAATCTCAAATAATAAAAATAATCTCTCAAATAATAAAAAAAAAATTCATTTTCAAAGTTACTGTAGAAACATCGATGCATAACAATTCAGCAGCACAAGACTCAGACAGTGATCTGTTTATTCCAGAAGGTTCCTGTTTACCAGAGTGACCCAGATGATCAGTTAGTACAGCAAACACTTCCATGCAGTTCCCTGGAAAACAGCTCATGGTACTGAATAAGGCACAAAGTAAACATATCTTACAGGAAACTCACTCTCATCACACACAGCTTTAGAGCTGCTGCTATAAATCCACTGCAAACAGTCAAAGCTCCCATCAGCCAAAAAAAGAATCTGCCCAAAGCATCTAAAATTTGCAGGAGGTTACAGGAGGTCTATCCTGATGGGATTAACAGCCTAGGTCTGTGCTCAGAACATTTCTATAGTGAAAAAAAATTGTAAATTTGGTCTTTGAAGTGGTCTTCCTATAATGAACCTCACTGGGTTTTAACCAAAGGGTATAGAAACTGCAACACACAGAAATTGTAGAAATCAGTGTTTAGTTGAACTCTTGGTGCTGTGACTGAGGCAACAATATTCCATGCTCTGGATGAAAGGGAGTAATAATTTAGTATTGGAAGACACAAAAGGATTCATTTTGCAGCGTGCAAGACTCAACCAGCATTGCAAGGATTTATTTTATGGCCTTAAACAAATAAATACTGAATAAGTAAAGAAAATGAACCCTTTTTAGATTTCATTTTCAAAGCAACTCTGAAATGGCTGTTTTGGGGGCTTTGTTATAATGTCATTTTCACTGAATTGTTAAATTTTGCTGAGTTGCTGCTACCAGGAGATGGAGTCAACATCCCTGTCAAGAAGATGCAGATCTTCATGTCTTTGTCCCATGGCTAAGGAAATATTTTCATAGAGTAAGCCATTCTAGGGGAAGAGCTTTGAATTTTCAGCTCTTTCAGCACAAGCCAGCCTTGCAATGGCAATGAAAATAAATGAGTCTGGACCCCACCAACCCTAAGATCAGTTGTGCAGCAGGATTCTCCTGTTCAGACAGGTGAGAAACCATAACTCACCTGTACTCTCAGCCATTCTGCCCCAACACTTGCAAGGCATTATTTCAAAGGGGTAAGCAAGGAAGCAAAGCCAGTGGATCCTAGTCCATGGATTAATGGAAGTTTTATGACACCACTGAGCTGGTTTTGGCTGCCCTTCTGCTCATAAAGCCTCCCTATTGGCAAATATTGTCTGAAAATTACCAACTGTATGTACATCACTAAACAATACCATGGTAATAGGTAGGACAAATCTGTATTTATCTATTCAGAGCAGGGGAAAAAAAAACCTGCAGCAAGAGAAGGCTTTAAAGGCAAAAAGTTGTGCTAACAGAGACTTGACTGCTTCCCAGGAGCACAGATTAACAGCTAGGGTAGCTGGTGAGTGGGAAGCTGCCTAGCAGGCAACAGCAAGTGAGCTGGTAGATGTGTCACTAGAGCTCCATCAGCAGCTGTGTAATGCAAAGATTAGATATTGGTTACATTTTGTCAGCCTTCCCCAAAGGACTTACAGCTCTGCTTGTGTCCCCAGGCTAGAACATAATCACCACCCAGTCAGAAATCTGCATTCTGTGGTGCACTGGCACTATCCACAGTGGGATGCAGAAACCTGTTAGTCACAGCACAGGAGATGCATCTGTAAGATGAAAGTGAGCTGTGGAAGGGCTCAGGAGTTAGGAGCAATAAATAAGATGCTTGTTCTGTTACCAAACATTGATTCATTCTTCCAGCCTCTCTACATTATCAAAATTACTAGTACAGGCAACAAGTGCAGAAGCAGCATTAGGTAATACCCTCTCAGACATGATAATAATAATAATAATGCACCTTTCTCATCACATGTTGGCAGCAGGAGAAGCTCTGGGGTTTTTGTCCAGAGAATCCAGTGAATTTGTCACGCTATCCAAACAGAAATATGTCTGCAGCTTCATGTTTGTCTTCACAGCCCAGATCCTCCAGCAGCTCTGTTGGCTCCCTCTCTATTACATTCAAATTTATTTTCTTTTCTTTTCTCCACACACACACGCTATCTGTAATTTTTTTCATGCTGTGGAGTATCTGCAGGGCTGATTTAACAGGCTCTGCTTGATGCTGTTTCCTGATAATTTCTGAGTTAACCTCCAGAAGATGCACTGCTCCCGTCAGCTCGTGAGCTATGAGAACAGCAAGTGTTGGAGATGGTTCTTCTGATGGCAAAGGGTTTTTAGCAAAGCTAATCCCCCAGAAAAAAGCAGCAAACAGGACACAGCAATATTTTCCCCTACTTAGACAAAGCTTAGGACTCAGGAGATGCTTTGAATGGATACACTGAGTGTTTCTCCAAGGATTGGGACACTCAACAAGATCACACTGAAAACAAATACATACATCTATAAAATAAAACACAAAATAAGGCCAGGAAACTTAACAGCTATTCCGTGGTACAGCAAGTATTTAAATAGAAGCAATAACCTAAGCTAAGATTATAACACCCTGTTTTTACAGTCTGGTTTTGTGGGATTACTAAACACAGCTCAGCTTCATTTTACAGGTCCAAGTTTTATCCATTTTTCCTGTTCCACTTCCAGCACTGGTTTTTTTAAGTTTATAGAAAGCACTTGCAGCACAGAATTTCTTAAGAGATCCTTCCTCTTCCAGCACGACACTATAATTTATGTGCCATATTTTTCCATTTCTCATTTAAATGCATCAGATTTCCCTGGAACTTATTTTACTAATAATAAAATCTAAAAGCAGTTGACATCAACGTACAAGTGCATCTACTAATGGGTAGGGATGTTATGAGTAATATCAAATTATTAAATCAGGATTTCCTTTGTCAGTGAGGAGTAACTGCTACATCCTCTGCAAAGCTCTCAGAGGAACTGAGACTGAATCAGGCTCCAGTGTCTATAGGCCATTTCACAAAAACAAAGTGAGAAACAGTCACCACTTTTACATACCCTGGAGAAGGAGATTTGAGGTTCTGTACTGATTCACTCCCAGAAGATATCAACCCAAATGCAACTGTGGTGAAAAAAGATTTTCCACCACTAGGCAAAGACCGAGAAGTACAGTCAAGGATTTCTCAAGCTATAAAATGATTGCTCCTCATCCCCACACTCAAGTCAGCAAACACTGTGAAATCACATGGGAATCACCTGGGGAAAATGTAATTTTGGGCAGCATGAAACAGTAAACAAGTTTGACCAGTCTTCCCAGAGAACATTTAGTTGAGTGTACCCAAAGTTTCAATGCTTCTTCCCACAGCCCTGCCACTCGAGTTTTCCTGCTGCTCACAGTTCATCCGAGAGCACTCGGGTTTGGAAGGAGTAAATAACAAGTGACAGGTGTGACTCAGCCAGCCCTGACTGACACTTAAGCAACACAGGAGCTATTGACAGATTGAGGGGGGAAATGGGAGAAAGGAGAGTTATGGTGATGGTCCCAGCTTGGGAGTCCAAGGGATATTTCCCCTGCCAGCAGATTGACTGGCACAGCCAGGTCTAACTCACAGCGGGGCTGTGAGAGCAGAGGAATGTGTTTGTAAAAGACAGAGAGTGACAAGGCTGTGGTAAGGCATCCACACTGTGCCTGGCTGCAGGGTAATCAGCCCTGGCCAGTAATAATGCCATCACCTCTCACTGGCAAAGAGCTGAATTCTGTTTCTAATAAATCGCAACCTTTCAGACGCGCGCGACGAAAAACCCCAGTGAGTCTTAGGCGTTATGCTGCCTTATCCACCACAGAATTATGGGGCCTTTTCCAAAGAAGTCTAGCTGGATAAGTTCTTGGTGCAGCTTGAAAAGGGCATGCTGATCAGGCTGCAGGATTGCATGTGAGGGTCTACATGATCTCATGTTTTCTCTGTCATCTGCGGGAGTTCTTCTGCCCATCCGTGTAATTTTGCCCCTGAATACCAACTGATTCGATGTTTCAGTTGATTTAAGAATTACAGCTGACATATTTTATCTTGTCATAAAGCATTTGGCTCCTGAGGAGAGTCAAACCAGGATGCAAGATACCAGAGGGAGGTTCCTCCACTGCCCCTGGAGCTGGGAGACCTGCAGGCTGCAAAATCCTTGATACCACTTGACGTCCAAAGGACGACAGCAGGACAGAAAGAGAAATGGAAGGCAAAGAAAAGGACAATGAAATTGCAAACCTTCAACCAGGCCAAGTGTGCTGGATCAGGAGATGTCCATTCTTTGCTTCTTTTCTGCCAAGGTCAGGATTAAATGTGGGAGATGGTACTTCTTGTTGGGACTCAGATGTTTATTCTTATCTATGTTACAGTCTGACAAGCCAGGAGTTCTACATCTGACAAGCCATGAGTTCTACATCTGACTGAATTCTACAGTACTCTACCAAGCTACAAAATGGAGCCCCATCTCTCTCTCTACAAGACCTTTTAAGGATCAACTGTCCAATTAAGAAATGGCACCTAAATTATTTTCACTTTTAACCCAACAACCAACCACCCATGCCCACAATGAGGACTTTTCTATCCAATCACACAAACCCACCCAAACCCAAGGAGAAGAAGGTGAAGAAGAAGGACCAGCCTCTGCTCTAAAACCTCCCTCTTGCTTTATATATATATATATATCACTATATTCTAAACCCTTAAACTCTTTCCCCCCTGTGATATCACACACTTCTACTCAAACTCCACACCCACAATCCCAGTTCTGTCATTCCATTTTGGGAATCCTTCTCCACATCCTCAGGTGAAATGCAGTGTTCTCTGGGGGGCCAGTGCCTGCCAGCACAGAAACTCTGAAATTCTCAGTAAGCAGGGCTCCAGCAAGTAAAGATTAGATTTTGATAAGCAGACCATTGGTGTGTGGAGGAGAGCACCCAGAGCAGGACAGGGTCTGTGGCACTGACAAACCATGTAAGCTTGCCCCTGGAAACAGCGACTTCAGGAAACAGCCAAACAACAAAAAAATTCTAAACACAGGTGCTTCACCTGCCAATAAATCTGTCACATTTCTGCCCTGCACCTTCAGCTGAACCTCTGGAGCCCTTTCAGAGCAGGCTGGAAGGAGCTGTGAGCAGAATCCTGCCAGCAGCATCCCAAAATGCCTGTGCTGAGCAGAGCCAATGTGATGTTTTGCTGCAAGGCAGCAGTAACATCTACTTCCCTCCCTGCTCAGTTTTGCTGAGGATAGTTTTTATGTGCTACTGGATCACCCTATGTAATGACCCACGTTGAAATCATTAGGAAACAGTTCATTAATGATGGACACAATAAACTCTGCCTTATTTAACCATTCCATTGTCAGAGCTTATAAATATAACATTTCAGAGTTAAGCAGGTCAGCTCGTTTCAGACTTAATTTTTCACTACCTTTCTTTCTAATGGTCTCAGCCAAACCACACAGGGATATTTCCACTGTAAATTAGAAACCCTGTGGAATAATTCCTATATGTGTATGGATGGTGAAAATGAAGCTGCAAGGCCAAGTTTTTCCTCCATGGAACTGCATGAATTAAACCATTAGGAGGGGTGTTGAAGGGATGAATTTGAATGCAAACCCTGATCATGTTTGGAGCTGCACTATAAAACTCTACCTTTCTTTGGTCTAATCACAGATAAAAGCTGAGCCCATAATAATAAAATCAGATATGCCCAGTCTCAGAGCTCTATTTCACTCAAGCAGTTCTAAAAATGCACCTCCAACCTGCTCCACATTCAAAATCCCTGTCATGGTACCCTGGTTTTCAGGCTTAGCTCCTGTACTGATTCTGAGATTTTTAAGTTCCACACTCTGTGTCATTTTGTTTTGTGGGTGACCTCCAAATCTGCAAAGGCTTTCAGGTGTGTTGTTACAAATTCGAGTCTGAAATGAGCTGACCTGCTTAATTTAGGATGCCCATAGAGTTTAATGGAACAATCTAGTGCTTCAGGATTCTTTGTGCCAAAGGCTCCTGGTTTCTCACAGCTACAACAGAGATGTCTAAACTCAAATTGTAATTTATAACACTGCTTATAAAAAATTATGCACAATCTGGTCACACCTTCAAAGCCCATTTCCCATAGATGAACCCATTTAGTGGAAACCTTGCTTTTTGTGCTTGACTCGTACCTTCCTGGAAAATCTTTGGTGACAGATGACCAAATCTCTTTGGTAACCTCAGGTCTTCACAGAAAGGTGGGCTTGGCTCTCCTGTGGTGGCCAGTGCATCAGCTGGGGAAGGCACAACGTGCACCTGTGCCACACAGGGGCAGGCTCCTGGCAGGGCAAGGAAAAACCAGCAGCTGGTTTTTTACTTTCCAGACACCACCTTAGACAAAAACTTGTGTTACCCACGTGCTAACTACTGCTCCTACCCCTACTTTTGACTACCTACTGTTTTCCTGCAATTTCAGTCCAAGTGTATCTGCCGTAGCAATTTGATATAATTGGGTTTTTCTGTTAATTCCATTGAATTGCTTTCAGTGCTCCAAGCAATAAAATGCTGGCTCCATCTCACTGCTGACAGACAGACTCTGCTCAGGGTACCTTGTTCACTATCAAAGTTTAAACTGTGTTCATGCAGTTTGAAAACCCTGCAAGCCCTGATCCAGCAGATCTGAGGCTGTTTCCTGAGGATAAGTAGCAGCCTGCCTTAATGCCATGTTTTACAATAACCATGCAGAATTCAGTACTTTCCCAAGAATCAGAAATGCCAGAAAAGAAGGTAAAATGGAAGAAGGTTTAAGAAAGATGTTGGATTGAAAAATACTACCTTGGCATAACAGAAGGCATTTTAGAGAGCCTGACTGCACTCCCTCTCCTCTATAATTTTGAAGCTGTTTCTTCATTATTGCCCTCTTCCAAGCAAGGCAGCAGAAGCCACACTGCTGTGGCTGAGATTCTGGCACCACGCAGGGTGTTCATGGCTGAGACCACCCCTTTGCATGAGAAAATTTCTCCCTCCTGAAGGGGTTTTGCAAACCATCACCTCAGCCTCTGTGCAATGCTGCAGCACAGAGTTTTATATTGTTGTAAATATCTGTAGGATATTTATAGTGTTGTATATATTTGTAAGATATTTGTATATGTTCATATTGTTGCATATATTTATATTGTTGCATATATTTGACAACCCTCACAGTAAAAAAGAGGTTTTCCTGCCAATGAGAATGGCACAATGAGCAAGCTGAGGTTATAAAGTATTTTTTTATGGTGAAATACTACGAAATTCAACGAATTTCTGCAGAACTCATGAATGAGCCTATAGGAATTCACAGAATGCTGCCTGCTGAGCTGCAGAGATTTTTAAAGGAAGTCTCATTTCTATAAAACCCACCAATTACACCCATCCAAAATTCTATAGGCCTGTTCTCCTGGGGTTTATTATCCCAGAAATCCAGGTCAAGAGCAATGTTCAGCTACCACTCCCTCCAAAACTCAGACCAACAGGGGCTGGGACTGCACAGCACACTCTGCATTTGGGCAGATGCCTTGATCAGCACCAGTGCAAGCACTGCAGGTGATAGTCTCATTTTTCTTTCCATAATGAGCCAAAATGATCCAATCTGAGCACAGCAAACTGCCACTAGAGAACTGTTCACCACGAGCCAGACATTTTCAAAATAGTCACAGAAGTAATTGCTGCTTAACCCTGGCTGCAGGTTAATGGGCATTCAAAAAGGGCTGGTAAAAGCTTTCCATGCAACAGGAGGTCCAGAGGTGAGGGGCAACCCAAAAGGTGCCAACTCCACTCACTCATGCCACAAAACCACAGCAGGAGCACCTTCCAAGCAGGGCAGGAAAACGTCCCTGCTCCTCTGCTGATTGCACCAGTGTCTGAGTCACCACAGCCTCAACAAACATTCCTTAATTAGACTTGTTCCTTTTATCAATACTAAGGAGCTCTGGAGAAATAGCTGTAAATATTTATCACAATTTCCAGCCTGAAGAGCTTTTGCCACGCTGAATCCCGCCAGGTACCTGTCTTGGCAGCTCCCTGGGAGGGGAAGGAGCATTTCCCTCTGAAACCTGAGCTAATGCTGTGAAACCCTCCTCACAAAGCATCATGAATCACAACCCACTGAAGGCTTCAAAAGAAGGCAAGGCAAGAAATCCCCCAGTGCTGATGATGTGCTGGGCTGGCAGGTGTGAGCTCAGCTCCCAGATCTCCTCTGCAGCTTTGTTCATGGCACTCTGCATCCCTGCAGCATCCCCTCCAGAAGGCCCTAATTCCACCTCCTCCTGTTTCCTAAACTGCAATATTCAACAGGGGTTTCGGTACAGAGAGGATCCTTACATCAGACCTGGAGATAAAGGGATGTGGGTTTTCTATAAAACAGATTATGGGGGTTTGGGAGGTTTTTTTTAGAAAAGAAAATTCAGGATGAAATTTGCTGTTCTGTCCTCACAGAAATTCCTGCAGCTCTTTCCTTGAGAAATACAAGCATACAAAATTCTTCTGAGCAGGAGTGTGAAATACAGAAATGTGTCATTCACTGTCCCTATGATTATCCAGCCAAATCTACTCATTACAAGCCTCTGAAAAATGACAATTCACTCATTCTAAAGACCTGTTAGAATCTGGCAGCATTGTCAAAACTCCCTCTTCTCAAAACACGTTCTAAATCAGGCCCTGGATTTCTCAAAGTAGGCACTCAGGAAAAGGGTAAACTCAAATTTGATTTGAAACATTTTGCACTGGCATTGTGAACAAACCCTCTTGTGCTCGCTCTCTGCATTCTAAAGCACCAAGCCCATGGCAGCTGCCTTGCCCCAAGAGCCCTTTCCCTCTCTGCATTGGTTCTCCACAGCAAAAATCATCCTCCACATCCCACAGCTGAGACAGAGCTCTCACTGATAACAGCCCTTGCTTCACAGCCCTGGCTCATTCCTAGTTTTTGATCCATTATTTACTGAAATAGATAAAAACTTTCAAGGGCTTAAAAAAACAAATAAGAAAAGAGACTGTGAAATTAAAGACTATCCTGTAAGTATTCTAAAGCAAGGTTTCCCTGTTTCCAGGCTCCTGCACCCTCCTTGCAGCATCACTGCTGTGTCAGTGCATTTACTCTGGTTGGACACCAATAAAAGCCAACAGCAACAACAGCTTCCCCTCACCCCCAGATGGTTCCCAGCTCTGGCTACTGCTCATTAAGGTAAGATTCTTCCCAAGAATATGACCATAAAGGGGCAGACCATTAAATTATTTTAGTCCACAATCTGAAATGCTGTCTGGCAATATTGCCCAAGCAGGAAAAAAGATGATTTATCCAAGCCACTATTAAAAACTCCTTACCCTGGCTCTAACTAGTGAGGCTTAGTGTGAGCTGTAAAATGTACTGGTTACACTTGCAACTTCAAATCCAGTCACCTCATCACTTAATTATCAACATATAGGGCTCAATGACAGTTCACTTACTTAATTGCTGCAACAGAGAATCCTGCTAAATCTGTAAAGGTAATAGTCAGCAAATCAGGATGCACCATTGGAGTGCTAGGACCAAACTGGAGCAATTCAACAAAAACAGTCACATGGAGGCTTCTCCTACCCTGACCAGCAATATTCAGCCATTCTCAATAAATTAATAGCAAATTAACTCTGCTTGCAATGCAGAAATTCCCCATCATGAGCACACTTCAGCTGGGGAGAAGCTGCATGGAAGATGCTTCAGGTGCCTCATCCCACATCCTCCCTGCATTCTCTTTAGAAGAGAAATGAGCTGAGAGTGTCAAAGAAGAGAGCACAAACACAGGCATCCTGTGTTATGACCAAAAATTGCCAGGTGTGTATCAATGCCAGACTTCTGATGCACTAAACCATTAATAACAGGAGCCCTTCCAGTGCACACCGTGAGGCATTAGTGCAATAGTGCTGATAAATGACATTAATAACACAGTGAGTGCACTGCAGGTGAGGAAAATCAACTCTGCCATGAAATCACTGCATTCTTTTAGAAACCAGCTCATCAAAAATGCAAAAAAATTAATGATTAGCCCTACGCTACATCTGATTTTCCATTTTGACATGAATACGAGTTTATTACACTGCACTTTCAGTCCAAATATCTGCCGTAGCAATTTGATATAATTGGGGTTTTCTGTTAATTCCATTGAATTGCTTTCAGTGCTCCAAGCAATAAAATGCTGGCTCCATCTCACTGCTGACAGACAGACTCTGCTCAGGGTACCTTGTTCACTATCAAAGTTTACACTGTGTTCATGCAGTTTGAAAACCCTGCAAGCCCTGATCCAGCAGATCTGAGGATAAGTAGCAGCCTGCCTTAATGCCATGCTTTACAATAACCATGCAGAATTCAGTACCTTCCCAAGAATCAGAAATGCCAGAAAAGAAGGTAAAATGGAAGAAGGTTTATGGAAGAGGTTTGATTGAATAATATTACCTTGGCATAACAGAAGGCATTTTTGGAGAGCTCACTGCACTCCCTCTCCTTTATCTTTGCAAAATGATAATTGCAAAACAACCCTGAGCCACTGAGTTTAGTGCCCATTATCCCAATCATGTAATGCAATGTCAACATTTAGGGAAAGGATTAATTAAAAAATGCCCCGTGTAGCTCCCTGAAGTAAATTGGCTGTACTTGCAGCTAGGAAAAGAGGAAGACACATTTTCTCACTTGCAAATGCTTTCATCAGCAAAGAATGCATGTCTGGGGAAAGGGAGCAAAATCCAGTTTTGTGGTGCCAGAAGATGCTCACATTTCATTCCTGAACACCTGATCTGGGAACTGTGTTTCCTGTATGGGAGAAAACACCTACAGAGTAATTTGGGAAGTTGAATGGAAGAGGAAAACTACTCCAGAGCAGTACAGAAGGCTTTGCCCATCAGCAGTGGGCTGAACAGGACACAGAAGCATCAGGAGCTGCTGGGGACCCTTGAGCCTGGCTTTTGTGCAGCTGTTAGTGGTAAGAGGACCAGGTTTGCAGAGATATGCAGCAAATAAATACAAATAAATGAGAAGAGCCAGCAGTGAGTCTCTATTCACTACCTTGATCACCTCCATGAATGGTAATTCCAGATTGCAAAAAGCTCCAGTCATCTTTTTCAGGCTAAAGCATTTTGATACACTCCATCCTCCCGAGGCACAGGCCAAGGATGGCAGCGATGGAGGCACGCAGAGAGCCAGGCAGACAGGACAAACAGACACGTTCTTCCACCTCCCCTCACAAACATGTCACCCTGCAGGGAGCAGAGGCTGCAAGGCTTGCTCAGTTCTCCCCATTTCCCACGGCAATCCCGTGAAAGGTGTGATTATTCCCACTCCTCACCGGGCAGGCACCTGATGTGGCTGTGCCTGGAGGAGCTGAAGCAAGGAAGACAAAGTCTGCCAAGGCAAAGCAGCAGAGTGAGGTGAAATGACCCAAAATCACGAAGAAATCCTGCAGCCTGCTGGGTGTGAGCCCTGTGGCATGCCCTGGCCCAGCTGGACAGGCAGCCTTGAAGTGAGGAGGAGGCTGCTCTGCCGCAGAGCATCCCCAGCTACACCAACCTGTGTGAAGCAGCGTGGGTGGCTCTCGAGCCAAATGCAAATCAGGAGTGAATACAAATTTGAGGAAATAAATATAGGGAGAGAGCTAGTTTCCATTTCTTTCATATATTCTGAAATTGCAGCAATTGTTGGTTCATTAACATAAATCATGGAGCTGGGCACCCTCTATCAGATCAGATATTCATGAAAACAGCAACTCTAAAGATATCACCTTCAGATGAACAGATGTTGGCTTTACAGAAACATGGGGGGAAAGTAAGGATTCAGAGAAGCACATCCACTTGCATGCAAGCCATACATTCACATAAAAACCCATTTACTTAATATTCCAGTCCAGCACAGCCACCAAAACACTCCTTGCCATATAAAAGAGCGTGAAACACGCACGGACACGTGCATGGGGCAAAGATTCTTTCACCTTTAAAAGAGCATTTGTGCCTCTTGAGGGCCATAAGTCAGAGTGAGAAGTAAGTAAGCAGTCTTTGCTCACAGGCAGCACCGAACAGCCCCAGCACCTTGCATCAACTCTGCTTAACTACTGCAAAATTCACGCTGGTGTGTGCCAGCTATTTTTAATTCCTTAAGTACCAGCAACACGAAGGGCTGGTGTTTTATGTTCAACACTACAGGCAAGCAAAGAGACTTGGAGCTGAGTGAAAGCTACTGAGGGAATGACCTGCAATGCATAACCTTGCAAACAAACCAGAGCCTGCATGGGTGGCAAAAACAAACACGAAACCAACACAGAGCGAGCTGGGAACAATTCATCACAAGTGCCTCAGGGGCAGATTCACAAATGAGGCATGTAAGTGCCTGGAAAGGCTTGGAGGAGCTGCCAGCTAACACCTACTCACTTGAGAAGCCACCAGTCCCTTGAAGAGGCAGTGCAATTCCTGTGCAATTCCTAAATTCCCCCAGTGATCCTGCAGGCTCCCATCTGCAAGTGCAGGCACCCAAACGCCTCTGTAACTCTCAGCAACTCTGGTACCACTGACTCACTGAAAATTACTGTGCCCTGATGCCTGAGCTACCCATGGTGCTTAAAACTGAGCCTTTAGGAACCTCTGAGTACTCAGAATGGGGTTTTTTTTTTCCCCTTTGACAAAAGGGCAAAAATGGCAAGAACGAGGAGATTGTAAAAGCTCAGCCTGTGGCTCACCAGAGCCTTGATGAAAACCTTGGCTGTGCTATTGCAGGTGGCACTAATGAGGAGCAGCACTCCAGCAGCTCCAACACCAATCATCAGGAGCCAGGGAGGAGCCACCCAGGATGCTGCTTTGGGTTGTCACATCCAGAGGATTACAGGCAGAGTTCAGCAAACTCAAAATAGAGATGACTTCCTACTGAGATCCTCCCTTTTCCCTCCTGTGACCATGGGAGCACCTCCACAAGCCCTGACCCAGCCACCCAGGAGTGAGGAGCGGGTTTTAGTTTCATTCCAGGCACGAGCAGGAAAGAGAAGCTTCCAAGAGCCCGACTTGCTATTTACTTCCAAGCATTTTCTGAAAGCTCCAACTGGAACATATTGCTATTTTTGCACCAAAGTTTATGTTAATTTCATCTTGTTTTACCATAAAAGCTTAAATCACACTTTGTGATAATGTAAATCACTGATCTGAAAACTCCCCACTGCAGTGTGTCCTCTTTTTTTTTTTTTTTCCCCTCTCCCCAAAGGAATGGCTGAGCACCAGTGATTTGCATCATCCCTTCATGGGATTACCCAAAAACTTGATACCAGTTAGTTAACAATTTCTGAATAATCCCTCAGAGGAAAAGAGAAGCTTATTTTGATAAAGTTGTTGAGTGTTTGACACTTGATAACTTAAATCCAAGATATCTTGGAAGACAAAATATGATTTTGTATATTTGAAATGTGCACTGAGGGAGTTTGGGGCGGTTGTTTGGTTTTTGACGCTGTGGAAAACCGCTGAAAAGTTGAAATTTCTGCCCCAGTGATAAATGCAGGGCCCAGAGCTGCAAGGGAGCACTCAGCAGGATGATGCTCATGGAATAAAAGAGGATTATTGCCCATGCACACGTGTTCGTGTAAACAAGACCAAGTGCTGACAGGAGTTTTGCTCCAAATGAGAAAAGCCTGGGGAAACAGGTCAGACCTTTTAAGAGATAATTTGTATTTCTTGGTGCTGTGTGCTGGAGGAATGGAACAACAACTGTGCCAGTAATGTGTCTGCAGCTGCACTCATGGTTATAGTTGGTTCCTAGGAAGTGGGGACAAAGAAATATTTTACAAAAACGTGCCTGACTTCTCTGGGGTATTGCAAATACATTGATTTTTGATGCAATTTGAGAAAGGTTACTGAGAAAGGTTGTACTTGGTCAGCCTTTCAAATGGGCTGGGAAGAGAAGGGTAAAATCCATGGCTTTAGTTTTGTTTCCCTAGGAGAGCAAGCAAAATATGTCAAAATGTTACCTCGTGCTTATCGCACTACACAAGTGTTTCAAAAATCAGCGTATTTGCAGAAGCCCAGAGAAGCCTGAAAGGGTTCTGTCAAAGATTTCTGCCAGCACCATCAGGCAGGGAGGGAAGAGAAGTGTGGACCCCAGGGCTCCAGGCAGGCTTGGCACTGCACCCCTCTGGGTACTCCAGGCTGAATTCAGGGTCAGGGCTCCCACCCTTCCCGTGGGTTCCGTGCCAACCACCAAGCAGCAGAATCCAAAGGGAACCCAAGAACAAAATGCTGCATTTGTTTTGATCACATTAAAGTCAGAAGGAGCTATTAAAAGAAGTTGTAGCAGATGACTGGGTCCCGAAGAACCACGGGCAATAAATTCACATGGCAGCTTTGTTTCATAACTTCAGCCCTACTTATTCTTTCTTTGTCTATTCTAATTACTCCTTGATATGGAATTAATGTAGAAACCAAATTAAATGCTCGGCAAAGTGCACGAATCAGCCGGCCTGAAAGAAACAGCTATTAAAAACAATTAGATGAAAACATCAATTCAGAAAAGCACAGCAGGTTTGTGCCCGAGTCAAAGAACAAACTCCAAGCCAAAATGGAGAGCTGTGATGCCAGGAAAGGAGCAGCCTCTCGGGGTGTTGGGGGGTGTTTGGCACCACCGTGCCCGTGGCCTGCTGCCTTCAGAGAGCATCGGGGCTGGCAGGTGGCTCTGGGGAGAAATTAATTCAGATCTACATTGTCCCTCTGCTGCAAACCCTCCCAGAGGAGTGCTGCCACACTGGGATGGCAAACACTGCGAGCTCAGAGCAGGGATCTAGCACTGGGACCACGCAGATTGTGGGATCTGAGTCAGGCCAAGCTAACAGAAAAAAGGGAAGATGAAAATTTGATGTTTGACACTGAGATTAACTCAGCAAAAGCAACCACAGGTAAGGAAAGCCAGTGAAATGGATTGGGGCCCTCCCTCTCCTCTGGATTTAGAGAGAGGAGCTATGGGCCTTGAGCACTGTTTCCCAAGAAATACATAAAGAAACACAGCAAGATCCAGGAGTGCCACCATCATATTTTCTGAAAAATCTCTCTGCCTAGGATTTCTCTCCTGGGAAGCTGAGAAGCCTCAGAGAAAAAGGAAAAAAAATATTATCTCGTTTGCTTCTCCTGTGTTTTGCTGCTTTGGAACGTGGTTGGAGATTGTTTGTCCAAAGTGTGAATTGTTTTTACTTATTGGCCAGTGATGGCCAAGCTGTGTTGGACTCTGAAGAGAGAGTCACAAGTTTTCATTAGTATCTTTTAGCCTTCTGTCAGTATCCTTTCTGTATTCTTTAGAATAGCATTCTTCAATATAATACAGCATCATAAAATAATAAACTTGCCTTCTAAGAACATGGAGTCAGATTCACCATTTCCTACCAATGACAGAAAAAACCACACACAAGTGTGATCCTGACTCGGCACTGGCGATGCTCCTGCAGTTTGGGACATTTTGGAAGCAAAATGTGCAACAGTGTGGATTGCAGAAGCCTGAGCTCAGTGGATGCAAACACTGCTGTCAGCGTGGCAAGCACAGACACTCATTAGAGCGCACCAATCCTCGGAGCTGATGGTGTGAACGAGGGCACATCGCGGCATCTCTGCCAGCAGAGCCGTGCAGCCAGGCCCAGGCTGAGCTCAGCCAAAGCTTTTCACACTCAGGGAGGACCAGAAGGGTTTGACTCATGTTGGACTTGAGGAACAGCGAGCTCGGAGTCAATGCAGAAAGTACCTGCCACCAGTGATGCCTCAGGTTTTAACTTTTCTCTGTTTCACATTCTGTGCTGCTTTGGTGTGTGGGTCTGAGCTCCACAGGAGGGGATGGTGAGCTCTGTGCACAGAGCAGGGAGACAAAACAATTCCTGCTCCAGCTGGGCACCAAGGACAAATGATGCCAATGTCAGCCCCAGAGCACAAACCCCGTGGGCTGCAGAGAGAAAAACAAGCAGGGTGGGACTGCCTGGGCTAAAGCTGGGATGGGACAATGAACTGCAAGGTGCAAATGGAGCAGAGCTGATCCCAGGGAGAGAGCCCGGGAGCGCTGGTGCATTTTGGGGCCATTTTGGTTCATCTTGGGTGCAGCCCTGGCTGGGCTCTGGTGCTGCCCAAGGTGGGTCCATGGAGGAGATCCTGGGAATAAATCCCTGCTTTATTCTTGGCTCTGCCCAGCCCCTGCTCCAGGGCAGCCTGCACAAGGCACCACCAGAAGCCCCACAAAAATAAGAGCATGGCACACACGGCACAATTTCCAGCATGGAAACCCCGCAGAAGAGCTGAAAATCCCCAGATGAACCCAAAGATCCCTGCACCACACCCTCCCTGCTGGGGCCAGCTCAGTGTGACTGCGGGATACGAACCCTCTGTTTCCTGGAGCAGATGAAGAACTCCCCCTGGTTTTCCAGCTGAGGGAACACAGATCAGGAACACAAACTCCTTGCAAACGCTGGGGCAGCCACAGGAGACATTTCCTTAAGTGATTTCACTATCTCCCCACTCTTGAATACTACATCCAGCAAAGACAGCTTACCCAGTGAGCCTAAAAATACTCCTAGGAACAATTTTTAGCACACAATGGGATATGTACAGGTTGGCAAGTATTTCAAAATAATCCCTATGGCACCCCACTGGCAAAAATACACACCAGAAACCTCAGCGAAATGCCACTGTCAGTATTCATTTTAGGAATAAAAATATGAATTCTTGCATAAAACTTCATTTATTCCAAGTTTCCCAAAGCACATTGCCACCTCAGTCATAAGAATCCATATGGATTAAATAGAAAACCTTTCTGTGATCCAAATTGAGATTATGTTCCCCTTTTAAACGTGAAAATCAAAGGTGCAGCGTTAATATCCAAAGTTGTTTCCTTAAGGAGACGGTGGCATCAGCTAGGATAGCAATCCTTCCATTATTTACAAGAACAAATGCCAACAGTATCACTGGGAAAAGCACTGATAGAGCAAAAGAATTCCAAGTGTTACTCAGATGGGGCTTACTTCATCAAGAAATAAAAGACATAACTTCTCATTATGTAATTGCTATCATTTTTTCAAAACATTTCACATGTTTAAACAGTATTGAAGAGAAACAATGACATTATCCTGATATTAAAAAGTCCATAAAAAGAGGAAGGTGCTCTGTATCTAATAAATCTTCGTTTGAAGAGGCAAAACCATGTTGTTTCTATCAAGATGTGCTGAAACACCCAGAGAAACACAAAGATACTGAAAAGGTGGAATTTGCTGCTCACAGCAGCTGTCAAGCACACAATTTGACTTGCTCTTTAACTGGTAGTTTAGGGGTGATGTGAGCTAAGATCTATGCACTTTTCAAGTTAATTACTCCCAAACTAGATTTCTACAAAAGCAAAGGAAACAAGAGGGACCACAGAGGGACCAAACTTTCTCTAAAAAGACAAGGATGAATCAATATCCCGGTCTTTACTCTCAACCAAAATGTATTTGGATTTAAAAACAACAAGAAAAAAAAGAGTGAGAAGACTTATAGACATATCACTGCATTTCTTTTTTCTTTCTGGAAAGAGAAATCAACAGCATCCAACAGCAACTGTGCACCACTCTGAACTGGAATAAAGATCACAGCATTCCTGAAAATGAAATAAAGTTCACAGCATTCCTGAAAATGTCACACTCACACAGAGCAGAGGCAGATGTCTCAGCACTACATTTAACTAATGCAGGTTACTTCCCACTCTGCTGTCTGGCTAACAACCATATCTACTGAAAAGACCTGCCATTTATTGAGGGGAAAACCAGTTTAAAGCGGGCACAGACAACTCAAATACCACAGTGCAGCTATTTCTCTTCCAGACAAATCTTTACTGCCTTTATTTACATTCTGCCAGCCACTGAAGGGCTCGAGAGATGAGCAGCACAACTTGCTGGGCACCTGAAAATGCCAACTTCAGTTTGTTTCAGCCTGCTCCCTTCAGGGGAGCATCAGTGCCATCATCTACATCTGATGCTCTCCATACTAGTCTCACCTTTTTCCTTCATCCTTATTGCAGAACAAACAAGAAAGATCCTGAAAACCTCCTGAAAACCCCTCTCAGCTGGATCCCCACAACCTCAGAGGCACATCCCAGGAAGAACAGCCCATAATTCAGACCCAGCCCAGAGCTCACAGGTCTAACCCCAGCTTAGACCTAATTACTCATTAAATACCCAAAGTACTCTAAGCCATTCAGCATCAATTCAGTGAATCTAGGCTGGCTACCAAGTTAAGAATTTTGCTCTGTGTGCACAAGTAGATGGCATTGATTTCAGCAATAATTGCCTGGAAGGACAATTTTAGAACCAAATTAGCAGTTAAATAATTGTAGAAATTATACAGAGAGATTTCTTTGATTGGACAGTTGCAGTAATAGCTGCAGAAATCTGTCCTACACAGACTCTGCAAAATGTGCTACATTATTGTAGCCTGAAGTTAATATTGTTGAAAACACACTGAATCCTGAGAACAGAAGCTCCTGTAAGATTCTCTCTTTGGGGTGACTTTAATTATCTGCATTAAACTGAAAATATTAGCTATATTGAAATATCTGATAAACCTTGAATGCTGCCCACACTATTATCTCAGTCCTGCTCCCATTATCTATTACTTTTAATTCTGATTTTTTTTAGAGAACCCACAGAGCCCATGCAGCAGGGATGAGCGCTCTGCAGCACGTTGGAGGGCTGGAGTGTAATTTCAGATAAGCGTTAAACGTGCTTCCCTTCCAGCATTCCAAGGGTTTCATTAATTGCAGAGGCTGACTTGGGGCCTTTTGGAGGACAAAAAGGAGATTAACATCCAGATGCCATTGGTCTCCTACCCAGGGCACCAAGGCCCATGCTGCAAAACAGAGAAAAAAGCTATCACCAAAAAAAATAAACTATCACAAAAGGAGGAGACCTGCAGCCAGAGGGAGGGTGAAGCATCACTGAGTGGTTTGGAGTAAGGGTTGGTTGGGTTTTTTCCTCAATTGTTGATTGTCTCCTTATTGCTAGTGCCAGGAGACAAAGCAAACAAAGAACAGTATTTGCCTTTGTTCTCTAATATTGTGACATTTAAGCAGGGCAAATGCAAACTGTCAGATAGAGATTTTGATATTGATGACAATGATAGACTGGATTAGCAGAGAAAGGATTTGATTGATGATGGAACAAAAAGAAAATGGAATAATTAATGCCCAGGATTGAATTTTTATGGACAACGATCCACTTTAAATTCATTTTACATTTCTATCAGACTAAATTTTTTGATCTAGTATTCTTAAATTTCAGGCAGGCATTTGACTTTATATCTCACATTTTGATTAATAAAACATTAAATTGATACAGTGCCTATGCAATAGACTTTAAATGATTAAATTGAGCAGCAGTGCTTTTAATAGACTCACGTGGGGACTGATTCACAGCCTTGCAGCCAACATTCCTGTCAGGGGGAAGTCAAAACTAATCTGATAAAAGCTCCCAGATGACAAGTGGGGAGGTGAGGAACAATAAAGTCCAGCAGATGCAGCCAAGCACCCGACCACACATCTGGAAACAAGGTCTGGAGACCAATTTTGTCTGTGGGGGCAGCTGTGATGGAGGGCTGTGGCTGCTGAGCAGCCTCCAGAAGGAGAAGCACCTGGGCTGCAGGGTCATTTATCTTGCTTCCCTCAATTACAAAGTCTGCAGAGTAAACTTGTTCCAAAAAAAAAAAAAAAAAAAAAGAGTAAGTCTTGGAAGCAGAGATGAATAATCAGACCAATGGGCACCACTATAGAAGCAGCCTTGATTCAACTTTTATAATTCCTTTTTAAAATAACTCACTAACATCATGTTAATTACATGACAGGAGTTCAGGATCTTTTTGTGGTGTTTCAGTGGCCTGAAGAAAGGTACACATAGAAAATAATGCTTTTTTTTAATAGCAGGAGAGGCAGAAAGAACACCTCATAAAAGCTCTAATCAACACTCCCACTTGTTTTACTCAGCAAGAGATCACACTGCCTGTAGACAATTTAGAGGTCAAGCTCTCTTAGTCCAACAAAGTCAAACATTTGTTTTTAAACAGCAACAAACACATTTTAGATACCAAATCTTGCACAGGGAAATACACTGATGAATTCAGGAGGCTGCAGCTTTAAAAACACCCCTGAAGTATCCACTCTGAGAGCTCTTGTCTGTTTCTGGACTGACAGCCAGCAGCAGACAGGTTTTTTTTTGGAGTCTACTTTTATGTGTATCTAATTCAGCAGCTACACTCAGCAAAAGAAACAAACAAACAGATTTTTTTTTTTTAAAAAAAAAAAAAAAACCTCAACAAAACCAACCACATAAACAAAGAAAACCACACATCAGGGTTTGAAACTTTCAGCACCGTTGAGCACCAGGAAATTCAGACAAAACCTGTCAGAGAAGGCTGGACAGCTACAACAATCACACCTGTAGCAGTCTTAAAAGCATTCAGCCAAGACCACAAGATCACAGAAGTACTTTAAAGTTACAGTACTCTAGAAGGCCAGACCAGAATATGCTAAATAAAACCAAAAAAACCATCAGTTTCAATAATTTTTGAAAACTACCCCTAAAAATTTCAGCTTCAAGACCCCTCATCAATGACAATGACAGAAACCTGTCCTGATTAGCCATGACCCCTACAAAAATCCCATTTTTCACTACTGACACATTCAGCTGCCAAAGCTACTCACCAGATTAAAAGAAAACTACACAAAGGAAGTCTGTAACAAATCAAGTCTGTAATGGTTTCCTTTAAATGAGTTTTTCAGAACTTGAGTGATGAAGAACATGGCATAAGCGAAATCATTTTCATTATTTCCAAAATAAAGAACAACTATCTGCTAAGAAACTGCTTCCTCAGACAAACTTCCATATTTCAACTCTTTTCTTACTATTTTTACATCAGTTGCCAGAATATTTTGCTGGTGTCAATTATTTCATTGTTTAAGAAACAGCACAAGAAAACCAACACATCTTTGTTTCCCATTCCTTTGGAATCTGGGGTGGGTTTTTTTGACATTTTGATTTCCTTGCATTTAAGTGCTTAGCCTTTTCCTTGTCTTGGTAACACTTGAAAATCAGTCTCTTAGCAATGAACAATGTGCATTTATGCACCAATCTTCTGTAGGCCCAGCTAGGAATGACACCAGGCTGAAATTACAAAATCCATACCTCTCAAATGCAGGGCACCCATTTCCTTCAAGACTTCCCACATCTTCTCAGCTGAAGGCACTGCAGTGAGAGCATCACATCCCCAGGCAGCAGAGTGCTGCAGGATACTTCCACACTTCTGCTGCTTTTTTTATTACCTGGGGCTCCAGATGGATTGCAGTTCACACCAGCTCCCTCCAGGAAGGTTTTTATCCCCATCCATCCATCCATCTGCAGGAGCCTTGAGACAAGCACACCCCAGTGGTGTCCCCTGCACAAAAGCTTTCCTGGAGAGCAACCCACAGCCCACAGAGAGGCTTTCCAGCCATAAGGAGGGAAATGCAGACACATGAGGAATTTCAAAAGAAGAGCTGCAGCTGCTGCCCTGCTGATGCACCAAACCTGAGGAGAACACCTGAGATTTGGGGGCTCAGACTCAGGCTGGGTGTTTACAGCCTTGCACTGAGTTGGCTGTCGTTTCTCCCACCTGCTCCTCCCATTCAGAGTCAGGAGGAATCAGCTGGAGCATTTCCCTAAAAAGGCTGCTAACAGGTGATCAAAGGGCAGACAAGGTGTTCTAGAGAGTTTCTTATTCTACAGCAATGCATGGTGGAAAAAACATGGAAAGGGCACTGTCTTATGAGTCTGAGGTTTTATTGTTGGAATGTTCTTTTGTTTTTCCATCTTCCATCCTGCTCTCAGAATGCAGAAAAGTATTTCTTCTGATTTGACCAAGCAGAAATATGTGTGTTACATTTTGCTACACGTGCTGCATATACCTCCAAAAAGTAATCATTATTTAAATATATTATTCATATTAATTATACATTATATAATAGTACATAAAATTTTATATGTATATATTATATAATTATATATTCTATATTGATATCTAATTAATATCTATTAACTTCTCATTCAATGCCTTCACTGGGAGTTTTTCTGTGTGCTGTTTGAGCTGAGGAATGCCCTGTCCAAAGCCCCTCAGTGCTATCCCACCTTGCTGGTTTAGCAGCAAAAGGCAGGTCAGTTCAGGAATTACTCTGCTGAGTCCAGGAATGCACTGGACTCAGCAGAAGGGAGTAAGAACAGTCAACAACCACCAAAATGCTCATTTCTTTTTTAATGAGATGTTGACATGTTTGGACATTGAATGAAATTCATCTGCAAACATTACCAGTATTTACCAGCAGCAGAAACAACCTTTCCCACATGACTAAGAAAATACCATAAACAGAAAATTACTCACAATCCCCTTCCCCTTGTTCATTGGCCTGACCTCAAGCAAGTGTGAAATGTTTTAAAAAATCAGCCCAGTGAAGACTAGGAGGATGCAACACTCTCCTGGGTGAGTGAACATGTCAGAAAATAAGATTTAAAAGTCCTTTTACCATAAACAGCCAGTCAGCATTCCCCACAGGAAAAACATGGACCCCCCCCCTCCATCTACCCTGAGCTACTTGCTTGTCTTAATCTATGGAGAACAGCATAATCAGGATGGTTTCAGTATATATGAATTTAGAGCATTCTCTAGCTATATGGATAGAGTTATTTACTGTCAGCTGATTATCCATTATCAGCTCAGACCCAGGAATGAAGTGGGAGAAGGTAACTCATGGCTGGAGGGTCTGTGCCAAGCACATCCATGAAAACCTCAAATCCTGCCACAGAAGCCCCTTCTTGAGTGCCCCTGGTAGCCCATTTTCAGCCCTTGCTGCATGTGCCTGCTGGAATGATGATTTGACTAAAATGAGGCAGAAGTGGCACTTTTCACTGCTCCTCCACAGGGCACCCGAGGTGTCTGCATGCACTTGGCTCTCTTAGGGTGATCACAACAGTGAAAGAGCAACATGACCAGCCTGAGACTATTGACCTTCCAAAATGCTGGACTGGGAATTGTGGAGAGCCACCACAGGAGATGCAGGGTGCCTTTTCCTCTGTCCTCATCCTTTTCCTCTGCCCTCATCCTTTTCCTCTGCCCTCATCCTTTTCCTCTGCCCTCATCCTCTTCCTATGTCCTTATCCTTTTCCTATGTCCTTATCCTTTTCCTATGTCCTTATCCTTTTCCTATGTCCTCATCCTCTTCCTCTGTCCTTATCCTTTTCCTCTGTCCTCATCCTTTCCCTATGTCCTTATCCTTTTCCTCTGTCCTCATCCTTTCCCTATGTCCTTATCCTTTTCCTCTGTCCTCAGTATTTTCCTCTGTCCTCATCCTTTTCCTCTCTCCTCATCCCTTTCCTCTGTCCTCATCCTTTTCCTATGTCCTCATCCTTTTCCTATGTCCTCATCCTCTTCCTCTGTCCTCATCCTTTTCCTATGTCCTTATCCTTTTCCTGTGTCCTCATCCTTTTCCTATGTCCTCATCCTTTTCCTCTGTCCTCATCCCTTTCCACAGTGCTGGAGCCAGGGAAGGACTCGTGCCCCATGTGCCCCTGCAGCAGCAGTGAGAACACCAGCCCATGCCCCAGTTCTGCTGCTTTTTGGGGAGCCTCAGGAGCTGAGAGCTCCGAGTCAGGGCTCAGGGAGCTGCCATCCATCGGGAGCTGTGGCCTGTGGGAGGTGGCACTGGCAATTTAGCAGCTGGCACAGAGCACTCTCTGAGTTGTTCAATCAAAGCTCCAGCTGTGAGAAGCAGCCCTGGCGCTGGAGGTGTCCTTATTGTTTGTGAAATCATTGTTAATTAAGGTGAGATCTCGCTGTGCTGGTGCTCAGCCAGCACAGGGAGAAATGGACCTTTCCCTGACAAGTTTATCGTTCAAACAGCCTCCACGAGCAAGCACAAAGGATGATTCAAAATGTGAAAGGCTTGTTTTATTGTTTCTGAAAACTTTATTTCCACAGGCCCCCCACGGCAGTCCCTCAGAGCAGCTGATTAATCTCATGAGCAGCACAAGCATGAACAATGTGCCTTTCCCTCTGCTTTCCCCAAACCCTGGTGACACAGGTACTGACTGGCTGAGAGATGCTCCACCAACACCAGATCAGCTCCCAACAGCTGCCATTCCAACCTGTGTCCTTCTTTTTCTTCTCCCAGGGAAAATGGCAGCCCACAGCTCACACCTCTGGGTCACGAGGGTGTTCTACCTGGTTGGAGCATGGAAGGAGTCAACCCAAACCCTCAGGTTCCTTCCTTCCATTTCTGGTGCTTTACTTTTCTCTTTCTTGACAGATTATGTTCCGTTTGACCCAATTTTTGCATTCTGTAATCCTGATTATGGTGGGCAATGTAACCTTGTTTCCAACCTGTTTCCACCAATCTCTCTGAGCCCAACAGCGAGAAACTGAATGCTCATCCTGCCAGCATCTCTCCTCGAGGAGGAGATTGTTGCCCTTTGTGTCCAATTTTTGATGAAGTCTAAGGAAATGTGATTGGTCTCAGGGATCAGGAAAATTTTGGGTTGTCTTCTGAAGCAGCAGCACCGGAGTAAAACAGGTTTTCCCCTCCATGCTCCTGGTTCCCTGCTTTGTCTTCACACACTGCAATGCCACGTGCTGCACACAAACCCAAAAGAGGACTGGAGCATTTATCCACGAGTGTGTGCATCTGTACAGATATAATTCACCCAGAGAGGCAAACATTGCCCAGTGGAGGAAGCTGTGGTAGGAATGGTGCATGACAAGTGCTGCTCCCAGTGTTTACTGCATCCTGTATCACCACTCGGACTCCATGGCACTAGATCAGCTCTATTAATCACACACATTCCTGCAGGAATCACCAAAATGAGTAAAAGCACATTTGCTTAAAAGAAATCCAGGCCTAGGCTGCTCTTTATAAACATTCTTAGGTACAAATTACTTTCTTGACTGAAAATTTGGCTCTACCACGTTCTGCTCCTGACTTCAATGGGAGGCAGCACTGCATGTGCTCTGGAAGGCAGAGCTTTCAAGGTTAATTGACATCCAATTAACGCACCTCAGCAATCATATCCGGTGATCAGCACGGCACGGGAGTAGTAAAGTTTTATTTGCAATTTCAGCTGTAAAGCTCAAAGCTATCAAGTACAACAAATTATGTTTAGTATCTTAGTGTAACCAGCCAATAATCTGAAATTCCCAGGCAAAGCCTATCAGTGACAGTATTTTCCACTGTGTGGGCTGTGTACACTGTGATGATGTACTCTGGCTTGGTGGTTGCTTCTCACCCCTTTTTCTCTTTTCCAAGCTGTTGGCTATGAGATACCTACAAATACAGAGCTTTTTAACTCTATTGGATTTCTTCACTTACAAATGATCTCATGGCTGTGCCATAAATACATGCAGACCACAAAGGAAGAAACAGAATTATTAACACTTTTCATCCTGCTCTTGAATCTCATCCTGGAGCGTGGAGAGGTGTCTTGTTGCATTGTCAGAAACACCTCAGCTCTGGCAGCTGAGCTCTGAGAGCCTGGCTGCCTCCAAGGGAAGGAACACATCTCATAACTCAGGTGTGGTATGAGAGTTCCTGTGAAATCCAGACCGATTTGACAAGCAAAAGTAAAAAAATTAGCCATGCCTCTGATCGTGGGTCCATTTGTGTCACAGAGGTAAAACGGACTGTGGCATTTACATGCCCAGCACAAGTAATGCAGTAAGAGGCACTGTTCCACCAACCTACAACCTGCAGATGACAAACCTCATTATGTTATGGCTGTAAAACTGACACCAATTGGATACAATTACCGAACATTCGTGTTAACAGCTTCAAAATGTGGACTCATATACCTGGTCCTTTCTTAAATCCATAGGAATAATCTAGCCCTGTATCAATTTTAGCCTCTTTTAGCATAGGCTCGAATTATATTTGGCATCTCTATCTGGCACATACAATAACTGCCAGCAACAGTAACCATTTCTGCATTGAGGTCACCCAGTAGCTCCACTGCTCTCAGAAGTCCGGAGAGCCCAGGACACTGCCCGGCTCGAAAAGTCCAGGGAAACGGGGAAAATATAACCCAGAAATTGTCGGAGCTTTCAGCTGCATTTGAGATTTTAGCTCAGATCTCAGCACAGCTTGCCCTCCGCTAACCCCTCCTTATCTTCCCCTCCTCCCCGCAGCACACAGAATCACTAGAATCGATCCTCCGCTTTAACAAAAGCCTCTGTCCGTGCCTTTCTCCGCAAGGAGCGAGACCTAACCCAACTATCCCGTCCCATAGGAAATGCGCCAGGCGGGCAGCCCGCGGGCGGCGGCAGCGCTGCCCGTCTCGGGGAAAGGCACAAACCCCGAGCATCCCCCGCGCACAGAGAGCCTCTGTTCCGCCAGCTCGCTAAAAAAGGGATGCGGCAGACAAAGAGCGGCGCCCGGCGCTCCCCGCTGCTGCCGGCGGTGCCGGGCACCGGTCACGCTTCGCCTTCCCCCGCGTCCCTCCGGCAGCGGCTGGGGCCGGCGGCTCCCTCCGGCGCGGCCGCAGCAGGTGATGCCGCTCGGCGGCCCCGCGCAACTCCCGCGCTCCTCCCGCGCTGCTGCTTACCCGGCTGGGCGCGGGCGCTCGGCAGTCCGGCCGCGATGAGGGCCAGGAGCAGCAGGACGGCGGCGGCCGGGCCCGCTCCGCCGCCCGCGGGCCGGGCGCTGCGCGGGGGCGCGGGGCCGGGCGCTGCCGCCCGGGGCCCCGCGGGGCGCGCCCCGCTCCGCCCGCCCGCCGCCCGCCGCATCCCCGCGCCTCGCACGGCCCCGCCGCGCTCAGCGGGCAGCGCTGCCCATCGCCGGCCGGGCTCTGGAGCGGCGGCTCCGCAGGCGGGCGGCGGCGGAGGGGGCGGAGCGGGGGCCCCGCATGCCGCCCGCGGCTCTGCCCGCACGCCGCGGGGCCGCGGCTGCTCGGCCCCTCGGGCTCCGGCGCGGGCGGAACCGAGCTGCACCCACAAAGGGCTCTCGGCGCCGCCAGCGCCGGCCCCGCTCCCCGCCCTCCGAGCGCGGGGAGGCGGGAGCGGGGGCGGCGCTGCCGGGGCCGCGGGGACCCCTCCGCCGCCCCCCGCGCTCCGCCGGGGCCGGGGCAGCAGCGGCTCTCGGGGATGTGTCAGCTCCGCGGGGGCGGAGGGCTCGGTCCCCGCCCGCCGGGCACGGGCGGGCCGGCAGCGGCTCTCGGGGATGTGTCGCCTCCGCCGTGTGCTGAAGCGATCGTGCCCGGCACCACCTTTGGGTGCGAACGGAGGTGCGCCCGCCCGCAGCGGTGCTGCGACGCGGCCGGGCCGAAAGTGCCTCTGTGCTCACTGTGGGATGATATCCCGAGCTGGGAGTCGCCGGGCCGGCGCATCTCCAAGCACGCCCCTCGTTATCCCAGGCAGCAGCCAGCACCTCCTCCCGGCAAAGCGGCCCGAGCACCACTGGCAGCATTTCTGCAAGTGCAGAAGCAGCTCTGGGAATAAAGGAGCTCCAAGGTACCGCAGAAGGTGACCAAAGTGGCAGCTACGTGCTCAGCCGGCCGCTGGGCAAAAAACACAGGAGAGGTCTTCTCTGGTCGCCCCTCTCCTGTGCTCGCTCCATCACTCCCTCCCTGGCTGGGACGGGGCTCAGACACCCAGACTCGAAGGGAAGCTCCAAGATCCTCTCTGTTTTGCTTTAAGGTACACCGGGAGGTCAACACGAAGAGCACGGGATGTGTTCTGGACAGCAGAGGGGTCAGCCCCAGCTGCTGCCTCGGTCAAGGTCACACCCAGCACTGGGCAATCCATTTAGCGATTTCTCCAAGTCCTGTTTGTAGCAGAAGCAGCGTGAATTCTTTATTCTGGCATCGTCTCTTTCCTGAACTGCATCCATAAATTCTTTGAGTCCCAGGTCATGCGCCTGCGGGCAACAGGCAGTGATGGTGGGAGGAGGAGCGGTGCAAAGGTGGGTTTGGGGCACAACACGCTCCAGGACCCCGAGAGCTGATCCTGAAAGGCTGCGGCATTGTTTACAGGCAGGAAAGCTGTCCCAGCCTCCCAGGAATTCTGCTCTGCTGGAAGTTGTCGTGCTGAGAAATTCTTAGAAGTCAGGTTTGAGGTGGAGCAAACCTCAGCATGGGCCAGCCACGGCTTGACACCCTGGTACCCAGCCGCTGGCAGCATCCAAAGCCCTGACAACCCCTAATTACACATTTATTTGACTGCTTCAGCACACTCCCGGTGTCACCAATGCAATTATGCTGTCCCATTTCCACCGTTTTGCTTTTCCCCCCAAATCACTAATTCATCCCGTGCAAAATTAGCTTCCCCTTGATGACTGCCAGCGATTATCCAGAGCAAAGATGGCAGTTTATGATTATTATAGTGAAATGGAGCTTGCTCATCACCCTCCTTAATCCAGGGCCGGCACGCTTAGTGCGGGGCCCTCTGCTGGCACCTTCAGGGAGCTCCGCACAAACCTCATTGCATCGTTTTCCTATTTTTCTAGGTTTTGACAGAATTCGACTTTGTAATAGAGCCATCAATAAGCTAATTTTCACAGCACTTTTTTCAGTCTTGCTCTCAAGCATTATGGTTTTCTCTTAATTTTCCATTACAGTGTGTGCGTGCATGTGTTATGTAGAAAATACAAGTAGCAGATTGAGTTGTTATTTCAAAGGATTTTTAAAATGTGTATTTTCCAGAATGAGGAATGGATCTTTTACAGCTAGTGAAAAAATCACTGGGGTTTTACCAAACAACTGTGGTTAGCTACTTGCTAAATTTAACTTTTCTAATCCTGTTTGGGTTGGGTTGTTGGTTTTTTTTTTCCCAGATCCAAAAGTGCCTTGCTTTGACTAGACCTACTGCAAGCATCCCAAGTCTTGCTTCTTTTTATGAGGGAACCCATAAGATGAGCATTTCCTTCATGGTTGAGAAGCGACTGTGGCCAGGCAGTGACTTCTCTGTGAAGGTGGTGGCAGGCCATGGTGTCTCTTTGCAGCAGAACAGTTGGCATTTTTTATTTTCATGAAAATATTACTCCCCAAACACAAGCACAGAATGCAGTCCAGCCTCCAGGTACCTCTACCAACAGGCTGTAGATGCTCCCAACGTGCCATTTCAGGGTCTGAGAAGAATCCATCCAAATGTGTACATCATCCTCTCAGCATAAAGCTTTATTATTCTAACAAAGCGTACTCAGTGCTGTTCCCCAGGACAAGGGCAGGTAGAATTATCTGAAGCTGCTTAGAGCACAAACCCTCCCCTCCTGAGAGGGAAAATGCGACTTCCTTCCTACAGGTGGAAGGCAGGAAGATACAATTAACATTAATCACCATCACACCTTCCCCATGCCTTAATGAGCCTTCCTGCACAGCAGGACAGTCAGAGTCAGTGTGGGGAGAGGCAGGAGGGGCTGCAGCCTTCCCCTGGTGCTCCCAGAGCTCTGCGCTGCTCAGACAGCACCTGCTAAACTTTACAGGCCTGTAGGGAAGGTACAGCTCTCTAGTGGGGAGAGCACTGCCCACAACCCTCCCAAAACTTCCACTTGTGCTGCCTCAGTCCCCTACAGGAGCTTCCTGAGCTGCAGGGCTGAGTGTGACTCCACCACAGGCACCAGCGCTGCTTTGGGAGCTGTACCAAGCAGCAGCTTCTCTCTTGTCTCCCAGACTGATCATCTGCCCAGCTGAAAAGCCAGGCTCATTCACTGAATCCCTTTGTCCTTCATGTGACAACCCCATTGACTCAGGAGGGTTTTCCTGGAATGAATTTGCCATCTTAACTGCAGTACAAACCTGTACTTTGCATTTAGTGACAGAGAAAACACCCAATTTTAAAGCAGTGTTTGTCATCCTAAAGACAGTTAAAAGGAAGATGACTTACACATAACTGCCTGCTCACAGGATGGGAAAGAACACTGGGGACAGTTGGACATCATTACTAACAGAAAGGACTTGACAGGCAGAGAATTCCCTTTGAAAGGCTCAGGCTGCCTTTCCTTGTTTGTTAGAGGTTGCCAGAAGTGAGAGTGTGAAATGCACCGATCCAGGGGCCCTATCTGCTATGGGAAAAGTGGGATCCAGATACCAACATGCATTTAAAAATCAATAATACACAAGGCTAGCTGTAAAAAAGGGAAAGGAAGCAGCTTTTGAAGCCACAGGTGTCTGCAGAATTTGGACAGAGGTGTTTACACATCACCTGAGGCACACAGCTGCAGGAAAGCTTTGCAGACACTGTGACCAACTGCACTGAGGTGCAGTGACAGATCTGCATCAGCAGGATCTGATCCTCATCAGATCTTAGCAGGATCTCATCTGATCCTTACATTTAGCACTTTAAAGCTTTCTGTCAACTCTGAACTATTCTGACATCAAAAATACGCTGCACTGTCATTTCAGTCTTTTCAATTCCATTTCTGACTGACCCTAAAACGCAGAGCTAGGCACGGAAACCATCCCCCCACCCAACCACCAGGCAGAGTGAGCACATTTGGCTGACAACAGCAAGGCCAGATGTGCCTTCCACGGACGTCTGGTCCATAGCAGGTGGCCATCTGGAGCCACTGACCATGTGGGGCCATCTGTGGCAGCAGGAGCACCTCCCTGCTGGCCCAGCAGCAGTTGCCACCAGCTTGGCACAAAGCTCAGCAGCGGCGAGGTGTCTGCTGCTATCTGGGCCAGATCACCTTCCTCTGAGGCTGTAAAAGTGGGACATCCAGAACAAAGAGCCTTCCAGGTGTGGCTGCACTGAAAATGGCTTCTCAAGACCCTCTGAAGCAAGCCTTGAAAGCTAATAAAATTTAAAACTTCAAAAAGAAGCTCAGTTGAATGATCACATCAGAATTTTAGAGCCCTCTCTGTGAATTTTCATCATCTTTGCCTTCATGTAACACAGCAACATGAAATAAAAGCCACCAGAAGTCATCTGCTGCAATATATATTTTAATTCAAAGTGAATCTTGACAGTAATACACCATAAATTCTTATTTTGACACTCACCAAAATAGTCACCTGGAAAACCCGCTTTTTGTGACAAAGTACAGAAGGCTTGGTCACATTTAAATCACTGAGAACTAGAAAGAAATACTATCGCAAACTGTAAGAGACATTACATCCATAAAAAATTTTCCCAGTCCTCATATTGTAATATTGCACAGTGCAATTGCTACATGGCCAACTAGTGTAGCAGAGAAATCCAAAGCAAAAAAAAAAGCCACAAGTCTACAAATTGTTAAACAGTAACAGGTCAACCTTATTAATCAAGTCTCTATCACTGGGTGTTTCTAGAACAAGTCTTCCTACAGCTTGCAGTGTGATTTAACTTTTACTTAACACAAACCACGTTAATTAGCAGTAAAAACAGAAAATTTAAAAACTAAAACAAAAACAAAAAAAAAAGGAGTTAATACAGTAGCATACTTGACCAATAAAACACCCTGAAGTTAAAAACTGAACACAGGAAATTCATATAAAACCTTGCAAATTAAAGTAATATGCAGATATGCAATTCCATAGTCATGCAGTGTTTTATTTAAAAAAGGCATTAAAACGGTACTGTGTAAAAATGCTTCTCAGAGGATGACTTTTTTCACAGAAAAGGCCCTCACCCTGAGAGCTTTTTTTTCCTGCAGATGGGCCCCAGACACTTGCAGTGACAAGAGTCTGTTCTCTCAGAGTACATTGCGGGAGGAAGGGGGAAAGTCACCTGGTGTGTTGAATTTAAGCTGTGACAGGATCCCAAATATTTCATTCTTTGAAATGCAGACGTTTCTAAGATTACAACACAAAGAAAGAGCAGCAGATCAAATTTGGGGGAGCATTTCCAGCAACCCTTCCCTGCACAGGGCAGGACGCTGTGGTGATACGCAGAGAACCGTGTCAATTTAACAAGCACGTCAGCTCCAAACCTCAAGCACAGTAAAAAGAAAGTACAGAAAATACATCAGACCCATGATGATCCCCGTGGCCCCAGAAAAAAAAAAAAAAAGAAAAAAAGAAAAAGCAAGGGTTTTTTTTGTTGCTGTTGTTTGTTTTTTGTTACCGGGATACAAAAATCAGTGTGCTCTGTTTGCATTGGTGGTTCTTGGTGTGTCCATTGCCTGCAATGGAGTGAGCACCAAAAAAAGGGAGTGAACAGAAAACAGCAGGAGTTTGAAGGGGTAAAGGTACACATCCAATTTGACTCCCCATGTTTAGGCTTTATATACAGGGTAAGATTTCAAATTCATCAGGATACTCCCAGTTGCTAATGTATGCTTTACATACACACACACACTTGTATAAAATGCATAGAGTTGATTACTAAAAACATTGACAGTTTTGGGAAAAATTGGGTTTCTTAATTTTCAGTGTGATTAAAAATGTACTGCTGGTATTTTCTCTTTTTTTTTTTTTGTTCTAATACTGTTGTATTTTAGTTATTACTTAAAAAATAAATCAAATGTAGGCACATTTATTTCATTCAGACATTCATTAAATAAAACACTGCTTGTGTTAGTGGAGTAAAGAAAAAGATTACCAGTTATTAGCTTATTGACAGAGTTAAACTCAAATGCTTTGCACTCTTATTCCAGTCAACATTGCAAGGATTGTATTCCAGATTTTGTTTTAAAAAAAGTTAAGTCAAGCCTGCAAGATGCAGCTTCTTAAGTGTCTACACAATGCCAATATGAAAACATAAAAAAATTAAGTTACATTAATACATCCACTTATATGCAGTGATGAGCTCAAAGTTAATGGAGATAAAATACTGATGCAAATAACACACCCCAAAAAAACATATGCAATCATCTTCCATCATTTACAGTATAGTAGTTACGACACTTCAAACATGAAAACAAAATAAAAATTAAAAAAAAAAAAAATAAACCAAACCCAAACCCCAGCTTCTATTTCATGTAATTAGACTTGTACAGAAATTAGAAGGCTAAGAAAGAACTAGTTAATCACCTAATTTCACAGCTATCTGAAGTGGCAATCATTATATAGCAGCTTATCTATGATACATTCAAGATAAATGATACAATTTATTACTTGCCCATAAGCTAAAACACAGCCTCAGCTTAATACCTTCCATAAATCCCATCTCTACACTACAGTATACTTGAGGTCTATGAAAAAGTAGCTACCTTTTATAGGAAATGGATGATTAAGTCTTTGGTGCTGCAAAAGCAACTTCATTTGAACAAAACAAAAAACAAAAAGACACACTTCCTAAGGAGAGGAAAAAAAAATAATAATAATGCAAAAAGCATGTAATTTACGTCCCTGACGGAATGTATTAAATAAGCAAACACCCACAACAGGCTAAAACAAATACTATTCATGTAAAAAGACTAAAATCTCTCCCATGCATAAATGAAAGATTGCACACAAAGAACTCACATCTTTTTCAAGCTTCAACAGTAAATATTCTGCTACTAGTTATTAAATACTGCATGGTTTGCTCAAGCTAAGATGAAACCACATCATGGATCAATGAGCACTTGGCTTCTCCTTTCATTAGCTAGTCAGTCATGCCTACCTCACCTCTAAACATTTTATTATATCCAATTAGACAAACACTTTGAAAATAAACTACTTAGGTCGTATTGCAGTTCCATTTACCAGTATGAAATACTGTCTTGCGTGTCACTACTCAATAGCTACTGAATCAACTTTCCTTAAGCACTACTAAAGTCCTGTCTTGAAGCTAGATCATTCTGGGGGGAAAAAAGACAGCAAAATTCAGCTACAGCAAAACATGCTGCCTTCTCAATCAGGAAAATACACCCAAATACTAAAATAATACCACACAAAACCCAAAATGAGCATTACGCTATCAAAAATCAGCAGATCTGAATTTTTAAGTGCTGCAGTCCTCAACATTTATATATAAGTAATAACATTAACAACCTCAAATATTTAAGGCACTATGTGTGGGAACAGTTTACAATGCAGCTGAGATTATTAGGACAACAACATTTAAGAGCAATGTTTAGGCCTTTTCTTTGCCCATGCAAAAAGACACATGCAATGTGAAGAACAACAGCTCAACTTTTAGATAAGTGACTCAACATTTAAACACCAAGATACGCAACACAAACGAGTTACTTCTACTCCGTACTGCTGACACATGTGCATCTGTTGCTCTAGTTCTGTACACTGAATGGCTTCCCAAATGTAGACGTGTCTTGCACTAGTTAGAAGGCAATTTTATAAAAAATAGCAGGAGCAAAACCAGATTTCTGCTCCCATAAGTCACCTGTCTAAAGTTACTAAATAAGAAGATAACATGACCAAAGACAAGTTATACCAAATGTGCAAAACACATTAAAAGTGAGTTTGTTTTTTTTTTTTTTTTTAAAGCTCAGAGTTGTTTAAATTGCACCCAAGTCTACATGATTCAAAAAAATAATTTTCCTGTTGTGCCATGGCTAATTCGTAACAAACACCATGTTTCTTCTCCGTGCCACCTCCCGAGCACGGGGCGAGCTCTCACATGAACGGGTACTGGCTGAGCTTGGTGGGGCTCAGCGGGAAGGCGGCGTAGGCGGCGGGCGAGGCGGCCACGTACGAGTGGGGCGGGAAGAGGGCTTTGTACTGAGTCTGCTGCACGCCGGGGGAAGGCAGCAGGCGGGGGTTGATGCCCACGGGCACCTGGTGCACCACGCCGCCGCCGCCGGGGTGGCTCAGCCCGTAGGCCGGGTGCTGCAGCAGCGCTCGGGAGGCGCAGGGCGAGGCCAGCAGGTGCGCCACGGGCGCCGGCGAGGCGTAGGGCAGCAAGGCGGGCTGCCCGCCCAGGTGGGAGCTGCCTGGCAGGTGGCTGGGGCTGCCCTGGGGCAGGGAGAACGCGTGGCCGGCCACGGTGCCCACCAGGAAAGGCTGCTGCTGCTGCTGCTGCTGCTGGCGGCGCGGGGCGAAGTTGCCGTTGTTCCACTCCTGCGGCCCCGAGGAGAAGTGCTGGACCTGGCCAAAGACACACAAACAGAGAGAAACGGGCAGGGCTTAGAGATCCCTGGAGCACAGAGAGGGGAAAAATGGAGGAGAATGCACTAAAACTAGTCAACTTAAAATCGGGAGGAATATAGAGACAGGGATTATCAAATGCTTCGACAGAACAAAAAAAAGATACGTTAGCTATTTAGGCAGCAGCACAGACAATAAGAGATGGAAAACAGAACACAAGTTATTTTAATGCTCTTGCAAAGGGAAAAAAAAAAGGATAAAATGCCATGCTGGGCTGTTTTAACAGAAATACCATGTATCACATGAGCAAGGTGCTTATTCCACTCTACTCAGCACTGGCTTGGCATCAATTGGAAGTGCTGCATTCAGTTTGGGCACCATAATGAGGCACAAAGAGGACAAATAGGAGAGAAATTTTAGAGGAGAGCAGGAAAAATAATAAACGGATTGAAAAATATCTGAGACAACTAGGCAAACAGAAGTCTAGGTCTATGATCACAGGAAGATGTGGTAATCATTAACAGTTATAAAGAGAAAAGACTAAAAATCAATTACTCCCATTAAATGATGCAGACTTCAAACTACACAGGGCATCTACCAAAGAAGGAAGGATCAGCATAAATTTTTGTAATGAAAATAATGTTCTACGCTTTCTGCCAAGAGGCTGAGGAGCTGCAGACACTGAAGAGATTAAAAATTAATACCATGCTGATCATATTAAGGTTTGCTTAGAATTAATTAAACCAATCCTTTTGCATAATCATGCAGAAGGGGAGACTATGTCACCCACCCAAATGTTTCTTTCAATCTAAACTATTGAACTCATTATTGCTAAATCCTCTTATCTACATATAGCATGCTTTCATTTAGCATTTAACTGACAATATTCACAGTTTCTCTGCAAGACTCACACAAACAGGTACTGCTCTAACATTAATGCACCTCCAGCTATCTAGCCAAAAGCTCAATGCAGCTACAGCTCCAAGATAATTAATTAAAAGGGGCTTAAGCTTGATGTCACGTGTCAACTTCAGTCCTCAGCCACAGCAGACACGTTTGCTGTGTTGTTGGGCAATGATAAAAGTAACTTTTAAATTAGCTTTAGGTATCTTCTAACAATGGATGGAACTACAATCACAGTCTCATCCCCCCTCCAGCTTCATTACCTGGCAGCAAAGGTAAGAAATAGCTGGGTTTGCTGAGCTCTACCTCACCTCTGGATACTCAAACTAAAAGATTTTCATGCACACTACTGACAGAACAACACTGACATACAGCTGCAGATTTTAACTGACACTATGAGTATTTTAGCATTTGGATGTAGGAATAATAAATGCTAACATGTTTTTCTTTTTGTCTCGTGTTTTGATATTGCGCAAGCATTGACAATTTTCCCACTGTGGCTCTTCTGTTATTTTTTTTAATAGACTCAGCTGTGTTAAGAAAATCACCCAAAATGAAAGATACTTATGACTTGCCCAGTAAGTTCAAATCTACTTTTCAAGATCTGAACACTTCTTTAATCGAGCTGCTGAAAACCTGCAGCTGCCACAGACAGCAACTGAAACTGTGAGCGTTCAGTTGGGAACTCAACTCCTTGAGTGTTTGGGGCTTGCTGTGTGTGAGTGCACATACCTGACTGAAGTTTCCATGGTGCTGATGGAATGCTGATGTCAGTTTCTGCTGACGGGTCCCCACCACACAAGACTGGTTTATTCTCCCCAGGACAGACCGACCCTTTCTCAGAGGCTGGCACGGAGCATCTTCCAAGGAAGAAATAAACAATGTTATGCTTTTGTTGTCAGTATTCTCTTCTGGCAAGTTAGACAAGGCTTCATTTGCTTAAGCATGCAGAGAGAAATAATAATACAATGCACCAATTAAAGTCAAACCCTAGCACTGTTTAGGAGTGGTTACTACAGATTAGCAGTTGTACGAGTAGATCAAAATCTTCATATATATATATATGGAGAGAGAGAGAGAGAGAATAAATATATTGAAGAAATACTGAAACTTCTATTCTTACCTACTGGCATAGAAAAACACCTGAACAAACTCACCTGTATTCACCATCTGTTCTTCAAGATGTAACCTGTTTTCAAGTCTCATGGGTGGTACCACTACTGTGCAAACAGTTGATTTGGTTTCAGGGTTAACTGAGGCTCTTGCTTCCTTATTTTTATTGTTATTGTCTACAAAGCCATTTTCCACAAAGGGGCTGTCGTGTCCTGAGGAGTCTGAGCTTGGGGAACCATCCACTGTGTCACATCCACTCTCCTGTTCATCATCTGACATGCTGTCAAAAGATAAAAGTATTGCAATGAAGCAAAGAGATTTTCATGATAGAGGTGCATTTTCTTAAATTAACACATTAAATTTCTAGTGAAATTACTATAATTTAAAGTGAAATTGCTCAAAGGTGGATAAAAATGATGCATTGTAATTACAAGGATGCATTGTAATTGTAACACATTCAAACTCATCCTACCCACATACTGCAAGGCTCAAAAAAAGAGATAATGTCTTTATATTAAAAATTGATGGAATACATGATTAACTTTAAGCATACAAGAAACAGCAGTAAATTCATTAATGCTTAAATGCATGGTGAAGTCCTTTAGTGCTTTTACAGCTCATGCAACATGTGCTTATTGCATGTTGTTTAAAACAGGACATCACCAAAAAAAAACCCACTTATGAAAACTACTTTTTGTGAAAAGTACTTTGACACTCACTATGAGGGCCAGCACAAAAGTCTGAAGATTTAACCAAGTGAATCAGGTAATTCTGAGTAGTCTTTTCAAGTTACAAACAGTGATAACGTGACAACTACTGAGCAATTCTATATCATTAACTTTTGATTAGAGTTACTAATTATATGACTTAATATTAAGTGGAATGCTACTGAAACCAGAATCCAACAGACTCCTCTGCTATTGACTAAGTTGAATTAGCAAGGGGAATTAAATTACAGGTCAGCTCCGTACAATTCAAAGAAAATACCCTAAAATCAAATAGGTCTTTATAAAAACTTACCTAAATTTTTGAATGTTTTGATAATAAAGAATATCAAAGGACTGACAGTGTTAATTACCAACTAAGTAAGACTACCTGATGTAAGCTCAGAGTTCCACCTCCTTGTCAATACATGCTTCGATAGAATCTTTAATTATTCTAAACAAACTTTTTTCGTTAGGACCTTAATTAGAATTCATTTTGCACCATGAAACTGCTGAAGGCTCAAGCCAGACATGAGGCAGTGAAGATAAAAACATTTAAAAGCTCTTCACAGCAACAAGTTCACATAAGTGAGCCTTACTTTTAGTAGGAGAAAAAAAGGCATCAATTTCATTAAAGATTACAAGATACACAATGGGAAAACCAACAATGGGAAAACCAGAGGCTGCAAAAATTAAAAAATACACGGTGACCAAATCTGTAACATACTACTTAGGCTTATTTAATCCTGCAACTCTAGAAGATTTTTATTCCAAAGGAAGTGACTGGCAACACGTTTATATTTTCTGTGTGAGCACCATTCATTCAGTATTCTGAAAGCCTCCACTGCAGCAAGACAGATCTTTTAGGAACAAGAACAGAGCAGTCTGTGCTGTGCAACTGCAGGCCAATTTTTAAACAGATCATTTACCCTCACCAGCTGGCAACACAACAAAACTTGTGCATTTTTTAGTATCAGCTGGGCCTGCTGTATACCAAGATCTTTCTTTTTGCTGCTAGGAGGCTGAGTTTTCACCTGTTGGATCTCTTGCAAGGAGAGGGGCTGGAGTGCTCCGAGGAGCTGGTGCTGAGCGTGCTGTCGGGGCTGCTCAGGGAGCACACGCGGTCCATGTTCAGGGTGTTCTGGCAGGCTTCACACTCCAGGCTCCCCTTACACCTGCACACAGAAACACAGTCAGCAAACACACATTCACCACTCACCTAAGTGCAGCTGTGCAATAAAAAAGGGCCCATCATTACAAAAGACCCCTTAAATGTAAACTAACATCCAATTCCTTGTCTCTTTTATATCCAAACCAGGTTTTAAACCTTTACAGCATTCTTTTTTGAAACCTACTAAATGGATAATATTTTACTGAATCAATACTAAAACAAGTAGATTAAAATGTTCTACTACAGCCGTTCAGAGCCTTGAAACTTTTGACAAAGCTTAGATTTAAAATACACGTTCCTCCAGCTCAGAATTATTACAAGTAAGGATGAAATCAAACAAACATTAAACTTTTAAGCCTTGCATGCTTCTGTGATGGCTCTGAGAAAGAAAACTCAATGGGGGGACAATACCCAGCACCTGCTTTTGCACCCAAAGGTTTACCTTTTCACACTGTTAGAGAAGTATTTTCTACCCACAGGTACGTAATCTACTGGGTGCTACTGCTAGAATGGTAAGATGGAGTATATACAGCAAGAGTATTGTTCTTCAACAAATAAATAGGGCATGGCATTCTGAAAAAAGCCCTAAAAAAACTATGGTTTGAAAAGGCATAACACACACAAATTAATGAGATAGGGAACAACACAGCCAAAAAATCTTTCAAAAACAGAGTGCTACAGAGAACTTTCTGCTGAAACTTGATTAGGAGCAAAATCTTTGTCCTTTTTTAACTCAGATTCATTAGCGGTGCTGATGCCTAGAGAGGCTACCTGGAACAGAGGCCAGAGAGAGTTAAAGAATAAAGCAGGGATTTATTAAAACGCCTTCAAGGGATATACACCTTGGGCAGTACAAGAGCCTGGCCAGGGCAACAAGCAAGATGGACCCAAGATGGACTCCAAGGCACAAGTTTTCACACTCTTTGTAAGTTTTGGTCCTTTTACATATTGGGGTTAATTGTCCAATTACAGCTTCAGGTTATGAAGCTCTAATTGGATAATTCCCATCCTCCCATTCCCCTCCTCAATTCGCTGCTGTTTTACACTTTTTGGGCCTGAAGCTGCAGTGGTGTCCTTGGGCTGGGAAAGGATTGTTTTGTCTAACTAGGCTGTGAAGAGAACTTGCTAACACTTGATATGAAGTTCAGAGTTACATACTAAAGCAGAACAAAATCTGGAAAATATGAAATCTAAAGCTGAAGGAATCAGTGCTAATGATGCTTTGAGAAGGCTGCCCTAGAGCAGAGGCTGGGCAGAGCCAAAGAATAAAGCAGGGATTTATTCCCAGGATTTCCTCCGTGGACCCACCTTGGGCAGCACCAGAGCCCAGCCAGGGCTGCACCCAAGATGAACCAAAATGGCCCCAAAATGCACGAGCACTCCCGGGCTCTCTCCCTGGGATCAGTTCTGCTCCATTTGCACCTTGCAGTTCATTGTCCCATCCCAGCTTTAGCCCAGGCAGTCCCACCCTGCTTGTTTTTCTCTCTGCAGCCCACGGGGTTTGTGCTCTGGGGCTGACATTGGCATCATTTGTCCTTGGTGCCCAGCTGGAGCAGGAATTGTTTTGTCTCCCTGCTCTGTGCACAGAGCTCACCATCCCCTCCTGTGAAGCCCAGACCCTCACACCAAAGCAGCACAGAATGTGAAAAACAGAACAGCTAAATGGCTGAGACAGCTGTATTTAAGTCAAGCCTAACAAAACCCAAGGCAGATGCTCACTCCCTCAGCGAGTGCGTCCGTGCCACGTCGTCCTCGTCGGTGTCACTGCTGATGGTGATGACGCTGACGGGGCTGGGGGAGCTGGCCAGGAACAGGGCCTGGCGGGGGCTGCTGGGGACAGGGGGCTCAGGGGCCAGCCTGAGAGAGGCCTCCTGCCCCTCTGAGTTGAGATTGTCCTGTGCTTCTATACAACTTATTCTCTTGACAGCCTTCAGGTTGAGGATCTTTGGAGAGATGAAGGCTGAATTTTGGATATTCGTGTTTTGTAGCATGTTGCTCCTGAGGAGGAAACAACAACAATTTGGCATTTAGTGAATCTCAGCCTGTGAAAGCTGGGCTGTTTTCAACAAAACCAAAGCAGGCAATGTAGGCTATATCACCAATTTAGAAAAAAAAGCAGGCAATGTAGGCTAAACCACCAATTTAGAAAAACACAAAACAGTAAACACAGGCAAAAGTACCTGGCATGGACGGTTTCAGACAAAAAAAGATACCAAGTATGTAATATCAAAGACATCAACACTGAATACAATATACTGAAAATCCCACATTCTTATAAAGGTAAAAACAAATGAAAACCCCATTTGGGTGAAAAACAAGCAAATAAAATCCAGCCAAATTTCCTGCAAGGATTCTCCTTGAAAAGAAATGCTGGTAGCCTCCAGATGAACTCCTTGCTTAATACAGGACTGCTGACACTGCCCACATAACCCACACACTTTACCCCTCATGGAGCATCCCACGCCTTTGCCACTACTCTGCATGGCACTGGGGCATCATTTCTTCAGCAAGCAGCTGAAGTATTTTTGGCTATCAGTGAAAGGTGACTGCAAGGCACACAGCAACCCTGTTATACAGCCTCTCTTTATTTTTAGTTGTCTAAACCTGATATATCCTCCTTCATGTAAACTTAGGAATATCTCATTAGAGCTACCTCAAGACATTCTTATACCTTCCCACAACATTCTACCATGATAGGCACATACAACTCAAAATAATTAAAACTAATTAGCATTGCAAGTATTGTTCCATCTAGTCTACCACCACATTAACTTAAAGAGAAAGGACACATTTTCCCAAAAGACCAAGAGGAATTGTGTCCAACAAAGATGGCACTTCTACAAGTTGTTCCCTTGCCCACAAAACAGCAATAACAGGTGTGAAATCCATAAAATCAGAGAGTTTTGGGAAAGCTGCAAAAGGCAGGCCTCAGAGTCAGCAGAACTGTGATTAGAGCTAAGCAGTAGCCACGAATTAGGTCAGCAGAAAAATTATTTAAAGGTAGAAAAGCAAGGACAATAGAACAATGGTCTGTGTATTAATCTGGTCTAGAAGAACTCCCTAAGCTGTAGAAAAGTTTATCTAGTGAGATATTGGGAAGTTCTAAGCTCAATACTGGAGCTCTGTGCATTGTGTTTTAAGGCTCACAAGCAGGGATTGTATTGGAAATAAGCAATCATTGTTTAACCGAAGGTACATGTGCTTAGAGTGGCTGGATGGAGCTACTGCCAATGTGCTACTTCTTTGTGTGATTGGTCAGAAAACTTTTAAAGTGAGTTGTAACACTAAGTTCTTGATCTGCTGCCTGGGAGGTGAGCTGCTGGCACCTTCCCGTTGTCATAACCACGTAATGAGAGTGATGCTGGAAAATACAACAGCTCAAGGCACGTTCCCAGCAGTCCCATCCTGTTTGTGATTTGTACACAGACCCCAGCTGGTGATACACAGTCTTTGAATGTTCTGTCTTAGAAACATTCTACTGACCTGTTCTGGCACAGTTTGTTCCTCTTGGTAGCTGCAGGCTGAGGCCAGACAACATGTGCAATGCCCACACTAATTGGCTGAGGGGCAGACAAGGTTATCTGATGTGTTAAAAGAGGCTGCGGTATCATTGAGCTGTAGTGGGTGCCCTGGGTAATCATCTTCCTGAGGAAAAGGAAAGGCAGGTTTATACTGCAGGTCGTTCTCACCAGCATTCCCATTCCTGTTAAATCCCAGCCACTGAGGTGTGGCACAAAAGCAGGACTCACCCCCAGTCTCCAAGCCTCTGTGGGCCAGCCACAGGATCAGAGGGCAGAGATGTGGCTGGAGCTGCCACTGGCGCTACCTGCTGCCACGCAGGAACCAGGATCTGCTGCGTCTGGTTGGACCATGCCTGCTGGGGAGCACAGAGGTTTTATGGCACAGAAGCTACACTTGCTGCTTGGAGCTCAGTACAGACCAGGAGAGGGACTGCAACAGAACTCTGCAGTTCAAAACATTCACTAATTAAATAAGTCAGAGTTTTGCTTTAAAGAAAGCCAACCTGAGAAAGGATTCCTGCTCGAATCTGTAGCGGCTGAATTGCGTGGGCTTGGGTCACCAGTGGGACTGCATTATCCACCCTCAGGGAGAAACTGGTGGGTTTGCTGTGGTTTGTAGGAATTCCTGGCAGGGAGAAAAACACATACCCAAAGCTTTAAGCAAACAGCAGTCTTGCATGTATTTTGTGAGCAAACACAGAGGACAATTTTAAAACATTTCACAGTTTTTTAAAATGTGTTTATGATCTAATTCCATAATTTAGACTTTCAAGCCAAACAAATTAACACCTAAAAGATTTTTGTGCCATAACTTATCTGCACAAATATTTGAGCTGTAGTTTCCAGAAAGAACTGCCAATAGCTACTAGCTGAAAACAGACTACTAGAAAGAGGAATGACTTTGGCAGAAAGTTCTGCAGAGCTAAGCATTTACTCCTTATCACAAACTACTTTAAAAAGAATTTGAAAGGAAGCAGGCAAAAGTAAGCAGAACTGAATTTCAAAGCTTCTCAGAATGGACTCCTGTACACCTCCTGCTCTGTATTTCCAGCAGGCTGAAACACATTCTTCCCAGCTTTTATAGCTGGCAATGCCACATGTACAATGTCCCTCTTTGCTACCATCTCTTTGGTGGGAAACAATGTAAAATCTTCTGTCTACCTCAACAAATATTTGCAGTAGAATGCATAATCCTCTCTTCATCAAAATAATGCAAACTATAGTAAACTATAATATATAATGCAAACTACTCACCAGAGCAAAATACAAAAAAGATGCATCTCATGTCTTGTATAGATTTCATTATTGTTACAGGAAACTAACACACATATAGCAATGCTGCAATGTTTACTACAAGAACATTTTTTTACACAATAATGCCAAACTATAATCAAAGAGGAATTTTTCTCAACAGACATTGCAACAGAACAGCCATGCTTGAAAAAAATACTGGCTAGGAAATAGGAAAAGATATCACTGATCTCATCTTCTAACTGCACTTCATGCCTCGTGCTTTACTGAAAGATTAAGCTTGGGTGTTCACAGGTAACTACCCAAGAATTACTACACTGAAGGTTGCAAGTGCTATGGCTGGGGTTTTTTTAATCTTTAGAGGATGAAAGAAAGTCTTCATCTGATGTAATTCTCTCATGTCATAACACAATACTCAGTTATAACCACGCACTTCAAAGCTTTTCATTTTGAAACGCACTTGACTGGTTTTTTTCCCCACAGCCATCTAGAAGAGCAGCATCTTAACTCTGACAGAAGTAGAGAGTTTTAGCACTTCAGATACTCCACAGAGCAGCCAAGCTGGGAAACTTTGAAGCAGTGCCAGATACCATTAATATCCCTTTTCATCTGTGCCAGCAACTCGTCACCTATGTGATGAAAACAATATATCCCCTCCACTTCAGCTGCAGCAGAAATTAAATTTGGAAAGTTATCATCATATTAAGAATAGAGTATACAAATCACAGATAAAGTGTCTGCCTGTGCTGTTTCCTTTGCTATAAATCACTTTATTCATCTGGGAATAATGAAAACAATAGTGGTTTTTTTTACTATGGGGTATGTCATTGTGTAAAGAACATATACAATTTAAACAATTAACTGCTCAGAAGGAAATCTGTGTGAAGCAGCCTGTGAATAGTCAGACCTTTCTCGAATTTCTGGAACCCAAGGTAGATGCAACTGCCACAAAAAATAGTATTCATAAAGTCTGCTGTATCTGTCTTTATCTATAGAGATTAAGACTTCCTGGGCTTTAAGTCTGGGTTGAATATTTCTGGTTTGTTTCATTTCAGAGTGCATCTAGGGTGATTTCCGAAGCTTTAAAATGCAGAATGAAAACAAGGGTCATTCTTAAAAAAAACTACTCCCTATAAACTCCGTAACTTCAAAACCTGATCTCAACACAAAGCTGAACAACACCAAGATAGATAAATTACATCTTTGGAACAAAGACTATAACCAAGCTAAGTTAATAAGCAAACAATAAAGTGCCTTCCCATTTCCATAAATGACTATTACTAGGATAAGACACTGATACTCACTCCATCTTTCCTGTTTCCTCTCCAATTCTACTTCAGAACACCCTTCTTATTGCTTCTCCTTCCACACTTTTTTCTCCTATTTTATCCAAGACATAAATTTATCTCTCTGTGTGTGGAGTATATGAAGATGGGCTCTGGGTTGTTTAAATCATTTTCTGCAGGTGCTGATTTGCTGTTTCTTTCAGAAAGGTGCAATGAATCTGCATCTGACTCACATGCTGATTTTTAATGACATAATTAAGTTGGTTTAAATATAAACCTTAAGTGGATATAAGAGAAAACTCAAATAGTGCTAACAGCCAGGCAGAAACACTCATATTTTAGGAAGTGTGACAATTACAGCTAAATATACCTTGAATAGCTGGAGGACATATAATCAATGCTTGCTGGAAAACATCACTGCAACCAAACTGAGCAGTTCCTGCCTGCAGTGGAATCCCTTGGTGCAGAACTGAGTGGGCAGATGCAGTTAATGCCTATGGGAACAGATTCAACACAGGCAAGGTTATTGTAACTGTGAAACTACATCTCTCACACACTTGTCCCACCACTTTATACAGTAAATAACTCAAGCAAACTTATAAAAATGAACGTTTCAAATCCATTTCACAGGAAGCCATCACACTGGGCCACTGGAGGGCACCAGAATACAGCACTGGCAACCCCAGTTTGTAACTTAATTTGGAACATATTCTAAATGATTTGTCTAAGAAAACATTATGAAAAAAAAACAGAGTTAAAGACAGAAGATTTTACCACTTAACAGATGTAATTTTTTCAATTATTGAATTAATTAGAAAAACCACATTAACTGAACAAAACCAAACCAAAACAAAACCAAACCAAGAAAAACATGAACCATTGAATTTTACCTGACTTCTTACTGGACCAATTTTGGTAAAGCTTGCAGTCAAGTTGGCTGCACTGCCTGAGGCAACTGATCTCATAAGTGATGTTTTATTGCAATTGCTTAAGTCATACAGGTTTGATCGGCATTTGCAAATATCCATGATATGAAAGCAGGACTTCACTCTATCAGAACCAGAAAACAAGTTGCTTTAATCACCATTTCATGTTGTTGAAGGTAAAAAACAATTCCCCAAAATAAGGGGAAAAAGTTTAGTTCAAACCCCACATTTCCCAGTTTCACAGAATGGGATCAACCACACAGGTAGAAAAACAGAAACACTGTTGTTACTATGGTCACATCAAGCCTCTCTGATGCATATTTAAAATTCAAGAAAAATACTGCTGTTTCTTTCTCTTTCCATCTAACACCATTTTCTAACAGCTGTTTACAAACAGGAAAGATAAGAAATTAAATAAATAGGAAAAGCTTGCTCTTCCAGTGAAATGCTTGCAACTTTAGGAAATCCACAGTGAAATATACAACTCCAGAACTGCAAGAAAACTTTCAATATATTCCACATTAATACATGAAAGGAAGTATCTGAAATGTTAACCTTAAGAGGAAATGCCTAGCCTAGCCCTGAATGACTGACAGGAACTCCTCATACTTACAAAAAATCACACCCAAGTTTCTGCAGTGCTGGAATTTTAACAATCATACATAAAACCAACTTAGAAATCTCTTGCTCTAACTGTTACTTTCAGAGAAAAACATAGTTATTCAAGCAGTTTCCTTGACCCAATAGATGTAACTAATATTGCAAGCACTTGAAAGAATTTTCTAAGACACTGCAAAAATGATGAAAATTTTTTTTTTCTCTCTCTCTGATAGCAGAAGAAACAAACAACACTTTTATACAAATGAATTGCAACAACAGAGATTTCTATGTTACATACTGGTTGCTATGAGGAAAATCAAGGAGGTGCTTCATGGTAACAAAAGAATGGTTCAGGGTCTCAGCTGGAGTGATTCTTAAATCAGCATCGATAAGCAACATTTTCTTCAACAGACTGACAAATTCCCTCCTATCTGCCTTCTCTGCCAACAGGTCACTTCCTTCCAAATCCATCACCATGTTCACCTGGCACATAACAAAACAGTCAGATAGAAGATATGCACGTTAATTTAACTCTTCCTGGTACTGTTTTCTGCTATAAAATACTGATATTCAGCATTTTTATCACGTGGGGTATGGTGGATTTGTCTTAAACCAAAACAGCTGGCGTGGAATTGGTGACTTTTTTTAGGCATGCACACAAATCCCCCCTTGCAACCTCCCCAGTTAAAAATGGCTGAAGGCTTTATTCCAGTCTGGGACTTGGAATTTAAGAAGTAAGGTTTGGAATAAAGATCTTTTTATGGTCTAACTCAAACTACAGAGTTGATCTTCAAAAACAATTTCAAGCACATATTAATGCCAACCTTGCAACAAGATTTGATCCTTTTTTCAGGATGCGAAAGATAACAAAAAATTGCCTTTTCTTATTGATTAGAGAGGTATAAAGCTAAAGAAAAGTGAGGAAACAGTTATGTTTTTAAGAACAAAATTTTAAAAACTACACTTAGAATTATATTGTTAAGATAACAGAATTATACTGGAAATCAAACAATAAACAAAGCAGGTTCCACATGCATTCTTTGTTTATTCTTTGCCACCGTGGCAGATAAGGTAGAAGAGAAAATATACATTTTACAAAAAATCCAAGGGTTTGTGTGTCCCACACACAAGGACAAGTTCAATGTTTAACACAAGCAATGGAAAAGATCTTTACTAAAAGCTCAAAGGGCTGACACAGCCAGACATTTTCCTCAGAGCAGCAGAGAAGAGTGAATATGACTGAGACACAGTAAATAATATTCTAAAATGCATTTCTTTCCAAACCAGTAAAATGCTTTAAAATCACCAGTCATTCCCACACATTCCTTCTGCAGAGGAAGGAGGCTTTAATACTCACGTGCACTATATCATCCAAACTGTTGAAAATATACTTTCTGGCCTCTTTAGACTTCATACCTGTTTCTGCCTCGTGTTCTTCCAATGTCTCAACAAAAAGAAAAGGAAAGCTTAGTTTAGAATCTGTCAAAAAAGGTCACCAATAACTACAAAGTGACTTTATGTACTTAGTGACCTAAAAACCACTATTTTTTCCCAAATTATTAGTATATCAGTTATATATTTGTATGCTGCATTACAGGCTATTTTCATTCTCTAAATCAAAAGGCAATAACTACAATGTTTAACTACATCTGACAAATCACAGTAATGGATTACAACAGATAGTTTATGAATCACACAGGAAGTGCTGAAAGCCTAGCATTGAGCAGTTTAATGAAACTCCTGTATTTTTATATATCACAGCTTTTCTATTATTGTATTTTACCAATTTTCTCAAGCTCAGACCTTAAACCCCAAGCAGCAGCAATATCACATCATTGTGAAAGAAATAAACCAAAAACCAGGTAGTATCCATTCAACTTCTTTGTTTGCTCTTTTCTTTTTTTTATTATTACACTTTTATTCCTCCACATACACAACAAGTGGTGTAAATATTTTAAGTACTTCAGTATGAAACAAAAACACCCTAGAGAATGAATGGTTTATGAGTTGGTATAGTACCTTCTGTTACAATTTTCCTTCCCCAACACAGACAGCACCAGTAGGCTGGTGCTGCAAGAGGCAAGGTGTGACTTCAGGGAAAAAGCTTTTTTAACACATAGATTACAGAAAAGCTTCCAAAATGAACTTTGACAAAAACTGCAACTAATGAACAACTGCCCCTATCAAAGCCCCTAATTAACCTCTGCAAGGTAACAAAGAGCTCCTGGAAGTGGGGAGGGCTGTTTGCACCAAGAACTCACTCTGACATGGAGAAGGCAGATGTAAAGCGTCACCTAAAGCCCAAGAGCTTGAGAAAGCAGAGGGAGGGATTAACCAGGTGTGGGTGTAATTGCAGAAATGTTACATAACCCCAGAGCTGCTGGGGATTTACCAACTTGCTGGGGGGACTTATGCAACTCGTGCTGGGAGCTGGCAGCTGTTTGTTACTGCAGAGATCCCTGTCAGCCCCAACCGCTGCCTGAGCCCTCTGCAAACCCAGGGAAGTTGGGCCACAGAGAAACACAACATTTAAAAAAGTAAATTATGTGCGTGGGAAGCAAAGGCTCTGCTTATGGCCAGAGTGCAATAATGTTGCTTAGAGAGAAAGCAAGGTGTGCAGAACACAAAAGTACATTTTGTTTTAACTTCGTCTGCACTCACTGTATTGCAGCTTTCTGCCAACAAAGGCTATTTTAGCAGGAAACCTAAAAGAAATGAACTGTACACAGCCACGTTATTTCTTAATCTCCTTTTTCTCCAAGGAACTTCTGATCCTGAAGCCAGTTCTGGACAAATGTTGTCAGAGCAGTGGGGGCCTCAGAGACAAATTCCTTACATGAAGTGAAAAGCAGTAACAGAGCAAAAAAGAGAAGAAAACAAAGCAAGCACATTCATTTAGCACCTCTGGAGACACAAGGCTTAATTTGAATTCCCCACCTGGCAGCCACGAACTGGCCACAGCACAGCCTGGCAGCTGCACCTTGGGGGACAGAAAAAATGGAAGGGATAAAGAGCAGGAGCTGGTAAAAACCACAGGAGATGCACCAGGGACATAATGGTCTTGTAGTGAATCTTGGCTTCTCTCCTTTCTCTGCTCACAGAATATAGTGCTGTTTTCTACTACATTACACTGTTTACCTTTAATCTCCAACTAGAATATGGTGCATCTGTTTCTCTACAGAAAAATCTTGCAGTTTTCGTTCCCATGCTTAACAACTGCTCTCCTGGCAAACCTTGAGTCTGTGAAATGTAACGAATCTGAGGAAAAAACAGAATAGGGAAAAGGATTTACCTCTTGTTTTCAAAACGTGATCCCCACACACTTAAAAACTCTTAATTTCATTTGAGAAATGACAAAATGAACCATGCTCAAGAGTTCCACAGCTACATCTTACAGGGGGGAGAAGCCTAACCCCGAGCACTTGGCACTGCTCTCTCCATCTCCAGAGAAAGCCACACATAAACAAACCCCTCAGGTGACCTATATAAGCAAGCTTTTTAGGTTGGTTCACAGCAACGAGGAGCTGGGGAGAGTGGCTGTCATTTCCTCCTCAACCCACTCAAATCCTAAATGTATTTTTTTAATTCTAAACAGGAAAATCAGTAGGAGTGCTTAGTTTACTTAGAGAACTTCCATGATTTTTTTTTTTCTGGCCTGTTCTCATTATGTAACTAGATAAAAATCCTTCCCATTTGCTGTTTCCAGTGTATCAGTCTTTTACACATCTGACACACCTGCATTTCAAGGAAACATTCCATGTGGAAAGGGAGTGTCTGTACAAGCTCCAGGCAGCAAAAGATAGTGTTGTTGTCCAAGAAAATCTGCTACTGAGCTACTGAGGGTGATGGGAATGGACTGGCTTTATGCCTGAAAGAAACTTTGCTCTGAAATGATCAAAATGCATTTATTCTAGATGATTTACTATGCATTTTGCATTACTTATCATAGCTGGTGATCAGTTGATTACCTAGCAAAGTTAAGTTTCAAGGCTTCAACAGCAATCTGTTGAAACATGATGTGTTTTAACTACTGTGCATGCAATGTTAACTCACTCTACAAGGGGGAGTTATCCCAGAGGCAGTATTGCTTTCCAAATTTAAAACCACCTTGGAATTGGAAGTATAATTGGCAATAATTGAAAACCAAGCTTGCTGCAGGTCGGGATGGAGAGGCTACAGATTCCAGCAGCCAGGGCTGAAGTTCTAAAGGGCAGGGGTCCCACACCACAGAGGGGCTGCTGGGGTGAGTCAGCCCCTGGAAAAGGAGGAGCAGCCACAGAGAGAAGAAAGGGAAAAAAAATGAAAAGGAGAGAATGGCCAAATACACCAAATCAGAAAATGAGAGATGAGAAGATAAAGTCAATGAAAGAGAAAGGACTTGAGAGCTGGGAGCACCTGAGAGGAGAAAAACTGATGGGCAGTAAAAAGTAAAAGGAACATGAGAGGCTTCTGCTGAAAAGTGACAGACCCAAGTTGGGAAGAACGAAACACAACACTGCCAACTTCTGGGGTTTAGTATCCTCCATAATTCCCAGCCTCAGGGAGTAAGGAGTAACATCTGACCAGAGATACTTCTAGATCATTTATCATGTTCTCAAAAAACAAAGAGTCTTAAAAAGTAAGGGGGAAAAGCCAGTGCGTTAATTCAAAAATTCAGCGGTTAAGCGCCCGTGCCTGTTTCTAATGAGTATTAAAGCTCAGAAGAACAGGGCTGCTTTCCACTGAGAAGCACAGCTGCTACTGCTTCTAACCACAAATGAATGGAAGAACTAAGAGCTCCCTTCAAGGGCCAGTGTGTTGGCTGCCACACACCAGGGGGACAGGGGGGAAATGCAGCACAAAGCCTGTTTGTTTACTCAGTGACACACACCACGTAGCAGGAGGACAGGAATTCCCTTGGAAGCCATCTCCTGCTCCTGCTGTTCTCCTGGACACCGAGAAAAACCCTGAACCCATTTTCTCCAGAGCAAGTTTTGCAGAGCTGCTGGAGCACAGTTACAAGCCTGGTTAAAACAAGGCAATTGCTGATGGGGCAGAGGAGGTTGCAGCCCCTCTTCCACCACAACTTCTCCAACAGGAGGATCAGGCAAGTTGCTAGATGAGGCTTCCAGCAAACTTGAATGATATCTAAGAGGTAAATAAATTTGCTGAGTTTTTGGAAATTTTTGAGAGAGTGTTATAGATTCTTTCCAAAAAAAGAAAATGCCTTCAATTTATCCTTAAAAAGAACAGTGAATTACATGGGTTGTTAGATGTTTCCTCTTTTGTTTTCCATTTTAACAGCAATAGTCTGCAAAAAGGTCTTCTACATGCATCAAAGCATTAACCCACATTCCATTCATAGCTCACTTCCCCATGTGAAACGCTGCATTTTGTGTAAATGAAGGAAACTGAAATAGAAACATTACCAACATCAACACAAAATGAATATATCCCCTGAAAATGGTTCTAACAAAAAGATTTTCTGAAAAGGAGATCTGATCTGTCAGTGCAGGAAGCCAAAAGCCCACTCCAGGAGCAGGACTTGAATAACCTAAATAATAACCTCTGAACTAAGACTAGCACTTAGCAAGAAGCCAGTGCTGCTCCTTCTGGGGTTTCAAGAGATTGCTGCACTTGCAAAGTTCAAAACCAGGTGGGTGTGCTCAGGATGCTGATAATATTCCTCCCAAATTCCACATTATTTTCTAAGTGTTCAAAATAAAAATGTTCTACATCTTTCATTAGAAACAACATGGAGTTTTATTAAGTTTGCTCACTAATGCTCATGGTGTCAGTTCTGAAAACTCCAACAAAACAAGGTCAGAGCTTTAAAAAAGAGCTCCAAGCTTTACCCCTGCCTAGCTACAGTATGATTGTGACAGCTCATTCTTGTTCCTCATGAAGTATAGATTCTCAAACCCTTGAGCTTTGCTGGGATTTCCAGAAAGCATCAGAAAGCATTCAGAGCACAATTAATCCTGACATCTGAATAGACATTCCAGAGTCAACCCTGTTCATGGCAAATGAAAGAGAGATTAGAATGCAGTGATGGTAGCTGCAAACTTCTGTTTCCATCAGAAACAGCAGCTTTAATACCAACATCTATTTCATAAGATAGAGGGGGGAGGACAAATGGACACTTAATTCAAAAAAAGCAGCACAATATACAGGCTGGGTCAGAATCAGGATTTATGTTTCTAGGACAATCAATAAGGCTAAATTAAAAGCATTGAACAGACCTGAAGGAATGCTACATAATAGGGGATATTATTAGCATTTAAAATTCTGTATTTAATGATCTGAAAGTCTTAAGTTGCAGAAAGTGCACATATGCTTGTGAAATTTATTCTACTACCTGGTCATATTCCAGTGCTCCTGGGTACAGTGGCCATCCAAGAAAGAGCTCTGCAATCACACACCCTAACGACCACATGTCTATGGCTTCACAAAACGGCAATCCCAGTATGATCTCTGGTGCTCTGCAAATCAAACATGGTTACTGAAGCTTTTTCCTTGGGGAAGAAAGGTCATTCAACAATCCAACATGACAAACAAAAAAAATTTTAAAAACCCAATCTGTTTCTTGATAATTAGTTCAATAAATTACAGCATCAGAAATTGCATTTTTATTTATCTAAGTAAGCTGTGTTAGTATTTTGCATCTCTGAGATGTTTTTTCCCTACAAGTACCAGTTTGCTATGCCAATGAAAATAACTGATATGCCTGGAAAACAGAATATCCCTGATTCAGAACTTTTGCCTTTCCTCCAGTATGTCTCAAATGAGTTGTCCACTCAATGTCATATGTCTGTAGCCATATTCCAAACAAACCAGCTTTTCATCTCAAACAAAAAAAAAACCCAACTAGATGTTTTATCTGAAAATCCACTTTCACACTTCTCAACTGTACAGTACAGTTAAAGCTATTTAAAATATCAATTTAATTATGTAACTGCAAATCTCTTAATGTACTCAAATCAGTTGAATGTGATCAATTTTTTAATCACTTAAATGAAATCACTGCATTTGCTAAACAGAGCAGGTGTTATTTTTCATCTAAAACAAATGTGAATTATTTAACCAACACCATCTGAATTCATGTCTCCACTCAAGAACCAGAAAAATTGGTATTGACACAGCTGCTAAAGGGGCTTTTAACATCTCTGTTCACATGGAATGGAACTCAAGTATTTCACAAATATCCATTTTCATTGTATTTGTCTTTTTAAAACCTTCCCTCCCAGCTCATTCAAGCTATTAACAAAAGGAAAAAGAATGAATTTATAGCTGCATTCTAATATGGAAAGACGCCTGGAGATGTAAAATATTATTCCAAGCATCACACTATGAAGGGACCCACTTTTAGATCAGACAAGCTGTTGTTTGCTCAGTATGTCACAGAAGAGCAGGAAGGTGGTTAAAACCAAGAGGGTGATACCCAATGCAGCTGGGCAGAATGGGAGCATCCAACTGACCAGGAAACGTGGGATTTCTCACCTGGGGAAAAGCTCACAAATCTTCACAGATTCAGCACATCCTGACATAGTCTACTGATATTCCACACACAAAACAGACTCTGAGCGTAGTAAATACCTACATAGCTCATTCTCCTCTGACATTCACCTTTATCAAAATATTCTTTAAATTAATGACATGTACTGGATTGGGAAAAAATTCCTATTTTTATGCTACATTGGGACAGAGAAGCTATCTTGTAGCTGTAAAGCAGACCAAGAGCTGAAGTATCTCCATCCCCTTTCACAAGGGGTAGTTGGTAGAAGCTGTACACAGACATATTTCAAGCTCCAAGGATGAATGCTCACCATCAGGGAAAGGACTCCCAATGCTCTGCCCCATCTCTGACCAATGGAGCCAGACAGGCTTCTGCCACAGGGAAAACCCAACACTTTTTAGATGAGAAAATCTACAGGACAGGATATTCTGTTAAGTAATTACATACTTTCCATTCATGCTGGCACTTCAGTTCTCCCCATCCTTGCCACAAACCATTTTGGACGTGATTATATGAAGGCTAAATTTTGTCACGCTGGCAGTGAAACTGGAGAGGCTCAGTTTTCCACTGCCTCCAAAGATTTGACTACAATAAACTTCTGGGGATCAAACATATGTATTTTTGCAATGCAGGATCCTGACACTGCAGTAAGTCTTAGCTAGTTTCATTATCCAAGAAATCAATTCAACATCTCTGGATGCCACAAGACAGAAATAGCAGCGAGAAGCGTCTGCCTTTCCCCCTGGCTGGGTGCCAGTCTGCCTATGGTTGTTACAGATCTCTGTTAAAATACACTTCCTTTTGTTGGATTATGTTACAGCCCCGAATAGTTAATGAACACACACACAGCCTATGGATACAGGGGCTTTAACAAATGCTTCTGCTAAAATAAGCTCTGTAAAACCTCTTAGGTTTACTCAATGGTTAATATGTGTGCCGTGCAAAATAGCTGCAGTACGTCGGTCTGTCTGTCCCTGTGGAGAGACAGGATCCCAAAGGAGAGAAGGATGAGGGGAGAGACAATGCCAAAAAAAAAAAAAAAAAAAGACAGAATACTTGCTGTGTTTCAAAATACAGTAATCTGGTCATTTTTCCACAAAGAAAAGCACTAATAAGTCAAAGGAAAAGGGAGGTATTTCAGGAGAGGAGAAGTGCTCCTCACTTGCCAACACCAGACCTGCCATCCAGAAAGAAGAGGAAATAAATGTGCTCCTGAGCACAGCTACCTGCACCCTTCCACAGTACAGGCAACAAAGAGTATTTTCAGGCCAGCTTGAAGAGAGGAAGATGAAGAGCTGCTGCTCTATCAGGGCCAATGTAACCTACCATGCTAGTCCTTAAAATGGAGCAACTTTCTCACAGCAAATTAAGTTGCAGGAAAACTGTGACTGAGTTTGATTATGTTTGGAGTGGTCTTAACCAGCTCAAATATTTTTGTTAAACAAAAGTTTGTTGATGTCATGCCCAAAAACACCTGCTTCTGTTTCTCTTTTTAAAGTTCCTGTCAAAAATCTTTCTGGAGAGCTGAAGAGAAAATTGTTAAAGTGGAGAGAATTATTCTTCAATTTTTGGTTTTCAGATGACCCACAGCTGTTTTCTTATACAAGGGATTCTTCACCATGCACCTCAAAAGGAAGATACTCTCTTTCCTAACTACAAGCATAGACATGAGAGTGGTAGGAACTGCAAATGTCCCAAGAGGCCCTTTAACGTCAGATTACTCAAAAAACAGTGTAACTAAGTATTTCTCTCTCTTGAAACAGCACCACACACACACACTCCTGGCTTGGTTTTTACTGCAGATCACAAGATGTTCAGTGCATCAAAAGATACCACAGTCTCCACCTGAGCAAACAGCACCTGTTATTCCATACCAAGACTTCAACAAGGAGAACACCAGAATTTTCTAAACTTCTTAAGGACACTGAATCTTACTTAAATGTAGTTAAATTAAAAGCAAGATTTTAGAGAGAAAACACTTATTTCCTTCTTACCAGTGCTAATTAAACATTAATTTAAAACATTATCATAAAACAGCACAGCTTAGATTTTACAATTAGAAAGATCTAAAAATATGAAAGACAAATGAATACCTGTTTCAGCTGCTTGTTTAGTTAGTCACATTCCCATTTATGACATCACAGACCATAAATACATATACTATCCTATAAGTTTTTCTAAGCTTATGAGGAAAGAAATCACACAATTTGTTCCTTTAATTTGTTCAAAGACCAGAATATTTCATAAAACAGTTTAGCTTCAGCATGTTAGCCAGCTTGGAATAAAGCAACAAAATGAACAAATTTGAAGAAAAATGAGATAGTTCCATGATGAAGGATTAAAAAAAATATTAAAAATAAAAACAAACCCCAAGCAAAAACTTGCTAAAAAAAAAAAATCAAAACTGCAGCATAGCAACAGAAAATTTCTTCCAACCCTTACACTGGGGGAACAAAGAATGAAGAGCAATACTACGAAAATAAGTCATAAAAAAATCTGTAAGAAGTCAAACCATTTCAGATGATCATCACCTAGAATTGGTTGGTTAGAAATCCAATCTAGAACAGAAGTTACATGAAAAAGCTAAAACCCAACAGTGGTTGTACAAAGTAACTGAAGAACAGCACAAGACAGTAAGAACAGCAGCTTCCCTTTTTCACTTCCATGAAAAATTCAGTTGAATGCAGGAATAATTTCTCAAATATGTTCCCACTGAAGGTCCTATAACACAATCACACTACCCATACCCCCTCAGAGATCAAGGAAGTGAGACTCAAGATTGAGTAATTTTTATTTCTATTTCCTTGGCAGTGTGGGAGGGTCAATGTATCAACTGTTGATCACAGCAGTGGCTTATTTACCTGCTGTCCTCCAGAGTGCGGAGTTTAGAAATAGCCTTCCTCCCCTCAAACTTTACCACCTCTATTTACCACTGTGCTGACAATGCCTATTACCTGTATCCTACTGTAGATACAACACAATGGCACTGTGATAAGAAACACTAATGCAATGAAGCCATCAAAAGGGTGGGATGTTTATAATTTTTTTTTATTAACGACCTGTTGAAAGCCCTGGTATGGACCACTCGTGCAAATGAATCCAATTTGCAGGAGTTAAAGTCAAACCAGATTAGCAGCCTGAGTAAAACCAGTCTTTGCCCCTGCTGCCATCATGAGCACAATGCAAGCATATCCCTCCTGAAAGGAAAAACCACACATGGGTTGTGAGATGCACAATTCTTCTCCTAAAGAAAAGAGGACTAGGAGAAGGAGCAGATGCAGTGAGTAAGTTGATGAGAGATGGCAGTGGGCATTCTGATGAGGTTTCTCATGTACAATTCACTCTCTTCAACTACCAGTCTTTACCATGTACATGAAGGAATGCAAACCTTTCTTCAAGATCTGCAAGGACACAGGAAAGACTCTTGGCTGGACGGATCAAAATCAAGGTGGCAACACCCAGAAAATACTCCCAGGCAAGTACAGCCCAGTAATCAGAAGGATGAAATGGGAAGGAACCATGTAATGACAAAACCTGGAAATGATGAAGGATATAAAGATCAGTTGGCTCTACAGTGGATTCATGATGGTCTTTAGAAGGAATTTCAAATATGCAATTACATAACACAACAACAGGAAGTAGGGCATACATGGTGTATAGTAAACCATAGTGAAAATTAATGTACCATATTCATTCATTAATTACCCAGAAGAAATTATGTTATAAATTAACCAACTTTTCAATGAAAAGTCTAGACAACTTTACAGATTACTCAAGAAAAATATTTTACAATTGGGAGCAAAAAAAATCAGGATATCAGTATTTATTTTCAAAGGACAAAGACATATAAAAAATATTATGCCTTATATAAAACTAGTGATATTCCCTCACCTTGAATAGTGTGTGTTCACTTTTGAATTCTGTGTTCAGTTTTGGTCACCCCCATCTGAAAAAGGATACATCAAATAGAAAAGACGCAGAAAAGAACAATACAAATTAAAGACTCGAAGAGATCTGGGTACAAGAAGAAACCCTGGTTAGAACTATAAAGCTTCAAGGAAGAATGAATTATCAGTAACATTACTCAAATTATATAATAAATAAGGGAAGAGAAGCAGACAGGTGTTTGTAATGCCCTGCCTCACTCTAGAAGACCAAGGAATCCCCCACCCATTTTGAGATAAAGGCTGATGTAAACATTGAAGGATTTTTAAAGCCAGAGCTGCAATTACTCAAAATCACAGGTCACTGTTGAGATAAAAAAATATTAGGAATATTTAAGAATGGATAGACAGGAAAATATCCACAAGTAAAGGTTGAATCCATGTAGAACAAGAACAGCCATCAACTGTGTAGAGCTGTAAGAAAATTGCATCAGAAGACACTGAAGTGCAACCTCGTGCTACAGTAAATTTTCTGCAGCAACAAAAGACTAGGATACATAGACTGCTGATCTGAGAACATACATTTCCCACATATTAAAACCACTATTCTTGCACAAATATGAGTTATCCAAGCAAATCCCTTGACACAAACTACAAGCTTATGTACAACCTTCTAGTCTTGACAATCTTCCTCATGGTCAGAATAATTGTTACTTGTAATGTCATTTTATTAAAATAAGAATTATATCAACATAATTTATAGGTGTCTTTAAAATAGTTGTGTTACACATTAAAAAACCCACTCAACTGCACTTCCTAAGAACACTTTTATAGGTGAATTTATTGTCTCTTAAGTGCACTGAGATGTCAGAGGCAGATTGGCAGCGTCATGTGCTAACATATATTTGATCTTAGAAATGCAGGTATGGTACACCATGCCAGACAACAAGCCTTCCTCCCCATTCTTTGGAAGGAACACTGCTGCAAATCAACAATCAAAAACTGAATTACAGTTTACATTCACACTCCTAGCTGTTGTAGTTTTCTATAGGGTTCTTTTAACTCTTCCATGATTAGGCATTAGGAAGTACATAAGTAGCAGACTCTGATATGGAAGTATTTCCTAAAATTCTAATGCAAGAGGAATTGGAAATCAAAAATATAAGTGCTCAGACACCGACTCAGGAAATGTTAGCTAAGCTGGATAGGGGTACATTTGTCTTTGAGGTAGCAGGAAAGAATCAATTTCACCACTCTGCCATTCAGTACCTTAAAATGCTGTGAGAATAATTATGTTCAAGCTGATATGGGAAGTTACCCCCTCATTCCTAGTCTCATTCCTCCTCTGAAGAAGTTTGGTGCAAAGGAAGTGGTACTGAAGACAAAGGGAAATCAGTCTCTGTACCTCCTGTAAAATCCTATGGCCACGGGATGAGTTTTTCTACAGAAATGACAAAACCTCATTTTTGCCTAATAAAACATTTTCCTAGGACTATGCATGCTCAATAGCTAGAAAAAACCTAATTCCCCTCAGAACCTCCAGAACCTCCCAGTCAGATATAGATATGGATATATATATAACATACAAGACTGACATGCAGCTGCCACTTTAACTTTGAACCCTGATCTACCCTAGAGAAGGATTTAAAAATCTTATCTAGAAAGCAGCCTATGTATGTGGCTACTTAAAAAAAGAAGCAATCACTGCAAAAAAATTCTTTAGAACTTATGGCTCATAACTGAACAGGGAAAAGAAAAAAAAGAAAATTCAACCAAGAAATTAAATGAGATTTAAAAAATTAAATCCTAGGTATGTTCTTCAAAAAAAAAATCAAAAATTATTCTAGACCTTGTCCCTGATACTGAAAAAAATTTTGTTTTGAAAGAGCAAGCACAAATTTTAAGCTAATATACTTTCACAAACCCCATATCAAAAACACTGAAGATAATCATTTAGTTATTCATCTTTGATTTATTCAGATGAGAATAAAATAAGTGATTTCAGCAGGCTCTTTTCTAATTATCCACTATCTCTTGTGAAAGGAGGAGTTGATTTTATTAAAACCAGATGTTTATGCTTCTGCCTTTTCATGACTTTGATTTTCCTTGAAAAGACTTACCAAGTGATTTATTTATACACTTGATAGGTTACACAGTTTTTGAATTACATGAAAATTAAGCAAAGTAGATACTGATGCAGCAACAGAATGAACAGAATGGTGTAGATAGAAACTCTTCAAATGCTTTATTGATAAATAAAGCCTGCTATTTAATACATTTACATTTTGGATAGCCAAGTGTCAATATTTTAAGTGTCAAATGAGGTTACTTACCAATATAACTGAATTTGGACAATACTATTTGTGTGGATGGAGGATTTACTCCTAACTGTGGGACCACCCTGCAGTGCTTTATCCTTCCCTGGTCGAAGGCTGCAAGAGATGGTCACACAGACATTGCCTCTGCCCAGACAAGGAGAACATCCAAAATCTCATACAGAGCTTTTGTACAAAACAAAGCCCCGAGATGAGCTGCTCAATTGTCCAGATTATTTCTGAAGAAAACCAGACTTGAAATGATCTTGTCTGGAACAGCGATTGCAGTCAAGGCAAGCGCAAGTGGCTGTGGGGCTGCTGGCAAGCACGAGCTGACCTCCACCCAAGGAGAGGATCAAACACACATTTCCAGCCCTGGAGGAGGACAAGAGAAGAGCACAGCGTGGGATGTTTCAAGGCCTCACAGCTCAGACATGTCAGAACTTAATTCCCTCCCTACTTTACTTTGTTATTGTTGATTCTGTGGGAATAACAATTTCTAACCCTATGGACTTGCAGCGCCCAAACACATCAGCTGAAGAACAGGTAGAGAGTTCCTACAAAAGAGTAAAAAGCACAGCAGTATTTGTTCTTAACATCCTTGTCAAGAATGCCGAGACCTTGTAAATCAGTTTTTTTGAGTTTTAGCCCTTGATGACAACAGTCCCACAACTGGGCTTAGGGTTAAAAGGTATGGTGGTGCTAAAGAAGCAAGCAGACAGATCCTGCCGTAAAAAAACCCAGCAGTGGAAAGAGGAATTATTTTCTAATATGACTGATTAGCATGAGGGCCTCTGTTACTTGCACACTTCATTTAAAAAAAAAAAAAAGAAAAAAGAGAGAACACGAGGATGTTGCTGTTATGTCAGGAAATTAAGCGCATCATAACGTATTACTTTATTTTAAGCAGCTATTAAAAAAACAAACAAAAAAAAACCAACCAAAAAACCCACAAAAAATCTATTAACAGCAACATTATCACTTAAAATTCAAATATTCAAAGCACATACAATTTAAACAGTAGTGTCTTGCAAAATGTCATGTATTGATGCCACAGCTCCACATTGGAGGTTCATGTCCTGTTCACTGCATAAATGGAACACCAGAATCTCATTTCCCTTTGGATACTCCCGTTTCTAAAATGCTATCTAGACACTTGGTACCTATGCCAGCTGCAAAATGAAACACAAAAAATTAGAAAGAATAGTAAGAAAAAATAAAGTTATTACAGAAAACCTACAGAGCAACAACTGGGGAGGATGAATTAACACACATGAAAATAAATCTGCTTTCTCAAGGTTACACTGGTAGAAATCTTTTGGTGAATAAGAATATTTTTAAATGTTTCTAGTCACTAAATGTTCTGTTATATTAATACCCATACATGTCTGGCTCAATGTCCTGTGGGACTCTCTAACTTCCAGGGAACACTGCAGAAAAACACACCCAACACACAGTACACACCAACACTTAACAATCTTAATTTGAATTTGAATTCTGCTGCAGTTATTTATGCTCTGGCAAGTGAACTCAGTGGCTGACTTGCTGAGTTTTTCCCATACAAATTTCTATGATTAGACCCGTGGTGTAAACATGACACCACCAGAACAAATCTCATCCTGACCCATGGCTTAGCAACCCCACTGACACATCCATGGGGAAACACAGCAGCACCTCAGCTTTGGGGCATGACAAAAAAAAACACCTGGTAATGTTCTGACAGAGCTAAAAAATTACTGTAGAAGATCTAAAGGTAATTTTTTCTTTTTTTTCCCCTTCCTGATAAATTTAACCTATGGAGTGCTAATAGGAAAACTACACAGGTCTATTTTGGTAGGCTAGACTGCTAAGACCTCAGCCTTCCAGCCCATCCCATTACACCACAGCCTGCTGAAAGAATTCAGCTGCAATGGTCCCTCCAAATGTTTCACCCCAGCCTTGAACCCTAATAAAACCCTCTTTAATTGTTCTCCTAAATGCTTTTTTCTCTCTGCTTTTTTTTTCCTATTTTTTCCTTCCCTATTATTCCATTTTAGTTTATTTGTCCTTTCCCGTTGAAAGGAGAGCCTGTCTATTCTTAGAAGAGTTTTCGATCCTAAAATAAACTGCTTAACTATGTATCTATTACATTCAGAATTGATGTCACATCAGACCTGCCAATGTGCTACGACAGGAATGTGACCACAGCAAAGAGCCCCAGCTTTTCTGCAAGCCCTGCTTTGCAAAGATTTTTGAAATAAATTTACATTCAAAAATGCATCTACCCAAACATTAAAACATTGGGTAGGGATTTTTTCCCATTTCTTCTTCTCACTATATAAATGTGATATTTTTAAAGCAGTTCTTGCCTGATATCTAATATTAAAGCCCAGACCCTCTACCACCACACTACAGGAAGAAATCAGGGTAACCAGATTATACTGAAAATTCTTTTTCATCGTGCTGAGTGCTAAAATGTTGCTGTGAGCAAATGGAAGTTAAAAACAGGTAGTGAAGGAAAAAAAAAATTGAGATCTAGATAATAAATGGCTAATAATGGGAGCCTTTCATCTGAGTGAACCCTTTGAGTCTGGTCCAGGACACTAATAATTGTAAGTAGCTCATTAGTTATGGCTAAAAACTTCATTCTGTTCCCAATATAGCCAGACACTCATGTTAGTAAAAGGCACACTTGTTGACAATAATAACAGAAGCAACAAGGATCAAATAGACAAGGAACTTTCCCCTCATTTACAGAAGAGCTGCTGCTCAAATTGGGCTGAAGCACAAGGACTACTCAGTGCCCTGAGCTGGGGATGAAGAACTTTTGTCTTCAAGAGGAAAGTGAAAGGGGAGTTATCTTCACTGCCTGCTCTTCTCCAAGAGTGCAGAGAAAGAGTTACACAGAATTTCACAAGGCCCCCACAAGGTTCTGCTGGAAAAGTGTGAGGGGCAATAAACATTTCCCGGACTTCAAAAAATAACAGCAATAGTTATTTCAAGAACACAACTGTCATTTCATTTGAACTATTAAACATACATTAATATAATATCAATATGTCAAATATGTCCTCAACATATTGAGTTATGGGCTTTAAAAAACCCATAATCCATCTAAGTACCATACTAGCCCAGGGTGATATTCTGAGCACAGCTTTCAAATGTCTTGTAACAAAATACAAAACCAAGATAATGCCAACTAAATTTTTTTTCAAAGCATCAGCAACCAACAAAAATTGAAAAAATAAAATAATTGTGAAGTTGGATTATTTTGCATGTGATAGCCAAACCCTGAACACTGCCCTAAAGGCTATGGGATTAAGAGTCTGCACAGTGGGAGTATTACCAAGAACTCCTGCTCCTTGAAAAGGTGAAAACTGAAGTCCAGCTGACAAATCTCTACTAAAAAGCTAGTTGTGATTTCCTTGGATATCTGTACAATTCCACATTGGTTTGCTTCCAGCATATATGAATTTTCCATGGGGGAAAATCAAATCCTCAAATCAAAGCACAACTTTTTCTTAGTGCCAGGAACTATTTTTAGGTTACGTTGTCACACCACAAATTGACAGGACAAACTTTCAAAGGCCAGCCCTGCATTATGTCATTGCTTTTTAGTAAAGCTTCTAGCACTGGCCTTACTGTGTCTTTGCTAACAGAGTTAATATTTCCTTTTGAGTCAAGCTCTTTTTGTTTTCTGGCAGTTTTATATTGTGCTTTTCACTTTCAGGAAGAAGTCAAGCTACAAAAATAAGTGTAACCTGCATATGCTAAAATTGGGAGGGGGAGAAGTCTTAGTGAAAGAAAAAAACACCTCCCAAAAGCAGCCACCCCCATCTCCATTCCTACTCTGCTGCCTGCAGTCTGAGCAGTCCCTACACACACACACCTCAATTAGTGGGGGAAATCTTGGTGGTTTTCTTCTAAATTCATCAAGGTACTATAGTTCTTTTGAGTCCCTGACACTTCCCAAAGTTTATAGGTGAAATCATCAGCTCAGTGGGACTTCTGTGTAACATTATTTTCCCCATAATCAGTTTTCCTGAATGGAAAATGGCAGATTCCTCACAAAATGGCAATTTTAAAATTGACATCAGTGAACAGTATTGACTATACAAGAACAAGAATTTATATTATCCATGAATAGGGTAGCATAAACCACCACAAGCAGGCCAATATACTAAATAAATCTTTGGCAGTAATCCCACTGCCAAAACAGGCTTACAAATTTGTTTACAATTACCCAGGAAGAGGTGCTGTCAACCAGCCTTGTCATGGCTCTGTAAACAACATATACATTAATGATGCTGCTGGGAAAGGAGCTGCAAAATTATCCATTATCAGACAATTGCTGAGAAGCTGGAATACTTGAAGCCTTCTACAGAAATGGCCCCTTGAGAATAAATAGCTGGAAACAAGAACAGTATCAGATCTACATCAAAATCAAAATAGAAGAGAATTAGAGCCTGGTGACATAACCTTATGAGGAAGAGTCCATTAGAGCATAATGATAAATGCAGGTATTTTCATTAGTCATTTCAGAATGAGACAAACTGTTTATTCTTAGTATTATTTTCTGTCTCTGATACTGGAAATGGCCTTAGGGCAAATCAGCTTATTCTATGATTTAAGATTTTTACAAACATAAACAGAAATAACCAACCGAGAAAGACATAAAATCCAGCAGACATCCAAAAAAATCCTCAAGGATGCATTTTTGAAATAAATTTTCATCTGAAGGTGAAAATCACTAGAGTTTACAAACAGAATGTCACTGACTTATCAAGCCTTGTAGGGTACTGTAAGTACCTAAAGACAGAAAGCTGCTTTGGTGAGGCAGCAAGGAAACAGGCCTTTACCTTAGTGACCTCAAACAAGCGTCCCTGGAAATGAAAGGCAAGATGGCCTTGTTACAAAACAGAGAACATTACATTCTGCTGCCTTTTCAGGTCCTCTAAGGATGGCCAATGTAATGCTACAGCATTCACTTTAAGGCTTATTAACTGTCATGTAGCAATAAAGTGCATTATGATTACTAAGTGCTTTCCCCAAGGTGGTTACAGCTCCATAGAGTAAGAAGTGATCAGTTTTGCAATTTAAAAGTGTAATAACACAACATATTTATGGAGCTGCAGCAGTTAAACCTGATGTAAACAGGTTGACTGATTTATAAATCTATAGGTGTGAAGGTTTCTCAAAGATGCCAGATGTGTTTTTAAATCAATTTTATGATTTTAAAGCTGACAAAAACAGACTCAAATGCATATCCCTGATATCATTTTATGTTCATACGAACTGTGGATGACAGGATGCAGATGACAGGTTTCCATTCACTAGATTCCATCACCTTTCCAACCTCAAAGCAGCATGTTAAACTACCAGGAACAACAAACCAACCTAACAAGCACCATCAGACTTTATCTGCCAAGGTCAGGGGGAGAGGGTGTTCAATTTTCAGTGATTACAGTTTCAACAGCAGAAAAAGAAAAAAAAAAAGGAAAAAAAAATCAAGCCTACCAAATTGAAGAGGACTACCAAAACCAGGCTTTGTTCTACAGAATAAGAACATACCTCACTGTGTCGTTTATTTCTTATGCCCCACTGGTGCCAGTTATACCCACTGAAATAAAAGACAAGTGAAATCATAGTGGGTTTTGTTTCACTGTTCAGCACAGAAAACAAAAATATGTTAAAAATCTACTAATTCAGAGATTAAAGTTCCACCAGGGGTTAAGTGAAGGAACTCATCCTGCATTTAACTGGCTCCTCTTCCTCCTAGGGGATTTCATCACCCAGCCTCCCGAGGGGGAAGAGGATCCAGGGGGATCTCTAGGGTGTAAACTGACCCCTGGGAACACCCACTAACCAGGTAAACCAGGCTTCATAAACCTCCTGCAAATCATCAGTGTGTCTCAATGCAAGCTTGCTATGATTTAGAGCTGTTGTATAAACACAAGCTTCATTACAATTGTCATACTTTTGGTATTTTCTAAACAGTAAACGGGAACAGGCAAAAACTAGCTGATGAAGTCAGTGCCTACACATATCAACACAGCTTTAGATAAGAATGTTCTGAAAAAAATAGCATCCAAAGCTTCTGCATGCGCCACTGCTTCAATAAGAAGTTACTGCTGTGTCATAACTGTGTCAAAAAAAGAAATCACAAAAATATCGAGGCAATGTTTACAAATTGCATGATTACTTTAAAGGTAATTATTTAGCTAGAACACATGACTCTTATTTCCCTATGAAAGGCTCTCTACTTAACTGGATTAACACACTATTGATAGCTAAATTCCACTGCCAGAGGCTACTGTCAAGTCATCATTTCCAGAACAAACCTATAAGCTATTTTCTTTATCCTGTGTGCAACTATTACACCAAGCTCATCATGAATTTGTTCCCAAAGTGCTCTAAAAAAAAACTGCTGCAAAGAACATTCAAGAGATGCATGACACAGGATTACCTGTTCTAATGAAATTAGACCATACATCAGTCACAGGTTGGAAGGCTAAATACGTTTAGCAGCCAAGAACCTAACATCTGAATTTTAACGTTGGTGATTTTTTTTTTAGTTTAAAGATGATTCGATTTTGATGCTGTGAAAACTGACTACTGCCTGGAACTCAACTCTCAGATATTTTCAAGGGAAAGCAAATCCAGCTCTGCATTCTCAGCAAATACTTCTCATGAAAATGTTTACATTTTTCTTATCAAAAGCAACCCGCAGATATGTACACTCACTTCTCCACCCATTTCTTAGCACACACAATACACAGGTTTTACACAGAGATGTGAGATAGGAAAGAACAGGAATAACCTTCTCCAAGATAACCTTTCCTGCACTAAGTTGCATTCAGGGTAATGCCACTGGAAAATGTGCCCCATGCTGTGCCACTCACCTCTGCAGAGCCCTCACCCTCACATTTCTGTGGCATGCTAACAGAGAGGTAAACTAGGAAAAGGAACTTCTGACCTCTCTGATTTCATGCAATCATCAAGAACAATGTCAATACAAGCAGAACCCTCATTTTTTCAAATCTCATTTCCATTTGCAGCATCTAACTAAAATCAGAAAGAAACTGAAATAAAAAAAAACTCTGCAAGTGGCGTCATCATTTGTAACTACTGTACTTCACATAAAGGGAATTTATTTTAAAGTTAGGCTTAGCAACAGGAACAAAAACAATAAAAAAACCTAACTGGTTCCAAAGTGGGGAATTTTGAAGTCTAACTTCCTTCCTTCCTTCCTCATCTCCCAACAACACTCTGTGTTTCCTGATGTTGATAATGCCGGGTGGGAGACAGAGCACAGGCCTTCCTAATAAAGGGCCCCAAACCCACCCCAGAAAGGCCAAAGGGGAATAACCAAAAAGGTTAAAGTACACAGGGAACACAATCCAAAGAAAACATGTTTGTTACATGGACAGGCTGATGTGCTGGCTGCACAAAGGACTGGGAAAGCAAGTTGCAGTTTCCTCATTCTGCAGTGGCAAAAAGTGCTATCCCACTGTAGTGACACAGGACTGCTTGGAAAATGTCACCCATCCTTCCTACACAATTCTCCCTGTTTTCCTGGGCTCTTGTCTGGCTCAGCAACATCAGCAGCCACTGATCACACTTCAAAGCACTGGTCACTCATGCAATAAAATTGCCTGTTGCACCACACAGCAGCTCCTCATCAGGACCTTTTCACACAACAAATACAGAACCTATTTCATAAAACAGAACTGGACTGGCCAGAAGTGTAGTGTGTCATTAATTAAAAAAAAAAAAAAAAAGGCAAGAGAAAAGAAGCAGCAAAAACTACCTTTAATGTGCTACAGCGGCTGGACACTGATTGCATCTTTGAGTTTACATTCTTCCCTAAGTTATTAGAGACAGCCCTCTGCCTCATCCCATCTTTTACAGAATGGGTTGTGTTTGATACAGGAAAAATAATGAGACTGAGCATAGAAAGAGTCCCCCTTTACAGGGGAAATAATATAGTACTGACATCTAGGTCTACTTGAGATACATTTGTTTATCACAGACATATGTGTCGAGTACTTATTTTTGTTATTTTAAAATGTATCAAAAACATCACCCCCTAAGCATGAGTTGTCAATTATGCAAATTATACAAAGCAGGTTTCAAAGCACAAAAGATTTTTTGCATTTTTCTTAGATGAGCAACACCTGAATCCAATAAAGCAAAAAAGACCATAGCTAATGAAAAAGATAAAACAAATAGGAAACTTAGTCTGATTATAAATGGAAAGCGCAAAAAATTAAAATATTTTCTTTAAATTCCAGTTTAAATTAAAAGCTAGGTTTGACAAAAAACAAAAAAGGCTGTGCTAAACCTCATCATAAATTAACACCTAGGGTATTAATCCCTTTCAGCTACCAGCTCTCTAGTAAAATGCAACAGGTCATTCAATGTAAAAAAAAAAATATGGAATAACTGTTTACAAGAGATTCTAGAGAAAAAAAAAGCTATTTTGACTCGCAACAGAAAACATTGTTAATTGCACTCAGTCCCTTTGCAGTGACTCCCACCCCTCGCGCACACTGAAATCCCAGCCTGGAGCCGCCAGGAGCGTGGGAAGGGTCCCATTGCGTAAGATGTTATTAAGGCAGCAAAGCCTGCCTGCTTAACTGCAGATACTTAAATACTCTAAATAATTACACAGATTAGCCAGGCACAGTGCTGCCGACCTGGAGCAGCAGGGAGCTGCTCCTGCACAGCCTCTCCAGGTGCATTCCGTGCCCAAGGACTGAGCTGGGAGCTGCTGAGCCCTGGGTGTTTAACAGGAGGCAGAACAGGACTGGCCTCCACTCCTGCTAGACCCACACCATTCCAGGCAATGGAAGAATTCCCCAAGCACAGAACTAATCGTGCTGTATCAACAAGGGGAATGTGACTCCCACTGAAGTTAATTTACAGGCACAAAGTACTTTTCCTTCCTGCTCAAGCTGCTGCAGAGTTACAGGACAGTGCTTAGGAGAAATATGTGAGGAATCCCACATTACAGTATTTCAGATGTCAAGCAACGAAGCGTATTTTAGAACAATCTGGGCTCATTTTAATTTTTCAGCTATTTACTCAGAGGCTCAGACCTACAGAAGTTTGGCACAAGATACCACATACTAGTTAGAGCAAGCAAGACATTATAAGGTATTTGTTTCTTCACAGGATGGTTAAAAACCCAGCCAGAGGACCTAACAGAAGAAAAATTAAATACAGCAGTACACTGCTCTGAGGAGGCAATCCTTGAAGTACAGGTGTATACAGCTACAGCTATCTCTGAGCATGCATCCCTTCCCATTCCCCAATACATTTTTTGGGTGGGCAGGTCTTTTGCTTTTGGGGGTTTGTGGCTTTTTGTTTGGTTGGTTTGGTCGCTGGGTGGAGGGTTTTTTGTTTGCATATACAGGGGTATGGCTGCTTTGTCTTGGTTTTGTTTTTTTTAACTAAAGTTCCCTGCTCTATCTGCAGAGTTTTTGTTCCTCTTGCAGTGGCAGTGCCATGAGAAGCAAGCAATGTTGAGCAATGAGCTGGAGAGAGAACTAAGAACACAGGCTCTTAGTCAACATCAGGAAACTATTTCCACTTCAGAAGTCAGGAAGCCTCTCGCACTTGTGCCACATTCTGCTGAAGAAGAGAATCTGCTGTCATGCCACACAAATGTAAACAAACCTATCAACAACCACTGGACTTAATTATACTTCTCTGTTGCTGTTTCTTCAAATTTGCACTACTGCTCTCCCCAGACAGCAATGAACAGCCCTCAATATCTGTTTTGTTTTCTATAGCATACAAAGGCACCACACATGTTATTGAGTTAGTCCATAGCTATGCACACAGCGACTTGCCAAATAGCTACTGCAAAACAGCAAGGACAACTACCAACTTCTTCCTTTTCACCCTGCAGGAGTCACTTTGAATCCTCCCTTTACTCTGCAGCTGCTGTTTGTACCTCTGGCACTGGCACCTTGGGGATTTTCATCTCCTGTCAGATTTGGGTCGAAGTACTCAAAGGTTCAGTGGTACTGGGACAAAGGCACACTTTATGCACATTAATCAGTCAGACAAAAAAAAAAAAAAAAGCTCAGAGGTCAGCTCTCAAGTTTTTCCAAAAATCCCCACTAGATTCCACCCACCCAGCAAACATCAGATTTCTTATTGCAGGAGTTTCATGCACTACCCATTTCAGAGGTGCAAGTGCAGGCCACCAAGTGCCCCCTCCAACAAGCAGATCACAGTCTATTTCCAAAACAGGTGCTCTTGCTTGTCCTCACAGCTCAACCACTAGAAAGCTAGAGGTGCAACATAACCAGAGAAATTTCAGAAATTTAGCTATTCTCTCATAAAAAACTCAAAACATTTGAAGAATCTTTAAGAGGAACTAAATGGACATTGTCTCATACAGGAGAAAAATTCAGCTATGTTACTGTAACTTAAAAACTGCAGAATGAATCCACTCCAATGACTGCCATTAAATCACTCATACTTTTGGATTTGCTAAAAACACACTGACTTGTGTACTGCCTTCCACCTCAAAGCATGTAAATCACATAATTGACAAAATGTTAACTTGGTCTCACAAAGGAAAGAGCTGTCTCTGAAGGCACAGCCACAAGATAAAAAAAGGGGAAAAACATTTGAAAATATCTTTCTAACCTTAGAAAGCAAAGCTAAAATCAAAGCACAACAGCAGGGAGAAATGGTTGTTACATCCAATTTCATACATATTTAAAATACAAAAGCCACACAACTCATGACCAAGAAGGACTGAGAGCATCCATGTGTGCAACACTCAGTGGTGGGATGTACAAATAAACCACCACCACGTAAAGCAGCTTTCTGCCACACTTCAGCAACCACAAATGAACACACCAGCTTTCCAAGAGGTGCACATTTAGTCACACAGTCTCTGGCTCCCCTGAGCACCCTCAGCCTGGCCCCCACCATCAGAAACACAGAAACCCAAAACAAAGGCCATGCCAAAGTTAGGAAATTGCAGGTCTCCTGTGTCTGGAGAGAGAACAGCACTAATTATAAAGTGATTAACTTCTATTAGACTTTTTGTTGTGTCAGTAAAGGAGAGGGAAGGGCTGAGGTTGCTGTTATGCATTTGGCATTCCACGTCCATGTTACACCACCTACTTTGAAATGGTGACATTGATGCAGATTCTATGTCTTGGGGGAACATGACCTATACACACTGATTAACAAACTGGTTGAAGGGGTATTTCACTGGCATTATTTCATACAAGCCTGCAGGAGACAGTCAGTGAGAGTCAGTCTAACGTAAGCTCAGTCCTCTGGATACACAGAGAATGAAAACGCTGAAGTGTTTAAAAGTACCTGCAGAACGGGAAACCACGTATGGGCATGATGTCCACCCAATTGAGTAAATTAAATATTACACTAAGTTTGGGGGTTTCTCTACAGGGATTTTTGAAGGAGTTTTGAGTGAGTTAGAAACAGGACTTCTGAGTTTTTAGATGGTACAGTTCATTTTCTTATGTTCTACATAGGTAGGAAGGGTGAGTTCAGCTTACATCTTCACTGCTGGGTTCAGAAGGTCACAAGACCCTCAGCTACAAGACATTTTAGGGATTTATTGCCCAACAAAACACTGCCAACAAGGATATTTATGGTTTTGACCCAATCCTTAAATATTTCATCGTATAGACCCATACTACAGTGTAAGCTTTCTTAGCCAATCATGTTATGACACACAAACCTACAGTACTGCATTTTCAACTTCTTTTTTACCTCTGTAACTACTTTTGTTTTAAACTCTAAAACTCTCAACTTTCCTCCATTTAACATCTCTCTACTTCAAACTATAAATTCACATTCTTGCTTCTAACACCTAAGTTTAGAAGCCTTTTTCAAGTTCTCAAATCAAATCCTGTGTTTAATCCTTAACTTTGGCTTACAAGCCCAAAGTTCTAACAATTCCTTGCATTTCAGGTTCTCACATTGCTCTTTAAATTTTATATCAGATACCTCTGTGTTAGAACAGAGTCAGTGGAGAGTAATTTGATGATATTTGTACACAGTCTTGTAATGCTTCTAGGGACAGACACATGAAGAGAAGGTGCCTTATATATGTAGATACTTATTAACCAAAACCTCAGAAGAAGTGGTGTGTAGAGAGATTGTGGAATACTAAAATTACTGCTAATTGGTCTTAGGCAATCCTGAAGTTGCTCTTGCAGGAAGGCAACTACATGGCTACAAATTGAATATCCCAAATGACACATGGCACCATTCCACAAGCAACCAGCCCTGTGGGACAGTCATTCTGCAGACAGGGTGGAGTACTGGGGCACTAATGACACAAGCTAATTCCTAATTATCCTGCTATGTAATACCCTGCAGGGTTGCAGGGTTTTTCCCTTGTTAAATATCAGTCAGTTTCCTAACCTTTTTTTTTTTTTTTGGTAGGCTTTTAGCAGCTTAACAACTGCTGTCTATATTAAACACTACATCAAACAGGAAAATTACATAAAGCAAGGAAACACTAGGGATTGAGTGGTGTTGGTCAGAAAGAAAAAGGTCACTGTCAACTCAGTGAGAGAAGACTCCCAGTCATTTTTAGTGTCTCTCAGCACAGTCAGACAACTCCAGAGCTGTCCCAGCTTCTCTGAGTGCACAGGAAAGCTTTCCATTTAAGAATACTTTCTTACTGGAAATTGTTGAAATAATTCAGGGCTATATGAAAACCAAAGCAGTCAGCAGCCATACCATATAATTTACAAATTACATCCTCCTGTTCTGCTTTCCAGCTCTTGTTACCAAAAATGCTGAGGCCCTTTGCTCTACTCCTAGCTACTTTTCCAGGGAGGTGAAGTGTCCAAAATCAACTGCATCTCCACACAATGCTGGTCCAGAGAAAGGCAACAAAGCTGGTAAAGGACCTGGAACATGAATCCTATGAGGAACAGCTAAGAGAGCTGGGGGTGTTCAGGCTGGAGAAGATGTTCAGGGGAGACACTGTATTCTTTGTATTTTTGAAGAATACTTCAAGACATTTCAACAAAATATGTGCAGAAATAAAGCATAAGTTATATTTTAAAAAAAACTAGATCTTGGCTGGATGGCAAGCAGTGAAAGAGTGAGAAAATCAGGAGCCCAAAAATTTAAACATTAACTGGGGTTCAAAAAAAAGGCACGAAGGACAACATCCACATACTATTAGTGTAAATATACTGGCGTTTGCCAGCATATCTTTTTGGCAAGTATCAAGTGATCAATGACCTACAGCACACCCTAACAGTTTTTCAGTTGATAAAACAACAGTAATATGGATTTTAAAAGCTTCATATAGTCTTATATTTATACAAAAGCCTTGTACCGAAGTGAGGTGGTGCCTGCAGATTTTCAAAGAAGCCATGAAATGCATGTTTGAAAGTTATCAGGGAATTACGTTTTGTTGAGAGAAAGTAACAAAAATAATGGTAAAATCTGTTTCACTTCAATTCCTAGAATCAATCAGGGGCAGTTAAAATACATTTGAAATTCACACTAATTTTGAATCTTCAACATTAAAAAGGTTTTGTGCACTACACTTGAAACAAAGTGCACTCTTGTGAAAGACTTCTTTGTGAAGCATTAGGTGGTTTAAACATTTTGAATACCTAAATATTCACTACAAGACCCTATCATTCTCAAAAACATCCAAGAAGGCATTCAAAAAATACTAATGAAAATTCAACAGTGCAATTCTGAAAAAAGGTAATCACATAAAGAGATGATATTTTGTGAGACACTGCTGCACTATCCTATCCTGGGACAACTGAAACATCCTTGGTATTTACAAAGGGGGAAAATGTTCTTAAGGTAACATCAGTCTCAAAATGCAACTGCTTGAAAATCTTATCTGTGAAATGCTTTGGCTTGTTTCTCCCAGCCCTCTAATCCCATTTCACTTGTTAGAAGCTGTTTTAATAACAGCCAAAAAAAAAAAAGAAAAAAAAACTTGAAAACATTAGCTAGCACTGTAGGAGCAAGGACCTTCAAATATACAGTATAAAATTTAACAGTCCAGACATTTCAGGCCATTTATAGCCATACAAACTTGAATTCTACTTAATTACATCCCAAACAGTTATTTTTATCCTAGACACTAATACCATTTTCCAATCAGTGCCTGAATTCACAAGAGGTTTCTTGTCAGTGTTTTGGTTTTTAATTCCCTAGTATTTTATTGCTGGTTTTGGTCTGACTCCATGTGAATGTTTAGTGCCCTAAACATGCTCACATATCCATTTGCCCTTGCTGAAACTGCTTGATTTTCCAGTCAACAGACTACCAACATATCTGCTCCATCCTCTTCACTCCTGGAGGAAGCCATGGATGCAGAAGGAGCCTGCACCCACAGAACACCTCTCCCCTGAAGACAAGGATGCCAGGTAGAGGAGACAGAGGCTGGAGCAGAGGCTTGGCTTTCCACCACCTTGATTCACATCTAGTACTACCTGCTCCTACACCAGGAAAGCCATATTCTCACAGGAGCCCCACAGCAGCAGGCATTTGTCACAATATCTACAAACATTAGCATTTACAAATGGTAGCACTGCAGCTACCACTGATATTTTCTGCAAGTGAGAAATCTGATACAGCCACGCTCACGTACGAGGAACAGATCTTTGGGTCTTAAATATCAGTGCAGTGAAAAAAAAAAAGGATCACATTTCAGTAGATCTATTTTAATGTGTGAAAAATAAAAGCTGCTTCCCAAAACTTTAGCCGTGGCAAACAGGTCTATCATTCAAGCTCAGCAAAAATTAAATATAGCAAGAACCAAGAGATCTTTTGCCTTGAAAATCATGAAAGAATTTCCCTTCTGTTAAACTGAAGCAACCTAAAGACTAAGAGAACCCTTATCTGAACTTCTGATTCACATTGCTGCTCCAGCCATCAGGATTAACTTGAAATCTGGGCTGACATTACTAGAATCTCCAGCAGGTACAAGGTACCTTCAAATGCTCCATGTGTTATCCCAGGTTATGTTACTCAGAAAATCTCTAGCTCAGGAAAAAACCCAACATGAAGGCTGGATGACATTTCATCCACTCCTATCCTCATGACTCTCCTATGGATCTTCAGAGAGGATTAAAAAAAAAACCAAACTTGCAAAATAACAGTAACCCTGACACTCTTTTCTACAGAATTTAAAAAAAAAATCCCAAACATGAAACCAAAACACCACAGCATTACCAAAAAATCTACTCTCGTTTTCTGCTTCTATGAACAGAGAATAATAAGGTATTAGAGACCAGGTTATGTTGACCAGAAAATAATGAGAGAATTGAAAATACATTTGTTATCAGACAGCTACATAAACATGAAGTTATGATGAGCTAAGATTGCCACTCCTGGATGATACTTGTAATGTTTTTGTTCGGCCCCATTAATCATGAAGCAGAAGTTTAAAACGGGAATTCAATAAAACAATTAATGAACAGTATGCAAAAAGTACAAACACAGTCTTGCTAAATCAATAAAATAATTTGTTCACAGACACAAGCCACAAAGGCTTATCTTGACATTAAGTTCCGTTTGCTCCGATAAGGAAATAAACCAGCAGCCGCAGCTCTGCGACTTTAAAGAGGGGGGGGGGGAAATTGTGAAGTGTCCCAATTCACTTGTAACAGCAATTCCTTACATTATCAGGACTCTCTTATATATACCCCCGACAGTAAGCATGCTCACAGCAGAGCAGCTGACTTTGAACAGGCTGACCTTGAGCAAGCCAACGACCTCGGCAGCATGTACTTCTGGCTTATTTCACTGCAGCAGCGAAACAGCCTCACCATCTATAGAAGTCTACCGTTTCTGGCCACCACCCCTGACTATTTTAAGATATCCCAATACACTTCAGTGATGCACAGTTCAAAGTGATAGAATAACATCTGCTAGCATGTTGAAGTGGAAGTTGTTTACAGAGGCATTTTTAGCTTGTTCTCGCACCACGCTTCCCAAACTGACAGAAAAATCAATTGATTAAGGGAGCTTTGCTTCTCATTTAAACTTATCAACCCCAAAATTTAATAAGCACTGAGCAAGAATTTTAGGCAATGTGAAAGGAGAAAAAAACCCCAAGACACCCCACTCTAGATAAAGCTCATTTAGAAGCTTCAAGTATGCGACAGCAAGGGGTGAACATGAAAAGGCAGTTGCTTAGTTGTTTCCCGAGATGTCAGTTTTGCACAACTTCTCCCCTTGCTCAGTGCTTTAAAGAAAAGCTGTATTAAGAGATGTGTTTATTTGTATACAGGTTTTTAACTGCTATTTGAAACATACAGAAGTTGTATGCTGATCTGACATTAGGGGAAGATAATAGTCTACAGGGATGCAACGGTTGTGTCACTGAGCCATAACAACCCATCCTACTGACAAGCCCAACCTACAGAGAGAAAACATTCAATTTCCAAATCCCACTCCAGGGAGAGTCACTGTCACTCTGTGTTCCCAGAAGTCCCTGGAGTGACAAGGACCAAGTTACAAAGGCCAGGGAGAAAACAAGCCTCTCTGGGAATTTATGGCCATGAGAATTTTTTTTTTCTTATTTTGAAGGAATGCATGTAGAAAGGAGAAGAAGAAGTCAAGTATATTACACAAAGTTGAGGGGGGACAAAACCAGCCTAAGCTGACGGTGGTTTATTCTGAAACTTAGCATGAAGCTGCAAAAGTCATAAATAAAAAGCTGTCCTGCTGCAACAGCCTCAGAGCACGCACAGAGACCTCGCTGAGCCCAGCTCAGGGGTAGTAATTAAACTGCACAGCTCAACTACTTTATTCTCCTTCCAAATCCTTTAAAACAGAAGAGCCCATATCAGACCAAATCACTCTTTGAGCAGCAGCAGAACCAACTGGGCAAGTGAAAACAGAGTCGTGACCACAGAACACAATTATTATCACTTTTCCTCTGTCCTCTCTGATCTTTATGGGAGAGGAGGGTAAGAGAAGGAGAGGGGGAAAAGCCTGCTCTCAGCCACCAGGAACACATCCAACAGCAATTTTTCCATCTCTCTGAGCTCCATTGCAACACTATTGACATTTGGCATTTTGTCTGGAACGAGTCTGTTGATTAGGCACTACCCTTAGTTGGAAGGCTGGAGGGAGAATATCACTGTCCAGCTCTGGAATGGGTGACTGCACTGAGTGCATCCACTCACATCACTTGCTTTTCCTTATGAGTGCACTGCTGAATACCCAGGATCGTATTTTACTGCTGTCACCAGCGGAACAGAAAAACACTTCTGAGCTACAAGCATCTCTTACTAACCAGACACCTTCCATTCTGCCACACCACTGCAGCTGCCCACCAGCCTATGGGGTCCAGCTGGTGCCCACTTTAATCTGGAAAACACTTATATTGCTTCCCACTCGCTTTGTTTTCCCAATGAATTTGGCTACGCTAAACAGTTTGCCTGCAGATGCCTGGATGCCAAAAGGGACATCCTTTGGATGGGAAACCAAGAGCATATGATGCCTCAGGTTTTAGCTTTTCTATATTTCACATTCTGTGCTGCTTTAGTGGGTGGGTCTGGGCTTCACACGAGGGGATGGTGAGCTCTGTGCACAGAGCAGGGAGACAAAACAATTCCTGCTCCAGCTGGGCACCAAGGACAAATGATGCCAATGTCAGCCCCAGAGCACAAACCCCGTGGGCTGCAGAGAGAAAAACAAGCAGGGTGGGACTGCCTGGGCTAAAGCTGGGATGGGACAATGAACTGCAAGGTGCAAATGGAGCAGAACTGATCCCAGGGAGAGACCCCGGGAGCGCTCGTGCATTTTGGGGCCATTTTGGTTCATCTTGGGTGCAGCCCTGGCTGGGCTCTGGTGCTGCCCAAGGTGGATCCATGGAGGAGATCCTGGGAATAAATCCCTGCTTTATTCTTTGGCTCTGCCCAGCCTCTGCTCTAGGGCAGCCTGCACAAGGCATCATTTATCCTCAGAACACATTTTCAGCGAAGCTTCCAGCTGCACTCTACCAGCAATATAATCTGACACAGCACAAAGGTGATGATGTTTTCCTTGGAGACAGGAGGTGAAATAACCACGGAGGCAGCCACAGGGGCTGGTGATGAGCCACTGTTGAACTGCCTTTGGGGGCTGTGCTGCAGGATCCTACAACGAAGTAGCACACTCACTTATACACCTGCAATGGCTACTGTCAGATCCACAGAATTACAGGGATTTTATGAATGATGGGTTTGGCAAGGTTTACTGAAGACTAAATTTTAAAATCCCCTTAGGAAGGCAACCTAAATCAATATGAAGGTGATTCCCCTTGGAAAAAAAACTGAGCAGTAATTCCCGGCAGAGTTACCTCTGAGTGCCATACACTGAGAGGGCCACTGCTTCCCATGGCAACAGAAAGGAAGGTAACCTGGCTCCCTGAAAGAGATGGGCAGCACCACCTTGACAATTTCACTCCACTCCTCTTGAAGGCTACTGCTAATTGCAGACAGCCATTCTGAAGCCTCTCTTCTCATACCTGCTTTCCCAAATGCATCTCACCTCAGGAGACAGGCAAAACAAAGAAAACAAAGGAAGATGACTTCCAGAGAGAAACACCATGCCCTGGGAAAACTTTCTGCCTTGCCAGATGAGCACAAGAGACCAGACTTAGAAACAGATGTTTTGATTCTCCTCCTCCACAGCCTGCACTGCTTTCCATTTGGGATGCAACACTCCCTTCTCATAATTTGGGGCACAGTTGACCAAAAGGACAGCAACACACTCCTCATACCATTTCCATAAATGACAAAAGCTTGATCACCTACGCCACATGTAAGGGTATTTTCTTTTGAAAATGTACACACTGCTTAGTTATTTACCTCCTTAGATCACTCATAAAAGGTCAGCAGTCTTAATGTGTGAGGCCAGAAGCAGAAAATGGCTTCAAATACCAGATCTCTCTAGTCCACAGCTATTAAAATCCAGAGCAGCATAAAAAGAACATGTAAGCACAGACACTGCCTTTCAGGGAAAGAGCATTGAGAATAACATCTGATCTTTAGAACAAATTAAAAAATCATCTCTGACTTCAGACACTGTATCATAGCTAGCATTTATTCACACCCATACTCAACAATTTCTAGCAATACAAGAAACAGGAGCTTCCAAAAGGTAACAAAATTTCAAAATCTATTTTTCATACTTCTAACCATTTTCTTATTTTCCCTTTGCTTGTCAAAGCTGAAACAGGAACAGGAAAACATCAAGTCATTATCACTCCATACAGTCTGTCTCCATTTTTCTGCTGCTTATACCCTTTTAAAATTCAGTTAGTTTCACATGTTTAGGACCTCTCCTCATACAATAGTACCCTAATATTTCCAACAGTCATCATTAGGTCACCTCTCCATCTGCTACAGGCAAGGTAAATCAGCCCATTATCCATTCACCTGGCTACATAATGTTCCCCTCCTTAAGTCCTAATCCTCTTATTACTAATTTTTCCAACTCATTACTCACTTCCTCTTACAGATGCAAAACAGTGACCCTAGAATTCAAAATAAACACCCTAACACTGGATATTGGGGCATTCTCCATTCTCATGATCATTAGTTCACTCTGGTCCCAGGAACAAAAAAACAGAAGCAATGATCAGACTAGGGCAAAAAAAACCCCAACAAAACAAAACAAAAAACCACCACCAACAAACAACCTTTTCTCTTTATTCAGTTTTGTAAAACTTGTTTTGACATGCCATACTCAAACAGGTCAAATCTGCACTACCACTCCCAGGCTCTTCTAATACAAAAAGCATTTAAGTACAGTTATATTTTACATATAAGTGCTCCTTATTTGATTGACCAAAAGCACAACCTCTCTTAAAACAAATGCCATCTCAACACAAGATATTCTCTGAAGGACCTTCACATTCTTCTGTAAGACTTTTCACTTCAAATTTCCCCAGCATCACCTATTTTAAAAGCTTTTGAATCAAACCCCTATTTTCTGCTATTATTTGCACTAGTCTGGTGCTTCCAATGGAACAAAAAGAAATTTTGAGGAACTGCCAGTCTACACAAAGTTAGTTTGAATCACACAACTGGTAGAGAGCTATACATCCATGATGAAATCCAGCAAGCTGAAAACCCGTTCAGAAGTAAAAACTTCTGTTGAAAGCAATTTTGAAGTATAGCTGTTGGGTGCTTTTTTTCCAAAATTATCTCAACCAATATTTAGATATTAAAAAAAAAAAAATTTCAAGTAGATGGACCCTAACCATTTTTCTTCTATTTTCAAACATTTCCGACTTAGATGCTACATTATAGAAGGATTATAAAACTACACAAAACAAAGAATATGATCTACTGAAACCTGAATATTTACAAAGCACTTAAGCATAACTTACTAACTAGGAAATTTTGGGTACACACACCATAGGAGTCCATATCATTCAACAGCATTGAGGCAAGGTAAGTATATGCACCCACAAATCTTATCTTATTCTTGGGGGATGATATTTTTGAATAAGCACCCACAGGGAACCCCAGTGACTCACATTTGAATGCAATGCAAGCATCCAAAATGCCAAGGAGTTGCGCACTGATCCTGCCAGCAATGACCTGCCCAAACCCAGAAGTGTGCCAGAATTCTATTGAGAGCTGCAAAGCAACATCAAGCCAAGTAAAACACAACTACAGCCACTGCATTTTTATGTAGGCAACTAAAAAAGAACAATATCTTGTCAATTGAGCCATCTGAACCAGAAAAAAGAATGCTGAAAGTAGTTAGTTGAGGCTGAAGTACTCCAATAGGACCACCCAGCCTGGCTGCACACAGTCTCCCCTCTGTTCTTGGGGAGAAAGGAGTGAAAAATGGCAATAGTTCACAATAATCTGTAATTGCTTTAATAAATAAAAAAGCCAAAATAGGTAGGGAAACATTCTCAAATCATGCATCTTGAGTATCTGCTGGATTCTCATTCTGCACAGACCAGCTCAAGGTAAGACCTTTGTACTTGTCCAGAGCCTCTCAGAATTCCTGCCATCCTTGCAAACCTGGCCTGATTTGTCCTGAGAGGCCCAAAACCACAAAATCTTTTGATTTTACACAAAAATTTATCACAGCATTTACATCAAAATGAACTCCCAAGTTACTTAACTTTTTATTCCCTCTCATATATATTTTTGTATAATGTGAACATGCATCAATCCATAACATTTCCCAGTTTAGTTTTCTGTTGATTAACTTCATGAAGTTTTTAAATCCTCTGCTGCAGTTTGCAATTAAGTAATAGAGAATGCAGGTGATGAATTAGAATATTTTGTGAGCACTGTACCACTCTTGTTTACAAGCTACAGTCAAAAAATAGATTCCTCTGGCATGAACTCCAATCACTAATTTCATCAAGCCTAGAATTGCAGTGCACAAGTTTTCATTTCCAGCATGAATAGCTGTAAAATATTTAAAATTTTCTTCCAAGTACTCATTGTCCTAGTTTACTAGCTTCTTACTCAATCAGCAGATGGGCAATACACAGCACATACTACTGCCAGTGATGCAAAGCAGAACTGAAAGATCTTCAATCCAGATAAGTTTAGCTCATAAGGAAAACAAAAGGGCTAAATATTGATAATTTTTAAATGCCAGGCAGATTGGGTAACTATTCAAAGAAAACTTTAAAAAAATAACCAAACAAAACTGTTGAAAACATACATCTATTTTCAGGCAAAAGCAGAATGCAACCATGTACCAAAATCACTTTAAACACCCTTCTGGTATCACCCTAAACATTTAAGCATCCTATCACTCCCTAACTCCAGAAGTTTACTGAACTCCACAGCTGCTGAAGGCACTCAGAACGGAGTTTCTAAGAACTAGGGAAAATATTTACAAGTGCTGGAGAAAAACAGAGGCATTTACATAATCTTTGGCAACAGGATATAGAAACATGGCACTTCTAGGACACTGTCCAGCTGCTTACAGGAAAAAAAATCCATCATGTTAGGAAGGCTGGAAAGACATCCTAAACAAGCAAGTGAAAGATAATTTTTTTCTTTTCCTTTTGAACAGTCTCAGAGGTCTCAAAATAGCAGTAAGTGATGGCTTCAGAGAGCAGCACAAAACATACTTCCAGGAAAAAGACAACACTACAACAACATTCAAAGCAAGTATTCACAATCAAAATGGCAACCAACTACAGACCTTTCACATTCTTAGATGATTTTATCCTTTGCAAATCATTCTTACTAGTTACCTGGAGGAGCAATTATTTAAGCCATTAGCTTTAAGAAATGCTAAAACCTCATTCCATAACAGGTTAAAAAAACCAAAGCAGAAGACACCTACCTGTAATACCGAGATTGTAAATAAGTTGAACAAATAGTCTTTGATACATGGCTGGCAGACCCAAAGTCTATGACTTTGACCCGGTAAGGCTGCCGAACAGGATCCACCAACATAATGTTCTCTGGTTTGAGGTCAGCATGGATTAAACCCAGACTTTTTAGTTTTTTCAGTGCAGTGGCCACCTGTTGCAGAATAGGCCTTATTACTTTCAGTTGCAGAGGGCTGAATTTGTTTTGTTTCAGGAAGTCGTACAAGTTCTGTTCCAACATCTCAAAAACCAGACAAGTGTGGTTACGATGCTGAAAGCATTCGTAGGCTCTCACAAAGTTAAATTCATCAGCATTTTCAGTGCTTAGCCTCGCTAAGATGCTCACTTCTATCTGCCCTTGGCGCACGTACGAAGGGTGATTCTTCAAGATTTTGATCGCCACGATCTCGTTCGTCCCCCTTTTCCAGCACTTGACTACTTGTCCAAAGGTCCCTCGTCCCAGGAAATCAAGAACCTCGTAGGTGTTTTTCACCGAGCACAGCACCTCGTGCTGCACCAGCTGGTAATCCCCGTCCCCGCCGGTGCCGCCCTGCTTGGAGGCGGCGGCCGTGGCCACCACCGTCACCGGGTTGGCCACGCCGCTCTGCAGCATGGCGGGCAGGATGGACAGCTCGTCGACGATCTGCATCGTGCCGCTCTGGTTCTCCAGCTCCTCGCTCTTACGCTTCAATCCGCATCGCTGGGCTACTTCCAGGATATCCGAGCGGCTTCCCTGCGTCCCGGCCCCCGGCGCCTCCAGCTGAGGTTGCTGCGCCCACGCTGCCAACGCTTTTGTAGCACCTGCGGTATTTTTTAAAGCAACGGCATTTGACTGCAACCAAAAGCTCTGTCCTCGAGGTCTATCAAATGGGTTTTTAGTCTGAAAGAAAGTACTAACCCTGTGGGGAGAAATTCCAAAGTTTTTACCATTCACATAGATTTGCGGGTAGGTTCTTTCGTGGTACACGCAACTGCTTGGTTCTAGTTTGAGTTTCTTCACACTACAAAAGGCACTTGACTGGGTTTGATAAACATATGGTGGATAGACCAAGACTTGTGAGGCCATACCTACAGAGGGAGAGGAAAAGAAAAAACAAGTGAAAATTGTGCGCATTCCCAAGCTTTCCAGCAGCTGCGACTTCTAAAAGAAAAATCAGGACACAATTATGTTCTCCAAATGAGCTGGTCTGAAGTTGTTTTATATTTAGTTTCTTGCGGCAGAACAAGGCTCTCACACTTTACCAGTGCCCACAGGAGGACTTTAGCAGCAGCAGGTTACTGCAGTTAAGCGCTTGAGCTGGTTGCACAGGACTGAGATAGGCTGCCAGCACAGCACTACATGGCATTTTTCAAACAGGGGTCCTACCTTTGTGTTTGAAACTCAACTTTCATTTAAAACCTCCCACCATTTCTACACACAAAAGTAGCACAGTGTTCAGTAACACAACTGAAAAAACAATTCAAATGTTTAGCAACGATGATAACAAATAACTCAGAAGTTCCTAATTGTGAGTCGATGCTACCTGTTACACAAGGAATCCAACCTATCCACTGTAAACACCAGCAACCTTCCAAGAACAGACAAATGTCACAACTGCCCCAGATCAAAGAATTTCTCTGGGATGAAAATGAAAGCAAGCCACGTGATGGGGCCCAAAATAACTCAGGGGGCATGGGCATGCACACATAAACAACGACAAGGTTCCAGTAACTTACGTGTACAGTAACCTAATCCATTCACCAAAGGCAGGTGCTTTCCTTGAGCTCTGCTCCACCCCACTGCAGAAATTCATGTATCAGTGACAGAGTCATGGGGCTAGAGGCACTGAGTTTACCTTCCAAGTGTCCTCTATGCACTGACCCAGCGTCCCCTTCCAGACCTGTCAAACAACAGCCTTAAACTCATCTGCCATGTAGTTAAGCTAAATACTAAGAAAAAGGCTCTGGATGGACCCCAGTGTAACTACAAGGTTTCATGGAAGTTATGATTTATACCAGTCTGATCAGCTCCCAGAAACAAATTCAATACAATAATACCTTAATTAGATCACTTAATCATACCAAGCACATGGAAATTCTGGTAATAGGTATTTAAATTGCAGATGAGTCACATAAAACTTGAGCCAGACATTGCAGTGACTCTGATAAAATGAAAACTAACCAAAAACACAGCATAATTATTCTGAAGCTGTGATTTGATTGATGCAAATGAACATTTAGATATCTTAAGAGCAATTAAAATAATCATACCAACACCTCAGTTTAGAATCCTCTAATGGGTTTTGTCCCAGCTGCAGAAGAAAACTTCAAAGCCCTCTCCTTCCCAAAGTTGTTTTCTCAGAGCCAGACGAAAGCTGGAGACAGCCAGGAAACAGCTGGGCTCTTCTGCCACCAAATATGACGGGACTGCCACTGGCCTCCTGCTCCACACCAAGGATTCAACACCAACTATTAACCTCAAAACACAGCAAAATATTCCTCAAACTCTTGACTTCTCTCCTAAATAACATGCCCCATTACAAGGTGCATAAGCATTATTGTTGACTAGGAGATCTACTGCCTTTTCTATCATAAGTATATTTAGATAAATCACTTACCCTGATCATATTATTTAGATATCCAAAAATCAGCCCTCACTGCCTGCCCCAGGAAACACATACATCCAAGCCCCTGAGCTTCCAGTGGCCCCTGCACAGCTCAGGCCGAGCCAAACCTTCTATCAGCACCTTACTACTCCTCCAGTTCTGGGATGACTCGAATATCACATCTGCCAAAGACACAAAAATATCAAAACAATGCTTGAGGGTTTTCTTCTTGAAACCTTTCAGAGGTTCCCACCACAAAATACTCTGCTTGCTTATTCATCACAATCCCCTTACTTTTTGACACACATGTGCTTGAAACAAGTAAGATATTCACACTCAAAAAACATTTACACTTCAAAGCAATGAAATTTCTCAAGGACACACTAGTGTGTTATCCCAGATTGCTGACACGGGGGTTCAGATGACCAGAATCACTTTGCTGACTCACAGACAAACCCAAATGCTGGGCAGGCACAGCCACACCACGAAGCCCCTGGGCAGGAACAGGTCCCAGTAACCTCCAAGCAGGAGGGAGTGAGGACACCGGGCCCACAGGTGACAATCTGGCCAAGCTGCAGCAGCCCCAGCAGGTCAGTCTGCCCTGGATCTACCTAACAGCAAAAATCCTGCTCCACAGAACTTCTGGAGAAGGTATTTCCCTGTGTAAGCATGTCACCAAAGTATTTTTAAAAAGCTACACTGAAATTAAGGATGGTTTTGGAAAATAGGACAGTCCAGCATGAGGAGAACCAGAGGGACCAGAGGCTCACTCAAATCCTCACCTGAGCCTGTGAGGATCACTGGCATTTAAAAATGTGTTAATTTTCTAGAGTTGATGCTGTTCAAACCAGTCCAGAAGGTCTGGAGGAACAAAGTCCCAGCTTTCTCTTCAATACTCATTTCAGCTGGATAAGAAAAACTAGACTATCATCTTTTGGGGTTAGTGTGTTTCTTACAGGACTAACTCCACAACCCTGAACTCCAACCACAGTAACAGCTCTGTTCACAGATAAGAAGTGTTTACTGAGTTATTACAAGAACATTTTTAGCAACTCAGAAAAAAAAAAAACACTAAAAAAAAAAAGAAAATTGACCATTAAATGGAACAGATAACATACCCTGGAACAGCCTCTGATGCAATCATCACAGACTGAACGACTGAACTAATAAAATAAAATTTTATTCCACACAAATAAAAACAGACTTTTACAGTAATCTTATTTCTTACCTTCCCCTAAACACTTCTTCATTACTCCCATCATTTTGCTTGCGTTTTTCTAAACACACACTTCTAGATGCCAATGTCATTTGGAGAAGCTACAGTATCTTCACATAACCAGTGAATCCTGTGAAACAGACACTTAAAACCCTGCAGCATCCTACACCTGAGGCTGCTTAAAGACCTCTGCCATACACTCACAGTGTTCAGAAGGCATTTCAGACAGAAGCACACTCTACCCAACCAATATGCAATGAAATCCATCAGAACAGCATGGAGCTATCCAATACAAGCAGCTGTTGGAGGCCTTTGAGAAGCTAAGTTGATAAACAGAACTGATTTCCCCCCACCCAGATGAAAACCAACCCCTACAGACAGCAAAGCTGCACAACAAACCTTGAAGAGAAAGGGAAAATACCACAACACCCTCTACTGTAACAGCACTGCTGTGTTTTAAGGGCGTTTTTTGTTGGTTTGGGGTTGTGGGGTTTTTTTTAGTTGGGGCTGGTTTGGTTTTTTGGTTCTGTTTTTCTTACTGGGTTAATTTGTTTGTGGGGTTCAGAAGCTTTTTTTAAAACTATTTTGAGGTATTTGGATTACAATACAATCCTATGGATACACCTGAAAGAACAGACTTATTGTGTTGCAGGTTTTTTGTTGCCTTTTTTTTTTTTAAACCAGGACTCCCAGAAAAATAAAATAATACACAGCACATTTTCACCTAGCAGAGAGTGGGTCTTTCTTTTCCCCTATCACAAAAGATTTCACTGAGTTCATACATCTTTCTGCATACTTGTTAATGAGACTGTTCCTGCTTCCTCATACAAACTGAAGCTGGTCAGACTGCACCTACATTAACAAGCCCAGCTGCAGAAAAAGGGAGGGATCTGTAAACAACCAGTGCTAAAAGAAAGAAAAAAATCATCTGTGCTCATTTCAGGGAGGTTTCTTGAGCCCAAACACACATAAGGAGTTGGTGCACATCTCCCAGTTAAATTTAATTTAAAATAAAAACCAAATTGTGCACTACAAGACGCCCCTAGGATGCAAAGCAAAGCATCAGTAGGTCCAAAAATTGCCTCTGAGTAACTCCCCACTTGACTTTCAGTTTTAGTCCGTTTAGTCCATTGCTCCACACGTATTTTTAAAGTCCCCTTCTCCTTCATCAAGTGCAAAGCAAGTGTAACCACTGCAGCACAGTGCCTGCCCCTGGGCAGTGGTACACACAAGCTGAATTTGGCTCTGCAGCTTGTATTCTCCAACTGGAGGCTGCTGCATCCCACCTCACTGCTAGGGAATAGTGCAGGGAATGTGCACAAAAAAGGCTCTCCCCAAAGTCCTACCAATTGTTAGCACCTCTAGAAAGACTTCCTTCGAAGGAACCAGTCTTCTTGGTTTGAAGCAGAGAGAACTGGGAAAACTTGGCTTATTAAACATGAAACTATACAAAACATGTGGCTTCTGACCAGAGTCAAGACTGTGAATTCTGGGCTTCTGAAAAAAGTATGAACAAAGTAATGAAGCAAACATATTTCAACTAAGTAAATTCGGTTTTTATTCCTTTAAATAAATTAACAAGTATACTTTCATAAAATAATGTCAGTGGACAGGAGGCACTTCGGTTTGTCCCCCCACAGCCAAGCTTCTCCGTGCAGAAATTGAGCAGGGAACCAGGCAGATGCACCTCAGCAACATGAGGCACCTTTGGTTAACATCTTGCTAATGTTCACCTAAGTGTAACAATGTTCTCTACTCCTCAAAATCACACCTGCAGCCTTCTCGGGCTAGGCAAACTCAGGAGCAGGACCCACTTGGCACACTGTGACAACCTGGAGCAGCACAGGCTGTTCCAGGCCTGAGCACCATTAATAATTAACTGTACAGTGACATTTCCACATGACTGAGTTGGGGGGGAGTGTGGCAAAGTAACTGGTTAATAAGGCCACTGCAGGGGAGCTCAGGAAAAATTGCCACACTGCTCTCTTAATTTGTCTGTGAAATCCACAGCTCCTTCCTCCAGCACTGCAACCACCCTGCTGCTCCTGGTGTAGTAAATTCCCAGCCACAGGCAGCTACCTAATAACAGAGTTGAACTGTAACTCAAGAAACTTGTTTTCCAACTTCGTTCAGGCCTCCATGGGTAAAAACCAGCTCCAAAACTCTCACATCCTTCTCACAGTGCAGCTGGGCATTGAGGGAGGCTTTCTAAACACTCTGCAACTTCCAGCAAATGCACAATTGGAGCAGGGGCACTTATGAAATGTTTTGTTTACATCATGCATCACTTTGGAAACACTGTAAGGATACTAACTGTCATTTTTTCCAGGTAAAACAATTGTTCTTTTCATAGTAGGTGCCACCCAACTTCTCAAGTTATTCATCAAGTACAAAGCTGAATTAGTTGCCCTCTCTTTCAGCACAGATGAAAGTTCATTACCAGTAGTAGCAGCACCTCTACGTTATTGTTTATTTTGGATATGCAGCTGAACAAGCTGTACTGATGCAAGTACTTTCATACCCCATGACCTGTTCACCCTGAGGAATTCCCTCACTCCGGCTGGACAATTAATAACAAAGCACTGGCAATTGAGGTTTCATGCAATTTATAAAGGGAAACACATCCACAGAGAGTGCAAAGTGTCCAGAAATACAAGCCCAGAGAGTTCCAACCCTCTGGCCACCTCAAAACCACCTCTGTGAGCAGATGTGTCACCCACAGAAGGGAGAGAGCAGAGCAAAGGAGAAAGCACTGAGGTGTTCCAAGTAACTTGTGCCCTAGAAAAGGTTTGCTCAATGACAGAGGCATTCTGGACACAAACTGCACGGGCACACACACTCCCCCCACAGAGAACCAGGAGATGCAGAAGCAGCTGATGATATCTCACCAAAGAAACCAACACCCAGTTCTGGGGCAGCAACCAGAGATGCAATTTCATGGCAAAAGGAATCATTACCTTTCTTGACTAAAACACCTATTTCAGAGCTCAGGGATATCAGCCCATCATTCACCAGGAGCACTCAGCTGAGCCAACACAGCCTTTGCCCCACATGAAACCTCAGTCCTGCACAGGTCCAGGCTGAAAGGCCAAAGGTTGGCTCCAAGTTGGAAAGAGTTTTAGTGGGAAGCAAAGGATACAATGATCCAATTCTGCCCTTGTAGAACTTAGTTACTAAGCCCCCAAAAAAATGTTACGGGGCTGGTTAAGGTCTGTGCAACAGCGGAGATATTTTTAATCAGACACCACCGATGTTGCACTGATAGCAGAAATTGAAAATATCAGTTGGTTTAAGTGTGATACATGCCAGTCTCAATTGCACCATTGTCTCCAACCTTGGAAACAGAACCGATGCCATACGCTGAGCACAAACATATTTTACATAAAATATCAGAGTGAACTGCTGTGACTCAACGCTGCCATAGCACCAGCGCTCAAGAACACAATTGCTTTATTCATATTTTCCACCAATATCAAAAGCTAAATCTTGTGATACCAATATGACTGCAATCATAGCTAAAAAGAAAAATGAAACAGTACTGGAAGCATTTTTTTTTTCTCCTGGGCAAGCTGCTGCTGGGCAGCTGGAAGCAGGCACAAGCAGCCCAGCCTTGGCCACCAGCCCCAGTGAGAACATGCCCTCCAAATCAGAATGTGCCACCATCAACATAAACAGCACATTTCAACCAGCCAGGGCTTCACCAGCCTAATCTCTTCTTTTAGAAAACTAATTCTTTTTGAACCTGGAAACAGCAGGCACACTCAAATAAAAATCTCTAACAGTGGGGATTAGGAGAGCCCACACCTTCTGCAGGACAGAAGTGCAGGAGGATCCATCCAAACCACTACTGCCACCTTTCAATGCAGCAGAAGAGCCAAGGCAAGCAGAGGCAGGGACCTTCTTCCATTGCCCTAAGTATTTCCAAGATTTTGCCACCTTCCCTAAAGCAGAAATAAAATTTGATAGAGAGGATTTGCCCAAACTGCATGTTGGTATATCACATGTTCAAATGCCACTGTACTTAAAAAAAAACCAAAAAAAACACTCAGTCTTAGTCCTTTCTTATTTACAGTCATTTTAATTTTGTGCAATTGCTTAATTTTGCATTTTTTAGAATACTGGGCATTTGTTAGAACTAGAAATGGATCAACCCATCTAAGCAATTTATTTTGAAATTTCATTTTAAAATAGCTCTAGACAATACCAAAAGCAGCTCCTGTAAGAATATACATTTAGATGTTTGTTGCCACTTACAAAACGTAAAATTACAAAATGTAAGACAGCACATCTACATGCACAGAGTTCATCAAGTCCTCTCAACTATTCAATGAGGAGGAACTCATCCAAAATTACCTTTCTCCCTCTCAGGAAAAAAAGATTTTCACCTGGACAAAAACAAACAAGCAACAAAAACCAAAGCAAACAAAGAACCCCAAACAACGACACCACCACCACAAAATTCCTGTTCTCCCCACAGTACCTGCACATTAACTCTACGGCAGCACACACACAAAAAACCTGTCACGCTCATTGAGTCTGACATGCAATGCAAAAAATTTGCAAATCAGGCTCTCCTGTACCAAGGAGGTGAATAAAACTTTCCTACACACTGAGAACTGCATGGTAGTAAGCAATATTTGAGTCAAAACTTTGCCCAAATACATGGAAAAATCAGTCCCTCTTCCAAGAAGACCAACAAGAATGTCATTATCAAGTGGTTACTGAGTTGTGAGGACAGCATACCTAGAGCATATTCAACTTCTTCTGCAACAAAAATGTCAGAGTAAATAAGAACGTTAGCCTTTATTTGTTTCAAAACTGACTTAACTGTAAAATAACCAAGGCACTTAATCCCACACACTTATCTTGATTGAACTTTTTCTGCTGCAGTTTTCAGGTCAGTTGCCCCAGCTACACCTAGTAACAACTCTCAAACATATACACACTGAGGTAAACACACACACACAATAAGCACATGTTTGGAAGGTATTTTTACACATACACAAACAGAAAAAAAACCTCTGTGAAGTCCCACTATTTTTCCCCATAATAAAAATTTGTTATTTAAAAGTGGTTTGAATATCCTGCTTTTAAATAACATGTGTTTTTCTTTCCTTGTAAGCAACACCATCATGAAAATAGCATTGGTTGCTTGCAGAAAACAGCTGTATAAATTGGACATGGGATCTACTGTAGAACAACAAAGAAAAAATAGAGGGAAAAGGTGTTTACCCCTTCTTTCAGCTTTCTGAGGATGTAGAGAAGCAGTATTTCCTACAGGTAAGTATCAGTGCACTAGAAATCCATTCTCCCCCACAGAAGGATCAGCCTTCTGCCTCCTAGTGAATCAATACCTGTAATAACCCATATTATAATATTTCCCCAAGCCACCAGAGCAAGAAATGTCTCCCCCCCCCCGTGCAAAGAAACTTCCTGATTTAACTACACAGAAAGCATGTGAAAAGAAAGATTATATGCAGCATACAACCCACTACCTGGGGACATAATAATACTGACAAATGTGCATACATTTTTTCTCTGTTGTATTCCCTTCCATGTTTAATAATCTTTCCACTTGTAGCATAAATAAACCTTAAACGGCCACTCTTGTTTTAATCTTCAGAAGAATGTTTAGACACCTCTGTGACAGAGTTTTAAAAACACATCTAGTCTCAAGCAGCATTTGTCACAAAGAGCTCCCAAGGTATTTCTTGGGAGCACTTCCCACCATGTCCTCTTGCTGGGCTCAGAGCTGGCACAGTGCATCATTACAAAAGCCATAGAGAAAAGTCATTAAAATCACTCTTTAGTATCTCCTGAAAGCAATCTGCTCCTATTAGGCTGAATACCAACTAATTCTGCAAATCACAAAATAAGCTGGTATTAAAAGGAAAGAGGAGACCAAGAGACTTCTTTCTCCTCTTAGGTACAAATCTGGTTCCTTCTGAAGGGCTTCACAAGATCTCAAACACCAAAATTCCCATACTTAACAGATTCAAATGCTGAAAAATAAAGATTATCTGAGTACCTCTTCTACCCACATACAATTCCAAATAATCTTCAAAGAGAAGCTGTGGAAAAAACTTCTCAACTGGAACACACAGACTGCAGACAAGCAATGAATTCCAACAGTTAAAAAGAAAAAAAAAGGGAAGAATTGAAAGGAAAGGGGTAAGAAGTAGCAGATGACCAAAGTTTCTAGGAAAAACTCAAGAAAGAAGATGTTGACATGACAATGATGCACATCAACAGCTTCAGTCAAAAAGGCAGAAAAGCTTCTTACAAGAAACAACTACAAACCCTCCTGGAAATTGTGTAAGTTCCACCAATTGTGCCAACACAGAAAAAAACCTGCACCATAGGAAAGAGGGGAAAAAAATATCTTTTATTTACACTAGTGGAATTTGGTAAAACTTAATGTAACTTTTTTTTTTAATGCTAACAAAGGACCAAAACAAAGCAGTAAACATGCTAAGACTGTGGAAACACACAAGAAGAAACATTTATTCTATCTACATATGAAAAACTAAATTACTTTAGCAAAAGTAAATTAATAAAACTTTAGAAAAAACCATGTATGTAAATACTTTTTATGGATACCTGACACTAGTGGTTATTCAGGTCTTCCAAAGGGAACTAGATCATCAGTAAAAAAACTTCTTTTCCTCCTTTATAAACTTTCTAATGATTATTGGTATTGAAGTTGTTTTCTCCCTGCATTTTTGCCTTTATGGGTGAGCTTCCTCACGCAGCCCTGGAGCCTGCACTAGGTCCCATCTGATGCAGGCAGGCACTTGTTTCAGTCTATTCCAGCAGGAACAGGGAGAGGTTCAGGTGTCAGCTGACAGCCAGAGACCCAGGGAGCAGGCCTGCAGGGATCTGGTCACGCTAATAAAAGCAGCAAACATCTCTGCAATGAGGACACTCCAGCCCCACACCAAGCACAGCTGCACCACTTATTGCAGCCCCAGCTGAAGTTGCTCTCCTGGCACTCTCTCCTGCCCAGGGACCAGTTTTGCCATCTCACTTCACCACTGCAACATGAGGTCAGCACAAGGCGAGGAGATCCACTTCCATCTCACAGCTCAGAGTCAAGTAAAACTAAAGAAAACCCCTAAAATCACCCAAAGCAGGTTTTCTCAGGTGCTGGTGGCTGCTTGCCTCAAGGCAAGCTAACAGCCAAGCCAAGCTTGATGATAAAATCTTGCCTCACCCAGTAATTTAAGTTCCTTGGAGGTTTAGTGTCCTGGTGACACAAAGAACAGCTGCAGGACAGTGGAGTGTGGTGACCCAGAGCAGCTCAGCCTCCAGAACACAGGAGAGCACAAGACACTCAGACCAGGGGATTATGAAATCAACAGGCCTGGAGAAGTGCCCGTGGGCATCCCAAATCATCTCCAAAACCTCTTTTCGGGGTGTTTATGGGACTCAGCACAGGCATCAGGAGCTGAGCTTTCCTGCCCAGAAGTTTTCCAGCACATTCTAAATGGGTGGTTCCTACAGCACCACAAGTATCCAGCAAGTGATCATACAAATAAAAGCAGACTTTCATTTGGCAATAAATGACTTTTTACATTAAAAAACGTTTTGTGTACTTCATTTGTAATGTGCTTTAAAAAGCACTAAAAAGTCTTCTAGAACTCTTACATTATTTCAGCAAGAATGGAAAGCATGAGTTTAAGATTACAGATTTTAAAGATAGCTTTTTTTGATGGGAGGGCCCCTCCTAACATGCAAAAAGAGTTCTCTGTATGTAAGAATTCAATTACTTTTTTTAATATTGGGAGTTGCTGTAGCTTTAATCATCCTAAAAGATAGGAAAATATTTCTTATGTCTATTTTGTCTTTAGATGTTTGACTGCATCTTCTTTCATTGCTCTGTTGTGGAACTTGAACTTAGCATTTTCCAAATACTGTAGCGTATAAGAGACCTGGATAAAAGGGGAAAGAAGGATTATATTCCTTACTTACAAAAAGAAAATTTCCTAATCTTTTTCTAAAAATGTAACATACTGTATAAAAATTTTCCACAATGCTGGAATTAATAAATATGTACAGTTAATATTCAAAGAGGTATTTTGAAATTACACTGACTCCAAGTCTCAGCATAAGGAAAAAAAACAGAACAAAACTACTTGAGTCTACTTGTTTAAAAACAGTTCAGTTATTTGGCTCTTCTTCCTTTTCCAAGCCCAAGTGCTATACCAGAGATTACCTCCCTTTTGTCAAAAAGTTACCCACTATCAAAAATGGAGTATTAAATTGCTATATGGAAAAAAACGTGATACACAACGAAAAAAATACTACAAAACTTTACAAAGATTATCCCCAAACTGCATCTAAAACCAAGACTCATACCAACTCCTGCCACCTCTTTCAATATTCACTATATTGAAATAACACAACTGAAGAACTGGGGGGGAAGAACCTAGCCTGTAGGAAATATTACTTTATCAAATAAAGTCACCAACTAAAATCCACTTTCGCAGTTACACGTTGTTCCCCTGCTCACCTGTCACTCAAAGCAGTCACTCTCCAGAAAACAAAGCTACCATTTCTCTAAAATTCTGTAAAAGACGTAGAGGCTCTAAATTAAAACACTCTCTAAAGGGGGGGCAGGGGAAGCCAAGACCAGGTAACAGGATTTTCCAAGCTTTATCCTTCATTATAGGTTATTTCAGGTTAAATAGAGGGTGCTCAGTGCCTGTAGAAGTCAGAAAAGGTAACCCATTACTAACCCATATCATAGCATCAGTTATTTTAGGCAGCTGTAAATAGAGTTACATGGTCATTTCAGGTGCAGTGGTCTGGAACAAGCTCAGTGCTCATCCTCACTCCTTTCCCCATGTTTGGTGCTGTGCTCAGCCCAGCCACGGTTCTGAAGCACGCTTCAGACCCCTGAAGTCCCATCCTAGACTCAAGACCTATTAAAAGTAACTCATTATTTTCCAAGATCTTTTAAATACCAAAATAATACAGCAAATCACAAAATAAGTCGGTATTAAAAGGAGAGAGGGGACCTTTTCTTTCAAGATCTATTAAAAGTAATTAATTCTTTTCTTTCAAGATCTATTAAAAGTAATTCATTATTTTCCACTCTACCTCTGACTGTCAACAAAGGGATCCCAAGAAATAGAATATTTCAGTGACTTAGGACCTTGGAAAACACAAAATGGTACAAACAAGCTTTTCTGAAGCCTGAAAGGTGGATGCTATTTCCCAAAATTCCACAGCAAACTCGTGCCATGGGAATGTTGGTAGCACCACTGTGACACTTCCACATTTCTTCTTCCCTCAACCAAGGATCACCAGGTGATTATCAGGCCTGCTCTACCCAACTTGTACTTCTGTCAGTCAGAGCAGTTTAATTCAGCTCTAATGCTTCTGCAGATCAGATGAAATTATTTTACATATTCAGAAAAGCTGAGGTTGATCTAATTAAAAAAAAAAACAAACATAGGAAGGCCTCTTTGTCCTCTGCTTTACTCCTCAAAGTTCTGTGCAGAAAGCAACACTGTGCAGGAACTGTTCTGTAAGGGCACAGCACTCACATGCCACGACACCCCACACTGCAACAGCAAAATTTAGCTCCACTAAAAGCAGTTTCTCCTCCTGTATTTAACATTCCTCCAAAATACATGTCCAGCCTCAAATGACAGTGCTGCTCCCGTTGCCAACACTGCTTTTCTCCCCCCTCACACACAAGAAAGCCAACCACAAAATTCCCGTTCCAAAAGGCACCTCTTTGTCAAAAGGGCCTTTGTTGCCGTGATCAGCACACTGGCAAAAGGGAAAACACAAGAAAGAGATCCTATAGAGGTAAAAAGAAAACTACTCTAAAAACAGGAAGTGTGCAATCCCTTCAGAGAGGGGTACATACACCTAAACACGTGAGCTTGGGAAAACACAGCCTGACATTTCTACAACCTCTGGATTGGGGCTTCCACAAGAATTTAGTGCAGTTAATTCCGTTCCACCCAGGGGCTGGTGAGCTAACCAACCCTCTGCCTCTGAAAGTGCTGCTCAGCCTCCCATCCCCTTTCACAGATGCCATCAATCCCACAGATGCTTTTGGAAAAAAAAAATCACCGATTAGTTTTGAAGCAACTGCTGCAAACTGGAGGACACAGGGAGAAAAGCAGCGCATACAAATTCTAGTGGTTTTTTATCAGTTAGTTCTGAAAGATGAGTTGCAAGCTCAGTCTCCCTCCCCACACCCTGTCTTTGTCTCTGCTATCTTGTTATGCAGGAGCCTGTCTCATTTCCCTGTTTCCATAGGTAGTTGTTTGAAAGAGACGAGGGAGGAAACACGGAAACACAAAAAAAAACCCGAAACAAAGAAAAATCACAAGCGCCGCAGAGACCCCAGGGCAGGGGCAGCTTCCCGAGCAATTTTTCAATGAAACTTTATTCCAGCTCATGGAATCCATCCAATTACACACCGCCCCCAAGCCCGGAGAGCCACGCACCACCGCCGCAATCGGAACTGGAACACCCAGCCAAATTTATCTATTAAAAAAAAAAAAAAAATTAATTTACAAGCACGAGCGGTGCCACACCCTGAGCGAGCTCCTAGCAGAGAAGCCCCCAGGAAGAAGTGGAGGGAGTGAAAAGTCCAAGGGCTCTCAGCATGTGCTACCATAAAAGGTCCGCGGCAGCGCAGATAAAGCCGCCCCACCGGGATCAGTTTTCCCCCGGTAAGTCCGCGTTAACACTTTGCTCTATTTATTTGCCATCTCACCACGCCGCTTCGTAATACAGTATTGACCTATTTTCCAGGTGCTTAATTAATCTCTCTGCTGGCTGCCACGCTTGTTAGGCAGTTACTTGTGTGTATTCTAAACTTAGTTTATAGAAGGCTCTAGCAAATTAAGTCTGTTACGGAATTATTATGTCAGAAAGTAAGTCCTCGCAGTCCATCCCAGCTTTCCTACTTGGTGCGACATCAATCAGAGACTAAACTTTTTGCAAACAATGTCATGGGAGATAATACTGGGTAGAAAATGAATAATCACAGAAACATGCGTTGTAATCAACAACTGCAGCTTCACCTAATGTAATCGTCGCTCACAGTAACATACTTTCCCACAATTTAAAGACACTGAAATAAACAAGGCAACACACAAGCAGGCAGATGTGAAATAGACAAGCAGAAAGACGCAAAAACATCAGAGCGCCACATAATTTTAGGCAAGCCCCGAAGTGCCAAAAACTAAGTTAACAAAGAAACAAACAATCGCAGTTTCTGACATTTTAAGTCAGATGCAACAGTTAGTAACAAAAGTATAGCCTCAAAAGAAAGCTCTCTGTTATATACGTGTAAGCACATAGCATTGACAATTGAGGGCTTGATCTAAAAAAAAATAATTTTTACACACTCATCACAATTTCCTATAGCCTTAAACACATGCAAACGCACCTGCCAGCTTTACAATTGATACCACGACGAATCCAGAACAAACCCCGCACAATCCCTGCCGCAACCATTACGGCAAAGCCTCTGGCAAACAAACCCCTCTGTTTTCACACAGCTCGTTCTTGGGAACTGACCAAATTTTAAAGCGTCCACTTCCTTTCCAGTTGCTGTTAGTGATCCCGGCCCTGGGCACCATTTGCCGCCCCAGCTTCCCCCCAGCGCGGTTCTCTCCTCGGGGGTCAGGGGCGAGGGTCGCGTCCCGCCGGGACTGCCAGGAGCGGCCGCGGCGGCGGCCGAGCAGCACCCGGAGCGGGAGGAGCCGCGGCCGCGCCCCGGCGCCGCCCCGGGACCCCCCGCAGCCCGGGCGGCCCCGGCGCTCCATACAAGGCACGGGAGGAGGCGGCGCGCCCGGAGGGGAGCGGGGCAGCGCCGGCGCTGCCGCCGGGAGCGGGCGAGGGGCGGCCACACCTCCCCCGCCGGGCGGCGGCGGCCTCGCCCGGCACCCGGGGCGGCTCGGGGTGGGCGCCGGGCCGCGCCGGGGAACGGGAAACTTCGGGGACGCGGCGGGGCGGGCGCCGTCGAGGGCGGCGGGAAGGGGAAGCGGCGCTGCCCGCTCCCCGCCGCGCTCGGCCAGGCCGGCGGCGCTGCCCCGGGCAGGGGGGTCGGGTGTGCCGCGGAGCCCCCCGCGGACGGGGCGCGATCGCCGCCGGCGGAGGCAGAGGCAGCGCCGCTCTCCGCCCGCCGGGCCGGCCCCGCTCGTCGCCGGCCGCTCACCTTCACGGGTCGGGCCGCGCTGGCGTCCGCGCTGGAGCTGCCGCCGCCGCCCTGGGCATGTCCGGGAGCGCTCCGGGAAGCGCCGCTCCGGCCGGGCTCAGCCGCTCAGCCCCGCCGCTGCTGCTGCCGCCGCCGCCTCGGCCGCTGCCATCTTGTCCTGGCGGCTGCGAGGGAAGAGCCCCAGCTCAGCCCGCTCGACAGACCGGGCCTCCGCCTCATCTTCCCGGGGAGGGACCCAACCCGCCCCCGGCCGCCGCCTCCTCCGCCTCCGCCTCCTCCCGCCTCCGCCCTGCCAGCGGCGGCCTAGCGGCGCCCGCCGCCGCCCATCGCCCCGGAGCGGCGGGCCGCGGCCCCGCCGAGCGCTGCGGAGGGGGCGCCGGCCGAGCCCCGCTCCGGCGCGCCCCGGCCCCCGCCCAGCCCGCGGGGCGCAGCCTGCGGGGCGCTCCCGCCGCCCGCCCGCTCCGCCCGGCCCGGCGGCAGCGCCCCCGCCCGGCCCCGCCGCGCAACGCAGCCGCCGCCGCCCCGCGCCCGCCCGCGGCGCTCGGAGCGCGCTCCGCGCCCGGCCCCGCTCCGCGCCCGCCTCTCCTGCACTCCCGCACCGACCGGGCAGGCTCCTGTGCGGCCATCACCGCCCCTGGCACCACCTCGGCGGCGGAGCCTCCTCAGCGGCGGCTGACGGTCCCCCCGGGAAGTCCCCCCTGGACGGACAACTTGAGATGCTCCTACCGCGAACTCCCGTGGCGGTCCCCCCGGGAAGTCCCCCCTGGGAGGACAACTCGAGATGCTCCTACCGCGAACTCGCCTCTCTGCCCGCCCCGGTCTGTCACTACCTGGAGGAAGGCAACGTCGTGCTTTGTCGGGGCTCTCCCAGGAGCACCTGTAAAACCCCCAACAATGCTCCGGTGCTGGCCATCCCAATCACCACACCCCGCACGGTGAGCTCGCCCTCCCACCTCGTCAGCTGCCCACTCCCATAACGCTCATTCACACACACACACAACGTGCATAACGATGAGCAAACTGGTGCCGGGACAAAGGCCTGACTCTCAGGACCTGGAGCTTAGAAGATAACAAGCTGAGAATGAACGTACGAACTCCTAATTCATATAAATGAGTGCTCTGGCCTCGTAAGACAAAGAGATTTCCCCAACCAGCCCTGAAAAGAACTGCGAAGTACCAACCTTCCAGATCTGGTCTGACATCCTTCCCTGGCGAGCAGTCCTTGCCACGCTAGCCCGAGCCCATCAGACACACCACTAGCTTTAGAGGTAACAGGGCAGAGCAAATGTGTTGGCCAGTCTGCATGCTGCATTACAGTTCAGCATTTTGCCCTGCTCAACTCTTCGCAAAATAACAGGATACACCCCCAGTAACAACGTGTCCCTAATATTATACATCACTTAAATATTAGTGGTTTGTAGGACTGGTCAGCTTCTGCAAACAGCATTCTTGACCCGAAATAGTGTTCAGCTGATGTGGGGCAAAAAAGGAATTACTGTTTGCCTATAAAGTATTTAGCCCCAAGATAAATCCTTGGCTACAGCTACAACTGGACATCACATGCTTCTCCACCTCTTGCCAAAAATAACAAAGAATTTCTTTATTTACTTGCACAACTACACGTACTCTGCTATTTTTTCTCACTACTTGTTCCAGTATTTTCAACACATGTCTGCTTGATTTTAACCTTTATTTAGGACCAATCCTTGTAATAAAGATTGTTAGGATATGAAGTCAGAATTTGAATTAATTAATTGGAGAAGCCAGACTTATTGTACGGAAGTGCTAAAACCTAACATTGGTTTTACTACCACAACACCACCAATTTTCAGTCTTGTAAGTAATAAGCCATATAATTTAGGGCTGGGGAAGAAATAGGTGGGTGTCAATGGTAGTAAATTATAGCACTCAAGAGCTGCTCATAACATCTATTGCTTACTAATTTTAGAAATATTAATCAAGCTCCTAAAAAAAAACATCCTAGGGAGTTATTTCTACACGTTTTATTAACATATAAATAGACAGTAAATGTTGATAAACATTCTTGTTGATTACTTAACCATACAAACTCTAAAATGGCTTAACATTAAAAAAAAGCACACTGAATATATGCTGATTCAATCCATACTTGATCTGCAAACTTAAATTGGTGTATATCACCCCAAATTGTGATCCACTGACGAGCCTCAACATAATTTTTCCAGCTGTTTTTTAGGATCTATTTCTAGCAAATTTCTCATGCTTCACCATGCACCTTCTTAAAATTTGATAACCAAAACAATCCAAATACAGTTGTAAATTTGAATGTTACCAATCCTCTACCAACAGGCAAAGTGAGGAATCCAGTGCTCCACGGATTCATCTGCACAATTTTAACCAACTTTCAGAAAGAGATTTGAATTTAGATTTAGAAAAGAAGGGGTGACTTTGGGCTCATTAACCTCTCTTATCATGCTGTTCTCTCACTGGAGTTTTGGGCGGGTCACGTTTGCTAAATGACAGCGCCTCCTGAAACATCCCAGCACTGTCAGTTCTCTCCTCATGTTCCAGTTTTTGCTAATTAGATCAAGCTAGACTCCCACTCACCTTGCAACAGGAGTATCACCAGCATGTAATCAAACTCTCAAATCTCGCTGAAACTCCTTCTGCCGGGCACAGCACCCCTCTGCAGATCCATTGTTTGTCCTTTTTTTCCTTTCAAGCTCCCTCAAGCAGCCCCCTTCCTTGGCAGCTGTTTCAATTGAAGCTTTCCTCAGCCTTGGGACTGAGGGCTGGCCAGAGCCAGTGTGAGCTGGAGTGATGAACCTCCTCTCTCAGTGACTCCTAGGGATGACTTTGGCCACAAAATAGTTTTGAAGTGCCCACAGAGCACAGTAAAACAACATTAGATGTATCCGCGAGCTTTAAACGCTCTGATGACCGTTTCTATCAGAGATTAAATCTGACTGTGACTGTGTCTGAGAAGCCTTCACATGACTTTTTTTTTTTTGTCACCTGGAAAACAGCAAACACTTCCCTGTCCTAATTTTCTCTTGGCAGGTACATTTGTGCTGGTAGGCAACAGAGGGGTTAATGTGGAAACTCCTGTTACACCTGTAAGTGCTGTGGGCTCCTGATATCGTTTGGAGGGGAGGGTTTTGTTTCAAAGTGCTTAAGTAACTCAGTGGAAGAGGCTCTGTGTCATTTAGATTCATTTATGAAGTTCAACACTGAAACACACACCCCCGTGGGCTCCTGTTCCTCCTGGTCTCAAAGCCTTTGCAGAGGATAAGCACTAGTTAGGTGTGAGTGCTCTGAGTAGAAAATAAAACCCAGAAGTTAGAAGAAGAAGATATTTCCAACAGATGTAATCTATTATGCAGCAAAAAGAAATGATCTGAGGACAAACACAGGCTAGAAGCTTTTGGCAGGACACCTACCAATGACATTTTGTGCTATTTTTGTTACTGAAATCCCAAGTGTAGATGCAGGCTGAAAATGCTTTGGCTAGAACAATTTGTTTTACTCCTCAAACTGCTATAAGCTGTATCATCAAAACACTTTTTACAGCCAGGATGAGTTGTTCATATCAGCTTATGGGTCGCTTGTATCAGCTTGACTCTTAATTTTTGAACAAGCTTGAGTCCTGAATGAGGCTCTGCCATCAGAGGTAAGGACAAGAGAAGGCAAGACCACAGGGCTGTAATTCCATCCAGAAGGCTCAGAATGACACCAATAACAAAGGTGCAATTGCATGAAACAGCAAGGCACAGTCCCAGTGCAAAGGGACAGAACTGGCCCCTCACAGTTCTCCTGAGCAGTTAAATTCCCCCAGTGTTGGCTCTCCCCTGCTGGCACTGAGCATCCCATTCAGCAGCTTCAGCTCACCCAGCAGAAAAGGCTTTCCTTGGGTCAGGAAAACACTCAGTGACTGTCAGAGCTGACACAAAGAGGAAGGCAGGGTTTTTCCTTGGCACCTGGATGGGAGAGCTGAGTTTCCTGAGCAGAAATCATGAAATCCAAACAACCCAGAAGCTGCTGTGCAATGTGGTGTTGTGACCCCTGCCGGTGTCCAGGCCTTCACAGGTGGAACAAGCAAAGGTCCCACTTAAATTTTTCTTTTTTTAAAACTTGCAGGCCACAGTCTTTAGTCTTTCCCACAGTATTTAATAATTGGTTAAGCAGAGAATTAATTCATGGATTCAAATTATAGGATTTGAAATCAGTATTTACTGTGTAGTATGTACTATGTGCCGTGTAGTATTTCACATTGGCTGCAATCATTTATGCTTACAGTATTTATCCTTCCCAATCAGACATAAGACTGGACAAAACACAATTCCTTATCTAAAGCATTTTTTAACTGATGTTATTGTCACTTAAGTATGAATTGTATTTTGAGAAACAAGCATTCGATATTCTGCATTTGGGTCAAAATTTTCTAAGATCCAAATTCGTGTGGAAACATGTAAAGGGGTGGGAGTTAAACTGATTAAAAGTGCTCTTTGAAAATATAAAAATTTAAATGTACACTTCCCACTGATTACCATCATATTCAGATAAAGCGCAGTTCAAAGTTCCCCATCTCCCCTCCCCATAGATATGTTTGCTAGATATACCCAAAATCCAATCCTTCTGTTGCTGGGTGTAAATGGAAAATTACTTTCAAATTCAAAACAAACATATACTTTGGTCCTTCTGCAACAACTGGAAGGTCAGTTGAGAAGCACTGTGTTTCCTCAATTAAAAAACACACAGGTTTCTCTATGCATTTTCCACGGAGACATTTGTAAAAATAAGCACAAATTTCACCTTTTATTTCCACTTTATTTTTTGCAGATTTAATGGGAAGTTGGTGAAAGTTTGTTTGTTTATTGTTTGCTGTTTAACTTACAAATTTAATAGCCTGGCTCCTCTGGAAAGATTTAAAAGCTGCTAGGGACAGAAAATGCTTTCCATGGGCTCATGGTGATTTCTGGGGCTTTGTGCTTGCTTGTGCCAATGTTTATTTCACAAAGACACCACAGGTCCCTGTGCATCTCCATCCACTGGGGCTCTTCCAAAGAAGAAAATCAGATTAAAGCATTCTTCAGATTGCCTCTCTTTCTACTTGTTCCTTCCTGAACCTTTAAAGCCCAGCTCCAAGAAACCTCCTGCACCATTCTGACATTGCTTTTTCAAATTCTGCTGGGTAATGGTGGAATTTTCTCTTAGGAAATAATTTTGTCTGGTATTTAAAGGTAATGATAGGGTGACTTAAATGGTAATTCTTAGAAAATGTAGAGGGCAGGGTGACTAAAATGGTAATTCTTAGAAAATGTGACAAGGAATCTAAAATCTTTTTGGTTATCATGTGGATAAAGGCTGGCTGACTTGAGATGAAATGCACTCCTCATCCAAACTAAAACACTAATCCCCTAACTTTTCACATCAGAGAAAGGCAGAATAACTACACTGTAGAATCATTAAGATTGGAAAAGACCTCTGAGATCATAGAGTCCAACCTTTAATAGAAGACTGAACAAGGCAAAGGGAAAAAAATATAAGTAGAAAAATATAATGAATTTATCTTGAAATTACATTAATACCTACTAGTTCAATTTAGGTTTTACAGAACTTTTCTCTCTCTCTCTCTTTCTTTTTTTTTTTATTGTTTCTTTTCAACCTTCTTGTCCTTTTCAGTGCCATAGTTGTTGAAACAGCTAACTGGGACAACTATAATTTAAAAATATGGCACCCTGCTAATTGTCACAGATGATTTTGCTCAGGGACACTGTGAGATATTTATTTCTCTGCTTGTGTTCATATTACATCAATAGGTGAAGACTTGACAGATGCTTCATTGCTGTGTTTTAAACTATGCTAAGATCTTATTCATATCAACATATTTTCTTTAACAAAGAGTTAAAGAAATGCAATATTTTTGGAGTGGTTGAAATATCTTTACTGGATCATGTAAATGCTAAGGTGTCATGGTATTGCATTTTTCAGGCTGTATTTTCATTTTTAGCCTGGTTTTCCTCTTTGTTAGAGCTGTAGAAGTAGATCATTCCTCACTCAAGTACCTTAGGAGATCCACAAGGAAAGGATTTGTTTTCAGGAATGCGTCACAATAATGTGCATTTCTAGTCTGACACTGTAAACTTTCTTGCATTTTCTTTACTCTTTTCATGTAGTCATTAGCCTTTGTGGTGCCTGAGTACCTTTCACATAAGTGTATTTAATAATTACAGTTCTATGCTCACTCTCTCTCAGCAGGAAAAGAGCTGGAAGTGACTGTTAGGGTTAATGAATGTTAAATGTATACAAAAATACAGTATGTTTCTATTTTCAAGGTGTTTGGCAAGGGCAAATATATTTTACATATCTGATTATTTTATATACATATAAATACATATATTTTACAATATCTGCCTAATACAACATAAAATAGAGAGAATCTGATCTAAACTGAGAATGATAATATTCAAGGCAATCGACTCCCAATTTAATGATATCCAACCTTTGGAAAAAATGTTTACTTTCTATAAAAGTTGAAAAAAACCATGGAAAAACTTTTTCTACGGAGGAGAAAAATTACCTTTTTAAATAAAAAGCATATTTAAAATGAAAAGTCCAATGATATTGTGCTAATTAAAAAAAAACTTTCATAGCAAATATTGCCATTTTTTCCTGTTGTTTTGAAATAAGCATCCATAAGGACTCTACATTTAAGAATATCCATAGGGCACCACCCACTAATACTACAATAATTTCATTTTTACAAGTGAGTAATGACTTCTGTCTTCAGTGACTGATACATTACAAGATCAAGGTGAAGAGCACAACAAATATTCCAGCTGACCTCACTTTCCAAAACTCATCATTCCTTCAAATAAACATCATTGAACACAGGCAGGCAGTGGAATGACAGAACTCAAATATAATCCTGCATCACTCCAGTGAGTCAGTGCTTATTAGCAGTAATGTCTACTGACTGCAGGAAAATACTGACAGCACTAAAGGTTTCTGGGCTGTGCTTTTGCAGCATGTGAAAAATGTGTATTTTATGATTGGCTTTTCGCAAATATTAAAATGAATATTATATGTGCTGTGTTAGAAAGTTATGCTGTGTTAAATATAGTTTTAGGTTATAACATGATGTTAAAATAGAAACTATGCTATGTAAGATACTTTTTTTAAAGAGAGGACTCACACTGAGATAGCAGCCACAGGGCACCCGAATCTTTCAGAGAAAAAGAATTTATTGTTCCTTTATCAGCAGAAACAAACTTCTCCCTGCCTCGCTCAGGTATTGTGACGCTGCCAGGATTAAGAGGAAGAGGCTGACACTGAGCAGACAGAATCCTTTGTTTGAATGGAATTTATGCATCATGGATGAGGTGTATGGATATGCAACAGGCTTTTAAGGGTTAATCCTCTGTTAACCTGGGTCCTTTATCAGGCTTATTTTGCCCAGAAAAGGTACCCAGACGTCCATAACTCTTTGTGCTTATTGTCTCATATCATCCTAATCCAAATTGTCCAAATTATTATTACTCTAATTATACTACTATTTTTATAACCATTTTATTACTATTAAACTTTCAAAATTTAAAAAACCCCAAGTGATTGGCGTTTTTCACACAGCACATTCCAAAGTAAATAGTCTGATTAGCTAGTGCTGGTCCAGGCTGTTTTCCCGTGGCACAGAGAAGTTTTATCCTCCTGCAGGACGTGCCAGCCTCTCTCACCAGCCCCACAGGAGCAGAGCCTGCTTTAACTCTGGCTCTGAATCACAGCCAAGCCTATTTTAGAATTAAATGGAAGATGACCTCTTTACCTGGCTCTCTCCAACCTCACTGTGAAAGCACTTGAGGACTGAGCCAGGGCTTTGCTATCAGCAGCTAAAAACAAACCCAAAGTGCACAAAACCCCCCTGTTGTGGCACTGGGGTGAGGCCCTGTCACTAATCTGTCTGTGGCACAAATCCCTCCTGAGAAGCAGTTTTACCCCAGTCCATGTGCACCTGCACCCTCCCTTAACAGTTTAATGCATCAGCAACTTCTCCATGGGTTTTCCTGCCTTTTAAAAGCAGAGAGCCTTATTTCTCCCCAGCCCCATGAGACAATCTTGATGGAAAACCAGTTAAAAATATCTTCTAAAGGTGTAAATTACCACATTAGGCACTCTCCTCCTAGAATGAACAACAGAAAAGGCACATTAATTACATGAGTTATGAAAACAGATCAAACCATTATAAAGAAAAAACATTTCCTTCTTTAGTAAAGAACACATTTCCCTATAAAAGTGTTTATTCAGAGGTGCAGACGTTCTGAGAGGATTCATACAAAAGTGACAAAACTTGTGCTTATTTTTTATTTTCCTGTTCCAAACCAGTAACAGCCCAAATCCTTTCCAAAGGAAAAGGTGATGCTCGGCAGCAGTTTAATGAATTGTTTTGACCCAGTGAAACACACCGCATCCCCTCCTGGTAATGAGACACTGGGCAGAAAGTGTCACATGGCAGGAACAACGGCAGCAGGCTGTCACTACAGCCACAGAGCCCCTGCACCTCGGAGCAATCTCTCCCCAGACAATGCAGGGGGAGATCAGGTAACACTTCTGAGCTAACTGCATGTGCACTTGGTGCTGGTGGTGCTTTGACCTCTAGCGTTTTCACTTAATGAGAATTTTGATAGTAAATTGTTATTATTAATTAGTATTAATAATAATATTAATAGTATTATTAGCATTTCTATTTATATAAAATAGTTTATATAATATATTAATATATTTCTATATTTATATTTTATATTTGTTTTATATTTATAAATATTTTTATTTGCTTTTTTGAAACACCTCTTTGCTAGTAAGACGTAAAGCTCGTGTTGTTTCCTGACTCACAGGCACTTTCGATTAAACAAATTTAATTTTAAAATGTTTTAGTGTAAAATATACAAAAATATCACGTGTACCCAACTGACATTTTAATTAGATTTTGTGCAAAGGTAGACATGAAATCAGTCGGGTTTTATGGCTTTCTCATATTTTGATATAATTACCACTTTCTGCTACTGAAACAGGGAGTGCAGCCTTACACCTTTATGGTCTGATGTTGAAAAGAATGGGAGAAATAATAAAATAAATAATTTTATAATAAATAAAATTATTATAAACATATACAATAAATATATATGTTATATAAATTAATAAAAATAAAATAATGTAAATAATAAATACATGGTCACAAATAAAAGCATGATCATAAACATCACATGATGCTCAACACCCAAATGAGCAGCAATGAGATATAACAGGTGAGAAAATAAAAGGACAGAAACTGCAGAGCACAAAACACTGCCAATAGCCCAGGAGGACTGAGCCTGGGGAGATCATGGTGAGATTGAACTCAGAATCATGTACGTGCAAAGATTCTCGTGGCACCCTCAGAGTTTGGCAGCAGTACCCCTGATTTTGCTGGATTTTCCCTTGGAGGGGTGTCACTGTCACATTTTCTGGAAAAATCCCTTCGCCAGGATTTCTCTCCTGGGAAGCTGAGAAGCCTCAGAGAAAAAGGAAAACAAGAATTACCTGATTGCTTCTCCTGTGTTTGGCTGCTTTGGAATGTGGCTGGAGATTGTTTATCCAACATGTGGATTGTTTTGACCTAATGGCCAATCATGGTCCAGCTGTGTTGGGACTCTGGAAGGAGTGACAAGTTTTCATTATTATCTTTTTAGCCTTCTCTCTGTATCCTTTCTCTATTCTTTAGTATAGTTTTAGTATAGCATTCTTTAATGTAATATCAAAAAATAATAAATCAGCCTTCTAAGGACATGGAGGCAGATTCAGCTTTCCTTCCAACAACAGGGATCCCAGAAAATACCACAGAGGGGAGCACAAGGAAGGGATGAATTGCCATCAGGACACAGAGGCACAAGGAAAGGCCCAGGGCTCCAGGCTCAGATGCTACTTCAATGGAGGTCTCAAGAAAACTGGAGATCCTTCTTTAACTAAGCTATTTTTGTCAATATATACTTGTGACTTTAAAAACACATTTCCACAGTTCTAATATATGCACTGAACTTCCAGATAATTTTCAGTTTTATTTTTTTTTTTAAATGCAAACTGCATGTCTCAGATTAAGATAATGAAGTGGTACATGTTACATAAATAGTACATGTGTCAGGGATTGGAGTACTTCCATTCATGCCTCTTGTGCCATATCTTACAAAGGAAATTTGTACAGCTATTCCTGACAAAAACAATATAATATGTCCAAATTACATTATCCTTTTTCTACCTCAATGTCAAAATGCATCTGTATAGACTTCATTATTTTTCTATTGGCATGTAATAAAATAGTTTAGAAATAAAAAAATACAAATCTGAGAGTAAAGATATTTTCATTTAAAATATACTTTATTAATCAATTTAATTACATAAATGTGGGAGGTAATCGATAGTTCTTATTCTGGGTAATCCTCAAAATGTGATAAAAGTGCATCCTGTGAGGAAATGCACCGCCTGTCACTCAAAAATACTTCACAAAAGTATTCCACAAAAATACCAAGAAGCAGCTGAAGGCAATGGCTAAAAGGGCAAGTGTTAGGGCACAGACTGAAACACCTCAAAATTAAGGCAGGAAAAAGAGCAGGAAAAAGCATTACTTCATCAACAGGGATGGGCTTTTCAAGCAGCCAGTGTGCAGAGGACAAGCCACATCATTCATTTTAAAACACTGATTGTGTTTAAAGGTGTTTATTTTTGAGCACTGCTTCGTGTACACACGTGCAGCAAGTTTTATATCTCTTTTTATTCACTTGTTTATGACTTCTGCTTGAGCAGAGATTACAGAACAGGGAAAGGAAACATGCACAGGTCTTGGGAAGCAGCATCCCAGAATGTGGAAGTGGTGTCATTACTTGGAGAAACCTAAGAAGAAATTACTGAACACTCAAAAAGAAAATTTGCACATTGAGTATTTTATTTATTTTCTTATGTGTAATATCAATGCTGGAATAATAGGAGAAGTTCCATCTTCATTGAAATATCTCCTGATGCTTCGTGTGTTGTAACTACTCCATAAAAATCAATCAAAATCTCACAATGCTTATATTAAACTACTAATGAACATTTAGGGGAAATACCCAGAATATCAGTATTAATTTTAATAGCTATAGAAACAGCAGTATTAACAAAGTAGCCTCAATTATGGACCAGAATTTCCTGGTCAGGAGTAAAAAATATAATAAATATAAAATATATTTCAATATAATAAATATAAATAAAGATGGCTTCCAAATTAAATCTTCCAGAGCTTGCCATCCAAGCATGAGACAAGACATGACAGATGGATTCAGAGAGAAAAAGAGGAGTGCACAAGGAAAGAGGAGACAACCTTGGCCAGCACTGTAGGGGACATCATACCAGTGCACCAGCTGCCCACTTGCCTCAGGAGTCCTTATTTCCTGAAGGAAGAAATTCTGCCAGTGCCAGTTTTTATTCATTATTGTAGGACTGCCAACACTTTTTCTCTCCTGAAAGACAAAAACCTGTGTGTCACGTAAAGCCCAATAAATACAACGCAAGTCCTGCTGAAATCTTCAAAAAGGACATCAGTAACATGGGTGGTATCAAGATTTTACTCAGATATTTTCAATTTCTTCAAGTACTGTTTAGACACGTATTCATCCCCCCTCAAAAGCGAGCCCTTGGAGATGACAATTGAATGAGAAAAGTATTTTAAAACCCCCAAACAAACCTGGATTGTTAGTGTGGTTCCACTCATCATTACATTCCATCATAAAGACATGGAAATCAGCTTTTTATAGCCTGGCATGATGACAGCTATTTGACTCCTGAACTCAAAAGCAGTATAAATATTTTTGGTTTAACACATGAAACAATCAGACATCAACTGTTCTTCACCATTTAAATGCATTTCTTCAGGAGAAGCAAATTCATGTATTATAGCAGAAACTAATAACTATTTCACAGCAGGGTATGAGTAGCTTCTCATTCATTTTTTATTAAATAGTTGTATCTGTTACATGTGTGAAAGATTGCTTTAGCTGCTTATATGAGGCTTTTAAGGCAGAATAGCATTTCACTCAGCAGACAATACTGAAAAGCTCTAGTTTAATTCAATAATTAACTTCCTTGTGTTTCATTTCCAAGCACAAAATATTACCTTTAATTAAAAACACAATAGGAAATTGCCTACTTATCTAGTTCTTTAACAATCTAGTTCTTAGTGGAAGGCACTTAAAACTCATTTAATCATTGTCTGTAGCTTTTGCACTAAGTCATACTTAAAAATGAGCTGGTTAACTCATGTCCTTTAAGTTAAGCTTTATACCTAAGCAAAAAGTGGATCTCCTGGCTTTATTTCTGATCAGTGGTGGAGTATCTGGATGGCAACAACCTGGGTGTTTATCCTTTGCCCCTTTCATTTCAGTGAGTGTATCTCACATTTTCCTCCAAAATGCCTCCTGCTCCAGCAGACTCAATGCTGTCATTTCTAATATCATTTGCATTTATGTTATTTACAACTTTACATTGCCTTTTGTACCTTATTACACTCACTAAGTGACTGTGGAATCAAACTTCCTCATTAAAACATCTTTGGCAAAGCTCCTTTCTGAATCATAATTTTCATTTAGTTTCTATTCAGAGTATAATTTTTAAAGCTTGATGTTTATTAGACAAACAATAATGGAGTTGTGGGGCCTCCAAAGTGATTTATTTTTGAGACCTCTTTCTAACCTTTTAATTTAAATCTTAATTTGGAATTAGTTTAACATGAAAAAGTGAGATCTATTTTTCACTCTAATCCTAAATCAATATTAGCTCAGAAAATTATTCTGTCTGCGCCAGAGAGCATATATTATACCATTAAAAGTAACCTTTTGCAGGGAATATCACTAATGCTGCCTAAAAAGAATTCATTTCCACATATCAGAATGAGAAATCCATGGGGGGTTTCTTGCCCAGACACCTTAAAATAATTTTGTCTCTCCATAATCCTTCTCTGTATACTATTCTTGTTTAATTGCTGCTAATGAGTATGTAAAATAAGGGATAACACATCCCCTAAAATGTTTGCCTTGACAAATGCAGAAAGGTTCTTCTACCTCAGACACACCAAGACAGCCCACAGAAGGAATTGTGCTGAAGTACATTGGAAGAAAATCATTATTTAAATTCAACAGTTTGATTACATTGCAACATGTTGACATTATTTATTGCATATATCTACAAAATCATTACACTTCCATGAATTCTTCCAATTGAGTCAAATCAGTCTTTCTTAGTAGAGATCCAGGTTTAATCAGTATTTCCCAGAAAAGAAGGGTTAACACTGCAAAATTGCTGAACTTAATCTAGATATTAATCCAAATAAAACTCACCGAATATTTTGTTTTTTAAGAAAACCTTACAAATATAACCCCATCCTGGCATTGCGAATATGCAATTATTGCAAATGGTGTGGTTTGATTTAGGAAAAATAAAAGTAATTTTTTTAAAAGTTGCTAAGCTGTTTCCTTTTCCACTGATCATCAGTCCCTTATTTTTAAAGCTCTTGAGAGGAGTTTGTGTCCTGAGGCCACTGGGACTCCCAGCAGAATTTCCTCTCCCTGATGCAGAGCTAAACCACCCATGGATGTGTCCATAGCAGCTGTGGTGTCACTGCATGCCCCTGGTGGTCCCAGGGACTGAAAACCAGCCAAAGAATCAAAGAGAAATGGTGCTAAAATCAGATTATTCTTCTTGCCATCACAAAGCTTTCCAGGAAATTTGCTTTCCAGCTGAGGGGAATGGTAGTGCTCTGTAGTGGTCTGTGAGGAAGTACAAAATCAGCTGCAATATCAGCAAAGTTTTCATCTTCTTCAAATGAGATGGTATTAAATGTTATAAATTGAATATTATTAAATCCCACCACATTCAGTAATTTTTTATCCCGTATTAGGAGCATGCTTCTCCTGGGCTGTATGACTATTTTCCCACTTCCAGAGCCCTCTCTCCCACACACTCAGACGTTCAGACCCTTCCCTTTCTCCTCGCGTGCCGTAATTCCGGCTGGCTCTGGGGACAGAGTTTTGTGCCTGTGCCACCAGACGTGTGCCAGGGCACACACTGTTTTCCATCCTCTGCTGGAGTGGCCTTGAGGGGCTTGTCAGACAGGAGCAAACTGGAACAGTTCTCATCTTTCACAGACACCAACCCAAAGTATCACTCAGTCATGTGCATTATTCCCCACTTTTCTCTTCCAGCCAGCGTTCTGGTTTGTCTTTTCCTGGTTTGTCCTTTTTCCTTGACAAGCAGCTGTGATATTCAATTGATTTTCTATTAAAGGCTATTGTATCCTCACAGTTAAATTTCTACTGTAATTCAGATTTACTTTGGTTTGGTCTGGGGACATGACAGAGGTTAACCCAATTCATAGATCACATCAGATGAATCATACATGAAAAGCTCCCCAGGTCATTCAAGGTGAAACAGAATTTCAGATGCAATACCCTCTTACAGAATAAAACCCAATATTCAGGTGCCTGCTGAACAAAGACTTGCAATAAAATTCTGACTAACAAGGAGAGCTGGAAAGAGTGTTCTCCCACATTTTGTGCTCCATGCACACAGCAGCCACGAGCCCTGACACGTACAAAGCATTGTCTAACAAAATGAAATCCCCGTGCTGATGAAACTCCGATTACCACCCACTGAAATGCCCAATTCTTCCCATGCCTTTTTGCATATTTCCCCCCCACCCAGCTGGCTGAGCCATCCTGCTGCAGTCCTGAGGTGTCTGCTTGTTAGTCTCTGTCTCTCAGGCAGGGGGTTAAAACTTTTTATTTCCAGTAAGGATTTTTATTTCTCCTCTGTTTTTTCTTTTCTTATTCCTGAAAAACGGCTCATTCTCTAGTTTAAAAAAAAGGGTTGAGACAGAGTGTGAGCACTAATTAGTAAAATGACTTCAAAGTATGTACTTAATATTTTTTCAAGTATATTCTACACATTATCAAAAAAAAAAACCAACCCAACCTAGTGGAGATCAAGCAGTGAAGTTATTCTGTACTGATGGTACTAGGAAAACCTCTTTTACAGAAATAAAATTATGGTTTTGCAATGTCATAAAGAAGAAAAAAAATTAAAGGTTACCCAGAAATATCAAAACCATATGCTTTTTATGAAGAGCATACTGCAGAAAGCATCTCATCTCCATGAATTAGCATTTGCTCGTCCTTATTAACAGACTCATATGCCTGCTTGTCCTGTAACTTAACACTGAAGGCCAAATTAAAAAGATGTCATGCACCAGTTGCTGAACAGAAATTATCCATATAAAAAGTTCATTATTTAAAAGACTCTTAAGAGGATGCCAGCATTGATTTGAATTGACTCCAGGCATTTCTCTGCTTATTGTTTGGAAGGTTGTAAGTTGCACTTACACAGTTGGAAGTGGCATTTCACTTTGACACAAAAAGGTACGATACTAAACTGAAATCAGAGTAATAAACTCTGACAGAAAGAAGACATTAAAAGGAGCAACCAATGACAAAATAAACTGTAGATCTAAGCAATGGCTTATCAGACCTAAGAGGATTTGCCTAATTAATCCTGTGGTGCACAGCTATCCAAATGGCTTTTCTGTCGAATCCATATTGTTGCTATTCATTACTTACTCTTGGCTTTCTAGAAACAAGAGACATATCACATAACAAGCTAAACAGTATCACCTATTTTTGAACTGCACTATCCTCTAAGCAGTTAACTAATGCACTGCAAAAATAGTTCAAGAGCTCCAAACTGTTTGTTTGTCTATAAAATGACAACCCAAAAGGTAACAGAAAGCATTAGTTGTTTGGAGGGCAGCATTTGCCTGTAGAAGAGAATATCTTTTTTTAGAATAAATTGTGGAAAAAGGACTTTGTGTCTGTATACTTCATGTTTGGGTTTGAGTTCACTGAAGAAAATGTGCAGGCTAACAAGAACAGTATTGTCAGTGAAACCCAAATGGCCACAGTTTCCAGGCTGCTCTAATTGATAAATGTAAAATGTCTGACAAAGCCGCTTCAGAATGTGGCAGGTGTGTGTCATGTATAGTTTTACTGTCTAAGTAAAGCAAACATATGAAGAGATTAAAAAAATAGATTAAGTGTTTTATAAGCTACTGCTAGCCTGCACTAGCCAGCTGAAGGCTTTAAATAATTTAATCCCTTCAGCAACTGCCAGTCCCAACTGCAATACTGAAACAAGGTCTGAATTCAGTTTGAAACCCAACAGGTGCAGTCTAATACTGCTTCCTTAATTCAGCTACTGATCTATGTTTGTGCTTGTAGAGAACAGCATATTCTTAAATCCACCATGGCATTAATTAAATTAGTCTAAGTGCCTCTTGTTTTATCCCATCTTCTGCTATCAAATTTACCTCAGACTGTTCTCTGTTTCTTTCCCCTCCCCTCCAGAAATGCTCTTCATGCCAGATGGAAGACAAAGACTTCTCAAAAATCTTTTAAAATAGATTTTTCTTTATATATAACTTGCAGAAAAACACAAAAGGAACCAGGGCAACTAAACAAAAGGAAATATTTAATACTGGTTTCCTTAGCCTGAGTTTTAATATTTGAAAGGGGAAGGAGATACTTAAAGTTATCAGCAAGCCGAGTCTCCGATGCCATATCACCACTTGTACTCACTCCTTTCTTTGGATAATCCAGGCAATTGAAGTCGTACCTGATGTGCATAAACTATTTCTCATTCTTATATATGCTAAATATTTTTACCAACATTTACTAATAGCATGAAATAATGCATATTGACCAAAGCAATAATTCGTTCATTCAAAAAAAAAAGAAAACGTCTGAGTAAAAATAAAGCAGCATCACTACAAAGTTCCCAGCAATGGTAACAGGGAGGATCCCCACCACCTTCCTTCTCTTTCCAATCGTGGACTCTTTAACAAACCACAGGGAAATGCTGCTTAGTACCCTACCTCCAGAGAAATTTAAAGGTTAATCTGCATTTTTCTCCAATCACAGGACAAGAGAAGAGGAAAATTCCCACCAGCTTCCTGCTTTCACTTTGCCAGGGGAGCTGGAAGATGGGACAATCCAAGGCACAACCTCCTTTCTCTTCCTTGCACTCACTCTTGGGATGCACACAGAGAGTTTTGTCTCCCAAGTAATTAAGCAGCATGCTTGGCACATGCAAATGAGAGGACAGCATTACCTTTCAATGCAATCTTCACTCCAAATTTCTGGATGCTTAAGTGAGGAGCCATTGGAATAGGAAGGTCAGCTCAGACACCAGATGACAACTCAATGTCATTCAATCAATCAAGACTATAATAAGCCATGCAAGGGACAAGCAGCCTTCTGAAAATGAGAACAGATTCAATGTACATTAAACAAAATGTTTTCTTAAATCCCAAGCTGCTCAAAACAGTAATACCTAGCTAAAAAAAAAAGGCAAAGATTGTCATCCATAAAAAATATCTTGTGATTACAACAAAAAGTGAACTCTGGTACACCAGCAGAGATTTGAATTCCCAAAAATTCCACCAGCACATGAACAAACAGTACCCCTCAGTATATTAAAAGCATCTTGGAGATCTTTGAAATTTCCATTGTTTTGCATATATGGAATGGAAATTTTAATTACTAATCAACAATTATTCTTTTGATTATGTGAAGTAATACAGGCACCATCCCTCCTCTATTTCAAAACTGGATGGATAATGTTGAGGTCTCTCGATTTTATTAACATTGACAATGTGTTCTCTGATCCCAGATGTACTTCAAAGCACCAAATGAATCAAAATTTGGAGCACAGAACAAGCCAAAGTGAATTCAAAGCTTCTGAAATGGCTCTACCGCTTAGTTTATACAAGCCTGAAATTTAAAATTCAGTTTCTAAACCATCTATTCCAGGATTTTGGCTTTTAAAAGAAGGAAAAGACAGGAGGGTAGAAATTTACAAAAGACATTGGAGGAAGGCTCAGCAGTGATTATAACTGTATTTTATCAACAAAGCCCAGTTTTAATTCAGAACTCCCTCTGTGTCAAATAACTTACAATATCTAGGCTATATGATTTTATTCCTGTAAAAATGTTTTTACATGAACAATCTTTAGTTATGTGAATAATCACTGCTTAGTAATTCCCCACATAATCTTCTGGGATCACGTTTGCAGTATCAGACCTTTCTTAAGTATTTAAAATGAATATTATACTCAAGAAAATGCCAACCCAGACCCCCTTGGCATTGCAGTGGTAAAATACTGTAGTATCCCATGGACTTTTGGGGCAAAAGTTGTGCTTTTACAAAGACCTGCACTCCCAGAGACAGTTGGTACAAGAAGGTGTGTGAAAGCATGATATAGACCTATAAACTAGAGTCAGACATATTAAAAACTTCAGAATAATAATAAATACTGGGTTAGTTTAAATTCCAGTCTTTGTGTTTTTAAAGCTCACCACTTTGTTTTTGTTTTCTAAAACAGTTGCTCAAGAAAATCTATATTAACTGAACTTATTTTTCAAGAACAGCAGGATTTTAAAGAAAGACCCAAACCAAAACCAAACCAGCTACACTGAAATGAGGAGAGACTCCTAAGACCTGCCACTTGAATAGAAGGCATTGCAGCTCCTCCTTTCTGTGTCTTGTAGAGATTCAAGGGGAAATGAAATCATCTTGGTCCTCTTGGCCATTCCCTTCCTGGCAACATTTGTCTCCAGGTGGACATACCTAGCTGGAGAAATGACATTTTTCCTTGCTTTCTTGCTGTGTGAAGGGTACACGATGCTCTTGGTGGCTCTTACGCTGCCTGATGCACAAAATCCAGGCAGAGTCTGCCCTTTCATCGAAAGCAATGCTCCAAATCTGCTTGATTTTGGTGTTCATCTGTCTGCAGCAGAGTCCTGGTACACAACAGAAAACAATTGCTAATTGCTAGAGGCAAGCAGGATTCTAAAAGCCACAGCCTAATTTTTCCTCCAAGTTCTGCCAATGCGCAGCATTACTGAGTCAGAGGGGCTGCCAAATGATCCTGGTACAGTGAAGTGGGTTTGTCACCAAAACAGCTCCCATGCAGGCTGCTCTGCCACGCTGCACAACAATGCAAATATCCTCCCATTGTATCAGGGCTACTCCAAGAAATCCATCGTCTTATCTGATGTGGAACTGGTTAGTGGCAGGAGGAGACTTCAGTTTTCACTGCTCCTTGAGCAACAATCGTCTGTGTTGAGTCTTTGGGAAGGCAGCACAGCCTAGGAAGAGTCAGAGCAATTTAAGGTTACACTAGAATGCCCTGCCCACTGCTGTGTTCTTTTCTCTCTCCCACCCATGTGTCAGTCTTTTGGACTGTAAAAATTTCTGGAGCAGAAATTTTTGAATGGAGTAGGCCAGGCTCCTCTAGAGATTCCCGATTTTGTGACAGATGCTTGCCACAAACCAAAGGGAGTCTCAAAATTAGCAAAAAATGTTTGCCTTGGAATGGCATCTTTTTTTCAAAGCTGGAAAATTATGTTTCAAACACACACTCATGTATTTTAATAGACAGAATTTGGCAGAGAAGCACACTGGAGAGAAATCCAGCCCTGCCCTGCTTGTGCCAATACGAACTTGATCACTCGTTCTTTAAAGTGAATAGTGGAGTCTCAAGTATCCACTGTGCCTCTGTAAAAACAGTACTTATTAAGCAGATTAATTAATAGCCTTGTTTTATGGAAATCAGATTAGTAACCCCTTATTCCATTTGGCTTCCATCCCATGCCCAGTCACCTCAGCATGACTGTCTCTATCTAGTCAAGTAAATTGCAAATTTGTGACTGCAGGGTTTTTTCCACCCCTTCCAGAGGAGGAAAAGTTAATGTTAAATTAATACCTCTTGCACATGCGAGAGAAAAAGTGGTCCAGTTTGTGTCAATTCTTCATTCCTGTGAGAATTATTTCCAAGAGCACACAGCAGCCCCTCTGCCTTCAAGTGACTGTAAGTGATATGTGGTAAGTGATACATGGAACAGGAGCACTGGGCTACACCTACAGTGGTGTTAGTGCAAGGAAACCTGTCACACCAAGTTAAACCTAAACTGTGCACACCAAAGCTTAACCTAAACCTGCCACTCTGCATGTTCCCTCTGCACCTCTGGGGCTCCAGCTCCTGTCCCCACCCACAGAGGCACGAGGCAGCCCAGCCAGGGTGGGCACTTCCTTGCGGGACTTTCTTTGGGAAGGACATATCAATGATGAGATGAGCTAACCCTCCCCACAAAACCCTTGCAGCTTCCTCTTACTGTGGCCAGCTCACCAGAGACTACTGCACATGCAATTTTCAGCAGCTGACTGGTGCAACACTGTCCTAAGCTGGGGGTGTGTGCTCTGTCCCCATCTGTCAGAGGCAGGGCAGTTCTCTTCTGTTCTTTGGGCAGTTTTTCTTTATCTCTCCCTCCAGGAGATCTCTTCTGTCCCTGGCCAGGGAGTGTCCCTGCAGGGCTGATCAAATTCCACCATCCCATGGGGAGAAGCTCTGCCCAGGGGAGGAGCCAAGCATTCCTACCTGGATACAATCTGCCCTGGAACAGCACAGCAGCCTTTGCCCCCTGCATTCCCAGAGGAGCAGCTTTCTCCTGCCCTGCATTCCCAGAGGGAGAGCAGGCCCATCTCCAGCAGCCCTGGAGCTGCAGAGGAAAACTCCCCCCTTGTGCAGGATCCTGCTGCAGCAGAACCACAGCTGGCACTGCAGGAGGGCTGAGCCCCCAGGGGATGGGGCTGTGCCACCACCCTGACACACAGGGGACAGCTCAGGTTCTGACTCTGACAGTGGTTTGCTTCTTTTTGTACTACTGCATTTGTATTTCTTTTTCATTTTCCTAGTAAAGAACTGTAATTCCTATTCCTATTTGCCTGAGAGCCCCCTAATTTCCAAATTATAATAATTCAGAGGGAGAGGGGGTTTGCATTTTCCATTTCAAGGGAGGCTCCTGCCTTCCTCAGCAGACACCTGTCCTTTCAAACCCAGACAAACACCCACTCCTGTGAACGTGTGTGACCTCTGAATCCCTGCTGAGCCCCATCGTACCCAGCCTTGGTGAGAGCAAAGTGTGGCACAGCAAGGAAAACTCCAAGTACTAAATGTGTCAATTCATAACTATCCTGACTATTCTTAGGGCTCTTACCCCCACCACCACCATCCTTTTCCCTCAAGCTCATTTTCTAATTTCTCTTCACCATTTGTACTCATTTCTATTTCAAGTTGTGTGTGTAGGGTTTTAATTATCTTCTATTTTGGGGCATGAAAAGATTCTGAATCATCCCACCTTCTGGGAGATTAGTAAATCCAGTGATTATCAACAAAAACGCTGTTGAATACCTATTATCCACGCTAATTATTCAATTAAAAAATATGCTGGAGCCATCAGCAGGACACTTCCATTTCATGGTTGAATAAAAGAAAAAAACATCTTTCAAAATTGCTCTAAAACAATTATTTTAAAACTTGCTTTTCAGAGCTAATCTTTCTCCAGTACCTCCATGCTGGTACAATAAAACCAGTGCATAGAGATCAATGGATGTGGCAACCCATGCAGAAAAATTCAGGAGAGGCAGAGACTTGGACACCCCACTAAGATAAGGCCCTAATTTGTACTCCTTTTCCCCTGAGTAGAGTACATTTTGTTTCTGCATAACCTTTCCAAACACATGGATGCTGCCAACATGTGTCAGTGTCCTGACACTCTTCTGGTCTCAGTATCTTAAGCATACATTTAGGATCATGAAAGTAATTTGCAGCCTAATTAGTCTTAAGACCATCAGTAGTTCAGTCTTTAGAGTGATTTCACCGCTTTCTAACACTTCACCCCCGAACACATTTTTTAAAAAAAATTAATCATGATTTTGCAATCACAGTGCTTGCATGCCATCTTATCATCTGGCTACAGTCTGAAATTAATTGCCTGACTCAACTGGTAAGGAAACCCAGCAGCAGGTGGAAAAGTAGCCTGGGATGGGCCTTTCCCAACAGGTATTTACACCAGTCAAAGCACTCACTAAAACATGCTTCCTCCCAGGTCTGTCAAGCCAGTCTTAAATTCAGAGATGCCCTTATACTTCATCACCACAAATTGAGCTGCTCCCAAACTCCTCTAAATCCTCCTAACAAAAACCCTGGGTGGATTTCAAAGGAATCTTTCATTTCTGGGATCTGTTTGTGGCACCTGTGGAACAGGAGTTAGGCAACATGGAGCAGCTTGCTAAAACAAGCAATTTTGAAATTAGCTAACCCAACAAGCACCACTACATGAAGATCTCACACTACCTGTCTGAGATGCCCCTTATCAGGACATTTAGCTATTACAAAAAAAGATGCCCTAGAATGCAGGATTTGAGCAGAAAACCCATCTGGAGGTACACCTGTATTAGGCAACTACTTGCAAGGCTTGCCTGCTTTTTACACTTGGACAAAGATTTTCAAGAGGACTTTCAAAGGGCCACCACAGAACAGTATCTACACATATTCTGCTTTTGGGGGAGGATGGGAATAAACAGGACTTTTATTTCAAGGGATGGCCTATGCAGGAAGCCTGTCAGTGCCTTGTAATTGCAGTAACAGTCTGTGCTCACCCTGGGAGGAAAAGCAGCATGGATGTTCCTGTGCTGGATGGGCTCTGGAGATCCCTGGGAGCCAGCTATGCATGATGCAAATGAGCAGGTCAGGGATCACCATGAAAGGCTCCTATCAGACATATTTGTATATATATTTTTATGCATACCTATATAAATATACGCACGAGCTTTAAAATACGAAACAAGGGTGAATAAAAAAGTTTCAGACTTGCTATTTTCAGGTGCATTAGCATCTGCTCTGCAGACACAAAAAGGGCAAAAAGGTTAGGCAAATGACTATACGCAACTGGTGACTTAATGTGAGAGAACTGTGTCTGCTGCCTGGCTCTAGGGTCTGTTCTTCCATTTGGGGCCAAGTGGACAGGTTCCTGCTCCCCTTCTATTTCCAGCCAAAGGGAAAAGCTGTGGCTCCAGCACAGCACTCCAACCACACTGCCACACTTGTTTAGAACAACACAGTCACATCCTTCACTGGGTCACACCTTGGTGTGGCCACGGTGGACAAAACACCCCATGGAGAAAGTTCTCCATATCGAATGGAGAAATCACTCTTCCCAGTCCAACCTGGAGTGATTCTGCTCAACCTTCAGTGTCAGACTAGAGAGAGAAGAAAACTGCCATTTGGTAAAGCCACCCACCCATCTGTCTCGTGAAGATTGAGGTCAGCTAACGAGCAGCACTTCTGTTCTCTCCTACCCAAAGCTGAACACAGAAAAGTAACATAAAATCGAGATATTGAAAAATCCTTCAAGTATTCTGTTTAAATTACAATTTCCATCCCCATTTGCTTTTCTTAGCTGCTTTACTTGGAAAAACAAAGAAGGCAAAAGTTAATGCAGAGCCCAGTGTATGTACATGTAGACGCCAGACACGCCCCAGTGACTTGTTTTCACAGGAGTTGCACAGTGTTGCTTCAGTAACAACTCCTACCCTGGGACACTTGAGGAAACCAGGGCACAACTTAATGAGTACCATGGCACGTACTCTGCAGTCCTAAAGCTACTTCAGCAGTGTCTGGGAGGAGCCAGGTTACTCCTTACCTTCCCATTTTCCAAGAGAATATGAAGCAGACTGTGTCACCCGTGACGCATGTACACATCCCAGGGCTGTGTAGAGTGATGTGACAGTTGCTGGCACAAATTATTCCAGAGAAATGACCAAAATATTGGGTTTGCAGCCTTTTCTTAAATGTCTTCTACCTTTTTTTTTTTTAACCCTGTCTGAATGCAATTTATTAAATCGAATATTCTGTAAGAAAGGAGAAACAAAAAAATGAAATGAAAGGGGAAAAAAACCCAAACAACAGTGCTAGCCTTGAGATGGAATAGGGAAGATCCTGGATCCTGTAAGGAAAACATTCCAGCTCAGCACCCGCTAGATTAGAGATGTTTTACAGTACCCAAACCCTGTCCTGGATTTCGCATGCTGCCTTTGGAGGGCAGCTAGCCTATAGTAAAGGAGAGCTGATGAGCTGCGAGCACACCATTGGCAGCAGGAACAGCAATGAAAAAAGCAGGACAGATGCGTTATGAATAGCAGAGCTGGATGTGACAGGATTCTCAAAAGCTGGTAGGGAAAGTTTAAGAGGTGAACAAACAAACAAGCTAATATGTCTTCTTCTGGGTTTACCTTTTTACTCTTTTCAATTGTAATCTTTCTTATAAAAGCTGTTTACTTTTCCTCTACTCAAACAGCCTAGAGCTGCCAGACCAGTCTGGACTGAACTCTCCTCTTTTTAATGCCTTTTTTTTAAATAACTTTTTGCTTTTCTGGCCAGGAAACAAGCAGAGAGGAAAGATAGAGACCAGAGAGCAAATTCAATAAGGATTTTGTGATTTTTTTCCAAAGATAGCCAGTTCCTAAAAGGATTTGAAGGGTCAATAGGTGTCAAGGAAACTATTTGCTCTGGACCTACAGCATCTCTTCACATTTTTATAGTAACTGCTAGGGACAAGACATTATTCTTGCAATAAGGGGACAAATGCAACAGTCTACAGGATCTGACACAGCTGATGTGCAGAAAACAGCATTGCACTTGGGAACGAGATGGCCACCTCAGATATGCTGTAACCCCATTTTGAGCTGAAGCTTTGCAAATTCCAGCAAGTGATGATTCTTTTGGGAAGATAATAAGGTCTTTTTGAGCTTTACAACTACCTTCTCTAGGACCAGAATGTAATTTAAAGACAAGGACAACCTAAAGAGAAGAAATGAAGTTCCAAGATAGCCACGTGGGAAGTACAAACTCTTCAGATGGCATGTTGGGACTTGTTCTTCCTTTAGTAATGGTGAAGCCAGGTCTGGGTTTTTGTCTATTTTCACAGTATCTTTCAGAATGCACTCCAATATTAAGCATTCATTACTCCTTGGAGATGAACTTGACAGTAAATTTCAGTGCTGATTCAAGGGTGCCTAGGATTTGAAGATTTTAGCTCTGTATCTTACATGTTTTTATTTCCAAAATTGGCTGAAGAGAAAGCAAAGGGCTACTACACTTCTCTTACTCTATCCCGCTCAAGTTCTGGGTATCTGTTTTAGTCTATGGCAGGTTTAATTCTTAAACATTTTGATACTGCATTGTAAATATTGTTTCAAACCTGACCACAAAATAGTAACAAAAATGTTTCTCTGAATTTTGTCATTTTACAAGTGCCTAAAGTATTCACTTACCCTTTTATTCTCAGCTTACAATGGGAAACTGTATTTATTCAAAATATTTCTAAAATACAAAACAAATTATTGAATTGAATCTTATATATTCAGCTAATCATTAGGAATAATATTTTTTTCTGAATTTACAAAAATGCAAGATAAATTAGTTTCTCTCAAGACAGTTGCTTGTTTTTCTTTCATTCCTCTTTCTTACATTGCTGGAACTTCTCAGTCATTTGTTGTCCTGTGTCACTGGAATGTTTTACTGAAATAGATGGCAATGCTACCAGAAAGTTCTGTCAGATGACTCTCAGGCCTAAATGTAGTTTTAGGCCTACATTTGGTAACAATTCAGTTCATGTTCTAGAACCCTGTGTCAAGCACACAAGATATGAGTAAAATGTATAAGCAATGCCCTGAGTATACAATGCAAGAGCACCAAAAAAATAGCTCCTAAGGGCATTCTTAGCTAAAATGTATTTTAACATTACAAAATATTTTAAATTTATTTAGAAAAAAAAAAATCAGAACTTCCAGATGCAGGACTGATATTGCCTTTCAACACCTTATGTCTGGGGCTTATTTATAAATCTTTATATACCTTTATTTATAAACCTTTATATACCTTCGTGTGCTGGGTGTCCTCCTTTTCAAGAAGAGTTAAAGGCGAAATTCAGAACAAATGAAATTCAGCTGGGAAAGAGAAACTGTTTACTCAATTTAACATATGCACATAGACATAGGCATTTTAAAAAGCTGTAGAGACACTTTAAATGTATTTAATGTAAGCAGTTAATTCTTTCAGATAGCAGTGGTTCTGTGTGAGTGCCGGTGGCAGCTGCTCCTGCTTTTAAGTACAAAAGAGAGGGATAAAGCAATCATTAACAGTTTTTAATCCCACAGTATTCTTCTGAAGTCTTTGAAAATGTGAGCAGATATGGGTTTGAAATTTATCATAGTTGTAAGGGTCATTTACCACAGTATTTTAAACAGTGGCATTTTTCTTCATTATTGCTTGGTATTAACATTCCTCACAGTGTTCTCCCTTTTCTGGTGCATACAGCAGTGCTTTTCCTTACAGACTTGAATTTGGTCTGAAAATAAAAGATATATCATGATTTAGCACATAGTTTAGGCGTGGTTCTTTAACGCTGGTAAATGGTACCTCCTGTGAGAAAAACAAAACAAAAAAAAATAAACCAACCATGAATTCTCAAAGCAAGCCTGAAAAGAAGAGCGGCAAAAGGAAGGAGTGGGACTCATTACGAAACCCAGCAGATAATTGTAGCAAATGCGTCTTATGAAGATGAGTCACACAGCAAAGGCTGAAACAAAAGGCAGCGGGAGCACAGAGATAGGGCTGGAGAAAAGCTAGATAACACACACAATGCACTCAGTGCTGTAAGCACCGCACACAACCAGCCCAACCTGCTGGCTTTCAGTTTCTAAACACAATTACGTCCTTTGATGAGCAAATAACTCACAAGACACTATCGCAGTGCCATCCTTCAGCCTATCACACAGGCACAGTCACAGCTCACTTATCATACTGCCTTAACATCGTCTTCATTATCCGAACCAAGCAGTAACTTGAAGTAGATGAGGTATAAATATTATGATAATTACGTCTTATTTTTTAAAGTTTTTTTTTTTAATAATGGTGTATGGTTTAGTTAACTAAACAGACTATTTAATTATGATTTATTTTTTAATTTTGAGTTTGGTCATATTTTTTGGTAATTGTTGTATGTTTTCATGTATAGATATTGAACAGTTGCCATCCTTCAGTCTATCACATGCCCACAATTATCAGCTCATTTATCATACTGCCTTACACATTGTCTTCATTATCTGAACCAAGGAGTAACTTGCCCCTGTTTTTCACCATCCCTCGGACATCCCTCGATAACACCACACCCCTGGCGCTGCTTTCCAGGCTGCTGCCATGCCCCGATCTCACCAGCACACAAACAGCAGCCCGGCTCTGTATCCCAAGAATTCCTGCTCAGACAGGACCGCAGCACACGGTTATTTCTTGACTGCAACCTCAAGAAAATAAGGAATTACTTCTTTATTTATCTCGGGGATCATGAAATAAAGGAGGCTCCTGAAAAGAATTTCTTAATAGTAGTGTCAGGAAAATTAATCCACAACCACCAGAGGTTTATGTCCAAAAAGCAGACAGCGGAGTCCTTTTACTTTATTCGAATAAAGGGAGAGGCCATGGGGCATTCCCCTGGGATCTCTCGAATTTTTGGAGGACGCAGCCTCTTTTTTTATCCTAATTTCCCAGCCACATTTCCCTTCTCTCTTTCCCCATTGGCTGAGGGACTTGAGAGGTACAGACTCCCTGATACACTTGACACCAAAGATTTCCTTCGAATGTATAACCCTCCCTTTTAATTTTTAATTCCTACGGAATTCAGGGGTTTTTCTTCCCCGTTGTTTCTTTCATCTCTCAATGTCTAATTTCATTTATCAGCAAACCTAAAGTTTATTTGTAAAAGCAAATATCTTTTTCCATTCATCAATCAGTGGAATCCTTCCCATTGTTTCTTTTTCGTCCCAGCGCTGGTTTTGTCTACCAGCAGACCCACAGCTTGTCTGTAAAGACAAATCCACTATTCCTCCCAGTAGCAAAGTTAGAAACTGAGACTGTTCTCCCTAATTAGAGACCTGCTGCGCTTTAAACACGCAGCATTTCTGCGAGGAGACGGCAACGGGAGTTTCAGAAGCTGCACAAAAGCATCAGCAGCAGCTTTGTCAGACTGCACTGGCCCAGCCCATGGACCGCCTTGGTTCCCATCCCCAGGAACGGGAGCATATCTGCAGAAAGCACATCTGGGAGATGGAGCCACAGCGGCTCCAGAGCTTTCCATGCCGCATGCGGCTTTGGGAGAAAATGCCCTGGTCCTTTCAGCATCCAAACTACAGCCCAGAGCCTTGTTTTTCCCATTCCGTAAGAACAATTGCTGCTTAATTGCTCCAAATCTCCCGGCAATATGTTTGTAACTGGGAAAGCTGCAGTTCTTGCAATGGGCGCCTGGATTTACAAGGTCATTAGTGTTGACAGTGTTCCCAAACCTACTGTCATGTCTGAGTGGATGGCACTTCCAAACTGTGCTGGGATACACACGTCCTTCTGTGATCATGGTTTCTAACGAATTACAGGGGGAAGAAAAGGAGGAAAAAAAAAAAAAGTAAAGTTGTGGGATTCATTCATTTTCGACCAAATTTGCACTGAAAATCTGTTTTTCATATAATGGATGCATACTTCTGACATAAAACAGCTCTAGTTCTTTGCTCCAAGGAACAAAACCAAGACAAACAACTGCAATGAGAGTGACAACCAAAATCCTGAATGATGAGAAATAAAGACACATCATTTCTGGTCAAGGAGCAAATATAATAAAAATCCAAGGCACCTCATTTTTTCATGTTAAATCACTGCAGAATCATTACATTTTGAGTCATTTCCCCAGGAATAGTCCCCAGTCTTTGGAAAGATGCTATGTGGAACAAGTACTAACTAATATATAAGCATTACACTCCCCTTTCTGCCTCATTGACCTCTGTATGCTAATAAAATGAAATGGCTGTTCCAGAGTAAACACTCACCCATGTATTATTATTTAAAAACTGTCAAAACAACACAAGGAAAAAAATAACAAATGCACGCATGTAACATGAAATGAACTGTAATGCAAGACATAAGTACAATCAATACATAATTAGAGCTGCCTGGAAGAAGCAATACTTTTCAGACTGTTGACCTGAAGGGTGCTTTTTTCTTATATTTAGGCTGAGACATTTCTCTTAAATGAGATTTCAAAGTGCAGTGTTACACTATTTCAGAAATACAACAAAGCAAATTCTACTATAGCACGTGGTGATTGGGCTGAGGTATCATTACAGGCTCAAATGCAGTATAAACTTAGCCAATAAAGAGAACACAAAAGCACTTCCTTAGCTTTGTGTCCTTATTAATTTACTAAAAAATGGCACACAAGAAAACTTGGAATCACTGGTTTAACTACAGAAGAGAGCTCTGTTAACATGAATCCCAGCTTCCTACAGGAAGGGACCCCAGCACTGCAGTTACCATTAAGCACAAGCGTGTCTGTCTGCTTGTCTGGTGTGATCACCATGGTACCCAGATGCTTTAGAGATAAATATGAAAACACAGTCCTTAATTCAAAGTGCATGCAATCTGTCAAGGTAAATTCACACAAACTCGTAGGGGGCTGGGATTTCACGTGCAGGTCTGGACAAGGTAACATCAGCAGTGCAAGAGATTCACACAGAGGTCAGGAACATCAGCCATTTCTTCAAAATTAGCTTTGAGAAGAATAATGGCATTAGAGACATAAAAGTAGCTTAAGGTGGGACACACAGCACAGTCACTGTGGGTTTTTTGAAGATGAACTGAAGCAAGGGGTATCTTGTGGATCAAGCTGTACACCGTGAATGCAGGAGGAGGGGGTGGCTACTATTCCATTATACTGGCATTTCCAGGATTTGTAGATCAAGTTTGCCTAAAATAGGAGATTGAAACAATCCCAAACTTTGGTTTCTTTCACATTGGTTCCAGGTTTCTGGGAGCTTGTGATGTACTCGAATCACACAAACAAGCTTTATTTCATAATAGGAGGAAACAAACTTAGAAGAAAGAAAGATTGATTGTTATGTAAACCCTTGTTTCCCGGAGCTGAGCTTTCAAGCAAAACATCAAATACTAAAGTTGCATAGCAACCTCCCCACCCCCATTACAGGTGGACCGGGTGGCCAGTGCCACCTTTCCTGTTTCTCCAGGCTGCACAAACACAGTGCTTGCACAGGTAGGATTTATGTGGGCACGGTGAGCTTCCTGGCTGTGGACAACTTGGGTTTAAGAAAACGAGTTCTGCCCCAAACACCCTGAGGTGGAAACCTGTGATGTTCTGTGCTCATGTTCTCCGGTACACTATGAAAATGAACAGCATGTAATGTCTTATAAACTGACTCTTACACATCATCTTATGATGATTGGATTATTCAGCTAAGTAGATGGCATTTGAGTGCAAGCAACATAATGCTTAGATAGTCAATTATTTATTGTCAATCGCTAGCATTTTTTGGAAGTACTATATCCACTAATCACAATGAACACTAAATTTTGTATCACTGGCTTTAAGTGAGAAATAACTGCAATCACCACTATGTTTTTTACAGGGCTTTGTCTGTGTATTTGCAACCAGAGTAAGCGAGCATACACTAGAAAACACCTGAGGCTAAATACTGGTATGCAAAACCATAAAACCAATTACAAGTAAGTATGTTCTGCCCCACCTCATTTTGTTCTCCCTTTTATTTGTTGGATGATCTCTATGCTGCCTACTGGCAAGTTCCCTCCTTTGATTTCCAATCATCCCTTGATGACTCTATTTTTCTTCCATATGCTCCTGCTTTCTGCCCTTCTTATTAACTGTTAAAACCTTACACCCAAAATGTGCGTGACTTTTTCCTAAAATAAGGTAAAGTTAAAATACTTTAAAAATAATTCATCTTTGCAAGCTGTGACTCGACAGCAGGATTCACAGAAAGACACTCGTGATGTCCGACAGCAATGTGGCAGGAAAAAATCCTGTAATCCAGACATAAAACCCCCTGAGTTGGTGCCGTGCCATTTTCCCTGCTGGGCGGCTGCCAGGTACGTGCAGCTCGTCCCCTCGCTCCGCTTCCAGCCGAGCCGCGGCGGTGTTTGTCTGCCACCTCCCGGGTGAGTCACAGCGCCGGGACACCGAGCGGCCACAGCCCGACAGCGACAAGCCACAGGAACACGTGTGAACATGCTCGTGGTCGTTAGGAGCATCTTTAACGACTTCCAAAATACCTAGGTTACAAACACTCAAAAGTTTGAGAGCATTGCAATCAGGGAACTGCGCTGCTATTTGTATACATTACCTCATCTTGCTCCCTCCAGCTGCAAGGCTTTATTTGGACTCCACTTTCACCCAGAATAGCATTTTTTAGTTGGTTTTCTTTGTTGTTGTTGTTGCTATTGGCTTGGTGGTTTGTTTTTTGTTTTCTTGTTTTGTTTTGTTTTGGTTCGGGGTGTTTTGTGTGTTGGTTTTTTTAACTCCGTTGTGTAATTTGAGGTTTTCTAGATTTCTACTCTTTTTCTGCCTATGAATTTGGCCTGGGCAGAGCTGGTGGGTATTGGCCTCTCTGTGATTTTCAGAGCCTTGGACACTGTTGCAGCCTGGCAGTGGACAGGCAGGAATGCCAGAGGAATGGCTACTGGGCATGTGCGGCTGACTGTGCCCATCCTGGGGAGCTGATCTGCTCACAGGCTGTACACCCAAAGCATTTGGGACATGTTAGACCCACTGTATGTACACTATAAAGGGCAAGTAAATATCCATAAATATCTGACCACAAATCTCAAGGGAAAAAAACAATGTAACCCTGCCCATGAGGATACCCAGTTGTTGGCTTAAACAATTTACTGCTCTATGCTCAATGAATTGATGGTGACGAGGCTAAAATTCAACCCCAAGTTTTAACATCTTATTACACTATTAAAATAAATTACTGCAACTATGTAATCTGCTGTAATTATGTTTTACTGATCACCCTAGCTGTTCACTGGTCCATTCAGATTTGTTTTCTTGCTTATACACTAAATTTCTAAACTCTTTTCAATCCTGTTGCTGCTTTCTCCTCACCAGCCAAATCCTTCCAGATGCTTCCTTCCTTCTTGACTACGAACCCCAGCAGTGCCAGTGCAGAGCCCAAGAAAACAAACCTGTTTGGGTTTTGCCTCCTCCCTCCTGTTGCACCTGATAGGTGAGATCCAGCTAAGTGGAGGTCAAATGGGGAGCAACACCAGTCTGGATTGATCCATCAGAAGGATGGACTGATTCATCAGAAGGATGGAAGGATTCATTCTTAGTTATGACCTATGAGAATGTAAATTTAGGCTGCTTTCTCTTTTTTAGTTCACAGAATCCACACGGTGTTGTCATTTTAGAAATACCAAAGGGGTGATTATGGATTCTGTAGAGGACCCAGGCACTGCAGAAAGAAACACCAGGCCCCACCACGCCACAGCCAAGAGCAGGATGGGGTCTCAGTTTCCAGGTCCTTACCTTCACCCTGTGTCTGAAATCCATCTCAGAGGAGGGGAGACAGCCCACAGCCTCTCACAAGTGTGGTGACACTGGTGACAATCTTCAGCATCCTCTGCACTCCGGTGAGATTCAGCACTGGCACACAGAAATTAATAGGGCAGCTCAAATCTGAGAGCCTTCAACTGTCTCTGCAGCACTGAGCAGACACAATCAACATAATTACATCTGTGACTGATTCCTTCTGAGAATGAGGTTGCAAACTTTAGTGGTTTTAGTTGCACAAAACCCGTGATTTCATAGCTAGCATTAAAAGTAAGCTGCTAGAATGCCTTGGGAGACAGGTATGTCAGGCCTGTTTGATAAGCACTGCCCCAGCTATCTGAAAGCAGCTTCCTTTCAGATTTGCTTTGCTTACAGTTCACCCAGATCGTGGCCTGGCAGCCTTTAAGGTTCAACATCTATTTAGGGTCTCATTTTCTTCCAGTTCCAAGTCCCTGCAGGTACAGCAGTCTTTAATTCCTGAGCAGCTCTGGATTTTTGATTTCTGCCCCATTCCCTCCCAGAGCAGTATAACCCACACAGTTTCCTTGTTAATTCATTCAGTTCCACATCAATGACTGAGCTGAGCGTGAATCACCACAGCACAGCAGGCATCAACAACATCCTCCTGCTTTGATATCACAAACCACCCCAAAATTGAAGTGCAGTCCTTCTAGGCCTGTGATCATGTCCTCACTGCCCCAGTTTCCTCAGGCTGGGAGCCCTGACATTCACAACAAAATGGGAACCTGAAGAACCAGAAAAAAAGAAATTCAGCCAGGCCAGGGAGGCATCTGACACTGCAGCCCTGGAATAACACAAGTATTGTCTAATTAGAAGTTTTACCAGCATTGCTTCAAGCAATTACTTTGAAAGAATTAGTTCCTGTATAGGAAGTGGAAAAGCATTACAAGAACGACTTGGAAAATTGCAGGGTTTTTGAATAGGAGTTGTATTTATTTCTCAAATATTTTCAACAGATTAGGCTTATATCACAAACTCCCTGTTCTCCAAGGACAGGACAGCTTATTAGTCAAGACATGTTTGTATTTAACTTTTGAAGAATCAAAATTCTGAGCAATGTTACTGCACAATTAGTCAAGTAACTCTTCACTCTCTGCTCCCTTTATTTTTCCCAGACGAAGCTTCAGAAGGTTGCACACTATGTTTTCCTTATGTCCTATTGCCCCACATTTCTGTGGTTTAAGACAATGCCTTCTGGAAGATGAGGCAGAAAGGAAACCCCAGTACTAACACCGAGTTACTTCATGTATTTCTGTATTACACAATTTTAAGATCACTTACACTGCTGCTGTGAAGGCAGCTACATCTAGTCGGTATGTGCCAAGCCTCCTCCCAGTTTTTTGTTTGTTTGTTTTTGTTGGTCTTGTTTGTTTGGTTTTTTTCATATAGCAGAGTTTCCCTGCAGTGGCTGACTCAAGGCCCTTTTCTCTGGCTGGTGGATATTTCCTAAACTAAACTAAGTAGCTTTAGGGGGAGCTCCGTCCTGTGCCTTTGACATCTTTTGTGACCGCGAGCTCAGCCTGTGTTTTGAACTTGTCTCGATTAGTAAAAGTTCTTGTGAGGTGCAAGGGACGGCTCTGCGGCTGGCAGCCGCCTCAGGCGCTGCCTCATCGGAGGCAAAGCACCGGCTGGAAGTCACCGAACTCCCGCGGTTCCCTCCATCCCTCTGGCGGGTGCCATGAGCGCGGCTACAGCGGCTCCCGGGGCCACCCTCAGGACCGGGCCGGGCACGGCGGCTCCATCCTGCCCGTGTGGGGCGGCAGCGGTTCCGGGGAGCCAGCTCTGTCCCCACGACGTGGCGAGGGAAGGAAAGGACAGAGAAAGGGCCGGGGAAAGGAGAGGAAGGGGACCGGGAAGAGGAAGAGGAGCGGGAAGAGGAAGCGCCTCCTCAGCGCGGCCTCCCGCCCTCAGCGAGCCGCCCCGCCCCTTCCGGCCGCCCCCGCGCGCCGCGATGACGCACTTCCTCCCGCCAGCCACGCTCCCCCACCCCCGGGCCGGAGGTGCCGCCGCCATTTTGCCGCTCTCTCGCTGCCGCTCTCCGGGCGCGGCGGCTGCGGCCGGACGAGCGTTTTTAAGGAGCTTTAACCCGCTCGGGGCCCCGCGCCCCAGCCCGCTTTGAACGCGCCATGTCCGGAGAGGGAACCGCCGGCGACCAGGTGAGCCGGGGCCGGATGAGCGCAGGCCGCGCCGCGCCCTGAGGGAGCGGTGCGGTGTGAGCTCGGCGAGGGCGGGCGTGCGGCGGGAGCGAGCGGAGCGCGGCCCTGAACCCGGCCGGGCCTCCCCTGCCCTGCCGTCTGTCGGAAGGAGCTTCGTGTGCCCCGTAGACAAGCGGGGAGCGGAGCCGGCCCGGCCCAGGCGGTGACGCGCCGGGAGCTCCGGCTCTCAGCCCTCGCCTTCCCGGCTCGGGCCGAGCTGGACAGTGGGCGGCCCGGTCACGGTCTCGCTCGGTCGTGAACGCAGCGCACTCGGTGGGGAAATTGCAGCCCGGGCAGGCTGTTTACAGAGGCAGTTTGCGGTGTTATGTAAAGCGAGCGTTGGCCGAGCTCAGGCGTTCAATGGAGGAGGCCTCTAAGGACACCATCTGCCTCCAGAATAAAACGTTGCTAAAATACGCTAAATCCTTAAAGTAAAAACGATAAGCACGTGTTTATTTGATAAAGGATCTTCTTTGTAGTACAGCGCTCGTTCCTACTCGTTTAGTAGGGAACTAAGGTAAAACCCCAGAAGTGCCACCTCAGCATGAGGAAGAGCTTTACGTTCAGCGTTGCAGAGCACTGGAACGGCTGCCCAGGGAGGACGTGGAGTCTTCCTCTCTGGACGCATCCAAAACCCACCTGGACGCATTCCTGTGTAACCTACTCCAGCAGGTGACCTTGCTTGGGCAGCAGGGTTGGACTAGGGGCTCTCCAGAGGTCCCTAACAAACCAAATCCTTCTGGGATTCTGTGAAATAGTTGCAGTTTCAGCGGAATTTGGCTTGGTTTGTTTGGCTTATTGTTTTTTTTTAATAGGCTAAAGTCTGTATTTACTCTAATCCCTTCATTTATAGGGAGCTACCGGCGTGTTGTATGTCACCTTTTTAAATCTAGTGTTACTATGAACGATTTCTGACTTAGTGGCAGAGTTTCTCCAAAATGGCTTTTTTTAGTAGTTGGGATTATATTTAAAGTATGTATTAACTGGAGGGGTGTGGATGAAAATTCCTGATTGAGGGAAGAGTTATTGATAACAGTCACGTATCTTAGTGGCCAGTGTAGCCTTTAGAAATAGTTAAAATCAAGCCGATGCCTTAGTGCTTGTTGAAGTGGCTTTTTCTTTGTAGAATGTTAGTTTCTTACAAAACTGGTGAATTTCTGTGTGTCTGGGCTTTTACTCCTAAAGGGTGGAGTGTAAATTTTGTAAGATCACTATTTTGGTGGATGGGGTGGGTATAGGAAATGTAATGCTCAGAGTGTAAAATACTCAGGTTCTGCCTCGTTAGGGTAAGGTCCCAAAATTCGCTGTGTGCTCCAAGTTGCTCAGGCTGGTCAGTGTGCTTGGAGTATGTTTGAGCATTCTTCAGAATGGTTCCCTTCATCATGAGATGCATGGCTGCAGAGAAGTTAGAATATGCCACAGCAAAATTTTGTTAATGCTGGTGTGTGGCATGTTCCAGATTTCATCTCCTCACTCCAGAATGTTTTCAAGAATACATTGATGTTTCATGGCTTAATTCGGCTGTTTGTTAAAAGGGCATGTGTGTTTCTATACCTTGTAAAGTGTTACTATTTAACTTCAACCATGCTGACTTTAGGCTTTATATTCTATTGCAAGGCAAAATTTGATAAGCAAAAGGTTGAGTTACTGTCCGTATACTGCATAAAAGTGGCAGCTGTAATACTGTTATGCCATATCTCAGAGGGGTTTAGCATTCCCAAACCTGTCAATTGTTATTTGCAGCCTGTGTAAAGCATGTTGTCCAACCTGTGACTTGGCCTTTGGGCCTTGATAAGGTTCTTTTTTTTGCCCATTATTATTTCTGTGTTCGTGTTGGGTGCACTTCAGATTAAAAAACCTGCTCATATAGGTTGGGTTAATTTTTTTTTTATTATTTATATTGCCCTATCCTCCTGATGAAGGCTTCTGGATTCTGATTTCCTATAAGTCTAATTTTGTTGTGGTCAATTACTTCTCTTCCATCAGTGTTCTTCAATTTCAGTAACAGCTTTTTTCTCACCTGGCAGACTTGTGTTTGTGACTCTGACTGTTGCCACAGGCCACATCCAGCTCCCAGTGTCTTTAGCAACGCTGCCATGGAGCTTTCAGCACAGAGGCTCCCACTCAGTCGCTGCAGGGAGCCTGACATGGCTTGAGGGATCCAAATCCAGTGGCCCTGGAGGGAGGAGCAGCAGAGCCTGGTGGCTGGGGCACCCACACTGCAGCGGCTCTAGGCCAGCCCAGGGCTGGCTGCCAGGCCTTACCGGCTGCACAGGGTTCTGAATGTGCCTTGCTGTAGAAACTGAGGCTGGGCAGAGGTGGGATTGCAGCTGACTTCCCTGTTTCAGGTTTCATCTGCTGCTCCCAGCTCTGAGGTTTGTGGTGCCATACAGCGATCAGTGTGAAACAGGGACTGCACAGTTAATTTGCATCTGTGCTGTGCATTAGATGTAAAAATGTGAGAGTGAGAAACCTTTGACAAGGCAGAGCCCCCTCTCAGACCCACTCTCAGGCAGGGGGTTCTGCATCTTGATTCCCAGATCCCAGCTTTTGGAAGGCACTGCCAAAAAGCAGCCAGGTGTATAATAAATTGCCATGCTGTCTGCAGCAAGTACAGTGCTGTGGTGGTGTCGGAAGGAAGAACAGAGTGGAATGCTGATTGCAGGAAGAGAGGGAAGGAAAAGGGGATGTAGGGTTTAAGACACAGGTGGGCTTTAGGAGGCTTTATTGTACCAGATGCAGTGCAGTTGAAATGTGGCTTTACCACCTTTAGGCCAAGCTTAGCTCCGGGAGTTTTTGGGCAATTTACTGTGTGGATCAGGAGCCTAATCTGTGTTATGTAGGTTGTCTCCTCATTATGTTACTGTAGAACAAGCTGGAGCAGGAGGACAAAGAAATACAATGCAGTCACAACTCTTGGCGTGTATTTTAAATTCTTGCTCTGTGTTAACTGTGCTAGGCCCAAATTAGTCCTGAAGAACCAGTTGAATCATACGAGGACTTAAAATCTGTCAGGCCCTTGCCAGACTTCTGGGGAGGCCTCCATGATGTTTAACAAACCAGAATTTCCAGGGTCAGTTTCTGGAATACCAACCACTCAGCCCTGTCTGTATCACAGAAATGCACTTTTGTAGACTGAAAGACTGCTGCATCTGCCACTGTTTGCCAGAAAATTCCATGACAGGCTCTTCCCAGCCTGATGGGTCAGGGTTACAAAGAGACCATGCTTGCACCTATGGATGTCTTGACATTTTTGTGGTCCTCTTTGTACAAATGTAGTTTCATTTCAGTCATGGTGCTTGTTCCATGTGCTTGCTAACAAAACCAAAATTCCCCACTTTTCCCCCCCACTTTCTAAATACTTGCCAGGCATCACCTTTATCTGAAGATCCCATAACATTTGCTTTGCTCCCTGCATTAGTTGCCTTCCAATCTTTCAATGTTAAAACATTCATTTCATGCTCCCAGTTAGTGTTTCTAAGATACTACCCCAGTCTGAGATGCATTTTTTATGTTACATGAATATGGATCTGGATGAATATGGATCTAAGACTAAGCTGTGGAAAAAAAGATGTCTGTATTGTCTCTGTGACTATAGAAAATGCCTCAAAAACAGTTTGTTCTGGTTTCTTGAGGTACTTTTGTCCCTTTTGATTCCTTCCTCTCTTTGTTGTGTGTCTATTTGATGTGGTACATCATGAAAGTTTCTGCATGCTAAAGACAATAGTAAATGTTGTAGTTAACTTCAGTTTAATATTTTAAAAATAGATGTCACTGAATGCACTGCTGAAAGAAGACTTTTCTTGCAGGATTGTGTGGGTTTAAAATCACAGAAGGAGCCATTTTAGAGAAACCTCTTTAAGAGTAGACAGAATAATTATTGGTGAAGGAAAGCTCCTGAGTTTGTAATGCAGTGGCTTAATGACAGTTTTTACACAGTTGTAAATAAATTATAATTTAGGTGTATTTCCACTGTCAATAAGTTCCAGGTATGCAAGTAAGAAGTTCAAGTGAAAAATGGGTCAGTCCTACATTTGGGAAATAGTCCTATGAGGAAAGAATGGTAATCATTACTAATCTAAAATTTTCAATTTATCTGGAGTTTTGAGCCCAGATTATGTTAGGATGGGGCAGTACTACAGAAGTACCTTTTTTTGGTCAAGATGAATATGCTGGGCTATGTCTGCTCCGGTCTTATAGGACACAATTTTTCCAAGGCTATTGACAGTTGAAGTGGCTTAGTGTAGAATAGGAGAAGTCAAGGCCTTAAAAACATTTAAGTGCAAGTTTTGGAAAGCTGAAACTACAGTTCCCCCAGTGAAGGGTTGTGTTACTGAGGAAAGGGTTTTAAAACTTGTTCTTCTCTGCACATGCAGCTTTAAATAAACTAAAGGGGAAAAAAGCCTTAGACTAAACCAACCTGTAAATTTAGCTAACTGAACAACTAACAATGCTTGTCGGTTGCATGTTAATATATTTGAAATTCCATTCACTGGGTCTGTTACAGGCCAGGCTGTGCTGAAGTGTGCAATACTCAGCCAAAATCACCAAACTGGCTTCTGTCTTAATGGCCAGAAACCTCCTTTTGGATATTAAAGCAATTTGACTAAAGTAGCCATTACAATTCCTGCCTTTTTGTGTACAACAGCTCCTGCTGTGATGTTAAACCCACATAATCCTGCAAGAAAAATCTTCTTTGGTTTGTAGAAGTTTTTATTTCATGTTTAGTGGTAGTTTTTAAAGCATCTTGAGCTGGCCACTTCCTGCATGTAGCAGGTGTTGTAAACACATTTGCTTTCCACTGCAGAGAATCCTTTTGTGGAAACAGGAGGATGCTTTAAACAACTGGATGTAATTTAGTCTTGCAAATAATTTGAAGGTATTTAGGTATTTTCTTAGACACTTTAGCATCATGAAGATTTATTTGAGAGGCCTGAGGAAACTGTCGATTTTAGGAATATGGTATAAATCAAGAATATTCCCTTGGAGGTGATTGATAAATAAGCAAATTATAAAAGTGGACTTTATTTCCTCTGGTTTTGTTCCCTCAGACATTATTTATGAATTGGATTTTGTGCAGTTCATGTATTTTGTAGGAAGGAGCTCCTAGATCCCTTCCTAGAAAACATGGGTTTAGGTCTCTTGAGATTTTGGAAAGATCTTTTTATACTTCTAGTACCTGTGAAACTTCAATTCTATTGCTATTTGTGAGTGTATAAATAATAAAAGGGTAGTTGTGAACTGGACTAGGTGGTGGTAATCTGTGGAAAACCCTAAGTGCTAAAATAATTCCATGACCTGCAAAGAGTTGTTCAGGGATAGGATCCTGATGATGTAGAGATCTACTGCACATAGTTAACAAAAGCAGAGGAAAAAAGTGTTTATACAGTCTGTGGGCAATATTTCTTTCAGGTAGTGAAGAAAAGTTAAAAGCTAGTATCTGATTAGGTTCAGTTTGATGGTATTTAAGGTGGTCTTAGTTGGGGCTGCTAGAGTCCCGAATGGTTTTGCATCCTTTTTGCTGCATCTGATCCTGAAACCAGGGGGTTGAAGCATTAGAAAGTTAATGCCTTTTCCAAAAGGATTTTTTTTTTCTGATTTAACTCCCTGAAGTGGCTTATTACAGGATGAGCTTACCTGGAAATGCTTATCTAGTGGCAGGATAATGGCAGTGAACACCCAAGAATTATATGTTCACAGTTTTGGGTATTGGCTGTTGTGCAGGCAGTACAATGAGAAATACATAATCAGAAGCTGTATGCCCTTGAACTGTGATAGCAGCAGCTGTAAGCACAAATTGCAGTTAACATAAAGTTCTCAAAACTAGGATCACATGTTTTCCTGCCTGTGGTTGAGTTAGGTTAAAAGTCAAGCTCATGGTTCCATTTTGCTGTGTGCTTGCTGTAGATGTTAGTCCTCACAATAGGTGTTTGTTCACACACCCAGTTCTGACAAAATGGTCCAGAAAATCCTAAGTGTTGATTCCTGCAGGGTATTAGGAGTGATTATTTGTGAAGATGCAATGAGGTCTCATTTATGCTCAGGTAGAACCAGGCCATGGATTTGCCTGCAGTGCAGTGTGTCCCTGAAATGTGGATGGCTTTGTTCAATGCTGTAGGTGGAGAGGGAGTTCTCACTGGCTCTGGGAGGTTGAGTGTTTTCTTCTATGTGACCTAAGGTGCAGTCCAGTTCAAAACTGATTATCATAGATTTATTTTCCATTCTGTAGGGTGCCTATAATTGTCTTGTATAACTGAATGGAGAACTTTGTCTGCTGCTGCTAAACAATTATTTGCCAACTTAAAAAATCAGTCCTTTTTATTTTCCAGTAAAATAATTGTGCTTCTTGCATAGTTTGATTCAAGTATCAAATACACAAAATTAATTTAGGATTGCTGTGGTTGTGCATCTTATCCCCATCTATTTTTTTCCTGAGCTGTTTCTGCCTTTCTGAGTTTGAGTTTATGACCCTGTATCTGCATAGGTGAATGAAATTCCTGGAAATCTTAACTCAGCTGCCACTGAGTGAAATGCATATTTTTGTGTCACCTGGAAAGATTTGAGGATCTACAACTTAACTACTGATACAATAGTTGAAAGGTGCTTCAGTGGCTCATTCTATACTTAGTATTGCTTAAAAGTCAGTACTTACAGGGCAGGACCTTGTGCTTTTGGAGGGTGGGGTCCTTTTTGTTGTTGCAGACATTAATGGTACATCTGCCAGACCCTTCTGTCTAATGTGTCCAGAAAAAATTATTTGAGACAAGTAAATTTCAGTGGGTTGGTTATCGTCAGAAGCAGTGCTTCCCTCTAATGTTGATGTATTTGAATTAGTGCTTTATTGAATAAGCAACATTTCAGTTTTGGGCCACCTGTAGGGGTAGCTTACAGAAATAATTTTAAAGTTCAGAAATTTCAGCTTCAGTGCTGCTTCTGGAAGCTGAATAATGTTTATGCATGTCAGTTGGGAAGAAATAAAGCCACTAGATCATTTTATCCTGTTTTACATCTTAAGCCTGTGTCAGTTGAACTACTACAGAATCAAAATTTTGATGGACTTAGGGATGTAAAGCTGTTCATATGGCAGTTTATAAATTTACTACTTCAGAGTTGACAGCTTTGTGCTACTTTGATTTTTTAATCAAATTAATTTTATAATAGTTTAATGTGGGATTTGATATTTGCCTTCCAAGCTACATTGCTTTGCATTAGTGTTAGGAATTGCTTGAAAAGTGAATCAAAAGGACTAATGGTCTTTAGACTCCTATAAAGCCCAGCCTACTGATTTTTTTTTCCTTTATTGTGTATATGCAGTATCAGATATGTCCATTTAACAGTTCTGCAATATTTTTGAACCTTTTCCCATTTTATAAGTAGTTTTATTAAGTAAAATATTTAAAGGGACATGCTTTGAATTATATCCTGCTAGTAGGGCTGACAAAAAACTGGTAATGCTGAAAAATATTCAGAACTAGTGTAGTTACCTTCTGCTTCTCATTCCAAAGAGTGATGGCACCTTTGAGAGAGAGGAGTGTAGGTTTTCTCTGTGCTGTTTGTCTTTTTCAGCTTCAGAAAGATGCACTGACCGGCTCGGGCAGGGAGCTTGGACCAGGTGACCCAGTGTGATCCCTTCCAGCCTGCCCCATGCTGGGATTTTGTGACCTAGACCCAATATTAAGAATTAAAACAAATTCCTTAAAATAATATTTTAGCAAATTACAGGGTTTGGGCTTTTTTTTAGAATTTTCTGCAAGTTTTAGGTTTTTTTGGTTTTTTTTTTTAAATAAATCAGTGACACTACAGAGTACATTGGAGATGAGTATTCTTAATGTTGTAGTGAAATTGTAAAATTTCACCAGCAAGTCTTATAGTAATGACTTAAGGGTTACTATTGTTACATCTCACAAAGGCAAGAATTTAGTTGTTGTGGTTTTTGTATTGCTGTTACCTGCCTAAAAATGAGCCAGGTTTTCAAAGTTAGTGAATAAGTCGTTTGTAGTACAGGTCAGAACAATATTTCAGGCTTAATAAATAAACTTCTTTTCATTTAGGGTTGTAACAAGGATGTATTTCAAGGGTGTCTGTATGTGATCTTCACACTGTAATTTTTTATTCTACTTGTGTTAACAATGTTAGATCTAGAAAAAAAACCCTAAAAATCATAAAGCAAGTTATTTCCAAGAGTGTTTGAAAGTAACTACATTAAAAAATTTGCATTCAATTTGGTACAGGTTTTAGCCTGAAAAAAAGCTTTTAAACTTCAATAGGAATGTCTGAGTGTTTTAACAAAAGGTGATGTTACTGCCAAAACTACATTCAGGCATCTGTAGGGGTTGAGAGATCAGAAAGTGAACAAAGAAATTGTGCTCGGATAGTGTCTATCTGTTTCTGCTAAATCATCATCTCCTGTGATACCAAATGCCCTCTGTTCTCCAAGTCCAGAATGACTCCTGGATAAGCTGGATTTGTTTGCCTGAGCTCTGTAATAGAAATACTGGGCTGAATTTACTTTATGCATCTTAAAGTTCCAGGTTGGTAAAAATGTTTAAAATTCATAGTGCAGTAAATATTCCAGTAAACTCAAATTTGTTTTCATGTTTTAGAGACATTGAGTTGGTTTAGTCTAGCATCTTGGTTGATGTCCATAACATGTAGAACTTGTGCTAAGTGTGCATTATCTTCCTTGTTTTCCAGCTGAATTCCGGTTTAGAAACTGCATTTTAAAAGCTGAGCTGTGGAATGTTACACTGTTGAAATGTTATCTTTAGCTCGACTGTGTAGGTGGGACAGAACTTTTCAAACACTGCTTGTGATCTCTTATGTCTTCTTTTTAATTTTTCTAGACTGCTGAATATGTCCCAGAAAAAGTGAAGAAAGCTGAAAAGAAACTAGAAGAAAATCCATATGACCTTGACGCTTGGAGCATTCTCATTCGAGAGGCACAGGTTTAGTGATATAGGATTACATTTCCTTATCTATGGTCCACTCACACTATTTCGTTCTGGAGTAAAATCAGCATACTCATTTACATAAATCATAATACTGTAAATGCTGTTTTGATTTTCAATTTTTAGAATCAGCCTATAGACAAAGCACGGAAGACCTATGAGCGCCTTGTTGCCCAGTTCCCCAGTTCTGGCAGATTCTGGAAACTGTACATTGAAGCAGAGGTTAATATTTTTACATTTTTTCTTACATAACATTTAATAGTATTTTAAGTTTATATTTTTATAAGCATGAATAAGATAGGCACATAATATCTAGGGGAAAGGGGATTTTAAATATGCCTTGCCTTTATTTTGTAAAATAGGTACAAAGGAATGATTAAAATGAATTCTAAAGTATTGGGTCTTTCATGAGTTGATGATTGTTGCATTATGGAATTGCAACAACATTAAAACTGTTTCAATGGTATTGGAGTGCTTTAGCCTTTTATTTGCTTGTCGTGTCAATTTATTGCCTCCCGTGTCATTTACTTAGAGGATTTTTTTTTATTTACACATACAAACTTATTTGAGTGACTTTCTCGGAATATTTGGTTCTTTTATTTTTTTTTTTGCTTTCTTAGGGAATTGAATGTTTCTGTGAACAGTGTTTGCAGGGAGGGTGTGGGGATGGAAGGTAATTTCTGGAATGAAAATGCATTAGCCCAACTCATTAGCTTTTAAAAATCCCAACAAATTGTGATTGTTTCCATAACTGGGTAAGACTTATCACTAAGTGCATTGGTCTGGGTAAGACTTATCACTAAGTGCATTGGTCAGTGAACTGTCGCTAATGACATGCCATGAAATTCCCTGTATAATCATGGAGGGGGGTGGTGGTGTTCATTTTGGTTTGATTCCTTTCTGTAGCTGTTATTTAATACTAATACACATGGTTTCTGTGGGCATCTTCTGGCTGCACATTTTCCTTGAGACAGATTTTCTATATGCTGAACTTCAGGGGTTGGGGACCTGTACTCTGTAGATGAGAAATGAGCTCTCTTCTTCCATTTGCTGTGAAATTTCATTACATAGTTATCATATCTTATTTTACATTAAATAACTTATCCAGAAATGTCTGACAGTAAATTTTGAAGATGAGAAAAATTGGGATCATGGGAATCGAGCAGAAATTTTTATATTGCAGTTTATAGTAAGAAGATACAGTGCAAAATAGTGCCATCTAAATTGAATGCTACCAAATTAAATGTATAGAGTTTTCACTATCTTGTTTATAGCAGTAGTTATAATGTTGATGTTTATTCATGTTTGGGAGATTGCAAATGGACTAACATGCAAGTACATATTTTTCCTTTTTGGACCCTGCAGCCAAATCCATTAGTCTCTTGTACCCTGAAATTTTTGCTACAGGTTCTAGTTTTTAGAATCTAATCTTATTTCATAATTGCATTAAATTGCCTGATTTCTGTGCCTTTTTAAAACATTTACCTTTCTCATGCTTCAAATTTAAGGGTTGAGTAAGGCCATCTCCGAAAGCTGGCCTTACTGTACATCCTTGGGCAGAAAGTCCTGTTGCCAGTGTAAAGCTCCCTGTCTTAAACCACCTTCAGAGATGATCTGGCAAACATCACCTCCCCTAATTTATAATCTAAGAGTATTTAGAAACCTCAACAGTGGCAAACTTGGAACAGTGTAGGGCAGAATTTTTTACCTGTTCCTTCGAGGAGGGCAGATCAGCACCTCGGCAGTTATGGGTACCAGGGAACACAAGGTAAATCTGAGGGGGAAAGAATTGGCATAACCATCACTAGTTCTTGTGTGTCTGCTTATTAATACACTTCAAATATTAGAGAAATGGAATATATAGTTCTGTTCAAAACAATGGAAAAATAGGAACTGCAGATTTCCTGTAGAGGCTACACCTGAAGAAGGTTATATTTGAAAGAAATGTAAGAAGGTGATTTTCAGAAATTTATCTTTTATCTTAACAGCCAAATTTTTAAAATCCCAGTTATGACTTAATTTTCAACTTTCCTGGTTACAGTGACATATTACAACTGATACTGGCCAATTTAAAAATGAAGCAATATGCTTTTCTCTGGTTTTTTTAAGCATATGTGAGCATACATAGCTATAAATTGAAATAACTTATTTCCAAATTCCTCTCTAAAAAAGATATGCTCACACACTTGGGCACCGTTGTCAGTGTTGTTTTCAGTTGCATATCATTTGTGCAGTCCATCTGGGTGAATTCAAATCAAAATGCTTTATCAAATGTTCTTTAAACCCTGTGGTTAAATTAAGACTTAGTTAATTTTTGAAGGCTGACTAGAGGAACTCTGTTCAGGCTTCTTTTTATTGCAGCCTGAACATGTACAAGGAATATAAGGAAAGTATTTTCCAAAAAGCTTTTTTCCTTGGCAATTTTAGTAGTCCCCTCCTGCTAGAAAACTTTTCTTGGGCTGTTCAGAAGTACATAACTTTTTAGCCATGACTTAGTAAAATAAACCTGTGGTAGATCTCCAGCACTGGGTTTACTTTTGCTGCCTCATTATTGAAATCTGAAAATTGTAAAATCTTCAGTCCTTTGTTACCTGCATTTCCTCTGATATCAAAAAAGTATTTTACTCTTTAACATGGAAACATTTTCTCTTTGCATCCCAGAAAGACAGAAAGGGGGAGGGAAATGGGGGTTCTTTTCTGGCAGGTGTCTTTCACTAGGGAATTTTGCCCTCTGTAAGACATAAATCAGAGCTGAAAAATGTTACTTTGTTGCGGTGTATTGGAAGATGAGCCAGTGTGAGGGTTATGGAAAGGGCCTTACGGAAAAGAAATTAGCCCTTTAACAGTTGGGCTCTCAAAGTTGTTAGAAATCTTTAAATTCCCCTTTGTCTGACTTAACAAATGTGTTCACTTAAGTCACTTCCAGTCTTCAGTAGAAATTGTTGATAAACTATCCGAACAAAAACTGCATGTGCCAGTTCTTTTTGTAATGTATAACTTGTAAATGCAGGCCTTACTGCTGTGATTACCTCTTGGTTTTATGATTGTGTTTGTTCAGCTCGCTGACTGTGCTTTTTGTGTGACTGTGTTCCCTAGTGGAATATAGTGGAGAGCAGTGCTCTGCTCTCAGTATATCATCCAGCTCACCACAAGTGATACAAAGAGCATGCTAAAGTAACCAAATACTTCACATTTAGCATTTTGTGTGCCAGGCACTGATTTATATGCTCTGCTCTCTGCATTGTGACTGGTTAGGTAGTCAGTAGAACATGGAGATTAGTTAGGAAGAGCATGCATTGACAGTTTGTTAATGGGAATTACCCTATTAAAGTTGAAATTGATGAAAAAAAGTTTGGATTCTTGCACTGCTTCTTATTCTTCTGACCTTCAAAGAAGATTTGCAGGACTTAGAAATAATATAAGTGGATGAAACAACTCCCAGTTCACAGCTGGTTTTGGGTCATAGTATTTGAACATCTGAGTAGAGTTTTGGATTTGATAAGTATTTAAGCAAGTAAAATAGTTAACTTGCTATTCTGCATCTCTTAAAATTTAGGAAGTGGAACAGTAGTGCTATTCTTCCCACACTCTTGTTTTCTCTAGTTTTCTTCTGATACCTTTCTCATAAAAACCTCCTCTCAGAAAACTTGACTCAAGTGACGTGGCAGTGCCTCTTTCACAGTTGTATAAAGGAGTGTCTAAGTCTCAGCCCCACTGTGCCATAATATTAAATCCATAGATCACACAATCTGGACTCTAGCCCGCTCTGCTGATGTGCTGTGTCTCCTTAGGTAAGTTATTTAACCTGTTTGCCATTATGAAACAGATTCCTACCTACCTCACAGGGTTGTTGTGAGGCTGCTTTAGTGATTAAAGTGCTCTTGGCACCTACCTAAAAGGTGCTACAGAAATGTGAAAATAATAAATCCAGTTTAATACCCTATGATCCCATAGGCCCAGCTGTCTGTTACTATTTCCTGTGTCACTTTGACTGATTGAACCATCTTTTAGATACAGAAAGACCTGATAATGCTTTTCATGCTCATGAAAGAACATTTACTTTACCAGTCTCGTAAATACTCAGTAGTTCTGAAGCAAGCTTTTGAAGTTGCCTTTTTTTTCTCTGCTAGTTTCCTTTGAAAAATCACCAGGTTGAAAATCCTCTTAGGCACATTTATTAAACTGTATTCACATACTTTCAACATTTTTTTTTAATGATATAAGGAATTTTTAGTTCCAGTTACTCTGAATGGAAACTTTCCTCTGTAATTGTCCTGAATGCTTCAGGCCAGTTCACACCACACCTTTTACCTTTTTTATTGAGTGGTACAGCATTATATCCTGGTCACTTTGAACATTGCTAATAGGGGTTGAAAAGTTGCCATAATTAAAGACATAAAAATCATATCCAGAAGACAGTTGTGACAAGTAGCCCAAGTCTAGAAACAATAAATACAAAGCTGATAACATACATGTAAAAGGTTTGGCTGTTAATATGTTTTTTTTGTCTTGAGAATTTTGCAAGACTCCTCCTGTGTTATTGCTTGTCCTAAAGAAATGCAACCAGATACATTTGTTAGATAACTTCTATTTCATATGGACATTTTGAATTTTAAATGTCTTGGTAACAAACAGATGCTGTGTAATGCATCTCACATTCAGGGGGTGGGACCACAGCTTAGGGTTGTTTTGCATTTCATCATATGCAATACATCAGTATCTTTAATCCATGTAATTCACACTGGTGTGGCTACTAGTCAGAATGTATCATTTAACGTACTTGTATATGAAAAATGTAAATAAAACCATTTAGAAAAATGATTGTTTTTGTTTAAAATGTCTGTGTTTCTTCAAAGCATTTTCTTCCCCTGTTTTACTTTAGTCTGGTTATGAATTGAGAAAGGAGAATGTTGTACCTATGACCAAAATTATTCTGCTTGGGGGAAAATGGGAACTGACTTCTGTCAGGATGAAGTTGGACTGATCAGAAGTCAAAGTAGAATAGATTTCTTGCCTGAGATTCTGTTTAGTGGTACTTTCAACTGAATATATTGTGTGTATCACCACCTGATCTTAGTGAATTTCTTAATGGAAGGCATCCCCATGATAATCCATGCCCACCCCACTAGCCAGCCACATTTCTCATGGTAAGCTTCTCCTTTGAGAAACTGCTGTACAGGTGCTCTGTACAAATACCCATACTGCACAGTCTTGACTGCCTCAGTCTGAGATTTTCAATCTCTTTTACAACTGTATTATTTATGATCTTTTCTTATTCATGTGTGGACTTGTTCCATTCCTGTTAATAAATGTTGTTCTGTCTGTGTGATTATTGTAGACTTGCACTAGAAAGTGAATGCACCTTTTTCCTGTCTCTTCTGCTTCAAGTGTCAATACAGGTGTGTCTGCATCTTGCGTAGTTCCCCTGGTCCTGCAAGCTGTGTAATATCAAAAAATTGCCCACATACTGACATTTGTAGTTTGAGAAGATGCATGCAGTACAACACTAGTGGGTTTCTTAATTCTATATGCTGTATATGATCATTAAAATATACAATGGGGAAGTTTTAGGATATTTTTGAAGTGGAAGCTCTGCCTAATGAAGAGATTACTCTGAGCCCTCTTCTGAAGTGTGTTGTTATTTACACATGAATAAACACAAAGTACTTCCTGTTCTGTTGTATTTTTTCCATGTGGGGCAACAGAAATATATCCCTGTTAGCTGTGTTCTGAAGTCGCACTTTCAAATGTAACAAGGACAGTGAAAACTTTTTGTGTACTTTCTTCTTTTGAAGTCATTTGTTGATTCTTTGATATTTTGAGGGGGGAATCTATGTGTCAGGTCAGGCACAAACTTGGGCTTCTTATGTCTGAACCTGAAAGAACCAGAAGTAAAAACAGGTTTCTTGTATATGCTGTATTTGCTATGGATTGGTTCTCCATCTGCCTGGGAGAGGGAAACTGTAATTGTAATCCTTGAGTCTTTCTGTATCTCTTCCAGCTGCCAGCTGGTTGAGTTTCCTGATCTTTATTCAGGTTTTGAGAAACATGATGATTGAGAGAACGCTTTCTGTTAAATCTTCTCTGCTAGTACTACTATGTAAAATAATGTGTGACTGCTGCAGAATGTCTTTACAGACTGTGAGAAGGCTTTGAGTCATAGCTGGGATGAAATCCAGTGACTTTTCTTAACTGGAAGGTCTGTGGAAGTAAGTCCTTCCTCATGGCATTCCTGTGTCCTATTAGTACCAGGGCTTCTCATTTTCAAGAGTCCATTGGGTTTCCTCCTTGTTTTATTCCTGATTTTTCTCACCAGTGGCTTCAGAATGATGGGTGCTCCATATCCAATGACAGTTTTGGATTTCTCCAATGACATGTGTACCTAACATCCTATGATTTTTTGTTTGTTTGTTTCTTACATAAAGCAATTCAAAAGTGAGAAGAAGGAATATGCATTGGTCCATAACTGGGTAACATTGCACAGGTAGTATTTACTTTGTGCACATTATGTACATGTAGTTAACTACACATGAGGAAATCTTAATTTCTAATGAAATAATTTCTAATTAAAATTTATTCTACTATTTCTATGGATTTTTTTTTCTTACTATATTCTATTATTTCTATAAGCTAAGTAATTTGAATCTGATCTGTAGTGGGGTTTAGCTGGTTTGGTAATGACAAATATAATACAAAAGTATGGGAGCATTTCCAGGGTTCATTGGAACATCATAAATGTTACATTTTGAGGCTAGGCAGATAAGTATAAAGGTGTTCTTTTTAAATTGAGTTTGTGCACAGTTTTCATTAATAACTTCTCTATAGTGCAGTCCTGTTGCATCTTGAGACAAGACCTCACTGTTAATCTGAAGTGTAAACAGCTGGGTTGTCTCTGTTCCCTTGAAAGCAGATTGGACAAGCCCTGTGACAGGGGCTGTGCATTAGTCTTAGCTTGCACCAGTTCCAGTGAGCGCACGGTGCTGATCTGTTGGCAGGTGCTGGACCCAGTGCTCTTTTAGATTGCTGGGCTCAAGGCTTTCAAAACTCCAACATCTGACATACTCCAAAAGGAGAATAGTATGCTGAGGATGTGTGCTAATTTTACTTGTGCTTTCACCCTGGCTCTGAGTTCCAGCAAAGCAGCTTGTACATATGTTTAAATTTTATAGTTTTTATCCTTAATTTAAACTATTCCTCTAAATCAGCTAATTTGGAAAGTTTAATATTTTGAGGGAGGATCAAGTGTCTTACCTCCTTCAATTCCTGTAATGTATCTGAAACGTTGAGATTCTAATGAGGACAAGATACTCAGTCCAGTTCTTTATGGTTTGCATTAGTGCTTGAAATAGACAGAAATAGTCAGTGTGTGAAATTAGAACAAGAGATGACTGTACATTCTTGCTATAAGCGATCTGATACTTCTGTATTGGTTTTTGTGAGAATTAATACATTGCTTAAAATACATTTCAGGTCTTGCAATTGGACTAAAATAATGCCTAGTTGTTCAATTTTCTATGAATTTTCTATGAATTTTCTATGTCCAGACTGCAACAAAGTGAACTTCCTTTGGCTGTTGTTCGCCCTTGAAGTATGGGTCTTCAAACACAGATTTTACTGTTTAAACAAAATAAAAATGAACTCTCAGTTTGAAATTTAGATTTGCAAAAATGTGATGGCAGGTGTGTAGTTGTGTATGTGCTGTCCTGCAGATAAAACAGATATGAAGTAGGCATGTTAGCTAACTTCATTATGTTCAGCGGGGCTGCATTTAAACATCAAGCTATGTTTAAAACGTTCTCTTAATTTAGGATTTTTATTATTTTAATTTTTATGGTTAAATGAAGACTTACTATAGGTTCTATGCCTGTGGATTCCTGAGGAATCTCTCAGACTATGCATATGCATCTGTGTTCATGTGTGTGTGCGCGTATGTTTAGATTATAAGGTCACACAGCATAATGTTCTTTTTAAATCATAGAGTAGGAATAGGAGTGGGTGAGCTTATCAGTGCAGATTGTCTACCGGTAATTTACTCAGGTACCTGAAAGTGTATAGGTACTTAGAAAGATAGTCTATGTAGAATATATTTAGAATTTCAGTGAAAAGGATTTTGTTATCTGCAGCTTCAGTCTGAGTGCAAAAACATGCCTTGCTGCTGTGTGTAAAGGAGTGAGAAGATAGAGCTGGATTTCCTCTTCATTTTTGTTGTCTTGGACCCAGTACTGGCCTGCCTTTTCTCCATTCCTACCTACCCATCACAGTACTGTCTTTGTGTGTTTTTATGGGCAGATGCAGGAGTATATTCAGTGTAAGAATTGTGAATCTCAGGTATTGCTAGGCACTGTATCTTCCAATGTGCGTTTGCAGTTCATCTTTCAGATGATGAGGAGGTCCCAGGAGGCCTTGGCAAGAAGCTGTAACTGCACAGCTCAGACGTGTTCTTTCAGTGCTACAATTGTACTGACCATTTCAGATGGGGCAGCAAAGGGGACTGGGGGGGGGGGGGAGAGTCCCTAGTAATGAAATGTAACTTTTTTGATCTAAAAAATAAATCTCAAATTAATCTCCTGACAGACCTTTTTAACATTGTAATTACTGCAGAAGAATGCTATCTCTAAATTATGCTTACGCAGTTGAATAGCTGCTGGTTAGTAATGGCATTGCATTTGTAAAGTGTGCAAGCACACTTAACAGCCTGTGATGAGCACTATGTTGTAGGAACAGTTCTGAATTAATTTCTTTTAAACTTTCCCTGAAACATGGCTTAGTTAGTCTCTGTAGGTAACTCTTTCATCTTGTACCTGTGTACTTAGAAAATTGCATTACAGCATGCAGGAGCTTGAGGTACAAGCAGCCTTGCTAGTGGTGTTAATGATGTTAAATAGAATGATGGGAATTTAATATGTATAGGCTTGCAGCTACTTAAAGGTATTAAGCATTTTTAATATACAATTAATACAAGCTGAAGATGAGTGACAGTGAATAAGTTCACAAAAAATTGCTTTTGTAACACATTTGCTTTTAGAAGCTTAGCTTGCAGTTTTCCTTCCACCAGCTTTGTCAATTGACCCCTTCCCAAGATTTTTCCATGGTGCTGCAGTAATTAATAGTTTTAGTTCCCAGCAGTGTGCTTTGGAAGTGTTCCTGCACAGCCTGACAGCGCAGCCAGGTTCCTCCGTGAGGAAACATTTCCTTCATACCAGATCAGAGCAGCAGGCCCTACACTGAGAGCCTTAGGCTGGCAGGTTTCATTTCTGGGGGAGTTTCGTCATTCTGGTCCTGACTGACTGTGCCTTTGGGAATTTTGAGTTCTGCCTCGTTGCAGGATTGTGCTAGATATTCTTCCTCCATGTGATGATGGCCAATAGTTGGATAAAAAGTGACTAGGAGAAAGTACAGTTTATTTATAATAAAGAACGCAAAGTTCAAATGGGCTGGTTCTAAATAGGCAGGGATAAGTGTTTAAAAGCACACATAGATGCCCTGGAAAACCCTACTAGCTATTAAGGGTTTGGGTTTTTTTTTGTAAAAATGCACTCTTAAAATAGTCCTAAATCCATGACTTGTTGGTCCAAGTCACCCAAAGAAGTGCAGTGGGTGCAAGCTAAATGCAGAGCAGGGTCCTCATCCCTACTCCACCCCTTGAGAAAGAAATTGCTGCCCTGGTACCTTACTTGCCCATGATTGTTGTCCACCAGTTACCATTCCCCAGGGCAGTGTTATCAATAAATGTAGCTCAACTGAAATTCTGCACAGAAGTCCTTGAGCAGGATGGGCAAGCACCTCAGAATATTCCACAGTATTTCCTCCTGATAAAATATCAGTGCTTGTAAGCCTGAGCAGGAAACAGACTGTATGATTTATTGTTACAGGATAAAAATTTAGGTTCTCCCAGATGTGACTAAACTTAATTCAGGCCTCACTTTTTTTGGTGGGGGGGAATTCAATTTCAGATTTTCAGATTGATACACAAAAGCACATGCTTTTTTGTATGTGTACAGGATGGGTGTTAAAAGGGAAATACTGTAGAACTTTAAAATTAGCTGACAGGCTTGAATTCAGTAGTATTTTTTCTGGCACTAAGCAAATGGAGGTAAGTTTCGTGCTAGTAGTCTTAGCTGTTAAAAAAATTACTGTTGCATTATCAGCTATTTACAAAAGAAAAAAGGCGCGAAGTTAAGAGATTATATATTTGTCATTTTACTGATGCTCCCAAAGTTTGGGTTTACCTCTAGAAAACTTATTAATAAGGTCAGCTGGGGGTTTTTTAATTTGCCAGTGAGAAACGCTGGTGTTTTCAAATAATTAAGTTTGATAATTCTGGTTGATCTTCTGTCAGACTCAAATGAAGACCCTGCACTCAGACTTCTAGCAGTCTGAAATTTCTGCACAAACTTTACAATCAAAAGTTTTTCACTGCTCTTGGAGTGTGCCTTTGTGCCTCTAATGCACAGAAATGTTGAGCATCTTGCTGAGTTGCTCTAGGTGCTTGAACCCTGTACTGGCAGCTGTGTTTGCCTCCCAGGCTGGCAGAGTTGCTGTAACTCTCTAGAAAATGCTGGTTTTCACCTGTGAGCAGAAATTTCTGCTGAAGTCAGTACTGGAAGTCAGTTCTCAGGTGCTGCCTGACTCAGTCCATCGCAGAGGTTTTGTGGTGATGCTTTACCATGTTGCTGAGCCTTCAGAGTGGATTTTTAAGGCTGCTCTATCACCATGATGACACGTACCCAAACCGATCCAAGCACTATTGCCAAGCCCGTTCTCTTCCAGAACTGGCCTCAAGTTTGGACCTGGGGAGATCCACATCTTTTCTTGGGAACCTTGGCTGCCTTGCTGGGAGCTGCACCTTCTCAATTTCGAGGGCTTACATTATGTTTTGTGGCAGGTCTCTGTTTTGTACTTAGCAAATTCTTCCAGTTAAGCTGCTGTGTTAGTTACGTGTCCCTTTTACAGAGTGCTTTGGTATTGACGTGTGCTTGGTGTTTTTATATCCAACCTGCTCTTGGCATTCTAGCTTAAAGCAGCCAAGTAAAAGAAAAAAGAGCTATCTTGGGATTTCTGAGATCCCTTATGTGCTTCTATGCAAATTAAATTAGCTGGCAGCCTACATACCATTTTTAACACTATGCTTTAATTTTCTCTTTGCAGGCATTTGCTGCATTCTATAATGCAAGTGCTGTCTGAAAGTATTCTGTATTTACATAACAATGCACCTAACCTAGGAGTCAAAGTCAAGTCCTGAATCAAATAATTGCCTGCTGTTCATCTACTGAAGAGGCTCTTTTCTGTAGAAAGTTTTAGAACACTTTACCACGGGCTTACCAATGATCCGTTATAGCAGAAGAACCCCAAAATGCTTGGTTTGAGGGGTAGGAGAGAGAAGTATCAAACTGATGTTCTGCTCTCTCAAAACAGCAGTTCCCTACCATGTGTCTCATTCTGCATGGCCAGCACTTGGTGGTGGTGGGGTGCAGGAGAAAATACACTTTTCCCTGTGAAAAGCAACAAAAAAATGAGATGATTAGGACCAAACAGGACTTTACTGCAGAGAAGCCGTAGTTCATCTGAGTGTTCTCTAGTGGGGGGGCAGAACTGCCAGTGGTATTTATTTGTTGTGCACAGGTGTCTGTCAAAGTAGCACATTTCTGGTCAGCAGGTGTTCTTTCTAGCATATGGGTCAATGCTGACCTTTGGCAAGACTAGGGGTTTACCTGTGCCGGTTTCTCTTCATGACCCCAAAATCAGAATCTTTCACTTAAATATGTGGCCCTAACTCCTGGTATTTCTTCTCAGTATACTGAGAGGGGATAGGTGGGAGGAAGCTGGGAGGTCAGTGGTGTTCCAGCTCTCTTGTTTAGGCTACAAGGGCTGTGAGTTTCTGTACTGCTTTTGTGATGGGTTTCTGCATTTCATCTTCCTCCTAAGAGGTGAAATAAGCTGCAAATGCACCTACCTAGGCTGCATGGGAAATGAATGTTAGCACCACTGTGATATTGAACTCTGACATCAGAGCAGCTCTTCTCTCTGCTAACTCAACACCAGTGAATTTCAGATAGGAACAACATAATGAAATGTCTTTGCAAGTCTTTTGTCTTAGAAGTGCAGCTGACTTAAATGGGTTTTAATCGTATAATTCTGATAGCACAGAGTGCATAGGAAAAAGCCCACAAGCAAACGGGAACCTCACATAAAGTGTCAGTCATTTTGAGTTGACCTGTAAAATTAAAAGACTTCAGTGTAGAGCTATCCCCTCTCACCTTTCAGTGGCAGTGTCACCTAAACATGGGAATGTGTGATCTGTGGTTTTATTTCCCAACTTCAGTGCATCTCTACATAGCCAGTTATTCAAGTGTGAAGTCACTTATTAAGTTATCTAAGCACTAACATCAACTCGTAGATTTAAAAGTAGCTATACAAATATTTTTGTCTTGATCCTGTTTTTTGACTAAATTCCCGTGAATGGAAGTTGAGTAGGCTTAGCTTTAACCTTTGAGGGCATGAAGCTGAAATTTAGGGAAGGAGAAGGGGAACCCACTTGTACAGTGTTTAAGGGGAAAAGCAGTATAGCATTTAAATATTCTAGAAACTTAAGAGGATTGTAATACAAGCAGTCTTGTCAGCTAGGACAGTAATTACACTCAAATTCAACTGTTCTGGAAAGAGGATCCAGAATAGTTATGCAGAGCCTATCCATGGAAAGTTTTTGGAGCAAGTTTTTACCAAAAAGATTTGCATTGTTCACGTGGTTTCAGATGAGGCTGTTGGTGATCAGTCCAGGTGTGGTTGCTAGATATTGAGGAGACCCTGCAGTAAAACTCCTATCTTGAAGGAGACTGTTTTACTGCTGAATGCTGTTTTTATAATGAAGTCTGTTTTCATAGCCAAAATACAGAAATCTGGGTGTTTAATTCTGTGATTGACTCTTCAGATATAGTCTTTCCTTTTCCAATATAAATTTAATATTATAGAGGAGATTTCCCAGTAATTATGATTAAGAATATGCATTTTCAAAAAAGACATGGGGGAAATTCCTTGATTTCTGACAGACATGTGAAAGATTTTTGCCTATATTAGAAAAATAACTTCCCTGAACTTCAGCAGAAATACTTCATTCATGTAAACCAAAAGCAGCTCAATCATCTTCTGAGGCAGAATATTATCCTACTTTAATAAATGATTGACCTAATCCTGTTAATGATTTTATAGGAAATCCATGGCAAAGCCAGGAACCACATCCCTTCCTTAAAAGATTCATTTCATGGCCCTCCAGTTGAAGTGTGCTTCATTTGGGATTAGTGGATTACCTTTGCTAGGGTTTATTATGTAATGCAATGTACAACATACAACATCTTGTCAGCTGCAAATCAATGCTGGGCTGCAGTTGCAGAGAATTGCTTGTGCCTGAGCATTATTCTGCACTATTAACTTTGAAATTTCTGATTGATGGTTTCCTGTGATGAGACAGTGGCTTCTGTGGTCAGACATGAGAGCCCTCAGGCACTTTTGGAGGCTGAGGATCAGTCTAATGGTTTTGAGAACCATTCTCTGTGCCATTTCTGCTACAAATTATTGGAAAATTGCTCTTTATGATCTAAGAACAGAGGCAAAATATTAAGAACAATTTGTTCTCTGCTAACAGGCCAAGCTGGTCTTGTGCTAATATTACAGGAGTAAGAAGATTATGCTCTATGACATAATTACATCTTCTAGTACTATTTTTAACTCCTTGAATAACATGTATTCCTTTTCCTTAGGAAAATTGCTTGTTTGGCTGGATTTACTGGGGAGAACCTTTCTGAGACCAATTCCATGCTAGAAAATGTGAGCCATGAATGCATGGCCACTGAATGAATTTGACCACTCAAAAGGGCAGCAGTCCTTTCTGGTCTTAAGATATCTTCATTTGGGTTATCAGCCCTTTTTGCTAAGTCCCTGTGGAGGCTGCCTTACAGATGTGTAGATTTTTTTTAAAAATTATATTCTAGGATCTCTTTAAGAAGTAAGATCTCTTCGAAATTGTAAATTGCTCAGGTGTACTTTTAACATATGCTTGGTGAATGAACAAAAGATTTCTTCCATAAAAATTATTATTATCTGATAGCCATATTTTACTAAAAACAAATTGTCTGAAATACTATAAATTACAGTTTGGAAAGAAATATGCTTATCAAACTTACTCTTTTCTGCCCTTTTATGCTAACCCTTTTCATTTGAAAAGAATGTGTCAAAGCTGTAGGCATGTGATGATTATAGTGAGAAATTGTAAAACCATAAACCTAATGGGGAGCTCTGTGCCCCCTAAAACACTCCATTTTCCCCAGATATAACCTCAAATGACATAGTGAACTGCCACTTTCTTAAAGAATTTGAGGATAGCAGAATGAAAGCAGGAATGATTTTTTTAAATAGCTGTACCTTACTGTAATGGACACTATAGGCATGAGAAAACACAATGATTCTTAATAAATTACATCTTAGGTCACAGCCTTGTAAGGTGTGAGAGGAGCAATTGGCTTTTTTCCCCTAGGTAGTGATGCCTCACATACCCTTTATTCCATGTAATCTGTTGCAGTGGTCTCATCCCTGCCTTGTTTTTAGGTCTGATTGTTGCAAGGAATTTCCAGCTTGGATTATTATCCAGCTTGGATTAAATGATTATGAAAATTGACTTTTTATTAAAATGAGATTGAGAATCTGGGTATGAAGTCGAATCTGGCTAGAATGTAATGGGTGCTTATTATTATTATTACTCCAGCTCTCTTGGGGTAGAGCCTGTCTGGTGGCACTGGCAGACTGCAGTGGGTCTGTGCTCCTCAGATAATAGGCACTGGTGCCTATTATCTTATTAAATCAGCTGAAAAAAGCATTAGAGGAGTGCCTGTGTTCAATTGCAGTGGGTCCTGCTGAGGGACTGTTCTCTTTGAAAAGCAATTGAAGTAGACAAATGGTGTACTTTGGCTGATTTTACAAATTAGGGATCTGTAGCCCAGTGAAATGGGCCAAATGTCTTGGCTTTAGGCTTCCCTCTTAATGAAACTTTTAAACTTCAGTAATCTGGCCAACAGCTGAGACTGCAAATCTTTAATTTATCTCATTGCATTTTGCCATGTTAGATAGAGGTTATCGTGCAATCCATGGGTGCTAGATGTGCTTTTGAGTCCTATAATTTGAGAGTTAAATGATAAAAAATAAATTCGAGGAGGAAAATCACTGCTGCTTTGCATACTTCCTAAGAACTGCAAAGAATCCCAGTAGATCTGGGGATGTTAGCTATCCAAAAACACATCCTACAAGAGACCTTGAGAAAGGGGTAAGCAGCAGAAGTGAACTAAAGCACACAGGAAAAACCAAAATGCCTAAGTTGGGAAGGAAGCAAGTTTGCAGGGCTGTGAACGTGGGGTGGTGTTTTCTTTCCACTGTGGCTTAAAGGGAGTGTGAAATTGAAGAGGAAATTACAAGCCACAGGGCATATTGAAAATTGACTTTTCATTAAAATGAGAATTGAGAATCTGGGTATGAAGTAGAATCTGGCTAAAATGTAGTGGGTGCTTAGCATTTGTAAATTACTTCATATGGCTAATATTACATTCCATTTCATAATGGGCAGATTGCCTAAATCAAAAAGGTAATGGTTTTCCTGAGCTGGAGAACATATTAAAGAGTGGGTAGAAACAGAGCAAGGGAAAAAAGCTGGCAGTGCTGATGTGAGCTGTGTGTCTGGGAGCTTCATCAAAGAACAGCCAGTGCAGCAGACTCCCAGGAAAAGAGAACTTTGACATGGAGCAGTTCTCTTCTTCACCCCCAGTTTCTGGGCAGAAATGTCAGAGCTGTAGGGTGCTAAAGTAAAAGAGAAGTGACACTGTCTTTTTGTTTTGAAGAGCATAGTGTGTGCTTTTCATCATGCCTTAAAAGGGCTGGTTTTGCAGCTTCACTCCTAATCTGTGAGAGATGTTTGCAGTACTGAGGCTCAGTTAGTCAGGAAGAAGAGCAGTGCAAGTAATAACAGATGGGTCTGGTGTTTAAACAACTCCCATTTGGGGTGGGGGGTGTATTTGGGTTTTTTTTAATGAAAGTGTGTTCTGGAAAGAAAGTAAAATTTCAAAATGAGAAGAGATAACAGTAGGATGCTGTAGATAGGAAAAAAGAGAAAAGACACATGAGAAATTCCTTCTTTTTTATACTAAGATTAAAAACAAAAGAGATGTATTTGATGTCTGAAATAAATGAAGTAGGGAGTGAATCATTGATTGCAGTCATTCTCCAGACAGAAAAATCACTGAAGAGTTTTGTCACTGCATTTTTTTTAAGGCAGCCTATAAATTAATATTTCTCTATACACCCTCTGTCTAGTCTCTTGAGACCGGTGCCTGAAAATTATGCATTCTTTTCAAAATATTAACATGAAGGAAGGCCCTCCCTGCAGGACCAAGAGGCCAGCAGTTTTTGTAAGGGAGAAGGGGCAGATGCTACTCCTGCAGATTTGTCTATTTAATAGAAGTAGACAAATTCCTATTTCTATTTCTAATGTTCTATTTAATAGAAAATTAATCAAATTGCACTAAGGTGTAAACCAAAGTACAGTTGCTAGTTTTAGTCGCTCTGTCTCTGAGCTCTTATTTGTTAGTGAAGCATTTGCCCTTTACACTAAAGTAGGTACTTAGGAATTAGATAGGTAGTTCTTTTCTATAATTTGGACTATATTGTTAGTAGCAAAGTTTATTTACTGCAGTGCATTAACCTTCATCACTTCTAGATCAGTGTTTGCTCTAAGCAACAAATAGGCTGTCCATGTCCTCAGGCCTTGTATTCCTGCACTTCTGGAATGCAGTTTTGCTCATACCTAAGCATTTTCTATTTGAGTATTTGTATGGATTGACTCCTTTCCTGATGCATCTGAAAATTAAAGGTACTGGGTCTTTCAGTCTATTAGATTAAACAAAAAGATATCTTCCACTTGCAGATTTTTTAAAATTTCTAATTATTTGTTCACATAGTTTTTCTAATTAAGAATGACTCTTAACACTTTAACTGGGGAATGTTACTCTGTCTGCAGAGGGACATTTCACAAGTTCTTCTTTTGCACCCTTTTCCAAAGCCTTCTGTTCTGAGCTGCTCCCTCACCACCCTCAGCCCCCTGTATTCCTTTCTTTCCCAGACTTCCAGATAAATCTAGTTTTATGTTTGCAGTTTCAGAAATAGCCTTTTCAAGTCTTCAGTTTAATTTTTGCAGTTACTCAGTGAGGGAGATGTTCAGGCAGAGATTCTCCAGGCTGCTCCCTCTGAGAGGAGAGATGTTGGTAGAGTGTGTTAACTTGATATGCTGTGGTTAATTGTTTCTCAAGGCTGTTGCAGGTTTTATTAAAGGCTTGGGGTGATGAAACTGTAATGAGAATTTTCAAGAAGTTAAGAGAGTGAGAAGCTGTCTTACATATTACTGACCATTCATGCAGTGGCTCTGTCTCTGCCACTGCCCTGTCCTCATTTCCTGCTGCCACTTAACTCCCTATGAAAATTGTTGCCCTTCATTTCCTAATTATCATTTTTCCTGTAGTCATGACCGCCTTTTTCTGTTGAAAATGGTAATGTGGCTCAGAATTTTGCTATTAAAAGTCAGCTTTCTCACTATCTGTTCAGTAAGTGCCTGTTCAACTATTTTGGTGTGCAGGATACGAGCTGGTAATTGGATTTACAGAACTGCAGCTTTGCTTCATTAGCAAAGCCAATATTGTCAGTTACTGTAATGTTTTTTATTCTTAAATACTGTGAGGAAACTGAAAGTGTATCTAACTATAAATAGAGTGTATGTGACACCTCAAGGAAGATGGGGATCAGGAAACTGGTGGAACACTGGGACAGGCTTCCCAGAGAGGTGGCCAGTGCCCAGAGCCTGCTGGGGTTTAAGTGTCATTTGGACATGCAAATTACATTTCAGTGTCACTTAGTCCTTAAGAACATCCTTGAGCCTCTTGTCAGCCCTTAAGTTGGACTGGGTGACCAGGGTAGGTTCCTTCCCACTGAAATATTCTGTTCTTAGGTTTCCTCAGAAGCAGATTGCAAAATAGTGGGGATTTCCCCCCTCTGCATTAGAGATGGGGTTTTTTGGCCACTGTGAGTGAATCCTGTTTTTCATGTGATATATCTAGTGGAAACAACAAGACTTTTAAATTTTGATGCCATGGTTCTGGAAGCTCTAGTCCTTGTAAATAGTAGTTGGAGGCATTTAATTTAGAATAATGTTAAGGAACTTTTATGGAAGACTTTGAAATTGAAACATATAACCAGGTGAATGTGAAAAATTACAGTTCTGAATGAAAATATGTTGAATCTCATCTTGCTGCCTTTTGAGAAAATGAGTTTTCCCATGGTCAGTGTACTCTTATCTCTTCCTTGCAGGTTTTACTAATAGCAAGATAAAAGCTGTATTTTCCCAGGGAATATTAAAATTCTGTATGAAGAGAGCAGAAATATCTAATAATTCAAGCCTTATCTGGTGCAAATTGTAGCAAAACAATATATTACAGAAATTGCATCTGCAATCACATACTAATGCTTTTAAAGAAAGGATTTGGAATATCTGGCACAAATGAAACATATGCTTTGTTCAGCATACATAAAATAAGTTTTGCATCCAGTTCTTTAGACATTGATAGTCTAACCTCCTTGGGTTAATGACCACAGGGAAGTGCAGTGCTAGCCCTGCCTTTTTTCTGCATTTCATGTGCCTGGGCAGAGCTTGGGTTGCTGTTTGCAAAGGCCATTGCTGTTCCCTGAGCTGGAGCAAAAGGAGTTTGCCACGTTTCATTGACTGGGAGCCTCAGCAAACAGCAAAAGGCTGAATGTGCTGAAGGTAGAACAGAGAATTAGCATCTCCATCCTTTCAAATGCCACTCCTCTGAGATGGTCTGAACAGTTTGATCTGCTGTGGTCCCCAGCCTGTACTTTGGAAACAGAGAAATGTGGATGTATTTTGTTACACCCACAGTTCTGTACTGCTGGAGACCCAAACTGCACCCCACTGTGCAGTGGGGAGTTACTTCACCCTAACAATCAAGATGTTAAAAAAAAAAAAAGCACATGGTCAACACAAATGGATTCAGTGGTGATAAATTTTGTGTAGTCTGATCTTATTTTTAAAATGTTAATTTTGTTTGTCTAACACCCAGTCTTGTAACTGTCAATGAATATATAGGTCTTTCACAATGAGTTCCCTTCAGTTAACAAACAAAAGCAATATTTCCAAATACTTATATTTAGACTCTGGTTGTAATTTTGTATACTGTGAAACAGATTTTGTGTATTTTTTTTTAAAACCCCAAACAATAAGGATGGTGCATGCCTTTTAGTGTTTGTAAACCAAATTTTAGGAAAATCCTCAGAAAGGTAACACCTGTGTAGCTGTGGTGTTTGTTCTCTCCCTGTTTGTCTCTCATCAGCTACTGCCATCTCAGGGGTGCAGAGTGTTTCTCTTCTGGTCCAAAAAAAACTAAAAATCCTTGGAGAGTAGTGCAGGGGCAGTGGGAGCAGCAAAGAAAGCCAGAGGATCTACCTCACCAAGGGAAGAGCTACAGGGAGTGAATAACAGAAAATCAAATTTTCTGCTGGAGAAAATATTTTTTTCCCATGGAAAGTAACAATTGCTAGAAAGAAAATGGAGTTGGGATATAGAAATAAATGAAACCATGCTGGTCCTTAATTATCATATACTAACTGTGCTTCCTTAGGAGCTTGATGGAAAGCTGAAGAGGTTAAAATAAAACAGGGATGCTCTTTAGGCTTGTGTTGCATGTTGCCAGACAACCAGAACTAGTATTAAGTCTCTAGATTAGTAAAATCACTTGCCTTGCCTAATCATAAATGATTCATGTGGCTTGTAAAAGTGTGTTTGAAAGGATGAAGTGGTGTGTAATTTATGGATTAAGTTTTGCCCTTCAATGCTTGTGAAGCTTGTTTAAGGGATTCCATTGTGTTCTGGGAAGAAATTTGACTTATATTACAAATTCATCTTGTACCAAGATGATACAGTAGTGACTTAAATTTCTTATTGGAGCATCAAATCTAAACTTACTCATCTAGCAAAGCAGGTGGAATTTCTCCTTGTCACGGGCAGAGGAGGGCAGGTTCAGGTGTGTTTTGCTGCAGGAATGTCCAAGCATAGCTGGTCAGACTGGCTGGTGGTGTGTAGTCCTCAAGGATGGAGGGGAGACATTCATTATATGGATTTTGCCTTGGAATGAGGATATCCCTCATCTCATTGAGTAGGAGATGGATCTGTGGTGGAGCCACTCCTTTGTGTCAGCTTGTAAGGGTTAGACCTGCCGCTTGAATTAAAGCAGTCAGAATAGGAATCCTGGCAGCCTTAGAAACTGGAGGATAAGCTGCTATAAATGTCTTTACAGTTGACTTTATATTTGTCTTTTAAGGACAAAATCACAGCATTAATGTCAGTTCTTTAGTGCTTTCCCACATCTCATCAGTGCCTGTTGCAGTGTCTGTCATAGGAGAACCAAGAAATGTGTGATGGGTCCCTGCTGGGGGTGGTGCTGGGCTTTCCCTGAGCCAGGGCTGCAGGGCTGTTTGCATGGGAGTGGTGAGCCAAGAAATACAGGTTCCTGCAGGAGAGATGTTTTTCTCTCATAGTTGAGGCAGTCACAATATAAAGACTCCGTTTTCAGAAGGCTTCAAACCTGTTTTTATTGTAGCATGAATGCTTTTTATACATTCTTACAAAACTCCTGAGTTTACACTTTATTCACAGGTCAGGGAGGACAAACAAAGTGCTCATTGGAATAGGCAGTTGCAGGTTCTCTTTTTTATCCTTCTTTCTTTCTTCCTTGGTTTCTATGTCAATGACCTTGGTAGGAAATTCTTTTGGGATTAACATGGATCCTCTTATCAAACTTCTCTCTGGCTCACAGCAGTTGCTGTAAAACCTCTCCCACACTTTTTCATTGAGAGATACAGTAAGCCTTGGCCAATATTGCTTTGCTTTTCTTCTTAAATCCTGCTTGCCAGCCTCCTAACTTCACTGGTACCATGGTTTCTGAATTTTTAGATACCAAGCCACTTGTGTGAATTTAACAAATATAGAACGCTGACTTGGAAGTCCAGATGTGGTCAGCAGCTTTTCATATATATGATAATCACATAGCAAATATTTTGCTTTGAGTCATAACCCATGCAAATAAAGAATATACCTCCTTTTCTTAGCAAAGCAGTTTTCTTTTCAAGGTCTTTGGTCCTGGGAAGTGCAAGCAGTCTAATTGATATGTGTTCCTTGTGCTCCATCCTTTGATGTTGCCTGGTGACAGTGCTGCCAGGAGCTACTAAACTTGCTGACACTGTTTTCCTGGCTGCACCTGGGAGGCAAACTCATTTTTTGCCCTGTCTGCTTACAGCTTTTCCTTCTGAGCTCTTAAAAATTATTTTTCATCGTGTTACTGAATAACCAGAGGGTGATGCCTTTTGTCAGTGGCAGAGCCATGAATTAATTATTTCATTTTCACAAAAGAATTCATACTATCTCCTAACTCACTCTGTTTAAAAAATATAATTAATCCAGCATATCTTGTTGAAGGTTTGAGTTAAGTACAAGGGAAAGAAGGTGCAGGCAGCTGTCCTGTGTGCTAAGGCGTAAAACCCAAGATTCATTTGTTCTTTTTCACTCAGCCAAGGAGAGCAGGAGATTTTAGGGAGTGGGAGAAGAAGGATGAAGTAAAAATGCCATTTTTTAAAATTTTTTTTGACTCTTTGCAAGACACAATTAGGTTTACCTTCCTGCCATCCTGGATTGTGTGGACCTTTTTCAGCCTGGGTAGGATACTGCTCCAGTTCAAGTATGGTACAGACACAAGGGTCCAGTCTGCCTTGTGTGCCAGTAAAGCTTTTTTTCAGTATTTTTTCAGTTCTCTCCTTTTTCACTGATCTTTTTTTGGGAGTAAGAGGGATGGGGATGGCTCTTTGAAGCCTCTCAGTCCTGAGGTGTTGCAGAAGTAGAGACACTCAGGGAAGAGGAGGCGGGGTGTACTTATTTTAGATCTCCTGCAGTCCCTGTCTCCTGATGCATCCATTAAAAATTCTGCTCTGCTCTAGAGGGAGAATGCTATAAACTGAAATCATGAATCCCTAGTGCAAAGGGTGCTGTTTGCTACACTGTGCTCCTCGGGGAGATGGAGAGGTGCTTGTGTTTCACACCACGATAAAGGCTGGGAATCCTCGAAGGGAACAAAGAGCAGTGAGATTTAAAAGGGGAGTTTGATGCTTTACAAAAATGCGACACAGCATAACAAATGCTTATTTCATTAAAGGCACTTCATTTCAAGGCCTCTTTTAAGGGTGTTGTTGATTTTCTTTGTGTAATCAGGGTGTGTCTATAGAGATTGCCTAGCCTGCTGCCATAGCTGGAGCTAACAAATCCATCCTGGATGCCGCTGTGCCCTCCTCATCAGTCTCGTGCTTTCCTTTGTCCTGTCTGAAAGGCAGCCTGTGAGCTGGGGTCTGAATTTCCCCCCCCCCCCCCGCCCTTGTGGTGTGTGTCTGAATGAATGAAAGTGCTGCTGGCATGTGGGTGTGCTTTGCTCCCTCCTCCCAGGGAGCACAGGGCTGGGAAAAACAGGTTCTCCATGGGTATTATTCCCTTACTCAGCATCAGCAGATTGGAGCAAAATGCACCTTGAGAAATGAATATTCAAGTATAATACATTTATTAGCCTAGTGGTTTTGTAAATAGGTATTTTACCCTTTACTAAATCTTGGTCTAGAAGCTCTACATCTATATCTGCACTGAATGCATCAGGTTCCTTGAAATAAAAGGCTAAGTCTGGGTGTTCAAACCAGAAACCAAATTTGCCTACTGGTACCTACATTTTGGAATTGAAGAATTAAAAGTAAAAAAAATCTGCTAATTTTGCAGCAAAGTACATGACTTCTGTATGTCTAATTATATTTTTGCAATGTTATGTGGTGTTTTGGTGTAATTAGTTCAGGCAGACAAAGTACAAACTGGAATGCTATAGTACTGTATGAAGAATATATTCCTACTATTCTAAAATAGTTTCTTAAGTGATTTGTTTTTTTTCTGCTTCCCTGTAGATTAAAGCAAAAAATTATGACAAGGTGGAAAAGGTGAGTCATGTTAATATATGTAATATATCTCTATAGCAAGAACAAGTACCTTGTGATTGGGCTAAATCAGATTGAAAAAGCTCTGTAACTGTCATTGAATGTGAAACACAGATAAAAAGTAGCACTAAAGTTGGCTTGTCGCAGCCAGCTCTAATCAGTGAAATGTGCAGGGGGATTTCTCTGCTTAATTCTCTCCAGTTCCCTTGCATAGCATGGAGATGCTTTAGACAAAAGAATGAGTAGTTTAACTTATTCTTCCTTATAAATCTCAATCATAATTAGAAGGGCTATTTAAATTCATTTTGTATAGCTTTAAAAGTAGAAACCTAATTTCTGTGTCTGGAATCCTGATCACGTCTTCTTGATGTATTGCACAGTTATTTCAGCGCTGCCTTATGAAGGTTTTACACATTGATTTATGGAAATGTTACCTTTCCTATGTACGAGAAACCAAGGGGAAGCTACCTAGTTACAAGTAAGTTCCCAGAGTTGCTCTGAGTTATTTTAGTTTTGTGGATCTCTTCTTGATTTTTGACCAGGGGATGGGGAAGAACCTGGGTGACAAATCTGTCTGGGGATTTTCTGTTGGGGGGTTATATATAATCTGCATTTAGAAAACATTCAAGTCTCTTTAATTGAGCTTGCTGGATCAAACTGGTTCCTTGGTCTGGATTCCTCTAACAGGATGGGATAAGAGCAGTGGAGGAGCTGGTGTAGCAATGCCAATTCCCTGCAGATGGGTTGGTGCTTAAGCTAAAAACCTGAAACACATTTCTTCTTCTTTGTCCTTGCCCTCCATGTCCTGTTTAGTCTCCACAGAAGTTAGCACTGGTTCCAGCTGACACCAGTAGCAGTAAAGAGTTCAGGAACTGGAGGAAATTTTGGAATGCATAAATAAAGTCATAACATTTAGGGTGTCAGAATTTTGGGGTATGTTAGTCTTCATCCTTGTTCAGTTATTACATTTTGCTTGTTTTTATTCCTGTGGGTTGAGTTTCAAAAAATACCAGTGACTTCCAGCATCTATAAACTGTTTCTTCCCCAGCTCACCATAATTTCTTTGCACTATAATTGGCAAAATGAGTAATGCATTAACAAAGAAAATAAGCAAGGGGTTTTAATTTATTTTTACATGACTGTTTTGAAACAGTTTTAGAAGTCACAGTTTATTCAGTTTGCCTTTCCTGTTTCTCCTGTTAATGTGGTCAAGGAGGCAATGGGGTACTGAAATGTGTTTGAGTAAAGGAAACTAGGAGAAAAGTTGGAGAGCCAAAAAAAGAGCTTTTACTGAAACTTAACCAAGGAAATTCTGTAAACATTTTAAATTTGAGGGAAAATACTTGGCATTTGGGGAAATAAATTGTGTGAAGTATTCTGGGCAGTTTACACTCAAGGGAGCTGTTCCTAATTGTCCCAGCCTTTTGGGGCTCCTGGAGAATTACAAAAAGGTTTGGGGAACTCTGAGGGGAAAAAATAAGAAACTGTGGGTGCATCTGTCAGCTGAGAAGATGTGGAGAGCAGTTGGTTTCTTCTCAGCTTCATGTCGTATTCATGGATTTGCACTGACTTGGGGTAGGCCAGGAACTGTTAAAATGCTGGATTGCCACCAATGAATTTATAATTCTTGAATAAAACAACAAACCAAAACCGCAAGAGAATCTGAATAAGGAATTTAAAGCTATCTGAATACCAATTTTTGCTCTCGCCTGTTGAATATTTCTGATTCCTTGATGTTTGGTTAGAACTTGCTGCACAAAAGAATACTATTAAATAAAGAAATTTTAAAATACTAAACACTTGCTTTATGGTCTTTGTGGTTCTTTTCCTCAGAGAAAAAATGGCTCAGGCATATGATTTTGCTCTGGATAAGATTGGCATGGAAATCATGTCATACCAGGTATGTTTTCTTAATCAAAACACATTTTATTTCTAACTGTATGACAAGTACAGCTAACCATTGGTTTCACCATATGTAATATTTTTTCTCACCTAGATCTGGGTGGATTACATCAATTTTTTGAAAGGCGTGTAAGTACCTGAAAATTCACTTTTTTTAAGCTCAGTTGATGCAATGCTGATGTTCCTGCCAGTTGTGACCTGTCATAGCTGACGTTGCTCTCTCTCCCCACTGTTTAGAGAAGCAGTAGGATCTTATGCAGAAAACCAGAGGATCACAGCTGTCCGTAGGGTTTACCAGCGTGGTTGTGTCAACCCCATGATAAACATAGAGCAGCTCTGGAGAGATTATAACAAATATGAAGAGGTAACCAATAACTGATTCTTTGTGACATTCAGAAAGAAGTAACTATCCTGTAATCAAATATGGTGCCCAAGCCATACCCACTAAACACGTACGTATAAAAGAGATGACCAGCAGTATAAAACCACATTTTTTGTGTTCAGTATGTACCAACTCCTGTGGCAAAAAATCACTCCTAAGTGATTTTTAAATTCCTTTCAAAGACCCTCCGTGAGATTCATTTGACTGTCCCATTTCCCAGTTGGCCCAGTGGAATTTCTGGTAAATGAGTGAGTGAGATATCACTGGAGCAGCTCAGCTGGCAGTGAGGAGTTGTGTCCCCAAGGAGGCACTCCCCTCCTTTCACTCAGAGTCAAATGGCATTCAGCTGGGATGGTTTGGACTTCTTCCATGGCATTAAGTTACATGGTCTCAGTGCTTAAAAATGCTCCTCACCATCCTCCACCTGAAGCCATTCCAGCACCCTTTCAGGTGAGTCTGCTCCCACACTGCCTTCAGCTCAGCTCTCTGCCCTTTCAGGCCAGTTTGTAGCTGCACCTATAGAGTGTATTTTTAAACACATCTGGTGACCAAGCAGCCCCAGTCAGCAGCAGTGTGACTGCAAAGCTGATGTGGATGCCCTGGTGCTCAGCACTGCCCAGCAGGGATGCTCATACAGCTCTGGTCCTGCTGGTTGTGCACAGGCGTGGTTGCTGTGGGTCCCTGAGCAGCAAAGAAGGGCCAGTTCCTCTTTCCTTGTTGCTAATTATGCAAGTTGTGAACTTGGTGCCCTCTCACGTTAATAAGGCTGTGGTGCTTAGCTGCTGGGAGAACCTCTGGGTGGGAGAACCTCTGGGTGGGAGAGCTCCAGACATCCCCAGCCCTGAGCATGTACCATGACAGCTCATTACTCCATAGGTGTTTGGGGATACCCCTGCTGTCCCCAGGGAGGATGCCCAGGACACACCTTCTCCAGTGTAAAAATCCCCAGCACAACTTCCCTATAAACCACCCCTTCCCCTCCCACACAGCAAGCAAAGGCTCTCAGTGCTGGTTCCTCCTGCTTCCATTCTACATGGGGAGGCTGCCAAAGCCGTGGCTCAGAGCTCTCCAGGTCCCAGCTGAGGCAGCTCTGGCTGACCCCTGGAGCTCCAGCAATCCCTCAGGCTGCTGGGAGCTGAGGGCCAGTGCTCTGCTGGGGCACAGGGATCTGCCTGTCCTGTTGTGGCTGCACTGACCTCAGGGACAGGGCTGCTGCTCACGGGTGTCCTGGCAAAGGGAACGAAATGCTTCTCACAAAAAGGGCTCTTTGAGGGGCAGCTGATTGCCCATGTCAGCAGCCCAACAGCACAGAGACTTCATGCAGGTCTCAGTAAGGAAAGGTAATGGCCATTTGCTGTAATTTGAGCTTTCCTTCAGCTCAGCTGTAGCCACCAGGTAACAATACCAGCCTGTCAGTCACCAGTCTTTAATTAACTAAATGGTTAAAAGGGGTAGAGCTTTCAGGGAGACGTGGCTCAGTGACAAAGTGACAGTCTGACTCACAAACCTGAGCAGCTCCTGAGCTGGGAGTGCATCCTGGGAGAGTCCTGCTGTTCCCTCAGCCTGGTCCTGGGTTAACTGGGGCATTGTTGGGCTTGTGTGCCACATGGCCCAGTTTGCCATCCCAGGCAGTGCCTTTGCTTCTGCAGTGAGGGCAAAGCTTCCTTTGCTTCCCAGCTCAGCTGCTTCTTTGCACTTGGACTGAAAGGTGTGCACATCTTCTGCACAGTCCTGGCAACCACAACAGCAAAATCCCCCCAGACAGAGGCACAGCCAAAGGGTGGCTGCTTTTCCTGCCCAAGAGCAGTTCTTCAAGGTTTTGATCTTGCCAGGACCTTGTGCCCAGGGCCTGGCTGCCCCCAGCCCCTGCTGCTTTTGCAGGGCAGCACAGCAGAGCCCTCTGCACGTGTGTGACATGTGTGCAGTCCTGGAGGGGGTCAGGCAGTGCTGACACATCTCAGGCCCCTGCTGACAAAGGCAGGGTGTGTGTTGCATGGAAACTCTTCTAAAAGCTGTCAGTTACTTCAGGAATAGAGGAGAAGGCAGAGCTCTGAGCCTAGAGGTCAATCCCTGGTACTCCTTGTACCAGAAAATCAAATTGCTCACATGCTCCTAGTCAGGGAGCTGTCACTGACTGTCATTTAAGAGCAAAATTGTAAATCACAAATACGTTCTTCCCACTTCTCCCACAACAGTTCATATGAAGCTCATTGTATTTTTGAAAGTGATTAAACATAAGCTGAGGTGCTTTGAGTCACTTGAATTTTAGTAGTGAGTTCATCCTCTGATATAAGTTCTTGCCCATATATTTATTAGGTGAAATAAATATTTTGAGGTTGGTATCTTAAAATAACTTTGTCTTTGCTCACTTTTGCATCCCCTTTCAAGCCCTTTCCTGCAAAAAATAAGATTCAGTATGTCCAAAGGGAAATTGCACATTGCCAATTCCTTTTTTCACCGTTCTCCAGGGCATCAATATTCACTTAGCCAAGAAGATGATCGAGGACAGGAGTAGAGATTACATGAATGCACGACGTGTGGCAAAGGTACAACTTTCTGTTGACTTTTCTTTGTTCTATTCAACTCCACAAACCAGCATTAAAGTTGGTTCTTACATCAAATAAAAGTGTACACAGACTAATAAGGCTGGTATGCTAAAATATTTCCATTTGTTTTAGGAAGCATAACGTGAAATAAGTGTTCAATGTGTTTAAATTCAAAGCCTTGCTTCTGTTTCAGGAATATGAGACGGTGATGAAGGGCCTGGACCGCAACGCTCCCTCCGTGCCCCCACAAAACACCCCCCAGGAGGCTCAGCAGGTGGACATGTGGAAGAAGTACATCCAGTGGGAAAAGAGCAACCCTCTACGAACAGAAGATCAAACTCTGATAACAAAAAGAGGTAATTAGGTGTCTCTAGGGAGTGGAGAATTGTATTTCTCAGCTCCAGCAGAAGCCACAACGTGATTTGGTGTTCAGGGATCGTGCTGGAGCAGATGTTGATGGAGTTTCTTGAATTGTGCGGGTGGTTTTTTATAAAAAAACAATCTAGGTTTTGCTAAAGCCAAGCTGAAAGTAAGAAATGGATTTTGGGAGGCAGTGCTATAGTTGTGTGCCACTGAACCTCTGGTGCTGGTCAGGGGACAGTAGTTTGCAGCCTGATTTAATGGCTGATTTTGAGTGAGCTGTGCTTGTTCCTCTGTGGACGAGGCAGGTTTTATCTGCTGGTTGTGGTTCATGAAGTTCCTGGCAGTATAAAAGAACTACAGCAGTGACCATTGTATTCAAAACCAATTAGTGTTGATGTTGTCTGGTTTATTTGATGAATTTTGCATTCCATGCTTGGGCTGTACAATGGTGGTAGCATTTCCAAGGAGTGTTTCTCTCATGTTTTGCCCACAGTGATGTTTGCCTATGAGCAGTGTCTCCTGGTGCTGGGCCATCACCCAGATATCTGGTATGAAGCAGCTCAGTACCTTGAGCAGTCCAGCAAGCTGCTGGCTGAGAAAGGGGTAAGCAGCTTGCCACTGGCTTTCTCTTATTTCCTTGCTCTGACATGGTGTACTCTCAGTTTCTCCTCAGAATCAAGGAGGGGGGTGTGGAAAATAGTTTTGACATGTTCAGAATTTTCAAATGGGGAAACTAAAAATTTTAAGAAATAAAAATGTCTGCTTTTTAGACAAGAATTGTGGAAAATCGTTTCAATCTTGGCCAGTTTTAGGTTTGGGGTATTTTTGGGCCTGATTTTGTGGTTCCTTAAGTACTGAGGAGATGATTATCTCTCTGTTGGAGCACTGAATGGAAATTCACTGTGGCTTGTCACACACAGAAAATAATCCATAAATTTGCCTTCGTTGTCACAGATGCTGAACAATAATATTATTATACTTATTTCATAACAGGACATGAACAATGCTAAACTTTTCAGTGATGAGGCTGCTAATATTTATGAAAGAGCGATCAGCACTTTATTAAAGAAGAATATGCTTCTTTATTTTGCATATGCAGATTATGAAGAGGTGAGCAAAAATAGTGATGTACTGACATTAAAATCCAAATACATCTCCCATTAATACTGCCATTTACTTGAAACATGCTGAGTACACAAAATTCTGTAGAATTAATTTACTGATTCTTCTAGCCTTAGTCTCATTCAGTGTTTCTGAGATGGAGCTGATAAAGGGGAGAGGAAAAGCCCATAGTATGAGCTATGAAAATCCACTGTCTTTCCATTTCAGTATTGACTATATTTCTGAAATTATCATAAGGGTGAAATGCTTAAAAATTTCCATTTCCCAGAGCATCAGCTTCTTCACTTTTAAAATGGGCATCACGGGCACCTTTCCTGTCTGATTCTTGGGGAGGTGATGTTTTTGTTGGCACGGCCGTGACAGAAGATGGGAGCCACCTTTGCTGCAGCTCTCTGGAGAAATCTCTTTCTCCAGACCAGCACCTCACTGTGCAGCCTCCACAAGGAGCAGTGCCCCAGTGGTGTTCATTCCACCACCAGGAATAAAGGCTGTTTCCCACTGGTCAGATGAGGACTGTGGAATCCTCTGTGGGGCAGAGTTTGCCCACTTATTTTATCATGAAAGAATATTTCCAGAAGAACTTCAGGACAATGGGGAGATGGGGGAAGCCTTTGCCTTTAAAAGAAAAATCCTTCCTTGGTTTTCAGTGCAGCCTCCTGTATGCTGTGTCCTGGTTTTTCAAGGCTGCACAATACAGCCTGGAGGGCTGCAGCTGGCAAGGAACAGAATGGACTATTGGAAGTGCGTAGGTTGGAGAGTTAAGAAGATGATTTTCCTACCTATCTGCACATTGCTTTTAGACAGAGGTAAAGGATACAGTCTTTGTATGCCAGACACCTCCAATGGCAGTTCTGCTGCAGCATTACTACATTAGAAAAAGACTTCAGAGTCTTTTCAAAGCATGTAGGTAACCATTAGTGGGAAATTAGTGTGGGAAGTAAAAATGTCTGCACAAGTCAGAATATGCGTCTGGGTAAAGGGACTGACATACACAGTGTTCTGCCAGGGAAAAATGGGAGCAGGAAAATTCTAGTTTTGTCTTCAGCTTGAGTTTTGCATTCTGGGAGGTATCTAAAGGGAGTTAGTGAGCAGTGTGTGTTTGCCTTCCCCCAGAGCCGGATGAAGTACGAGAAAGTGCACAGCATCTACAACCGGCTCCTGGCCATCGAGGACATCGACCCCACGCTGGTAAGATCATCCTCAGTGCCTCCACATCCCCATGGATTGGCACCCAGTGCATGCACAGGGTGGGGCAGCACTTACAGGATTCCTTGGGTCACAGGCATGGAGTACTGAGGTGGCAGAATTACAATCTTGAATCCATTGAAATACGCTAAGACGTGCTCCTCTGTCTCTTTTACACAGTCTCTTACAACAAGTAATGAAGATAAAAGATATAAAATATTTCACAAGCATCCTGTGACCATGCAGTTTGCAAATAAATCTGCAATGCAGCACGTAGGTAGCAGAGTGTTGCTGTACCTCTGCTGCAGTGACACAGTGAACGCTGCCCATGTGCTAGCTGTGGTGGTGCTGAACAAGTGATGTCAGCAGTAACCTGCCCTCAAAAAGTTATTTAGTTTATTATAAACAGACACAACAAAGCATGAGGGCGAAAGAAGGTGTGAAGCCTAACACTAAACAACAGGTCAGTGTCAGAGGAGAGGTATCCATTTACTGACACTTGCCATTCTTTAGAGACACATCCTAATGCTTCCCAAAGGCATATTTTATAGGAAACCATGTGCCAGTTCCTCTTGCTAAGGAATGCTACTATTCGTGATCTAATTCAGAGGGAAGGAGGGTTGAATCCCAAAGAAATGCAAATCACATATTGGCTGCTGAATCAAGTAGCACATTCATTATTTCCTTGATCAGGTATAAATATTTGCAGGCAGGAAGATTTGCATCGTGTACAGTAAAATGCTTCATCAGGTCTTCTGGCTGTTCCTTGGCTTTATGAACGTCTTAACTTTATTGGAAAGTTATCATTTTTACAACAAGCCTTGAGTTCTCTGAAGGCACCAGCTAATGCCAATGACGTTCATCTCCTTACCTCCCCTTCCTTGAAAAATCTGTGTATTAACTACTGGGATCGGTCTTAGGTGTATTCCATTTTTTATTAAAAAAAAAAATCTATAAAAAGGTTTGTCTCGGTATTTAAAGCAAAACAACACAGAGGCACAAGACTGCCTTGTTTCTATTAGGATTCATCTGCTGTATTTTGTGAGTCATGATTACTTCAGACATAGTAAAAACCTTAATGATATGCTGGTGTTCTTTGTTAGCACTGATGCTATTTAAATATTAATGTGCACCTTAGGTTTATATCCAGTACATGAAATTTGCAAGGCGAGCAGAAGGCATTAAATCCGGAAGGACGATATTTAAGAAAGCGAGAGAGGATGCCCGGACCCGCCACCATGTCTATGTTACTGCAGCTTTAATGGAGTATTATTGTAGTAAGGTAACCACAGGTGCTCACCCTGATCCTAAACAAGTGGCAGGAGGCTGCACAGCTCACTGAAGCTAATAACTTTTTTTTTTTCCCCCCCAATGTTTGCAGGATAAGTCTGTGGCCTTTAAGATTTTTGAGCTAGGGCTGAAAAAATATGGGGACATTCCAGAATATGTACTGGCATATATCGACTACCTTTCCCACCTTAATGGTAAGCTTTGAGCTTTGAGAGGTCTAATGAAGCATTACTCAGGCCAGGTTCTTGGTGTTTAAATTCTTCATGAAGCTCAGCAGTTAATCTGAACACAAAACCTGCTGGTTTGTCTGAACCGAAGCTCCAGAAGTCTGGTGACATTAAATCTTGATTCTGCTGAAGGGAAGAGAGTGAACTTTCCAAATTGTAACTCGCTGGCAATGCAGGAGTTCTACAGCATCTGCTGTGAACAGTGAGAAGTACACTGAGGAATTTAAATCCTGAGGAAAAAGATTTAAAGCAGTTTACAGTCAGCATGAGAGGAGTGAGGGATTAGCTGGCCCTGACTAGGATGAATTTAAACTTGTCCTCCCCAGGTAGATGAGATCAGCAAGATGTAAAATCAGTGCTGGGCATGTCAGTCATGTTTGGAAGGTGCTGGGGAGCTGCAATGGAAAGAGCAGGGCACAGGGGCTGGGGGACCTGGGCAGGAGGTGGAGGTGGTGGTGGCAGGGCTCTGGGTGTGATTCCCTGGGGCAGGGGCTGAATGGCCTTCTTAAAAAGGAAACCCAAGCTGCTGTGTGGATTCTGCAGCACCAGGCACCATTCATTCATCTGTCAGACTGCAGTTCCTGGGTTTTTCAGGCACTGGGAGTTTAAAGATTTTGAGGGTTTTTTCTCCTGTGAGCTGTAAAATGAGAGATTTTATCTAAGTTAAAGTACATTTAATTTTGCTCTAAGGTATTGAGGGTCTACATAAATATTGGCAATGCCTTTCTATAAGTTGCCATGAGAAAAAATTATCTTAGGACTCCCTAGTTTTTTGGTCTATTTTAATAACCCAGCAGAACTCCTGAAACCCAGGAGAACTGATCTCTGAACTGTAAGTGTAGGAGGTGGTGCAATGCACAGGGCAGGAGTTGGCAGTTTTAGGATCAAACCCACCAACCTCTCCATCCCCCCAGCTAGCAATGTGCAAAGACTGACTGCTTGCTGGCAGCCAGGTCTAATAATTTTGGGTGGATTCTGAGGACTATACAAGCATATTAATATTGCCCTGATTTAAAAGGAAAATAATGAATCAAAAGGCCAAATTTAAATTTACCAACATATACTACTGAGATAATTCAAGAAAACGGATAAAACCCCCAGAAATCCTGAAGAGATGCCAGCAATAGCTCTGCTCTTATAAAAGAACCTGTAGTAGGATAAGTTTGTCACTATCAATAAAAACAGACTCCCAAAGATCAAATTCACATTGGAATTTAACATCAGGAAAGTTTTATGTGGGCACTCAGATCTCTTTATACTTACTGAAATTCAAATCCATGGAAGTCAGCTTTATGCTTAATTCAAAGTACACATCTCTTTGAATGGACATATTTTAACTTGTCTTTAATATATTTTACTCAGTGTGATTTTTTTTTCTTTCTATTTTTAAAGAGGACAACAATACAAGAGTTTTGTTTGAACGTGTTTTAACTTCAGGGAGCCTTCCACCTGAGAAATCTGGGTATGTCTGTAAAAGCAGTTTCACTGCACTGGAAAAGATACATAACCCCTTTCAACCATAAATATCCCAAAGAAATTAGAAACATGAACAGCAGGACAAAATTAGGTACAGATGTTCCTTCCCTGCTTCATGCTGTCCAAAGTAGCAACAGCTGTGACAGATTTGGGAAAGTCCCTATCCCACTTCTAGTGAAATTCATTAATTTATTGACTTTAAAACCTCACTGATGCAGGATTGTTGAGGATAGAGTGCAAAATCCTCCTGTACAGTAAGGATTCAGTGGTCTGAGCTGAGAAGATGAGTCAGGAATTTGTTGAGGAGGGTGCTGAGCATCTCCCAGCCATGAATATAAAATAGGAAAAGAACCAGAAAGGACTTGGATTAACCACTTGCTGCCATATTTGCATTACTACTTTTTAAGTTTCTTTCTCAAAAAAAAATGCTCACCAAAGCCTTGCAGTCTGAGGTTCACTTCACCATTATTACTCTGGTAGACAAAAGCATCAAAACTAAGGAATCAAATATGGCACTGCTGTGCATATTTGTTCTGCACTTCAGTTCTGGTCTTTTGTGAGAAATATTTTTATACGCAATTTAAAAGTGACAAAACACAAGAGCTTAAAAGCTGAACCTTCTTCAAAGGTGAACTCCAAAGCTAAAATGAAAGTTGAATCAAGTCCAGAAATATGGTCAGATGTTGCTTAAGTTATATGTGAGATTTTCCATGGAGAAATCAGCAGTAACTATATATATTTTGGGCTGTATAAAATCTGAAGCGCTGCCTGTTGTGTTCTTGCCAGTTAGAATGTGCTGGTCTGTGCAGAGGAACTAGATCATAATGCATGGTAAAAAGTCTTTTCCATATCAGCATCAGAGTGAAGCTGTGTGTACAGGATGAGCAGAATGTTTGATAAAAGCTCACTTCAAATGCTGAAGTCCTTGACACCAGAATTCCTTTCCTTTCTGTAACAAATTCCTTTGCAGTCCACCAGACTGAGAGCTCTTACAGAAATACAGAAGGCCCTGGGAGGGCAATGCCTATTTTAGATGCACCTAAAGCAAATAACAGAAATGGCCATGCATTCCCTGATGGCCTCCTCTGGGTCTGTCCTCTTGTGGGTTTTTAATTGGGTTGTGCTCAGTAATCCTTCCTCCTTCAGTAACTCTCAGTGTCCTGTTCTGTTCCAGGGAGATCTGGGCTCGCTTTTTAGCCTTTGAAAGTAACATTGGGGATCTGGCCAGCATCCTGAAAGTGGAAAAACGGAGGTTTACAGCCTTCAAGGAAGAATATGAGGGCAAAGAAACAGCTCTGCTGGTGGACAGGTACAAGTTCATGGACCTGTACCCTTGCTCTGCCAGCGAGCTGAAGGCCCTTGGTTATAAGGTGAGTGGGTAAGAACACTTCAGTTCACTGTTGTTCTTTTCAGTCCTAGGAATCTTGGGCAATTCCTTGTTTAGGACTTGCCTTATAGTCCTTCCCCTTGCTAGAAAAGCAGGTAAAATAGGCCTCTTCCTCCTCCTCCTCCTCCTGATCTCATTGGGCAGTAAAGTGCCAGAGGGCAGAAAGGAGCCAGGACCATCAGTAGCAGCTGCAATTTTGGGTATTCCTGGTTACTTCCCATCTTCCCATGGAAAGGTCAATGTGTTAATGCCATCACCTTGCATTACACGCCTCCGCTCCACATCTGGGCTCCTTCAAAAACCAGAATTCTGTGGGAAATTTGTAGGATCAGGTCATCTGTATGAAATATGGCAGGCTGTCCTGCTCTGAGGTGGCAGAGCTCCCCTGACTTCACTGGGAACTGCATCAAATCCCACATGCTGCAGTGCCAGTGTTGGTTGGGAATGACTGAGGAAAGCTCTTGGCAGGGAGCAGCGGTGCCTCTTTTTTTAGTTGTTTCTTAGGGCTGAAGTGCTTTTGCTGCCATGTGGAGTTCAAAGTCTAGGCCAGACCCCTGTATCTGGTGGTCTCCTCTTTTGTTTCTAACCACGTGTCTTTTCCCTATTTCTGTCATGTAATACTGTGGGGAATCATTAGAACAGAACAGGATGTCGGTTTACATTTTTTTAAGGCTGCCAGAGAAGCAGAAACAGCTGATTGCCATTGCATGGACAGGAAGAGAACCCTCAATCCATGCTTCTAAAACAGTGCCTCAGCTTCCGCTTACTTCTTACACAGAAAAGTCATGTATGAAAAATACAGATGCCATCAAAGCAGCTGCGTTGTTGACCATCACAGAGCTGTAAAACAATCTGATCGGTGGAAATCATGTTCACACTGAGCCACTGAATACTTTTCTTTGAATGCAGTGAGGGCAAAGTTGTTTTGAGGTTAGATGTGAGTTTACAAACAAGTACATTTTGCTGAGTGCATGCAGGGCAGCGTGTACCTAAGATGTTGCAGTCCTGCTGCTTGGAACATGCCAAAACATAATCCTGTTTGAACTGATGCTTTGCATGCCTGCTGACTGCCTTATGCTTTACTTCTTTTCCAGCTAAAGCAACGTAGGGAATGAAATGAGGGAGAAATGATAGTTGTGAAAGCCTACTGGTCTGCACCTGTTCACCTAAATCCTGTTAACCTAAAAAAGGAGCCGCTCCAAAATGACAAACACGCGTTCAGGAACGGAAACAAGTGTTTCCATTCCATTCCATTGGGTCGCTGTAGGATTAAAATCTTTAATGAAACCACGCAAGTTTTGCCCAGATGGTCTTGTAAGAGGCCATCTGAGTGATAATGAAGACAAAGTGAGAAAAAGCAACCGGTGCAGAGCGAGGTTTTGTTCTGTAATTGAAGCTAGCAATGTGATCCTGCCAAGTTCAGCACTCTCTAATTGGCTTTCACAGGATGTCTCCCGTGCCAAGCTAGCAGCAATAATTCCAGACCCTGTGGTTGCACCTTCCATTGTGCCTGTCCTCAAGGATGAAGTAGACAGGAAACCTGAATACCCCAAACCAGACACCCAGCAGATGATTCCATTTCAGCCAAGACACTTAGCACGTAAGTCAGGCTTCGGGAAGTGGTTGTGTTTCACCTGTGGCGAGTTAGGAACCTGCCTGTTGAGCCAGCCTAATCAGAGGCTTTCCTGCTCCTCAGCCATCTAAACCTGTACTTAACTCCTAGGCTGTCATTTCACTGGCTTGCTAAAGGCACATGTGTTTTAATTAATGCCAAGGTCACATGGAAATAAGTACAAGGAGTTTGGGGTAAATGATAATAAGCTGTTACACACATCACAGAGCAGATGGCTGAGTGAACAATGTGGAATTAGTAGAGGCAAAAGGGGCAGGGTACTAATTATTTGTATCAAATAACAATGCAGTGCAAAAGCAGCTCTGGCCCAGCTGTCTTGCACTGGATTCACCCAGCTTTTCTCCCCACAGCTCCAGGTTTACATCCTGTCCCGGGTGGGGTATTTCCTGTTCCACCAGCAGCTGTAGTTCTCATGAAGCTCCTGCCACCTCCTATTTGTTTTCAGGTTTGTTTTAAAGAACTCTCAACATTTCAGAAAGCTGTGGAAGACATTCTGTCATGACAGAACCACAGTGTGTATCACTCCATGGAAAATAACCTTCTAAACTTTTTTTTTTCCTTTGGTAACAAATCAGGGTCCCTTTGTTCAAGTGGATGAGCTCATGGAGATATTCAGAAGATGCAAACTGCCAGACAGTAAGTTACTTGTCCTCTCTGGAGGCTGTACTAGTGCTGCATAAGACTTGGGTTTACATATGGATATTTCTGTCTAAAACCCAGACCTCATTTACAGATTGTAATTAGTGTTTAAGAGCAGAGGAGATTGCACTGGAATCTGCATATAGATGTTTGCACTTTTACCTGGAGGGAGGCAGCAAAAAGTCAAAAAACTGCAAATCACCAGCTGCTCTTTAATATGTTGGTGGTATCAACTGAAAGAAAGAAATTAAGATTTTGAGGATATCCTTTAAAGGCAGCATTTCCAGTAGCACTGCAGCTGTAACATAAAATTACAAATTTGCAGCATGGTGAGGGATAACTCTGAGTGCACCTTGTTGCAGTGCCTGGGCACAAGCTGCAGGCAGTGCTTTCTGAGCTCCTGCAAAGAAGGGAAGGAGGGTTCTGGAACAGAGGAACAGCACAGATCCTACAGCAGATGATAATAGGCTACTCTTCATCCTCCTTGTTAGTTTAAGGAAAAAATTTATCATAGAGAAAGAAATGTAGGATTTCATTTCTTAGAGTGAAACTAAAATATCTATTTAAATTATACAGGGTATTTTTGAGGCTTCCTCTGTTGAGAAGCAGAAACTGACTTGCTCTGCAGCCTCTCTGGTGAATCATGAACTAGTTACCCTGATTCCCAAAAGGCCTTCCTGTTTTATTGCAGCTCTCAAATGACCTCGATTCCTGTGTAAAGGGAGGGCTGGAGCTGGAGCAGCAGCATTTCCTTTGTAACTGGTGCTCACCACAGCTCAGAGTTCCAGACAGCCAAGGCTTAATATTTGTAAAACAGGGCAAGAGAAGTGTCTCTTGTTGCAGAAGTGTCCCCAAGGTGTCTGTGGGTGTCCCTGCTGGGGTGCTGTTTGCTGGGCAGGGTCTGAGTTTCCCCCACTGAGTGGCTCTGTGTGTCTCTCTCTGAAGCTGTTGACGAAGCCGTACGGATAATCACGGGCAGCCTGCCTGAAATAGCTGTGGAAGGCAATGGACCTGTGGAAAACAACACCATTCTCAACAAGGCTGTGAAGAGATCACATGAGGATTCTGATGACGATGAGGAGAAAGGATCTGTAGTTCCCCCTGTACATGACATTTACAGAGCACGACAGCAAAAGAGAATCCGGTGAAACAAGTTTGGAGTTCTGCTGTGACAGACAAAGACTTGCATTGAATCAGTCTCTTAAAAGTCAAGCATTTAAAAGGGACAGCTGCAAACAAAAAAATCCTTGAACATGGTTTTGTTACTGTGGTGCCTCTTCTCCCATATGGTTCTTGATCTGAAAACAGCCCGAACAACCTTAGAATGTGCTCTGAACAAAACTCGGTTTTCAAAACCAAAAGTGCAAAATGTCAAAACTGTATTTTGTTCTTCGAGGGTGTACACATCTACCACTTGAACTCTTGTGGGTTTTCAACAGTTTTATTTTAAAAACTGGATGGCTTATACTTGTGAAGCATTTTTAATTCACATTTTCTGGAAAACAGTTGTTCTCAGTTTGTTCATGTAGTGTCCTGCCTTATTGTTCGTTTTTATTTATGGCAGAATGTAAGGAATCTGTTTTGTAGTTGAAAATTTAAAAATAAAACGACAACAAAAGACCATTCCTTTAAAATAAAAGGATATCCATAACATCATGCCTCATTCTGGTTTTATTCAAACACAAGGTACTTCTTAAATATTACTCAGCCACTTCAAAAGCAATGCTAATTATACCATCACAGGAAATTGATCAGAGCATACATATTAGAATGGAGCTTGGTTTCCATTTTCTAGAGGATACAGCACACTTTGGCTTGTAATTCCAGGACTGTTTGAAGAAGACAGCATCATAAGACTAACTCAGTTCAATGTGGGTAGTCCTGGAGCACTGGCTCACACAGCCTGGCCCTGGATACCTGCACTGCTCTTCCACCTAATGTACAAAGCTAAATGTTAATAATCAGCTACATCGTTGCACTTGTTATCTTCAAACAAGCTAAAGCAACATTATGTGAGCGTTCCAAGCAGTTTCTATGCCTATTTCAGCTTTTAACTTGGAATTGGCTGTGAGAAGATTGACTCTGATAAGATCCTAAGAACCCTTTGGACTACAGGACAGCCAGAGCCTGGTGCAGATGAGAGCCATTCCCACCCCAGCACAGCTGCCTCTCTGCCAGGGCAAGGGGGAAGCAGCACCTGCCCCTGGAAACTGTTTGTCAAACACTCTCGTTAAATGGAACAACCTGGGAGAATCATTACCTTGCACTTGTGGGAAGTTACTGCAGTTCCTTTAGATCTTTCCTGTTGCAAGGCCCCCAGCACCTGTGCCAGGGGCATTTGTTCCTTCTGTGTGGGCCCTGGAGGTGAGTGGAGCCAGGTGAGTACTGCACTCTGTTCCCTCGTTCTAGGATCTTTCTGCTACACAAAGGCTTAGGATCAAACCCATCCTGTGAGGAGAGCTGGGATGCCCTGTGTGGGCCCTGTGAGCAGCACAAGCACTGCTGGCAGCACAGTCCCTGCTGCCATGGCAGGAGCAGGCACTCGTGGGCCCTGAGCCCTGAATCCCAGCCCTGGGAGCAGCCATCTCCTCAGTTAGGGCTTTAGCCACCGCTCAGGCAGTGCCCTGCACCCTGCCATCAGTCACACAGCTTTCAAGGGCTTTTCTGGGTACCTGTCCCACCATGATGCTCCTCCCCACACCCTCGAGCTGGTCCTGTACCTCACCTAACCTGTGCCTCTAAAGGCAGCTCCTAGGCAGGACTAATGATAAAACAACAGCAGCAACTTCTCATTTGTGCAGCTCCTATTTAGGAAAGCTGGAAACAGCTGTGCCTCGCTTATCGATCCTGGTGCTATCTCCAGCAGTGATGGCTCTGGTAGCTCATTGAGCACAGGCTGAGGGAGTTGGTGCAGCTGCAGAGCTTTAGGCTGTGATGTGAGCAGAGCCTGCTCTAATAGCAAAGCCCAGCAAGCTGAGGCAGCAGCCTTCAAGGCCTCTGTAGAATGCTTTGCTGATCCAAACAATGAAACAGACCCTACTCAAAACACTTTTTTTTCTGGCTAAACAACCTCATTTTTGAGTTCTCAAAGGAGGATTCAGACATTCATTTGGCCAAGAGAAAAATCACTTGTCTGAGGTGATGAACTCTCACAGGGTTTTTCCCTTGGGGAAGGGGCTTTGTAATCAATGAGAAAAGATTTGGTTTAGAATTGCATAGGCTAATATAGAAAAAAAGGTCTTCCTTTTCTTCCATCCCCCTCCAAACACAAAGTTGATGCAGCTTTATCACACTGACATTCAAGGGAAACTGGAAAGGGAAGCATCAGCAGTGGATCATAATCAAGTGCTTCTGCAACTTCTGCTTGGCTGATTCCTAAATTAACCTGCCTGTTGGCAATACAAGGGCCCTTCATTCATTCATTTAACATACCTTGTTTTTTTTAAAGACAGCACGTTCTGGTTTGGACAACCTCATACTTGGGCCACTTACTGTGAGTAACTACCAACTTTGCTTTCACAAAACCATCAAATATTGATTACTGTAATACACAGCTGTGCTCAACCAGAGGAAAATTTCACTTACCTCTCAGCTGAGCCTGAGATTGCAATGTAAGATCACTGGGCTCTTCTCCTCTATACAACATGTAGCTTATTAAATTTGAGACCTACAAATATTCTAAGTTTCAAGAACACATCTAGAAAATGAAAAAAATCTACTACAATAGTCCCTGTATATTCACACTAACATCAAACCATTCACCTCTCACAGTACATTAAAATCACTTATATTGCCCACAGTGCTTTGCACACGATATTTTTGAAGACATGATTGAATATGCAACCATCCCCTGTTGTAGTTTTTAAAAAAGCCCAAAATTTTCAACCTAAAGTTTCACACACTTTAAATCCACCTTCTGCAAATGAGAATTTACTTTAAAATTAGTATTTCACCTAAAAAGGAGTAAATTACTAGCCAAAAAAAAAAAAGGTAAGAAATGCCACTTTTATCAAAATGTTTTAGCTCTGCCCTTCCTGAAATCTTTACAAGATATAAATACAGCTGCAATCTATAAGATTGCCACCTCTGGGAGTACTGTACATAGCAGAGGACAGTTACCCAATAACCAGAAAATTTGCTACAAAAATATATTATGTTTTGTAACATCTGCAGGTAAACAGCAAAAAAATGCTATTAAAAATGCAGTAAAATACAGAAAAAACTAGTAAGCCTACCATACTCACCATAATGTTACAGTAAAGTGCTGCTTGGCTTGGTGTTTTGTCTGCTAAAGTTCATCTTTTGAATTTTAATTAATTCTTTAAAGTAAGATTTTTTTTTTAAAAACCAAATCACCCCCTCTGGGAAGAACCATTGCTAATCAGCTCTGGATAAATTGAACTAATTTCACTGTAAATTAAGAGTTAAATGCCCTGAAATGAGCCACTAAAATACAAAGTTTGATTCTTAAACTTGCCCTACCTATCACCAGCTCAAAAATCTAAAAATTGCAGTCAGAAAACTCCCATGATATCCCCTTCCCCAGGTTGCATAATTATATTAGAAATGCATCTCTCATCTTTTACCTCAGAACCCTTTTGGCATCTCCTCTGTTTCCCTCAGCAGTCAGCACTCGTGGGTTAAAAGGAACCAGTATTTACACGGAAAGCTGTTTTCCTAGACAAATATTGGTACAAGTTTTATTTAATAGCTGACAATACTGTATTGATAGCACACAGACTGGTTTTATGATTCTTCTGACTTCCCTACAATTTGAGATTCTTCCTTAGTCAGTATTTTGCCAAGGACTGCATCATAGTAAGGGCTGAAGACCATTCTGTTGTAGTTGACAAGACGAATGTACTTGGCAGCAATCTCCTCCAGCTCCCTCTGAATAGGGCCTAATCCTCCAGGAATGGCAGGCAATGATTTCTGGTGACTTGAAGCAAGATAATTCTCCAGAAACTTTTGAATTCGAGAATCTGGAAAAAAAGGGGTTTGGTTTGTTTGCAAAAGAGATGGTGAATTAGAAACAGCGTCACCTCATGTGAAATGCAACAAGCCTGAACGTGGTCAGCAAGTTGGAAAGACAAAATGGAAACAACGTGGGAACAACAGGGCAAGAGGCGCCCTGCACATCCCCCAGCCCCAGTTCCACAGACAGGCAGAGCACAGCGCTCTCCAGACCTACCTATGAGCTTGCAGATGGAGTTATCAGGGCTGGCCACTGCCTGGATCTGCCCCTTCAGCACAGCCTCTCTCTCAGCAGAGAACGGGGTAAAGCCATGCTGGGAAAGGCAGCTGTTCACCTCAGCACACACCTTCTCACCCACGGTGAGAAGGGATTCCTTCAGGTTAAAGGAGCTAGAAAACATGAGGTACAGCATAACTGTATTACTTACTCACCGTTTTCCCACTTTTTAAAAATAAATCATTCAATTAGAGTTGCCTTACTTATCAAATGTTGTGGGAAAAGCATAATGCAGATAAAGCCAATTATAAAGATGAATACAATTATATATACATGAAAAATAAAGCAGAGATCTAAAGCAAGGAAGTAGGAGAACATTCAAGACTTCAAGCCTGAACAATCCATACACGTAAGAGCTGACTTTCTGCCTGAGGACAGCTGTGACTAAAGCAAAACCTGGAAGTGTAATCACTGACTCTGCAGGCAGCTCACTGTGCCACTCAGCTTTTTGGGGAGCCTGGCCCAAACTCTGAGCAGGGGCAGCTGCTGGCACTCTCCTGTGCCAGCCTGGCACCATGAAAAACACACTCTAGAAAGAGCAGCTTGTACAAACCACGAAAGAGCAGATTAAGAAAAAACAGCTCTGTGTGAGTTAGCTGAAGAAAAACCGGACTCATAGAAAGCCCTCATCACCTCCTCTGCATTTCCTGCAGTCCCCAGCCAGAAAGTGCCTTAACCTGATCATTTCCCAGGGTGACAAGAGAGCTCCAGCTGCCCTGAGAGCAGGGCTGTGCTGTACTCACGGGAGGTGCATTCCTGTCAGCAGCACCTTGACGATGGTTTTGATTCTGTCGGCGAATCCAGGCACGTCGACGAGAGCTGGGCCTGCTGCACTGAACGTGACCAGCAGCACTGTCCCCACCACCAGGAGCTGCTCCAGCTCCAGCTGCATCTCCAGGAAGCGTGTCTGGTCCATGAGCAGCGTCTGCAAGGAGGGAGGGAAGGCAGCACAGCAGGGAGTCAGTCTGCAGGGCTGGGAAGGGTCACTGGGTGCAGCAGCAAAGGCCCAGGGAACAGCAGGCCAGCATCAGGAGCACAGTGGAAAGCACTGGCTCCTCTTCCCCAGCTAAGCAGGTTTCAGCACTGAGAGACAAGCACCTGTTAGAGCTGCCCCATCTCCCAGACAGAGATCAATGGTTTAGCACTGTACGTGTTGCCAGGCTACAAATCCAAACAGCTTCTGCTGTCTGCTGGGAATAGAGGAGTGGAACAAGCACAGAACCAATTTTTCTGTTAAATACCTACTTCTGGAAAAGGCCTGTTCACGTGATCCCACTTCAGAAGCTTCAGATAGGCCTGATTTTGTACAGCAGTGAAGCACGAGGCAGAAGCTCCACCAGTGGCACCATCATTACAGTGAGGAGGTAACATTTCATGTCCCAGCTTTGCCAGATCATCTGCTGCTTCTTGCAACCACTTTGTGACAAGGTCTAAAGAATCTGGAAGAGCAGGGAAAAAACACTTGTTGAGAAAATTCCTTTTCACAGTTAGGTTTTTCCACCAATAATTTCCAAACAATCCCATTAGTTACTATGACTAACGCCCATGATATCAGGTATGACATGCATTTCATTTATTGCATCAAGCAGAACATCTAAAACAAAACCACAGAGCTACAGGAAATCAGAGGTGAGATGATGCTGGTTAATCATGCCCTACGCTGTACTGAAATTAAACTGAACGTACCAAGGGCACAACTATTGTTCTGGCAGAATTTTTCTAACCACAGTTTTGGGGCACAAGCCCCAAAATGTCATTTACCATACGAATTCTAGAACTTATAAAAATATCTTGAGTTCTTTTCATGATCTACAAGCAAAGACACGCAGTTTACTGGGAGGTCAGGGGGGAAGAAAGAAAGGAACAAAGTCATACTTGGCTGTTTCTCAAGAAACTCCTGAAACTTCTTTCTTTCATATTCAGCAGACTGCTGCATTAATTTTGGCCTAATACTACTGACAGCGAAGTTTGCCATATCCATTTTCATTAGGTCTAATACAGAGAAAATTGCTCTAAACAAACAAACAGAAAAAGTTATTCAAGGCTGCAGATGTTTCAGAGGTGCTGTTTACAAGATTTATTACAGGTTGTCTTAAGAAAGAGCAAAAACATGCATGGGAAACAGTAACAGCTTAACAACTTCAGAGCATGAGACAGAGAAAGCTGGAGCAAGCATTTACATGCATGCATGTGCCTCTTCCAAGTGGGAAACAAATCTTGATCTCCTGTAAAAAAGCTTCCACGGCATTAACTTCACTAGCTCCATAGATTTTATCTCCCAGGATGTGCATTATTGTATATGAAAAGATATCTGGGTTTCCAAGCTTGCATGCCATGGCTGTTGGCAGCCTGGAAAGCCAACCTCAGTGGGAAGTGAATAATCAGACCCAAGGGGCAGAAAGGAAAAAACAAACAAACACCAAAGAAAAACACCTTAATTTCAAAGCAACCTAACTCCTGCTGGCAATATTTCTGCCAAGTCAATCCTGAACTCCTGGAATCCTTTCAAATTAGAAAACAGCAAGGTTCATAAAGCTTCTCCCAACTACTGAGACCTTGAGCTGTTCCACTGAGAACATGGAGGCAAAGCAGAAGCCTGGATGCTCCCAGATGTGGAGCACACACTCCCTTTAGAACTGACAGGGAATGACATGGGGACTGGGCTAAAGAGCTCAGACTGGGAGGAAAGGACAAACTGATTGGAAACCAGTAATGCTTTTCCCCTAAGCCCCTCTGTGCTTTTTTCACCTTCTGCTGTTGACATTCAATTCTGATACAAACTGACAATTCATCTGCTACCTTACAGCTTATTTGCATTTGACATTTAAGCAAATGCCCTTCAGTGACATGCAGGAGCCAGACAAATACTCCAACTCACCAGATCAGAGATGGCCCTTGTTAATGACTCCTGGAGCATTTCTGCCCTTCACACCCACAGCTATATCCTTTTCCCTATTACTCTTTTCTTTCTAGGAGTTTCAAGTGGCCCCCTCCACTTCTAAAATTATTTAAGGGACTCTGAACATGACTAATAAATACATTTCAGTACCTGAAAAGAGGAACTATTTCATTAATATCTTTCAGTTTCTTAATGTCTTCATCCCGAGCTGGAGCACAGAGAGTCCCCATCATCCCAATAACAAATTTGACCAACTTAGAAATGTCAAGGGCCCCATTCTCTGCCTCCTGTTTTATCAAATCCAGGTCAAGAACTTCTGTAATCTGGTTTCTCAGTCTAGTATGACCAGGCAACAAAAACGACAGAAGGCTCTGAAATGGAAAGTTAACAGTGCATTAGTTCTACATCAAAGACTACAAGGATCCAAACAGTAACTAAACCACCTCTCAAAGAATTATAGCATTATAGAATCATAAAATGGTTTGGGTCAGGAGAGACCTTAAAGACTATCCAGTTCCAAAACCCTGCCAGGGGCAAGGCCACCTCCCACTAAACCAGTTTGCTTAATGCCCCATCCAACCTGGCCTTGAACACTACCAGGGATTCTTATCTAAACAATAAATAATTGATTTTTTTTATTTTTAAACCAACCACTCACCAACTCCAAGTGTTTCACCTCACACTGTGTGATACTGAAGTTACTAAGTGGTAAACCCTCTGTGGCACAGGTCATATTTCAGACTGTTGTGCTTGGTTTTATCAGCCCAGTGTTGGAGCTCCTCACTGATTCCATAACTAATACCAGTGCCATAACATGAAGGAAGCTTGGAATTATGGAACTGGTATTGTTTACCTGTTAATCACCTTACATGGTTTTGCAGTTGGTTTTATATTCCAATTTCTCCTCTAGGATTATACAGCTTGTATATGTTCACAGTGATACAGTAATGAAAAAGAGGATTTCTTATGAAAAGTTAAACTCTAACCACTTTTGCTCATTCACATCAGTGCAGCTACTCAAATTCAATCATTTCCCTTCATATCACATCATCTTACCTCTTTAATTTCTCCCAATAACTTAATTGCATGATCATATGTTGGGGGGTCTTCCTTCAGCTGAGCTTCCAGACAGTCCCAGAAAGCTTTATGCACAATATCTCTGACTTTCTTCTCTAAGCTGGGAATAAACATGTTTAAAAGAATGATACTGGTCTCTGCACCCCCTTACAAAGATAACCTGCAGCTCCTGAAGCACAGCATGTAAGAATATGAATATAATGTAGTAGTAATGATGTGATGATTAACAGAGATTCATCATTTAAAGTTACTCAGAAAAGCAAGAAAAACTGGACACAGGATATGGAATGGTTTATGTCCTAATACAAGGTTACACACCACCAAAGGTGGCTACAAAGTAAAACCCTTCAAAGTATTTATCACATGCTACATCTAGAAAACTGGACCCAAACAAAAATAGCAAAAATGACATTTTGTCTTCAAAACACCAGTATTCATGTTCCTTTTAAAGGCCCCACTAAGTAAAATCAATTCCACTACATAAAATTCAGTAGTAAACCTAACAGAAATTAAGTAACTTCCCTGACACAAAATCTTCAGTTTCACTGCATAAGTATTGCACCTACTCTGAGATAAGGACCCAGATCAGTTTGTATACAAAAAAAAAAATGAATTCCACTGCTTCAGTACCAATTCCTAATTCAAAATAGTGACAGCTCCTGTTCACACCACATGTAACTTCAACACTGGCCCCAGTGGAGACCAAGTTCCCTCCATGAAATATGCACCCCCTTTCCCCAATCAAGCCTGGAGGCTGTCAGCCACACCTCACTGTGTGTGTGAGAGAGAAAAACAGAAGATGAAGCTTCCTCTGTTCTCCCTCTCAGCAGGGCCCACAATTACTGCAGACTCACACAGAGAAGGAAAGGCTTCCAACTTGAAAGGAGCAAGGACTAACCTAATAAAACACAGGAATCTCTTCCCAAAATATCCCTGAAGAAGCAGATAGGAAAAGCTGAAATAACCAATTTTCTCTTACTCCCACAGGCAATGAAAGCTTAAAATTGCTGAAAGCACTACCTACATCTGCAGCCAGCCTGGGGTACTGGGGAGGCTGCAGCATGAGGACAAGGGGACACAACAGAAACCACAGCACTCTGGGATTTGCACCACACATCTCCAATTAATCCAAGAGGCTCTCCTTTCACACACACACATCTGAGGAAGCAGAACTGCTCAGTTACCACCTTCTTCTTATATTCTTTCCCACATCCTCCCAGGCACTGCCAGACAAGGCACCAGCCAAAGCCTTTACCTGAACCCCCAGAGCTGCTTTGCAGGTCTACAAACACAATTTTATTTACTATTCATACCAACCTTACCTGTGTTCTGGCAATTCAGCTGGTTTTATCTGGAAGTCTCCATTCACCACAATTTCATGTGCCAGTGCCATGTTGGTGACTCCCTTTGCTGTCTCCATGAGCTCTTCTATGGACACAGGCCGAGAGGGACTGGCTGCAACATCAATTACACTGTCAGACAGTGCTCAACAAAAGCCTGCAGAAAGAGTCTTGGACCCTTTCCACCTTATTGACAGTACACAGGGTCAAATGACAGCATCAGCTGAAGATTTTTCTCCTTTCCTTCCCTTCCTTTCCCAATCTGGTGGATGACACAGGTTTGGAGTATTTCAAAAAACCAAGGAGTGGATCCCAGTTGATATTCTGGGCTCAGTATGTCAATTGCTTCTATCAAGCTCTTTTAAAAGCCACATCCAAACAAAACCCCCCATACAAACCAATACTTCTTTAGGATGGCTTAATAGCATCTTGGCATCTTTCTCCACATTGCAGGAAGAACTAATTACAAAGAGCAGCATTTTCACCATACTACTCCCGCAAATATTGTGCAGATATTGCCATTTCAATTTTTTACATTTTTCAAGGAAGTGATTTCATCATTAAAGCAGTCAACAAACAATCACCATCACTGTTAAGCAGCAGCACACCAGTAGCTAATTATTCTCCTTACTTCCAATGCAAATGGCACTCCTCCAAACTCTTTTTTTTCCCCCAGAGGCCATTACTCAAACAACAGAGGACAGTAGCACCAGCAGCAGTGGCAGCACCAGTGCTTAAGAGCTCTTCCCCTGGCAGGCATTTGGGACTGAGCAGGATGGGCCAGCAGCCTCAGACTGGGCCCTCGGTTAGTGACAGGGTTGGTGCCCTCATGGATCCATTCCATTCTATAGCTCATTCACTTCAGCTACAGTCCAGGCATAGGAACAACATACTAATCCCAAAAGCGAAAGGAACCAAGCAGGGATCTTCATAGGCTGGGCTCCCTGAGAAATGTTTCAGGCAAACAATGACCATCTCATTTGATAAACCATTTTGATTGGACTTAAGTAATTACATAGAAGAGGTCTTTCAAAAGGAAGTGTCCATCACTTGTCTGCCATGCAGAGCTCTTCTGAGTTCACACAATTGGTTTCCAACATGCTTGATCTCCATCAATATCTTGCTCTTTTCATGCAGCCCTCCTAAATCCTTATTTCCTTCTGCTTGGAGCTTAACCTTGCATAGTGACACTGGGAACACAGCAAGGACTGATATTCTGAGAAGAACCAGCAGACAGCAAAGTTCACAGTGCTCTGGTCCAAGAGCCAAACAACTTCACTCCAGCACCGGGGGCGCTAAGAGCTAAGACTCTTTCCTTGGCCAAAGATTGCTCCTAAATCACATCACTTCATTCTCATACCTGCTCCCTTACATGAGGGAAGGGCTTGAGATCAAACCACCTCTTTGTGGTACAGTGCAGTGCTAGACTGTGCCATGCTTTTTCCTTCCATGTGTTCAGAGCCTCTCTCCATACAAACCCCTTTCCCACCAGGCAACCAGCAAGGCATGGGAACAGAAACTCCCTCAGAACACCTCCTCTGACTAACACCACGCTGAACACAATCAAAAAATAAAAAGCATGAAACAAACAAAATATTAGTCCCTCCAGACATATAGAAGCCTGAGCACTTGTGCTTCTTTGAACTGAATCTCAGGAGCCAAAAAACTTTCCCTTGGTTTTGTCTACAGATTTGCCAGAAATATTTGCTCCCATATTGCATCCAGACCTTCATGTTAAAAGCAGAATGGCAAAGAAAAATATGCCTTAGGAAAAATATGCAATCTTGCTTATATGGAAGTAGTATTAGGATTAAATATACAACTTTCCATCTATCTTGTGAGGGGCTGACAGGACATCCCTTTGTTGATAACAGCCTTTTCTGCCCTGCAGTGGGAACAGGGGCTGCAGCAACGCAGAAGGTTCAGCTGATAAGGCAAACAGCAGAGTCAGTTTAGCTGGAACACACTGGGGTGGTGTTCATCCATTCCAAGAGCACAAACATACTGGGATATTTAGGATACATGTAGCTCAGAGCAACGTGGTCAGTGTGTACAATTAAGAAAATATACACACTGTGTGTACAATTAGGGAAATAAAAAGAAAATGGGGAGAAAAGGGTTACAGTTTCAAGGCATAACATCAAGAGTCACACTGTATTTAATTGCAAGACAGTCAAACTTGCACAAAATGCTAAAGAACACTAGGATTGCCCCCAACAACAATTACAGAACTGACTTTTTTTTTTGTGTGTATTTCATAAAGCAGTTTTGCTTACACTTGGGTGTATCATCTCTGTGTGACCCCGGAGCACTCTGTCGTATTCTTTTTCGGACAGACTGATCCGAGTTGTCCAAGCTCTCCTCCTCATCATCCTCCAAAGCACTCAACTTTTCTTCACTTGAATTTAGTTTGTCAGGATGCTGAGACATTTTCAGTTGGTTCTTTACAAAAAGAAAAAATACGAAAAAGGGAATGAATAAGCATTTTCTGACATGGCTGAGAGGGTAAATATCACCAGGAGTCCTCTTGATTAAGAAAGAAAATTAAGAATGAAGGAATTCTTATGAGGAGTTATATGATGTCATCCCCATAATGGCAGGGGACCTGGACTTAGTGACTCACTTCCCATCTCCCACAAAATGGGATGCTTTCAATACAGCTACCATTTATTTACTCTGCAGTCCTAGTCAGTTCTCAAAAATCTCAAACTGTTCCTTTGCCATAACGATACAGATGAGAGAAAAAGATACTGTTTTCTTTCCTAGCAGTGCTTTTAAGAGAACAACAAAAAACACCCTCAGAACAACGTCACAAACATGTTTCACAAAAGATTATGAGGCAACATTTCCTTACTACACAAACAATAAATCTTCCTGAACATAACACATCCCTGAACTATGGTCTGCCCCAACTGCTCACAGCTTAAAAACTTCGCTCTGAGCCACCCAAAAGCATTAAGAAGCAGGAAAAGAACTAGAAAGAAATTAATATAAAATTCTATTCCCACATTTTCATTACATTCAAGAGTCCTGATTTATGCATAAAATATCACAGTTGTTTGGTTTTTTTTAATTAAGACAGTAAAGAATAGCTTTTGTAATTAAAATCTTGGTTTATTAGACATTACATATTAAAGAATATTTATATCACATTGCAGATACCTGCAGGGTACTCAAAGTTACACTGAAAAAATTACCAGTAGAAAACCAAGTCTCACTTGGTTCCTTATCTTCACTTATTTCATTCTCAGATTTCCCTATCAAGAATGTAATTTCTACAGCCACCATTGAAAACTATCACACAGGAAGCTGCTGCTCGGGCTTTGATTTCACAGAAATCTCTCAGAGAGCATATGATGTCTCTAAATTAAATAAGTTAGATGTTCTGTGAAGTGGGAGTCCAGAAGAGTCTGCTTTCAAAATAAAAGAAAGCTCCTGGAAAAACAGCAACTTCCTCTTTCCCTTAGTACCCTACCATCCCCACTTTCACATTTTGAAATAAACCAAGTTCTCAGCAAGAGGAACACTCTCCAGAGGCATCTCACAGACACTGAGAGAAAATACAGCATCAAAAACTACACTGAAGAGGATGCAGCAGAAGCAAGCAACAGTGTAGAAATATAAAATGCAGCACTGAGATTTATTTTCATACAACAGCTGTAATAACTAACCCTGCTCCACCAGTGCTTAAATTGATTGCACAATGTGATTCCTCAGGACAGCTGGAAGCTCAGGGCATCTAAGGAACAGCTTTGCTCTACAGCAATGACTCAGGATCATCATCTTGCTCAATGCATGAGAGACAACAGCATGCAACACATTGCCCACAGCACTGTGTCATTTCTATTTCAGAAGAGAAAACAGCATGAGAAGCTTGGGATGAGTAACACAGGAGAACCCTTGGCACACTGGCATCAGTACAGGTACTGTTAGACTCACTCCACCTCTAGACAGAGGATGAGGAGCTCTGTTAATAGAGGGGCTGTTCAGAGAAAAGAGCATAGCAACCACTGCAATATAAAATATAAAATAGCACTGGTAAAAGAGAGAGAGAGAGAAACCTGTTGTTGAATTTGGCTAGGATAAAAGCATTATCAAAAAGGCTTCCACACCCGTTCCAGACTAGATGGTCGTTCTTCTCATCCATTCTCCTCCACAAAGCATCCACCTGAAGTCAAATCTGAACCACAAAGATGACTCAACCGAGCCCCACTTAATTCTTCAATGCACACAACAATTCCCAGTGCTTTGCGATCTCTCACTGCACTTTATCCCCACTGCCCTGAGAAAAGCAGAGAAAAACAATAAATCTCACAGAGGGGAAGCTGAGGTTTGAGGTCAGCTGCTTGAGGACTCACAGAAGATAAATGACAAGGATCATCAGTCTGATACTTCCTAGCCCCAGCTTTGCCCAGCAGGCCATCATTCCTACCAGGCAGACTACACCCTAAAGTGTTACCTTCCATAAAATGGCAGCTCAAGAGCCACAGTTTCCAGCCCAGCCCAAATTTCATTTAATTACCATTTGTTTTAGAAAAATCCTATTTCAGTTATGGAGGGCAGGTATTAGAACTCCTGGGCCATTCTACCAAATGACTGTTCAGCAGATGATGTAAACAGGCACACTTGTTGGTTTAGTTGTTTAGTTTACAATAGTCTGCTCTTTTCTGATGGATTACCGCTATTATTGCCAGAACACATCTAGAACATATCCTCTTTCCACTGGGTAAATAAGCTTGACAATACCTCTTCCAGAAGCATGACCGTCATCCCTCCTCTCAGAGAAACAATTCCACCTCTTAATAGAGCAAACTCTACTTCTTGCCACTTTCCTCGCGTTTATTTTTAATGACAACAGAAACGCGAGAGAAGAAAATGCAACAAATTAAAATCTAAACAAAACATTTTCCACAGCTTCATTTCATTACAGCTCCTCAAACCACGTGATGGGCACCTGCAGGAAATCAACTTCACGGCGCTGCCCTGGAGCAGCACACAGACAGGGTTGGAGCAGCAGCTGCTGGCTCCCAGCGCCTGAGACAGCCCTGAGAGCCGCCCTGAGCCCCGGCCCAGCCGGCAGTGCCTTTCCCAGCGCTGAATTCTGCCCTTCCTCGGCTCCCCTGCCACACCACAGCTCTTCTCCCTCGTAACCCGCTGGCAGGCAAGCCGCAGCCTGTCCGCCGTCCCGATTAGAAGGGATGCTGTGCAATCCCGCTGTTTCCTCCGCCGCCCGCTCCGTGCGAGGCCCTGCCAGCCCATCGCTACCGGCAGCTCGCACGCCACCGTCCCCATCCCCACCGGCCCTGCAGCAGCGCCGCCGCTCCCGCCACATTTCCCCTTCGCAAGGCCGGGAGCTCCGGCCTTCATCAACGGGCGAAGGGGGAGAACGAGCCCGGGGGGCCGCGGCTCGCTGGGCCGAACGGGGGGCGGGGGAGATGCGGTGCCGAGCCCGCCCGGGGCCCCGGCGCTGCGCTGCCCGGCGGGCCCGGAGCCTCCGCGCCGCCCGCTCGGCGCTGCCGGGCCCGGGCCCTGCCCGCCGCCCCCGGCCCCGCCGCCGCCCTCCGCCCCGGGCCGCCCCCGGCCGGGCCGCCCCGCCTTACCGCCCTCGGAGCAGCCGCCGCGGCCGCCGGCTCGGACGGGCCCGGCCCCTCCTGCGGCCGCGGAGCGGGGCTGGGCCGGCGCCGCAGCCCCAGCGCTGGGCGGGCCGCGGCGGCTCCGGGGCGGAGCGAGGGCCCCGCGGCGGAGCGGCTGAGGGGCCGCCGTCCGGCACCGGGGGCACGAACGGGGAGCGGGTCCCGAGCCCAGCCAGAGCCCCGCGCAGGCCGCGGCCGGACATGGATGGGCGGATGGATAGATCGGGGTCTGCCCCATCGCCCAGCGCTGGTTCAGATCGACCCCCCGGCAACCAGGGAACGCAGTCCTGGATTGTCCTTGGGCACCTTATACAGGTCACGGAGTGACCGCCGGTTCCTCCAGAGAGGAATCTGAGGTACTCAGATTCCCTAAATCACCCTAAAAAGAGGAAGGAGCGTGCTGACCCTGCCCCGAGCCCACCTTTAAGTGCCCCGGGCTGCTTTTCCGTAGCCCGAGCAAGCTCGGCACCGGGGCCAGCCCAGCGGCTCCCAGGGCGGCAGATCCGTGGCTCGGGACTCCCCGGCAGGCGATGGCCACCGGCGGCAGCTCAGGTCCCCGCCAGGAATCTCATCCTCCCAACCGAGATGGTACAGCAGGCAGGCGGGGGAAAGGGAAAGTACTTCTGCTGAAGAGCAAACCAGTCCAACACCACCACTAACTTGGGATTTCCACTCCCACATCTTAAAGTATGAGCTAAGACAATTTTTCTGGGGAAGTGCGTTCATAATAAAAACCTTTCAGTTAAAACTAAGAACAATAACTACTATAAAGGCTTGTGCTTCCCTGCTAGGTTCCAGGAACTGATTATTTTTAGAGGTCCTTTCTAATTAACTAGAAGAAGCTTTTGACATTTTTGTCTTCTGTCCCCCATCAGGACACAGTAAAACATTGTCCTGTTGCACACCAAGTCCTTCAGCTCCATTTCAGAGAAATACTCTGGCCCCTGGCAGCAGACAGCAGTAATCACTGAAGCACTAGTGAGACATGAGAGTCTGACACAAGGTGATGCTGTTTAAGAACGGCTCAGCACATGTGACTGCAACATAATTAAATTAGTTTTCGCTCCTAAATAAAAGAACAGAGCTCAGCACTTTAAACGGAACAAAATTTGGTTGGTATTTTTTCTTCAGCAGCAGCTGTAATGAAGTTTTGGTGATATCATTCCAAAGAGAACTCCACAAGAGTCAAAATTAGATATCTGATCATGTTTTATATATATATATACACACACACACACGATTGCAGTTGCCTGAGTTGCAAATCTTGGTATTTCCACTGTAGACCAGCCACGAAGAAGAAATGCCGCAAGAAAAGCCAAAGGCTCTTAATTCGCTGCAGCACTTTTCTAATTATTGGTGCCATCAGTAAGTTACAGACAGAGCAAAACCCTGCAGGGATGAAGATAACCAGCCACTAACAGTACATCCTGTGGCAACCAAAGCCAGACTGACTCAAAATTCCAGACTGACTTTAGCACCCCAGGAGAGCCAAGTCCTCAATATGGTGCCATCCAAGCTTAAAACAGCACAGTAATTTGTCACACACATGGGTTAGTTGGCTGGCAAGCCTGAAGAAAAGCTGTGCAATATCAAGCAGATCATGTTTTTTAGCTCTCTCCAGCACACAGCAAGTCAAAGATCAATGTTATGTCATGCTCACCTAATCCAAGGCAAATTAGGGAAAAAAATATAAAGGTGTCAGAGAGATTTCATTCAGGGTGTCTTCCATCTCAGTGATTTTGATACTCAAATAGAGGGAGTGCTTGGCTTTTGGGGAGGAAAAGAAAGTATTATTTTGGTCCTGTAGCAATTAACAATAAGAAAAGCTAAGCTATAAATAAAGGTCAAACTCAGTTACTGTTAGAATTGGTAATAATTACATAAATTCCACCAATTTCCACAAAATAACTTTATTAGGCAGATACACGAATATAAAAGATGTACAAATATATTAGTGTTTTCACTGCTGGGGTATACAAAGTAATCAATATTTACACATATTAGTAACTCTGTCTCCAAAATACTGCATAAAAATACTTGGATTACTACTATGAAACTGATCTAGCAGCCTCTTTCTCTCTTTGTCAGAGAGCTTTGAATCTTCATCAATAGCTTTCAATAGAGAGAGCAGCTCATCTTTTGTGGTCTTCTCTGTGTTGGAGCGATACTCTCTCTCATCCAGCTTTTGGCAAAAGGTATAACCTGAAAGGAAAGGTGAGACACTCAGAGGATTATCACCACACTCCACCCACCCTCAAGGTTCCAGGGACCCACCCTCCTTTAGATCACATCAGTCATTGTTACAAGCCTTTTCTCCACCACGCATTTCTCATTTGGGGACATGACAAGATTACAAAGCTCAGTGTGAAGAGTTACCTGATATCTTGCTGGGATCCTGGCCTTTCTGCAGGGCCAGCAGTTTATTGCTGACCATTTTGTGCAATGCCCCTGGGATCTGGAACAGAAAGAGAGGACAATGAAAGAGCAGCTTAGAGAAGGCAGTTCTCCATGAACACACCAGATAAACAAAACCTGGCCATTTTCTAGCTCCTACCTTTAACACATCTCTCTGGTTGTCCACAAGGAACAAGATGAGGAGGTCAGTTTTCCCTCTGGATAGGTTTTTATTGTTGATAATAGCTTTAGAGAATGTCCTTTTCACAACCATCCTGTTGTCACTCTAAAGAACAAAGGGAAATAATGACCAGAAGAGGAGAGTTGGTGTCTCCTCTCCAAGAGGAGAGTTGGTGTCCCCCAATAAGAAGGGCACCCCCTTTGTTCTTCTGAGACATGGCTTTTCCTGTAGTCACAAATTTAAACTACAAAGATGTTTTCTGACCAGTACCTGGGCAGTCTGGGTTTCAGAAAGAGTAAAACAACTGTTAAGAATTCAGATTTACCTCCTTCTGTAGCTTGAGCTCAGAATTATGTGCTGCAATAGCCATGAAGTACAGCAGTCTCCTGAACTCCTCCCTGACTTGGCTGTCTAGGAGCTTCAGATAGAGCTGAACAGCTTCTAAAGACTGCTCCATCTTCCCATTCACTGGAGAGAAAGAAAGGGATCCATTGCCATATTCATTTAAATAAATGTTACCATAAAACACCTGAACTAGCCACTGAAGAGATGCCCATCTCTCTAAAGAGAACTGGCCAAACACAGCAACCCATTCTCACAGAAACCTCTCCCAGGCTGAGGAGAGCTGCTTGCAGAGCCTCTGACAACATCCCACACACAGGCCTTCAGCCTGGCATTAAAGCTCCCTTGTAATTAAGTTCAATTACAGTTCAGCCATCTTAAAGGGGGTGAGAAATACTGAAAAAAGAAAATGGTTCTATTAAAAAAAAAAAAAAAAGAAGAACATCTGCTTGTGGCAATAAAGACCTCACAAAAACTGAGGAATATGTCCTAGATACATGGGCTAGTTTGATGAGTTAATTGCAAATTACTTTGCAGAACTTTGCTAAGTTTTAATTTGCCTCACTATGCAGAATAGTCATTTTAGAGTTGTGAATTGTTTAAATGAAGTAGGTTTCACTAATATCCTTTATCATGTAGAGGGGAAGAATGGGATATAAATGCAAAGTATTCCAGTTAACATAAAAAAAGGAGAACAATCAAGGCAGAGAACTTATGAGAAATAAGATCTGGGATAAAATGTTGAGAACTAAAACATCAAAAGCTTTCTAAAATGCTGTTCAAACAAAATTTAAAAAACAAGTAAAGAAGAAAAAACTAGAAGTTGTCAATGTGGTACCAAGCATCTACAGCTTTCAGTTTAGCTCTTACAGCCTAAATATTTACTATTAGGCTAAATTTATATTTCATTTCCCATGGATATCTGACTTCCATGGATACCAGCTAGTACCAAATTATAGCACTCTGGTTTCACAGCCATTCTACATAGACCTGAACAATGATTACAGAACTGCATACAGCGAGAACCAAAATGTCAAAGAACAGTCTTTATGACTAGAAATTTAAAAAAACCCCAACCACACACCCCCAAACAAACTAAACCCAACCAAAACAAGAAACCACTAGTAGAAGTCAGCTTTTAATCTTGGCTCCTGAGGTAAACACTCAGTTTCTTAGTACATATCTCACATAAGCATTGGAACACAGCTCTATTTTACTTACCTAATAGTTCTGCAATTCCTAAATGAATTTCAGATGCGTGGCTTAAGAGTGGCTCCTTTTTTTGGCTGTAGTATCTCCCAATGTTTTCAAACAGCAGCAGTTTCCAGGAATCTGCTTTGTCTGGCTGATCAGGCAGGTTCCTGCTAATATCCACCACCATATGATCAGGAAGATATTCCAAGCAATCAATTGCTGCTGAGAGCCACTCGTCTGTCCTGGAAGACAGAGAGGTTTGGGGTTGTACCTTTAATTGTGGATGCCCTTCAGAGCTGGCTGCAGTGCTTTCCACAGAGAGCAGGCAGACTGGTTCCTTCATCACACTGAAAACTGCATGTGTAGGCACTAAAACCCATTGGAAATTCACACACAAGACACTTCACCTGACACACTCGGGCAGACCACAGGCATAAGCCCCTTTCTTATGTATTTAATCAAGATGTAAAATTAGTAACCCACAAGTAAACAGTCCCAAGCAGTAAAACCCAAAGTCAATCATGTCCTCTGCTGGATAAGGACACAATTATCGCTAGATAAACAGAAACATGAACCTTGATCTGATTCAGACTGGTACAAGTTTTTCTGAGAATGTTTTCAACTCCATGCACAGTTTCAAGCTCAACACTCTTTGAATACAGTAGGAGAAACTAAACTAGTTCCTCACAAGCAATGTCTCCAGGAAAAACTTTCATGATTACAAACCCTTGATTCTTCCCTCAATGCAGCAAAGAATTTCCCCTCTGAATACCATCAACTACTGTCATTGCATTCAAAACCCATCCCAGTGTTCAGCAGACATTCTCACTAAGCAATTGTTATTTACCAGTTATTCCAGTTAAGTCCAACAGGGAAAAAAAGCACCTGCTCACATCCTTTCTGCAGGACTGAGACTGCTACATTTGCTACATCCCCCCAAAGACCAACTGTGCTTTACACTCCCCTGAAAGTAGAAAGTCTTTCAGAGCTGCAGAGAACAGCAATGATTACTTACTGAGAGTCACTGAAAGCCTTGAGGATCTCTCTGTCCAGGTAGTTGCTGGTGATGACATACCCAGCTGCCTTCCTGGGCTCTGGCAGCTGAGGTCTGATTTCCTGGTGCTCCAGCAGAGACTCCAGGAGAGGGAGGTCGACCAGCTGCAGCAGGCGAGCAATTGTTTGTTCTTGCCACACTTCATTAATAACTGGGAAGGGTGGATACACAAAGCACAGGGAGACTCAGCATGTGCAAAAACTGATCCCAAGGAAGATAACTCCCCTTTCTCCCATCAGGCCTAACCTAACAGATTGATTTTACCAAAGTAGAGACTTGCCGTAGCAAAGCATGTGGCTCTTATCAGCTTGAAGTACCTTTTATCACCACAAAAAGGCAAGAATTACCCATTTGTTTAGTTAGCTACAAGTGTGGGAGAACTGCTTTTCGAATAAGTCTGAAGTGCCTTACACTCTTTGTGCTCTAATTTGCAAACAATCTTTGTTCTAGATAAGGGATAAAAAAAAAAGAACAACAGTGACACTCTCCTTATCACAGCTTCCTTGAATATTTCCCCATGATGAAACCGCAGTTTCTAGGGTGCATTAGCACTTTTAACCAAAGGAAAAAACACATTAGATCATCTTTTGGTCTGAAAGACAAGCAGTGAATTGTCAAGAATATTTTCACACAATACTAAAGGAGTGCTAGATGTGCAGACACACAATTCACTTCCAGCTAACAGCAGACTATTTGCCCTGACTAAAACCAGCACAAGTAGTGCAGGTAACTGAGTACTATGAATATTTCTAACTCAAGTCAAGCTCTACACATTGGATATTCTTCTCCACAAAAGTCAACGCTGATTTATTTCAATCAAGAGATAATGCCTCTTGTCTGATGAAATAAAAAGGCGTAAGGCAAGCCTGCAATAAATATAATTTGCCTTTTCATGACATGGTGTTCAAACCAAAATACTGTGAGTGTCAGTTTACCTTCCCCTCCAACCTGAGGGGCACAAGTCTTCCCAGTCCTGCAGGTGGATTTTCCTTCTCCCACAGACAAAGGGCTTATCTGATATTATTTGACACAGACATTATTTGGCTTACCTCGGCGGGACAAGCTGTCCGAGATGTTTACTTGAGGGCTGCTTGCAGGCTTTAGACTTAGGTTTTCCCAAAGATCCTCCAAGCTTTCTGGTTTGAAGGGGGTAGAGTAGAGCAACGTGCTGTTCTCATATCTGAGATTAAAACCAGCTTTTATATATATATCTAACCACATATATGGATAACCAAATATATTATGCAACATACAGATATGGGTAACTGTCCCATGATCAGACATTTTCCCCTGTATAGATATTTACATAATCCCCCTTGTCTCCCTTGCCTGACACTTCCTCTGTCCAAGTCACCCAGGAGAATGTATCATACCTGCAAAAACTATTTGCATGTAACAGAACCACTCCAGCCACAAAATTACTGTTCCTCCAAGCACAGTTGTATGATTTCAATTCCCAACTCTTCTTTGTTTTAGGGCACTCCAAAATCTTTTTGATGTCCACTGTCTTTGACACAGATATGCATGTATTGATAGAGCTGTTCCTTTGACTAAATGAAGAAATGTAACCCGACGGATCTATGCCCTGCCCAGAAGAAAAACACCTTCATTCTACACTAATAAAACAGGGATAATCCTGTTTAATGACTGTTTGTTCTATTCTAATATATCCTAAGTCTTACTTTAACAGCTCTTGTGATGGAAATATTTTTAAATACCACATATAATTAAAGTGCTCTTAATTTCTGATGTATTCTCTTTTTAAATAAAGACTTGGGACAGTATGCTTTAGGACAGAACAAGAGCTAGTGGGAGAGAGGGGAGAAGCAGGACAAAGGAAATACTTTTAATCTCTGTTCCTCTACTTTTTTCATCAGAGTTGATGCCCTCAAGTTCACATTTGCTACTCAAATGAACATGTCAATCAAATAAGGAATTTTGGGTCAATACCATTTACGATTTCCAAAAGTGCACATTGCTAAAACTACTGCATTAAATACATCCACGGAGTTTCTTGTAAGAACATGTCAGAGTAGGCGAAGAGATGAACACAAAAACTTTTGAAGGGAAGTAATTTGGCAAAGTGGCATCTACATGTTCTGCTTTGTGTGGGGTTAGTTAGCACCAGGGATTTCTTTACCCATTCCTAAAGAGACAGGGAAACAAAACGTCACCATTGCACTTTGCTCTGGTTCTAGGATGGAGTGCAATAGCAGAACAGCCTGCTACCAGCCTGGGAAGAAGCTATACATGCATAAAGAAAGAGCTAAAAAAAGAGCTAAGTTGGAAGCGTAGCAAAGCAAAGATGGTGAAAGGAAAAAACTTTTTTTTTTCTTAGAAGGTGCCTGGATTACTGGTTTATGCCAGAGCTAGATGTGCAGTGACTAAAGATTGCCCTGTTGCATTAGCCTGTTTGATACACCTGAATTCCAGCTGGTTATAATGATTTAGATCAGTATGCAAATGCACTTAATTTCTACCCTCTCACCTCCCTCCCCCAAGGCAAGGTGATAACAGACAGAGAAAACAAGCAACCATGTAGGCTGTGTGGTTTACTCTCTTCAAATTGCTCTTTCCTACCTGTCTTCCACCCACATCTTCACAAACATCTATGCAGTGTCTATTTTTACCCCTTAAACGTACAAGTTTTCTCTTCTCTCCCCAAGAACACATAATATTTTCCCCTTGTAAAAAATTTCTCTTCACCTCCACCTACTAACCTCTGCGGGGTACACTGCTGGTAATCTTTCTCAAGCTCTGGCTGGTTGGAGGCGTTTGTGAATCTGTAGAGGCTGCTGCTGCTGTCCTCAAACACAGAGCGTTTGTCTTTGCCAAAGACCCTGGTCGAGACGGCCTCGAACACTTTGCAGTCCATCAGCGCTTGGCACACGCGCACCACCTTAGCCCGGGAGATATCCACGTCCCCAAAATACTTGTTCTGCAGGAGATGGGCGAAGACAACATCCACTGCATCCGAGCCAATGAAGCAGTCGTGGTAACTCTTGAGGTTCTGGCGGCGCTTCTTCACTTCCACTTGAGTTTGGAGAGCGCCGATAATGCTGCTCCAGACGAAGGTCGCTCCGAACGGCTTCTGCGCCAGGCTGAAGCCTGAGAACACACACAAAGCCTGAATTCATGCCGCAGCCGCAGAGAACAGCCCCCTTCCTGGCTTCTAGCTTTCGTCAACCTCGAAAGGATTTAAAAATCTTTCAGACTTCCACTTTGGCTCGGGTTGCTCAGGCATTAACACTGTGTTACTTCCTCAGCCAGTCTGCCTGCTCTGCGCCACTGTCTCCCTCCCTCTCTATCATTGGTGGCTCCCCTCACTACACCAGCCTAAAGCGTTGCAACCGGGAGGTTTTACAGCATCTCACTTTGTCCTTTTGTGTGTTCTTGGTCAACCTTGCAGAAGCACCGCTAAGCACACAAGTCCCACAACCACAAACCAGCTGCATGCACTCCTCACACCCCACACCACCAGAGCAACACAGCTGGGCGGGGAAGCAGGGATGAAGAGGCTCCTCAGAACCCTGCTTGCTCCAGGACTGTGCACACACACAAGGTACCCAACATCAGCGCTGAGCACACCACTATCAAGTGCACGGATTCTCTGGAGGTGGCACTGACTCCACACCGACCCCACCAGACAGCCCTTTGCCAGCAGGGCTCCAGCAGAGACCTCAGCTGGGTCACCCAGCGCCACTTCCGTGTAAGCCAGCCCGTCTGCCCTCCCCCAGTGAAACCACTGAACTATTACTCATTTACCAGTCTGATTAGAACAAAATGCCAGCAGTCAACAATTTGACCTGAGGCTACACTCAGCCTCCACAAGGACTCAAAAACACACCAAGTTTGTTTTTAAGCAGGTGGCACCCAACTGGGGAGAGCTGCAGCCACCAGGGAGGCTAGAATTAGAACATGTTTTTCAGTAAGTCAGATGAATAATTTACTAAGAGTGAAAGCAGAGGAAGAAGAGAGAAATCAAAAGCTGAAGGACAAAATATGGAAGGAGAAGTTGGCAGCAATCCTACAGAAAGCCAGCTGGGATTGTGACAGACCTCAAACCAAATGAATTAACAGTGCAAGGCAGTGTTTGAAAAAAACAACAACATGCAACTCCTTCTGGAACATATTACCATGAGCGTTTTCCACAGAGATGCAGGAGGTGTTTTTTTCTGCTCTGTTTAGTCTGAAGTGGCTTCAGTTACAGAGGTGTATTCCAGTTTGGGAATCAGTTTTCAGCTGATCCCCAGCTGCAAGAAAGCCCAAACTGGTAAATAAGCAAGGGGAAAAGGAAAGGTAGAGGGGCAGTGAGGACTGGGAAGAGGGAGAGAAAGCAAGGAACACACCACCAATTGAACACACCAACACAGCATCTTTTCTTTCTGAAAGTATTCAAGCCAGAAGGAAAAAAAAAAAAAAGAAAAGAAAAAGAAAAGAAAAAAGAAAACAAGAAAAGCAAAGCAAAGCAGCTTTTTAATACACAGCACTGAACCAGCCAAGGTAGAAGTCTCCCAGAACCTCCAGTTTCCAAAGCTTTAAAAGTACAAGACGGACAAGGTACACAACTGCTGACACTTTAACCCGATGACACCTTCAGGAAGGCAGAACAAACACAACGAACACAGAATTCGCTTCCAGCCCTACATTCCAATAGCCAGCTATGCTCTTTGGGAGAGAAGAACCCCAAACCCGAGAGCACCAAACATACAACCACACTGGTTTCTATCTCTACAGCAAACACAAACACGTACAACTTGCAATGTCTTAGCTATTCCTCACAGCCTTATCAGCGCTTCCTTACACACACAGAGCCTTCGGATCTTTTCTGACGAAAGCCGTATGAAGTGCGGCATTAAATCAACAAGTCTCTACAAAGTTAAGGTGCTCAAGAGAAAGAGCAAAACCACTTCCCAGCGAGCGTCCTTTCACCGCTCGGTGCGCTACCGAGGCACCTGCTCCTAAGCCGCGCTGGGGCCACGGAGTTGCCCGAGCCTCCCTGGCACCCACCCCGGCGGCAGCTCGGCGGGCAGGGCAGGCAGGGCAGGGCAGGCAGGGTAGGGCAGGCAGGGCAGGGTTCCGCGGGTCCCCGGAGCTGCCGCCCAGCCTGAAGCCGCCGCTGCCGCTGGCGGAGCGGGCGCGCAGCCGGGACGGGGACCCGCGGAAGCGGCTCCCGGCGCCGGAGCGCGGCCAAATTTTGAACCTCTCGGAGCCGGGAAAGGCGCCGAGCGCAGCTGCCGCTGCCGGGGAGCCGCATCCCACGGCGGGCAGAGCCGTCCCATCCGTCCGTCCCACCAATCCCGGTCCTCCCGCTCCCTTTCCCTGTCCCGCGGTGCCGGTGCTCGGCCGTACCCGGCGGCCGGGTGGCGGGGCTGCAGACCGCGCTGAGGCTCAGAGCCGCCGCCTTCTCCCGCACCGTGGCCATGGCGAGCGCCGGCTCCGCGCTTCTGCCGCGCCGGACGGGCCCGCGGCTCTCGGCCCCGCGGGGGCGGAGCTGCCGCGCCCCCGCCCCGGGGCGGTGCCCGGGCCCGGGCTGAAAGGGCAGCGACCGCCCCGGCACCGCCCGAGCGCGGCTTGGCTCCCCTGAACAGCCGCGGAGCGATCGGCTTGGGTAGAAGGGATCTCTGGAGAGCATCCAGTCTAATCCCCCTAGCGAGGTCACCCGGAGCAGGGGGCACAGGAGCGCGTTCGGGTGGCTCTGTAGTGTCTGCTCTAGTGCGCTGCCGCTTTCAGTGGAAAGAAGCTCTTCTCGTAGCGAGGTGGAACTTGGGGTGTTGTAGTTTATTTATGCCAGTGCTCGTCATCCGGTCCCTGGGTGTGACCAAAAATAGCATGGCACCATCCTCTCGTCACCTGTCTTTGAGATGTTTATGTGCATTGAAGAGATCCCCTCTCAGTCATGTCCAGAGTGAACAGGTCCTTTCTCCTTTTAAGTGAGATGCTCCAGAGCCCTGACCATCTTTGTGACCTTCCACTGGACCCTCTCTGATAGTTCCATGTCTGTTTTGTACTGAGGAGCCCAGAAGTGGACCCATTGCTGCAGATAAGACTGGCAGTATCCATAGGAAAGTGGCTGCTGTGGGAAGGGTGGAATGCTGCCCAGAACTGGTGCTGCAGGTCAAGGTCTGGTGTGAGAGCACCCCAGGTCCTGGATGGGGAACTGACACAGGTGAGAGCAGCCCTGACGCCTCCTGCAGCACTGGGAGCACCACCTGCACTCCTGGCTGCAGGACACGTGTCCCTGGTGACAAGAACACGAAATGCTGGCTTTCACAACATCCCAGGTGGGCCAGGCTGGAAGGGCCCACAGTGGACACCTGGTCCAGCCTCTCTGCCCCAGCAGGGCCATCCCAGAGCACATGGCACAGGATTGTGGCCAGATGGGTCTGGGATATCTCTGGGCAATCTGTCAGTGTGTGATCACTGCACAGTGAAGGTGTTCTTCCTCAGGTTCAGGTGGAACTTCCTGCGGATCATTTTCTGCCCATTTTTGTCCCATTGCTGGGCACCACTGAGAAGTGCCAGGCTCCATCCTCTTGGCTGTAGATATTTATGCACATGGATGAGATCCCCTCTCTGTTCTCTTCTCCAGGCTGAACCGGCCCAGCTCCCTCTGCCTTTCCTTGAAACAGATTCTCCAGTCCCCCAATCATCCTCACTGCCCTCAGCTGGATCCACTCCAGGAGCTTCACGTCTCTCTTCAACAATTCTCTTTATTTCCCCCTTATTTACTGTGCCATTTCAAACCCCAGATCTCTTTCTGTGGGTTAACTGAGTACAGGCCTTGTCCATGACCATGGCTGAACACCTGAATGCTGTTCCTGTGGGACTCACAGCTTGAACAGCACATGTGGTTGAAGTTTTCTTGTGATGTTTTCCATGAGCTGTTCATTATGGCAGCTGGCATTTCTCATTGCAATGAATTGAAAAAATAAATTCATTTTCAGAGTAAAAAGTGGTTTTTTCTACTGCCCACAGCAAACTGCTGAGAGATCCAACATAATTTTCTACTGTGTATAATTTTCTATTAAGAATCAAGTATTTTGATATTCTTACTCAATGGAAGTGTATTAGAACAACATTCATGGTTTTTGGATTGATTTCCATAGGAACAGACAAAGCCAAACTGATCTCTGTGGTACACAGACTCAGAAGAAGGTAATGCACATTAAAGACCAAATAATACCATGCTACAAGTGATTCAAAAATTCACTTTGAGTCATCAGATTATTGAACTTTAGCCTGTTCTGCCTCAAATTCTGTGTCAGCAGGTGGAAATGCAGGATGTTTGCTACCCAGTGAAGCTCAGGGCAGCCTTCTTCTATCCTCATTTGTCACACTTACAGGTAGGGTGCTGCAAGTTTGTTCATTGTTTGCAAATAAATAGACAGTGCACTGCATTTGAAGCTGTGAAAAATTATTACAGGCAACTAGGTACCACAGACTTGTGGCAGACAAACATTTCTTCATGTTTCATTGCCTGAGTACAGTATTTGATAAAGGGAGTTCTAAAAACGGAAGTTTTTGTGAAATTTTTCAGATAAGGAAGGCCTAAGTCTCTGGGCACAGAGAAAGGAACCTATTCAAGCTGTAGGAAAAAAAAAATGAAGTTCATCTTGATTCTTGAACAATAGGAAGTGACTAACAGAGATTTATTTACTGGGGAAAGAAGGGAAGATGTTTAAAAAAAAAAGTAGTCCTGATTCACAGGTGCCAATAAGAACCCAATAAAATAACATATAATTCACTGTTTAATTATTCCCTGCTTTTGCAGCAGTTTGATGCTAGAATTTTTGATGCATTGCCAAAATATAACTGCAAATCAATAAATACTGAATTAATTTTAATTTTAAAAAATTATTTATTTTTGCACAGTTGTTGAAATAAAGTGATGCAGTCTATCATCCTGCTGTGGTTCACCTAATCTTGAGAGAATTCAAACCCACAAACATTTTGGAGTAGGAGGTGCATCAATCAGAACATTGCACCTTACCTTGGAAAATGATTTGTCAAACACTGCTTGCAGGGAACAGAGCAAGCCACAGCCAATGCACTGAGGGCTGCTCATTGAGAAATTTGTAAGGTTTTATTCTTGTTTTTTAACATCAGGGGATCAACAGCCTACCCTGGATTTCTGCCTTTGCCTTCATGTTTTATGCCAGTGAGCACAGCCCTGACACCCCAGTTTTGACAGGGGCAGGCAGGGGCTGGTCAGACAGTATCTCAGAAATGCCATCTTTTGCTATTTCTTAAAATAATATTATTATAAAATGCTTTCCTAAAGCACAGTTAAACTTTTATGCAATTATTAATATATACATAATTATTGACTATATAATCATTTGTTTATAGTCTTATTTAGTCACTTTAAATAGTGCAGCCTCGTGCAGCCAGGATGTTTTTGGCTGGGGGAATTCCTCAGACCATGGTGGAAAGAGCTCAGGATAAAAGTACAACTCCCTGTAACTGGTTTCCCTTTCCACAGCAGATTCCCCCAATTAACCTCCATAAAGCTGAACACAGGATGCACAAAGGAATGCCAATTACAAAGACACAATTAAAATAATTTATTCATTAAAAATCGTTTGAGACCAATGTATTTTTAACAGAAGTCCCAGTCCTAACAAAAGTCCACTGTTGTGTCAGATTCTTTTCAACTGTTATAAAGGACTTTTACAGCAAGGAACAGCAAAATAAAAATCTATTTTCATTTATTTCCAGGTCATCTAGAAATACTCCTACCAGCTACAAAAGGATCAAGAGAGTGGTTATGTTAAAAGGATCAAGAAAGTGGTTATGTTTTGAAGAACTTAAAAATTTCAGTTTTCAAGAATTTCTGACTCTCATGTAAGACTTGCAGGGTTTAATTAGAAGCATAAAGCAGAAACAGAGTATTTAAATTCAACAGCCACAATTTCAGGCATGTCTGTTGATTAACTTCCTCATGGCAATTAAGTGTTTGCTCAAGGATAAAGATGGTAAAGGATAAAGACCCATGTTCAGGTCTTGTCTGATCATGGAAGGAGAGAAGGCAAAATAGAAACCTGAAGCTCACAAAGGGAGCAATGATGCACACCTGCAAAATGCAAAAAGCTTTTCCCATAACGAACCTGGAATCTGGGCTGCCAACCAGGATGGGGAAGTGACAGCACATGTAATTTCCAGATATTCTGAGCACTAGTCTTCCAGATAACAAAGGAGAAATAATTGGATATAAGACCTTAGATAGTAAAAACACGAGAGGCATATCAATAGAAAAAAATCCTATTTTATAGGGGTGCTGTTCTATTCTGTTCTATAGGGGTGCTGCTGTTTTATCTGCAACAGATCAATGCTTGGTTAAGTGACTGGGAAATGTTATGTGTTCTTGAAAAAAACACATGAAAAAGTTTTAATTTCATTAAACTTTTAGAAGTTAAAAAACCTGGAAGGACACCAAAGCTGGAACATAAGCTGTTCTAAAACCCAGAATTGTTCAGTGCTCCAATTATTATTCAAATTTTAAATGCCAAAATAGACAGTGACTTATCACTGAAAATTGAGTAGGAAATAAAGAGGGATTTTTGCAGAACAATACCATCCAATTTCCTATTTTCAAATGAATTTACATCCCACTTTTTCAAATGGTTAACCTAGAACTCTGCATTTCCAATGCCTCTCTTAAGTCTCAAGCATGTCAGAAGGCTCTCTCTTCTATACCAAACTTTATTCTTTAGATTTCAAATGTCTTCCCACAGCAATAAAGTTTTAAAGATTAAGTGTATATCAACACAGCTTAAATGTATATGTACATAAAATTTATTGCCATTGTCATCAGGATCTGTTGAACCCAATCGTTTTCTGTTTCTGAAAAAGCAAAGCAATTAATAATTACCATAAAAATTCAGAAAAATATTCCAGTTATTTAGAACAGTTACACTTCTGTTTTTTCCCCACTTAAATATCAACAATGCCTGTATTCATTACAGTGGTGAAGTTGATGAAAGGAGTACATTATAAAGAGTAACCCTTAAAATGTTGCTCCATTCCATTGACAAATGTCGAGACAAATTAAAGTTCAGCATATGGTTCACTGTTGCACGGAGATCCTCATGGAAGAGAAAATCAACAGCTTCTGTTACAGAAATTGCTACAATTATCAGGGCATTATCAAATCTGCTCTACTTCAATGCCTCAGGATACAAAGGCAAAAGATTTTCAGTAATGAAAGTGACCTACAAAAATGGGAAAACTCCTCTCTGGTAATCTCAAATTTAAGAATATGAACAGCTATTCCCAGATTGCAAAGAGCTGATTGACAAGCTGGACAGATCTGAGGGTGGATTACAGAGCTGGCACAGGGAATTTCCCTTAGGACTGACTAACAGGTTCTTCCATTTGCAGCTCAGAGCACCAGCATTGCTTGGGGCTGAGCACCACAGGCTGCAGAGGACAGACACTCTTCCTTGGGATGCAGAGCAGGTTACTCACAAACTCACTCTGCTTAGTCCCATTTCCCATCCACACAGGAACTACAAAAGAGGACGGCACAGTGTGGCCACAGCTCTCTTCACAGAGAGCAGCAGGCACAAGTTCCCGAGGACTTCTCCTAGGGGAAAGGCAGTGAGAACCTCAGAGAAGAAAAGAAAACAATTCTTATCTCTACTTGCTACTCCTGTTGCTTTGCACATGTGGAATGTGTTATGGAGATTGTTTACCCAAAGTGATTTGTTAATTGGATTCTGCTGAGGGTTGTTTTGACTGATTGGCCAATTGGATCCAGGTGTGTCGTGACTGTCTGGAGACAGTCACAGGTTTTTCTTTAGTATTCTTTAGTATAGTATCTCTTTAGTGTGTAATATAGCATAGTATTAGTGTAATATAGCATAGCTTAATACAACAATTGTTCAGCCTCCTGAACCATGGAGCCAGAGCACATTATTCCCTACATTGGGGTCACCCTGCATCATTAGGTGCAGGTTCTGTGGGATACAGTGATTCCAGCTGGCCACGCTGAAGCCACAGCGACCACAGCTCCTGCCCCACCACAGAGAGGCTGCTCCAGAGCACACCTGGCCTGGGTGAGAGCACTCACCACTCACTCCTGAAGGGCAGCTCTGAAATGTTAGGGTGAAGTGAAATCTGTAAGGATCCCACCCTGGCCTTTCTGAAGAGCCTGGAACAATAAACAAGCTGCCAGGACAGAAGGTTCTAGTGACAAAGGGAGCATTGTCCGGGAGCGCCATCCTTCCACTGCCGGGCTGGAATAGCGATGTGTCTGCGGGAGCACGGCGGGCAGGGCAGGGCAGGCTGAGCCGCGCTGCGGCACACTGACCCCCGCTGGAACACGGGCTGCATTTGTACAGAGCTTCTAGGGCTTGATGGAAGGCTTACCCTGTATGGATTTGTATGTAAACTTGGAGATAAGAAATGTTGACCTTAGAAATGTTACAGAATTAGGACAGATGTTGTTGAGAGAGAAATGGAGTTAGAAAAGAGTTTCAAAAGATGGTTTTACAACTAAGACTAGATACTTTAGAGAAATAGAACTATAAAAGATGTGTTGTAGTAAGACTTACGAGGAGTAGTTTTAGATTATTAGTTTTAAGGTATATACAGCATGGTGTAGTAAAAAACTGATATAAATACTTGTAAGTGTACTGTAATTAGAAAATAGCTTCTAATTGTGATAGCGTGAATTACAACGTCTGTATTGTCTCACTTTTCTCATAAGACTAAAAATAGATTAAAAGTTTTTAAAACACTACTCAGTTGCCCCATCTCTAGGTTAAGAAAAGAGTATTGTCCAATGAGCTCGCTACAAATCCATTTCCCACACTCCAGGAGGAGCCACAGCAGCTGGCACACACTGGTCCTCCAGGTGGCCCATGGCAAGGAAGTGGAAATGCAGCAACCTCACCACACTTGTGATGTCACAAGCCCCCATTTCTCAGTCTTAATAAATAGAAAAGATTTTGTGTTAAGTGGATTTTCCCACTTTTCCCTCTAGTGAAGGTTTCCTGGGACTTCAAGCATGGTTAGATGCTGTAACCAGAGACTGACTCCACTGTCCCTAAATGAGTCCTGGCACTGCTGTCTGGATTACAGGTCCTAAGAAAACATTACACTTCTGTCTTAGGTATGGGCTACTGTGTACTAAAGAGATGCTGGAATTTATGTTAATAAGTTTTCTCTTAGTATTTCCACTTGTAATATATCTAGATAGACCTAGAAGATTCAAAGAATATAATCATCCTAACATTCCAGGTCCAAAGCATACATAGAACATGCATTTACTAATATCATAAGCAAATTTCAGCTGCAAAGTCTTTTAACTAAGAATTTACACCTGTCAGCATTTTAAAAACCTAAAAATCACCTCCTAAAATCAATAACAAATTTCTAACTTCTAAGAAAAGTGTATTACTTATACTGATAACATATTGTCAAACTATGACACATATTAACTAGAAAATTTAAATACCTATAGTTCTTTAATTATTCATAAGTTATTCATGTTAAAAACTTTTTTTGCACCATACAGAAAACCTCTCCCAGCCAATTTTATAGCCCTGATCAAGCCATGAACGTGGCAGGTAAATAAAGATTTTTAGTATGCAAAGAGTCCCCTCAGAACAGTGAAGGCTCAGTGTCCTCTGCACGCCAGAAACCTGCTCAGCCAGAAGGGCAATCAGACACTGTGAATAATTCAGGCGGCAGGAGTCACTCTGTGCCCAGCTGGGAGGGGCCATTTCCTTACTGACCAGTGTTAACTCCGCTATTTTGCATCACAAAACGTTAACCCGGGACACTACTGGAAGGGGCTTTGGATGAGTTCAGAATTAGGGGAGCAGCTCTCACCAGTTCATAGCTGTGCAGAGCCAGAGGGAGCAGTGATATCCACCTCACCTGAAGCACGGTGAGGTGGTACCTTCACTGTGGGACAAGTTCCATATTCCTCCTCCCCAGTGAGCTCTTGTAAAATTGTAGAGAATTCTTCAAGTTTGACAGAAGGTTTACATAGTATGTATTGTATGTAAACTTCGAGATAAGAAATGCTGACTTAGAAACGTTATGGAATAGGATAGGCATTGTTGAGAGAGAAATGGAACTAGAAACAAGTTTTAAAGAATTGTTTTATAAATAAGATTAGATATTTTAGAGAAATAGAATTATGAAACTACATCTTTATGTATTGTAGTGGGACTTAGGAGAGATAATTTTAGATGATTGGTTTTAAGGTATTTATAGCATGGTGTAGTAAAAGTTGGTAAGTTAAGAAACACTTATGATGTATTTTAATTAGGAAATAGGTAATTTCTGATTGTGATGGTGTGAATGATAACATTTGTATGGTTTCACCCTTCACATGAGGCTGAAAATGGAATAAAAGTTTTTAAAACACCTCTCAGTTGCCCCATCTCTGGGTCAGAAAAAGGCCTAATCCCACAAGCACTCACTGGTGGCACCAGCTTAATGGGATAGCAGGAGCTAATGGGTGAGGGGGGAGAAAAGTGAGAACTCTAAATGGATTTGCTGAGCAAAACTGAATTCCTGATTTTGACCATTTGTTTTAATTTTCTTAGAAAACAGCTGCATATCCTATATGCTCTAGGGCAGAGAATCAGGCTTATTGTTTATGTATGTTACAAGCAGGAATCTATAATTCACCTTTTATATTACTGTACAATGTGCTGAGGCCAGCTAACTCAATTATGCCATATTTTGCCAGACCCATGGTTTAGGATAGGAAAATGTCCTCAGAAGCATCCTGCAGAATTTTATTACCCCACTAAACTCAAAGGGAACTTGTACAGTTCATGTCAAAGAGAAAGTGACAGTCCCTGGCTGAGCATTTCTTGTTACCTGGTATCTGGGGTTTATTTAAGGCAGCTGGTTCCAGAATAGCAACACTTGGATTCTCACAGAACATGTGAACACTTTCTTCAACTCCTTCAGTGCAAAGTCCATTGACTGTGGTCAAACTGCCTCTAAAGAAAGTTGCTAGATGCTGCCCTGAAACAAATAAGTGTTCCCTTACTGCTGTTTGTTAGGAAAGCTGTAGGGACAGGAATTTCTGACCAACATTCTGACCAACAACAAAAATCTGAGAGGTTTCAGAAGCCAACAAAGCAGCTTTACTTAGGGAAGTGCTCTAAATTCTCATTCTCCCAGAGCTTTGAACAAGCTGCTCATTTGACCTAACCACATAATAAAACATTGATGCTCCAGCTTTTATTCAATTATCATATCATTTACCTTCCGTTGCCACAGCAAAAATATCTGATACATAAATAATGCACAGACAAATCACACTAGCAGCCACCACAGTTAGAAAGGAAAGGACGATGCAAACCAACATAATTTTATTTAAAAGATCTTTCTGTCACGTGTTCTGGGAGTCTGAGAAGACTACAAAATGTATTCCCAATTATATAGTTTACAATTTCAAATAACACATGTAAATAAAGACTTCATTTATTCATAAATTGAACTAAAAACGAAAATGAAGGACCTTAGCTGCTCCTTCAGTCCTGCTCATGGGCTCTGCTGCTTCCCTCTACCCTTTGGGCATCAGGTAGCTAAAAGAACCCCAACAAAAGCAACCAAAATTAAGCACACACAAAAAGAAAAGAAAATGCCGTGGAACTTTTAAAAGCAAGAACCCAAGACATACTCAGGACAAATGAGAGAGTACAGCCCTGAAATGTTTTTTGGTGTTTTCCCTGACTCACCATTTATTTTTCTCCTTTATCAAAAGCTTGTTCTCTGTATTTAGTGCTGTATTCTCGTAAGAAATCAAATGAAAATAACTTTAATAGTTTTCTCTTCTTCAGTTTCTAGAAATGAAACAAAGATTTATTAGGTTATCTATGGAAAAGGCAAATAGCTAATGCAGAGCAAGAAATTTTGATTGCCTAAGATACTTACCCACGAGCTGCTGATAGTAGGAGCTGCTTTCCTCTTTTAAAAAGCTGTGTGCATTCAGCTTCTTCTTCTTTAAAAAATAAACCCCTTCAGAAATCAAAAGCTCTCTCTGAAACACAGCATTGATATCTTCAGGATAGCAACAGGACATTCTTTGCCTACCTGCGTCCTAAAGTATTTTTTGGAGAAAACAACAATCAATTTCATGGGAAAATGACTCATTTTATATTCATCTTGGTTTGGGAAGAAGCTTATACAGAGGGCCATTAAAAAAAAAAAATTCCAGCCTCCAGAACCTCCTTTTTCTGCAAACAACTTGCTCAGAGAAAGGCTGCTTTGGATCTTATGGACAATATCCACACCATGGTATGGGGGTTCAGCCCTCTGTGTGAGGGAAAAACAGTGCTAAGAATATCCAGGGTAATTCCTTGTGGCTGGCGGGAGTAAAAATCCCAAAACTCTGTGGAGCACCTTTTCTTCACCTAAGGCACACAGAGATGACATTCTAGTCCAGCAAGAAAGAGAACAAATGAAAAGCACGAAGTTCAGGTAAACCCCACCTGAATCACAGCAGCAGATTCTCTCTTGCCCCAACAGTCTGGCTCCTCACTCACCACAGCAGTTGAAGATCTGGCAGCTGTATTGTACAAATTAATTCAGAACATTTAGAACCCAGAACTAAAAAAATCCAGATCAACCAGACATGCTCAGCTCAGGCAACATAATGAAAAAAAAACCCCAACTGTAGAACTGTGTTTCTTGATGTTGCAAGCAGAAAATATAGGAAAAATTCCAAATTGCCAATTCGTTTCCAACAATCTTAACTTTTTGAGACTTATTATTTTAATAACAAATGACTAAGCATTGTAAGGTTTTTGTTTAAAAAGTGTTTTCACTTTAATGGGTTTAGTTAATAACATCATGAATGGTACAAAACTGTCCTTTTTCACATTTCCATACATTGTATTATGGACCACCTGAAAATCTGGACTAAGAATGCATAGTGTCTCTTAATTAGCCCTAGCTTCATTTTTGCCATATGTAGAACAGATATGCAGAAAAACATGCATTTATTACCAATGACATGTTAATATTAGCTTAAATAATAGAATATGGCAGAATGTGCACTGTGAAATGCACAGCTTCATAATAGGGTAAGAGAGACCAAATGTCAAGTGCTGGCAACAAAATAAGAAATGGTTGATGACACACTGACATTTTGTGACCACAGTATTAGCTTTCCTGCTTTAAAATTGTTTTAAATAGTAGTAAATATTTAAATAATATTTAAAATATATTTCCTATGGGAATCATTTACTTGGAAGACAGCCTGTAAGATCTGACTTTTTAAAAAGTAGTATTTCATTTTGACAATATATGAATACATTACATGCCACAGAACCTCAAAGACCCCAAAGTCCTTAGCTGTTTTCAGAAACAATTTCTCAATCCAATTTGTGTCTGATTTTTTGCTAGCAAAACTTTAGGAGTAGCATCTCAAAGCAAACCTGCCTTTAAGAGCAATGTTGTATTTGAATAAAACCAAACCCAGTGTAAATTGGGATGCCACACTAAAGGAAAGAATAGTGGAATAAAAAGCCAAATAACTGATTATGCCATTTGTTTCATTCCTGTTCTGCTAATTTATAGTCTAAGGAGGGCTTTGTTCTTTCCCAGTGCATCTTATCTTGCAGTCAAATCAGTGCTCAATTTCCACGGTCATATTAAGGGATGAAGACCTCATTGTTACTCCAAGGGGAAAAAAATCTGAGGTGTGGGTGCAGACTTCATTATCTAAAATGCAACAAAACAAAGTATTTGTGCAAAAAAAGTAATTTGTACATTGACTTTTTCATTAAGTTTGCTTCAGTATAAAAAAACCTGTTCAATCCTACTAACAAAGCTTTGCTTTGATTTATGACCCTTCAACACACTCAAGAGTTTCATGGTTTTACTTATTCTGGTTTGGTAAATTAACAATCCGGCCACCATTTCTGCACCCCAAGACAAAGATGGAAGCTCCATTATTTTAATCTTTATTAGTCTGGGGCAATTACTTTTATTCAAGACAAGTTTTTCCTGTCTTCTACAGGCACAAGGCTTGTTTAACTGGCCTTGGGAACAAAGCAGCCAAAAATAAGCCAGGTCACTTTCTATGGCAGTGCAGAGCATCCTGGCCCCCCCACCCCCCTTTTTTCTTAGAATGGTTGTTGCTAAAATTACTTCCTTTTTAATAGGGACAAGCTACTCCAAAAGCTTCTTTTTTTTTTTTCAGCTTCCAAGGACTGAAAGCAGCTTTCTAAAGCTACTTCTAGATTAGAAAATCCAGAGTAAGTACACAGTAGTGGTAATCTTCTAGAAAGCACAGAGAACTCTCTCAACTCTCTGCTTCATTAGGTAGGGGTGTGAGAGAGATAAAGTCTGACCAGCTCTTTACTACACCATCAAGGAACTGCTTCCATCGTTCCCTCAGTCTGTATCCTCATGATTTTTAAAACCACAGACTAGGAATTCCCAAACTGTAACGTGACCACAGAACTCTGCCTGGGCAAGTAACTCCCTGTCATGAACCTCCAGCCTCTGCCAGCCATCCCAGTAGGGGATGGAAATTTGGGAATGCCCACTCGTGATTGAAGAGTGTACCAGGCACGTTTCTACTCCAGTGTGCACATTTACATTAAAATCATTTTGTCTGATTGCTGCCAAGGCTGGTAACTCTGCTGTTTGGTTTCACCCTCTAAACTCACAGGACTGAAACCATAGAAATCCCTTACCCCCACAGCTACCCCTCTTTTCACCGTGGGAATTAATTAGCTCCATGGTTGCTCTATCTGAGCATTCTGCCTAACCCCAAACCCACCTCCTCTCCTTGATAATGGCAGACATAGCAGTAGCACAACGTGTCATTAACACGACAGTGACCTCCCTTTTTAAAGCAAAACCAAGAGGAAGAGGCTTTTAAAAAGGCCAGGGCACATACCCATTTCTGTTCATCGTAGTCTGCACACAAATTGTAAAGGAGAATTATTGCTTTTTAAGGTGAAAAGCTTTGGAAATATGGTAAACATCCTACAAGGTTCTAAATCTAATCAGCTAAAATTCTGTACATACTTTAATATTCAAACCTCTATTTGCTTACTCAAGATCAAATAATTTCATTTTCACATCTATTCATTAAACTCTTTATAGTTCTACCGTCTAATGAATATTTAACAACTAAATAGGATCAAAACATGGGGGAAAGGTCACATGGCAATGAACATTACTTCATTTGGCCAATGAATAGTGAACCCTGCTCTCTTGGCTGAAATTAAGGCACTAAGTGGCAGTAAAAGGATAAAGGAATGAAGTTTTTTTTTTTTTGACATTTTCTGAAAAAAGACCAACATGACTTTTTTTTTTTAGGAAGCCAGTAGAGTACATCTCCATTCTGAATGACTCAGTAAGGCATTCTATTGGCAAATTTAAAGAAAATGTTCTCCTGATCAGAGCCCATTACATTCATTGTCTGAGTGTGACTAGTGGCACTACTAAGTGTTAACAACCTGGAGGGGGGAGAAAAGCTACAAAGATGTCTGAAGACTTGAAAGGCACCAAAAAGAGAACAGCTCTGCAACTGCCAGTTCTACAAACAATTATGTAAGCTGTGTTTAACACTGCATATAGTCTATTTTCAATCAACAATCTTTGTTGACCAAGATAAAGTGTAGTAGCTCTTCATTTAAACTCTCAGTTAATCAAGTGCTAGTTTAGTAAGAAATTTATTTTCACATACCAGAAAATAATTGCAGTGTCTAACACAACTACACTTAAAGCAAAACTAGTCTAGTATGCATTATGCATTATTCTGGTTAACACTGAAGCAAACCTGTATAAACAAAAGGGTTACCTCGAGATACATAGTTTACAATATAAAATCAACATATAAATGAATAGGATTTACTGAAAACAATGGAAAGTGTATTACAAAGATACATGTAACAATTTTAACCACAATATTTCCTCTGTGAAAAATACAACTATTAGTGAGATAAAATGTACAATTGATTTTTTTTTTTCCAAAAGAAAAAAAAAAACACAGTATAAAGGAAAATATTTTTTTCTTCAAAACAGGGAAAATAGTTAAGGTCATTGTCTTTCATTACAATATAATTTGACACAAAAGCAGTCATAGGATTGCACCAACTCCATGTTCGGTCTCCCAAACATGACAATAGTAAAAGGAGTCCATAAAGCATAATGAAATTTCTGGATTTTATGATGGCAATATACGTATGCAGAAACTGATGTCACTCCAGCTCTGTTCACAAAATGTACAAAACTCTAAATTTGGTGGCCAGACATGTAAAAATTAGTTCTCCCCAACGCTGACTTTTCTCTCACTTAGTCAGGGATGAAAAAATCTGTAGTATTTTAAGTGTTGTTATCTGTTGAGCAATAAAAAAGAAAAAAGTATATGTAGTGCATGCTTCATCACTTGTCAAAAACATTTCTGAAAATAAAACTAAGTTATCCAATAGTTTACAAAATCGAAAATAACTCTTCAGGTTAAAAATGTGGTTAGGTTTATGTTTAGTTCCATCTCCAAAGGACTGATTTCCTTGGCAGCATCACTTTTCCTTAGCACGAGCCAAGGCACAGAGTTCCATAAAGAGAAATAAAAATGGCTACGAACAAGAATGCAGTCTGGCATTGTGAAAGAAATCAGAGCCCCTCTCTGAGCTTTCTGTTCCATCAGGTTAGTGCCGTAGAAAAATGTGGGATTTGGGACACATCTCTGTTAGGAGCATTTCTGCTGGACACGATTCAAGAGTTCACCAAACTTTTCAAAAAGATCCTCCACCCATTTTATGTTTTTCATGCACAGCTGCACGATCTCTTCCTGGCCTAGATCTGCACTCGTCTTCTGAACAGAAGAAATCTATTTAAAAAAGAGAAGGAGGGGGAGAGAGATGCACACACACATTAGGCTGCCAGAATTGGAGAATTTTCATTTTTATAAAAGTCTGCAGTTAAATATGAACCTTCTCTGCCAGAAAATCTTTGAGTTTCAAAAACAAGGGTAATGCCCCCCAAAATGCATTTCTTAACAACTAAGCCAGAGCTCAACTCTTGTATTTCTGCTACCTGAAATATTTCCAGCAAGGATTTGCAGAAGAAATAAAGACATTGCATTCTAAGACCAAAAAAAACCTTTTAGATCCAGGGAGTTAAATAGACTGATAACATTTGTTTTGTTTATTTTGGATAACAAACAAAGAAGAACACTTCAGGAAATCCCACAAACCTTGCAAGCCTCACATCTGAATGTTCTAAGCAGCAGCTCCCATTAGGGGCAACTCAAGTGGTCTGTGAAGCCTTTGCTTGCCATAAAGAATTAATTAAAATAGGAGGCCTCAATCCATACTCATTTACCAAGAATGAGAGAACAACCTCTCATGCTGGACTCAATTCCCTCAATGAATGCAAAGAATGAGAGCAATACTTACCTCTTCTTTACACGTTAGATATATGTGATATTTGTAATGATGGAGTGAGTGATACAAAGAATACAACTGTATTTTTTCTGGATCTACTGTAAACTCCTGCAAAAAGAACAATTATTTTAGGAAAATTCACGTTATTTACCAGGAGACATGACAGACATTTTCTTCTGTAAACAATTTTCAGAAATTCAGAAATTGAGTGCTTGATTCAAATCATTATTGTGACATACCTGGCAAACTGTGATTCCCCTTATATCATAATTATCTCCTATCTCCACTTCCCATGCTTTTTTATCAAAATCAGGTGTGAGAATGCTTTCAGTCATCCTGAATGCACCGCAAACCCAAAATGGGTAAGACACCCCCTTCTCAAGAAGTCCTCCAAGAACTACCACAGTTTAACCATTATTCTACCAGATTGATGGCTGTCACTGCAAAAGACATAGACTTTGTGCTTGAGAAAGCTGATTTGTGCTTACCTAAAAATTAGGTTAATTTGGCAAGAAATATGAGTGTGAGCTATATGTACAGGTCATTTGTCAAGCCACTATTTACTGCACGGAGATGAAGCTAAGCAAGCCAAATCTAGTTAGTGTTCCACAGGAATTCTATAGAAATAAACAATATGTGCTTCCCAAATTTCTTCCATGTAGTTGTTTATTTTATTTTATTTTTTATTTAAGATACACAGCTTCATTCCACCATTGAAAATGAGGAATGGGACAAGATAGAGCTCAATTTTTAAGAAGTATTATCTGATCTCAGATTTTACAGGGTTAACACTAATTTTATTAAATTTTTGATCTAGAAGCCATTGTATCATTTACTTTGCAGCAAGTGTAAGAAACTGTTATTATGATTATTATATATGTTATTATTATAATATGACTTATTATTATCATCTACAGCAGCAATGGTGAAGGCAAATTGTTGCTGCTCCAGCAACAGCCCAGGAAGCTAACAAATCATGCTTCACATAAGAGTTATAATAATGATTTAATGTACTCCTTTAAATGTTGGGTTTTAACATTCCCTTAGAAAAAGCACCTCTCTCAAAGATTTTATATTTTGATCAACCAAACAAAGCAGCTAACACATGAAGCAGTGTTTTATATAAGCATGGTTATCACAGCACAGGTCAGATGGTGGCAGTAACAAACCCAGTGAACACTCACCTGTGCTGATTTAGTGGTTGATTTAGAAGCCCTCAGTGTTTTCTTGTTGTAAGCTTTACCATTCATTTTGATCTTAGACACAGATGTCCCTCCACACTTCGTCTTGGAATCCCGAGTGACCACTGTCAGTTCAGGAAAGTTTTCCAAAGCGTTCTTCAACAGAGCACATAAAGACAAAGGATTATGAAAAAAATCAAGAATGGCCACATGGTGATAAATTGGCCTTTCTTCTTTGGAAAGATTAGAGTGCAGCCTATTAGGAAAAAATGTATTCTTCCACAAAGACCTGATAAAGTGTCTTTATCAGATTATACAACCAAGTCTGGTTTAGAAAGCATGACTACCCGCTCTTGACTACTGAAATTTTTCAAGACCAGCAGATCCTTTCACTGTATGTCAGATTAACATCTGTGATTCTCTCACTAGAAACAGAGTGGGGAAGGAAAGCTCCACAGGGCAATTTTTAAGTTCTAAATTGCTTTCCATTCCATTTCTACCCAAGAATTTCTAAGGCTAAGTTACTTGAAGATCTCTAAGTATTTCATGCATAGTCAGGCACGTGGGGATTGGATGCCTAAATATCTTCATAGGTTTTGTCCCAGATTTTGCAAATTACAAACTAATTGCATATCATCAGATCTGTAAGGCAGAAAAGCTTATGCACAGTGAAGTAGAAGGCTGGTTCAAAAAAGTACAAGTTGAAGACATTTTAACTCATGAGAGTGAACTGCATTTCTGTCAGCTTCAATTCTACATTATTTGCATGAGTAAATTTGAATACAATTTTGTTGAACAAATACAGCATTATGTTAGCAGCTGCTTTGAAATAGGCCTGCTATGCTACATAATCTGGCCCTGAAAAATATGTTTCACATTAAATAAGCATACATCTTTGTATTACACTCCACTATGAGGCAGAAAAATACACATATGGAAAAATGAATCAATGCAGCTTAAGGACCTTACTGGGACTATTGGGTTAAAATATGAGCTTGACTCCATTTTTATATTTTCTTTTAATAAACAGTACCTGACTACAACCACCTCCCCTGCCTATAATTTATTAGGTCTTTATCTATACCAGCCATTTTTTACTGTATTAAGCAAACCTCTCAGTAAACAGCTATTAAATCTCTTGCACAGTAGTAGCAGGAACCTTGACCAGCCAATCTGTCCATATCCAGTCTTCCTTGCAATACTTCCAAAGTGGAACAACTTACACAGGTTTGAATTATTTAGTTTTGCTATCCACTATAATAGCCTTCCTCAAGGCCGATTTGGAGAGTCAAGGGGCTCTGGCCACTTCTGGCCTCCTCTGGAGAATTTCTAAGAACAAGAACAGTTCCATGGCCACACCACTGACCTACACCAGACAAATGTGAACTGGAATGAAGAAGTAAATACTAGTGATTACTGCATCTTCTGGATGAAAATCCCAGAATGTTCTCCAAATGCCACATAATTATCTTCAAATGAAGTTTACACATTTCAGCTGAGACGGTTCACTTACTGATCTTCAACTACAGCAACAGTAATAGTAAATAATTTTGTTTGTAACAACTATTACACAAAGGATGCAATGAACTGGTAGAACAAAAAATGTTACAGGCAAAACTACCAAACACTGACTGCTAACTTCAGTGTCTGCTTTGGTTTGTGATACAGTGCTAACATATTAACTGTATCCAGTGGAAAAACAGTATTAAATTCATCCATGTCTATCAATGCAAAACAGTAAAAACATTCAAACTGAATGGTATCACTAAATGACAAATGATACTTTTAACTTACTGCTTTCTTCAGTGCCTCATTCAACTCTAATATCTGAACTGATTATTTCATTAAAGGTGGAACAGAAACCTTTTGTATCTTAAAGGGCATCAAACACATTTTCCTAACCAACACAAGCACTCTTATGATACAAATAGACATTTCATTTTTATCCAAGACATTGACCCAAGGATGGCACAGGTTGGCATTGTCACATCAGAAGAAAAACAGAAAAGGTTTTCTGTCCTGCAGATGACATCACAAGCAGATCCCTTCCTTACATCCATTGACTCCATTAACATCTTGCAGATGGTATGATGGAATTCAGTCTGAAGTTAACTTCAGAGATATGACACAATCTGCTGCTAAGTGAACACACAGCAAAGCTATTGTATTCACTATGAACTCCAGCTTAATTACATGTTGGAGTTCATGTTGGTATTACAGAGAATTATAGTAGCTTTTCCCCCTTAAACTGGGAAAAAAATCAAGTGTAACTATCTCTCACTTTTTGTGTACTGTGAATGTAACTGAAATTCTACAAATTTGTATCTTCCCTTAGCTGGTCTATCTTCTCTGTACAGACAGGCCAAAAAGTGGCATCTATATTAAATAACTATTAACACAAAATTCTTAGCACAACAGAAAAACAGAAATGGAGGGTTAGCACATGCTACCCCTCTGAGGCTCTGTGGATTTGAAATTACACAGCCCTCCCCAGGCCTTTTTACTGTAAGGAAGAAGCCATAAGCAATTCTGTTCAATGAGGTACAAATTGTTCAGCTGTTGGGAAAACACCATAACTAACATTAAAAAAATTCAAGAATCATATGAATTGCAGCTGTTTCTCTGGTTGATGGTAGTCTCCTTCCTGAAACAAAGCCACCTTATGTCCCACAGAATTTACCAGACATGGAATGGGGAAAAACGTTTCATGATGGAAAAGAGCAGAACTTTCAAGTCTGTTTTTATCTCCCTCCTCACCTAGTTCTCAGATATAAGCTCACAGCAGTACAAAGAACAGCACTCATTCTCCAAGTGTCTCTGTGCTGTGGGACAGTACAGAGGAAAGGGGGACAGGAAACTGAGGCAAAGAACAAGTTTGGTGCTGGTGTTCATAGCCAGGCCTGCTTTCCTGTTGTTGGCCTCAAAACTGCTACAAGAACAAATCATCAGTCTGATTACAGATACTGACAAAAGGGTGTCTCATTCCCAAGCAGCAGGACAAGAGGAAATGGGAGATTTAGAGTGGGTATTACAAAAGATTTCTTCACCACGAGGGTTATGAAGTACTAGAACAGGCTGCCCAGGGAAGTGGTGGAGTCACCATCCCTGGAAGTCTCTGAAACACGTGCACCAGATGTGGTGGCACTTTGGGGCAGGGTTTAGTGGTGGACTTGGCAGTGCTGGGTTAACAGTTGGAACTGATCTTTTTAACCTACATGACTGAAAATCACCTTCCTCCTGCACTTGCAAGCTCTGCATTGTTGCTTGGAGGGTGGGTGGGATGGTAGGGCTTCTCTCTTCCCTGGCCACATCCAGACCTGTTTTTTTATTACCACACCAAAGCTCTGCATTGTTGCTTGGAGGGTGGGTGGGATGGTAGGGCTTCTCTCTTCCCTGGCCACATCCAGACCTGTTTTTTTATTACCACGCCAAAGCTGCTGTAATATGGGCTTGTTATCCACACTTTTCTCAACCTTCCATGCTGAAGATACATGAAAGAGCACACAAATGAGTTGTTCTTGCATCCCTCTGTCCTGGTTTTAAACTCCTCTGATCATGTTCTCTACTTCAAAGAGGTTCAGACATCTGCTCCACAGCATAGCTATTTCATGTAAAAGTTTATTTTTAGGCAATACAATCACTTAACCAAAAGCTCTAGAAGGACAGGAAACAGATTTTCTTTTGGCAAACTTGAAAAGCTTAAAGGAAAAAATGCTTGAGAACCAACCAGAAAGCATGGCGAGTAAAACTAGAACTTCACCTCTGCAGTATGAGCTCATCCAGCCCAAAACGTTCTCCAAATGCCACATACAAGCATGAAATTTATAGAATCTCTTTCAAATGCACATTCACTTCTGTTCCAAATGAGTTTTAAGCTGTGCCTGCATGTATGAATTCAGTGATTTACCCAGAACACCACTTTTCAAAGCCTAAAATTTGAGAGTACCTTGAAAGCGTGATCCAAGCGCAATTTGGACAGCAGCCTTTTCCTGTTGTCATTCAGCATTCCATCAATCTTTCTCATGTGAGGCAAAAGCAGCTCATCTAAAAGACACACGAAAAACCCACAGCAGTTGATTATTAAGAGATGCCCAATAATGAAGTTCATATTCATTCTATACTTTGACCCATTAATATACAATGTGGAAAGCAAAAAATAAAGCAATTGGCACATAATCTGATTTCAAATATGATAGAGCAATACACAGCATAAATATTAGAGAGAATTTTACACCAATTCCTAGATAATCCTCTTCTGTGTAAAACAGCTGGCAGTTTTATGAAGACAGGTAGGTGGTTTTGATATTTGTTATTCCATTTTTAAGAAATGGCCCTGCTGGCATTTATAACAAAAAAAAAAAAATTGAGGAAAGTGCATACTGATAAAAGTTATCTGATAAACCACTGTGAATTGAACAATATACAGCTGAACATAGGCATGTGGCCAGGATTGAAAATTTACAGCTCAGTATGGAGCATTTTATTTATAAAGTCAATTACTTTGATTTTAGTGGGACTACTGACATAATGCATGGGTCTGAAATCTTGAGATAAATGTGCATTGATGCACACTCAAATCAAGAGAGGCAGCAGAGGAGAGGCTAAAAAAGATTTTTTTAAACACAGGCAAACAGAATATAGTACAAAACAACAGCTTGCAACTAAATAATACATGAAAGGATTTATCTTTTGGAACCTTTATCTTTGAATGTGTTTTACTAAATTTTGAGAAACAGGAGTTTTGACTTGTACCCTGGAGTTTACCAGGATAAACAAATCCAAGTATTTTGTTTTCAAAGAAAAAGTGTGCATTAATATAATTTTCTTTGATCAGGATTTCAAGATTTCAGAGTTTAAAAAGCTGAATTTTTAATAGTAGGAGGAATTATATCTACTTATAGTTGCATGCCTATTTCTTCATAAGAAAGCAAACAGACTTGAAACTCTAATTTTAAATAAATATTTGCTAAGGTTTGAAGTTCAGTAACTGTAGGAATAAATAGCTGAATTCTGACATTCACAGCAAAATTCTAATGCAGCAAAGAAGATAAAACAATATTTCCAAGTTACTTTGACTGTTCAAAGAGATAATGCAAAAATATATATATATACACACATAATGTGTAGATTCTTCAGATGAAGTTGTGCAACTCGAATTTTGTTATATTTGTGGGGTTTTTTTGAAAGAACACTTGCTTTACTGATTGATAACCTTAAAGTCTAGTAAGAACACACAAATGTTAAACATACTGTACCATTGCTCTTTTCCAAGGCTTGCATTGTGTCTGGATCCAAGGCAATGCTCACAAGCAACTCCATGTAGCTCTTGAAAGTCTCTTTCATAGCTCTTGTATTCAAAAAACGAGTAACAAGTGGAGCTGGAGGTACAACCTCTGAAAAGTCAACAGCATAGAATGATTTCTTTCCCTTCAATATCCTAAAAACACTTGTGTTTTTCAAAACTGGAAGCTTCTCTCTTAAAACACAAGTGACCCCTACTGGTACCCCAAGAGATGAAAATTCAGTGCAGTCTATTGCAATAAACTACTTACATGTCAAAAACAGGGGCAGACACCAAATATGGCACAAATGGTTCCATTTTTAACTAGCAGCATTTCAATTATACTTTAAGGAATTAAAACATTTTCCTATTAGTGTAGGTGAAAGTTCAGAAGAAACAGGATAATTTATAACTTCAGTCAATGAAGCACCCTAAGTGCCCTAATTTTCACGTCAAGGCAAGTACCCCCCAAAACTGCAAAATTTAAAGTAATCCAACAGGAAAAAGAATTTCTGAGTACTAATGATGTCACCTAGAAGCCTGCATACCACTGAAGTCAATCACACCTCCTCATTTTTAAACTCACCAAAAAAAAAAAAAAAAAAAGTAAAAGAAAAGGATCAGTGAAGAGATATAGGCATACTTTTGCTTACTCTGAGGAAGCTTTTATTTTTTGATAGACAGCAATTTTAAGATGCACATCAGTACTAGGAAGCATTCTGAAGCTTTTTATATGTTCCATGACACCAGGGTTTTGCAGTGATTCAGCCAGAAAGGCTGTTAAACTCCCTCAGGGATGACCATAATCACCAGATTACTTGGGCAAATCTGCTTGAAAATGATTTCAAAGGTGTTGTCCTCACAGAGACAGTGTGCCAGTACACCAGTGATATTGTATCTAGATTTAAAAGTCACCAGGATGGTTTAGAAATGCAGCAATAATAAAGTATGAGCAACACACAGCTTTGTTTCAAACATACAGGAAATAGAAGCCTGCAAAATGCACTGTAAATCTGCTAGCACAGGTAACCCCTATCAACATTGTAAACTTCAGAAATCCCTTTTTTTTCTGGAGAGCTCCGGCAAACATTGAATCTCAATGTTCTATCAATGTCTTAATAGCAAATCTGCTCAGCAGGCTACATTTGAACAGCTGGGATTCAGACAAGCCAAAAAGTAACTGCTTTTTCTCCTTGGGTTCTGAAAAAACAACAGCAGCATCTGAATTGTGCCCACATCTGCATGCAGGCAAACACTACAGGAATGTTATTTTAGACATGACATTCAGTTGCAATGGAAAACTAATGAAGAATCTCATTCTTAAGATGTATTAAAAAAAAAATTGGCTTCTCCTTCTACAATTGTACCCATCACAGACAGCAAGTGGTAAAATACGTACTCATGTAGATAAACTATATTTGAAATAAATTCAATTGTACACATTTGCTTAAACACCAACAGTGACTGAAAAGTTTTAAGAAACTCATTTTGCAAGGCACTGTTGGATTTTATATTTTCTTTCTGAGGCTTGTACAAAAAAATGTGCAAGATCAAACAATGTAATTTTATAATACTCTTCTCAGTTAAGTTCAAAAGAGCCTAGGTGCTAGCAATGGTATCTCACTCACCATCTTCTTCACTCTGGGCCTCAGGTGAAGAATCAGACTGGGAAGATGAAAATTCTTCTTTCCACTTTTTCCTTTTCTTTGGTGGTGGTTCAGCCTTTACCTTTGGCTGTTTAGCTTTGGGTTTCACAGAAGAGACTTTTGTTGCTGCTGGTTTTGGTGTTGGTGGATCAGGAGGTTTGATGTTGCTATTACTAGGCTTGCAGTGAATAGTTCTGCAATATTATGAGGAGAATGATTATGAATATAATTACCATGCAAGTTTTGCCAGTAATAAAATAGCTATAATCTTATTTAACCAGAATATACTCCCCACTGATTAGATACATGTATTTCACTGTAACTGGGTATTAGGTTGTACTCATTTTATATACTACTATATTTTTTAAATAATACTTGACCAAACGCCACCTTTCTCTTCCCATGCCTCAGAACAGGAAACAAACAGGAATGTTAATACCAGAAACACAAAGTTCTGTACTTTAGGACTGATAACACAATACAGTTTTGAGAGCATGGTAGGGAATACAATCTCAGGAAGTGTTAGAGTTTTGTCAAGATGGGAAAGCAGAGATATGTACAGCAGAAACATTGCCAGTACATCTTCTGGAACACTGAGAATAATTCTAGACATCTGTCAGAAATGGAGATTTCAAACCAAAATGCATGGAGACAACAGACAGTACAGGGATGAGAGCAATGGAAAGTCTGCCCCAAAAGAGGAAGCTGAAAGACCTCACTTAATAGAGCTGAGTGAAACACACACAGAGGTGGGATCTGACTGATTTCTCCAGAAATACAACATGCAGTACAAACAGAAAGAAAAGCAGAGAGAACAGCAGAAGCATAATGAGCTCATCACAGTCATGTTTTGTTAAAAGAGGGGGCTGCTTCAGAGCACTGCAAGAACAGGTACTGGAACAGCCTTCCACAGCCCAAGAAAAAAGGAGCATCAAAATCCCAGCTATTTTTAGTAGAACAGGATTATTTAATAAAATTGATTATCTGATGGCACTGCTTTCTTTGAGAGCAAACTAGACTTAAAACCCCAGTGTTTTCCTGAATAAAGAGCACTGTCATGAACATCTGGTTTTAAATTTACTAGCCAGGTTTGTGAAGAAAGCATGGTACTTCCAATGTACCCGGACAGAATGGTCATTAAAGCAACCCAGAAAAAACTACTTAACTAGCAAAGTCCACAGGATATGAGAAAACAACACACAGAAAATTAAAATCATTACACTAGCAGGCTTGTAGGGCAAAGGATGACATAGAAACAGCACGTAGAACCCTAACACCTCCAAAATAAATGATTATGAAACAGAATAGAGTAAGGAAGACAAGGCAGTAATTTATATTGAATTTCTTAAAGCAAACCAGACAGTTCTCAGTTTCCATATTAAAGCACAATTAATATACTTGAAAGTTATAACTCCTGTGTATTTAAACGAGTGTGTTCTTAATATGAAAACAATATGGCAAAATGAAAAAAAAATTGAAACAAAATACCTTGCTGACTGCACAGGCTTGATTCGTGGTTTTTTTGAGCATACTCTGACATACTCCTTTTTGTTTGCATTTTCAACAAACTTCACATACACTCGTTTGTATTTTGTCTTTGCATCCCCAAAGTACCCAAGATACTAAAAGGAAAAAAAACCCAAACCACAAGTGTTTAATGTTAAGTAAAATTTGTCAGTTTTAACAAGTAAAAATTTCAATACTAAAGAAAAAAATCAGTTTAAACTCCTCCATGTTTAAATACAACAAGCCACTCTACAGCATTTATAATTTAAACAAAATTCTCTATTGGATTTCCCTAAAAACTGAAGAAAATAAGGTAAGGGGAGGTACTCTGGGCTTCTTTTTTTCCCTTTATTTTATTCTCCACATGTGTTATCCCAAATGCATTATCTGCCTGGCAAAAGGCTGCCTGTTAAAACTGTATCCTCTCTGTATCACTCCTATTGCAGAAAGCAGTTGGTTCACAAGCTTTTTTCCACTGATTTTATTCTGGTCAGGAAAACTTGTTCCTTTACAAAAGATATCAAAATGATATCAAAGACCCCGTGCTGGAAAGCAGAAAATCAGTCCACGGATGTCTTTAGGGAGAGTTTGATGTGGAGGGGGTTTTCCCCTCTAGGATGATTGCTAAGAATGTGTGCCAGAATGGCATTCTATTTAGTCTCTTAGCTGGGCATGAAGGAAAGCAGCTCCCATGAGGCTTCCCAAGGAATTCTGAGGACTCACACTGTTAGTAGCAGCAAACTCTCTGTGGCCATCACGCACTTCAGGAACAAACTTCTGCAATAAAGCCTTCTGTACTTTCCAGATAGCTGGAGGCTCTTTTCCTGTCTGCAAAGCAACCTGGAAGAACATACAAATTGTTTGCTAAAAGCAGTGCTTATTTTTCTTCCAGAAACGTGTTTGTGCATCATGTTTTTGAGGAAGTAACCCAAGGATAAAATGCAAATAAATCATTTAAAATTCCAACACCGTCGTTATTAACGCAAGTTTGTAATTATCAGCTTGAATGAGAATTTTCTGTAGATCCTACAAAGTACTAACTCAAATAAACCTTTTGGAAAATGTAATCAAACACTGATTACTTTTTCATGACTCCTGAACTAACAAATTTAAAATTCAAAATAACTCCTAACATACATTAATCCATTTTATAAGTGACAAGGGAATATTTCAAACTGGTAACACTTGTCTTTTGTGACAAAGCAGCATTGCTTAATTTAAAACTGCACCTTAAGAGGATGAGCACAGAGACAAGTAATCAAAAATATTAGAAGTTTTCTAACAGTAAGAACATTGCTGGCTATGATAGCAACAAAAGGAAAGGTCAACATGCAGAAGAATTAAAATGGTGAAGCAACAAAACCAAACCAAACAATCAAAGACAACAAGGAAATTCACATAAACTCATGTGAAGAGTTGTACCGGTTGCTTATGGCAGTAATTTCTTGTTGAAATACAAAACAGAACCTCTTACAAAGAATCAGAAGCCAATTCCATTCAAGTTCTTTTGCAAAGTTTCACTTGAAAGTCTACTTCTATCTTAAAAAAAAAAAGTAGTCAAGAGCTTTTGAAAAATTTATGCTTTTTAATATTAAAATAGGTAATTCCAAGTTCTAACAGAGGTTACCAGCACACAGATTTACTTTATTATGTATGTAGCATAAAATGGGTCATGTACATTCAAAACACGTTTGTAATCTGCACTAGAGAGACACCTTTAAGGCATTTTGGCAGCAATCAGGGAATATTAGAATAGAAAGAGAAAACTAATCTGCAGCCTTTCCTCTTCTGGTAGTTCCTTGAGGCTAAATTCATATGCAGGGGTTTTGTGCTGTGTTTCCCCCCCAGCAAATATTCAGATTACCTTTAGTGTCTCTATATCTTCAATCTTCACTACAAATTCATCACGTTCTCTGTACATCCCCTCTCCTTCACTGTCCATATTCTCCTCATCAGTACATCCTTCTATTGCAACAGTCTCCTGCATTTTTGCCAATTGTTCTGAAGTCACAGCATCCTGTTGAGCTACTTTTAAGGGGTCAGCTGGATTCATTTTCTCCTGCACATTGCCTACAGGAGCAGCTGTCTGTGGAGATTCCTGCTTTACTACAGCACTGGTGGTGGTGGCAGCAGCAGTAACAACTGTCAATTTTTCAGTTTCTGAAGGAAAAAATCCAAATTTCAGTTAAATTATCAAGGATTAGCAATGTAATATGGAGCTAGGTTTCTCTTCTTTTCTGTTACAATTTATATTAAAAGCAACTATTCTAGGAAAAACACCTGTTCTAGGAGTTAAAATAGAAGCAGTATTTGACCACGACTAAATCTTAAACAAAACCAGAATACTGTAGCTAATATACCTCTGTTTGTATTAAACTGCTACATCTGTTAGCATCTGGAATTAACAAAACTGAATGCTTTGGAAAATAATTTGATAGTTACAGACGTGATCACCAGGGAATACTGCTGTACTTTGTGACAATAAGCAAATACAGCAGTAAAGGTTACAACACTGAATCTTGTTATCTGCTGATAAATGTTTTGAAATTGGATTGCAGAAAGAGAAATACACATGAAATATGAAAACGTTTTCTGTGTGACTTTTGGACATTTACAATTTATATCTTGTGATAATGTAACTGGAAGTTCCCGATTAAAACTTTAGCAATAGCCTAATGATTTTTAATATTAACAGAGGTGAGCAATGAGAACTGATGATACAAAACAAAGAAGGGAAAAGAACATTCCTTTCTTTCTCTATTCCAAAGAGCCAAAGAGAAGTCCCACCTTTCAAAATTATTCTTTCCCACCTGAAAAAAATTAGAATCCTTTTTAGATATTACTTTACAATGTTTTATGCGTATTAGTTTTAACATTGACTTGCTGATCTAAAAGAAATCAAGTTATATTAACTATAACACAATTACTAATATCACTTAGGAAACTTAAACCACTTCACAGTTTTGTTACAAATCACTGCTAATTATTGATTTTTCACTTGAAAAATTACACAAGAGATAATGTAACATATTTTAACAAAAGTGACTCCAAACAAATGAGTTAAATGTCAAATTAATGTGTCAATACAAAAGCTATATACCTAAGTGAAGATTCAATAAATCCATTCAATAAAATTGTTAATTTGGAATGTGAAATATGTTCTTCCAGATACATCACCTCACATTATTGCAAATATGTTCTATTTCTTCAGTGAGAGAGAGCTCTGACAGCTTTAATTAGCCTCACCATTATTAGTTGCTCAGGTATATTTACATATTTGTCAGAACAGCAGATAAAGGTACATGTACTACTTAATACTATCAACAAAAGACTATGTTTTAATATTTGTCTGTCTATACTTATTTGCAAAAACAGACAGAAAAGGGTATTACCAGAAAACCTGTAAAACACCAGCAAGAAAGGAAGAAAGATGTCATTGTTAAGCATCTTGTACAAACAATATCGTGTGTCACAAAACAGGAAGGTGAATTCAAGAAATTGGTGACATAAATATTACATCCTTATGGATAACAAAAAAGATACAATAGTATTAAAGAAATCACTGCAAATAAAACACTAATGGAAATGCTCACCCAACAAAAAAAAAACATTTCTTTGGACATTGTACACAGAAATGGCTTACTAAAATTACACAAACTTCAGCAAGAGGCTCATGCCTTGGCACTGTCCAGATTTCAGCTTTCTGGTAAGAAAAACAATCAGTGCTTTCTTGTTTGAAATATATATTCAACTGGAAGACACAGAAAGAACTTCATCCTCTGTAAGAGCCTTTTTGAAATGCATGCACTTAACATAATTACATAGAAGTAGCCACAGAAAAAAACAGAATAGTAATTAAGATAAAGCATTGTTCAGCATCTCAACGTATTTTGCAATGATTTCCCAGTACCTTAGGTGTGATTATTACAATTCAAGTTTAATTTTGCTATATATTTTTCAGTAAATTATGTCACACCTAGAGAAAAAAATTTCTCCCTTTCTCCTTTAATCTAAAAAGGGAAATCATTACTTCATTCTCTTTTGTTAAGAATCAGCTTATGGGTCATGGGTTCTGAATCCTGAGAAGAGTTAAAGAAATGTTCCATTTTCTCCCTGTGATTATTTTGGAAGACAATTCTCTGGAATTAGTACAATTATATGATTGCCTGGATAGTTTCTAATTGCTTACCAGAGGGAAAAAAAAAATCTTTACTGAAGAGACCTGTCCAGGCAAAAACATTCTGTAAGCTGAAAATACTTCAAAATAAAGCACTATCAGTTAACAGCTCTGAATATGGATGTACAGCATGGATATAACACAACTGAAACTGAAAAGTGTGTGAAAAACTAATTACTACTGTGATCAGTGGTTGCTGCCTGCTCCTCCCTGCCCAAACCAATCTTTCCCAGGTTTTGTTCTTTTATTAGCAACCTATCAACACACATGGAGCTTCAACACCCCTGATCAATATGGCTCAAATGACTCCTACCTTGGACCACGAGTAGCAGTTTACAAGAAGTAAATAGTGGAGTTTACAAAAGCGAAAGTTGTTTCATACGCATATCCAGTGCAACTTCATTGTCACAGAAAATGTGTGTTTACCTAGCAAGAACTTATCACCCCTGATGGCAATTATTAATATATTCTCTTGCTAGATTTTTTTAAAAATAGGTTTAGAACCTCTGACATGTTTCGTTATGTTCCCAGATGAAAATCATATTTAGTGTTTCAAGCTAGAATGGAAGAGAACACACACATTATTCCAACTCCAGGCTAAAATAACTTTTTGGCATTACTCCTATTTAAGTAGCATGAAAAAGTTTATTTACATATTTTCTAATTGTGGAAAACACTATTTTAGTCCATAGTCAACACGCCTTTTGAAGAAAACTCTTTAACTGTGGTCAAAACCAAACCAAATCAAAACCTTTACCTGAAGAGAGATAAAATTATTCTTTTTTTTTTTGTCCCATCACCTACAAAAATCTCCTTCAACATATGCACCTGTAGTAACCCTTTTACCTGATTTGATCTTTTTGTCAGATGTTTCATCCAGGGCTGACAATGCAGTAGAGATGCTCTTTTGAAGATCATGGTTACCACCCACAGAATCATCTTCATCAGAAGAAAATGAAGGCAGCGTTTCTAAATTTTTCTTAAGTTCCTCATCGGCTTTTTTGCTTGGACTTTCTCCACTGACCTCAGCAACCACAGGTGCTGCTGCTGCTGGCTGAGGCTTTGCAGAGGGCTGCAGGCAAGGGGCACGAACTATTTGTGTGACTGGCCTCCTAGTCCTGTTTGGCATTCGTACAGCTGGAGTGGAAAACTGTTGCCTAGGCCCAGACTTTAAAAAGTCTAAAAAAGATGCAATAAATCCTGTTCTGACTTCAGGCTGTTTTTCTTCAACTTCTTTAATTTTTTGCCTCATTCTTTCCTGATGTTGGTAAGTATCATAACAACCTTCAGAAACAGGAGAAGAGTATGTGAAACATGCATCATTTCCTCTTGAATTTTGACGTTTACACTGTCCGCTTCTCTTTACCTGTTTCTGAGTTGCACTGTCATCTTCTGCAGCATTTTTGGTTTGGCTTTTTCCTTTGCTTTTTTTCTTCTGAAGGTTCCCTTGAGTTAAATCTTGGCATTCTTCTTCAGTTCTATTAATGGCTCCATCTGCGCTTTGGGGCACAGACAGCGGCTGCAAGGGAACCTTTGACTGGTTACCTGCTACTGTACCATCATCACCACCCCCATTAAAATCATTCTCCGAAGCAGCACTTTCCTCGCTTAGGCTCCTACCACTTGAAACAAACTCTGTCTCCCTTGCATTCAGTGTACCATCAACAGAAGCATCATTATCTTCTTCAGACTCGTGACTGATGCTAGATTGTTTCTTCACTCGAACGGCCTCCTGCTCTTCCTGACCAGGACCAAGGGTGGGAGAGGTCATTCTTACTGGCACAGTTTGATCAGAAGCTTCAAGGTGCTGCTGATCCAGGTTCACAGCTTTTGTCTGTATTGTTGACACTGGGGTAAGATTTAGAGTAATTTGGCCTCCATTCAGAGAAATATTATTTCTACTTGCTGGCTTTCCAACTACAGTAGGCGAGGCACTGAAAACAGAAGACACGTGTCTGGAATCCAACGATCGGAACTGCGTTTTAGACTCCTCGCTATTTTCAACAGTTTGGATTTCCTCTTCATTAGAGGCTGATTTGGCAAAGTCAGATGGTGTCACTCCACAGGCTGCTGCTGTTGCTGCTAAGATGTCATCCATGTTGGACAGTATATTCCTCTCATCGCTGAGAAGCATAGATTCTGGGAAGCATATCGAACTGAGAGAAACAAATTGATTTTTTGCATCATGTTGATTTGTCTGAGTAAAATGATCTTTTGCTGTCAAATGCTGCTGTAGTGTTTTTGAAGACTCAGAAATGTCCATTTTCATTACTTCTGAATTCTGACTATGAAGCTGCTGCTGAGAATGACCCCCATTACTTTGAACAATGTGACCATCCATCTGAAGGAATGGATGTGCCACCTGCTGAGGACTCTGTATTCTTTGCACTTGTGGTGATGCCTTTGCTTGTCCTAAACCCGACTGCAGGATTGACTGGTGAAGAATCTGCAAGTCACAGGTTGGCTCCAGCAGTACCTGTGCACTGGGCAAGCACAACTGATGACCATGTCTTAAAGCATGAGGCTGCACCTGCGGTGGCGTGCTAATGACTTGGCCCTGCTGCTCTTGAGCTTTACTGTCATGTACCTTATGCATAAGGGAATGCTGCTGGTTTAGCTCCTTAGCACTCACAGCTCCCTGTGTTGTTCTCATTAAATTCGCTGACTTTTTGATATCATGGCTTAGGCTGCTGATATGGCCAATGTGTTGGGGAAGCTGTTCCACAGAACTGACCATTCTTTCATCTTTTTTTGTTCCTTGAAGAGTAAGTCCAACAACCTGATCTTCAAGACGAGAGTTGCTTCTGATTACACTTTGAGAGTATCTGTCATTTGCTTTTGAGACCCTGTAGGATGCATCCTGAGCATTGATCTCCTCCTCTGTTAGGCTTTGAGTGGAAGATTCAAGAGTAGCTTGCTGTTGCAATGCCTGCATGTCCTGCATTGATAATTCCTCCTCCTGTTTTGACGAGGCGTACAAGTTAGAGTCAGACTTCCTTTTAACATAGGACTTTGCTTCTGAGGAAGGTCTGTTGTTCTGCAGCGTCTGGGAGTGAGCTGGGGATGCAAAAGGAGACTGGACAGATGGCAAAAACTTTTGAGACTGTGGAGAGGAGGATTCTTGTGACTGAGAGTTCTGAGAAGAATGTAAAGAAATATAGCTTTGATTAGGGCTTGAGGCTGGAAGAGTTTGTACCCGAGGAGAGGCATTAAAGGAAAGAGAAGGCGACGTTAATGTTAAAGACTGCCCTGAAGAATAGCTTTCTGAAGGACTAACAGCTGCTAAAACTTGTGACTGAGATGAAAAATTAACTTGGGACTGGGTAACTGGAGATAAACCCTGAGAGTGACTAGAAGAGTAGTTCTGAGCTTGGCTGACTGAAGAGAGTTCCCTCATTTGCCCAGAGTAGTTCTCATTTGGAACCGAGGTCAATACCTGTTCCTCTGAGGAGTAACTTAGAGTCTGACTGTCAGAAGTAATAGCTTGTGATTGCCCAGAAAAAGTCAATGTTTTATACAGTGAGGGCAGCTTCTCAACCTTACTGGATGAGAAATCCTGTGAGTGGCTGACAGGTGGCACATTCTGAGCCTGGCATGAAACATAATTTTGGGACTGACTGACCGACAAGAGGCTGGGGAGCTGTGCTGTGGAATAGATCTGTGCTTGGCCTGTAATGACAGAACTCTGGTTTTGCGCAGTTTTGGCATAGCTTTGTGTCTGCACAGTGGGAGCTACACTCTGAGGTTTGGGGGTCTTTGTTGACCTTGGAGGCTGCTTCATGGAACAGTTTTTCACTTTTGCAGTGGAAGCAGAGGGAAAACCGGGCGATGGAATTGCAGATGTGTACGACTGAGCAAGTTCCACTGTGACTTGAGAAGTCTTCTGCTGTGGTGCTCCATTGCTCACCTGAGTAACATCTCCAACTGGACTGCAGGATAACGCTGAGTGCCTAGATGTATCCTGAAAGTTAACTCCACTTGTACTTGTTAAATAGCTGTGTAAGGAATGCTGTGAAACAGTCAGTTGAGGCTGGACAGACTGAGTACTCGAAGGCCGCTGGTGGTGTTTAATAACACTACATTCTCGCTGAAGTGCTCTGTCCATGGAAGCAGTGGAACCAGTGAAGACAGATGTGCTGTAGGCCTGAGACACCTGCTGGGCTCCTCCAAGGGTCGAAGGCAACAAACTGAACTGAGGCTGCAAAAGATGGGGTGCAGATTCTTGAGCAGAACGATATGTTGATGACTGGGGGGGTACACTGGTACTCAGAACGGAGCTGCCCAGGCGCTCGAATGTCAAAGGGGTTGGAACAGTGCCTTGGGATGTTTTAATCTGTAATAAAGGATCGTGGGCACTTAAGAGACCATTGGATGTAGCACTGAAAGTGGCATCTTGAAGAGTAAGAGAAGGGGTAGTAGCAAAGTTTCTGCTGCTGAAGGTGTTGGGATGCTGATACGCTGACAAAGCAGAGGTTGGTGGAAATGTTCCAGAGGTTGGCAAAGCTCCAGTAACAAATAGTTCTGTGGCTGTCGAGGAATGCATACCTGGAAAAAACAAAAACAAACAAGGAGGAAAAAGGAGCATAAGAGAGCTTTAAAAGTAACAACATTGCATTTCTCTAAGTCACTTAACTGCAAGCTCTTACAGCATTTACAAATGCAATGTTCTTTAGAATCACCACCCTCTAAAAAAACCCCAAACATACATAGGGAGGCACTATCATGGATAACTTTAAAAATGGAAGTGCAAGGTTTTTTTGGAATGCCAAACTCTATACCTGCAGTGAATTGCTGAGGAAAACCTCATATCCTTAAGATGCAAATTGTTGATTAAAAAAGTTGTACAAGATTAATTCTGCTTTGAAATGGAAGGCTCTTTATTAGTTTTTATTTCAGATTAAAAAGAACATCATAGTAAACTGATAAAAAGCCCGGGCCACCTTTAATAAACAGTAAAAAGGCTAAATTACACCTTAGCTGTTGTCATACATACACAGCTTAAGAAGGAATCTCATCTCCTGAAGTTACCCTCACCAATAATTTTATAACTCACTTTATGGGAAACATTTCAGAGCATACAGTGAAATAGCTAATGGTTTATACACTCTGCAATTCATTTTCTTAAAGGAGAAGTTTGACTTTCAGTACAAGCAGTAAATATAATTTGTAAGCTTTCTGAAGCGAGAGTCCCAAATATCCTCAGACAGCAATTATCTGCATGGTGCAGTAGCAACTATCCAAATGAAAAGCATATTTCTTATTTGCATCCAGCCATTGGTATGACACCCTGGCTTAAACAAGATTTCTTAACAGAATACACTACTCCAGTTGAAGCAGGAGTATGAAATTCCCTTGCAAGCTTTGAGGCTTAGAGCAGTGATCCATATCATTCACCCTGTAACCCTGTATTCATTCACCTTGCTTTTCACCCTGTAACTTGCAGATACTGGTGAAGTTTGTGTACTGTTTCCAAAGTCTACCATGAAAAGTGAAGAAGACAAGCTTATTCCCAGAGAAGCTTAAAATTTTTGCAAAGGAATCAGTTTCCTCTGGGAAATTTACCAGGGTATGCAGATCAGAAATAATTAAAATCAGTGGAATGATTTGACATTTTTAGATTCTTCTTGCACACTTAAAACACTTTTTAGCTTAGCATCATTCAAGAACAAATAAAAACTCTCAGTAAATAAAGCTTGTTTTGAAACAAATACTTCAGTTAAAAAAATATTTCATTTTACAATACAGTAAGTCTTCTTAAGCTGATTGCAACTTAATCATACAATTGCTTTTGAAGTTTCAGGTGAAGCTGAGAAATAAATTCTTTGTTTCTCGCTTTCAGTCCAAGACAAACTGATATGAAGAGATGTGATAGTGAAGGAAAGCCAAGGTATTTTTCCTTAGTCAACAATAAGGTCTTTCTGAGGGAGAAAGCATAATCAGTGTTTTAATGCACTTTTCCCCCCATTCTAAAAAACTGCAACATCATGTACAACTGCGCTCTCTTTTACTGATCCCTACAACACAAAGGAAGGGCCGTCTGGAAGCCTCAATGAAAGGGAAGAAGTTAAACCCATTTTAACTGCAGATGTTCATTTCTCATCTAACCTGTATTTTACCTTTTTCTTCCATAAATCAAAACCCTTCCAAATACCAGTAATTTCTTAAACCAGACAAGAGCCTATCACAGGAGCACTACTATGGCAGAACTGCTGGGCTTTATATTCTAATATTTGTTTAGGAGCAGACAAAAGGCATGCACAAAAGTGCATGCAACTACCCTAAGAAACCAGAACCCTGATAACACAGATCAAAGGAACACTTGGAAGGACAAATAAAAAAATGTCCTTCTTTCTTCCCCCCAAAATCAGCAGTGGGGAGTTTGGAGAAAACCCCAAAGTAAGAAACCCTTCTGAAAACAAATCACTTTGCAGAGTGAAGAGCTCTTGCTTTCCCTCAAAGAAGTTTGTCAAGATAAAGCTCTCAATAGACACTTGGGAGAATCGAGGGTTACAGAAAAGCAGCAAAAGTATTAAAGGACAACAGAAAACTCAGAGAACTGGTAATATTGAAAATGGGCTTACTAATGAGTTCTTAGTAATGAGTACTGAGAAGTCTCCCAATCACTAGCACCAACATCAAACCTGACCCACAGCACGTCTCCCCCTTCTTCACAATTCACTGTTAGGTAGGCTGCAATGGAGAAAACGCTAGGACAAAGAGAAAAAAGATTTCTTCCCAGCTGACATTCTGATGTGAGGATGGGCCATCACAACTGTAAACTCACAACTGATTTATATTAAGGTTGTTTGCCAGATTACCAGTCTGCATCTTCATCTGTGCTCCCACATATTCTGCCTTTGTCAATGGTGAGTTAAAAGCCACAGTCTCAACTTTTTGAGCAGCTCTTCACAGAATGCAGCTGCACCTTACCCTTAACAGAATGAGTGCAAACCGTCAACAAAAGGACTGCTCCACTCCGGCTACCTTGTGCCTCCTCCCCAAATCAGAACAGCAATCATACAGCTGCACTGAGACACAGATCAGCCTGCTGATAGAGAGGAAAACCATCCCACCAAAGGAAAAAAGCCACTCAAACATTTTCTGCTAGATCAGTGAATAGATCCAATTCACTGTACAGCTGCAAAATCACTCCATAAGATTAACTAGAACTTGAAGCTATCCACAGATGCAGTAGCAACACTTATCTTGGTGTGACTGTCTACAGCAAGCTCAAAATCTGCAGTTTCCTGCTCTGCACAGAAGGCTTGACAGATGGGGGAGGTTTGTGGAAGGCAGTCAGTCTGCCAAAAGAGACGGCATGTTTGTTCAGTTGTAAATTAGATCCCTTATTTCTATCTGACATGCACCTCAGACCTTCTTTTTGGGAACACCTTGCTCATTACTTCTGTGTACAAAGGGGCCAAAGCTATCCATACATTTTAGTACTAATACCACAGAAGAACTGTCATAGGGAACAGAGTTTAAGAGTGAAAGATTTGCTAGGAGGTACAGGTAGTGTGCCTGAAAATGCTTAAAGTGTTAGTCAGCCTAATTCCAAACAAAGCTGGGGACATAAATTTGACTCTTCAGACAGAATAATATCCTATGTATCTAAATTCCTTCTAAACAACCAGAACTTCTGCTCATATAAATCCTTTGCTAACATAATTTCACTGATTTTGAAATTTTTAAATATGGAGATGTAAAAGAGGTAGAAAACATGCAGCCTTTTCAGTTACCCAGAATATTCTTGTTTCAAATTCTCCCAAACATCCAATATAACAATGACAAAATTTATTTAAAGAGAAAATGTTCACCTGTCTGCCAGGAAGGAGCCCTGAATTGTGGTACAAGGGTAGATCCTGAAGAGACTGTCTGAGCAGTACGAGACTCAATAGCAGAGAGAAAATTCATAACTGAAGAAGTTTCCTTAGTGTTACCTCCAGCACTGTGCATACTGGTATCAAATATTCCTGAAAGACCTAGATGATAAGCAGAGAGAAATGAAACAAAACAGATAATTCAGATGAACTTCAAAGAAGCAAAATCAAAGAACAGATATATGTTCATAACTCACTAAAAACTCCCACCTTATGAAACATTAGCAAAATAAAGTACATTGATTTTTCTGTGTTTAACTGTTATGCAATGTTACAACTGTAAATTGAAACTTCAGTGTACACTTTAAAACCTATTATTAAATATATGTCAAATATGATGCTTATAACAGTATTTAGGTACGTCAGTAAAATCCTTCCCTTATCTGAAGAGTCACTGTTCCATTTTCACTTAGTTAAACATTCAGAATTCCTCCCGTAACATGTCCAAATTTTCTATATCCAGTTTCTCCCTTTTGGGCTCTTATGGAAGTTTGGACACATCTATAGGACTGGCACATGAAAAGGAGTTTTGGTTGCATTCCCTGTTTCAACAAACACCTCCATGTGTTTCCCATTGCTCAGACCTTTCCATAGCAGGGGGCTCAGTGGGAAGCAGTGGTGAGAACCAGAGACATGAGTAACTGAGATTATGCCAAGACTGCAATTCCAACCCTCCATCACCCTGATCAAGGACCTGGCCAGGAGATACAGACTCCAGTCAGCACACGAGCTCAAACACCTTTCTTTGGAACCTGGGTTGCAAAGTGAGCATGAAGAGGTCAAGCCCCATCTCCTGGGGGAATCCAGAGACAGGACATCATCAGGATCAAAGACAGACCCCAACGCAGCTGTAACACAGTCTAAGCCACTGTTACATTTTGAATGAATTTTAACTTTTCCCCAGCAGGGTCTCAGCGTGTGCATGTGGCAGTACAGCAGCAGAATGCTCCAGCTCACATCAGTTCTGCTGTTTGCTTTAGGCTGGAGGAGCTACCAGCATTTCTGCCACTGGCTTGAAGGCACACGTTTGCCCTCACGCATAGGCCAAATCCCAAAAAGCTGCATCTTAAAAAGTAAGTGCAGCTTTTTCAAAAAACAAGATACCAAGCATAACATCCCTTTCTATTTTCCTTTCTACTTACAACATTTTGATAAAAAGCTAACAACTGTTAACCTCCTGCTACACACTGAGCTTCTCTAATACCAATTGCTACCACTTATATGATAAATTCCCTTTGATTATAAAATTCATTGACTTTAATCTAAATCACATAACGATGAGTTTGTTTTTTCTTTTTCCTCTGTAGCTATTTAAGCAGTATTCTCATGATATAGATGGTTACCAGCAGGATGTTGGGTAGTTGAGTATCCAGGAAGCTGATGAGAAGCTGTGTATGTCTGTCTGTGAAGGTCTGTTTCTGAATGTGATGAATGTCCTCCTCCATAGCTTAAACTAAGGAAGAAATGAAACGTTATTAACAAAATGTACACCTACAGAAACAAAGAACAATTATGAAGTATCAATCACAAGCCAAAAAGTTACAGAAAAGAAACAGGTAAATGGGAAAACAGGGAAACAAAAGCCCAAGATCAGACAGATCTAGTTCTGCTAGAATATCACAAAAAAATGTTAAGCAGATTAAGAATGTACTATTGAAACCTAAAAAGCCAAAGGGTTTAGGCTGGGGAAAAACCTTACAAAAATCAAAGCTCACCGCACAAAAGTTTATAAAAGACTAGGTCAGAAAGACAGAGTTCAACTGTAAGAAACACTCATTGGGCACTTTTTGTAATGATTTACTGATAGCAAGTCTGCAAAGCAGATAACTATGAATACGTGCCCACTTTAACATTTCCATCTTTAATTCCATTGAAACTTACAAGACCTCATTTAATTAAAAGGTTGAAATGACTAGGAAGTTGTAGGAGCAAGTTTTTAGAAAGGTTTTGGTACTTTTGGTACAATTTAATAAAATTGACAGTGAAAGCACTACCAAGTGACAAATCCATCTTCAGACCTCCTAGCATTAAATGCAAGTTAATGATTCCCAGCTTTTATTTAACATTTTTAAGTGAGTCACCCAAATCAACATGATGTTTCAATCAGGCTTAATGGAAGCACACATAAAATATACGTTGTCTGGGTCCGTGCAAAACCAATAATGCAGAAAAGAAATAAATGCAATCTAAACACCAAGCAACCTTAGGAACTTGCCAAAAGCCCTAATGATTTCCAGTTTAAAAAGCAGAAAACAGAGAGAGAAGCAAAACAAAATGCCCAAACTTTCAAGCTTCCCCACACTCATCTCTGCATACCACCTGCCAAATGGAAGAAAATGAAGGCCAGCATGACCAAGTAACCATTTACCTGTTTCTTTTCTTGCTTTTGGACACCAAGTTTACAGGTTTCTGCTACTTACTCCAGTGAACAAGTGAGAGTGCTTCAATTTCAAAATTTAAGCATAAATAAATGCCAAAACAACCCAAACAAGGAAACCCACAGCCCTCCCTGCTGCCTGCTCTAAGGGAGACTTCCCTTATCTTTCATCCCTGGGGATGAGGGGCAGGCAAAACTAAACTCTCCATGCCAGGAATCATGACATCATGGGAAACTTTTATAGAAGACACCAAATCATATAAAAACTGGCAACACTGCTGGCTTTGCTTCATTTTCATTAAGAGGCAGATGAGCCTCTTAGAGCATTGTGACCTGCACAAATCATGAACCAGCAAGAGCCTGTCTGTGCAGGACTTTCCTGCCTGAGATGCACTATCAGGGGATGTATTTGCCACTTCAGCAATGCTCTATAGTCAGCATGCCAGGCTACAGCACAAGCCTAAAGAATGAACCAAAATCCTTTGAAAAAACAAAGAACCTCAGCTTCTGCTTTTCTCAGTTGTGCTCATTGTCTAGCACTTTAACACCTTTCACAGCAGTAATTGCAATTTAGAGAATTGCCAAACCTAAATTCAGAGTCAGCAGATCCCTGTGCTTATGCTGTAGAGGACAGATCTTTGTGCAGTTCAACACTATGCATCAGCAACTGATTTCTATTACATGCTGACTGAAATCTAACTATTTGCATCACTGCTATGGACAACTGGCAGACATGATTGCATGACACTGTAGATTATTTTTATATTTACAGCATTAAACAATTTCTATTATTTCCAGACCAAAAGAAAAAATTGCAACAGTATTTTGCAAATAAAACATTATGCAAGTAATAAAGACAATTGAAGTGCAAGTATTTTCACAAGAATAAAATTTTAAACTTAAGGTAGTTTGGGGTTTTTGAACAAACTTGCAGAGCTAGGAAAAAAAACTCTCAAACATAGAACTTCAGGGACATGAAGCTTTCTTCAGGTCTTTCTAAGAAATAAAAAAGCACTACATGAGAAAATAAGTTTCTAAACTGAAGTACAGCAGATTGCTCGCAAGAATTATCTTCACTCACAAAAATGCTGAGCTTGTGGAAACTTTCCTGCAACAGCAATAGGTTGAATTTAGGTTTTGTTGCAAGTTTACCTAAAGCTTTCACCTATATAAAAGTATGTGGTGCTGACTTCTCTTTCATACGTGTTCTAAAGGCAAACTCTAAAGTCCTGCAGCAGCACAGCTTCCTTTTCCCATTCTGCATTTTCAGGTGAGAGGCACTTTGGTGGTGTTCAGGCAACTGGGGCTACAACTTGGCACCAAAAGCTCTTCCAGATGAGGCAAGACCCCAAACCCAGTACAGTATATCAAGCAATATCACCTCATTCCTCCTCCTTAATTGTAAAAGCAAAAGGTCATCAGCAAAAAGTGGATGAACTTTAATTAATCACCTGAAAATTAAAACGATTTGTTGTGAGGTTTGTTTTGTTTGGTTGGTTTTTTTCTTGTTTATTTTAAATTTCTATTTATTCTGGTTGTTCAAGACTGTGATTAATTTCTCCCCTCTCCACTCCTTTTAATAAACATCTTTTTTTTGTAAAAGGCAGGCACAGTACACACAAATACCACGAGACACCATAACACAAGCCGGCAGACCAGCGGCAGAATTCTCTGGAAGATAAAAGTAACTTGTAAAACTAACTTGGACAAAGACTTTGTAACAAGGAGGGTGCTAGAATTAGCACTGGGATACAAAATAACCCCTAGACTCCAGCACTCAGAAACATTGTTAATTACTAGAACCTCAAAATTCTAGTAATGCTGGGCATCTTGGAACACTCTAAGTATATGATGGTGCTTTTTTTTTTAATACAAACTCCCAGCTCATAGTTAATGCAACCGCAACCTCAAAAATGATTCTGTCTTTCAATAAAAAACATTGTATTTATTTGAACAGTTAATTGTTTATTGTATAATTACTGCTTGCTGGAATGAAGATTCTTATCTCAAAAAGCCTTGCATATATGCCTTCAGTTTACATAAGCTTATCCTAAACAAGCACGGCGATCTGAGAGATTATTGCCTTAAGGTTTCTTTTTATAAAATTTACCTTTTAAACAGATGAATTTACGCAGCATGTAATTCACATCTCAAAAATACATCCAGCATGGCAAACTCCCTTACGGCTACCAAGCTCTGTACGCTCTTGTTTGGAAGTTTGTTACAATTGTGCAAGTTGCTACTTGTCCTGAAATGTCAGATAAATGACTGAAGAAACATTCACATTACTCGGTACTTTGTTAAGCACTGCTCCAAAAGCACTTGGCCCTTATCACTGATTATCACACTGATTTCCCACTGCCACTGTCATAGTGAACTGCACAATGGTGTGATTACTGCTAGGAAATAATATTAATTTGGCATACAAATTTGGAAAATAGTTTCCCCAAACTATTTTTTATTGAAAAGATGAATATTACTCTAAAATTAAATGTAAGAGATATCCTGTAAAGAGTTACTATTATTTGTCATTGCTGTAATAACGCAATCAAAAAGTGTGAATGACAATGGAAGTTAAATGACTCAAGTATTAATCTGATTTTTTTTTCAGCTGCATCAGCTGGGCTAATAGAAGATTTTTACTTCTCCAGTAAAATTTCTGGAAGAAAACTGTACAGTCATTGCACTTCATTGCTACTAAAATCCCTCAACCTTGATTTACAACTCCTTTTTGTTAGCCCAGATTAAATCTGTCAGGAACTGACCCTTCACACATCTGTTTGCATTGCTATTCTCACAATCTTTTATTTTCAAAGCATTCTTCAATCCAATAGTTTCATACAAATTCAGGTCTCCATCTGCAAAAGGTTATCCAGTCCCATTGCACTCACCACCCTCCTCACTTGCCAAGAAAATTATCAGGTTTATGCTTCACACAAGTGAGGGATGCATTTCCCAACTTCAAACTCAAATTAAAGTATAATTTTTACATGGAAGCAAAATTTAGCTGCAATAAACACTGGATACACAAGTAAGTATTTATATTTATTTTACTTTCTTCAAATAACCATGCTCTCCGAGGCATCCATACAGAATAAAATACAGAAACCAAACACCTGACATAAGTATCTTTGTCCCCTTTCCATGTAATGATACTCCTTTTACTAAGTATTAAGCAATTTTTTTCATTTTTCTACTTTAATTTCTGGGTAAATCTTCATTACAGCTCATCAATTTTTAAGTTTGATTGAGTGATAATTTCTCACTTGGTGCTTTCTGGGGGGGTTGTTTGGGTTATGTTTAGTCCAGTAACAGCAATCATTCAAGTAACTAGGGAAACTCACAATGCTTATGTGGAAAGCAGACCAGAACTCTTCAGGGTGCAATCCCTTGTCCTTAGGCACTTGCACTTCCTGCCTCCCACATAAAAGAAAACTGCTACAGAAACCCCCAGATTAAATCCCAGAGCGCCTCCAAAGCTGTGCTCAAAGTGAACCTGGACACCTACAAGACAAGTGGGTGCACAGGGAACTCCTGGCTCCAGGAGACCCCAGAGGTGCTGCCAGCAGCCTGAGAAGGGAGCTCAGTGCCCCAGCACAAGTCTGAGACCAAAACAACCAAGCCCAAACAACAAAAGTCACCAACCCAGCATGCACACAAGGCATCAGATTTGAGGCAGAGCAGAAATTTGATCTCATTTTTGTCTGCCCATTCTGCCTTACTGAAAACAAGAGCTCCTGTGAGAAGATGACTCGGCACAGCCCCCTTCTAATGAAATCACCACAAAGGAGATTAAAAAGAACAGTGACAGCCTCGTACTGGCAACAAAATACCACTAAAATCACACTTTGCATTTTATCTTACTTGAGATATATGTGAAATAGGGGAAATATCATTCAAACTTCCTTCTCTATCGCAAAGCTCAGACACTTGGCAAAGGAGTCTCTCTCCAACCAGCTATTCAGCTGTGCTATAGCAAATTCCACTCAGAGACAGAAAGCAAAGCCATAAAACTGACAAATGCACTTCTAAACATTAAAAATGCCATCCAAAATATAAGATGCAGAAACTGACACACAGCTTCATCTCTTTTTGTCCACTGCATTTGATTTTAGACGTGTAAAATGCAGTTCCAGGTTGTATTACCTGCTGGCAAGTACATAGTTAGGATTAATATTTAATAGCTTTAATATTAGATATTAGAATATAGAGTATATATAAAATAGATATTATAATATATAATTACAATAATAGCTTTGATATTAGATACAATGTTTATTACTTTCCTTAAATACTTCTCTTTGTTATTTTGCCTTTACTCAAACATCTCCTGTAGAAAGAATGGAATAGCTTTACTTGAAAACCTCATGTGAATTTAATACAGATGAAATGGAAGGTAAATGGCCCTTCAGCTGCTCATTCTAACAGCAAGAGTTCCCTGTTTGCTACAGTCAAGCTAGAATGTAATTCAGCACCCAGCAGTTATCTGCAGCTCAGAATAAAATTAAAATTTAAAAGCAATGTTACAGGTAGATTACTTCAATCAAGAAATACGTTTAATCTTGTATTTTTAAAAAGCCATGACCCTAAGAAGCAGAGGAGGGAGTCACCCAGGAAGAAAGCTGCTGCTTAAATGAGTTCAATACCATTAGTAACACCAAGTCATTCCTGTCCAACACACTTATGGAAGTTTAAAAGCACAGAAAGCCCTTAAAAACAACAGAAAACAGAAATGGAGAATGTCTCAATAATTAATTCCAAAGGAAAACAAATGCCTTCTCAGCCCAGAAACCCATTTCAGTGCAAAATATTTTTTAAATGCATACAATATGTGATTTTTCACTTCTATTTCCCAGCCACAGACATACTGGAGGGAGGGGGAAGACAGTGCAAACACAAATTTGGGTTGAAGCCTGAAAATGTTGGCAGGTTCAAGAAAAATAGGAAACCAGCCTACTCCCTGCATCTAATTCCCTTGATCCTCTCATTAGATTATATAAGACAAGGCAAACCTTATCATATTTGCACCAAGAGAAAGAATATTTATCAATCCAGAAAAGTTGCAGTGTCCATGTGTCCTGGGGTGACTCTGTGATGCTGAATTGTATCCACCTTCATCTACTTAGCCCAGAAATCAGTTTTCTGTCTTTAAACCTAGATCTGAGAGTGAAGGGGGGAGAAGCAAAAGGGGTGGAATATTTTTGCAGCTGTATTTAAAAACATAGAAATTGTCTGCACACAGATGTGTTTATCCCACACTGCAAGAAACAAAAGAAAAAAAAATTGCTACTTGAAAAATAAAGTCCACTGCTGAAAAAAATCAAAATAAAATCATCTCAAACTAATAATACCTCAAGGTACATAATGCATTCTTTTAAGAACAGCATACATCTTTAGTATTTGCCTAGCCTGTTCTTCTATTATAGCAAGAAAAAATAGTTATCAATATTTTTAAGCATTATGACTAAGTGCAGATGACTTTTGGAAAGACGGAAAATACAGAATCAGACTGCAGTACTGAGGGAAGTCAGTAAAGCACAGAGGAGCAGCATTTTACTGACAAGCTCCGCTGTCTGTTGGTTATGGCACATTCTCCCTTTTAATGCAATTACACACTACATATCCAGTATAGAATATATCCCATCCTAACACACCAAAGGCAATCACCCTCCACTCTTTCATTAAAAATGAAGCTATCATGTTAATTTTCCTCTTCAACTCAAAGGCAGAGCCACCAAGAGCATGGCTGAGACTGCCACAATGTGGGCCAAGGATTGCCTGGAGGTACTTGTGAGAGGAAACTCTCATTACTTCCTCACTTTCTAGGAGCAGAGATAAGGAGCTTCTAAGAAATAGATTTTGAGGTAGAAAATTACATGCAGGGAGCTGCCTCAATAAGACAAAGTTCACACTGTTCCTGTGATTCTTCACCTGAATATATATCACATCTTAAGGGAATAAAGAGATTTTATGACACAAAAGGTCCATCTCCCTTTTATTCCCGTGTTAATGTGTCTGAGCTCCTTATGCTTGATCCTTTTAAAAATGAAAAACAGGAAAGCCAAAAGAGTCTTACTGGCACTGCAATACCTGAGTGCAAGTGCTGGCTTGTCTGATTAAGTAACCTGCAGAGTTCTTAACAACAAAGACAATATAATTCTGTTTAAAAAAAAAATCAGTTAAACTCTGTCTTGAAAATATGCATGTGAAAACTAATATTCAGATAAAAATGAGCTATTTATAAACTTCAACGACAATTACTACTAAGTGACTAGACAAACTACCTTATGTCATTTTTTAATGCATGCAAACTAAACCAGCTTTCTTTATGAGGTTATTTATGGCTGAAATGCAGTACATATAACAAAATAATTTTTTTAAAAATCAGATCTGGTAAATTTGGAACTGCTTCTCTTGGCTATGACAAAACAAACTTTGTAACTTAACCAAAACAAAAACTTTGCAAAAAAGAAACTAAAATTAAACTACTCTACAACGTCAGTCTAGAGCTCCTGATGCATGTTCGAAGATTTCAAGGCCTGGAAAGGAGCTTTCAGTGCTTTCCTGCTCTGAATATTCAAGACTAACTTTGATGTCCTTATTAAGACAGTATCATTTAAGCAGACACTGGAACACATTCCTCCCAATTTGCATTATAATGCAGTGTCAGAAATAATTTTAAGACATTTGTTTGCCAAGCAGTGTTTTGGGGATTCATACATCTTCCCTGACAGCTTCTACTCAATCAATGCCTGCAGAATCAGGAGTCCCATTATGGTCTCTGTAGTTTCCACCACTCTAAGATCTGCAATCTTATTTTCTTGCCTTTTGAGACACTGGATTATTTTGCCACTACATTTATTTATCTATCTTCTTCTCTTACCTTCCCTCTGTGAAAGAACTTTTGCTTTACCCAGCATAAAGAGAACAGCTGTGATTTTTTAAATTATAAATACTTCTATTATAAATACTTCTCTCCTAGAGTTTTACTTACAATTTCAAAAGATTTTTGTAACAGACAGTAATGGAAATCTAACACTTTTTCTCTGATATGTGATACTATTCTGTTGTCAAAAGTGTACTTGGGGCGTATTCAAAACTCTTCTCTGGATCATTCCAGTACTAATGGTTGAACACACAGCATAATCCTCTATTACAGCTGAGATACACACAAAAAGATTCCATTACTCTTAATAACAAAATTTTATTTCAAAATATAAAAATCAGCAGAGCGTTATCTCAAGATGTGGGTTAGCCACATCAGAGCCTTAATAAAATCACAATTCATTTTACCCATTGAAATGCTTTTCAACTCTCATCCTTCCAGTTATTACAGCATTGTATTTTGTGGCAAGCTTGAGTCTTACCTTTAGGGTAATACAGGAATACTTGATATCCCATTTCTTACTAAGCCCTTTATTTTCCATTTGTATGGAAAGGATGATGCTGAAGCTGAGATTTCTGTCACAGAAAGAGGTAAGAAGTGCCAATACATGTGTGCTGTACACTGACAGAGCCATCTTATGCTGTCAGTGGGTTCCCTTCATTACCAAACCTCGAAGCACTTTCCAGTTCCAGACCACATGGAATAGCTTGTGCTTCAGTCTAGGGAAAGCCAGGCACAAGGAATAACCCACTCTGATTTACCACCCTCACCACTGAGTCTCCAGTGCTGAAAAAAGGCAGGTTCTCCAGGTTTTATGAAGTTAAAATGCACTCCTGTGAAGAGCAGTGGTCTCAGGGCCCAGAGCCACCGGCACAGAATGGGGCAGCTCCTCGTTGTCCACACCTGAGATCACGCATCCTGCCACCTTACAGCCAAAAATACAGGGCCATTAGATGGGCTCTAAGCCTCCCAGCACATCCACGTGTCCACAGTGTTTTTCACATCCCACAACACACTACAAGGGCTAAGCAGCTCATATGAGCTCCTTCAGAATCATAACAAGAGGTATCCCTATGACTAACACCACTTCCATCCCAATTTAGGAGGCGTGCCCAGGAAAGATCTAACATGTTAACAACACAGTTCATCATAAAACACAGCAGCAAAGAGTCCTTTACATTAAAGGAAGCACCACAGGGTGTTATTAACCAAGTTTATAAGGAAAATTAGCATAGCTCTTGAATTTATATCTTATACCTCTTCACAAGTGCTCTCCTCATCCTAAAACAGGTTTAAATTGACATTTTTAACCTTACAAAGGGGACCCTGGCTATCATTTCATTTGCCACAAGTCACTATTTAGCTGAAAATACCAGACGAACCCAGTTGCTTGTGAATGCTTCAACCAGAAAATGTGCATTGTTCCAAACGGTAGAAATACAGTTACAGCTACATGGCATTTACTTTGAGATAGGAAAAGCTACACTATGTTAAACAAATTCATTGACTATGCCCCTGATACTGATGTGAGCTTTCATGATGATCATGTCTAAACAAAACCAAGTATTAATCCAGATCAAAACAGCATACACACATGAACTAAAAAAATATCCTTTAATTGGTGAAAAAAACTGTATTCTCTTAAAAACAGTAATAAAAGGGAGTTTTTTTGAAGGGGAAAAGATGAAAATCCCATCTCTCTCCAGTGGTGCTGACTATCAGCAAGCTCCAGCTCACCAGTGCCAGCTGCTGAAGGTAGTCAGCACATGGCTGCATTCAGAGTAGGGAGGAGTTGGCTTTCTACAATCACTCTTTGCACAGCAAATGAACAAATGTTCAGATTCAAGAAAAACTTATTAGAAATCCTGTTCTTGGCAGACTCAGCAGAACATCATGAAATGGGCCGAGCATTGGGATTGAAGGATTATTCACTGTCTAGCGCTGGAATTTTTGACACGAAGATGAGAGAAAGTAAACAGGATGTGGTGTGAAACACCAAGCTGCCATATTTCTGAGAAGGATTTCCTGGGCAGGAAAAAGGGCATCATGGAAGGTGCAGCACAGGCTGGTACACTCAGCCTGGCCCACGCTGTGACCCTTTGTCTGGCACGTTCTGGATGACCAAAAGCTCCCAGAACAGCTTGCCAGACATCTGGAATGCTAGACTGGAGCCCTCCAACTCTTCTCCCACAACACTGCCAGCTGAAAAAGCAGGGATATCTCCAATGAAATCTAGCTGTATGACTGCACCAAGTAGAACTCCTGCAGGATTATTAAGGAATAAATGCTCCTTAGTATCCTGCTGTGTAAACACTATTCCTCTAAGATAAGGATGCCTAAGGGTGCCTTCTTCCTGCTGAGCATAATTGGTTGCACTTTTCCAAGTCCTAAGCAAGCAATACAGGTAGGCATTTAGAAGGAAGATGAAAAACAGGAAAAGCAATATGGGAAAGTAAAAGCTTGTCTAAACATATGTAGGTTCTTGCTGAATTGTTTTGGAAAAAGAAACTTTCAAGTGTGCAGAAATCGAGGAATAAGAGCTCCCTGCCACTTTTTGTAGCCCATCATCAGAGAGGTTCTGAGGGGGCTCTAAAGAATGTAAGTGTCCACTTAGCCCCAGGTCTGTCCAGGGCAATGAAACAAAAGAGGCCGTGTAACAATGACAGAATAGCAAGCAGAAGTAAACCTAAAACCTATGAAATCTGCCCAGTGAGACAAATAAATCTAGTACTTAATAACCATACACTCTGTCCTCTCAGAAAGCATTTCTCTCTGCTTAAAAATTCAAAGAATTTTCTTTTCTCTGCCACTTGCATGGTACAGCAAGAAATGCCGTGCTGGAAAGGCTGAACTCTGCATGCTGCTCAAAGTTATTTTTGTCACAGTTAAGGCTGCTAAGGAAAGTCTGAAGTGAGACTATTAATGTACTGCCCTTTGACTGGTTTTTGTTTTGGTTTGTCTTTTCTTTGTTTGTTTAATGTATGAAATAGACACTCACCATGCAAAGCAACTTCTTGACAGGCAAATTTGTGAAAGCTTTGACAAAATACAACAAAGATATCAATGCAAAATACACCCACTCCGTAAGAGCCCTAGTATTGTTTAGAATTACTACAGTTCAGGCATAGGTGCTTTTTTCCTGACAGGAACAAGGATTCTTCTAAAAACAGCCTCCTTCCTATAACAGCTTTATGCCAGAATCAGCAGCAACTCCAAGAAAAAATAAAAGGTGGGCAAAAATACAGAAGAAACAAGGTGAAAAGGTTGCTCTCTCTTGGTGTAAGGTAAACACACCTATGATTAAAGTTAACAGGATGAAAGTGAAAATACACACATGGAACTGAAACACTTTTTGCATAGGTGGTGGAATACAACCTCCCCTTCTTGCAGAACAATGTATTCTGTACCCTGTGTTGAGGATGCTGGCTCCATGGGAAAGGGCTCCAATCTGAAATATCACTGTAGGTGATCTGAAGACAGATCCGGCACCCAGCTAACAGACACCAAGTGCTCCTGCCAGGGAAGCAGGCAGCACAATTTGTGTGGGTTGTTGATCAAAGACAGTGACATTGCAAGCCTGAGCCCATCTAAACCCTGTCCAGAACCACTGGGAAGAATCCCTACCAATCCCACACAGGTGCTCATCCCCAGGTGCCACCTCTGGCTTCCAGCCCTCCAGCACAGGTTCATCAGCACAGATATCCAGCTCTAGCCATTTACTGTTTCAGCCAGGAGAGTTTTCTCATGGATTAACAAATGGGACCAGCTCTCTGTGCAGTTACACGAACACCAAACAAAGACAAGGAAAGAGGAAGGGAGCCCCTTTCAGCAGCAGTGAGCCTGAGCAGCCAGTTCAGCCTTCTCAGGTAACTGCACCCTCATTCTCAGTTTGAGCTCACTCCTTCTGCAGATAGTTCTTTATCACCATTTCTCACTGCAGCAGAATGACACACACTGCTTGAAATCTTCCATGCAAAGCTGGCATTAAATCTGACACAGGTAAGCAGCATCTAAATCCAAACAAGCCCGGCTGGCTCATTTTGAAACTTTAGCCAAGATTTTGCAAGATGACCACACATCTGCACCGGGGAAAAGCTATGGGACACAGAGCAAGAATGCATTCAGCTTCTGTTCAGCCAATCTTTGGCCTTCCCACAGCTGTGATTTCAGTGTGTGCTGAATGCAGGTGAAAAAAAAGAAAAAGAAGAGTAGGCCAACAAAAGCCAGCAAGTCCCTGGAAGGTAACTGCACTATGCCATGGACTACCTCTGTTTATTTTGCATGTATAAATGTTTCAGATATAAACTATGACAGAAAATTTGGTAATATTTTAAAAGGAATCTACCTTTTAATATGTTTTTAAAAATTATTTAATGTTTCTGTGCCTTTTAATACAAAATTTCTAAGTATATGCCCAGATTATGAGCTTTCTTTTCAACACTTGAAATACTACTCCATAGGGAACTTTTTGTAGAATGTGTTTAACAACAAACATTGGTTTCACCTCTCAGAACAATTTCATTTGATGAAAGAAAGTGTTCTCATCTTTTCTAAAATACTCTGCACTTACAGAGTTCCTATAGCTATGCAAAAACCCATTACCCATTAGAATTTAAAATTGAGCCTTAACTAAAACACAATTATCACACAGCTGTTACAATAAGCATTAGTTTGACAGCTATGCAAAAATGAGTTTAAAAACCCATCATAACCATTTATCATAAAAGTGTAAGTCTCCCATTTGTGTAACTTTGCAAATGAATTATCACAGTTACTAAATCTTTATCTTAGATTAGCTGTTACAGGCCACACTGACAATGTCAGTGCTATCTGTAAAGAACCATATTGAATTAAATTACAAAACCCCATATGCTTGGGTAGGACAGAGATAGATACAGACATAAAGGAACATCAGAGACCATGGCAATCACCATAAAATTTAAATCAACAACAAAATAGTTGTGACTGACTTTTAATCACATGTAGCAGATTTGAGTCTTAGAGCTGTGGTAAAAACAGAACAACAACAGTGAGATCTCTCCACTAGTAAAATTCCTTTTCTAAATGAGTACCCCCAAGTCAGAGAAACTCAACTAGAAGTCTCATCCATTATCAGGTGTCTCCATGTCTCTTTCCAAGCAACTACAACAGTTTCTCACACTATTACACATCACCTGGTTTCTGAATACTCAATAATTCCTGAGCAAGCAGCAAGTAAGCATGGCACACCTTATCTGCTATTCAACAGCTTGTGGCAAAGAGAGGGTTTTAAGCACAGAGGTAGGGTTTTCTGACAGCTACAGTAAAAGGCCAAAAGGGGCAGTGCACTTCTAGAACCACCAGAAATTCCTTCAAGATAACAACAGGCTATGTAAGGGGTCTGGGGGTCAGGAGCACCCCCTCAGTCCCTGCTACCAGGCTGCAGTGTCCCAGTGTGCTCCCCAGCAGGAGTGGTCCCTGCTTAGGTACCAGAGTGATCCCAGTGATTTCCATCAGCTTCCATCCCAATTCACCATCTCCTATTCCATGGAAACAGTTATGTCACAGCAGGCCTGGTAGAAATGTCCTTGTAACACTTCACCACACATTTCCTTTGAGTTGATAAGAATAGAGGCATTGCACAGACAAAACAGGGCCTGCAAGAAATAAGAAGCAGGATAAAAACCAGATGGCTGAAGTGAAGCACAGGAAGACAGGAGCAGTGTTTGTAGGGAGGAGAAATCATTTTGATGAGCTGAATCTGTGAACATGGCTCTCTACACAAAGGGAACATAACCTGCCATGACACAGCCTGCAAGAGCATAATTATGAAATTTGAATGAAATATTGTCATCTATATCACCTAAAGGCTGAATTCTTTTCAAGCAAGTACCAGATGAACATGACACACATTTTTTAATTTAACATCAGGCTAATGCAGCTTCAGCTGTTAAGATGACTACCTGTCAACCACAATCAGAAACACCACTTTGAAAAATGTGATGTGATCTGTAACACAAGTCGAAGGCATGGACAGCATATTCCTTTACAGTACATCTATACCTTCACAATTTCCTTCCAGGCTGCTGCAAGCCTTGGCAGTGACAGGAACGACTCTTCCCTCCCAATTCCCCAGCAACTCCATCCATACAAAGACAACTGCTATCAGCAGTAGAGGAATCCACAAGCACCTAAAGCCCAGACTCTACTCATCACTGTGTCCAACATGGTTCAAATCTTTAAATCTGGCCAAACACAGGGTATATTAATTCTTGTTAAAATGACATGAACCCAAAGAAGCCAGTTCAGGAGAATTTCAAGCACAAAATATGATTAATTATACAGTATTTTCCCTGTTCTTGGTACTGTTAAAGAAAAAAGTTTAAATTTTTCAGCCAACACATTTTAAATGCATCATTTGTCACCATGTATAGAACCTGGAGATGAAATTTCAAAGAACTAAAACAAAGTTTTCTCCACATTGTTTCCCGAAGCATAGTATAAATATTGCCATATCATACAGGGATGCAGTAAAACTAATTTGATTGGTATAGGCAGCAGGCAGTGACCTAATGAGTTTCTGCATGGTACTCATCTCGGGATTTTTCTCCAAGCCATTTCTTCTAAAGAATTTCCAAAATGTACATCTAAGATTGCATTAATACAGCAGCCATTAAAAAAAAAAACCAAAACTGCAAGGTGTGTTGTAAAACCAGGGGGTTATTTCAAATACTAAAAAAAAATAAATCATCAAGCAGTTATGTTTCCTATAAAATCCAAAAGAAATCCACTTCTTCTTCTGCATTACCTATTCTTAAGTGACCTGGGAATCCAAAACTCCCTTGTGTAACAGTTGGCATGACCCTCAAGAGATGATGGCAAAAGCAATACAGAAAGAACAGGTCACTGACTTCCACTGAAATCAACATAGCAACATGACCAAAAGCACTTCAGTGATTAGGAAGAAAAATTGCAAAGAATTATATGGAGACCTTACTTTGCCATGCAGGCAACTCCTCAGAGAAACTGGCTAAAGAGCTTCATGGGGCAAGAGTTTGGCCAAAAACCTGCAATTCTCCCTGAAACAGGGAATGTACAGCCTCACATCCAGGGAGATCCTGAGATCTTTTCACTGCTCGCTGCCTTAACTGCATCTCAAATGCAACGTGCACAATTCAGGAAGGGAAATTGACAACACTTGGAGGAAATCTGAAAGAAATCTGGGAGAATAACTAAAGCAGTGAGAAAAAAGAAAAAAAAATCTGCGGCAATAAACTTCAAAAGATAATGTTATTTTTATTAAGAAAAATAAGTAAACCAAGAAATAATTAAAATTAATAAGAATTCATACTCGACATATTTTCAGCATTGATGAGGTTATAAACAAGACTCAGTGGCCAGAAACTAAAGGCAGCTCTCTTCATATCAGAATAAATCAGTCACTTGCATACTTTACCAAGAACTGTGCTCAATTTTGCCTCATCAGAAATTTTTAACTACACCTTCTAAAACGTAAGCTCTATTTTCAAACACAGATTGGGAAAAAAAAAAAGTTCTATGGCCCGCATTATGAAGAGGTCAGACTAGATGATTGCAACAGTCCTTCTGACTTGATAATCTATTAATCTTATCAGACATGTCTGACCACTTTCAGAACCAAGTGCAAAGTCATCTATTAGCGCACCTATTTAGACGGGATATTTTTAGCCCGAGACTGTCTTTTACCTTTAAACATCGTCGAGATGGGAACTGCAGATAAATCAAGCTAGAGACATAAAAGGCAGTCGATAACGAAAATCTCATCGCCTAGAGAATGCTCGTTTCAGTTGGCAGAGTTACACAATCAAAAAGCAACCCGAAGCCAATAAGATATCCTGTATTTTCCCCGCACTTCCCGGAACTTTGCAGAACTCTCCGCGGGACTGAATCGCTCCAGACAAGTTTTGGCTGAGAGGAGGCTCCGCACGCCCCGGAGCAGCGCTTTAGAGGAAAGAGGTTCGCCAGGCTCAGCGGAGCGCACAACAGCGGAGAAATGGAAGGGCGCGGGGGATGCTGGCGCGGCGCGGCCGCCTCCGCCGGCCCGGTGCCCCGGCGGGCAGCATTGTTCGGCCGGGCAGCGCCGGTGCCCGCGGCCCCGCTTCCCTCCGGGAGCCGGCCAGGGACGCGTGAACTCTTGAACCCGCGCCGCAGCCCGACGCGAGCCTCCGGGGCGGAGAGACCGCCCGCCCCGCCGCCGCCGCCACCGCCGCGGGCCGCCGGGGACAGCGGGGAGCCCGCGCCGCCGCCCCCCGCCCGCCGGGACGCGGCCTCCCCCGCCCCGCCCGGCCCGGCCTCCCCGGGGCCGCCGGGCCCCGCTCGCCCCCCGCCCTGCCCTGCCCCGCCGCCGGGGCCCCCCTCGGCCGCCCTCGGCCAGGCCCCGGCGCGGCCCCCGGCCTTTCCTGCCGCTGCCCCCTCGGCGGACCCTCCTCACCTGGGCTTGAGGCTGCCGGCGCCGCGCTCGTAGGCCCAGGAGGCGGCGGGCGGCGCGGTGCCCGGGGCCAGGGGCTCGGCGAAGCCGGGGGTCGTGGGGTAGTTCCTGTCCATCATCGGGGCCGCGGGGGCTCCGTGGGGGCCCTGCGTTTTTGAGGGCGGCGGGGGGGGAGCGGCGCCTCATCCGGGGCGGGCAGCGCCGCGGCCCCGTGCGGCCCCCTGCGCTCCGCTCCCGCTCAGCGGCGGGCGGCGGGCGGAGCTGCGGGCGGCGGCGGGGGCTGCGCGGCCGCCGGACCCATGTCGGGCTGCGCGTTCCCAGGATGCTCCTCCCCCGCCAGCGCACTGGGGCTCACGGGCTCCGTGTCCGGGGGCAGGGAGGCCGCGGCGGAGGGGCCGCCGGGGCCGCCGCCAGCAGCGCCGGCGGGGGGAGCGGGAGCAGGAGGAGGAAGAGGAGGAGGAAGGTCTGTGACTCGCGGACGGGCGGCCGCGGCCCGAGGGGGAAGCGCGGCGGCGGCGGGAGCGGAGCGTGGCGGGGGGCGGTAGCCGCCACCGGGGCGGGGTGGGGGGGCCGAAGGCGGGGACGGGCGGGGTGGCGGTGTCGGGTACGGGGGAGGCCGGTTCCTCGGTGAAGCGAAGCGCTGGCGCTTTGTTGGAGGAACCGGGGCGGGGCCATGTTGTTCCCGCGGAGGGGAAGCGCCGCCAGCCGCGGGCTCCGGGGCGGCCGCCGCCGCCAAGATGGAGCCCGGCAGCCGCCCCATTGTACGGCGCTTTGTGGGGCGGCCCTCCCGCCCTGCCCCTGGCACCGTCACCGGGCGCTGACGCCGCTCCCCGCGCCCGTCCGCCTCCCCCCGCGGCGGGGATCGCCGAGCCACCACCCGCCGCCGCCTCTTTTATGTGTCTGTATGTCAGAGCTTTCCCAAAGACTCGGGCATTCACCATCGAGAAGTCACCGCAGGCCTGAATGGAATCGTGTGATGGGATCGCAGGGTGCTTTGGATTGGAAGGGACCTTGAAGATCATCCAGTCCGATCCCCCCTGCCATGGGCACGGGCACCTTCCACTAGATCAGGTTGCTCAAGGCCTCATCCAGCCTGGCCTTGAACAATTCTAGGGATGGAGCAGACACAATTTCTCTGGGTGTTCCAGTAAATAATCTCATCTTAATATCTCATCTAAACCTACTTCCACTTTAAAGCCCTTACCCCTTGTCAATTTCCCCTTGTCAATTTCCCCATGTCAATTCCCCCTTGTATATTGCTTCTTGTCCATTACCGTATGCCCTTGTGAAAAGTCTCTTTCCAGCTTTCTTGTGTATGCCAAAAGTCAGCTAGCAAGAGAAGAGAGAGAATATCTATTTATTCTTTCTTTATTTTTATTTAGTCTAAATTTAAATGGTGAAACTTCTAGAGGACTACTTTAGCTAGGACTGGCTAAAGCAGTTTATTTTTATTTAGAGCAGCCTAAGCCACCTGGTTTGTAGATGGTAAATTCCTGTATCTTTTGCTGAATGCTCGTTAAAACAAAGAATAGGGGAAACGGGCACCATCTGCGTGGAGCAGGGTAGCAGCAAAGGAGACATCAGGATGATGAGTGTTTGTGGTGTCTTGCTTTCCCTGCAGATTGAAGATAGGCAGGCCGAGATGAGCAGGAGGAATGTGCCTCAGAGGTAAAGATGAGGACTATACTCTTGAAAAGAGGGTGACTGCACCTGAAGGCACTGCTCAGAAGAGGAAGGTGTATGCTAATGAGCGCGTAAGTCTTTTGAAGATTCAGTTTGTAGCACTCCAGGCAATACTGAACCACAGACTGAAATGAATTCTGTAGTGAAATGCATTTAGAAACTTGGCTACAGCCAATCAGATTAGATGTTAAAAAAAAAAAGCTGCAAAAAACCTTAACGTTGGAATGAAAAGATAGAGTGATCTGTATTAAACGAAAAGGAAGAAAAGCATGAGACTTCAGGAAGAAAAGCTGAGGCTCTGCTTTTCTCATGCCTAATTTCAAGAATGCAGCCGTGGATGGGGAGGGAAAGAAAGGTAAGTGTGAAAGTCATCAGCACTGAGGAGAGGAGTGAAGTCACCCAGAGGCCAGGGCAGAGGGTGGAGGGAGAAGCAGCAGCTCACCAAAGCCAGAAACCAGCAGAGTGAGTTTTCCTTGTGTTTGCATAAGTTAGCACCTGTGTTGCTTGCAGCTGGAGGAGCCATGTGGGGGGTGGGAGACTTTCTCTCCCTGGGAAACGGGAGGGTTGCTGTTTTACATATGAACGAGGCCTGATGACAGAAAATGACTCCAGTTGTATGCTAATAGTGCAGCGTTTGCGCTGCTGATGCTGTTGAAAGTGCCATTTCCAGTGGGGAAGGACCCACAGTGTTTTATTTCCTGCAAGATCTCCACTAATCGCCATTATATTATTACACTTAGAGCACATTGCTTCCCTCAAGTGGGGCTGAGAGGAGGGTGATACATGGAACTGATGTGAAGTGCCATCTAGTTGGAGTGTCTGGTTTTCTAGAGTGAACATGTTGCTGTGGAGTTTCTTGTCCTAAATTTGGAACAACGTGTTAATAAATTGTAAAACTGCTAGTGTCTTGTTTGGTTTTTTCCCTCAAGTAATGGCAACATGAACCGTAAAGAGTACCATTATGTTGTTTATTTCCATTACAGAACTGCTCTAAAGAGAATGTGGGGGTGGGTACATGGCTGTAAAATCATAGTACACGAGAAATCACAAACAAGAACCCGTCCAGATTTGCAGGCAGGGAAACATAGACAGTGCCTTCATACCACTAAATGAACCACAGAAACAGTGTTTTCCTGAGCATTGCTGGAGTCGATCCTTTTTTCTGGCAATCAAATAGTGAAGTTGAGTGAAACAGAAATTTTGACAGCTGCTGTTTAGTTTCTTTTACATGGTTTTAATAGAGGTGGAATAGACTAAAAGCTTAATCACTGATGTCCACAACATAAGGGCAGTTTATCCAGTGATTTGCTTTTCCTGTGCATGAGATAAATCTCGTCCTTGAGATCAGCCAGGGAGACTTCCGCAGCTTTCTCATTAAACTGACCCCTGCTGCTCCTTGCTGTCCTCTGTCTAGGAAATCGTCCTGGAAGTTTGTGCATTTTATCTTTTTGTAACCAAATGGTATTTTGTAACACTTATCTCTAAGACAACAAAAGAGTATGTTGAGAGTAAGTTCTTTTACAGTATCCTGGTACCCAGGGAACTTATAAGTAGCTTTTCTGAAGGATCCGTTCAGGGATAGAAAAAGTCCTTTGATAGATCATGTTAATTAGACTTTTTTTTAATGTTTAGATTAAAGTGTACATATATTATACATGTATATTTAGCAGTCATGTTAGGTGTGTTAATGATTCTGAAACTTGGATCTTGTCTTAATAAGGAATGGTTTTGTTTCAAATGCAGCTGTTACTTGCTGTTTAGGAACTGAGCTTTGGTGGGCTAAAATGCCTTCTGAACTGTAATGCATAACTTAGTGCCTGTAGCCAGTAGTGATATTGTATGTGCTTCTCTCTGAAGTCAAGAATTTAATGTAGTAAAAATATCTTGCTGAAACATCATACAATTTTTCTCTCTATTTAAGACCAAAATCTTAAGTTGAAGCACTGTAACACAATCTGTGCAGCGTACCAGCCTGGAGCACTACTGATTTTTTTTTTTGTTTCTCATTTCTTTCCCTAAACTAAGAGTCTCCACTTGGAAAAAATAAATCCTTTATAGAATCAAAAATATCATTTGATAGCTAGGAGACAGATATAAGTACTTAAGGTAACACTTTAATGGGAATCATCTGCTTAAGGTCTGAGGAATGATCTCCAGTGCTGCAGCATGTGCTGCTGCCTCCAGATGTGGCGTGGCAGCAGGGCTGGGCTGCCTCAGCTGCTTGCTGACAACTCAAATAAGAAGGCCTGACTCTCCCTCCTTCCCTTCCTCATCCTCTCACTTCTAGTGATGAGCTCTGGCCACAGGGTGAGTAATGAATTCACTCCGCTGGTTTCCCTTTTTCACCTTTACCTTTTTCTGTAGAGGTGATTTTTCTGTAATTTTGCTGAGCTGATTCAGCTTGCCTTCCTGAGAGCTGGCTCAGTTGTAGCGAGCAGCCAGGAGGAGATGATGAGGAAGTTTTACTCCTGATGGTGAGATGTTGTCTTGGCTGGTGGTATATTCCACATGGAAATCTGTAGAGTCTAGGAGTGCACTCTGCTGACAGTGTTGGGCTCCTCTGCCTGTGTGATGCTTCAACCAGAATCAAGCCAGCTCTGTTGCAGAACTATGTGAGCTAATGTACACTGCCCCTTAGGAAAATTTCCTGTTTCTCTTTAAATCATTCACTGTTACACAAGGCTGAATGGCAATATTGCTTTTTGAGGTCTGGTTACATGTTTTGAATGAGCATATACCAAATGAAATGCAGGATCCAGCTAAGGGGTAGTTGGCAATTTTCTGTGATTTTATCATAATTAAAGCAAAATAGCAATCACAGATCCAGGGCCAAAATCACGCTCCAGTTAATGACTGGCATCAATGTATTTATTTGTAACTGATATATTTATTAATTAGCTTCTTTGTCGCACAGTGTGCTAGAATTTTTACATCTATTACCAGAAAAAATGTAGGCCAGCGCTTGAGTTGAGTGTGACTGTTTTTTATGTTGGATATCATAGAGTCATAGAATGGCCTGGATTGGAAGGGATCTCAAAGATGATCCAGTTCCATCTCCCTTGCCATGGGCAGGGACTCATTCTGCTTTCCCAGGCTGCTCAGAGCTCCATCCAACCTGGCTTTAAACACTTCCAGGGATGGGGCAGCCACAGCTTCTCTGGGCAGCCTGTGCCAGGGCCTCCCCACTCACACAGCAAGGAATTTCCCCCTAAATCTGATATAAAGCCACTCTTTTTCATTGTAAAGCCTTCCCCCTGCTTCTGCCGCTGCATGCCCTTGTAAAAGTCCCTCTCCACCTCTCTTGCAGGCTCCTTTCAGGCACTGGAAGGCCACAGTTAGGTGACCCCAAAGCCTTCTCCTCTCCAGGCTGAGCAATCCCAACTCTCTCAGCCTGTCCTGGTACGAGAGGTGCTCCATCCCTCTAATCTTGGTGCTCTGGGCTCCCTCCAGCAGGTCCCTGTCCCTGCTGTGCTGGGAGCCCAGGAGCTCCAGCTGGGATCTCCCCCGAGCAGAGCAGAGCAGAGGGGCAGGATCCCCTCTAATCTTGGTGCTCTGGGCTCCCTCCAGCAGGTCCCTGTCCCTGCTGTGCTGGGAGCCCTGGGCTGGATGCAGAGTTCCAGCTGGGATCTCCCCCGAGCAGAGCAGAGCAGAGGGGCAGGATCCCCTCTAATCTTGGTGCTCTGGGCTCCCTCCAGCAGGTCCCTGTCCCTGCTGTGCTGGGAGCCCAGGGCTGGATGCAGAGCTCCAGCTGGGATCTCCCCCGAGCAGAGCAGAGCAGAGGGGCAGGATCCCCTCTAATCTTGGTGCTCTCTCTGGGCTCTCTCCAGCAGGTCCCTGTCCCTGGGGAGCCCAGGGCTGGATGCAGAGCTCCAGCTGGGATCTCTCCCGAGCAGAGCAGAGCAGAGCAGAGGGGCAGGATCCCCTCCCCAGCTGCTCTCCCCCTGCTTTGGGTGCAGCCCAGGCTGGGATTTGCTTTCTGGGCTCCAGCTGCACGCTGCTGGGCCATGGCCAGCCTCTCACCCACCTGCACCCCAAGTCCTTCTCCCCAGGGCTGCTCTGGATCTGCTCATCCCCAGCCTGGACTGGCACCAGGGGCTGCCCTGGCCCAGGTACAGCACCAGCGCTTGGCCTTGTTGAACCACAGGAGAATTCCATGGGCCACTTCTTGAGCTTGTCCAGGTCCCTCTGGATGGCAGCCCATCCTTCAGGAGGGTCACCTGCACCCCTGAAGGATGGGATGTACAAGACTGGCTGTCACTGTTAGGTCTGACGTGACACACCCACACGTGATCAGGATCCAAGAAGAAAAAGTTTTTATTCTGAGCGTTCTCCAGCTTATATACTCTTAACAAAGCATGATCTTAAAGGCATTAACTACATCACTATATTCATTGGTGCAAAGCAATTAGCATCAATATAATTGGCAAAAGTTTTACAGAAATTTAATAAGGCACGTATACACATCTACTTATGCACATAGTCTAGCTTACAAAAATTCTCCTGTATCTTTTCTAATCTGTTTCCGTGCTGACAGCCTTGTCTTCTTCCTTGCTATGGATACACTCAAAAATCATCAATTGTTATTTCTTCTATTAACTCAGCTTTGCTTGCAGGCCAGCTGTCAAGCCCCTCCATCACTGGCTATGCAGAAGAACTACAAGGTATGTTACAGGCTTAATGGTGTCATGGGTGTCAGAGCACCAGGCCAGCACCACTGGGGTCCTTGTGCTTGGGGCAGCATGTGGTGATTCTTCACAGGGCCAGCACTTCCTGCCCATGCTTTTGGCTTCCTTTTCACTGCAGGTACGACAAACCTGGCTCTACGCTGTTTTTCCAATGTCTCTGTATCCCCAGTGCCCCCTTCTTTCACAGAAAGCATTGCTCCTGTACTTTGCTTTTCCGTAACAGGTGATGCCTGGTCTTGGTCTTGTTCTGGCTCTTCCGTTGCATTTCTGTGCCAAAATATTTTTTCTTCCTTTAAGAGGCTTTCAGCTAAACCTGTAAACTGGGCTTTGCAGCAAAATTCTTAGTGTGCTTTAGGGCAATTTTTGGTGGACTGGAAAGGATCATGGAAGAACAGTCAGATGCACATGCTGGATCAGCAGCTTCACCTGTTGTTGATGGAAGAAAGCAGTTAAGGGCAGAGCGTGCAGTTAATGGTGCAAGTCTGAGATTACAGCTTGGTTGTTGCAAGTGGACAAAAAGGATTGTATTTCAGCACATAATAGTACTTTATTTTAGGACAATCACAGTATCATAAATAGTTGGCTAACATACAACAACACCTTAGTGCTTAGCTTTGAGTGGCTAACCATGTCTCAACAAAAGCTTTAGAAATAAATTTAACAAATAGCCTTGTGCTGAGAGAACGAATCTTCACAATTGTTTGGAAACTTGAGGACTTGTTTTGGAGACTTGACATTCTTTTTCAAAAACTAATGTTTCAAAGATAAAACAATCAAATAACTTGAATGTATCTAATCAGATGAAGTTTGCAGAAGTTCAGGCCAAAGCTGAATTTGGTCTGATGTATCAACACATTGTGAAAATTGCACAAAATAAGATTTCTGCAGCGTGTTTCTGTTGAGCACTGTTGGACAGCTACACATCCTGGAGGCAGCACCTTTGTGCAGGCTGTGGCTGCTGCCAGCCTGTGGTATCCTGCATGAGCAGGAATGAGTGAGTAGATCAGATAGGCAGTAATAACATGAGTTTTGGTTAGGCTTGCTATTAATCACTGACTGCGTTGTTTGTTGTTGTAATTGTGATTCTGACCAAAGCAGAAAATTGCAGTTGCTTTAACAGATTAGATTTTGCATTTAATTTGGCATGTGGCCTCTTTAAACATAAAGCTAGGCATTAAGACACGTGTGAATAGGGAAGAGAGTGCTGCCTTTCCAGGAGCACACTTTGTCTTGGAACCTCACAGCAAATGCTCTCCTTTGAATTTCTTCACTTACATTGCACTGTGCATTTATTTGAAAGCTTGAGTATGTGTACAAACAAATTAAGAAAAATCTTCAGAATTCATTTTATTGGGCTAAAGTTGATCTATGAATGCTTGACTTCTGACATGACAAAAGAGTGGAGCTGGTGGAAAGCTCACTGCAGCAGTGAGGAGAAAGATCTTCTTTCCTTCTTGTTCCCAATCCTCCTCCTGGTTATGTGCTTCCACTCCTTCCAAGGTGCCACCACTGCACTTGTGTTGCCTCAAATCACCCAGTCCTGAGAAATCTGTCTATGTTTTCACTGGATGATTTATGAAAGGATCTAGTAGGGACCAGAACTGGTATAAGGTAAGTGGGAGAAATGTGCAATGACATGTAGGAAAAAAAAATTCCTGAATAAAACCTTTGATCTTGAACAAACTCATATTATTAATAGGGAGTGTTTGATTTTAACTCTTACTAGAAGGTATTTTCCTTTGTATGGTATCAATGCTGGGTGTTTAACGTGAAATGTTGGATGTTTATGTATTCAATACTTGCTGATCTTTAGAGAAATTAAACTGAAGCTTGAATTCTACTGAGTAATCAGAGGTGTTTCTTGTTTCTTAAATGAAGTAGGCACAGCTTCAGAAGTTAAAACGAGGCCATTTCAAAACTTATGCTTAACTGCACCACTTTCTAGATTGAAATATTTTTTCAGATGCTTTGAAGTCTGTCTGCTCCCTTTAGAATGTGAGGCTCCCAGAATGTAGGCAGCAAGGTGCCTGCATCTGATGGCCCCTTCTGCTTCAGTGCTTCAGTAGTCTGGGTGCTATGGAAAAGCACCTAGTGTTACCAACCATATCATGGAAGAAAGTGTTACCTACGCCATTTAAAAGAAATCAAAAGGGTTGTCAGAGGTTTTTTCGTTTTTTAATCGTAGGCTAAATGAGCATTTTCTCTTTTGCCATGATTAATTTAAATAAATGGAATGAAAGATGGAACTGTTGTTCCAAGACACTTAATGAAAATGAAGCATCTATCCCATCAGCTGTATTTCAAACATCAGTTCAGTTGACTGGTTAAAAAGCTTCACTGGATGTTCAAATATAGGAGATTTGGGTAGTCTGTGGGGAGCTCAGCTCCTCTTGTATGGTTGGAAGAAAAAACACAGCTCTGACTATTTTTTCCAGATTGTAAATCGAGTGGCTTAATTCAGTGAAATTCACTGTGCTCCATATTTTCTCTGTCTAGCTGCCCTCCTACCTCTCTGAGGAAGTCCACACACACTGCATCATGTGTCCAACACTTCAGTTTGAAATTGCCATTACCACATGAGGAACTCCTGCTTCCTGCCTTGCTTTTGTATGCCTGTCCTGCTCCTTACTGGGAGGATCTTACTTATTTCACTACCCCTAGGAAAGTGGTATTTTTTGGTCATACCATTGTGTTAAATCTGCTCACCAAAGGCCTGACAAAAGTCAAGGAAGATGGAAGGGTTAACACCTGGTTAAGTCTTGAGGAGTTCATCTTTAGTGTCTGCAGTTCATGAACCTCAGATGCTCAGCTAAACTGGAGCAGTGGAGCAGGAAGATTTTGTCCAGAGTAGAAATTGCCAATGTTAAAGAAAACAAACCATAGCCCTTTTTCTCTACCAATAAGGGCTATATGGCATGTAACTGTAAAATGGTTTGGGTTAAAAGGGAACTGCAAAGGTCATTCATTCCAACCCCCTGCCATGGGCAGGAACACCTTCATGGATGGAGCCCCATCCAGTCTGGCCTTGAATCTTTCCAGGGATGGATCCTAAACGTCTCTGGGCAACCTGTGCCAGTGTTTCACCACCCTCATGGTAAAAAAAACCCCCTTCCTTATATGTAGTCTAAATCTTTTTCAGTTTAAAACCATTACCACTTGTCCTGTCACAACAGGCCCTGCTAATAAGTTTGTCTCCATTTTCCTCTAACCCCTCTTTAAGTGCTTTCAGAAGAGTTATTACAACTCAAAAGAAATCAAAAGGGTTGCCAGAGGTTTTTTTCATTTTTTAATCATAGGCTAAATTAGCATTTTCTCTTTTGCCATGCTTAATTTATATAAACATTTATTTGGAAATTGTTTTACAAAATAATATAGAGACTAGCAGAGCTTAAAATATTGCTACCCATCACCCAAAATATGACAGCACTTGAAATCAAAGTTAGAATTCAATATAGCCAGTGACAAGTGCATTCAAGATGTTCTGAGAGATGAGTAGAAGGAAATATGTTCATAAGATTAAGTAATTGTTTATACAGTTCAGAAATGACTGGAAATAGTCAAAAATAGCTGAATAAAGAACAGGTTATTTGAGAAGATCTGCTTAAGATTTTTGAGAGGAAAACACATGCAAGTTCTTTATTGTGGAAAGGATAGTGATAAATTTGTAGTGACAGGAATTAATTGAAAGATGTTTACAGTATGGAAAGACCATGCTTGAAGTGTTTGAAAATGGTTTTTAAATTTCCTTCCTGTTCTCTATAACACATGGAACAAGCAAGGATAGCAGCAGTAAAGCTTCTGTTGGCAGGAGGCTATGGATAGAAAAGTTTGGTTTGTTGCTTGTTTTGGGGTTTTTTATTACTTTGATGGTTTATTTAAAGCTAGAAATAGTGTTGCTAAGCTGCAAGTAATAAATTAATCTTATTCACAGCTGATAATCAGAGGGATGATAAGGAATTTTGCTATGCTTTTCAAATATCAAATATAACTTTTAAGGGCAGATCAGACTGAAACATTCCAGTTAATAGAAGTGAGCATCATTATAACAATAGAATACTCTGAACTGGGTTTGGCAACAGCATTGTGGTAAAGAATTTGGCAGAGCATTACACTTTTTATTACCTGAAGTGATCAGTTATCTCATTTTTTGCTCCAATCCCAGTTCAGCTGCAGCCAATAAAAACCTTGACAGGACCAGAATCAAATGCTTCAGAGCTCACATTTTCATCAGCTGTGGTGAAGAAGTGCGCTTCCAGGTGGCACTTTGGTTTTGCTGTTCCAATGAATTCACAAAAACCCCAACACCCCCCTGACCTATAAATGCATAATTGATAGATCACATAGCAGGCTTTCTTATTGCAGCAGTAAGCAGGTTCAGTGATTTAGTTTTCAACTGACACAGCCAGAGATCACTGTCCTGACCCTTATTATTTGCCCTAATTATTAAACTGTCTTGTTTTGTAAAAGGTTGCATGCTGTAATCTTCTGTGATGCTGAAAAGGCTGTTCTGGAAAATTGTTCAAGGCAATGGCTAACAGCACTTATAGTGACATGTTTAAAACAGAATATTTGTGTTTACCAGTGTTTTGTTTAGACAGTTCTGTTTTCAACTGTCATGGTAGATTTCTGTTAAATCACTTAAAATCCACTGTCTTTCCTAAAGGTCCTGGAAAGAAACACCAAAATCAAAACACTGATAGTTTACATCTCTATACAAGTTAAGTTAACTTGCTGCTGCTTTACTCCTCAAAAATCTTCCTCCTCCTCTTCCTACTTAATCACAAAATGCTTTGGGTTGGAAGGGACCTTATCATCCAGTTCCAGACACCCTGCCATGGGCAGGGATATCTTCCACAGGACCAGGTTGCTCCAAGTCCCATCCAACCTGGCCTGGAACATTTCCAGGGATCCAGGGGCAGCCACAGCTTCTTCACAGGGCAGCCTGTGCGTCACCACCCTCACAGTAAAGAGCTTTTTCCCAATATCCAATCTAACCTGGTCTCTGTCAGGGTTATTTGCTGTTAAAAGTAATTTGCTGCTTTATGTATTCTAATAGCGACTCCATTTTCAAAAGAAGCTACATGTAAGATTTGCAAGTGTGGCAAAATAAATGAATTTGAATTTTAATCTAAATTCATAACTCCCCATAGTCTGTCTCTTGTTGATTTTCCCTCTGTTAACCCTGTTGAACCATGAGTTCCAAAGAGAGACAAGATACAAGGTAAGAGTGGGCCAGGAGTCAGTGCACGAAAGAAGGAAAACAAACTGAACCCCAACAAGTGCCATTCAAAGGAACTCTGTCCCTCTACCAGGAGAGGTAAGTTTACACTGTATTCAACTATATTTTAAACTTTGCTCCTTCTTTGCAAAAGGCAGGATGTGGCTTCCAAATGATCGCGCTATGTGCAACCAGTGTTTGAACGTCAGGCCCTGTGCATTCTCAGGGTCTAAGGTGCAGACTCCTTGAGTAAATTCGAGTGTTTTACTCTACTGAAAGGGCACTTTACTGTCCAAAGCACTACACCATTGATGTTTAACAGTTACACCCTCTTAAGTTTTTTCATTAATTATGAAGAACGAGATTTTTGCTTGTATTGCATGGAATCAGCTGCAAATAATTTGTAGGAACAGTAGAAAAATCAAATTTCCAGTGATTTAATGGGATTCTGTACAATTTCTGTAGTGCATTTAAAATTTGGCTTTGCCAGGTGTCTGTAGTAACATTAAAGAATCTCTGAGTGGTCACAAGCCCTGTGAAATCCCTTTCTTTGCAGTGCTCCTGTCAGTTCCATTAGCTAGTAATTTTTGAGTCCCAGGAAAAGTCTAGGTCAAAGTGTGCCCTAGAGCTCAAAATGCACATTAAAAAATTTAAAAATTGTTAGCTAAATGAAAGGGAAAGATGGGAGAATGTTTTTTGCAAGCTTATGATTGCATAGCTTGTTGTAACCTTGTATTTTGATTATCAACAGTGACCTCACACAATTTGTTTATTTCAGTCTTACAGAACTTCAAAATGCTTTCACAAGTGGGGTAAAAGTGAATTGAAACATCCCAACATGGGGATTCCCCCATCTCTCAACAAAAAAAGAGAAATTCACCAAAAGCCAAATTCAATGGTGAAGTTTTGTGAACAGGAACACCAATGGCACTGCTACCAACTGCATTGTATTTGTTTTTCAAAGAGCAAGACTTCATTGTGTAGCACTGTCAGTGGACCCCCTTTACATTCCAAGATTTGAAGTGTTTCCATCATTACAAAGACATTTACAGATTGAAAATCTCAGACCAATTTTCTGCATCTCACTCAACAGCACTGTAGCTTCCAGTAATGTTAAAAACAATAAGATTCAGTGAAATATTTCATATTCATTTCAACCCTTAACCCTTTAACTTATAATTGCAGGCACCAAATTGAAATACAATTTGCTGTTGTCAGCATTGACTCAATAAGAGGGAAAAAAGGGGTGGGTTTGTTTCATCTTAACAAATTCTTTAAATTGTTTGTGCCTTAACTGTACAGCCACTGTCAAACAAGAGGAGAGCCTGACATGTTTCCTGTGAGACCCTCTGCTCTGGCTTCCTGTGCTGAGGAGGGGACACAAGTGATGGGCAGCAATTTGCTCAGCAAGATCATAATGGTGGGGGTTGATATTTTAATCAGATGTAAAATTCATGGTGGCTACAGCTGTAGATACAGAAACTGTCCAGACACAGTGAACCAATAACTCCCAGGAGTATTTGACTCTTGATTTTTGATCTAATATGATGTTTCATTCTACTTAAAGGTATCATTTTGTCATCCCTGTAGTGCAAGACACACTTATTAAAGTGCTTTTAGGGGGTAGGTCAGGCTTTGGCTTGAAAGTTAAATGTCTCTCTCTGCATTTCAGTTTTTAAACTATGAAAGAAACATTAGCTGTGAAACCTGGGTAGCTTTTTAAAAAGGGACAAATCTCTGGCTTTTTGCTCAACCTCCACTGGCCCACAGTATTCTATTTCCTCTCTTTGACCTGGTATTTGTTCCACATCAAACCAATTTGATGCAAGGGTACTTTGCCTGAATTGGTAGTGTGCCAAATAACAAATGCTTCCTTTTAGCACAAAATTATGATCACGAAAATACAAAAAATTAAGTCATGTGACCAGCAATGTCTAAACCAAACCAGTGTAATCCACTAGTACTATTTTATATATACACATATGTATATATTTTTTTTGACAGATCAAGCCATGAAATAATTTTTGCACTCAAGTCTATTACAAGAATGAATAGAAAATTCACCCAGCAAAGTGAATATGTCAAACAACAAAGCAAACTTCTTATGGTGTTTAAAGTATTAAGTCACAAAAAATAGCTAGTGCCAATATGAGCAATTAAAACACCATTCTTTCCGAAGAAAAACAAGATGAAACTATTAATGAAACATCAATAGCTTGATGGGATGGCTCATATGGAAGAGGGCAGCAGTACAAGACTTGCTCCTTCTGCATTCTCTCCTCTCGGCACGGTGCCTTTGTGCAAAGAACAGTCCTGCAGCCTTTGTGCCAGGTGACCTCTTTTCCCAAATGGGAACTTCCCTCCTTCCTCGTTGTCCAGAAGCTCTTTCACATTTCTGTAAATCATCTTGCAATATGCAAGGAAAGCACGCACTTTTTTCAAAAGCATGTTATGTTCCAGCAGCCCCCCCCCAGCCCGGCGGGAGGTTTGTGCCTAGGGGCCGGGGAGGGACATGGACTTCCTAAAGAGCCGAGGATGCCTGGGGGGCCCTGGGTAAGGGGGTGGGGGCACGCCGTGCTGGCCACCGGAGGTCACCGCCTGCTCGTAGGTGGGCAGCTCCGAGTCCTCGGCTCCCACGGGGAGAGGGTTCAAGGAAAACTCCTCGTGCCTCCTGAAGATGTTGGCCGAATTCCTTCTTCTGCTCCTCACATAACCCAGGTACCTAAACAAAGGTAACAGCAGGTAAGTGGAAAGTTCTGCTTTAAAGGGAAGCGAGAAGATGAAGTATCGTATTTGTGGGGTTCCCAGATGAAGGAAGGAATGATGAATGTGACTCCATGTTCTCAGAAGGCTAATTTATTATTTTATGATACTGTATTGTATTAAAGAATGCTATACTAAACTATACTAAAGAATAGAGAAAGGATACTTACAGAATGCTAAAAAGACAATAATGAAAACTGGTGACTCTCTCCAGAGTCCTGACACAGCTTGGCCCTGACTGGCCACTGAGTGAAAACAACGCACAGCAGAAACCAATGAAACAATCACCTGTGGGTAAACAGTCTCCAAACACATTCCACATGTGAGCACAACACAGGAGAAGCAAATGGGATAAGAATTGTTTTCTTTCTCTCTGAGGCGTCTCAGCTTCCCAGGAGAATAATCCTGGGCAAAGGGATTTTTCAGAGAATGTGAATGCCACAATTAAGTCTTAAGCATAAAATAAACAAAAGCCCCAAAAAAAACCCACAAGAGAAAAACCATACCTTCATTGATCATAAAGACCAGAAGCCAAATACTCTCTCCAAACCACAGGGTAAGAATAGCTCAGTGATGTGAAATTTATAGGGAAGAGGAAGCACAGAATCCTTTTATATTCCTTTCAAGATTAGGACAAAGGAGCATTCAGGAGTAGAGACTTGGTAAAAAAAGCATTTCCTCCAAACTGCTTCATCATCTACTACCACAACTGCTTCACATCTGAGGTACAGCACGTGCCATGAGAGCATACAGCTTATTTGAAAGCACCAACAGAGCATGTTAGACTTCCCATTGCAGGCTCCCACCTACTAAAACTATTCCATCATCTTAGTAAGAATATTTTGAAACTAAGAACACACACACAATAAAAAAAGGCAAACCCAAAGGTTGGGTGTGCAATACTGTTTTATGTTTTTGTGTTATTAACTGCAGCATAACTACTGTTGGTGCTCACTTAACTTTGCTTCTAGGCAAGTAAGAACTAGAACTTCCACTGGATTTTCTGAGAATACAATAGTTAGACGGACCCACATTGATTTTTAAAATGCCACTCTTAAGGAAGAGTTTGTTTCGTGTGTGTTTGGGTATTTTAAGCCGTGAAATTCCTTACCCCGGTGGTTGCCTTGATTTGCATCTGCTCTTGCAGCAGTAGAAGACAATCAGTGCAATTACAAACAACAGCACTCCAGCAGCAACCAGGCTGATGAGCAGTCCTGTGACATTAATCTTCTGTAGTGCCTCATCACCTGGAGAGAAAACACCGGTGATTTTCATTGGGCTCTTTCCCTCTACCCAGCCTGCAGTGCACGCTGTAAAATACGACTTTTGCACTGCTATTAGGCTGCTCCTTCCACAAATGTCTAACTTGCTGTAAGAAGCTGTAAATCTGTGCAGCACAACCCAGGAGAATCATTCACAGTCAGCTTAAAAGGGAGTTGATGCCCCCTTTTCTCTACATGAAGCTGTGGAGATGCCTGTCTTCCAAAGCCTTCCAAATATTCCTTCATGTACTTGTGACCTTGATCAGGTCAAACTGACAAATTTTTATTAAAATAAAACTAATTTTATTAAAAAAACCCTAATTAATTAATTATTAAATTTATTAAAATTATCTGGCATCAGACTACTCTGAGCCTAAATCAGGCTGTTATATATTACTATTAAAGAACTAGGGGGGAGAAAAATGAAAACCAAACCAGAGCAGCAGCCACAGAATCACTGCAAAGTTTACCAATTGTGTAATAAAGGAAATAAAGGTCAAGGAAATTATTATTTTTAACTACAGACCTATAATGGATCCCACTTTAAGATGCTTCAGTTTTATCATATCAGAAAATCAAATATATTTGTACAGTTCACAGTGATCTTCAGTAAAAAGATAATTTCTGATTTTCTTAAGAGATTGCATGATCTATTAAGAATGTACTATTATAAACAACCAGAAAATATTGCAATATAATAAAAAAGTAAAAAGATGACTTACCTATTTTTATTTTAGGGCCTTTAGTTGAATAGTCTTTCCAAAAATCCATCTATAAAACCCAAAAGGAATCCAATTTATATGAGATACATAAGTTGCAGGCCTATTGACTTATATTTAATATGGTACCTTGGGCAGAATATAACAGTGGCATAAACAGAAATAACTCCTGCTGAGGGATTTGTATTTACTCATCCCAGGGTATTTTTCTTCTACAACTTTGCATTAAAATTTCTTAGATCCCAGTTGGTAAAAGAAAAAAAGTGTATTTAACTGTACAGTGTTACCTCATATTTCTGCCAGATTACAATAGAAATTAGGGTATATTCTGACCCCAAAAAATGCTTACAATTATTTTTTTGCAAATCCCTACAAAACAGTATTTGAGGCAAAGTTAAATTCTTAAAATTCCAACATGTGAATTCACATCAGCTAGGAAAAATAGTGGGATTAATTTAGGAGAAAAACTTTAATGTTTTATGACCATCAGGCATTAAATGTGTTGAGTTATAATTTTCACTTTTGCTACCAAGCAAAAGACTCCAGCAAGATTTCAATTGAGCAATTTGACTTTTTCTTAGGAAATTGTTAGCAATGGCAAGCTAACACTTCCACCTTTAGGACAGGGGTGCATTCCTCACTCTTTCTGCAGAGCACACCTACAATCACCAAGAGAGTCTTGCTGCTTGTGCAACAACAAGTCTTCAGACAATCCTCACCTTCCTTTACTGAGCTGAAAGGTTTCTCATTATTTCTTTTTATAGCTATATATAGATATCTATATATAGCTATTTATATTTATTTACCAGGTTTCTTCTTAACTGCGTGGTGGGGAGTTAGAATGTGGTGCTACAGGAATACTCAGCAATAGCTGAACTCTGCAGCTTTGCTCCACACTGGCCTCTTACAAAACACTTCTGAGCATGACACAAGGATGCAGTCAGCCAATTAATACATTGATAATGAATAATGTGAAGCATTTAAACTGGATGCTGAGAAGTTACTAAAAATCCAGAAGTCTGAAAAATCTAGGAATAGCCACAAGTGGGACTTCTGAAGCTTCATTTCTATTTGCTTGCAGAATTAAAGTCCACATCTAAAGTCTTTAAGATAATATTCATATATTAAGACAACATTCATATATTAAGGCATTATTCATATATTAAGACATTATTCAACATATTCAAGTGCATTCCCCGTGTATCTAAAGCAAGAACCCCATGTAATTGGGATATCTGATTTTAGAACAAAATAAGTAGCCATCACTCAGTGCTGTGTTAGAGGAGTTACAGTATTTGTGTACAAAAATTTACCTTACAAGAATTTGTGTACAAAACTATGGTTATTTCACCAATAACTTCCCTCACTAAATTAAATTCAATTTGAACTGCTACCGTTTTATCAGGGTCTTCAAAAATTTCTCTTGCTTCTTCGTAATTGCAGAGTTCTTCATTGCATTCCCTTTCCAGGTTATCAGCTGTGAACGCTTCAAAATCGAATCTGTTGTTCAGAAGATGTCGTCCAATGAATAAATTGGCCTCCCTTGCAGATGTGAACACTAATGAAAAAAAAAATCAAGTTGATTTAAAACAAGTCAGGAAGGCTAAATTTGGTATTTTTAAAGAATAGTAAAGATTTTAAAGGAGCACATTGGGATAATTTCTTTCTCTAGCATCTCTCAGCTACATACCAGGGAAAGAAATACCAAGGTCTCTTCCTAAAATGTCTTCTTCACTACTATATTTTCTAACTATGTAACATAAAATAAATGTATTTGCCTTTCTCATAAGCCATCTCAGCTATTCTTTATCCTGGCCAAGAGAATCTGATTGTCATGAGAACTGTTGGTCAAGTTTTGGTGTGACCCCTGGTGGGATGTGAGCATCAGTTTTTAGTGGAGCTCTTAAGAACAGAGTAATTGTCACATAAAGCAGAAGTCAGTCAGATGCAAAGTAAGCAACGCCCTGACCTTTTGGGGGAAGGAGACAAGGGGGGGGGGAAGGAAAAAAACAAATATACATTTATCAATATTCTGGTATCTGTGAGTTCCAAATTTTATTTACAGAATTTAGTTTTTAAATCACATCAGCAGACTCCTAGTCATTCTACAATTATTCTCTTTTCACAATTGTGGCACTAAATTTTATGTAAAGTTGCATTATTGCCAAGTTTGTTTTGAATTTGTCCATGATATGAATTTTACTGACAACATGCATTTCTGAAGACTTCTGAAAAGAAGAGATTCTCTTCTTTTGTGTTCCATGAGGCCTCATGGAGTAAGTGGTGAGGTGAGATTCCAGAACAGTGAGTGAAATTATAGAAGGCTTTGGAACACAGGAATGCATTTCCTCACTAGGCATTTTCCATAGTCAAGTTTTAGCCTGCTCTTGCTACAGTTTCTTATTTAAAAAGAAAAAAAAAAAAAAAAAAAAAGGAGGCAAAACCAAATTTCTAGTGAAAACCTAATCTATGTCCATGAAATTCAGGCTATTTGGTTGAGCAAAATGACAAGAGGATTATTTTTGCAAGTGTAATGCAGAAACAGCATTGTTACATACCAAGCAGGATGGCTGATAAAGGAGATGAGATTCAGGATAAAGTTATTCAGCTACAAATTAGCTTTGTGTTCTTGTTAGCCTGTTTGGCAAGATTATCACATCGCTCTGGAATTTTCATTGTCAGATCTTGCAGTGCTATCTCATAACACTTTGCTCTCTGAAAACTGGGAAAACTGTAGCATAACTTACATATTGGTTGTTTATGTCTTTAATATGATAGAATATTTAAGGAATATGACAGCATATACTTATATAATTTGCACACTGCTACACTGTATACTGAAGCAGCTGCACATGTGCACATGCATTTGTTTTTGTTATTCTAAAGCAATTGCAAGAAAATCTAAGCTTAAAATATTTATACTATTCCCAAAGAGTAACCAGAGAAAAGGACTTAACAAAAACAAAACAAAACCAAAACAAACAAAAACCCCAAACAAACAAAAACAAAAGCCAAAACCAAAGTCAGAATTCCTTCAAATCCACAAGTGGAAAGGGAAAATAATTACATGGGGAAAAAATATTATGAATATTCTTGGTTCAGTGCAAATTACAAAAGTAACTTCAGTGTTCTGAAGCAGAGATCTTCAGTTTTGCTCAGTAGTGTTTAACTCTTTACCATGCAAGTAGCTGTCCTTTGAATTAACTTTGAGAACTCGTGCATTTTGTTTAAAATGGAATGCATAATCAAACTGCCTGGAGCCTAGAACCCTCAATTCCCAGGGATACATGGCCCACTTTTTCTTTTCAAGAATTTTTATCCATTTATCTGCACATTTTTCACTTTGCCACATATCTCCATCTCCAACTTACTTGCTACCTGGTGATTAAAACAGTATTTGAAGAAGGAAACAGATGCATTTGAATTGAGCCCTAAATGTGAGGGACCTAGATGCAGTTCTGCAGTCCTTGGTTTGAGAGAAAATGAACCACACAGTTTTAGGATGCCCAGCATTTAATTAAAAATGCAACCACACAATACCCTCAGTGAAGCAGCTCTGCTGGTCAAAGATGTTCAGAAAATGCTGAAGGGGAACCTCTCAATGCAGGTACCCCATGCCTTTGGAAACTGTTCTTCTTGCTAAATTATTGGATTATTTATATATATATGTATATATATGTGTGTATATATATATATATATTCCAATCTTTTATTGATATTAATATTATTGGATATTATAATATTAATATTATATTGATATTAATTGGATACTTCTCTTTCCAACTCTGTCTTTAAAGGAGGAGTGGTCTGGGCCTATTGTGAGGAGAGAGGTTTCACAGGAGCTCACAGGGAAGAGGCAGCCTGGTGTTTTATGCCCAGAGCAAGATGGATTTTAACAAATCATCTGTCACAAGCATTTTTCTGCTAGTCATGGTTTCTGCTCCTCATACTGTCCTGAAGGAGCCTCCTGCTCCATGTGATGACTTTTTAAAATCTGTCTTAAGGTTTAGCACTCTTTGTCCCCTGAGAAGACTGGACAGCTAAGCCAGAAATTTATTTTTGAAGCCCTTAAAACGCTAACCATTAAATGCTAGTGTTTAAGTCTCTCAGGGGAACTTATTTGCTTTTATATGAGCTCCTCCCCACTTCTCTCCCTCCACAGGGAAGAACTGCAAAAGCAGCACTATGTTTATCTTTCCAGGTGTTGTAAGGGGGCCTGGCATTGAGAGCAAATATCAATTTCGAAAACCAACCAAATAAACCCTTTCAAATACAAAACAATTTCAGATATACAAATACAATTGTGACGTGCTCAAATAGTACCAAAACAATACTGTCTTAACACAGGTTTCAAACTTTTTGAATTTTGATGGGATTCTGGTTGTATCAACCACAATAATCCCAGAGGGCTGGAAAAACTTCAGTTGTCCCAATCTGCAGTTACTACAAAACCTGATGAATACTTGATATTAACGCCAAAGTCAATTATCGCTCATTTCAGCAAGAGGTATTAAAAGAATATGAAATTAAGCATAAAGCAGCCTAATTTTGTCATGAAGTAAAAAAACCTCAAACAATTAAACAAAAAGAACAAACAACAAAACCGCCAAAAAACCCAAAACAACAACCAAAACAACAATAACTGAACAACTAAAGAAGCGAGCAAAGCAAAGTTAGAAACGATTTCGGAAAGCACAAAGCCACGTTAAAACTAAGTTACCATCTTTCCATTCCGGTCGCTTCAAGTTATTTAATCTCCCAGGGCAGTGAGGAAACGCCAGCACCGTCACATGCAGTTGACACAGCACCACCAAAACCGCGAACATGGCCGGGATCTGTCAGACAGAAACTAACGTGAGTTAACCAGGAACGACAGCGCAATCAACCCTCTGAAGTGTCAGCGATGAACCCTGAGTGAATCCTGACTCTGTGTGAAGTCATCCAGCGCAAGCACCTACACGCACTCCGGTCCTGGAAGAGACACCGACCCGAACTGGTCCTGCCTGTCTCTTGCGGAGCTCTCGTTGTGTAACACCGCACATGTCACCGCTCTCGCCGCCTCCTGCTCTCCTCCCCCGGCCCAACAGAGTGAATGGACGGGGACAGAGCCCCGCAGGGTGCCCCAGGTGGGCTCTGAAGCCGCAGAGCCTTTGCTGCCGGAGGAGGTAACCAAATCTCCCCGACGGGAACAGGTACAAAGCCCGTTTTGTCAGGGGCGTGAAATAAACCCGTAACTCTGCACGGAGCCACTCGACACAGGTAAAAACACCCCCACCCGAGGCGGGGACGTGCCACAGCCACTGGGGGCCACGGCAGGGCCGCCCCGCTGACTCCCGGCCCGGGCAGAGCGCTCTGCCAGCCCCGGGACGAGAGGGACGAGGTCCCGAGCAGCGCCCGGGACAAAAGGAGCAGCCTGCGCTGCCCTACCTGTCCCGGCGGGACAGCCTTTCCCTGGCTGTGCGGAGCCGGGTGTGGGACAGCCTTTCCCTGGGCTGTGCGACGGGATCCGAGCGAATGAGGAGCTGGGACAGCCTCTCCCTGGCTGTGCGGATCAGGAGCTGGGACAGCCTCTCCCTGGGACAGCTGTGCGGATCAGCTGTGGATCAGCCTTTCCCTGGCTGTGCGGATCAGGAGCTGGGACAACCTCTCCCTGGCTGTGCGGATCAGGAGCTGGGACAGCCTTTCCCTGGCTGTGCGGATGAGGAGCTGGGACAGCCTTTCCCTGGGCTGTGCGGCGGGATCCGAGAGAATGAAGAGCTGGGACAGACTTTCCCTGGCTGTGCGGATCAGGTGTGGATCAGCCTCTCCGTGGTAGTGCGGATCAGGTGTGGGACAGCCTTTCCCGGGCTGTGCGGACCCGGTGTGGATCAGCCTCTCCCTCGAAGGGCGCGGCGCAGTCACGGGGCCGCACCGGGGCCGCCCCCGCCCGCGCTGCCCGAGCCCGGCCGGGGCCGCCCCGGGGCGGGCCAGAAACGCCCCCGGAGCGTGGGGAAAGAGGGGTCATGGGGAGCGCCGGGACTGCTGCAGAAGTTTTCTCTCTAGCCCAGGCGCTACCCTGGGCTTTGTTTCCAGACGCCTGCTTGACCTCGCAGCCGCGGCCCGGACCCCGGCATAGGCAGCAGGTGCTTTCTGCTCCTGCAAACCCCTTCTTCTGCCAAGCCTGGCTTTTTGCGCCCTGGGTTACCGGCGGGCTGAGAAGCTGGCGGGGGTTTTGCTCCCTGGAGGAAAGAGCCGATGGCACGGCGGCTGCGGCTGAGCCCGAGCGGGGCCAGGGCGCGCCTCCCCCGCCGGGCGCGGCAGCGAGGTGCTGCTGCTCCGCGGTGAAGCAAGTCTTTACCTATCAGGAAGCATTTAGCCATCAGAGAGCCTTGTCTCCATCAAACTCCGAGCCAGGCAGCAGTAGCTTTACATATGTGAAAACAATGGTTTTGTTCCTTTTTCCGTTTGGTTTGTTTATGCGTTTTACTGTTTGGGGTTTTTTTTGTTTGTTTGTTTTGGGTCAGTGCCGCTAAACCTAAACCTTAGAGCCTAGAAGGGGGCAGAAGTGGCTCCCTGAAATGCGTGAGGCTGGTCTGCACCACCACACACCTATTCAGGAGCTCCCATCGTTCTCCTTCCCAGAGCAGAGGCCAGGCTGAGCACATAGATCTGCGGCTCTTTTGGCTTCTCCAAAGGACGAGATAGAAGCTTCACAAGTGCTGTAAGGATTTGTTTAATCCTGCGTGCTGGGAGCATGAACTATGTGAAAAATTTTGGGATAGGCTGGGTTGGGTTAAAAGCTGTACATCAAAGAAACTCTGGGGATACGTGAGTGCTCTGATTTTGCTACCAGGCAATCCAGGGACTGACAGTGATTTGTGTCTGTGCTTGTGTGTCTCCAGCAGTGACTTTGGATTGTACTCTTTATTTAAGTGCTGGAGTGACTTGTATATACAGAAACAGGAAAGAGTAGAGTGGGAGGGTATTGGATAACACTAGTGGAAGTGATCAGAAGCTCCCTGGAGAAAAACAGAATCTTCTGATGTGTGAAATAAGGGCAACTGTTTGGAGGAATGATGACTGTAGTTAAATATTTACTTTATGACATCAACACGCTGCCGTTTAGAGGTACTTGATGAACATGTAACTTACCAGCTGGGATGACTCTAGTGCTTTTTAGCTGGTGGAGCTCTCAACAGAAAATTCTCTATTCTGATTGTGTAGGTGCTTATAACACAGTGGAGAACTAAGATAATATTTTAGAAGAAAACAGTATAGATTGTTTATTATCTAGATAATACTAAGGAGACACGAATACTTAGCTGCTACTTGTTGGAAGGCAGGAGAAACTACCATTACTTTGTAAAGGGCCTTACAGCTTGGTCCCATGTCCCTCTGCTCAACCCTCATGCTGAGTTCCTGCCTCAGCGTCTCAGAGAGGGTGGTGCCAGCTGTGAAATAGCTGCTGACAGCTCCAGTGCAAGGGCATGAATGTACAAGGGCTCTGTGGTGCATTTAAGTGTAAGTAAAACACCTGCATGCCAATGTGGGAACTTGTTTTGTGTGGTAACAACAGCTTGGTGTGAAGAAACTCTGCTGTACGAGTAGCAGGTAATCTCCGTTGTGTTATGCCAGCATTGTCTGTCACTGTTAATTGAGGGGGGAAAAGATTTTAGGAATTGCTCATGTATGCCTTCCGGGGAGTGGATATGAATTCGTCCCCTGGCCCTGCCCCTATCAGAGGAGAAGGCTCTAGGTGTGGACTGAGACTGATGGATCAGCCCCATCCAGCCTCTCTGCTGTATCTCACCCCTGCTCCGAAGGTGGAGGAGCAATGCAGCAGCAGAACTCTGCTGGGAGAGGTCCTCAGAGCTTTAACACTCACCAGTGGTTACCCAAATGCTTCTGACTGTGCAGCTTTTAGCAAAAAAATTGTCTCTTCTGTCTGTGCGTGCATGGGTGTTTGTGCAGGTGTGGTGGAGGTTTTTGAAAACCAGCCTAGCTTATTTATTATTGAGATGTAATAAAAAAAAAAAAAAGTTGTTATACATTGGGAAAACAGGACAGTGCAGTCTTTTGCTTTGGAGGAGAGTGTAACTTTCTCCAGTGTGTCCCTCTGAGCTCAGACTGAGTTTCCAGCTCTGTGATTTTGGCAGTGAATCCTCACTCAGGGTGGCTGTGCAAGTAAATGGATGTGGGAAAACTTATGCAGTAGGTAATGACTAGAAGTATGTCTGAGCTCTGGTTTGTTATGCAGATCATAGAAAAGATAATGACAAGTAAAAAAGGGTGCTGAGGTTAAATAGAGTATTTCCCATGTATATGCAGTTTTTAGCATGGCAGAGCAGTAAGTGCCTTTTGCATGTAACTTTGCTACTTGTGAAGTACTTTTTGGTTAGCAAGCTGTGTAATGAAGATGCTCAGAAGGATGAAGCCATCAATTAAGACATTACTTTCATCAACCTTTCCAGATAAATACTGGTACACAGTATAATAGGTACATAATTTTAAATATTTGGAGAGGTGGAAAATAGGAAATTAATTTTCATCACTTGCTTTTAACATTGGGTAAATACACAATTCATGTTTCTAAAAATATTTGCTGTACTAGCTACTACACTTATTTACCTGTATTTTAGAACTTCACTTGTTGCTGTGATGGTTGGTAAAATATTGTTGGAGAAATTAAATACGGTGCTGTTGAATTGAACCAGGACTGTGTATCTCTTACGAAAGGAAGATGGTACCAATCTGTGTTTATGCACTGATCATTTGATTTTGAATATACTGATTATTTTGCTGCAAATAAATAGTGGTGTATTCATTTTTACTATTCAGGTATTCATTCCAGCATAGCAAAGAATAATATGCTGTACTGATTTTTGATTAGGAGGAATTTGGATGTAAATATATCCTACCATAATTCAAGTAATAAATTTCTTACTGTTCAGTCTCTCATGCAGTATTTATCAGTTGATCTGATAATGAAATAACATAAATGTGTAATTAAGAATTACAAATCCCCTTATCAAGGATATGTGGAGTTGTGTGTATCTGGTGGTTTCTTTCCAATAGTTTATTTGATATCCTGAATCACATGGTATAGATTTGTCCTTTACACAAAACTATTGCAAGTTCTTATGTTTGTTAACTAAATTTCTGTCGAGGCAGCTTGATTTAGGAATAATGGTTTTTTGCTAGAGATAATTGAATGTAACAGATTTTAATTATAGATTAAACAGTTGACATCAAAGGGCTTTGACTGTCATATTTAGGAATAAACATGTCAACAAGCAAGTGAACCATATCAGTATCTTGGAGAAATCTGGTATTCCATTCCAACAGTACATGCATGAGGGAAGGGTTTTCATAGATCAGGCCATACTTGAAAAAGTTTCCTTTCTTGACTACTCACTGGTGTCCTTTGCAACTTCCTGTAGAAAAGCCTGGTTTTTCAGTTAAATTTTTGGTCTAATAAAAGATATAATAAGGTTTATATATAATAAAATATAATACATATTTTATTACACATTAAATATATTAATATTAGATAAGATATAAAGCAGTTATAAACAATATATAGTTTATTAAATATATTTTATCTAATAAAAGATATAATTAACATATAATATACTTATTATATCTAATAAAAGATGTAATAAGTTCTATATATATGGTCTTTGACAAATCTATCATCAAGTAAATCTTTACTTGGAACCAACATTACTTTTTAATGATGTTATAGTAGTATTTTAAATATGCCTCAAATTCAGATACACGAATAATTTCATTTTTAGCTAAGGCTATTTCTTCATCCCCACAAGACATGATGGAATCTTTTAAGTGTTCATCATGAGATTCTTTATGATTAAAAACTGAATTTAGCTGATTAACTTCTGTTGAAGTTGTTGCTTTCCTCCTTCAGAAGACTGCTAGTGATTTTTCCAATTGAAAAAGTAAAATTCTGGCACAAATATCCTATGGCAGTGTAGAGGGAAAAGCAACAAACATGGAAAATAATAAGGGTTTAGTTGCAAAATAATTAGGATTTTAGGGGCAGGCACATGTTAATGTCAGTTGTTAAGTTTCAGAATGAAACTTAAGTTTCAGGCATGGTTTTTCAAAAATATTTTAGGAAAGCCTACACATAATTTAAATACTTGGCTATTATCCACTAGGCTGTGAGATAATTCGTATTGGTCAGAAATAATCATAGACATTTGTAATAACACAAATAACAAAAGTAATTATACATTCAATTAATAAAGCTGCCTACTGTCATAATATTCTAACCTTTATGGGAAAGTTATTCAACTAAAAATGCTTAAGAGGGTCAGGAAAAACGTGAAGCTAAGCCCTGAAAGGTACCTTTGTATTTATTTGAGAGGGAATAGAAATGTCACCAGTGCTGAAGGGGACACAAAAAAAAACATCCTCATTCTGATTTCAGTAATGGGCCCACTGCTGGCAGCTCCCACTGCAGGCACTGAGAATGCTGCTCCTCTAACAGGATTAAAATTCTGCATGGGCACTTGCTCAAAATTTTTTTAGATGCAGCAAGTTTAATAAGACCAAACTTTTTTTTTTTTTTTTTTTTTTTTTTTGCCATGAGAAGGACTATTAGGTTGTGAGACTTCTACATAGATGTCCTGATGTCAGCATTCCACAAAATGGTTTCTGGAAAACTGTCACCATAAGCTGGTTCCTTTGAAACCACGAGCTCCCAAATATATGGGAGCATACAAATATAGGGTAAATACAAATATAGGGTAAAAAGAATAATGTCAAAACCTTCTAGCAGCAGGATGAAAATCTGCTTCTGACTTCTCTTGATACAGTTTTGTTGTGTTTTGGTGAGCTACTTTGTGATTAGTGAAAGGAGCCCAGTTGGGTTTGGTATTTAAGGTCACTGGGCAGGGACAAAAGCTCTTGGCCTCATCCATGATGGGAGGACGTAAAGGAGCTGGAGCCAGGCTCTCTGCCCAGCGACAGGACCAGAGGCAGCTGGTACAAACTGAAACACAGAAGGCTCCTTCTCAAGGTAAGGAAACTCTTTTTTCTTTTTCTAACTGGGTGTTGGAACCCTGGAAGCTGAGAATTTCAGACTTTCTGTGCTGGCAGGCACTGACCCCCCAGAGAACACTGCATTTGACCTGAGGCCGGGGAGAAGGCTTCAAAAATGGAATGGCAGAACTGGGATTGTGGGTGTGGAGTTTGAACAGAAGTGTGTGATATCACAGGGGGAAAAACTTAGAATTTAAGGGTTTAGAATATAGTGATATATATATAAAGCAAGATGGAGGTTTTAGGGTGGAGGTTGGTCCTTCTTCTTCAGCTTCTTCTCCTTGGGTTGGGTGGCTTTGTGTGATTGGATAGAAAATTCCACATTGCATGGTTAGTTATTGGGTTAAAAGTAACAATAATTTAGGTGCCATTTCTTAACTGGACAGTTTATCCTTTAAAGGCCTTGTAGAGAGAGAGATGTGGCTCCATTTTTAGTTTGTTAGAGTGAAGTGCTGCAGAACTCAGGGTTTGTGAGACTGTAACATTAGATAAGAACTGACAAATATCAGAGTCCCAGCAAGAAATACCATCTCATACATTTAATCCCGACCCTGGCAAAAAAGTTAAGACTCCACAACTGAGTACTGGCACAGGGTACCCAGACAGGTTGTGGGGTCTCTGTCCATGGAGATTTGCAAAGCTGGCAGCAGTGTCCCTGCCAGGGGTGGGAGGCACTCAATGACCTCCTCCCAGCCTCACCATCCTCTGGTTCTGTGATACTGTCTTCTAGCAGAGCCCAAGCCCTGATGTCTCCACTTGATCTCAAGTTGCTGAGCTCTGGGGTTTCTATTTAGCTCCTCAGCTATTTCTGCTGTGCTCCCTGGTTTGCCTCAGTCACCCATTTCTCTGTGGAGTCGAGATCTTGGAGTTCACCAGTTTCCTTTCCTGGCTGGCAGTAGAGGGACCTGCGTGGTGGCCTCTCAGCTTTCTCCTGCAGCATTTTCATCTAAAATTTGGAGTGTCCCTGCTGAGGATCTGTTATCAAAGCAGGGAAGAAAAAGCTGTGCATTGGAAAGGTTTCGTTTTCTAACAAAATGGAATTTGTGGGTTGTTTGTTGGTGAAATGGTGTAGCAGCAGACTGGCAGCTTGGCTGTGTTTTAATCCTGCTCAGCTGCAGCAGCAGGGCAGCTTCTGATGTGCACTAATGCAAAAGATGTTGATGTTTCCATCATGCTTGGCACTTACTGTGGTGGCTGTGGAGATCTATTTGTAAACTTTGTGTTTGTTGCTGTGATGCAGGCAGTTTCTATTTGGTATGGATTTGGTCGATCACAAGGAACTTGTTTGTGATTGTGGGAGAGTTGCTTGAAGACTTACAGTGAAAAAGGGATTTTTAAGTTTTTGTTAGATATGTAATCTTGAAAATTCAACTTATTTGTAGTGGTGCATAGAAGACAACTTTAACTGACAGAGGTGCTTTTATCTAAGCACATGGAATGGTTATTAGGGTTGATAATAGATCATATTTTTACTGTTTTTCGTGTACTTTTCCCTGCATATTGCACTGTTTTTTTATATTGATTTCTATTGATTACAGTTTCTGGAAAATTACCAAGGACATTACACTCATATAAAGAGTAAAGTGAATATTACTGATTTTGAAGAAGTAATCAAACAAAAGTTTTGGTGGTTTTAGTCCAAACGAGAGAATTCCACATGTGTGAGGCAAAGCCATCTCTGTTGAGGATGAAGTCATTCTTTGCTTTGTTGTAAAAGCTGGTTCTAAAAACACTTGTAGACTAGACAGAAGTTTTTCTGAAAAATGTTATTAAGATCAGTGATGAAAGGCTGCCTAAATAGTCTCTCTGCCTAAGAAAATATGCAGAAAATTTAGTTCAGCAGTCTCCTTATGGAGAGTGCTCCAGCAAGGAGTAGTGGTACAAAGTCTGTCTCTTTTTGCTTTATGGATCCCTCCTTGTTTCCAGCGGAATTTAGCTAGTTTTAGAATTTAGTTTGGTTTTAGTGACTGCATCTCAGGCATATATACAATTCTTGACATTGCTATCAAAGGCAAAATATTTCACAGTGGATGCCAAACTCTAATGCTTAGTGAGAGTCCCTTCTTGGGAACATAATCTGTGTTACTCTGGGCAGGTGAGCAAGCAATTAATTGACTTATTCTTTAGGAGAACCTCAAGTTGTCACATTGATACAAACCTATTGGTGTGTGTTGGAGAAAGTCACTGAGCCCTGGCTCAAGATGGTTTGAGGACGCTTTCTATAAAATCCTTTATTTCCTTTTTTTTTTTTTTTAATCTGGAGATATTGCAGAGTTGAATATGAAAAGTCTTCTGGAGTTTCCTTGCTTCTGGATCTTGGAGAGCAAAATTTTTTTTTTTTTTAAATTTAAAAAGATTTCTTGGGAGAAGGGACTTAATGTGGTGGGGTTTGCTGTGCCTGTGACAGAAGGGATTTGTGTGTGACATGGAGGATGGCAGGGCCTTCAACAGCTCCTCCATAAATGCATGAGGCAATTAAAACAGCAATGAATAACTGGGAGAGGCTCCAATCTCATTGGAAGGGGTTTCCATGACAGAAGGGGACATCTTAATTGTGGTGTGGCTCATACACCAGAATCTTTTCTTCTCTAGGGAACAGGGGTTTTGGTGATGCTTTCTTTGTCTCATTTCCTCAGGTATCTGAGATCTTGTCTGCTATTTAATTTTTTATCCAGACCTTCTTTGTTGTCTTTCCTCATGCTCCCCTAAAAAGGAGCTAGAGTTGAAATGTTTTTAATCTCTATGCATTAATATTAAGTTGTTTCTCTGGACAAAGATGTATTTTATTTTGTTTTTGTAAATTATCGTTAACCTATTAATGAAGATGCTCTGTGGGCTCACTCAATATTTTTTTAATAAACTAGTGATCAAGCAGTAAATTATATAGACAAGTAAATTACTTGTTCTGCCTCTCTCCCAGGTGCATTTTGCAAGTTTGTGATTGGCAGTTGTGAAAGAGCTGAGTGATTCCAGTGGAATGGATTAAACAGGAGGTTGAATCATGGTGTGTCAATGTTTTTGAGACAGTCTTGCTTTTGTTCAACCTAAATCTTGCATATTTAATCCCTATCTTCTTTGTGTCCATAATTAAGATGTTGTCTGTTTTACTAAACAAACAATAGCTTCCTATTACCTTCTAGTGAGGACATCAGCTGAATTTCCCCACATTGTTTAATTATTTACTGTATCCTACTTTTCTTTTCATACCAAGAGTTTGGGTTTATAGTGACTGCAGTTCAATTTCAGAAATTAAAATCTTCTGATTTATTTCTTAGATTTTTCTTTAAGAAAAGAATAATACAGTAAATGATGCAAAAGGTGGTAGAAGTTGGAAAGTTGACCGTTTGAGTTTGAAAATAAAAAATTAAGTTTAAATAACCTGTGTGTTGATAGAGTTTTGGGTGTGTTTACTTATTTGTGTAGGGAGACAGAGGCCCCACGGAATAGGACAGACTTTTAATTGTCATTGAACAAGGGATGAGGAATTCTGTTCTCTGTTAAATGCTTTTAAGGCACACAAGGAAAATTAAGTTTTAGGATTCTGTTAGGAATTTTCTTGCTCTTTTGAGCCTCTAGGCCACAAGTACATGAAGGATGTGATGGCTTTAAAGGCCTGGCAAATTTGACTTTCCTTTATAAGCTCTTAGATTCTGCTGTGGTGGAATCACCATTGTCATCAGTAGTTTGGGGTTTTTTTCCCAATGCTGAACCGTCCAAGTTCTCTAGAAAAAGGCTTATGGTTTACTTTTTTGTATAAGAAAGCTGTTACAAAAATGATTATACCAATTATGCAAGGGAAGGCTAAATAACAATACTACTGGAATAAAGTCACTTTGAGGTGGTTGATTTTGCACAAAAGAGTACTGAAAAATCTAAAGAAAAGAAAATGATGATGCCATGGTGTAAGTGCACCGCAGAAAATACATTTACAATACAGATATAAAAACTGCAGGTGTAGGAAGTAAAGTGAGCAAATTTTGGATGCTCTGTAAATTCCTTCAAGAGCCAACACACACAAGAAAGCACCTCAAAGTACTTTGCCTCAACTTCAAGCTAGGTAGGTGATGCTTTTAAAAACTGTGGTTTCCTATAAAAGCAATCCAAACCTTCTTTTTATGCATATATCTATATGTTGGAAAGCACAGACACTGAAATGCACGATGAAACCTGCAAGAACATAGGAACAAAAATAATACGGAGTAGGGAGCAAGGAAGATTTACCAATATGCTATTTAATGCTCCTAAAATTACTCCTTATTATAAAGACTCTTTTCAGATTATTTTATTACACTGGATGATCTGGTTTTTTCAGGGTTTTTTACAATATCACAAAGGGAAACAAAAAAATATGAAATGACCACATGCTACCAAACTGCTGTGAAAACATCTGTTTAGGATTAATTTAGAGAATTCTTTCAACCAAAAAGTATGTGTACATATTTATCACTTTAATAAAGATATATTCAATTAATTTTGAAAACCAGAGTAGAAAATTAATTTCCCTCCCACAGCCTTAATGAAGAAATAAAGGAACTAATTTCCCATTGCTGTTAGAGGGGTAATCCACTCCTTCACATATTAAGAAATTAATGTAACGCATCCAGTCAGCCAAAGAGTCTCTGATTCTTCCCCTCCCCCTAACCTCTTACACCAGCTTATTTTGTGCAACACAATTATGAAAAACAAAATTGGAAGAGACTTAAGTCCTTTTAAGTCTTTCAGATTTCATTACATTCTAATTTTAGATCTGTTGCTATTTCCAGGAATATCATCTGCTGACTTTGATGGTGTTTGCAAGTTTTGGTTTTCTTTTAAGAGAGAAAGAAGAAATTTAATTTATAAAATAAATGTATATATTTAAAAAGATATAAACCAATATATTATTGTTTATAATAACAATAAATATTTTTTTAATCTCACACCCATTTTTAAAAAATGTCACAAAAATATGAAGGAATTGTGATGGGCTTTAAATGCCTTTGTAGCATTTGTGGGATTTTATGTGATCAAAGAGTCATCCTTTTTATTTGAACTAAAAATACAGAAGAAATGTATTTTCTTATGTTTATTTAATTTATTAAAAATCTTATAATTTTGTAATTCTAGGAATATGTGTGAACGGAGTTTTAGAATTGAAAAACAGTCATGATGTTATTTTAAGGAATTGGACATGGGTAGTTGAGAGATAGATGTTCAGAATTATGTTCTTAAGACAGATTTTTGACCCATAGAAGCAGCTTTATTTCTTTATTTATTAAACGACACTTCCTGCACAAGTGAGAGTGTGAGAGCAGTTTGTGTCCTTAATGTAAGAAAACCATGAGGTGATGTAAATGTTCCTTTAAGGAGACAGTTCTCATTAAAAAAAAAAAGTTTTGAAACTTGTCACTTGTAGCAGACATTTGGGGGGGGGATTAATCTTTTTTTGATGGTGAGCAGTGTTCAGTGAAGCAGCTCATTGTGTACACAGCTTGTGAATAGCATCATTGATAGCAAAAAGCTACACAGTAAGTATACATTTAATTGATTTCTTGATCAGCAATGCTTCTGCAACAGGCAGAACAATGGAGCTTTATTACTGCTTGGATGGCTGATGTGAATGTGGAATAATTCAGAAAATGGGGAGATGTCCGGAGCAAGAAGCACTGAAAATACAGCTGCTCTAAGGAGATGTAACACATGAAGCTTCTTGGGAACAACTGAGACCATAGCAACTGAAATTTGATTTATAAATCAAAGATAGGATTCCATAAACATGTTTTTGGTGCATTGGGATGATGGAAATAAACAAAATTCCTTCTTTGCATTCCTTTCCCCACCCCTTGGTTTGAGCAAAAGTAACAAAAACAGCATAGGAAGGCCTAAAGCCCCATTTAACATGGGAGGAAGAGATAAGTATTTATTCTCTTCATGAAGGGAGTATTTTATTTTTCTTCCATATCACGTGCAACACAATATCGCAGTAGTTATCTTTTATTATCTATAAGAGCCATTGTTTCCAACAGGAGAGGAGCAGTGTGTCTTTCAGGGCTGTATTCCTGGTTTTTCTCTGATATCATTTTGATATTTGTATGCAGCTATATGAATTATTTTCAAAAACGAATCCCAGTGAGAAGTTCTTTTAATATTTGTGGTAGATCTCATTCACAGTATTTCAATTTGAAAGTATTTCAGTATTTTCTTCTATAGATATATTTCTCATAAGCTCATTTTACTTAGCCAAAATCATCACAAAAAGACTGATGCTGAATTAAGAAGCAACAGTATAAATGCAGTAGTTAATAATTTGGAAGAAAGCAAAATTTTTTGGCACAAGTGCTCTGTTGTGGTTCTGAGAGCTTAGCACAAAAAAAGGTGAAAGGCTGAAGAACAGCCTAATTCCTGTAGTCTATCTGTAATGGAATTTTCCTTTCAGACACCTGGTCTGATCATGTTAAAGAGATACAGAAAAATTATTATGAAATTATTATGAATTATTATTGGAAAAGATTCCATTATTAATGGAACAATAAAATGGGGTTTTGTAAATGCAAGCCAAATAGGAGGACTGTTTCCATTTCTTCACTTGGATATCTTCACCATCTCTAAATTGCTTGTATAACACTATATAAAGCTCAGCATTAAATACCATCTCAGTATGGGGGTTTTTTTAACTATATGGGAAACTCCTATTGCAGCATAACTTCAAGAATGTGGAAATATTAATATATAAAGTTTGGATGTGTATCTAAACTAAACTAAAAAAATACCAGATGTATTATCTGTAAGAATTATTATTATCTGTAAGAATTTGTGCTTCAATTCTCTAATTTGAAAATAACTTCAAGTGAAAACACAAAGTTAATGTTTCCTTTGGTGGACTATGCTCAAATTACCCCAGAGTTATGTTTGTACATAAGGAACTTTTAAACAAACAAGCAAACTCAACCAATGCCATGTAAACTGTTATAACTGTAAATATTACTTCCTAAAAATAGGATTTGATAGACTCCAAAATTGCTAAATAAATCTCACTTTACTGTTGCATTAAATATCTCAACAATGATACTGTTGGATTTAAGTATAAATGAATTGAATTTGGGTTAAATTTAGCAATAACATTTTGCTGAGAAAGAAATTTATTGAAACATAGCATTTAGTTGGCACATTTCACATTCTGATTAAAAAATGGGGAGGTGATCTAAAGCAGTTATTTACAGTAAAGATGGACACAGATTTGAGATGACATCTGAAGATTTTAAAATTTACTTGTTTTTTCCTCAAAAAAGGGCTTTTTTTTTTTTTTTTAAGCATACCCTTGCATGATTAACACCTGGAATTCCTGGTGAAAACCATTAGAGGGATGACGAAGGTTTGCTTAGTGCGTTAACCTCCTTAAACTGCCAAGTGTATCTGGAGGATTGGAGTGCTGTGCTGAGTCACAAACATCACAATTTCCAGCAGCTGCTGCAGCCAATACGTGCTGATCTGTTTTCTTTTGTGAATTTCAGCCCAGCTGTGGCTCCAGCTGTGGCCTTGGCAGAAATGTCTCATGTTGCTGGTGACAGTCCAAATTTTGTCCCTGTCTGGGAGATCCAGATCACCATTTCAAGCCTTCTGCAGAGGAATGCTTTTATGACCTGTGCTTTGGAAAATGTTATGTTTCCAGGTAGGGTTGTGTCAAATTATTATTTCAGGCTCTGCCAAGTAAATCTCAGGATTTCAGGGGGGAAAAAAGGCAACTTATTCCACAGTGACTGTGTTATCTTTCCATATAGTGTGATTTATGTGTGACATGAAATATGCATAATTATTTGCTGTGGATTTTACTGAAAGACACTGGCAACATAAAACTCAGGGAAATGATGCTTTCGTGTTGTTGACTACAATAATCCAGTGAAATACAAACCATCTTAAATAAAAACCAGCTTTTTGTACATTTATATTTGAATTTTAGTACAGAGAGGAAAAGAAGTAAAAAGGTTTCCTATATTGCCTTCAAATTTGTGTTTTGTTTTCTTTAAAACAGCATATATATTTTTGCAAGTCAGCTCTATTCCCTATTGTTCAGGAAATGAAATAATTGCTGGAAACCTGTTTATTTCTCATGTTCTTTATCCCACTTATTTTTGCCTCTGTCAAGTTTCATCAAGCAAAATTAATGGATCCTAACAAGCAGTTATTAGATAACTTCACCTTGCATTCTATGTTAAACAGAAATCCTTGATAAGTAAGTTCTGCATAACTTTTCATTATAGCTCTTATTTTCAAATTATATTTCTTCTCTTATACTTTGCCTGACTTGTATGACTTTGTATCCCCTTTCTTCCTCCTATGTCCTTGCATGGCCTTCTTGCATGCAGCTTTGCAGTGTTGATTTATTAATGATACGTTGATAATTATAATAATGAATGTTAAGTTTGTAGTAATGAATGTTAAGTTATTCTCAGTTGCATAGTTTGAGAACTATTCAGCGGCTAAAGTCATAAGCTGACACTATGATAGCAACTAGCAGCATACAATTTGGAAATTGTTCTGAATGAAATTTTGAATTACTGTGGTGTTTCATTATAGAGTGTTATTAAAAAAAAAGCTGGATATAATAATTTCAGTTTTAATTCTCTTAGCATTTTCTGTGAATGTTGCAAAGCAGAGTTCAACAAACCATTCAGATAATATTCCTTTGGTACTTTGTGTTGATGACACTGCCCAGCCAAGAAGACAAAGCTTTAATGACAAATTATTTAGACTGAGTAAGAGTACAGTTCTGAGCATCATCATCATTCTGCTTATCATTTTAATAATGTTCTTTCGGGTAACCCGTTAAAAATATGTCTTTTACTGCTTGAGTGTTTTGGAAATGTTGATTTTCTTATGAAGCATTTTCTTTCCCATGTGTGTTCCAGCAAAGCTGGGTTGTTTTCAGCCCAAAACTCGAATCACCTTCTCCTTAGTGTTGTGTGCATTTTAACCAGCCATCAAATTGAACAACATTGTCATGGCTTAAACAGACTCAAATTGGCAAATCTAATTTATTACGTCAAAAAGCCTGAACCCCAAAACGAACCCAAACAACAAACGGCTGGGAAAAAGTAAAACAAACGTGCAGCAAAATATTCATCTGCTCACAACTGTGCAGGGGGACGTGAGAGATGAGAAAAAATAAAAGAGTCCGGTAAGAATTGAGGACTAAGCGGTGTCCTGGCTTCCGTACGCTTTAAAAAGCATTGACGTGGTGTCAGCAGAGGGCACAGTGGAGGATTTGAGGGCACAGTGGAGGATTTGAGGGCACAGTGGAGGATTTGAGGGCACAGTTGGAGGATTTGGGGGATTTTAACTTCGATGCTTTGTGAGTGTGCCCAGCCCGAGCCCCTCACGGTGCCCGTCCCGCTGCTGCGCTCCCTCGGGGCACCCAGCGCGGCCGGCCCCGGCTTTGGGAAAGGGGCGGGGGTTTGGAATTACGGCTCTTTCCGGGGAGATTTGCGCCTAGACGGGGCAGGGCGAGGCGTCCTGCTCCAGGTGTCCTGGAAGGAGGTGAAATCGGTGTTACACGGGGTTGTGCTGCTGCTGCCGTGCCCCGCCGGGCCCTGAGGGCAGCGCGGCCGCTGCCGGGGCGGTTCCGCTGCAGCCGCGGCCGCTGCTCGCAGTGCGGGGCAAGGGCTCGGTGCTGGTGCTGCCGGAGAACAACATCCTCCCTGGAACTGGGGAAACACAAGGTGGGTGTAGGTTTATGTCTTTTTTGTAGTTTTTTTGGTCTTTTTTGAAAAAAGCAGTTTTCCAGCTGGGCCTGGGCGGCCACAGCGCTCTTAATATCTTGGGCCTGCCCTGAAGAGAGCAGAGAGCAGCGGCTTTCCTTGATTTTAATATGTAGGGATTAGTGACTTGCTTTTCATATGGATTGTTTATGCCATGCCCCATCCAGAGTGTGGGAATACTGCTGGAATTTAGCCAGGCTGCTTTTGCCTGGGCATATGGTCAATTTCATCCTGCCACAGTGCTCTGGGGAAAATACCTGAACACCTGGGACAGCTCTCTCAGTGCTGGGGCAATATATGTTTTCTCTTAAAAAAACCCCAAACTAAATGTGTAGACAACGGTAGAGCTTTGAGCAGCAAAATTAGGGAAGTTTTAATTTGTCATTCACTTAAGAATTAGAACAAATGCAGAAGACATTGTTTACTGAGGATTTCTAGGAAGATCTCATTCGTATATTTCATGTTTGTGGTGAACGCTAACATGATAGAGAGCTCTGAAAGTACCACGTTCAGGATATTTGTGTCACTGTCAAAGTGTTGCTGGTTTTTTTCTCTCTTCTGCCTTTTGCATTCAAGTTTTTCTCACAATGTAATGTAATTATGGTCTTCTAATGCATTCTTACGGAAAGTTCGTGCATCCTGCCTTCTGTACCTGTTGATCGTGTATCAGGCTGGGTACCCAAAGAAGGAAGAGGATTCCTGCCTGGTCTCTGCTGTTCTGGGATTTTGGGGATTCTCTGGCATGGAGAGGAGACATAAAAAGTTGTGTTCTGGTGCAAGGCTGCTCCTTGCCTTCTCCTGCCGTTCTTGGCCTCCTGTAGGAGCTGTTCCAAACCTGGTGCTGCAGGGACATCCTTACTCTAACCTAGAGGGAAATGCAGACACAAAAAATTAGGACATTTTTCCTATGATGAGAGTCAATTTTTTGTCACTAATATTGACATTATCTATAGTGCTCAGGCAGCAAAGAAACAATTTTCATACATTATGCCCCACTGAGATAACAACATATTTCATTTGAAGCTTTATCATAGGGATACCACATAAGTACCAATACCACACCAATAGCAATGTTGGTTTAAGTTGTGTTGAGGAATGGTTTGTGGATGAAAAAGTAATACTTGTCAGGCACATGTAGAGGAAGAGAGAAGATCAAAAAAAGAAAACAAACCAGCCTTCAGAGAAATCAGTTCTTTCTGGATCTAAAGTAGATAACCCCCAAAATATTGGAAACAGGTTAAATATCAGTAATGCCTGAACTTGCTGATGCAGCACAAATCTGTTAATTGCTGATATTATATTATTTTGGACTGATACCTTACTCGGTGGTACTAATTATTTCCTTGTTTACACTTGGTAGAGGTATTGCACCCCTATCACTACAAACAAGCAGCAGCTTGGAGTGCTCCTTGAACACAAACGCTCTTTTTGCGGAGAGCTTCAGCGCTGAGAGCTGCAGCTGTACCTTCTTTATGCAGGCAGGGCACTGCTGCCGGACAGGGAACTTAGATGGAGCTCTCAGTGCTTCTGGTAGCTTAGTCTTGCACTGATTTTGTTTGGAGAACAGTTCGATTTTTATTCCGTGGCCGTGGCTGTAGCTGCAGTGCGCCCAGGACAGCACAGTTCAGGTGGATGTCGACTAGGTGGCAGCATGGTGTTTGGAACGGACATAAACCGCTTTTCGGCTCGCTAAAGCACCCCTGGTTTCACCCTGTGCCGGTAAAATTTGGGTAAACCTGACTTCTGTCAATCCCTTCGTGCCTCTATACTAATAGCTAAAAGGATGCAGACTAAATAAGTATTAGGATGGAAAGGCTAGGGAGGAGCATTTAATCCCACAGACAAACATACTGTAAGCAGAAAACAGTTTTACAGTCTTAATCAGAGGGCTGCTGTTTATGGTTTCCTCTTTTAATTTGAGCTGAAATGAGTTAAGATCCCTTCTGCTAGTTTATTAGTAATGTTTTACTTGTGGTTGAAAAAATCTTCAGTTACTATTCATGGTCTTACTGAAGTAATGTCCTATAAAAGACAAATACAGTAATTAGTTTTGATTACAGAAAGTAAGGATCCTGAAAATATATATCTGTCTTGGCTCTACTAACCAAATTATATGGTATGAAAACTTAGTCACCTGGTTTTGGAACATGCTGGCTAGCTTGTGAAACAATATATGTTTTCATCAAAAGAATTCAGATTACTGAAGGCAACCTCTTGTAGTGGGGGCAAAATGCAGATCCCAAGCAGTGTAGTACTTGGGCAAGCAGCTCCAGTCTTTTAAATTTCATCCAGAATTCAACAGGCAGCTAACACAGACTTTGGAGCAACTGACAAAATTCTTTAAAGCTTCACCCTTCAATTACATTTGCTGTAGCTCTGTATTTGATGGGAGTGATCTTTACTGCATTATGATCACAGAAGCTGATTTGGAGTCGTGCAGTAATTTCTTGGAGTCCCTGTTATCACATCAACATGAAGTATTGCAGGTTGCATAAAAAAGGGCTCTCAGTGGGACTTTCCCATATGCTTTCTGGGTCATCAGTTTGCTCTTCTCAGGAATGTGTTGTTCAGCTTTCCTGTTTTTTGTGGGTGTTTATTTATTTTTTTTTTTAATTCACATGTTGAAACAGAGCTGGAAATGTGGAGGAAAAAAAAAGAAAAAAAAAGTAAAAAATCCACTTAAAACCTAGGGAATCAGGAAAAGAAAAACAGCCAACCAAGGCCCATTGCTTCTTGACAAAGAAAATATGAGGGTTCTAGCAGCTGAGAGTTCTTTGTTTAATGCTTTTCCCACAATTCTGTTAAAATCTGAAGCTTTGAAAAGCATTATGTCATCCAGCAGATTGTTCCTGCAACCTGAAACAATCTGTTTCAGCAGATTGTTTCAGAAGCTTCTGTCAGCAAAGATTCCAAAACAGGTTTTTAAGGACAATTGTTTTGCTCTCCTATGGGGTCAGTGTTGGTCTCCCACCCCAAAAGGACACAATACTTTCCTAGACTTTGAGAAAGGTAACTTTAGAACAAGTGTACAGCTTCCACACTTAAAATCTTTACACTTATCTCAAAGTTAAACAAATGCCATTGATTTTCGGCCAGAAACGGCTAGTACAGAGATAAGGACAGTTTGATGTGACTAGGGCTGTTTTATCTTTGGAAAACAAGAAGCACGAGTGTGTTCACAAATCTTTTCCTTGAGTAAGATGTGCTGAATTGTAGGATATCTCTTATATGGAGTATACATCTATTTTTTAAGTCTTCAGCTGCTAGAGTGGCAAACATCACCTTTGCTTTCTTTACTTTGTATTTTATACCTTGTTTGTTTCAGAATTTCTGTCACGAGCCCTCTGGATGATTCTGTCCTGTGTAGTTAAGGCAAGCTAATAAAAATATAAACCTCAATAGATAGGGAAGAACATGGAAAAGGTAAATACACCTACTTTTTGAGAGTAGGTGCAGCAAAGTAGTATTAATGCACCAGTAAAAGGCTGGAGAATGTTCTCCAGAAAAGCCCTGAAGAAACAGTCTGGTCTCCAAAGGTATTTTCCCAGCACAAATTGCACACTGCTGGTCATGTTGTACTTGACTATTGCAGGAGAAAAAGCAACATACAATCCAAATTTGTGCTTGGGACAGATTTAAAAATCCCCTAGTTGCAAAGTCAAGGAAGAGAATTACTGTTCACTTTAGTCCAGTAGAAGAGAATTTTAACTGGATTTTTGTTCGTTATTGATGAGACAGTGAGGTAGAAAGACCTTTTACACAACTTGGGACAAGTGTTCCTACATTGTGTGTGCTTATATAATGTATGAATAAAAGATGGTTTTATAGAAGATTAGTATAAAACAATTTTTATAATAAAATTAGTGTAAAGCAGTCCTTTAAAATCAGAACTTTGCATTGACCATGGTACCTGATTTACTGTAAAATTTTTTAAAAAATCATATAATCCTCTGTTTTCAAAAGCCACAAGTCTGCCTCATCCCTCATTCAAATGATTTTTGATTTAATATCATCTGACTACAGAAATAAAAATAGTAGGTTTTTATTGTCTTCTGTTTTTAAGTCTTTTTAAGGAGTCCACCTTGGTGTTCTATTTTTAAGAAGAGCATAATTGTTTGTAAATGAACATCACAACACTAGTGTATTGGTCTTAGCTTTTAGAACAAATTGTCTTGTAAGATTGGCAGAATATTTTTGAAAACTGAAAAGTTTGGGGATATTTTGAAAAGTGATTAACTTCTAAAGTTTTTGAGGTCTGTGAAGGAAATTTTTTTTGGTCTTGTATGATTCTATAATGATTAGTAGATCATCATAATTGTGGATGACAATGAGTAAATACAATGATATTTTTAATAAAACTGTAGAAGGGCATCTTTAAACTAGAAGTTTCACAGCAGATCCCCTTTTAGGAAGGAAGAATTTTTGTTAAATAGCCCTGTGTTGTATACAGAGACGTAATTTCTGGAATTGCTAGAGGTATCACTGCCTTTCTGAGAACCTGCATCCTGTGAAAGGTTTCGCTGATTTCCTTTCATTTGTATATGTGAATGGAGCCACTCTCAACTAATACCCAAAAGAACTGCAGAAGAAATTACTTCAAAGGAAACAAACCAGAGACTGGACCCAGCCCAGCTCACTGAAGAGGGTGTGTTACACCCCCTGATCTGGGGTGTGCCCCTCATGACACCGCTTTTAGCCCTCTGCATCCCAAAATCAGCTCCTGGGTGGTGGCTCTTTCACAGCTCAAAGGAGCTGCACTTCTGGAGCTGTACAGATGGACTCTGGGTTAATCCAGATGCGCTCTGGGCAAACACAGGGAGCTGGTTGTCTTTGAGTGATGTCTGCTGCACACAAATAGCTGCTTTCCCAACAAAGATGGTATAGTTCTTGTAGAAAGATGTGGGATGGAGAAGAAAATGAAAAATAACATTTGTCTATCAATCCCTAAATTGAAGGATCAAACTTCAGGCAAGGTCAAACTTAACTGAGTTAAATATTTTATCATAATTTTTTAAAATCAAATTGAGCCCAAGAAACGTAAGACCTTGTAAAATACATGTTAGGCTACCTAAACCTTTACATACAGGTTCTTAGCAATGGTTCTTAAAAAATGAGTCTTACTCTAGTTTGTCTTTTCTGTAGTTGTCTTTACAGAGGCCATGTACCCAATTGTTTCACAGTCCACATTTTATGACCCTGGGTGCCAGTAGGTTTTTTTTATCAATTAGGAATATGGTTTATGTGAGACAGATATGATGTGTAGAATCTCGAAAACAATGAAGATGTGATTGGTTTTCCCAGTTCCTTCTGGTGAACTCTTCCTAGCAGAATCATGGAGTCTGGGCTTTCATGCTTCTTTGGTACAGCTGGCTGCTTGTTTTCTAATTCCTAAACTTACATCTGAACTGTAACTTCAGAAAATTGTAACAGAACTTAAGGATTTATCTAGTTTTGGGGTTTTTGATATAACAATGCATTCTGGACAAATCTGCTTTTAGTTGTCTCAAATACAAGAAGGTGTGTGAACAGTATCAAAAAGACATTTCCTTGAAAAGTCAAAATGTCTGTAAGAGTTACTGTTTTGTTTTCTACCAAACGGGCAGAGCCCCTAAATGTATTTCAGTCTTGAATGATCACAAGGGGTACCTTATCCCGTGTAGGGGGATTATTTATTTATTTATAGTAATTACATATTGTATAAAATTCAGTCATACTGTGCCATTTTTTGTATAATTAAAAAAAATTCATTTAAAAGCAAAACAATGTTTTATACTCTTCAGTTTAACATGACAAAAAATTTGGATCATGCTTGTTACCAAGTAATCTGACTTCATGCTTCCACGGGAGCACTAACATCTTGACCATAGAGTAACACAGCATATTTAGGTTTAAATCCTAGCTCTTAACTGGACACACCTGTGCATGTGGGTGTATTAGGTATATGCTCTGTGCCTGATGAATTCATTTCAGCTGCATAGACTTTGGTACTGTTTTTCCCAAATAGTCATAGAAATGCTTCTAACAGGTAAAATGTCAGTTGTAGTTGGCTGCATCTGAAGCACAGAGTGCTGATTCTTGTAACTTGTGTGCCTGCAGCTGGTGAGGATAGCCATCTTTTTATGGCCATGCTTTAATAAGAAGTTATTAGGCTTAAGCAGGTAAACTTTGTCCATTAATATTTTCATTCCTGAGTTTCACCAAGCACATAATTTAATACTTATGCTTCAGTGTAATTTTTCTGGAGGCAGCATTTGCAAACAGCTTAGGTTATGTAGGAGCAGATGTTTTGTCTCCCTGTGTGTAGGTAAGTACTGATAAACAAACAAATAAAATCAATTATTATTTATTAAGGTAGAAACAATCTCAAAAACTGGGCCAGCCTATACTGAAATGCCATTAATGACCCTGTTTCTAAAAAGAAACTCAAAGTGCTGCAAAAAATGTACCTGAAGGGCTTTTTGTAGAGAAATACTATCAAATTCTGCACACATGCACTATTGGAATGTGTTAAGTTAAAGAGTAGGGGGAAGGTATTTCCAAGCAGTTTTTGTAAGATATTGCTCTTGATCGCACTTCTGGCGTTTGAATGTTTTAGTTAATATCAAAGCCTGCAGTTGTTATTGTGGTAAAGTGATAGTGTGAAATTGATGCTGTTATACTATAACAATAAGGACGTGACTCATGTATTTTATGTACACATGCATTCAACTGTAGTGACAAATGGCTTCATGCTGTGTGATTAAATGCATATTAGCATTTGCCCTAGGCATTTGATTATTACCATCTTTACTTCATTACATTACCACACTGTATGGCCATATAATTTATAAGATAATACAGACATCACTTTGTTGCTGATAGGAATTATTCTGTTTTATGGATGGTGTCCTTTAATTTTGCCTTTCATGGATTATAAAATTGGTTAATATCTGCTGAAGTGAATCACTGGAGAAGCAAATAAAGATGTTGGCCTCAGGTCACAGTGTCATTTGTGATACTGGCAAAATCTTACAGCCTCATTTATCCCTGTACATGATTGATAACACCATGGGTTAAATGGAGAAAGCTTTGCTTCCATTAAAGGATCATCATGAATGAAGACCTCCCACTTAAAAGTCAGGCATGATGAGAAGACAAGAGACTATCTACAGGTCAAATTAAATAACTTAAATAATTTAAGTGGAATGACAGTGTAATTTGTTCATTCTGTGTTATTACCCTGACCCCTATCAGGCTTATAGGCTAACTTACTTTCTAGTGTAAGGTATTTAAGATGTAATTTTTAATAAGTGCTTTTCAAAGATATAAAGCCCTTTATGGCACTTAAAATTATGTTAAAATTTATTTTTAAATGTGCTTTTTTAAAAATAATTTTTGTCCTTATTTTGTTAAATGTAAAATGAGTAATAGGGAAGCAAATGTAGTAAATGCTTCAAAACAGGGACTTTAGTTTTTCACTTTTAAAATGTGATCCATGTATGCTTTAGAGTTTTTAAAAATTATTTTATAGGTATTCTGACAAATACCAGTTGCTAAAGTAAAAATGCATTATTTGGAAATACCTTTGAATTGACACAAGATTTTTTTTTTGTATTTTCTGTGGTGAGGGGCATTTATTATTTATTCTGTGTCTTTGTGATAGCTCTGGATTGTAGTAATTATGTGTCATATTAAAAGTAGGTATTTTATTAATATGAAGGGTAATTTAAATGATTTTTAAACTTTATTATTCTATTTTGTGTATTTTTGTTCCTAGTCAGACCCAGTGTAAACTCGCTGGCAGGTGCTGAGTTGTTTTGAGCTCTCGGAGGTGGAAGAGACCGCCGGGGAGCTCCGAGGAGGGCAGAGGGAGTGTGTGTAACCCTCCTGCACCTTCCAGGTTTCAGCAGCAGGCTGTGGAGCATTTTGTGGCCGTCCTGGCAAAGCAGCCTGAGTGCAAATTGCCCGTGAGAAAACAGCGCTGTCACCGTGAAGCGCTGGGTGAGGACTCAATGAGCTTCTCTTGCAAAGCGTTTATCCCCACTCACCGCATTAGGGAGGGAAAGTCTTGTTTGTCAAGTGCTCCTGCTGAGATCACTGAGCTGAGAGAAAGCCCTGCATGCCTGAGGCCCCTTTGCTTCTGTTCCTTGGAGTATAGCATTGGTTTGAAAATATCCCCTTGGGAAAATAATTCTCTGATTGCTTCTGTGATGGGAAGGGAAATCACAAGCCCCGGTGTGTATCAGTTAATGTACACTCTTCTACTGGTTGGCCTGAATAGGAATAATTTCATAACTGAAGCACACTTCTTCAAGTGCTCCTGTCCTTGTAGGGTGACTCCTTTTTCTAAATCAAGTTTATCCCTTGTTTTTTCCCTTATTAACTACCAGCTTCTTCATTTGATAACAGCACAGTCTTGTAAAAGTTCATCACTGTAGGATTTCACCAACTCTAAGGCCGGAACTTCAGGTGACAGCAATATAATTAGACCACATGTCATGTTTCACCGTTACATTTGTAAAAATCTTACCCTTACTATGATGAACAGTGAAATCAAATGGCTCTGTGCTTAGTTTATTGTGCATAATATTGGCATTTTTATTAGATTTGTAGTTATGGTCATCTCCCAGTACTTGATATCAAATGTTTGTGGTAGTTCTTCATATAGTGGTGCAGCATGTATCAGTAAGAAAACAATTTTGAAAACTTGAGTGAAAGAAACAAAATTTTTTAATGTGCTTTTGGGAGAGTTGGACTTATTTTTTTCTAAGTTCTTAGGCTAAAATAGAAATAGTAGTTTTTTTATCCTAATGTATTGCTTTTTTAAAAAAATCCACACAGCTTCAGTCTACAATGTCTGCAGATTGCCTGCAAGATGCCTGATTCATGTTGGCACATTGACACAACAGATTTGTTGCCTGAAGTGCTACATGTTTGTACATGGTTCTTATTCAGGCTTTATTTGCTGCCTCTTCAGAAGTCCTTCAAACATACACATTTTGACACTGACAAAAGAATTTATATACTTCATATTGAACAGCTCAGTATTAGTCATATGTTTTAAAATTAAATACAAAAATGAGCCTGATTGTTTTGGTTTTAGCAAAACCATTGCTTTATTAGCAGAGTAACTTTTGTGGTGGGGCAGCTAAACGAGGAGTCAATCTATTATCCATGACCAAGCAGCTTAAATGTGATCTATGTTAGTGTTTTATTTAGACAACAGAAGAAAAAGTGGTGAGCCCTGATTTGTAGTTGTTATGGCCCCATGATACAGACCAGGTCTCTGCTCTTCCTGCAGGAATTCCTTCCTAAGGGTTCTGTGGCAGCAGCCAGGTCAGTCGTAATTCCTGTGCTCTGCCCCTGCCTCCGTAATTCTTGGTGCAGAAACACAAGGGGGTGTGTCTGGCAGGGATGGCATTGGGTGTTCTAGTGCACTGCTGAAAATTCAGTCTCAAGGATTAAAAAATATCATCTGGGAGAAACAGGGGAAATATCTGCAGTTGTTACATTTTTATGAATAAAGTGCTGAGTGTTGTGGTCACCTCTGGTGTCTCTAACGAACTCGTTTTGTCCTTACAGAGACATCTGGGGCTCCTGTTTGTGTAACTCCTTTCTTGATGGCAGTTGATGCAGCTGGCTCAGAGTACAGCATTTTGATATAGGATTTGTAGGAAGAGAGTGAGAAAGACTTCTTGATAAAATTCAGATGCAGAGACTGCAAGCATTACCTTAAGTCCCTGATCTCAGACCAAAGATCTGTTTTAAAATTGGGCCTGTGTTGTGATCTTGACGTCTTGAAGGTAGGCAGCAACTTTTTCATGGCATGCTGTGTGTGTTGCAGCACCCTCATGTCAGTGCAGGGCAGTAACTCTGGGAAAAAACTCTACTACTTCTGTCTGCTCATCAAAGTTTTTGCTTAAAACTAAAACCAAGCCAAGAAATACAGAGGAGAAGCAAAGGAATATTGCAAATTACTGATAAATCTGTTGGCTTCTTTTCTACAGTAGTGCACATTACTTTAAAATAAAAATATTGTTAATTACATAGTATCTATAAGTAATAGCTTTACTCTTTGCAAAAAGATTCTGCCTCCATATTTGAAGCTTTTGCAATTTGAGTATTCTCTTACAGATGGACTGGAGAGGAAATGCTGATCTTTATTTTGCAGAAAGGAGCTCAAGGAATGGATGAAGACTTTAAAGCACAGGCACTTGAATCTACTCTTCCAAGTCCATCAGAGACTTTACTTTCCATTCGACTGCTAGACTTTAAAACAAGTTTATTGGAGGCAATAGAAGAGCTGCGTATAAGAAGGGTAAATTTGTTTATATTTGGTCTTTATTTGTCTTATTTCTGTCTCTCAGTAAGTAATCATAGAAAATGCTGCATAAGCGTGGCTAGACCTCATGCTGAATTTTAAGTGATTCACCAACCAGGGTTTTGTTTAAAAATATAATGGGTTTAGGTATTGGGTGTATTACAGATTTCCCTGTAGACAGCGCAGAGGCAACAGGGTTGTATGGTAATGAATTTGGTTTTTCTGTAACATAAGTTGCTAGAGTTGATAATCAGGGTATTGAGAAAAGCTACATTAATTTAGTGTCTTTCATTATAATTCTTCTCTGTAAGAGCAGTCTTAGATACAAAATTAAAAGAAAGAATCCAAGTGTCTTCCAAGTGCCCAAGTCTTTCTTGTTTCCTAATTGATTTGCCATTTGCCAGAAAAATGGTGACTTTGGCTGTTTACTTGTGTTTTTCAGAATTATCTCTGTGGGCAAAGAGCTATATGAAAAACACTTAATTTCACCAGTTTTACATTGCTAAACTATGGAGCTAGACCCCTACAATAAATAGTGTATTGAGTATTAGGGGTGGAGGTGTTTTGTTTTTGAAATGATTTTGTAGTAGTACCAAGGTAAAATTGCTTCTGTGCTGGTAAAGGCAGCTGTTTTTCCTTGTGGTTAATTTGTCACTTGTATTTTTCTGTGGTTACTTTTTCAGTTGTGTGTATGTAAACATTTCAGTCTATTTCTCCCCTTAGGGTTTCTTAACTGTTACGTGTATTGAAAGATCTAAAGTGTATTTTTCTTCATCTGATGCATTTGACCTGTTCAAAAGATGTGTATTATTACTTTTAAAATATTAGTATTAATGACATGCTTGATTTATGCTTATTTTGATCTAAGTGAAATGCTATAATCCTCTCTTTAAAAGCCATAAACAAAGGAATGACTGCCATTAAAAAGAAAAAAACGAAAGAGAGAGGGCTGCATGAAGGTACTTTCTTGGTGCAGTACTGTTAAAGCCCCCATGGTGTGATCCCCAGACCTATGTTACAATGGTAGTGTTTAGTCTAGTCAAACTATTTTAGTATTAAAAATAAAGACTGAATAATTAAACTTTATTATTAGATATATTATCATATCTAATAATAGTTGTAATAATAATATAATTTTTTTAAATAATGATCAGTGCATCCTTTTCTTTATAAGACTGCTTAGCTGAATTTACATGGTTAACTCAATGTTGCACTTTTAATACACTTGGTCAGAGCCTAAAGTGTTCATGGAGTCCCATGGAATTTCATCTTTTGGCATTTTCCTTTGGTTTTTTGTGCCTGCTTTGTGTCTGCTATACTACAAGAGTTTGTGGCTGTGATTTTGTAAAAGTTGTCTCAGAAGGGTGAGTAATTTTTTGCCTGGAAATTGTTTTAGTTTCAAAATTGATGCAAATGCTAAGAGCCAGTTTCACAGTTAAGACAGGGTCCTAAATTTCTAAAATAGCTGTGCTTTCCTTTACCCTAAAAATATATATATACATATATATATATTTACCTGTTTAGGTCGAAATTTAGGTTAAAAAAGTAAGCATTTTACAGGCAGCCAAATTGAAATCTTGGAGTGTCCTTGAATGTATTTTTGATTGATTTTGGTAGTTCAGGGATGCTTGCTTAGTATGTTTGAAATTTGGAATATAAAACATAGGTATTCTGAAGAAACAAGAGTTATTGAGTAATGTGGCTTATGCCTAGTGGCATTCATTTTTATCTTTTCAAGTAAAATTTTTTATGGCTGTTTTGCTTTAAAATGCCCCTAAAAAATCCTCTCCCCATTTCAGCTATGAATTTCTTACAAATTCAGTCAATGTGAGCTTACTCTGCAAATTTTTAGTCAGCCCTGAGAGAATGGTAGTGCATAAACCAAAATACAGCGATAACTCAGAGAATTACAGTGCTTGTCTTGCACTAACATGCTGATTTTTCCATGGCCACAAATGAAACACAAAAACTGTGTAATCTGCTCCATCAGAAAGTGGAGTAAAAGTGAAAATCCTGCAGGTTTCTTACTATTTCTTCCACTTCCTTCCCTAGGTGCTTGTGAGGTTCTTTGAATAGACTGATAACCCGAGGAAGGCACTAGAGCCAGTGCCACGGATTTTGCTCTCAGCTTTGGCTTGGCCTCAGATGAGATTATTTTACCTCTGTTTGCTTCTGTTTTTCTTCCCATTCTTGGTCTTGCTTGTCACTTCAACAGGAGACTCTTTGAGACAGGACCTATTGAGCATTTTGAGTTGAATAAATTGCCTGGAATGGTTGGTTAAGCTGCAGTACAAATTCAGATTAATAAAAATAAATTTGTGGATGAAATTATCTGTGTGAAGCTAATAAAAAGAAAACTCTTAAATATGAAAATATTTTGAAATATTTGTTCCACTCCTTACTCAATGTCATGATATTGTAGGTAAGCTCTCAAAAATTGTTTAGAAGAGTTGCTCAGAGTAAGGGATTGTTCATCTGTTTCATCTTCCAGAGGAAATCCCAGTCCTTGATAGCTGTGCAAGTTTGTTCTAAAGATGAATTGCTTAAATGATTATACTTGATGCAGCTTCACTTTGTTCCTTTGGCTATTCACAGTCTTTGTTCTCCATAGGAATTGACATAATATGAATATGTAAGTAATCAAAAGCCACAAAAAATTGTATTTCTCTTTCCCCTGCCTCACAGGGATTACTTCACACTCCAATAGTTAGAGTGTCTTCTGTTTTTTCCAGTTTAGCTTTCCCACTCATTCAGCGCTAACCACCGATCCTTTTGTGCTGGATATCCCTTCACTTACTTCCATGTCTGTCAGTCGTGCTCTGTAGTCAACTGAGTGCCTTTTCTTCCTAACAGCCTTTTAACTGGATTTCATACCTAAGTGTAAATTAGGGAATTTTTTTAGTAAATTTAGACACAAGGACAGCTGAGTGTTGGGAAAAAAATTAAGTATGTGGATTTAAGAGAATAAACAACACTGATCTCATGATTATGACATCCTTGATATTGTTGTTTGAGTCAGCAAGCAGTGTGCTAGATCATAATTTCTCTGTTTGTGAATAACGTGGCTTTTGATTAGGAACTGATTACTTGCATTTGGAGAGTGTTCTAAATGCAGACCCTTTCCAGGAATATATTTTGATAGAAGAGATCAAATATAGAGTAATTATAATCTATGCAGTGGAGTCAAGGACAGACCAGTGAAATTCACAAAAAAAAATAGTGGTTGGTACAAATTTTTGTGTCTCTGCTACTGAAAATGGCAAGTTTTTGAGAATAGATTCCAAATATAGGTTGCTATTATTTTTTGTTAACTGTCATAACTATGAAAATCCAACAATGTTTTATCAGAAACTAAAGGTAGAATAATGCTTCTATAAATGTCTTCTCTCCTTTTAACATTTGTCCTGGAAACAAAGCTTAAGAACAATATCCATGAGATCTACTAAAAATTGTACTGGTCTGCTTCATTCATGAAGGAATTTCTAATTATAGTATGAAAGAATCAGAAATTGTAGTTTCTGTGAGTACTGTTTGACCTGCATGAAAATTGGATGTGCAATTTTGTAGGAGGGAGACTGTAAGTTTAAAAAAGATAATAAAAGTACCTAGCAGCAGTTTTGGCTGCTTGGGCATGAGCCAGCTGTACTCTGTTCCTAAATCTGTTCAGGGTCAAGAATCGAGGGGGCTTGACCAATCCACAGCCCATCTTGTAAAACTACAGCCTGGAGCAAACACTTTAAAGAAGGCTTGACACTTTCTAAAGGTTATAACGAGTAAATAAACCATCAAATTACTCCTCTTTTATTGTTATGGTAGTCTTTTTTTATAAAAACACTTAAATCCATGTAGTCCTAAGGCATCTAATAAAAAATGAACACTTCTAAGGTTTGGTGGGTTTTTGATCACTCATCAGAGTTATATACAATATTGTTCTCCTAAGTATAACAAAAACATTTTTGTCTTACTAAACAGCTGATAGAACTTCTAAAAAAAAAAAAAGTGTTTTAGAAGCTTTCAATTCAAAATGGGTAAACTTTAAATGTCCTTTGGAAGATGTAAAAATGATGGATAAGGTTTATAACTGTTGGCGATTTCACGTGAGAACATTTTTATCATGTAATTGTCATTCTCAGTTTAAGTATTTATGATGTTTATTCTCTCAGCCATAGTTACATACATGCACATTTTTGATAGCTTCCAGATACACCTTTATAATTTGGGAGTAAGTTGGAGGAGTGTTGTTCACTTAGAACTTGGCTTCTTATCCTCTTAAGTATTCACAGCAAAGGGTTCACTTAAAATGGAATTTAAGGCCATTTTCTTACCCCTTTGGGAAAGACTTTTGCTAATAATATATCATTTTCATAGCATTTGTTGCCTAATAACAGGAAGGATTGAAGATCACACCTTTTTAAAAGCCTCAAGACAATCTCATTTGGTTTTATCACTCAAGGGAAATTAGGAGGATGTATTTTCCTTCAGTACTTATAGAATAGTACCAGAAAAAAAAAAAAATCATTGCAACTATGGAGCACTGTTTGTTAAAGCGGAACTGAGATTCATTGATAATCTTTTAAGTTCTTTTAAAATTTTTTTTTACCATAAGTCATATGAAATCTTTAGGGCTCTTCTCCCTCTGTATTCTACTAGTTTATATCAGAGAAGTAAAAGCTAAAGAACTTTCCTCTGGTTCTCTGTGAGCCAAATTTCAGTTTTAAATGCCTATTCAGTATTTTATATGTAAAATTCACATGAGAGCTGAGGCATACATTTAGAATCTCTGCAAGAATCTTGAAACGCTTGGGAGCAACCTCCTGTGGAAGCAAGTGTGCTTCTCTAAACTCGTGTGCTTGTAAATTGTTTGCTAATCAAGAAAGTCAGTTTTGACCCTAAAACCCTATAAAAGATGTCAATGTCAAAAATTATTTTGAATCACTTGGGACATATTTTGCTCTTTTGTTTCTATTGATAAGTAGTTTGACTATGAATCAAATATTATACTAAGTGAGAAAGGGTTGCAAAATCTTCAAAACTGTTTTGCATCAATTTTTGAAGTGTTGTAAATATCCTTGAATCAGAATCTTGGAACCCTTATTCATGTTGGGCTTCAGAAAGAATTGCAGTATATTTTATAGCCAAAAAATTTTGTGTTCACTTCTTCACTTGGGAAGGAGAAAGAGCCTCCATTTTTTTCTTTCATTGTGTCAGGAAAGGTGTTGCTTCATCCAGAGGTGGGATTTTTTTAGTCTCATGGCAAATAATAGTTGTTCATGGTGTTGCAGTTCAGGAGGATTGTACTTAAACTCCAGTATTAAGAGAATGAACCTTTTGAGGCCTTCTTTTATTTTTTATTAGAGAGATCCATTGCCTTTTCTTCCCCAAGCTGTGACTGTTCCCTAAGGTTCTAACCAATTTTTGAGGTGTGAGTCACTTCAAGAGTACTTAAATTTTTCCAACAATAAAATGGCAAGATTTAAGCTATAGTGAAATTGAACTTTAAAACAGCATAAAATTTGCTCATAATGTATCAAAATGCACAGTTCAATATTGGGATATATCACACAGCAAGCTTGGCTCTTGCTGGACCTCAGTAAACGTTATTAGTGCAAGGATTCACCAAAGAGAAGTCAGGCTTACCTTAAAGTGGTGGCTTTCCCAAGCTGGCCATCAGTGTGCAGAGCAAAGGCAGGAAAGCAGCCTTTTGAAGCTCAGTGACACATTAGTGGAGCTCTCCAGGTCCTTGGAGGATATTCATTATTTTGACTGTGTGCAAAAACAGGACAGTGCTGAATTGCTGATGACATGCATCAAAAACTTGAACATTGTTCTTGCTGGAAGTTGTGAGTGTTCATACGGAAACCTTTTGTTCTTCCATTTTTTTGAGTACTGGATTTGTGAAGGAAGGTCAGTGCTCATAAAAATTGGACTCCAAAGGGAAGCTGGTTCCTGTTGGGAAAAATTAACTTTAATACCAGAGTGTTTCAGGAGAATTTGCCTAAGTATTTAGCAACTGTGATTATCAGAAGGTAACTCTCATTTGTTATCAAAAGTAATAGTTTGATTTTTGACAAAGAGCTTCTGCAAGAATGGGATCTGTAACACCTTCCTGTGGATCATGGGGGAAACTTTGGACTTTAGTAAAGGTCTTTCAGATTTTCTAGTAGCTCATCTAATCAGAAATATGTGTTGATTACCCATGATTCTGTTTCAGTTTCTTTTGGTAGGTCAGAAGGTTTCTTGGCACCCAAGATAATGATAAGTCTTTCACTTTTTCCATAATAACAGAAGTAACCACTGACAAAAGCTTTTCAGTTGTCCTAGGAGATGTCACATAGAATAAAGATTCAAATGCTTTGAGCTGAATATTTAAGATGCCCCAAAGATTCTGAGTCACTAATTATGATTATCTGTATCATTGACTACAATGGATTCTTGAAGCACTTTTGCAACTCACTGAACTTCTCTTCATTTCAGTGTTTTGACTTTTTTTTAATGTTTGTTTTTAACTAGGAAACAGAAAATAATTATGAAGACCAAATAAACAAAATTGTTATAGAGAAGCAGGAACTTGAATGGCAGAAGGTAAATTTCCTGTGTGCTTGTAGTGTTTTACCTGCTGAGATTTAATTTTAATGTGTTAATATAAGTTGTGATTTGTTACAATTCCTCTTTTAAGAGCTATTTTTATTTCAATAGTAGAATTTCTAGCCAGTAGCTTATTATTTAGTCATGAGCATCTGTAGCTTTTATTTTGGTTTGGATTGTGCCCAGCTTAGCAATGTTTTTAACAAGAAAATATAATAATATTTGGTATGACTTGGCAATCTTCAGTCAAAAGAGATGGAAATACTGAAGTAGGAAGACATTTAGCTGAATCTGAGGCATGTTGACATGTCAATGTGGGGGAAGCTGTTGTAGCAGCTTCTCTGTATTATGCTTGGCTTTGGCAAGTACAAGTATCAGTGCAGCAAACAACTCCACTTGCAATCTTTTGGAAGTGGAGATTTTCCCAAAAAGTTATTTTGAACGTGAACTTGTATGTTATCCATACTCAGAAGTAGTCTGTCAGCTTTTCAATGTTGAGAATGAAGTATTCAGCGACATAAGTGTAACATTCTTCTCAGAGTTAGGGCTCCTGAGGTTATGCTTTGCTAGGAAATGCATTCCCTTCTTTAATACAATCAAACCCATGACCCCTGTCACTAGGGCACGAGATAAAAGGCTTCACTCCGTATATTTTACAACCCCAGAAAAAACAATAATTTCAGCTCTATCCTTGATCTTGGGATATTTAACATCTTAGTTGTAAAGGAAGGCTATTTCATCTTGGAGTTCATCCTAACCATCTTAAATTAATAATCCTAACTCTGTGCTTTTCTTTCTTGAAAGATATATATGTGCACACAGAAACAGGAAACATTTTATATTTGTAAAAGCAAGAGTGCTTTCAATTTGTAACCCTTCTTTGCTTTTCTTAACCTAGCTTTGCAGTGCTTAATATTCTGGGTTCAAAAGGGAGGATTTCCGCCCATTCCAAGACCTTAGCAGCAGTTTAATTTACCACTCATAAAAGGATGGGACTTACAGGTAGTGAGGTGAACTCTGTTCCTGTACTTTGCACTGAACATTGGCACATGGCAAAGCTGATCAATGAATGGTAGATTTTGGGAACTTCATGTGAGCAAATTTTCTGGAACTTCAAAGGAACAAGCTAATAAAAATTTCCAAACCTGGAGACTCCAGTAAAATGAAAATTCTAAGTATGACCTTTAAATTGAACTCTTGACCTGATTGTTTCTGAATGCAGAATCATACTGACCACAGCAGTGGTTTCATAAGTAGACACCTTCCTCTGGTTTATCAAAGGTTTTACCATTTCCTTCATGGATTTCCCTTCCAGTCAACATTTCTGTCATTCATTTTATTTTACCTAATCAAGGCCTTATTTCAGCTAAGTCATATTACAATATTACAACTTGTCTCCATTTAATAAATATACTGTGGCTGCTCTTGAAAAAAATACACTCAAGCAGGGAAAACAGAATAACTGAAGAATATTCCTTTAAATCGAGTGGGTATACTCATCCATTATAATATTACAATATCAAAGCTGATTTTTTTAATATTTAAAAAAAACTCTGCTTTTTTCTTCAGTCTTACTGCATCATACATACATGGTATATATGGAAAATTTCTGACAGATAATAGAACCATTTTATCTGATAATAGAATAATTTTATTTTATCTGATAGTCTGTGTGTGTGAGGCTTGTTAGAAAATGAATATTTGTGGGCAAAAGCCCTATCTTTTTGAAAATAAAATACCTCACTTGAATATACAGTACAAGAAACTAGTATGTTATAAAGAGTTCAGCATTGGGGTTTTTTCCCATTACATCTATGATAAAGTTATATAAAGAATGATTGTTTAATGAAACCGGACTTATACCTACATAATTTATTCCACGATATTGCCTTGAATTCCTGTATTTTGTAGTGCCATCTTAATTTGGCAGTGCTGTGGATATAGAATTTTATTCCTGTGGTGAGCAGGAGTACTGCACTGGGAGTAGTTGATTTTTTGTGCCTGCAGGACTTTTCTGCCTTGCTGCTTCACATGCCTGTAACCCCCTGGAGAACCTGTCCTTGGACACAGGGCTGAGGGACAACCTCAGGAAAACATTTCTCAGGACTTTAGTGTGCTTTTGAATATTCATTTATGTACTGTGCATTGTTTGTTACACACAAAACAAAACTTCCTCTATTCATGATGAGTTAAGTAAATGGATATGGAACACCTTATCTCCATGGATTCTTGTCTCTATCAAAAGGCAACAGTTCTTGCTTGTACAATGTGAAAGCAACGCCAGCTTGCTGGAGAAAACAGCAATTTTGGGAGGGACTCCATGTTTAAAAACTCTCAATTTTTATTAAGGCAGAAGAAGAAATTTGACTCCTTGTGTGTGAAACAGATTTTCAAATTTTTTTCCTCCATTCATTCTTTTTAATAGACTCAATTTATATTTATTTTTGTGCAGTCATTACTGGATTTTTTCCTGCTACACACTCGTATTTCTAAGCTAAACACTCATCTATATTTTGATATAGCTGTTCAAGAACAGAGCCTCTTAACTACTTTTACCTAATATTTCAGTGTTTAGAACTGAAAGAACCTGGTTTTCCATGCATACCTTCAATGGTAAAAGTGAAATATCTTACAGAGAAGCATGATGCTTAAAGACGTTGGAGATTCCCATCTTGTAGAGTGTAGTATTAGCCTATGAGATTATAATATGAAATAATAATACAAAAAAGTACATCTTCACTCATTTTCTTGTTTTTATGGATGGAAGTAAAGCTAGGCTGGAGGGTGATAAAAATCTCATACTATTGCCTTACACCTAGTTATTTCTGGCTTCCTTCAGCTCTTTCAAGTAGCTTGTTAAATGACTAAAATCTAACTATAAACAGAATAACAGGTAGTTAGTTTTCAATGGGATTCTATTTTTAATGGGTACTAAAATTCTGTTGTAACTACCTGGACCAGTGTCAAGGTTCTGTCTTGAGCTGGCAGTGGATGTGGATTGTTTCTGCAGGCTGATGGGATGGGTAGGAGTTGCTTACAGAAATCCTAGCAAAAGGTCTGTATTCCAGAGGGGACAACTGTTACCTGTTAAGAATGAAAGAGAAGCTGCTACCAAAATGACAATTACCAGATAAAAAATGCATGTTTTTTAATCAGTTGTGTCATTCTAAAAATATTTAACAATAAATATTACATATTTACTGTTAAATAAATGTCACAATAGGCCAGCCTTTTCTTGAAATAATTTATATGTAATCTGCTCTAAGATAATACTTTACGCACACTGTTGTTGTTTCACATGAGCAGGAAACTCTGCAGCATCAGACGGACACACTGCAACAACAAAACAAAGAAGCTATGGCAGCTTTTAAAAAACAGGTAACAGAATAAAGCCTTTGTCTTTGACTGTGGGATTTTAAAATACAGTGGCATCATAGCAAGTTAGCAGTTGGTATGAAAATATTTTTCTATTGCATATGAAATGTTAGAATATACAGCTTAATAAAAATCATGTCCTTTCTTCTGGCCACACCATTATGATTGTATTTTGGCAGTTCTTTCCAGATGCCCCTCCTCCTGGCATTTTTCATTTTTATATTTCAAAAACCTCCTAGAGGAGATAATGCTTCTTCTAACACTTCCCTTATTCTGTTTTGCTTTGTTTGTTTTTTTCCCCCTCTAATTTAGCATGACCTCTGCAAGGGTAGATTCATAAACCGTGGTAGAAGATCCGCCACACAAATTACTCTGCTCAACATTTGAAAGTGTGTTTCACTCTTGTGTTTTAGTCTCCATGTTACAGTGAGCAAACACAGGAGCTGAGAGACCTTGAAGACAACATTTACAGGAGCTGAAACTGTTGCCCATGATGACGAAGAATTTGTCATTAATGCTGCATCACAATCTCGTCACACAAAAAAGAAACTGACAAGCAATTATTTTCTCCCTTGAAAAAATAATTTGATATTCACATACTTCTCCTTGTAGAACTGTAGAGTTCAATAGTTCCTATAGGTGGAAAACCCCATAAATTATACTATGCAGGTTAATACAAGTATATTGTCTTGTTGAATTGCATGAATAAAATTATTTCCGTGTGCTGTTCTGATTTTTTTGTTTTGGTTTTTTTTTTTATGTGACTGACAACCAAGTTGCAGGCAAGGATGTTTGCCATGGAAGAAGAAAAGGTACTCTACAATTATTTGTTGTTAACCATCCAAAGAAGAGCATAAGCAAATGATAACGATATAAAACATACCAAACATATCCTATGTATAAACTAAGTCTATTGCAATTACATTATGTTTTTTGCTATGGCCTTTGCAAAATAAATGTAACTTTTGTATTTCTGTTTTTTTGTTTATAGACTGTAGAACTTGTGAAGTGTTGCTGCTTATGCTAAAAATCAATTGAGGAAAAAGTGTTCTTTGATAGTTCCATATTGCATTTATACCAAATTTACTTTATTCTAGAGGGATGGGATAAATTGGGATAATTGGCCCAAGTAGTACTGAAAAATAACCTAGCTGACTTAGAGAAATCAGATTTTAATATGGATTTTATTGATTTAGCTGAACTAAAGATTTCCGAAGGTACTTGACCTAAACAGAAATAAGATAATTTAGCCTGAATTTATGTGGATTTTGTTAGCTATAAAAGTTTTTATACCAGGCTGAATTCCCAGTTCCACCTCTGAATGAAGGACATAGAAATTTGCAAACTGGTTAAATGGCTTGAAAGTATGTAAAAAATAAACTTTATTGCTTGCTGCATTGCTATTTATTGCTATTTGTTTGATATTTTCTGGTTGAGTGATTTTCTTGATTGGGAGTTTAGAATTTTTTCTTGTTAAGACAATTCATCTGTCCACGTGTACCAACTTATTACTCTCTAATTTTTATTTTCAATGATAGATTCAGAATTAAATTTTATGCTGATTAATTTTTACTTCTATTTCCATTGAATTGAATAGTACTTTCAGTACTTTATACCAAAGTAACTGAAAGAGTAAATTAAGCTCAGGACAGAGTTGAAAAACCAATTTTTGCACCAATTTAGGTGATAAGTACTCTGAGTGATCAGGGTGGTTTTGGAGGGTTGCACAGTCAGCGCTATATTGGAAATGACTGGAACATGCAGGGGTGGTTGAATGGATGTATTTGTGTTTTCTGGCATATTCTCTGGTATTTAGATTCTGCTCTGCATTGGATTGACTGCAGCCAGTGATTTTCACCAGATTTAATTCTACTGAAGTCCTTTGGCTTTCTCATGTGCAAATTCTATATGTTTGTCTAGGTATGCATTCACACACACACACATACTCATATATACATATTAAATGTACTTGCATGTATTTAGTGACTCTAGCAATAGCAGGTTACAGTTCACTCTTTGTGGACTGGGAAAAATGAGCAGGTTGTTTATGTGAAGATCCTGCAGATAAAAAATGGATTTACCTGATACCTGTTGTTTTAAAATTTACTATCTTCGTTCTAAATAATGTATTAGTTCTGCCTTTGTCAGGCTTGTCTCTCCCAGAGCAGCCAATTTTAAGACTTGATGAATAGAGTCAGAAGTGGTGAAAATACTTTATTGTGTTTTCACTTTTCTTTTTATAGCAATATTTATCTGCATTTTAAAATTATTTTGCTGAATTATTCACCAATGAATTTTTCTGTCATAGTGGAGTAACACTTTATTTTTGTAACATTCTTTTTGATAAATTCTTGTTGTAAATGCATTTACTCTGCCCAAATCCTGAAGTACAGCTTTTGTTGAAAGGGGAAATACCAACTTGCTGTAGAAACAAAAGAAAAAGAAATTGATGGACTGAAAGAAACATTAAAAGCCTTACAGGTAAACTATTGCTTTTGTAAAATAACTTTTCTTTGAATGGAAGTGTTTTGGTTTTAGTTTTTTACTAGTAAGAAAATTGTTGGTTTTAAGAGGATCTTTAAGGCCTTATTGTTTAATCTTCCTAGGACACCTCACTTTGTAACACTTGAGTTTCTGTTCCAGTGTTCAGTGTAACTAATACTTTAAGTGAACCTTCCAGCTAATGTTCTTTTCCTCTAGAAGAGGACACAAAAGTCCAAACAGTGTGTGAAATGTGCTTTCTTTTCATTTCCTCAGTCTTCCTTCACATTCTTGTTTTCTTCATACCTGTCTGGAATCCCTGGTTTTGGCCTCCTAAGCAGAACTAAGTATTCACCCTGAGCCTCCACCTTGCAGCGCTCCCTGTGTTTTTCAGTGGTTTCCTCTGTTTCACTGGGAGGTTTCTGTACTTACACTTGGTCCATGCCTTAAGACCAAGGCAAATATATTGAAAAGGATCAGTAGCATTATAATGCATTGCCAGATTTCAGGTGTTACCAGGCACTAATTATTTTTCTACCCAAAATTGAGTGGAATAATAATTCTGTTGAAAACAAAATGGCTAGAATGGATTATTACTATAATTTTGAAACTTGTGTTGGTGCTTATTAACATTCTCTTATAATGGAATGCATTTATTTGGTAGCAGACTGTTTATTTGTCACATACTTAACACTGAATGTATTTTAGGAGCAAAAGAAATTGATTCTCATGGCTGGCCTTCTGAGCAATAGCTGTAAGAATTTTGTTGCCTTGCTCAAACCTTGGCATAGCACAGATGATGTAGAACATCCATCCCTCTATGGTCTGCTGAACATAATGTGTGGACAGCAAGAGTAATGAAAGATCCTACTGGCCTTTCTTTTGTAAGACAAAGCACAAATTAAAAAAAAAATCTTAAATGTTGAATGTTCACAGATCAAGCATTTGTGTCACAGTACAGCTCAGATCTAGGAAATTCTGCTGTGGCTTGAGGAAGCAGGAGATCACAATGGACATGTGCTCCCAGGGAGATTGTTTGAAAATGAGCCTAATACAAGAGTGAAGATTTTTTAATTCAGTTCTGTACTCTTCTCTGTAGAGTCAGAACCCTACCTTAAAATTCTTTTTCTCTAGGTTTTTTCCTAGAAAAAGTATTTTCTGTATAACATTTGTACACTCTGGGTTCTTTGACAATATTCTGGGGTAGTTTTTTTTGTATGCAAATCTAAGTACTCTGTCAGTGGGGTATTAAGTAGTGTAAATATCTTCCAATGGCAGCCTTATAGTATTAAAGCATGTGAGATTGTTACATTATATCTTTATATGCTACCATTTAGAATACCTACTAAGATATCTTTGTTGTTTTTTCCAACAGGGAACACACTTCTATTCCTGTAGGAGTTGAGGGAATACTTTCATTTCTATCTTTATCTTCCTCTCTATTTATTTCTAAGGGTCTAGTTTACAGACTGTGGTCCCTTTGCATGTTATTTTTATGATGCCTGTCAGAAAACACAAGGATTTATGCACTTTTTCAAAATTCCTCTAGTAACAAATCAGTGTAAAGCGGGTTTACGTCATTTAAATATTGAAGTAATGTTATGAAGTAAAGTGAATCTAATAACACATGAAATTGTGCCATCAGTAATTCAAAACCACCATTACTGTATTGGATGGATTAATAACAAATGCAATTAAGTCCTTGGTATAGCAATACTTAATTGTGCAGGTTGTTGTCAGAAAAAATGTAAGTACCATTTAGTGAATAACTCTCTGTTGTTTTACAGATTTCAAAATACACTTTACAAAAGAAACTGAACGAAATGGTAAGAAAATAATGAAAGTGCAAAAAGAAGGAAGAGCTTTGATGAAAATATGCTTGGGGTATAATCCACTACTAACTGGCTTTAATAGTTAAATGATATATGATAATTATTACAAGTAGCACAAAGAGGTATCAGCTTCAAATCTGAAAAATCTTACAAATGCAATGTTTTTGGCTTTTTATAGTGTGATAGCTACTGTTCAGCATGTGGTATTTTTTCCTCACTGAATTAAAGTAGAATTGGTACATTTGTTCTCTTTATAGATTAAAGATTTTTTAATAGACAGTCATTTAAATAATGTAATTTTATTACTCTGATAGTATCTGACATAATAATATCAAAAAGTAGTAGAGAATTCATAGAAGTTCTTAGTTGTGTTTTTAAGAAAAACTGGTGGTTTTCTTCTCACTCTTTTTTACTCCTCAGAATTAGTTCCTAACATCAGTTTCCCTGAACAGTTTAGATTTCATCCAGTGCAGCTCACTCCCTTTGACACAGGGAATAAATTTACCCAGAGTGACAGCATAGTGGCTCTGAACCCTGTTGTCTGTTTTAGGAAGTGAAAGAGTGAGCCACAGAAACATTGCTAGGCTTGATTGAATAAATGCTGTGAAAATTCTGCTGCTGCTCAACTGGAAAGAATAAAGATAATATTGTCAGACCATTACAAACTGTGATTTTAATTAAGAAGCTCAAAAAACTAGAGTCCAGTTTAGCTTTAAGTACCATGACATTTGTACTGAAAGTCATCTTCAACGCTACAGTGGTTTTACACAAAATATGGTGAAATTGAATAATGTGCCCTCTGACCTGGGAGATAAGGCTACAAGTTAAAGATCAAAGGCAACATAAAATGTGTTTTGTCTTACTTCACTTTTAACTTCTATTTATTCCTAAAATGCAGCTGATCTAAAAATGTGTTGAAAATATACAGAATAACTGGACTTTCATTTAGGTCATTTTACATATTATCTTTCTTTCATAACTTACAAGCTCAGTCTTCCATATGAATGAGAATATTTAATGATAACACCTTTTCTTTTAGCTGGAAATGCATCTATGCTGCTTAAAGAAATATATTTCTTATGTTCACAAACTTTTCAGTAATTAATCATTTGAATATTTTGAAAGCATTTGTTTGATAACAGAGTATGGTAATCTAAAATGCTATTGAGTGGGGCAAGATGCTGGAAATTGTCTTTTGCATGGAGCACTAAATAGAATATGTACAGTTGGGACTTATTTAGGGAAAATGCTCTGATATGAAACGATGAAAACAAAATACCCCACAAAGTAAACAAAAGTGAATTTTTTTCCTGTAACCTTTTGCAGCAGTGGGCTAATGCATTTTTAGACCAGGTCAAATTCTACCAACTTTACTCCCTGAGTGGTTGCACTGAAATAAGTGGCACATTCAAGGGATCAAAGGACTAGCTGCTCATGTAGACTCTTGGTCATCACCAATGGCAAAGTGTTTAAAAATCAAATGGAAGAAATTTTGAACCAGTCATTTATCTGAGACCCATTTCTATTTCAATTTTGTTAAAGACAGATTAGATCATTCTCTGGTGTGTGTTTTGAGAGTAAGCAGATGTGCTGCTCAGTTTATATCTGGCACATTAGAAACCCTGCCAGTCAGTGAAGGAGCTTCTATGTGTGCTGGGGACTGGGTGTGCCTTACTGATGTAGCTTTTTACTCTGTTTTTGTTCCTTTAGTTCTTTTAGAATGGTATATGCAGTGTTAATACTTGACATAAACACTGTCTTTTAGCATGCTGTCCAGTTAAGGTTATGCAAAAATTATAGTGCTGATATAATTCTTACCAGATATGCTATAATTTTGAAATAGTGGAAGGTTTTGTTTCATACTGGAAGACAGTATAGAGACAAACAAATAGATTTTTTTTGTGTTTTATTATTTATTTGTCTTTATTATTGTCTTTTGTCCCCCCCACAATTAACGTGTTGATTATTGCATGCAGTGCAGTTGTTTTGCGCCTCACTGCATATGGACAGTAGCACTCATGCAGTCAGGAGGGATTACTACAAAGCCAGTTCAGTTGATAGAATACACTTGAGTGTGAGCTCTGTATTTTTTTTGTTTCCCTGCTGCTGAAATTAGGAAGTAACTGGAGGAAAATGGTCAGGTGTTGGTTTCCTGTCAGATGATACGCTGGAGAATGCCAGGACTCTCTGCACATGGCATCTGGTCTTGTCTTCCCTTACTGTTTTTATTGGAAACTAAATATATGTGATACCATTGAGTGAAGCTGCAGTCAGATGGTCTAGGTTGATAAAACCCTTCCACAGAAAAGAGGGAATTCAGATCCAAATAACCCACATCATTCCCAGCAGACAGGGAACTATGTTCCCACCTGAACGGTGCCCAGGGACTGCTGGCACAGTCAGGTGAGTCCTACCTGGCGCAGGCTAAAATGTGTCAGGGATATTTTAACAACAGTACAGGCATTTCCTGGGAACTTCCCTGCCACCATTTAGTTTTCTAATAAGGTGTAGTTGTCCAATGAATGAAAAAGGAATTACTGCCAGAAAAAAGTTGGTTTGTTTGTAATAATCTAAGATAGGATGTTTTTGTTCCCTTTCTGCATATTTTAGGAGTTTGTCTGTAATCATACTTTGTTGTTTAAAAACCCAATGAGGAGGCAGTATAAATTCAACCCAATTATTTTTACGTAGAAAAACAGTGAGAACTGGAGGAACTGCTATGAAAAAAATTCCCATTTCAAAGATCTACAGTTGGTAGCCCTTTGCATAATTTTCATGTGATCTTGCCTTTGGTCTCCATGCAATTACATGTCCTTTGTTTCTCTGACACTTTCACCTCCCAGTTACCACCTTCTGCTTCACTGAGTACCTCTGACTAGTGACTCCATTTCCAGAATATCTTTGAGATATGAGCCATTCCCTCTTTGTGTTTCTCCAGTCACCCACTTGACCCTGAGCTATTTCTCGGGTCTAGTTCCACCAAGAAATCATTGTGCCTCAACAAGCCATATGGCCACAATCAATTCCACTCCCCATCCCAGCTTATCTTTATTACTGGTGGAGGGCAGGGCAATAATTCCTGTTCTTGCAGTATCAGACATAAGGAAGAAGAACCAAGATTCTGTGGGTCTCACTCCAGCTCCAGGGTCATCCACTCCCTATCCTGCAGTGTCTCCTGGTGTTTCTTGATTGGCTTCTATGGAAGAATGTTTTACAGCCTTTTCACTGGGAGGAGACGAATCACATACTCAGGCTTTTATTTCTCTGTGCATTAAGCCTGGAGAGCAGCCTGCCATCAAAAATCATATGTAGGCAAGTGTTAGGCTCTTTATAAAACTCCTGCAAATAGAGCAGGCCAGTTCTTTTTTCCCCTTGAAAGAGCCCCATGAAGTAGCAAAGCATATTTCAACTTTTTGAGAGAGGAGGAGGGACTAACACTATCTTGCTGACTAAAGAAAGGAATTGGGATAACATTAAGAAAAATCCATATTAAAAACTACAAAACACCTCAGATCTTGCCACAAGCTGTTCAAGTCTCAAATTAGGGCTGTCTCCCTAGTTCATTGATCTCTTAGAATAAATATATCTGAGGGAACTACCAGGAAAAGCAAATAAAATATTTCCTTTTAATGTTTTTATTAGAAAATTCCCCTCCTAGCATTAGTTAAGCACAGATCTTCAACAGTTAATTTATGATTAGGAAAAAGAGAAAGTATAAGAACATTTTCAACCTACAATCCTTGCAGTGATTTCTTTAAGTGGTGGTGTTTCTTTACCAGTGCTTCCATTATGACTTTCCATTTGCTGTAGTGTGTTTAATTTCATACCTTATAAAACATGAGAAATTTGTATTGTATATCCTGTTTTGCTAGTCTTATGGTGGTCATTTCATTTGATTACTATCAGCTTTTATTATCCTCTGATGCCTGGACATGTATTGCATTTGTTACTGTGGGGAAATGGAGCCTTGCCAAAGCCAAACAGACTGGGCCAGATGCATCCTGGTGTAACTTGAATTTACACACAGGAATGAATTTGGCCCAGTTCATTTTAATTGCTGTGTTGCTCTACTGTAGATTAGAAATAGATTAGATATCTAAACAAATTATTATCCTTTCTGAGGAATTAATTTACCCCATTCTCTTCGGAAAAATTAATTTTAAAATTCACCAAATAATACCTACAAAACTGTAACAAAAATACATTATAAAGAAGAACACAAAAATCTTACTGTTACAAGGATAACAAAAAAAATTGTCACTGAACAGTTTTCACAAAATGAGAGAGATTGGTAAAACTCATTAAATATATTGTGCTTAATTGCCATGTAGGTTTCTTTGTGGTGTTACTTAGGCCAACATGTGAATAGAATTAAGATAAAGTGTTAGATGCTTACAAAAGTTGTTAGAAACTTCCCCTACAAAGGGATTTCATCATATTTCAAGATATTAGAACAGCTAATTGACACTGAAAAAATAAGAATTACTCACTGAAAGGTTATTTTTATTTTTCTGGGAAGCATGGGGTGTTAATCTGCATTAGTCTCACTAGTCCAAATCAAAGTCACCTCTACTCTAGAAGTAGTTGATGCACTTCTGATTTTTAGCAGGTGTGTTGAAATTCTTTTGTTTAGGTGTGTCAAATACACAAACTCTCTCCTAATTGCCCTTGGCTGTGCCATTTTTTACAAGCTCAGGACTGGAATGGATGAAGCTGTCAGGAGTCTCTTGAGGTGGCTCATAGCAGGGTCAGTGGAGGCAGTGTCCCAGAGCCATGGCTGTTGGTTTTTAGTACCTCCTTGGATGGATTATGTAAGCTGCCTGTGCAGCCTGTTCCAATGTTTGCCCACCCTTACAAAGTCTTTCCCCTCAAGTGAAATTTCTTGTCTTTCCCTTTGTGTTAGTGAGCACCACTAAAAGGAGTCTGGCTGTGATTTCTTTATTCCTTTCACACACACACACCTCCCCTGGTACGTACACATTTATCAGCTCCTCTCCAGGCTGAGTGGTCACAGGTCCCTCAGCCTCTCCTCAAATGTCAGATGCTCAAATGTTTTGATTATCATGATGATTGTGTCTCTCTTCCTGCTATTTGGAGATGGGAAAGGTCATTAGATATGAAATAGACAACTGAAAGATTCTGGGAATGATTTTACATTTATGCTGTTATATTGAAAAGCAACTGGAGAGCTACTTACTGTCATTAAATGGGTGCTTCATTTATGTTCCTAACAGGATCAAAAATTGCAGATGCACTTAACAGCGAAAGAGGAGCATCATAAGAAACTGAATGAAGTTGAGAGGTGTTATGCTACTATTGCATCTCGTTTTGGGATTGTAAAAGGAGTTCATGGCAAGCTAGAGCACAGTGGTATGTATGTCTTAAGTGCCTTCCAGAACTTGCTTTTGCTGTGCTTTGACAGCAGTGAGTTGGAGACAGTTGAAAACTCAGAAAAATAGCAGATACCCTATGCCGAGCATCAAATATCTTGGTAGGTTCCTCAGTGCTCTTTGCTGGTCCACTGCTACAGTGGTGTGTGTGTCCACTGATTGAGGAACTATCAAACACAAAAAAAACCACCCCCCAAACACCAAAAAAAAATTTCAATTACTGAATCTTGCTAAATTTTTCAAATTTTTCAGGTTTCTGCCTGAAACCAAATTTTTTTTTTCAAATCTAGTTTCAATAAACTGGTAATATAGTCTGTGTATATTTGTGGTATTTCAGTACCTCAGGTTACTTGTGTTCAGTTTTTTAAATTTTAAATCTAGAACATTATTGGCTAACCAATGTCCTGCTGATTGTACTTCAAAGCTAGAGAGTGAGCACATGGCTTTTGCTGAAAGAGAGTTTGACTAATTTTGACCTTCTTGTTGTTCTGGGGGGTTTTCCTAAGTTGTATCAGAAGATAGCTGTTATATTCATCAGTATTTTAATTTTTTAAGCTCATATTCTCATTCAAAACTGCAAAATTGGTTATGGTGCTGTAAGGCTGTTGTCCATCATTCCCCACAATGGACCGTCTCTAGCAGAAAAGGAGAGGACGTTCTGGGTGTCTGCAGTTCTTGTGTTCAAGTGTGGTGCCAGAAAACTATTGAGGAAAATAAAAAGAAAATATTAGGGGTGAAAAAAGAGAATTCAGAAACCAGAAAAGGATGAAGGGGAACCTGAGAGGATGAAAGTGCAAAGATTGAATAGAACTGTCTGAAAAAGCACAGGAACTGGTAATTTTCTTCAGCTTTTCATTGTGGAATTTCAAGCAATTTCCCAGTTATATCTTCTCCTGTATATAGTTTGAGAGAAAATTCCCTCCCCTTTCAGCACGAATAGAAGTCATTCGTAGAATTTTTTCCTCTGCTAGCCTCTGCTTTTTTTCTGTCTTCCATGGCCTATGTGCATATAACTCTGTACATTTGTTAACTCAGGTATTAATTTGTTCTGTGCCCCATTATGTTCTGTGTTAGTCTGAAAATAACTAAACTCATCAGAAAATTACAAGAAAATCATTAAAAAATAAAACAAGATTAAAAGTCCTACTAAAATGACATTATAGGACACTAAAAATTAAATTGCAGTTAAAAGAGGCAAGCCAAGATACAGAAAAGTCTCAGTATATTTTTTGAGGTATAGACAACTGGTACCCCCTGGTATAATCCTCCAGTATAGTATCAAACTACACAGAAAAAGTAGTTGAATCATATTTGCAGTTTTAGGTTTGTTTTTTAAAATGAATTATATATTGAAGTTAGAAATTAAATATTTGTTCAAATGTGAATTTTTTTGTTAACATGCTTTAATTTTTTTTTTTAAGTGCAGGAAGCCATACAGCACAATAAGAAACTAGCATCAGTGAATAAAAGACAAGAGACTGAAATAAGCAATCTGAAGGAAGTAAGTGCAGAGCACATTTCTGAATGGAGAATGATACCTCTGGGTCTCTTCCAACTCAGAATATTCTGTGATTCTTGGGGCCTTCCAAAAGCTGTTGATGTATTAATATAAGTAGTGGACAAGCAACACAACTGTTTTACATTCTGTGATTATTGGCTAAATTGGCTTTCACAGACACCTCAGTTAAAACTGGAGCAGCTCTGAGAATTTTCTGTAACCTGTGAAGTTTTAATTACCTCTACAGCATCCTCCTTGTTTCCTGCTAACTATTAATAACCTGTCTTCTTCCTGTGCTGTGCTGCCATCTCTTCTCTATCTGTGAGGAAGGTAGCAGTGGTGTTTTCAGTTTAGTCAGAGGTACAACAGGAAGAGCAGTTGCCATGGAGGCAAGGTGGTGGCTTGAACACAGGATAAAATGTGTAACTGAATCCCTCAAGTTGGGAGAGTTTTGTGACAAGGCAGCTGAGACATTAGATTATGGTTTACAAGGAAGTTGTCACTAAGCTCTTTTCTCCTGCCTCTATTCACAAACTACTCTTTGCAAAGTACATTTTTGATTTGCTCTCTTGAACACAGGTAATAGTGGGAAGAATAACATTTTTTCCCCTTTGAGCTGTTTCTTAAGAGCTGACAAGAGAAAAACAAATGGGCGTTCAAAAGTCAGCATGGTTCTGTAAACTCAGTATCTTTCCACACCACATCTCTTCTTTATATCTCCTTATCTTTTTATTTTCCTGCTTTTAATATTTTTTTCTCCTTTAGATTCTTACTGTAATGATTTTATGTAGGGATCAAAAGCATTGAGTATCTCAACTTCTGGCCTAATGTTAATCCTCAGTTTCCAGATGATTGCTTTGAATTACCATGGAATCTTTGCCAAGTTTGTGAATGTTTTTGAAAACAAAAAAGGCCAGGGGGAGAAGATAATTTGTACGTGAGGAAAAGGGACTATGACCATTTTATATTTGGGTTATATTGATTGAAAAATGGATGTTTACCTTTCTTTGCCTGAAAAATGGGATTTGAAGGTATGAAAGTACTTGAAAATTCTTCCTGAATATACTGTTGCTTCTTTTCTTAAGAGCATGTAGCCTCTTATTGTTAAGGTTCTTTGGAGTATGATTCCACTAAAAGCCAGACTTTAAGTTTATCTTGAAATAGAGACATTTTGAGATTTTTAAAAATTTATTTCATTCTTACCTTCTTTAGTGCTTTATTTAATTTTCATATTTATTATATGGAGATATTGCCACAGTAAAAATTAATCAGGAATTCAATTTGGATTTTTTAGTTACATACTAGAATGTAACGTGCCAAACCTCAGTGTCAAAAAGGTCAAGTTTTGATGTGACCAAAGATTTCAGAACTCTTGCCATCAGAAAAGCAGAATTAAATCCACAGTAACAGTGCAGCAGAACACTGGAAAAATTCTCAAATTAATTTCTATATCACATTTAGGTCTTAAAGTATTTAAAAATGTTTATTTAGCTACATAACTCAAATGATAGGTTATATATAAAAACTGTATATGTTTATCTGGAATATTTGATGGACAGAAGAGAAACAGAAAAATATTGGAAGGTGTCAGTGGGGATAACTTTCTTCTGTAGGAAAGCTGTGTTTGTTAGGATGCTGGTATCATCATAACTCTGAAAGTCTGAGAGCAGCTTTGTCTGTGCATTGTGTACACTCCAATTGAGCAATTCCGTTAAAAAAAGGGAAATAATTTGCATGTGACAGAAACAGGAGCATGTGACAGAAACACTTAATCTAAAATGCACCATATCTTTATTGTAGTAGATTGTAAATAAACAAGTGAGGAGTTTTAGAAATATTACAGCATCACAGTAAATTGGTTTTGTTGCTTTTGGTGAAAAACCAAGAATAATTAATTACTTAGCATTCTCTGTGGGTAAGTAATTTAAGAGGTAAGAAAACAAATGTTTAAGAAACTATTACATTATGAAATATGTGAGTAATATAGGTGTGAGAGAGAAATTGAGATTTATGTACTCCAGCAGTCAAACATATTATTTGATCCACTCTTTTTTTCAGCTGTACTCTTGATTCTTAAGGTCATGAAGGGTTATGAATTTTAAATAAAATACTGTTAGATAAGCAGAAAAAGGGGGCCAACTGAAACTTAATCCAGCTTCTTCAGTTCAGCAGGAAATGCCTCTATTGTATTTATTTCTGAATTTCTTACTAGTTTTAAATATTTTACCATTCTTTTCTGAACAATCTGAACTGGGATATTTAGAAGAGTTTTGAAAAGGGATTACCAGGCTGTTTTCACTTGCTACATAGCTGAAAGAAGTCATGATATCAACAGCACAGTTTGGGACAACTTCTAAAGCTGGTTTTATCTGCCTTGGAGACTTGACTGACCTCTAACAGCTCTGACAATTCCTGGGCTCAAACTTCTTTCCTCTGTAGCCTCAGTGCTGGAATGGGAATGACTATCCATGGTACTAAAATCTTAATTTGGTTGTCAGCTCTTATCACAACCATTACTTTCACTCAGACCTGGATGATCTCACACATTTGTTCTTAAAGGGAATGTGAAGTTAGTGAATGCTATTTAGCATTTATGGGTAAAAATAATCTCCAATTTAAATGAAATTGCAAGTTTGTTATGAAGGTGTTAAATATGTACAACAGAGAAATTGAGGTCTGTTCTGCACAGGTCTCCTCTTCTGGGATTTCAGGAAAGAAATATTATTTAGCAAGGTTGTCATTTTCTCTTGATATTGCCTGCTTCAAGTGCAGTTTCTAAATTGTAATATAGTGGACTGTGGCAAAATTTCCTTTCAGTAACATTTGGTTTTGGATCTGAACATTTTGATATTCAGTGTGGTAGGATTCTTTTCAACTACTGTGAAAATGCTTGCATTGATGTCTGGCCAAGAAGAAGGTTTCTGTCATTCTGCTGCTTAAAAAACATCTCTGCTGTTCAAGACCTAAAAGAGTACATGAGGGTTGCAGCAGTCTGTGATGAGAGCCAGCAGATATAGATGTAATTTTGAATACAGGTTAAGTTTTCATAGGGTATCAGTCCTGGGAAGTGGTTACATCTGCCTGTGCTGGCTGCTTTTCCAGTCTCACACCATTTCTTTATGCTGGAACATGTATTTTTGTGGCTTCAAGGGAGAGTGGAATTCATATTTTGTATTGAAAAAACCTAGATTTTATATTTAAAAAAGCCCAACCAAAAACCACAAACTCCAAAACAACCACCCCGACTAAAAAAGCGGAAGTTTTTGCTTAGACAAACTTGGAGATATAAGCAGGAGGGGGATTTTGGGACACTCTTGACTTACAATGGCATGAAGTGTTTTTGTGGCCATATCCCTAAGCATTGGCTGCTAGCAACAGCTCAAGGGAATGGGTTTAAAGCCTTTATAATTCTCTCTCATCCCACCCCAGAACTGATAGTTATTTTTCACATTCAGCATACTTTATAGATTTTTGGATACTACTTGTGATTTTAATAATGAGAGAAAGCTACTAGAAAAAAAGCGCAAAAACTTTGGGGTTACATTGTCATTCTTTCAGGGTACAAGAAAACGCATGTATGTAGGTAGAAAATTATTTTTAAAATTCTTTTTGCAGCTACAAACCTTGTGATTTCATTCACCATGAAAAACTTTGCTATTAGTTTTGGTGATTTCATTTGTGGAGAGTTTTTTGAGAGTTTGTCTTGGGTTCTGGTTGTTTGTTGGTTTTGGTTTTTCCTGCTTACAGCTTTGTTTTAGCAGATTTGGATTTGCTTCCAGATGGATTGTACCCACCCACTTGCCATTACAAAAAAGAAAATACAATCATTTTTTCTGCCTCAAGGGCATGACTCATGCTTTCCCCATGACAAAATAAGTTTTTTCTGCACACTATAAAGCCTGACTTTTGGAAAACAGCTGGCATCAGATCCATGGCAGGCTTTTGCACCTGCTGGTGTGGCACCCAGCCTGTGAGCTGGGCTCTCTGTCCCGTTCATCTGCTGCTCTGTGCGGGCTGCCACCGTGCACCTTTGCACTTGCACAAAGTTAGAGCTGCTGGCACCTTCTGCCACTTAACAGCAGGAACCTTGTATGGTTCATTCTAGTAAAAGCAGTACAGCTGAGATATGTCTTTATTGCACAAGATGGGGAAAATCTAACTGGCTTTCAAAATAGAAAAATTGTAAAGCATTTCTGGCTTTCAGTTCTGTAATTGATTCTGCAGTTACACTTAGGACTTGCTAGATCATTTTAAATTTATGGCTAAAATACGTGAGAAATAAAGCCTCTAGCAAAAAAATGATTTATTTAAAAGTGCTACCTCTACTTGTATTTTCCATAAAACTTTGTGAATTTCAGCTGCAATGTAATCTTTTTTTCTTCTTTTGTACTGTTCTATGATTTTGTCCAGAACAGTTAAACCACCAGCCTGTGATAATTCTGTGTGTGATAACCGAAATTCCAGTTTTGTGAAGAAAAGTTAAACAGACCAAACTTAGTTGTTAGATAAAACTATGACCATTCTGAATGCTTGGTTCACCACTATGGCATCATGGAGAATTCTTGATGCTATCTGTGAGCAGCATTCATAACCTCTGCTATTTGTCTGAGTAAACGTCAGAGTGCTCAAGGAGAGAGCGATATTAACCAGACTACCTTGCACCAGGATGGGAGGGGAGGGGGAGAGCAGGGCACAATATTTATGGCTCCAGGAACTATAAGTTGTAATTTAATGAGATCAAAGCGTTTGCTGTTTATTTGCTGCACTAGGAGCTCTGAATAAACTGGTTACAGAACAGATACCAAAAAAAAAAAAAAAAAAAAAAAGGGGAAAAGAAAAAAAAAAGCCGCAGGATATTTAAAAGAGGATAAAGACTATAAAATCAAAGGCATCATGTTGTAGAACCTTCTAATATAAAATTAATTTAGCATTCTCTTGAGATTAAGTAATTAATGTTTCAGGAAGAGCAAAGATCCTCCAAATTTATAGCCAGTTCCTGTTTTTACCAGATAATCACTGTTCTCCCTTTTTTTTCTCCTCATTCCCAAGAGCGTACACCATAGTGAGAATAGTAATTCCTATTGTATATATGGGTAAAGAACCCATAAAACCCATTGGTTTTACCAATACCAACTCAATGTCCACTTCTAATATACCTCCTGGAAGAAGAAATAATAAAATTATTAAGTAAATACTTCAAAGATATTAACATTGGCACATTTTACCTGTGAAAATAAACTTTTAGTCACGTGTGACAAGTTTGAAGTTTAGTAAGTCAGTCTTACGCATTTCAGTACCTGTAATTTATTCTGTTTTTTCCATACATTGTTTCAAAGTGGGGCACGACCAGGATAGTTTAAAAGATTTGTCTCTGTTTTGAATTGCAATGCCTATACTGGATGAACTATTTATATGTGTTTCCTGTGTTAAGGAACTGAAGAAAGTAACTACAGACTTGATAAGGTCCAAGGTCACCTCTCAGTACAGGGTGGGAGAAGAAAACATCAATCTTGCAGTGAAGGAAAAACAGTTTCAAGAACTGCAACAGAAAATCAGAATGGTATTTTAAATTTTAAACAAATTAAAAGTTTTGGTGAATATTTTCTGTTCTTCATTCAGCAAACCTCCTGGCAGTGATCTCTCATGGATACAGATTAGTGATTCCTTTCTACTATATTGCATATACATTATAACAAAACTATTTCCACTATAACCTTTTCTAGGGAAATAGATGTGCTATGAATATCAATATAGTTTCATAGTAAAAAAAAATTCATATTAAAAAAATGGGTAAGGAGACATTTTAAAATAATTCCATTTCTTTAAATAAACTCATGATGATTCACTGTATCACATTAAAACAATATTGTTAGGGAAAATGGACAGTAATTTTAATGCCTTTTATGTTTTTCATGCTCTTTTCTTTTTGTGAAGGAGACAGCAGTCAGTAAAAAAGTTCAAGAAGAAAACACTCACATTAAAGAAGAAAAGCTGGTGAGTTGATAATACTGCTTCACTGTTTAAAAATAACTTAAGAATATAGGTGCTGTAGTTCATACTTAGGTTTCTCATTATACTAAGCTAAAAAAAGAGTTAATTTCACTTGTTTACACTTCAGAAATATTTAATACTGGCCTAAGTGTTATCTTACTGCTCAGTTTTTAGAGGAAGTATTACCAGAACAAAGTCCATTCTTTGACACTTTATTCCAAGTCTTACATTTTGTCTTTGAATTCAGAGGGGGAAATTTGTTATTCCCACGAAACACTTGCCTACATGTGGGTTCAGTATTAATAAGCAGTAAATAACATGCTATTCTGCTTTCTGGTTACCAACAGTTTATTCAAACATTGCTGGTATTGAAACCAGGTAAAATGGCAATAATGTGTCAATGGTGCACAAAGGAAATGATGTTCCATTTGGACTATTAAGCCACATCTTTACATCCCTGAACAGAGTTGGGAGTGTCTTCTCTTGCTAAAGCAGGTGTATTCCATAAAAAAATCCTTTTTAAAAAAAGGCTACAGAGTCAATTATCAAATGTAGCAAAAAAAAATTTTGTTCCCTGTAATAAGAGCATAAGGCACTGCTTTGCAGAAGCATGAAAAGGGTGGTTGGTTTTTTTCCTTTTCTTGAACAGTTGCAGGACTTTCACTCTGCAGTTCACAAAAGGGAACAGGTCAGAGAAGTGTATCATTGTTGGTGCCAGGGAGGGACAAAAGGAGTATCTTGCTGGCTGCCCATAGAGCACTCATCCAGCAGCACTCTTTCAATTTATAAAAGCCTGCTTGCATTTTGGGCTTGCTTTTAAAAAATACTTGCCAATAAACACCTGGAAAAAATGAGAGACTTACTCAGGCCTCGTTACTCTCCCAGTCCTGAATGCACTAAAAGGATTTCTGTGGAGATGAATGGAGCATAATTTGTGGAGCATATTTGCTGTGTTATCTGAGAGAAGGATTCTGGTTTTCCTCTCTCTCCTGTTCTGTGTGAATTGCTAAGGTTTGTTTGGTAGGTTAGTTTGAACTTATGGAGGGGTTTGGTGTAGTCTGGAGAGGGCTCTGATGAAGAGACAAGCTGCATGTTTCCTCCAAGTGCTGGGGTTTGGAGACATGGATTTCTGTGTTGTGGAGCACTCATAATTCACCTTGATTAACTTGGCTTCAGTGGTTCTTGGACTTAGGCTAGAAATATCATCTACATTACAGCTGATTTGTACTAAAGTCTGTGAGAGAAGCAGGCTGGTCTATTTGAGAGAAAACTTTCCAAGATTTAAAAGATGTGGCCAACTCTTCTACTGACCTGTTGGATGACCCTGGCCAAACCATTCCACAGCTCTGCAGTTCATTCTCCTGGATGTAAAATTGAATTAAAAATAAATTAAGCTTCAGTGAAAAAAGTATTATTTATACATGCTTGAAAAGGAATGAGAGTACACTAAAATATTGATTTTATTTTTATTAGATAGCTGTATCTTTTTTTTTTGTAACCAAAACTAGAATAATTTGAAAGCACTTTGTAAGTATGTCAAAGTACTTTGTTTTGATATGTTCCTCTCTCAATGTATTTTGAAGCAACTGAGCACATCTAAGATTCCTTTCTGCCTGAAACTCAGGTTTTTTTCTGTGCATATCTTCTTTTAGTAACTCTGTAAGTGGTCTTGAGGGGGTGATGATTGCCTTGTCTTGGTCATTTAATCTGTCTTTTAAACCTTGGAAATGTGTTTTGTAGTGTTCAATAATGTTTCCAGCAGAATGCAACACACTTCATGGCAGCACTCGTGGCATCTTCATCAACTCAAATCAGCTCACTTTGGGTGTCTCTTTTTTTACAACTTCCCCTTCATGTAGTAACAATATAGTCTTGGGGAAGGTAACACCAAAGTTCAGACCCTGACAGTACAATATGGTATAGCTGCACCATATGATGAAAAGCTAAGGGTTGGTGGTTCACATCTATTAGGATTTAATTCAGGAGATACAGAACAATTTCATGTTAGAGTGATCCATGTATGGAGTAATTTCTTTTGGATTTTCCATATTTTTCTAACCTGTGATACAGTAAGATAAATTTATTCTGTTTGTCCTGAATAGAAATCACAGTAGGGTTGGATTTAATGTATTTTATCCAGATTTGCACTGAAGAATGTATAAAGATTGGGTGGATTTCATTTTAACTATAAGAAAATTTTCTGGAAAAGAATAATAGTTTATAGTAATGTTAACTTCTCCAAGGTAAAAGGTCAGAAAAATGGGAGGTGGTCTGATTTCTCCCTACAATTTTGCCCCAATGTTGAGGTTGGAGTATCTTTTTTTACAGACATGAATTTGCAAACACTGACAGAATTTAAAAAAAAATTAATACAAAAGACATAAATTATCTAATGTTTAAACTCCAGAAACAAAATCTTGCTCAGTGTATTCTATTCTCTTTGTATTAATAAGGAAATTCTCAGCTCTCTACAGTGTGTGCAGGAGCTGCTTCAGCGAATAACCCAAACGAATGTTAGAATGGAAAGTGAATTAAAAGCACTGAAAGAAGACTATCAGGTCAGATTTTTCTCAATTAGACAAGCTGTTACTATCTGTTATGTATTTTTTAAGTCCAGGGCTGTTAAAGACATCTGTGTGCCTTTCAGAACTTTTGACCTCACTTCCATTGCTCCCTCAGCTCCTTAACTGTCAGCACGAGCCTTGAAGCACAGGCTGTGCTTTCCCTCTTCTCTCCCTAAAGTAAATCATGGTTGCCATTCTCAGCAGCCATTTCTAGAGGGCAAAACCAGAACAGGGTTGCTTTCACATACTGAAATTATTTTATAACTTTTGTTTCTTGTAATTTTCATATGGGTACACATTTCTGGGCAACATTTCAAATTTCAGATCTTCATTCATAGCTGGACCTTGTCCTCAGTTTTATTAAAGCAGAGGGCTAAGGTAGAGCATTATCTTTAGCCCTTTCTTGCTGTGTTTTCTGGCATCATATTTATGCTAGAGGTAGGAAGTAGTCACACTGGAGAGTGTGGAGATGCAGCACTCCTCAGTTCCTCTTTGTCTTGCTTTAGGGAAAATTTTGGGAGGAAACTTTTGAAGTGGTCCCTTTAGAAGCAACTTTAAGTGGCCTTGCCTCCCACCAGTTCAGGAGACATAAATTTCCTGTGAGAAAAGTGGAAAAAAATTGTTTATTTAACAAGAAAAAATGAATAATATTAAACAATGAAACTTCTCATTGTTTTGAAGAGGTAGAAAATTCAGAAAGTCTTTCTGAATTTTAGAAGGATTTCTTTCATAGTCCTTTTTGTGGCTGTGTTTTCAGTTTTCTCTCAGTCTCTCTGGGATCGGCTCTGGTGTCCGGAGTGTAGCTTGAGGTGCCCTGGATGATAGACCTGGTGTTACTGGACTGAACAATAGCTGAACAGTTCCAAAAAACTGCTGGCCTCAGCTAACTAAAAAACCCAAGTAATTACAAGCAAAGGAGAGGTCTGTTCTGCTGTCCATGCCGCAGGCAACACAGTGGGTGTCGGTTCTTTGCTTCCTTTTTCTGCCAAGTTTGGGATTAAATGGATGAGATGGTATTTCTTATTCAGACTCAGATGTTTGTTAGTTCTTATTCTACAGTCTCACAAATTGTGAGTTCTACAGCACTTCACTCTAACAAACTAAAAATGGAGCGGTAGCTCTCTCTCTCTACAAGGCCTTTAAAGGATAAACTGTCCAATTAAGAAATGGCACCTAAATTATTTTACTTCTAACCCAATAACCAACCACCCATGCCTGCAGTGTGGGCTTTTTAATCCAATTACACAAAACCACCCATGGAGAAGAAGGTGAAGAAGAAGGACCAGCCACTGCCCTAAAACCTCCATCTTGCTTTATATATAGTACTATATTCTAAACCCTTAAACTCTACATTTTCCATCCTGTGGTATTACACACTTCTATTCAAACTCCACACCCACAATCCCAGTTCTGTCATTCCATTTTGGAGGCCTTCTCCACGGCCTCAGGTGAAATGCAGTGTTCTCTGGGGAGGCAGTGCCTGTCAGCACAGAAAGTCTGAAATTCTCAGCATCCAGGGCTCCAAGTGGATGAGAAAGGATGCAGGGGAGCAAGTGCAGTTTCTGCAGACAACCTGTGTGCTGCTTCTCACCCCCTTTGCTCTCAGAACCAGTCTTGAAGGTGCAGAACTTAATATCCAGTATAAACAGAACAGATGACTGGGGATGCAAGCATCATAAACTCACTTTAAGACACTCTTTCAGCGTGTAAAAGCTCAGAACAGTTCAGATTCCCCATTTCAATAGCTGTCAGTGCACTGAAGATTAAGGTCATATCCATTCCCATCAGATGTACCATGCAGAGTTCAGGTACAACCACTGATTGGACTATTAAAAATTATTATCTACTGTTTGCCCAGACATAACCACAACTGTTCCACTCCTTGAAGCCAAGGTTTTGAACTAGGAATTCAGTAATTTAAAATTGAACTTCCAGTGTGGGTATATACTTCTGTTTCTAAATAAATACTTCTATGCTAATTTGAAATTATTCACTTCCCCTAAGACTTTACTCTTAACAGGTGTGAATAGTTTGCCTTCTGCCACAATATAAACAGAAGGCTAATGTATTTTGATGAAACAAGTAAGGTTGAAGGTGAGCTATGTTCTCCATCAGAAAGTGGCTAAAACCTCCCTAGGAATTAAAGCATCTGCAACATTTTAACAGAGATTAACTGAACAACCCTTTGGCTGTAGAATTGCCTAAAGTAGTATGATTTTCTGTAGCTTCTATTATTTGTATATTGGGTCCAGTGAAACAGCTGGATTACTTGCTATTCATATAATCCTGGTTTTTGTTAAAGTAAGAAGGTAATGTGCTTTTTGTTTTTTAAGATAATTGGAATTGCTTTGTAGATTAAAACAGAGGCTGGAGATAATTAGTATATATAACCCTACTGGTGATGTCTTTCATAATACAGGAACCCTTTAGTCCTTTGTGTCAGGACTATTGAATAGCAAGTGTATTTTAAAGTGCTTTTTTCTGGAAGCATTTCCGAGCTATTGTTTCCCTTCTCAGATAAAGTTTATAGTATGCCTTAAAGATCCAGCTAAAACAGTAAATGGTATCTGTGAATCTTCTCTTGGAAGGCTGCACATAAATGACTTAAAGTATGGCTTGTTTTCTTCTTGTTGAGGTATGCATGGAGGACAGGTCTCTCTTTTGCAGCCTGTGCAGGCCAAAAATTGATTTCTGGTTGTAATTATGCTAATTCTAATGAGAGCCTGCTCTGATTTGGGTCTGTTTGTATTAGACATTGGGAAGGTATTACTGTGTTCAGTTGTTCTAACTACAGCACAAACTACTGCTGGTCATCAAAGCTTCAGTGCACTCCTCAAAGGTAACTTTAGGCATAAATACTTTAGATGAAATGGGTGTTACAAGTTATGCTTATATATATGGATTAAAAAGCTGATAAATTGGTGTAAATGGACTTTTTTTTCAGTTTGATACAATTACCATGATATTCCAAGGAATGAGAAAATGTTTGCTTCTTTTTTTGCCTTTTTTTTTTAAATAGGGAGCTGAATATATAACTTAAAAAAAATATTCTTAAACAGATGACAGAATACTTAAGAATGCAAAGAATTCAGGTATTCCCCTGTCTGTACAACTGGCTTTAACATGTGATCAGTTCCATACATCTGCTACTTCTGAGATTTTGTCCTAAGAGCTATGCTGTGAATAACTATTATCATCCATCACCAAGGAAGTTGCATTTCAGGTGCAAGTAAAAGCATCCTTGGAGTTAAGAGCAGGTTCATCAAAGAGAGGAGGTCTTGGATTCCTGGTTTATACAACTGGATGAAAGATGCTACATCAGAGTGGAATTATTCAGACAATGTATTGCTCAATTTTCCCATTTTTTGGAAATACATAGTCTGTCAAGATCCCTTTTATTCTTATCCACAACTTTTCCCATGTGTACCAAAGTGCAGGGTAGTTTGAATTTTCCTAGTTTTAATACCTGTAAAATATAATTTTATTAGTAGTGTAGCTAAATTAACATAGACATTTTAAAATTGTTGCTAAGTGAATCAAAAAGTGGACTCATTTTTGGTTAAAATATTTAGTGAAAGGGAATTGGTTTGGAGTATTGCCTCCATAACATTTTTCAAGTGGAACTTTAGAGAAGCTCAGCAGAATCATAAATATGTAGCTGGTCATACAGCTCATGCATTAAAGTTATGCTTACATTATATCAAATATATTTGTGTCATCTATATACCAGGTAATGGAATGCAGGGACTCTTATCTTCCATATTGTTTGCTATGAAAATATGATAGGATAAAAATTCCAAGAGTACCTGACATGTGTGTGAAGTTGCTGCTGATTTACACAAGACTCCTTTAATTTAGCACAGGAAAGTTGAAAGAGTTAAACCAAAACTGTTGCAAGTACAGTTATGGTGGTATAAAACTTAATATTACTGTTATTTCAATGCACTCCTATTTCAGTGACCTAATAAAAATAAATTAAAGCATAATCAGATATATACTTCATGTTGCAGTAGATATGTTTTAGAATGTAAAGATTGTATAGTTTATAAGAGAGGTTAATAAACAATTCAGGACAGAAAAACTGATTATAAAATATTTTTTTCCTGTCAGTATACAGTAGTTTTTTCTTTAAGTACAGTGCCTCTGGATTATGCTACATTTCATATCTCTCATCTCTGGACTTTATATTACTTTTTCAGCACATTAAAACTTATGCAGTGAAACTGAATAATGGCAAGTGTTTTTATACCCTTTTATAGCCATTTCTTTTTTCATAACCTCCCCCTGTTTCCTGTTAGCTAAACTATAAGCACCTTTCTGTTAATTTATGAAAATTATTGTTGAGATAGCACATTATCACTGATCTGTATGGCACTTGCAGCATGTTAGAAGCAAAGGTCCAAGCAACATAAAACACATCAAAATTCATTAATGTGGTATTGATTATTTTTTGGATAATTAATTTTATTGCAGGCCCTTGAAAGAGATAATGAGCTGCAAAGGGAGAAGGCAAAGGAAAATGAAGAAAAGTTCCTTAATCTTCAGAATGAGCACGAGAAGGCACTAAGAACTTGGAAAAATGATGTAGGTTTATTAAATTAAATGCTTTAGTATTAGAAGTTTTTGGAATAGTTGTCAAGCATTTCAGTTAATCCCTAAAAGCCAAGAAAATACTGCAGAAATAGTGCCATAAGAACAACTAATTTCTTCTCCAGTAATACAGATACTTCTAGAAAAGAATGTTTTTTCAAGGTAGGTTTGGGTTGACTTCTGTGCTCTAAAAGGTCAGTGCTCTTCCTGCAGCTCTGATTTGAAAGGAATTCTTTAGTGTGGACTGAGGGTGAAAGGGGATAAGAAAAGGTGTGTCTGCTGTGTCCCCCTAGTGAATTCACCTTTCTGGACACCTAAACAGTAGTTGTCCAGAGTAGTCCTAAACAGTAGTCTTCTATATTTGACATTCTTTCTATTACCTCATTACTTTTAAAGAATTCTTTGGCAATTATTTAATCCAAAACAATTAGCAAAACCTTGTAGCTGTAAAAATTGTCTGCAATAATAAATGCATGTTTATATGTAGGAAAGATTAATACCACTTCAATAAGACAAGCTCTGCTTAATGTGTAGAAACCAGACTCATAGCAGCATTTGTTTAATAGTCTGTCTTTTTTATTTCTATGTGCTTGGCACTTGCTGACAGAAAGGTTTTGATTTTGGTAGATGGATTTCCAGGGAAGCTGTAGGGAAATAATGCAAAGTTGTCCTTGTAATCCTGTTGCTAAGGCTCACTCCTTTGAGTGCAGCCACTGTGAGGATGACTGCAACCATAAGACCACAAAATAGCTGAACTGTTCTGATGCTCAGTTCCCTGAGAAGATTTGATTTACCTGATTCCTTGGAGAATTTTGTACCACAATGTCCTCTATAGACATGGGAATTTGCCCTGCTTAGTTCTCATGAATGTTTGCATCTGTTCTTGTAGAAGATAATTGTTATTCCTTTTCATATTTCTGCTACAGCTACTAGAAATTTTGTCTCCTAAAGTAAATAATCAAGGATAAAGTTAACACTGGTCCAGAAATCTTTGTAAATCAAGTGAAGGTATTTCTGTAAAATTGCCCTTTGATTCTTTTTACAAGTTGTAGTTTGGACCATTCAGTTAGTTCTAAATACAAAAATTTAGTTGTTACATATTTTCTGAAGGAAGATTGGATACTTGAAGCTATTTACAGAAGTAAAGGGCTAAGCAAATTATTTGCTGCTGTGGTTTCTTGACAATATTGGTAGAGAATGAATGTGGAATATTACATTTATCTTTGAGCCAAAAAGGAAGAAAGCCACAAATACAAATCTCACTTTTTTGAAGTATTGCAACAAGGAGTAAATGGTAAAAAAATTCCAAACCAGTTAATAAAAAATATAATCTGTAATGGAAATGTGGTTAAAATTTTGGTTGAATAAAAGAGCTGAATTACTTTTTACAAAGAAATTCCTCAGCATACTTTCTTTTAAGGATGAAGTTTCATTTGCTAAGCTCTTCATGCCTTTGAAAAATGCTTGTTTACCCATTTGAACATGCAGTAAAGTGTTTGTGTGCTCTGTGTACTGCAATTATTACAGGAGGAAAATATGAGAAGAGAAATACACACTATTAAAAATGAGCTGAATTCCCTTAAAGGACTTCATAGACATCTTGAAGATTGTCATCCTCCTCCAGGAAATCAGCATTCTGAGCAAATGGAAAATCTGCAGGTAAGTGCCTTTACTAGCTGCAGTGTGTCTTATAAAAATGCCAGAGAACTGAAGATATGACAGGTCTTCTCATCTTGTCTGTCATGTCTACTGATTCTCCTTTGACATGGCTCAGCCTAAAAATTTATGTGACAATGGCTCTAAGTATCTCTGAAACTTACTGTACCCAGAGAATGTTCTCCTTTCATCAAGACAGATGCTTATATCACAGAAACCTGAGATACTACTTCATTAATAAATTTTAACCTAACAGACAGCAGTTAACCTATCTTTACTAAACCCTATTACACAGACATTTTCCATGGGTATTTCTCAAATACTGGGGCAGATCCAATTGACTTCACATGTATGTAAGTTCCCTGGAGGTGTGGAAGTAGGTCTACTTCTACTCAGAGGAACTAATTTCAGCTTCTCTAAAATCTGAAACACAGGACAGGTCAGAGGGTTGTTTTTATCAATACACAGGTTATCTAAGTGCTTCAGTTTTAGTTTAGGAAACACCAACCTTTATGTCACATAGCATGTTTAGGAGCCATCAAAGGCACAGCAAGCTCATCAGGTGGTGAATGGAGGAGGTAAAAGACTTTTATGCAGTGCAGGCTGAGCTAGAATTGAGCTTGGATTGTTGGGTGAGCCAAATCCATGTTCAGCTCTAGGTGCAGGCATATATGGGAAGACAAGTGGTTAAGCACCCAAAGATGGGCTTTTGGAACAAAAGGAAGAACACACAGCACCTCTGTTATATGCCATGGTCCCTGCAGCTATACATACAGATACCACAGATCCCTCTGTTATATCCCCTGCAGCTCTGTGTTACCCCATCATCAAACTGGATTGCAAATTTGTATTCCAGTCTTCTGTGGGATTGAAAAAATTGGGCAGAGTCAGAAGCCATAAGAAACCTTCTCTGTGCATTGAGTGTGTTCTGTTGTTCTGTTGAGTATTTTCCATTAACTTTTACAAACAAGTAATGATCTTTCTTCAAAGAACGGAAAACTAATTTTTCGTGTATACAATCTTGTTTGTAGTGTTAAGAAAATAGGAGGACATTAGGATTGTAAAGACAGGTAACTATTTCAGAAATAGTCCATGAATTGTCAGTAAAATGACAAGCAGTAAAAATATTTTAGGATTTGGAAGAATGTAAAATCAATTTCTTCTCAATGCACATACATAAGTATGTTTATAGCTAACATACACATACACATGGCTGTGGTATGGGCTTAATAATGCAAGGGAAATGAGATTTGCAATGAGTACTCATTGTGCCAAAGCTGAACTCTACAAGGAATGATGCAAATTGTGTATCTTAAATATCACTGTTTCCTTGAATGGAAATGGAATATTGATTTTGTTTAGGATGCAGAATCAAAATGATTAGGCATTCATAATAAACAGTACTGGTGCTTACTAAGATAGCCCCATGGGTTTGAAAGCAGAAAAGCTTAAAGCATATGCTCATAAATGTAAAAGAAGTCAGATGACTTCCAAATATATATCTTACACTATCTTATGGCAAATTGCCACACCACTTTGTGTTGTACAATCATTAGATTTCCAATGCTAGGCAGGTTGGACTGAGTGGAACAGTGCCAAGAAACTGAAGCTACAGCAGATCATATTGGTTATCCTGATTTGTGGAATTTCACCTTGTATCACTAATGAGTCAGCCTCTAGTGACACATAAAAGGGGAAGGTGTTGGCTTGGATTTAGATCTTGACTGTGGTTCCAAGTGTTCTAAGGAAATATGCTTATACTTATTTTTACAGCAAGTGCAATCTGAAATCCCTGTGGTTATTTGTGGGGCATGAAATTCAGGATGTGCTTATACTTCTTCATACTGATCACCTCTGGAATAGTAATTAAACAAAAGACATTTTTAAAAGAAAGGTACAATGTCAGACCTCATTACAGACTTGGATTGCAATTTAGTTTAACCTTACCATGCTTCACTTTTAGTTTGATATAATTTGTAATTCAGCTGTGTACCATTAGAGAATAGGGTTACACCCACCAATGGCTTGCTGTAATTCTTTTGTGGGTATATGTACAGGAAGATCTGGTTTTCAGAAGGGTTTGAATTTCATACTATGAAATAGTCTTTTGACAGAAAAGGATATTTAGGGATATATGTGTTTCTGAGTTAGATTTTACTAAATCGCAGGCAAAAAATTAAAATCCAAGTTTAAAAGTTTTGCTTTTTAGGTATTTTAGTTTGTCCATCTTGGACCTATTTTTTAAGGGCCGAACAGCTATTTGAATTTATTGAAAAGTAGGTTTCTTCAACCCATCTGAAAACCTGGAAAGGAAACATGAAACCTTTCTGCCTTTCTATGAACATTTCATCCTGTTTGTTTCAGATGCAGTCACCAGCTCAGCCCACACCAGCAAAAGTGGTAAGCTCCACTGCAGTGGCTGTCTTATTTCTGTAGAAAAGACTAATGTACACAGTTATAGAATGGTGCTTGGTGTTTCTGTCTGAAGAAAGAGCTCCTAGGAACAAAAGATTGTAAGATAATTACAGATTTCAGGAAAGAAAAAGGAAATTTCTGCTATTTGTATTCAAAATCTTGAAAGTGTGATGCCAGGGCTATATAGAGGAAAGAAGCAATTTCAATTAAAAACCTAGGAAAAAAAATGTGCAATATATACAATTTCCAAGTGTGACAGGGAAAATAATGATAAAACATGAGGAAAAGAGAAAGACATTTCAATTGAAACTTCAAATTGCGGGTGGAGGAAAATGATTTTAGGACCCTCCTCTATTTACCATGACTCCTCCCTCCCCCAAACCCGGAAAGCTGGGAGCCTCAGGATGTTCCTGTGACCTGTAGGAAACTGTTTCCAGCAGATTTGTGCTCTACATCCCTTCTCTGCCTGCATTGCAACAGCCCCATTTTTTAGCAGTGCTGCCTCCCTCCACTCTGCAATATTCTCTGTCCTCCCCACACACCCAGTGCCCAAGCACAGCTCTTGTAACTCCCTCCCACATCCCAGCCTTCCTTCTGCAACACTTCCAGTCACCCAAGTGTCTTCAGCTCGTTCCCACATCTTTTATGGACTAAGCTCCCTCCCACATCTGCCTCTTTTATATCCTATCTTGAGGGCAAGAGCCAGCACGTGCTCCTGTCTTCAGCTGCCAAACAGTTGATGATGATAAAGGATGCATCTCATTTTGCTTTTATTTTGGTGGGATTTTAGTTTCTTCACCATTAAGGCTCTAGTTTCCACAGAACTTCATTGACTGCAGCTTTTAAAACTGAACACAAATACAGATGCAGTAGTAGACCACTGATTTAGACTTTTAAGTAGACAAATCTTTCAGGCTTCTATTCTTGTTGAATTTGACTCAAATTCAAGTTAAAAAGCTGTTTGGGAGGGAATGAGGAACTAAATGACAGGGACTGTAAATTCAGAAGCCTTGTGAAATGAAGTTAAAAGTGAAATGAAGTTTTTGCTAGAAAAAAAAGTTGGTTATATGTGCATGTGCTGGTTTTGTGTGCATGCTGTTTATGTATTTGGGTGTAAACAGCAATCATGCAGGATTTTTGCACATGGAATCACTGAGCAGGTCACTGAGTCGGCCAGCAGAGAGAGGGAGTAGTCCAGTCACCACATGTACAGCACAAATTCCTTCCACTAAGGAATTCTGTCAAATGTATAACTTTGTGCACTGTAATATAGCAGGACCTGAATTCTTTCCTACTCTTCTAGGGTATTAGTCTGCTTTTCTCTTTTCCTCTGTTTACATTTACTTTTTATGCTTCAGGTCTTTATTTTCCATCAGAATTGTAAATTTAATTTTAAATCTCAGTCCTGAACTTTTTGCCTTATAGTAAATTACTAAAATACCTATGATTTTTTGTTCCTTCCTATGCTAGAGTGGTCAAGAACACTCAAAAGACAGTGAAATTCAGAAAGACCATGAGTTTATGCAGTCTGTAATAAGAAAATATGGTAATTGTGGAAATGAAGAAGAAACCGAAGTAAAAAACACAAGGGACCAGTCTTCAAGCACTGAGGAATTAAAGACAGAACAAAGTAATAACCTTCCATGGATAATAGAGATAAGTAGTTTTGTTAAAAAAGGATAAATGTTTTCAGATAATAGTATATGACAAGAGAGGGCTTAAATCCTGAATTAAATGGTCATATCTAAAATCTACAGGATGTTAATATATTCTCTGCTTTCTCAGTTTATAAAATAATATTTTGCAAGTGACCATAGTGCAATACTTACCTTCAGTAACTTTTTGACAGGCTTGTGTGTGTAATATAAGATATCACCATTGATACCAATCCTGATTTTACCTCTTTGGAAATTCTAAACTTTAAAAATAAAGCATTACATAACCTCTGGGTTATCAGTCACTAACTAGAGAATACCCTCACTCTACAGGGTCACAAGTTCTTGAGAACAGTTTTAAGGATGAAATTAATGTTGCTAGCCCTTGTGAAGTAAAGCAAAGGGAGGCTTCTCCCAGGAACACCCTCTGCACAGATACTGATTTAATTACCCAAGGACACACCTGGAAAATGCATGTCCCTGGATGCAGAGAGGCAGAAGGAACAGCGCACAGAACGTTACCAGATGAAAACAATGCAGATTCAGATCAAAAGCCACAGGACAGCACTGAGCCCTTGGCAGCACAGCACACACAAACAAGGAAGGACTTTCTGGGCAGTGCTGAGACTCTAGGTGCTGACAGGAAAAACAGAAGTCAGGAGACTGACACCAGCAAGGAAGAACTGTGCAATACTGCAGATGAATCAACTTGTGCTGAGGCAGATGCAAACTCAGACACCAGACAGCACAACAAAAGTGTCATTATACCTGAAGCACCCAAACCTGAGTCTGAAGCTGTTCTTTGCACTGAGAAGAGTGCTCTGTATGACAGAAGTACAGACAACTACCATGCTAAGGAGTTAAGTTTTGGCATCCTACCTTATACTAAAGAGGATTCTCAAGCAGAATACCAAAAATTCATCTTGCTGAATAGTGGCAATTCTGCAGGCAGTAGATTACACAAAACAGAAAAAAACTTCAATGTGAGTGGTTTACATAGAGATAAACTTCCTCTGGAACAGACACACGTAGATGCTGAAGGCAGAAATTATGACAGTGCCAGAAACACACACAGCACTGGTGTTCTGGCAACTGATGCTCAACATCCACCAGCTGTTTGTTGTGATAACACAAGTTCTGATGATGCTGCTGCAAAAGAATGCAGAGATAATAAGTCTCTCTTAGGTACTTTTAATTTATGCCCCCCCAAAACTGAGAGAGGAGTAAATGCAGATGACATGTACAGCAATCAACCTGAACAAAGCAGTACTAAACAAACAGGGAATGCTGCAAACACATGGACTTCCAATGCTGAAGCCAAATCTCTAGTAAAGGCTGATGGGCTTGAAGTTGCTCACAAAAACCCCCCAGCAGATAGGGCATGTACAGATAAACTAATTCCACATAAAAATGTTAACAATGGTACTCAAATACACTCCATCAAAACTGGACATTCCCTGGAGATTAATGCTTCAACAAATAACACATTAAAAGAGAAAAAAGACTCACTGAGTGGAACAGTTCCAGGAATGAAGCTTGCTGAGGGTCACCTGAAAGAACCATGCTCTTTACCCATGAGAACATCTGGAAATTTAGTAAACATAAGTGTAAGGTCATCCTTTGATCTTCCAACCTCAGATAAAAAAGCTGAGAAACCTCCACTATACTTGAATTTTTTAGCTCTCAGTTCTTGTTCAAGAATAAATCAAATGAGAGGTCAAGCTACATGGACTTCAGCTTCCAAGGAGCCTTCCCTTCTGAAAGACAAACCACCATGCTTAGTGGAAAACACAAACATTACTTCAAACACACAGAGTCAAGATCTCAGTGAAAATGGGGACAGTGGAAAAACAGGACAAGGTAAGAAAATATAAACATTAATGTTCTGAACCATGTAGTGCTTAGAAAAATTATTAGAAGGTGAAGGTTTTAGTGTAGAAAAACGTAAACCTGACATTTTAGTTATATCACAAAATGGTGAGATTGCTCTGTGTATGCTATAAATGCAACTAAACCGCTTTTGTTAGCTTATCAATCAATTAGTTGATTAAATATTTTTTTCTCATATTTCCCTCTGTGGAATAACAGCAGTACAATGACAAACTGAATTCTGATTGGCATTTCTAACCCTAATGTAGAGCATATTCTATCAGGGCTCTGCATGGATCTGAAAAGCACTGAGCAGCTTTTGCAAATTATTCAGTGTTCTCATTTTGCATCAAAATTAGGGTAGATTTTGAACCAGTAGATGCTTCTTTGAATGGATCTTACAGAAATTTACTTTTTATTTTATTGTACATCTCCAGTTTAGATGGACCATTAAAACCATCTGAATGTGCTGAGTATGTGAAAGGACTTTATATTCTGTCAGGCTCTGGAAAACTTGAAAAAAAACTTGAAAAACTTTGGAGCTTGAGGTGCTCAAAGAGCATTTTAATCTCCTACTACTGACACTTGGTTAGTATTTGTTGAGCAATATTTTGCATGTACAAAATAGTAAATATGAACTTTATTCCATGGGTTTCTAAATCATTACTGAGATGTGGAAAAACTGTATTTTAGATTTGTTTTGCAATAAAATGAGCTGGTAGATTACCCCAAAACTGGAGCCCTGGGAGTTTTCCAAAGAGCAGGATCCATGGGACAGGGTGATTGTGTCTGTAGAGTTTTTGTTGGTGCAGTGTTTTCACCCTTGGCCCTTGAACATACCAAGAGCAAAGTGGACTCCCATCCTTACTTTTGCAGCCAGTGGCAGACAGAAACCCAGCAGTCTGGTTTCTTTACATTGTTCTCTTATCAGTTTAGCTCTATAGGTAATTTTGTTTCTGTCCTTGATCTCCTGCTCATGGATATTTATGTTCTGATGCACATTTTTTGAGGTTGAGTTTCAGAAATGTCTTTGTACCTATAACATTAGTAGTGGTAGCATGGTACTAGAATCCTGATCTCAGATGGCACATTATTTCTTCTAATAATGTGAATTTTGGTATCTGTTTCAATAAAATGAATGCCTAGTTACATGATATTCTGCATGTATCTTTTCTGTAAGAACAGACAGAGCTATCTAAATTTCTTCCCTGCGAGTTCCTCCTCCTCTTCTTGTCAGAAACCTTTCTGTATGCAAAGTGCTGGAACTCCAAGTGATTCTGAGAGATTCATCCAAAGCAATTGGTAGGCAGCTAACTCCAGTCCCTCAGTTGAGTTGCTTAGTGACCAGACCTTGAATTTCAGCAAACCTTCATGGTGAGGGTCTTGGTCTGTGTCCCAGATGTGCCTCACGCTGCCAAATTGAGATAGGCGCCTCCTTGAGGCTGCTGCCCTCTGGGAATGCTGCACCTCCTTGGGAGAGAGGAGAACCTCCCTGTGAGGGCTCCTACAAGTTCCCAGTGTTTGTTGTGCTTGGGGTTTGTGTTGGTTTGTTTGCAGATCTCTTCCCAAATGGCAGACCTGCAGTGGAATCCATGTGGGCACTGGACCTACATTTTAAATCTTTTTATTTGACTGACTGGAGCACAAACCGTTTAGCCATACGAGAGAGCTAGAGGTGAAGAGAACTGGTGAAAGAGTTTAGTAAGTCTGTCTGAGGGAATTCCTTTTACTGCCTAACCACAGTGCAGTTTACTATTTATATGCTGGCTCCCAGAGAGCAGACACTCCACATCAGTAAATGAAGGAAGGAACTGGGAATGGGAAAGATCTTCCTGGCAGATGCTTAAAAAAGAAAATAAACACGTAACCATTTTCCTGTTCCTCCCAAGAGAAAATGTCAGTATTCTGAAATAACTGTTACATAACCATGAGGCAACATGGATTTTCACAGCAAAACAAGGTTTTACTGTCAATGCAGTGATCCACAGGCATCTGTGTAGTGACAAAACAGCTCCTCTTTGCATTGTGAGGAACTGTGAAAGCATCCTTGTGTTTTCACCTTGCAAGGAATTTGATATTGGTTGCAACAGAATCTACTGGTGCTGCATGAAGCCTCTGAAGGTCTGGAGGCTTATACTAGTCTGTAATGAATCTACTCACCTGCCTTTCCTACCTTCAGTAGATGGCTACTGCCTGACCACCTGAAACATCAGATAGAGCCATTAACACAAAGACTCCTAAAGGTGTTTTTTGATTGTCTGAAAAGCTCTGTATTCATGTTTTCTTTTATTACAAGTCACCCTGGAATATCATGTTATAATGGCATTAATTATGCATTTTATTATTGTTATCAGACAGTGAGTTTAAAGTAATAGTGCTTGAAAAAATATATTCAGTTAGAATATTTAGAATACATACACTTCCTATAAATCACTTTTCTGTCATTAACTTAATACGTGAAAATGAGAGAAAACATTTTTAATCAAAGTAGAAATATACCTCATCTTTAGAGAAAAAATAGATGAAGCATGTGAAAGAAAAAAAATGAAGGGCAAAAGCCTACAATAAAGATCCAGGGATTTAAAACAAAAATATTTGATTTTTTAAGATCAGAGGTAAACCAGTTTAGTCATTCACAATTAGTGCCTGGAGACTAAATTGCAGTTGTTACCATTTCCTTTTTGTCAATCAGGTTCTAGCAGTTTGAACAGAGCTGCCAACACTCTGAATGCCTCCAGTATCCACCGAGAGCCCCAGGGAGAGCCTAGTGAAGAATGGAATGCTACAGCAAAGGCTTTTTATGATTCTTCTTTTCCCACAGAACATGTAAGTCAATTAAAAATATTGCAGACCAGACCTCAGTGAGCTAATTCCACAGATATTTGTACAACTGTACCCATCTGGATACTTTAAGGCTGAGTCAATCTCCAAAATAATATCAAAAGGGCAACAAGACACCATTTTTCACAATTAAGGTTGATAGAAAGCAGCAGGAAAAAGTCACAGCATATGAATCAAACAGATGCTAACCAGTCTGTTTGGGAGGGGAGGAAGAGGCTAGTCTATTGTGTACCCTAATAAAAATCATCACTTACAGTAAAAGTAGAAGTTAAAGAAAAAAAAGGAAAATAGTAGTATGTTAAAGTATAAAAACATTGTTTCCTCTATTACTTGATAAGACCATGTAATTTAAAAGAATCCATGGAAGAATAAAAATTCAGCACATCTGTGAATTAGAGCCTATCTATTTATCACACACTGTAGTTATGTGATGCCCTATTTAGAGTAATGTTATTTTGTAGGGTAACATTACACAAACATGTAAAAACCTGTTGTTTCCCAATGCCTCATCACTGCATTTTCAGATCTGTGTTAGACTCTGGAGCTTGAACAGCTCTATTTGAATTTGACCCAATGTTGAATGTATGGTTCAAAAGTGATGCAGCAATTTACAGCTGCAGCTGACCTTTCCTTTTTAGAAGAGGTTCTAGAGGTATTTTTATTTCTCAGATAGTTAGGGCTGTCTCTGGATGAGGTGTAGAGTGGTCTCAAGTGACAGAGTTGGCTGACCAGCAGATAATCAGGTTTTGATGTCATCAGCATTCACAATCCCTGAAATTCACAATACTGATGTTTGAAATTACACCACTTTCCTAGCCTGACTCTACTTGTGAATTACACTGAGGTGCATTTTTCACCAAACACAGTGGTGGTATTTACTCTGTGTTGCATGCTTTTTCTCAGAGGTGGAACCAGGAGCTGAGTGAACTCCACCATGTAGCTACAGCTGAAGCAAAACTGTGTTTCATTATCTGCTTTGTCACCTCCAAACTAAAGCTCCTGCTGTGCTAGCTAAGAAAAAGCAGAAATGGACAAAAACAGTGTCATGCTGGTTTCACCTTAGATTTTCCAAATCCTTAATCTACAAAATCTCAGCCTGCAGTAATGCACTCCTTCCTTTCTGTGTTGGTGTCATTCTAATGCCTTCTGTTCTCAGCTTTTTGTCATTTTAATGACCAAGATAAACAAGCTGTTGGGAGCTGCTTCCTTTGCTTTGATTAACATGTATGATTGCAACTGGAGCAGATTTAAGCCTTCTACAATTTGGGTAATCTCATTCAATCACAGTACAGTACTCTAAAAAGGGATAAAAATTATAAAAAATGTATAAGTGCACTTATAATTCTGGTAAAAATATTAAGAACTGTTTTAAACATTAGTCTATCCATACTTAAGTACCACAGTAAGGATGAATAAGCACTCCCAGGTCAGTTTAAACATGCAGTTTTCAGTACAGGACAGGTTCAACCCCACATGTTATTCCATAGAGATACTGACCAGTGGTTTGCAGTGAAGTATGATCTGTTTGTTGCTGAGGCCTTGGGGACAAGCATGAGAGAATTAACAGGTTGAAACTTACACTGCTCAAATGAAGAACTTATTTCCTCACTACAAGGGAGATGCCAGTCATTACTGACCTGAAGTAGTAGTACCTTCAGCTGCATGACAGCAACATTGTTACAAATGCAATAATGAACAATTTGCATGAATTTTATTGTTCATATTTCAAACTTTAAGAAATGCTTATACACTAGGGAGGTAAGCTTTAGCACAAAATGAATGTGCTAAAATAAAGGTAGGCCTGATTAAGACACAGTGCTTTAGAACTGCTGGGGCACAGTTGCCTAATATTAAAGAAATGATTCAGCAGAGGGGGAGGGTCTCATCGTGTAATCTTGCACAGGAGCAGAGTCTGAGAGGTCACCTTGCAGCTCCCCTGCAGCACAGAGCCGGTGCTGCAGGGGAGCTGCTGGTGCTGCACGCTGCTCCCCCAAGAGCCACACAATGCCAGATTACAGGTGGAGAACTCATCATTCAAGTGCAAGGGTTTTGCTCATCAGGCAAAAAACCTGTTTCCCCACTGTGTTGCCATCTGTCTTTAATTTGGATAGATATGAAGTAGCTAACAGTAATATATCAAAGAGTAATTAAAACTATCAAAAGAACAAAAAGATCTTTAACATAAAAAAGCCAACCTGTTACAGACTGTGCATTACTGATGTTTGCTTTCTAATCTATACAGTGGAGAGGGAGTTAACACTATAAACCTCATGATTTTGGGTTTTGTTAATCAAATGCTTGCCTAGCAATAGAAATGTCAATTGCAACATTAAACTCTTTAATTAAGCTATTTATTTTGCTAATCTGCATTCTAATACAAGTTTGTCGTTTTTAAATCACACTCTTGTACCAAGTCTTATGTTAAGGTTTGGTTTATAAAAGTGGAAGTGTCATTATCAAATTTTCAGTCAAATACAAGGCAAACACTTCAAATTAAATGTGTTTTCTCCAATTGATTTATTTTCCTGTTAAGATTTCCTCTCTTGCTTAATATTCAGCAGAATCCAACAATCTGAACCTTTGTACGTGAATTTCACTGGGTTATCAACTGCTAACATTTGTATTCTGTCAGGTTCAAGAAGGATTTGCTGCTTTACAGAACAAGCAGTCTTCTCACATGACTGTCACTCCAGCAAGTGACAAAGCACCCAAAGATGAGGACAGCTGCTCTCTTAGGAACTCCATTATACAAAACCAAATAGAAGGAATTGAGAAATTACTGAATTTGGAGAGACTTCATTCAGCAAGAAAGAGAAAATATGAAGAAGGCCAGTGAAGATGAGCACCAGGAGATAAGCATGCTTTTAGGCATAGACAGATCACTTCTCTAACCCAGATTTGTAGAGGTATTCCTATAGAATATGGTATATATGTGTAGTTTCATATAACATGTCAGCAGTTCTTAGGTTCTAAAATGTATACAATTGCTACTCCTAATGTTAGTTCTGGTTCTGCAATCAAATTCAAGTTATTATTGGCTTTGCCCAAAGTTTAAAAATTCATAAGTTAATGTTTTTATGTATGTTTAGTAAAATGAAATAATTACTTAACTGTACCCTTCTCCTGCTCCTCAAAAGTTTTGGCTGAAATAGTTCAAGTCTTTTCTCTGACAGACTGCTCATTCAGTTTTCAGGCAAAATCACCTCCAACTGTTTCAGCACGCAATGGGTTCTGCAAACATTTACAACTACTTCCAGCAGTTCTAAGTGGCAGAAGAACAGAAAAATATTCTGCTCACCTTTACTGCCAAATTTAAATCTATCTGTTGTAGTATCTGTATCAGTGAGGGCTCTTTCAACCCTGAAGGATCAGGTATGACTACAGAGATAAGGTAGCAGATCTGGTTTCATGAAGCTTCACTTCTATTAGGTCACATGTCTTCTCCCTTGGGTCTAAGGGAAATTTTCTCTTTAAAATTACTTGGACTATCATTTTTCTGACCTCCCTCCCTTCCTCCCCACACCTCTCGCAAAGAAATGTTCCCATACTGTAAAATGAACAAAAGAAACATAACCAAACAGTTTCTTGTTGCTGATTGTATAAGAAAATCAACAAAGACATTTTCCCATGTTAGTTTTATTGCCTCCTTTTTTTTTTTTTTTTCTTTCTTGGTGTGCCAATTTAGAATATTAAGCTTCTTTGGGCCAATTGCATACATTTTTTGGAAACGTTCACTCAAATTATCAAAGTTTTGAATAAAGTTCATCTATAGCAATATTACTAGGTCAAAAAAAAATTCTTAGGTGTCTGAGAGACTGAGGAGACTGTTTTTCACTTGATTCAGATTTTGTTTCCAGGTGTTTAGAGTGTCATACAACTGCTGCCACTGCTGCTTTCCAAAAGTCCGATGTGTGCTGTGACTGGAGAAGTAAAACAAAATTGGGAGAAGGTTACTAGAGATGTCACACGCACCTAATCATTCTTCTACAGCATTACTTTACTCTCATGAACAACTAGGAAAATTCCAATTTTCTCTCTAGAAAGGGCTTCACTTCACCAGTTAAGAGAATTCTGTAGCCTTCACAAATATTTAAAGCAACAACAGTCATTAGTATTCCTATCACTAGTAGGTCATTAAATGAAATGTCCTGGAAAGTAGGACTCTTTCATTAAATAAGCTAATCACATTCAGTGTGAGCTTTAATAAAATTATGATAAATAGCAACTATTTAACTACCAGCAACTGCTAGGAACAATACCTTGCTTCTAGTTAGAATATTCTACAAATGTAAGTGAAATAATTAGAACACACGAAGTTCTGCAAAGTGCCATGAAGAATTGTCTTACCTGACAATGACTTTCCTCTGTGTCTGATCTATTTTGCAGTACACCATCTTTGTCTTTACAGCTGCAAAAAACAATGCTGTTTTGAGCAACATTTTCATGATAGTGCAAAGGTATTAAACTGCACAAAAATGGTTCAAAATGAGATCAATACAAACATAAGAACTCAGTAGTTCACCTAATCTGTTTTGCTGTTGGTTTTAATGGTCTAGTGGGCAGAAATGCAAAATGATGTAACAATATGAAGGTCACGCACGAATCCTATTGTTTGGTGCCAGTCTATTAAAGCAATATCCTGTACAGATTTTTATGAACTTCTCTCCCCTACAAACACATCCTGTTTTAATGACAGCAAACAAAACCAGATGACAAATTAAACCTGCAAACAATTTATTAGTCCTGTGAAGAATTACATGACATGCAGTTCCTGTCACTGAGAAGGAAAAACCTGGTTAGAACACAACAGTTAGGCCTGTCTTTAAACATAAAGTTATGCAGCTTTAACTTGTAAAAAGCACAGCAATCAAAATTAATATTGTTCTTAAAATTTAGCATGAGCTGAGAAGACTATAAAGGTCTTTTTGATGAGCAGTATGTGCAGAACCACAGTTCTTACCATCAATGACAAATGCTTCTACATCATCAGCCCCAATCTGGAGTTCCTGCTGCATTGTGTCAAATGAGATTTCTTTATTCTCTACAGCCATTCCCATGAAAGTAAGGAGCCTCATCTTGGCCATATTGTGTTCGTGCAACAAGCCTGAGGAAAAGTATTGATAGTTTAATTAATGATCTAATTGTAATTCATACAAATAATTTGCTTTTCATGTTATTTTTACTATATATGCTTCCAATAATTTAAAATTTATTTCACATTGAAATATATTGTACTTTTCATTGTCAACAGTTTTTTTGAGGTAAAATACAAAATCCTGGATCTGCCTCATCTTTTGCTACAATAGCAAGTTTCATTGTGAATTCATCGAGACTCAGTTGGTTTTAGCAGAAATATATTATCTACAAAATTTTTGGGTTTTGAGCAGTAAAAACATCACCTAAACAGAATTTGAAGTGGTAAGAGTGCAAGTGAAATTTTCAGTTGCGTCACCTGGAAGAACAGCAATGCAACAAAATGGAAAATTCATGGCTGGTTATGCTAAAAATCTTAGAGCCTCACCACTCATTCTCCTGTGGTTTCTGGAAAACAAACCTCCCACAGCGATGGTTCCAGAACAGAACACTGTGCTGCCAGAAGAAAGCATTTTGCTACTGAATTTGTTTGTCCACAGCAAAAAAGGCATCATGAGGCTCATGTAAGCATCTACTGTGGCTCAGAAAATTGCTGTTCAAAACCAGCGGAACGGATACTGAAGTCAGGCTACATCTTTCACATGGCTGCATAGATGCCAACACAAGGAACTGAGCCAAGGCCTTGCATGTCTAAATAAGAGACCACTTTCCTGGAAAAACAGCTAGGTCAACCAAGTTAAGTCACTGAAATGAAACAAGGCACTTCTTAATCCCAAGGTCCACGAGGTACCAACTAAGATCCAGTGGAAGCTTCTTAAAAATGAGTGTCAATTTTTTTGTTCTAGAATGACATTATAAACATTCCCATAGCTTCAGTAAATATGTAAGTTTGGAATTTATAACACCCATACACTAGCAGGGAAGCACATTAGTGCAGGACATCATGTTGTGTTAATTAGCTGTAATTATGATGCAGGTTCCCTATTTGGCACCGATTCAACAAAAACGAGATCACCATAATTCATACGAATGAGGAGCACCAGCAACTATACCTAACTGGGTTTAATGGAACTCTACAAGCATCAAAAAATCAATTAGCACACATTAACCCTAATTAACAAATGCAAATGAGATGCTGATTAACTTTGCGAAGAAGACTGCTGATAACACCAGATTAACTGTGGCCATGTTAGGGCGATGCAGTTGACACAGATAATGCTACTGCTGGCCTAAGTTGTCAGCATTAATAAAACAACAAATTGTAACAAACTGATGCTGCCTGTGGGAGCCTGCACTGCACAGCTTTCCTGGGCCAGTTCTAACTAATCCTGGTCCAGGAAAGGTTACAACTACAGCCCATGCTCTACTGCCACTGGAATCCTATTCTAAAAAGCCTTTAAAAGAGTATTTTGGCAAGTTATTTTTAAAAATATGTCTAAAGCATGGTTTAAAATCTCATTGCTTTTAGGAACAGAGAATTTTTGAATGCCTCATCTTAAAACTACATTGTTGTCTAGACCAAGCTGCCCTTGTTTATCAAAGCCATGGCTGAGCCACTCAGTTCTCAGCATTTCCATCTGTGCTGCCTCCAAATCTCTGCTTGTCCATTGCTCAAAGACACAGAGAGGTTCTGGGCACACCATAGAGAAATCACCATAAGTGGAATGTAAGACTGTCTTTCCAAACAGTTGCACAGGTATCTGAGGATTTTACTAAGATTATATGAATCTTAGATCCACTGAAAGTTCACACACTGAATTAATTCATGGAGGGAAGCACAGACACTGGGAGGCAAGGCAAAAGAAACCACAACAACTGAACATAATACAATTAACGCTACATAGATGTGTAATTGATCTTCCATAAATTTATTCAAATGTTGGTGTAACAGCAATTTCAGCAAATACTTCTGTGGACAAGTACCTAAAAGATAAACCCCAAATCCACTTTCCCCTGAAAAAGAAAAGCAAAAGATGTCTGCATAACTAATGTTCAGATACACGTGACTAAAGATGCACTTATCCTATACACACATTTAGAAGCTACCAAAAACTTGCTGCTATATCCACCAAAAAATCCCATTGGTATTTCCATCATTTTAATACCCAAAGTACCACAATTTTAAAGCTCTGAGAGCAATTATTCTAAGAATTCCATCACACTCCATTAAACAAAATAATGCATGTGTTAAAAAGCTGCACTAAACTCTGTTTTAGCAAACTATGGCTTTCCTCACATGCATCCAAGGCAGTGTTTAAGTGTCATTTGAAAATCAAAGTTATAAAAAAAAATATCGTATTTTTATGGAAACATTTATTCATTACCAATATGTCAAAACCTTAATGCAGTAATAAAAAAATCTGCATCATTGAGCAATTTCTGCATTGTCACTGACCCCTGTCCTAAAAAGCTGGAATATAAAAAACGTAATTTTAATGCATGCAATAGCTTATGAACCAGTGCTCCTTTGAAACAGTCAATTACACATCAACGGGGGAGTGTCAAAGTGTTAATTACTACTCCTTTTTTCCACAGTGTGTAAATAAAGAGGGTGCTGACATTAACATTCCATCACATTGCTTCATGTGATGAAACAAATTAACTGGGACAGACTGTGGTTTGCTGGGTCTAATGCATCAGCACAGGCAGACACACACACACAAACACACACACAATTTGCATGCTTTATCTTACTGCTCAGAGGTATTTGCTGTTACAAAGTTATTCATCATTAAAAAAAAAATAGGAGATTTATACAAGGCGGTGGTTTCCTTAATGTACTTGTGATCTCTGGCCTAGCCTGGGATATGAATGTGTTAAACCTTTCAGGAGGGGAGTTCTAAGAGAAAAAAAAAACAGTGGGTAAAACCATAGTTCTGTTCCAAAGCCATAAACCAGCTTGTTTTCAAAGAACATACCATGGTTAGATGGCCCACTCACAGTCTACAAGAGGTTATCATCTACAAACTCTGATCTGTTTTGAAATTTCCTTGCTTCAATACATGGATTCAAACTGAATTACTCTGTAGCTTCCACACCTTAAACCATGTAAATAGTCAGAAATGTAATGATCTGAAAACTTACCCAGGGAGTCAATGAAGTCTTTGTTGTTCTGGTAAAACTTGACATAGGAAGCTAGTTTAGCACTTACAAAAATTGTCAAAAGCTACAAGATGGAAAACAAACATGAGAACAGTTTAAATATTATCTTGGTTTCCCTCTTTGCAGACTGGACAGATACAGTCAGAAACTATGGGTATTGAACAGAAAAATAAGCTGTTAAGAGCTGGAATTCTGTCTTCTGTCAATAGATGTGGGCAGTCTGTGCTGAGCTTACTGCCTTTCCCCAGATTTAAAATTTGCTACAGAACTCAAGTGAGGGCAGGACTTGTAAATGAGTTTCTGAAACTTTGAAAGGGAAACATTTCACATGCAATTTTAATTTTAAAGATTGTAAAAGAAATAGCACATTGCGGCTCAGGATTACTGACACAGATAACTGTTCTAATGGATTTCAAAAGACACATTAAAACAAAGCAGTCTACTGTTATCAAACCATCTCGCTAAAAACAAAGTTACTTACATCATGAATAAGTTCTCCTTCCAAAAATTTGACTGGTTTTAAGGCAAGAAGATGATCAAAGAGAAAGGTATTTGGATCCTTCAGTGCTCGTACAATACATCTGATGAGAAAAGGAAAATGGATACTTTCAAAGCAATTCACATCTTTATGACTAAGAGCAACTCAATTTGTTGTTCCTTGCTTTCTAGGAAACAGGGGTTTTCAATTATTATTAGAAGTAACATATGTCATTTTACAGATGGAAAAACCAAGAAACAGGAAGCATTAAAGTAGTTTGTCCAGTATTCCAAATGGAATGTGCCAGGTGGTCAAACCACAGATCACCCTAGAGTTTTCATCTATGCATTTATTTCCAGCACAGCCTTTGTTCCTAGGAGGAACAAAGGTATTTTTACTGTGCTCCTAAAATTTCACAGAATTAAGCTGTTTTGGAAGATTTAATTATACTTGAATACGTGACACAAAACAGAGAAAAACCCAACACCAAACAGTGCAAGGCCCAGGATTTCTCAGTTGCAGCTGCAGACTAGCAACAGGAACTCTAGAAGAAATTTTCTCAGCAGCACATCAGAAACCTTGGCTTGCTCTGCCACAGCAGGACACCAGGAGAACCTGAGCTCTGCACCAACACAGCCCTGGGCACACGAGTTTTCAGAAGGAACAGGCTGCTGTAGGGGAGCCAGTGAAGTTCCCACTTAGGCACAGACACTAATTTTCCTCCATGGTTAAGTATAAACAACTCCCTTGAGAACTAATGGTAGTGCACATCTGGCAGAAACTAAAGATGTAATTCCTAAGAAAAATCATGATGGTTAGAACATCAAAACACAGGCATTTACTCATTTTGGCCAGAGGGGAAAATGCACTGTTATGAATCAGTTTAGTCCCAGCTTGTTCAGCAGGTAAGCTTACATCCTTTGTACTTGCTCATAGAGAAGACAGCAACAATGTTTTTTCAAGAGAAAGTGCTATTTGTAAAGAATGCTCACAGTCAGATAAGACAGGCAAAAAGTAAAACTATCTGAAATAAAGGATTCCAGGACAGATTTTGAGTGCACAGCTGATGTCAAGTCCTTATCCAAGGCTGATCTCTCTCAGCAGTGACCAGGAACGCTCCTGTGCACTTGCACACTGGAATAAACCTGGCTGTGCCTACAAACAGCCAGACCTACAGCAGACTGCAGAGACAAACTCTTGACTGAGTCAGCAATGCTACACGAGAGGACAGGCAGAGCCCTTGGCCTGCCAGGCCATTTGATCCTCTTAATAGTAAGGGGATCAAAATAATTTGGCAATTGAGGAAAAGTTACTTTTAAGGAAACTGAAAGTCAGTCTTACCTGTGAGCATCAACTCTAGCCTGGGAAGCATTGTCCTCTGTGTAACTTCCCAATAGCTCCACCATTACTTTTGCTGCAGTGTCACTATAGAAAAAAAATAAAGTTACCTCAGGATTGCTGAAAAAATAGTTCAAACAAGGCACTCAAATATTTAAATAATTCCATTATAATGTTATAGGTCAAATTAAATCACATTTGAAAAAGATGTAGATGATCCCTTTTAATTCTAGTGGAGAGAACAAATTAGCTGGATGTATTCTTTCAATTCTTGTTCTACAAAATGTTTATCTTCACCCTTCATTTCATTCTCTTAAACTGATTAATTACCTGCTGGTTATGGAAAAAGCTTTCTGAGCTAGGAACAGCTTTATATGGTTCACTAGAATGCTCCTCTCGTGCACATCTGGATTTAATCATTGCGCAATAAGTAGCGCTGCAAAGTTTATTTCAAATGTAAAATGGCATCTCTTAAAGAATATTTATGGTCAGGAAAATGACTGTATAAAAGCTGCTCTCTTCTTTCACAGATTCTCCAAGTATTCTGAGTGAGAGCTGCTCCCTTTATTGATGAAATTATGCAGCCAGCAGTGAGACTGGCTGAGGCTGCTCTGAAGCTTCCAGCACTGCTCTGACAGACACCTTTTAGACAAACAACTCCTTCTCAAAAAGCTGATCAAACCTACAGCCTTGTGCACCCAGATATCTTGTTAACAACATCAAAACTATTGCAAACCAGCTCTGAGATTGTTACTGTGTCATTTTAACAGATTTTTTTTATTTTCACTTCACAGTTTTACCACGATAAAGGCCAGCAACCGCTGATGCTCGTTGCAAAATTTACACCAAATTATCCCACCTGGACTAAAAGCACACACAATTTGTCTTAAAACAAAACACTAGGAGAATAAAATTTCCATTTGCACTAGTGACTTAGGCCAATGGCATCAACTGCACAGGGAAGAACAAACCAACACAAGATGCCCAGTATGCTCTGTGCTGGGACAGAGGTTTAACCCATACAGCAGCACGGGGCTGAATGGATTCTGTAATACAATAACAGTGTCTTTATATTTGAAATCTCACCATACCACTGTTTGGCAGCCACTCCATAGGGTGAAGTTTGTTCTCAGAGAATTGACCATATCTGAGAGATGTGCAGCACAAATATTAAGACATCATAGGCAACAGCCAGTATCACACAAAATCTGGATGTACATTGTCCCCAGGCAGGGGCATTTTCTATAGATCCCAGCATTCCAGAACCATATTGCGGGATATAAGCTTTAATGGCACATTTGTTTTAAAACTCCAGCATTAAGGAGGTCAGCTTATGTTTTGCCCTGGTGACCAATATTGACACAGAGGAACCAACAGTTCTGTATCAGTGAAAAAAAAATTAATTTAGGCAGCTTTATGTATAAGAAAAGCATCTGCATGTAAATCAGTCTGTGACTGACTATGATTTTAGCACTGGTGAAATCTTACCAAAATTAGATGTTCTAGGAGAGAAAGGATCACTTTAATACAGGAATGGCAACATACAGATGCCTTTTTTTTTTTTTTTTAAGTAGGGAAGGAGTGAAATTTTTCACTTGTATTTCTAGGAAACAACAGAATGCTACAAGACAATTACTCCCAAACTTTGTGTGCTAAATTCTTGTGAACCTCAGCAAATAGGGCAGCCTTTACATTCTATTCTATTCAAATATGGCAGCCTTTATATTCTGTGGCAGTCTTGTATTCTATTCAGCGTCAGATTACTACTGCAAATTAGGCAGTTTCAAGCACTAATACAGATCACTGTTTTACCACAGCTCGTTGTTAAATGTGTCTCACCTAAGGTGCAAATGTGAACATTTTTTCCTAGTAAACCAGCCTGAGTAAGTGCTCCTGTCTGCACTTGCCAGTCTAGATGCATAACTTGACAAAAAGCCAGTGAGAGTTTAAGAGTGATGGCAGATGAAAGGAACAAAAAACCACAGCAGAGCATTCAGAGACTTAGTGAGATGCTGGAATTGAGTTGCTCTACATTACATGACATTAAACTGAACTAAAATGGAATGAAACAATTACTCTGCAGGTGCCTGACATGCTGAGCTTTTTGCTACAAGGTTTAATAGCCAGACTTGCCAGACCTGTTTGAATTTAACTTGGGCAGGGCCAAAGCTGCTGAATCCCGCCAGCACAGACCAGCTTTAAACTGCATCAAGGTGGCTGGAAAAGGTTTGATAAAACAAACTTTCACTTGTTACTGCAGGAAAAGGGACACCACACAACCTCTGCACATTTACTTTTTAGGAGCTACCAATCTATTAACTACCAATACTGGAGATCCACTGGGATTAAGCCTAATTAGCTAGAAAAAAACCATCTCTTCTGCCACACTGACCAAAGTTAAAACAGAAATCAAGCAAACAAAAGAATTCAATTGTCTTTAACAACCTAGTTCTTTTACTTTGATTAGAAATCAACAACAGTAACTGAGGTATGATTTTTATCATGTACTTTTCAGTTCCCACTTATCTTCCCATACTGCTAGATAGAGCAACATTCCTGAGTGCTACAGCTGGAATGCTGCTGTGAGTTTCCCATACTATTGCAAACACTGCCCACTGATCCAGGAGAGTGAACCAGGTCAAAGGTGCCAGGGTCACTTCTTCTTTTCTTTTCTGGAGAGAAGTGCAAGTGCCCTGAAACACTCAGTGAACAGACTGGACACCAAGTGCAGGAGTCTTACAGGATTTGTGGAAGGTTTTATTGGCCATCTTAAAAAATCACCTATGGTTAGCAAGCAAAAAACCATTTAATAGCAAGGGTACTGGTAGTAGTGGAAAGAAAAACTAAAGTTTAGTCCACTGATTTCATAGCAGGACTAGATAAAAATAGTTGGCTATTAAGTTTGGGAATGAAACTAGTTAAAACCTCACAATAAATCAACAGGATGGGAAGTGAGGAAGAGCAGGAATGTTATCAGTGTAATATTTCTGAAACAAGGTAAGCACTAAGCCATGGAAGAGATCTGTAACATTTCTCAATTAATTTTGACTATCTGAAATCTGCCGGTCAGAACTATTGATGCAAAAGCATTTGAGTGTTACAAACAGGAATTCCCAGTAATGTAGCTCACAGAGTAACTACTCCATGAGGATTAATCATCCCTAAACTGAGGTTATGATCCTGCCATGCTGACGCAGCATTTGCAGGCTACAATTCCAGCAGGGCAGAATAAGCCAACTGTCCTGACAGATGGAACTCTTCTCCACCTGCGACAGCTTCACACTTGCCTTTTTAAACCCCCAGCAAGGTCATGTCCCCAGGCCAAGCCCCAGAGCAGTCACACAAATGCCCACAGCAGCACAAACACACACAGGTACTGGCAGCTGGAAGGGACAGGAACAGAGGGTACAGGACAGAATTTCCTTTTGCAGCACTGCAGGGTTGTGCAAATGCTGAAAATGCACAAGTGCAGTTCTGGTATCACTGTGGGTCAGCAGTGGAGTGGGCTTGAAGCTGCCTCAGTAGGAAAATAAAAAACTTGAAAACAGAGTGGAAGGGCAGGGGGAAGGAACGCACATCCCCATCCCAAAGTGCAGGGACAGGTTAAGTAGGTTTGAGCTGTTGTGGAACTACACCCCAAGCCACTGGACAGCAGCCCATCACAGCAGTCCTGACCAGGGCAGTCAATCCACTGCATCATTTCTGTAAGATCAACTGATGACAGCTCTCAGTTCAGACCTGCATTAGTTTACAGGCACCATACACACTGGATTACTTCACATGCCAGAAGACAGTGGTCTGCCAAGTTTGTTAGATCAAAGATGCTTCTTATGATCCAGGATAATAATTCAAAATGGCCAAGCAGGTATTCTGTGGACATTAATTTCCATGACTAGTGGAAAGCTCTGTCCTGAAGGTAATGTTTACATAAAAAGACTGATTCTGTTAGGCATGATTGATAAGCCTTCCCACATCATTAAGTAAGAGATAGCACTACCATGCACTAAAATGTCAAAAGTGCAATTAAATAATAAACTTGGCATAATGCTACAATGAACTAAGATGATTATTTATAGAAAGGAATAGTGTTATTTTGGGAGTCTGTGGTTTGCAGCTAATTCACTACTACCTTTAATATTATTGGGAACACTGGTTTAATGCAAGAGTGCTTAAAAATATTTTAAAAAACCCCAGAAGTGTATTTGGATCAAATTATCAGTACATATTGATTTTACAAGTCCTGTGAGAAATACTTTCCCTACAGCTCACCTATAGTACATCAAAATACAGAGTTGTCTAGTATGTATGACTTGTCTTTTGTACCTTTTCTTGCAGTCTACTAGGACATCATAGAGCAGTCTCAGGAGAGTGTGCTTTTTCTCTGTGGCGAGATTCCAGTCAGAAATCCATTTTCGGACCTAGGTAGAATACAAGTGAAAAAGAAGCATTCAGGAAAAGATTAAAATAGCACTACAAATACCCCTCATTTTCTCCCAAGCAGAAAAGGATTGAAAGTATCTTGCACAAAGATTTCTTTTAGGTTTTCTGATTCTCATGCTCCCATTGCTCCTATCTGCCCATGTCAAAAGTTGCTCTCCCTCTTTAATGACCCCCTTTAAAGTACTGCAATAAAGGTATCCTGGAGCCTTCTCTTCTCCAGGCTGAACAATCCCAATGCTCTCAGCTTTCCCTCACAGGAGAGGTGTTGCATCTCTCTGATCAGCATTTCATGGCAATTTCTCTAGGCTCTGGCAGTTTGTAAGAGATGGTCTGTATCAGCTCTGAGTAATATTTAGGTGCGGCACGGTTCATACAAAGGCCACAACTTGAAGGGTCACTTAATTACCTGATCTAGTTCAGTTGGAATGTACTGGATGGCACCACAGGACGAGGCCACTTTGAGAAGGCTGCAGTACACTGTGTACCTCACAGGAGTGTTCTTGTCCATGCCATGGAAGAGATTGCTCAGGCTAAAGCACAAACAACCAACAACGGAGTTAGAGAGCCTTCAAAAAACATTACTGGAGTGCATGTCAATGTTCTTTTAACACACAGGCTAGTACAAAGCATCTGGCAGCACCTTACACCCAGGAACTGTAACAGCTTCCAGTTTTGTAATCATTTTCAGCAAAGCTGAAAACTATGCTTATTAATTTCACTTTGTAACACCCAAGGGAAAAAAAATTAGTACACAGTGGAAAAAAAAAGGTTAAAAGGGTGCTTCCTGCAACACCCCACACTTTGATTTAAAGACATACAAGATAATCCTTCCTCTTCAGAGGCCAAGTCACCACTGTCTCACTTTGCCATGTCCAACACTTACAGCTGCAGTCTGAGAGATGGGCGCTCTCCTTCCCGAAACTTCACTAACTTCTCACACAGGTTTTCTATCAGTGCTTCTTGTTTGTCAGGTTCCAGGATAAGAAGCAGAGAGACAACACTGTTCATCACACTCTCCACATCTGCATAAACCAAAACATACAGCTGTTGGAAACTGCAAGCAGCAATCAGTAGCTACCTTGTGCTGGATATACCTTTGATAATAGTAATTCATACTTTCGATATGAATTACCACTTTGCATGAGCAAGAATTGTAAAAGAAAGAAAATGCCAAGATACCAACCTGGATATTCATCAGAATGTACCAGACACTTGGCTCAGGTGGGCTTACACCAACAAACCTCCATTTAAGACAAGAATTACCACTCTAAGGTCAACACAGAAGGTGGTATTTGATATCAAACTTGCTCTGAATTCTGTTTACACACAGGAGAAATCAGAGGAACTGTAGGTTCCACACAGTGGCTTCCTCCTGCACATTCAGGAAACTGCCCACAGTTCTACAGTGAGAACAGTAACACCTAGTGCTCAAGCAAAGTAAAACATTTCACCAGGAGCACAAGGACACTGAAGTGTATTACAGACCCTCCCCAGCTCATTTAAAGCGTGGTGTTCCATCCTTTCCAAAGAGAACCACACCAGTTTTGTGTTTTCTTTTCAGTCTGCCCAATTATCAGTCAAGTAAAGAAAAATAACAAAATTCATTACATATGGAAAACATTATCTATTCCCCAGAGTGACACCTGAGCATCAAAAGCTCTGTTTTACATATAAGTCTCTATGCCCTCATTACAAGCAGAGTCTAGCTCAGCTTCTGACTTCTTCAAAGAGTGCTGGATGTTTGGAGAAAGGAGGGGCAGAGTACATGCAAATATTCCAGGGCAAAGATGGAAATGTGCACTTCCAGTTTTATGAGGATGCACAGCTTGTGTTTTAGTGCTACACATCTCTAAACTCTGCCAACTGTTACTGCTTGAAAGCACTGATGGCAATAAACAGCAAAACTAACAAGACTTAAAATGCAAACCTTTGTCATCCTCTTTCAGGCACACATCACACACTTCAATAATCTGTGCCAAGTCCACATGAAGTCCACCTTCAGCGTTTTCTTCAGAGATTTCTGCTCCTTTGGATTTCAGGTAAGCTCGCAGTTCTGCAGCCTTATAAAAGAGAAAGAAAATACATACTAAACAAAACAGTTGTTTTGTGAATAACAAAATCAAAGCAATTAAATTTCTTACATATTTTTGTTCTGCCATATGCTGAACCTGCTGTTTTGCCAGTGACTGATCAGGTCACAGAGCTATTTCTTACAGTGTCAATGTGTCACTTACAACTGGGTACTGCACTGCAACCCTATTAAGTTTTTATAGGACACTTTCTTATGAAGTTTTACTCTTTTACTCCCTCTGCAAACATCAAAACCATTTAGTTGCTTGTTCACCAGAAAAGAAAAAAAGGCATAAACAAAGGCACTTTAGAGAGGGCAGGACTTTGTCTTCACAACCTCACAACAGTTTCTAATCTAATTATAGAATGGCTTGTGTTGGAAGGAACCTTAAAGATCATCTTGTTCCACACCTATGCCATGGGCAAGAACATTCCACTAAACCAGGTGGAAAACCCCATTCAGCCCAGCCTTTAAATGTCATGAGCTGCCTTACACTGTTAGGACTTAAACCTACACCAAGAAAATACCTTTCCCTCAGCAATAGGCCTATTCATTATAACTCAGGGCTTCACCAGCAGAACCATAACCCTTCAGAAACAATCCGAGGCCATACAACTTTTGGCACTTGCGACCAGGAGGCAGCTGTGACATTTACATCTCCTTCAGTGTCAAATCATTTTGGAACCAGAAGAAAAAGCTAAATGCCCTGGGACAAATTGCCGTACTGAGGATGTTTCACACCAGTTACCTGACGAAGTTGTACTCGGCATTATGGCAAGTGAAAACTGAGCTGAATGCTGGTAGCCATGTGTCCATTTCTTGCAGATTTCCAATGTGTACACGCACACATTGTGTATATATAAACATATATACGCACATACATACTTCAATGACACTGGCAACAGAGCCAAAGGCGTAACAAAGCAGCAGCTCAAACACAGCATTCCCCCGTCCCGAGCCTGCAGTACCGAGAACTCCACAAAACCCAAGTAATGCCCATATATGAACCCGCTTTCATCTCCTAAATAAAAAGTAGGGGTGAGAAGCGATGAAATCGAAGTGCCGGAGAGGGAACATTGAAGAGGGAACTGCAAGCACCGGGTTATCTTTCAACCACTATGTTCAAGTTTCTCCAATCGTCTGCTCGGTCTCTGTAGGGAACAGCCCGGACGAGTTCGCGGAGCGCTCGCGGCGCGCACGGCGGGGCAGGTCCGGCCCGGGCTGCCGCCCCCGACACGGCTCGGCCCAGCCCCGCGGCCCGGGGCCTATCGCTCCGCGGGGACACTGACCTGATCCTCCTCGGTGATGTCGATGAAGGCCGGGACGCTCATGGCTCCGAGCACGCCGCGCTCCGGAAAGGCGGAGCGGCTTCCGCCACCGCGCCACGCCGCGCCGCTTCCGCTTCCCGCGCCGGGCGGGCGGGCCCCGCGCTCCGACCGCCCTGCGCCCGACTCGGCCCGGCCCGGACCGCTCCGCCCTGCCCGGCACGGCCCTGGCCGGACCGCTCCTCCCTGCTTGACTCGGCCCTGCCCCTCCGCCCTGCCCAGCACGGCCCTGCCCGCTCCTCCCTGCCTGACTCGGCCCTGCCCGGCACGGCCCTGCCCGTTCTGCCGGCCTTTCCCACCGCCGGGCAGGACCCTGGGACTGCCCGGGCTCGGCCGCGGCACCGACACCCGCCCCCCCCACTCCCCTCACACTCCTCTCACACTCCCCTCACGCTCCCACCTTCCTGTCTCCCCGTTTAAAAGCTGAAGTGCTTCTTGCCTAGTACTTTTCCCGTGAAGCCGCTCGATAACAGCCCTGGTGGAGGTGTGTCGGCAGTGAAAGGCGGTGGGAGTAAGGGCAGCAGCTCCCCAGCGGGGCTGGCACCTTTTCTTTACTCGGATTGAGCAAGCGAGGAGCCCTCGCTCGGTGTCCCCGGCGTGTTCCGCCTGTTTTCTGCTCAGGAAGTTTCCTGGTCAGCTCTGGCACACGACCAGGAACACAGGGTGACTTCCCAAGTGATCAAAACCTAAAATGAAAGCCGAGAAAATAACAGAATAGCTAAGGTTAAAAGGTTGAAAATCACCCTGCCCAGCCAGTACCACAGTTAGTAAAGTCTGCTGTACACAAACCTTATTTTCTAAACGTGACCAAATCATGACTGAACTCATTTATTGAGGCTAATAACTAGAGCAGGGTTTTTAACACTGGGTTCTGAGTCCCCACTGCACTGAGCACAATGAAACTGAAAAAGGCCCACACTGCCTTTATTAAGTTATGATTCTGCATACTTTTAATCATCCACATGCTTGTGTAACTTTTAAATAAAGCTTCAACTTTTAATTTTTCCATCATATGAATCCTGCCTAATTAGCTTATTCTACTTTGGGCAGTATTTTTAAAATATTATCCCTACTGTGGCTGATTAATTATCTTTTAACCAGGATATTTTAATACTAGCTCATGGATACCAGTATTTTGTATTTCAGAGGTCAGCATCCTGGAAGTTATGGACAGATACAGGGATAGGTCTCTCCTTTGTGTATCTGATTTCAAAGGGGATCTGATTTTCAGAGCATGAGTGTTGGAGCATTTTTAAAGTGTAGGTGACTTTCCTCTAGTACTGCTGTCCTGTGACAGTAAAGGTAACTGGGATCCATCACCCTGGGGGATAGGGCTACATCATGCATTAGATTTTCACACATCTTTAGGACACTTTTCAGGTGCCAGTTTCCGTTCTGGAATATTCTGCATGCCTGCAAGCTGCAATGAGTGTCCTATAGATCCTGTGCTGTGCCTGAAATACATTCCTCTGCAGATGCCTGAGCTACCTCAGGGTGTGTAAACGGCCCAAGGCACTCAGGGAACTCCCAACCCCGGTGTCTATTTTTGTTTAGGCAGTGAAGGTTTGTCATGCATTATTCTGAATATGAGAAAGTAAAATAAAATAACTGTGGATCACACTGAGGAGACAGGACATGACTCCAAAGAGCTCTGCTGAAATATCCACATATGGTCTGTTGCATGATACTTTATTTGTCCCAGAAGAATTCAGATGATAGATGATGGCTGGGGTTTGAACTTGTGCATCAGGAAGGCTACTTCGAATATAGAGGGGGCAGGCTGTGTTTTGTGAAAGTAGCGATGCAAAGAGGCTGTAGTGGAGGAATGGCTCTCAGTGCCGTTGGAATGATGGCATTCCTGTGGAATCGAGGCCGTTGCTTATAGTCCTGCCTGCAGACCGTGCAGCCGGTTCAGAAACGGGGTGTGGATGGGGTTAAAGCCGGGGAGCCAGAGGTGCCTGCGGGGGCTGCCCGGAGCGGGGCTCCCAGCGCTCCCGGTGCCCTCCGGCGAGGGCTGCGACCTCAGCGACACCCCGGAGCGGGAGCCAGCCGAGGTCACCGCGGCTGTCTCTGGCTGTGCGAGGCTCTGTCTGTGTCTGTAGAACATGGGCACGGTCTTACCAGCCGAGCAAGACTTAACCGCTGGAGGAAAAAGAGGGATTTTGGCCGGTACCCACTGTAAATTGTTTTGTTTTGTTTCTGCAGGCAAACCAGAGAGAGAGGTGGAGTCTAAAGTGGCGTTCTGTCCTGTGTGCTTTGAACATGGTGACTGAAGAAAACAAAGTCCTTTAGGTGACACGTCTTAAAAAAGCATTTTTTAAAATGAAGGCTCTTAGAAACCAGCAGTCAGCTTGTGAAAATAAAGGGTTTGTTGTTAGAGTCTGGAAGCCGATCCCCTTTCATTAAAGGCACTGATGAAAAAGATCTTCTCCAATACAGAAAGGAAGCTCAGACCCTGTGATGGCAGAATTATTCCTCTTCAGAATCCCTCTTATTTATAGTTTATTTATTTATTATGCAGTTATAGTTTATTTAGTCTTTATTTATGTGTTGGTTGTTGTTTGTTTATGTAATTAATTATAGCTGTATATTTCTATATATTTATGTATTTCTAGTAGATTTATTTATTTATTTATTTATTTATTTATTTATTTATTTATTTATTTATTTATTTATCTCTCTGTAGGAGAGATGAGAGCTGCGTTGTGTCTCTGGAAAAGCCGTGTAAGGATGAGCAGCCGCTGGGAATTGCTCCCCTTTTCCCCGCCGTCGCCATCGGTTTTGTGCTCAGTGCCCTCTGGAGGTCTTGGACACGCAGTGACCTGGTGGAGTCCCGGCTACGCGGCTGTGCCTGAGCTCTTCAGGACTCCATGCTTCAAAGGTTCTCCCCTTTTCTTTTTTTTTTTTCTCCTTTGGGAGAGGTATTCTAGCCGACCTAAACACAGTTAGATCAGCCTTTAGTTCGAGTCAGAATTACAGCATATGAGTTACTCAAAAAAGGTAAAAAATAATTTAAAACTTCATCTGAATTGCCAGACAGCCAAACTAAATCTGTTTCATATTTAGGAGCTTTGATTAGCTTTATCAATGTATCGAGGTGTGCTTTCTACTTATGTTTCTGTTTTCTCCTTAGTTCTCGTTGGGGCTAAAGGTAAACATAATGCAAAGATACCCTTGGAGCCTCTTCTTGCAAGATATATCAGAGATCTCAGGGGAAGCCTGTTATCCTTATTCTTCCAGCCAAGTTCTGTAGCCAGAGGAACTCTGGATAACTTCAATAACTATAGTGACTTTTGGGTGCTCATCTGGTTTTCTTGTCATCTGTAAATTCTCCACTTTTGTCCACTTATTCCCCTAAGTGTATCAGTTAAAATAAATAGCTGCAGTTGCCCTGACCAGCATGCTATCTTCATTCAAGATATGTATGAAAAAGTCAGACTTGAAGAAGCAAAATTCAGTATTGCATTATTATTCATCATCTTGTGCTCTGACATGGAGTTTTGCCCTGAAAAGCATTTAGAAATGGGTTTTTTTTGACTCTTGATACACTTATTTTGCTGCTAGTGTAGCAGGTGTTTTTCTTAACCATTTTTAAGGAGAAATCCTAAGTTAAGAGGAAATGAGCACTCAATTATTTAAATTTCCTGAGATTAGAGGAAGAACACTTTGCCAAACAATGCCTCTTCACTTCAAAACCTCTCCCCATAAATTATGTTAGGGGATCTTATTAAAAGTCTTTAAAAATTTCCTATTAAAAATGGTTGATTGCAGTCCAGACCATCACAGCTTTTGTGCTTTCAGTGAAATACCACAGCTGTCGCAAAGAAATATATTGTGAGACAAAAGGTTTTGTTTCCTTAGCCATAAATTATTTTTGTGATATCTGAAGTAAGATAAAACTTTCACTTATGTTTGAGTGAAGGAAGATTCCAGTGATAACTTGTTCAAAATCTATAAAAAGAATATAAGAATGTAGATCTAGATAGCAAATTAGAATCAGACTTCCTTTTTGTTTGAGGAAAGCAATTATTTCTGAAGTCAGTGAAGATTATAACCAGGGATAATAGCATAACTTTGCAAAGCACTGTGCCTTTATCTCAATAGAACCTGAAGTTTAGGCTTTCAAGTCTGACCTTTGAGAACTCTACAACAGAAACCTTTAGTGTTGGGCAGTTTTTGAACCAAAGTTAAACAATAGGGAGTAGTCTGTTTACTAATTGCACTGTATTATATTATGCTATAACTGTAATACATTACATTACATTACAATAAAACAAATGAATAGACCTCTTTTTATACTTAAGGAAGCATCCAAAAAAATCAGGTTTGACCATATTTGTTTTTCTGTTAGCAAATGAGTTTTTTGCTGTGAGGTTCTGCAGGAACCTACAGGGAACAGGCTGTGAAGTATCTGCTGTCAGGACAGAATTCTGTGTTCACCCAGTTGAGGAGTAGAAGCATATTCCAGGTATGACCTGTGAAAATAATGAAAATATGAAATTACAGCATGTATGCTAAAAATTATTTATCCAAATATTTTGCCAAGTACTTTTGAACAAAAGATATATTAGGACATTCACCATTTGCTCATCCATCATTGCTTTATGGATAAAGGTCAAATTTCTGGGCCTCCTCCCCTGCTCGTTATAGAGATTACTGAATAAAGAAATACAGGACAGGTGCTAGAACTCAAAATTGGAGACATTTTAACTTACATGTGGGAAAATCAATGTGCTTATTCTAATTATCAATAACATTAATAACTAAGCCAGTTCTCCTTACCCAGTGCCATCTCAAGGGTTTACTGGAATTTGTTTATTTTTGTATGTAAATCAGGAGTGTACAAAACAGAAATGCAAGATGGCCTTTTCTTCTGTTGTGCAAAGAGAAGTGGAGTATACAGCCTTGATCCTTTAGTAAGATTCATTACTGTGGCCCCCTACTTTTTTCCTTCTGAATGATTTTTCTTATAAATCAAAATTCATTTTCATAGTGCTTTTTTCATGTGCTATGCATTCTTTGGGTCAAACTTAGACTGAGACAACTATCAAGATAAATATAAATCAAAATAATCAGCACTTGGGAATGATTTTCTTTGTGAGGGTGAAGATATCTATTCCATATCCCACATACCTGGGGCAGGGACAAGGTGGGTCAGCTATTTGGGGAATCAGGAGTTGATGCACGCTAGTGTGGAGGAGGTCCCTGGAACACACAATTCCACAATGCTCCAGCCATTGCCAAAGGATGTGTGGGGCATGTGGGGTCAGGGGGGAGCACCTAAAACCTCTGTACCCTTGTAGGGTCTAGCTCTGTGTTCTCACTCATGCTGAATGGCCTTTTACAAGTAATCCCACTGATGTCAGAGAGACTTTTCTGTAATAAAATGCTGTCTGACAAGAATATGGATATCAGAATCTGGCCCTGCTTGTACTAATTCCATTTTAATGAATACTTAAATGGAATTGTTATTAAAAAAGTCTATTTCCTAATATTCAATAAATCAAAACTATAAAATCAGCTTGCCAGTTGTTGCCACTCTAGTCAAAGCCATTTTCTCTCGTATTGAAAATAATAGTACATACTGTCTCCATTCAGGAGGGATTAATTGTAATACTTTTATCTGCTTCATAAGATTTATTTCTAATAATGAAGAGCAGAGAAAAGTAGGGGAGCTTTAAACTTTTATTGTTTTTATTAAAGAACCATATATTCATGAGATGTTCCACAAACATGGAATTCACTTAACAGAAGACTGTTTCATGAATGAGCAACTTCAAACCAGAGTTTTAAAAAGGCTTTGTTCATTTCTCTGATGATATCCATTTAATTTTATTAGAAGGAGCCTTGGGCACTATGTGATAGTGCACAGATACACATAAAAACCTGCTAAGGTTTTGTAGGCTTGTCAGCTGATGAAGATTATTGCAGCAGTGTTGTGATGTGCTGCTGGGGAAGCCACCTGAGATCAGCAGCAAAACAAAGCTGGGTCTCCATAGGGTTAAAGTTTTGGGTTTGAGGTGGTTTCTCCCTACAGATGGAAGAGGGCTGATCTGCTGAACTTCCATGATGACATCCACGCTGAGGAGCAGGAGGTATGCTTATGATGCTGTTTGACTTCAGTGCACATTAACCAAATAAAACCGAAAGCAGTGAAAGGAGGGCAAAAAAGAAGCTGAATTCAGTTAAGTCAATGCTAAACACGCCTGGCAGAAAAATTCTAGCCGAGTGTTATTTCCCTGGAATTTGCTTACTCTTTGATATCCAAATGTTTCACAAGGGTGGGGAGTATTCAGTTCCCTCAAGATGTTCTTCTAGACAACAGGCCAGTTTTGTGATTTTATCCCTTTCCACATGCCAGGTTTCCAGAGTCTCTAGCTTTGATGCAGTCCTGGTGACGCTCTGATGTGGGGCTAAGGATGCCAGCTCCTCCATTGCTCTGCAGCAGCCTACCAGGTAGTTTTTATAAATTATGCATCCTCTCTAACCATAAATATTGCTCCTAAAAGGGATACTGAAATGAAGATAATATGACTTTTCAGTAATAGCTCTTCTAATGTCAGCCATTCTGTTTAAACTGTTCAATTTTCAACAGAATTAAAGATCTATGCAGTATATTCTACCTCCTGCAGACTGCAGTTGTTAAAAGAAAATAAATCACTTAAACAGGGTCATGAGCAACAAAGGCCAATGTGGGTTCAAAGTTTACAGGTCTCTGCATTTATCAGGTAGAAATATGCTACATTTCATTATTTCATAAAATATTCTTTTATGAAAAAGCCATCAATCTTTGCATGGCCTACTAAAACTGATTTCTCAAATGAAAGAAATGAATGATGACACCAAATCAAAAAATCGTTTATGAGTTTATATTTTTGCAAGACCACCATGACTTCCACATACGTTTTCAATTTTGGTAAGGATGTGATTATCATGTGGATATGTTTTACTCCCACCATTTGTACTAAGGGATCTGTCAGAACTGTGTACCCTTCCTTGAGCAGTTCAGGATTTGTTCAGATTTTTTCATTAATCTATAGTGGTTTTTATCCTGTGATTGTTATCATTTCTGTACATTATCCTCAGGTTTTATGGGTTATATATAGATATGTATAAAATCACATCTATCATGGGCAAGTTCACATTTTAACTAAGACTGCATTTAAATAACTTTGTTATTTCTCAGAGGTTTCTAACATTTCTGTGGAATGATTTTTGCATGATTCCTGATGCACACTCTACAAAACATCATCTTCATTTTTAGTTATCCTTCTGGTCTTTCCTTATCTTTGCTATGCTTCCTCCAGGAGTCTCCAAGCTATTTAAACAAAAGGACTATTTAGATACTTGAAAACATTTATATTTCAGGTATTTTAGCACTACAATGTGGTGATTTGAGGGAAGAATAATATAAGAAATTATTTCTCATCTGGTAATGACAATACAGCCACCAACATGCTGCATTGGAATAAGGAAAATTGATTTCTGTTCTGGGTAAATGCGGTGGTCTCCCTTTGGGTCTGCACAGACCAAATGAGCTTTGGCCTTTCCAGCTCTCCAGTGAAAACAAACACAAATAAATGAATATGATTTATTAAGTATCAGTCTCATAAGAAGAAGAATGCATGGGGAAGTCAGTCTGAACTTTTGTGAAAGAACTTGATGCTTGGGTTTTTAAGGGGAGAATTTTGCTGCTTTTGCTATGGAGTTCATTTTGGAAAAAATGTCATTCTTGCACTGTTTTTTAGGCTTTTCGCTTTTTCCAGTTTATTTAGGAAATATCTTTTTTTAACCGTCTCTGATTCAGTGATGCAAAGTTAAAGAATGTTCTGTGCTTCTTTTGTAACTGAGAAATTAGGCTTTTGGTCAAATAGGGCATGCTATCTAAATATGTATTTATTCCCATCAACTTTCTCTAGTGCCTCCTAGGGAAAAAAAAACAAAAAAACATACCCATGAAAAGAATGGAGTTTAGCTGTAATTCTTGGGAAAACCCTTTTGCCAAGTCACACCACACAGAGTGTTTGGTGCAGAGTTGCACTGTGGCTTTCCTGCAATGTGTGTTGTGGTGAGTCCTTTCACAGCCTGTTCCTGGGTGAGCAGGCTGTGAAACACAGCTGATGCCACCACCAAAGACTCTGGAAAACCTCACATACAGAGAAAACAAAAACATCTTTCAATGAGCACTTTGCATTACCAACCAAACATTGTCCCAAAACAAAATCTATCCTGTCTGATTAGACCAAAAGGTAAACAAAACATTCTATTCATCTGGTGATGACCTTAGAGAAAATGTTGCCATTAGAGCAGGGAAGATAGGAAGTTCTGGATTTTTAAAAAAATTAATTTCAGAAGAATGGTAATTACAAGACATTTGAGGGCTTTTGTCAATGTGCTCCTCAAAACATTCTGAAAAAAATCACAAAATTCTGTAACAGCTCCCTCAAGTGCCAGAATAATGCCCCCAAATCCACAAACGGGCTCAGGAGAGCTCAGTGTGCTTTGCCTTCACATCTCAGTACAGAACTCTGTGGTTCTTGCAGTCAAGGGCCTGTGGCTGATTCATGCATTAAAAATGCTTCAAGTAGCTGGAAGAATCTGAGGCCATGTGCATAAAATGTAAAGAGCTCATAACCCTGCTGGAGAAGTTGTTCATCACTTAATGGATTCTCTACCTGAGGAAAAGCAGATCAAGAGCTCACCAGCTTTAGGTGTCAAAAAGGCAGTTTCCATTCTAAGTGGAATGGAAGCATTATCTTAAAAGTATCTTAGAAGCACTTTCCCTCCCTTTGACCCATATAAAATCTGTGGAAACCTTATTAAAAGTCCAAGATATAGCAATATTTTTTCAAATGGCTAAGATAGTCAAATTCCATTCTGGTGACCGTCTCCACTGTAAACACTGTGTGTAATCTTAAATTTGAAGAGGAAGTCTCCAAAGAAAACTTTATTAATGTGTTCTGTAAGTGCCTGCAGTTTTGCAAGTGCATTAGGATGGTCACACAGGAGTGTGTCATGATGTGTCATGTAGTTTGGTATGCTGCATCTGATCCTGGCTGTTGGGGGATCACTTGGAGGATGATGGATGGAGCTCCAAAACAGCCTGTCAGAACAACTTGTCCAGGGAAGGCAGGGGAAGAGGAGTGGAAAGGTTCTTCATTGTCTCTTCTCAGCCACTGTTTGACGTGCCATGAAATGTAAGCATAATTTCCTTCTCTAATAGAACATTGAATGTTTTTATAATCTGTCATTGATTACCGAAGTGTAATCGTAAGAGGTCTGTAGCTGACCCATTGAATCACACTGTTTTTATGGTGTTTTCAATTACAATTTTATTAAAGAGTGAAAGATGTTCTGTGAGGAGTATTGAGAGACATCCATTCCAAAATGAGTGGGAAGCTTGTCTTTGCAATGTTTTAAATTCCACTTCCAAGCCTAGTAAAGCCAGGGCTTCCACCAGTTTAATTATGTGCTGTTACATTTCAGTTTCATCAGAAGTCAGGTATAACACAGACTAAATACTGAGTGCCTCTTTTCTCTGTGTGTTTCACTGTTTGATGTGCCTCTGCTGAGCCCCTCGTGATCAACAATGGTTCTCTTCATGATGTCTCTGCTCATGTAGAGATCTTTTCAGACTTCATGTCATTTCTCTGTGGCTCTGCCCTTCTTTGTGCTGAAGGCCCCAGAAGTTGTCACAAAGCAAAGGTTTTGAAAGATATACCCCTCTCTAAGGTACCACAAGTACAGTGTGCTACTATTGTATGAAATGCTCACAAGAGAGCAGAGGGATCTCTGAACCTGAATCTGCCCTAAAACAGGGCAGCTTTCTGCTGCTGAAGAATCCCCCTCTCACCAGGAGCTACACTCCCATTGTTATTCTCCCTTGCTCTTTAATTCTAAAAGCACAGTGATACGTGATATGTATTTCTCTTGCTCTGTCCTCAAGGACATACTAATGTGCTGCTGGGTTGGAAATACTTTCTTTAAAAGTACTCAAATGCTGGAAAGCTATTTTTTCAGGATAGCTGCAATTTGAGAACATCTTTTCTTAGGGAAAAGAACAGTTCAGAAACTTCTTAACTATTTAAATGCACTGCGAGGTTTGTAATTAAACCTTTTTCAAAGTTACAATAAATATCATTGTATGAGGCATGTATTTTGAAGAAATAATGTATATTTTTTATCTTCATTTTCTGAAGAGTCAATTTTTGTGATAAATCTCATTTTTTTAAAGAGCTGTGTCTTGCTTACATGACTTGGGCATAGGCACTACTCTTCATATTATTCTTTTTTTTAAAGTTCACTGTATCCTGTTGTCCTTCTTGCCTGAGAAATATCTTCAGGAAACCATGAGGATCGTGGAATCAGGCAATCACAAAATCATCTTCAAGGAAGTTTTGCTTACTTGTTGCTGCTGCTGAACTTGATATTATTGTTCATAGTAAGGCTAGATGTTGAGGAGTGCTACTGGACAGTTTCAGTTTAGTTCCAATTGACATTTTCCTTTCGAATCTGATATTCCTGATACTAACTTGGCATTCTGAAAAGTGAGCCTTTTTCTGAATAGACCTGGTCAGGGGTAATTTGCACTAAGTAGCTTTGAATGTAAATAACATAGAGAGGGATGTTCTTACAAACTCAGAACTCTGCACTCAAAGAGCGCTTTAATAGAAACTGCCTTAAAAAAAAAAAAAATTCCTCCTGTTAGCATTTGGCTGTATTTTCTGTCAGTTGCCTGGTGTATTGGTGGATTTCTACATTTGGTCTCCCACTTTCCAAATCATGAAGAAAACTCTGTGCTTAAAGAGCAGTTGTGGGGCTGTGCAGGTTGAGTCAGCCCCGGCTTTGAGCAAGAGCCATCAGTTATGTCGCAGCGTGTGTTAGTTTTGTAAGTGTCGTGTGAAGGCTGACAGAGATCACATTTCTGTGTTTTGCTGCTGGGCCCAGCCCATAACCTCCAGAGGTAATGGATCTCTGCAGAACCTCTCTGGAGCAGGTCACCAAACAGTGCAGGATTTCAAGAGCTGATGCACTTTTATTGCTACAATATCCTTGTCATGGAGGTGATGGGGTTTGGGCTGCGGTTTCAGGTATCACTGTGGTTTTACATCTAAGGCTGAGCCCTTTTGGTAAGCTGGATACATTTTTTTTTAAGAGCTTTTTCTTTTGTTCTTAGAGATGAATTGCCTCTAAGTAATAGGCTTCTGAGTGTACAGATTCATAAATGCTATAGTGGGCAGACTAAATGCTGTACTTGCAGAACAGCTGGATTCCAGCACTGGCAGTGCTGTAACAGAGGACTCCAGGTCTGAGAAACTCCTGTGAGAAGCATGAGAAATTTATCACAGCGTTGCTCAATCACAAACTATATGAGTTTGTAGAAGAGAGTGACACCTACAACCAGCCACAACCCTGGGCCAACCACAGACTGATCATGCTGTTGGCAAAGTTACATTTTCTCTGAAGGTATGTTGTGAGAACTGTGGTTGCTGTGTTTTAACTCTTGGAACTTACAAGTGCTTGCTAAATGGACTGGGTCTCTGACCACTGAAGACCCAATATAGCATTATAAAAACCAGAATAATCCAGCCAACTGGATGAAGTCTCCTAAAAAGTCTGTTTATTACAAAAAAATTTAAAAAAAATTTAAAAGCACATCATTATTTTCCCCCCTTTTTAAAAAAAGAACATGATAGAAGCCTGGGATTTACAGGGAAGTTTTGAAGTGCTGGAATGTGTGTTTTATTACATGTGTGTTCTGCAGTTCTTTATGCATGCATTTCTCTATTCATTTCTGGTGCAGCAGAAGGCAAGTCTAACCCCACTCTTACAGTTACAGCAGTGCAATTCCATTCTCACCACTGATATTCCTGTTCCCTCTGACAGCTGTGGGATTTACATTTGCATGGGTGTTCTGGCATGAATTGGTAGTGATACCAGGCTTCACAGCAAGGCACTGTGCTAAGTAATCACAGCCTTCCAGGGTTCCTTGGGCCCACTGAGGTCCAAGCTTAGCTTCTTCCATTGTCAGAAGCCCTGGCCTTCCCACCAGGAGAATAACCCCTGCATCAAGTCCAACATCTCACCAATGACTTCTGATTTTGAGGTTTCCTCTGCTGATTTTTTGCATGGATTTCCAGATGCAGAGGCTCTGTAATCCTGACAGATATTTATTGTCATATCTGTACTTTGTTTGTTGTAAAGTGAAAGACTGAGCCCTCAAAGGCTGTGTGCTGGGTGTACAAGTCTCCAGAATATTCAGCAGGAATATTCATGCATAGTTCCTTCACTGAGAATAAACATTTATGGTAGCACTGAAACACCTATGATAACAGTTTTATCTGAAGTATGACAAAATTTGAAAGGTTGGGATCTGTACCCAAATACTTGGAAATACTTAAAGGTTATTTTCTTTTAAATTGTTTTTTAAAATAATTTTTGTTGAAAAGAATTTTTTTTCCTGTGCAATGTAGTAAGGTGAGGCCTATAAAAATTTGCTTCCCTATTTTCGTGTTAAATGTGCATGTTAAGGGTTTTTAATGGCACTGACTCTATTTTATGTGTTCTTTAGAAAATAAGACATGAGGACTTTTAGAAGCTGTTGTTTTTCTTGACTTCACCTTCATTAATCTTATTTAGTTTCTGTAAGAGGCTATTTTGTGAGCTCCACCGATGGGTAATGTTTTCTTTTCCAAAGTTCATGATTCTTCTATTCAAATCACTAATTTTCACTGTTACACTCCAGTGCTTTAGTGCTTCCCAGGCCTCCAGGAATGAGTTTAATTAGCAATGCTGAATAAATTCTGAGACATGATTCATCTTTCTTGTCACTCAGATCTAACTAACGAAATTCCAATTTAAAGATGTGCTTAAAAGCCCTGTGAGAATAGCTTCTCCTGTCCAACCGGGAAAAGACTCAGATGTAAATTTGGAAATGAGGATTTTACCTGGCTGCCTGTTTTCAATTTAGCTAAAAGATACAGGGTTCAGTCATATATCCTTGAAGTCTCTGGTATATTGTTTTAAAAATACTGAGCTATGAGCTGTACTTGGCACATGCATTCCAAATTAAAGCTCTGCATTTGGGCTTTTTTTTAGATGAAGTAATTGACTTGACAAATTTCAAAGCTATACTAGATTTAATGTGATTTAATTTTTCATGGGATTTGATTTGTCTCCATATTTTTATGTTCTGAACTGAAAATACAGAAGGGAGAATGTCATTCTCCAGTGTTCCTGATTGTTGCAGTGCAGAGATCCAAGGTTTGCCATGTCCTTTTCTCTGAAGCAGGAGAAGGTGTATTTCTGAGACACAGAGTCACAAGGAGAAAATAGGGAATTCACTCAGGTTTCCTGAGTGAACTCAGGAAAGTGATGTTTTTATTTAAACCCTTGTTCCAGCATGTCCCAGCAGGCATTTGCAGCAGCACAGAGAGCAGTAGGATTTTTCCAGACTCTATCTGTGCACAAGAATCAGCATTTTACACCATCAGTGAATGATAGCTCTTCCTCCAAAGACCTGTGGGAAGACTTAAAGGTAGTTTTCCAGAATTTATAAAAATGGATCAAAAGAGTAACTTGCCCTAGGAGAGCTTTAAAGCCAAGTGAAGCTGAACTGCCTAAATCCCAGGTTTAATTCTGGGACAGCTTGCTCAACTGCAGCACATGGAGTGCTGTGAATAAAAAATATGGATTGTTTAGCACCGTTCCTATGTAGGCAGAAAGAATTTAAGGACCAATTGTGGCTATAGCCAGTTCCCTGGATTTTGTCAGATTCAGACAGATCCTGAATGTTATTTTAATGTAACCTTAAAAGAACACCCATGCTATTAATTTCGTATTTATTGCAGTTACACTGACCCTAATGAATTTTTTAAAATTAATTTGACAGATGTCACAAATATTTTCAATGCAGTTTAACATCATTAAATACAACTTTTCCTAGGAAAAAGGTTCTATGAAGTGAACTGGTGAATGGCAGTGCTGGATTTTGGAAAGCCATGGGTGTCACAAAGGACTTAGAACACAAAAAGTTAGGGAGTAATGTTTATGGGGGAATTTTACAAGGTTCTCCCTCCCATGACTCATCAGTACATCTCACCTAGAAAATTCCTTTGAAAGGAAATCTGTATATTAGTTTAGCTTTTAAGTGTTGTATATAGCTGATTATGCCTTCAGAACCAAATTCAGCGACCTTAGGAACTTTTTTTCAGATTTTAATTATTTTTTCATTTCTGTAAATTTGCTCACATGTAAGAGCTAACAGGGCTAAAGGAAGCCTATGAATAGGAAGGGTTATTCCACTTCCTTGGAGACATGATCTTGTTTTATGTGAAGCCTGCACAGATTTTTTTTGCACCTGATAGACCTAGTTCTGCTTGGATGAATGACAAAGAATAAATCATAGTCCCTTACCTTGTATGTAAACCTGTGGGGCAGTGCAAATACATAGTTATAATCCAGGCCATCAGAAATACAAAATGAATGATTTGAGGACTGGATTCTACTGGATTCCAATACTTTATAAACTTTAGAGCATTGGTAGTGTCCCCAACTGGAATATAAATAAAGCAAACCCTTCCAAAGGTTTATAGGACTGTACTTGGTGCTCTCTTACTGCCCTAATTTATGACTGTTGGAAATTCACAAGCTGTGAAATGTGTTGGTCGCAGAGCTGATGGCAATAACTTCAGAATATGAATGTGAGCATCTGGGTTGCTATTTACCTTTGTTTCACAAAGTCAGCTTTTTATCTTTGCATCATTTAACCCCAGAAATATGGCTGGGTTAGACAGGCATGTGGAGCCTCCTATGGAACAGAAGATTTTCTTTCTCTAACTTCAGTAATTTCTTCTGTGAAAAAATTTACTTTTAGCTTTACCACCTTTGGCTATTCCTCAATAGGAGTGCAAAGCAAATAAAGGCAAATAAAAACAAGCAGTAGCTTTCCTCTGTAAAAGCAAAAAGGTCATAAGACTCAGAAATTCTTTATTTTTTATTCACTTTATAGTGGCTTGGGTAAGGTGAAGGTCCAGGCAGCAAGCCTGCATGGCACTCAAATCTCATTTAAACCCCACTTTGCAGATTTTCTTTAGTGCATATAAATTTTGCTTGGCTTTAGTTACAGATTAATTTCCCTGTGCCTAACTTTCATGCCTTGAAGTTTCAGTTTCCATCTTTGTCAAATGGTGAAGAGATGGTTTAGCCTTCTCAAATATTTGTCAATTACCATGAGGTTTCCTTGGGCAGAAAATTATATTATTGAATCTTGCTGTTGTTCACCAAAAATAGGAATCTGCTGGAGATGGTTACTGTGTGCTAAAACTTCTTTTGTGTTTGAGAATTTTGAGACTAAATCAGGGATACCTTGGTGTAATTTAATAGTCTGTGCTATGTGGGAGCTCAAACCAGGTAATGACTCTGGCTGCTTTGAATCTCTGCCCCAATAAGTGGGGTTTTTTACCAGAAAAAAAGGAAACCTTAACTTCTGTGGCAATTGGTGAGTCTGAATCAAGGCACTGATACTTTGTGATAGGCAAATGAGGATCATTCTTTTATTGTGTTGTGACTGGATATGACCATCCCAGCCTGCATTTGTTTGCAAAACTTCTTGATACTTTCCTCAATTGATGGGTTGGTGTAAACAAACTTAGGGGCTGTCACCATATCTTATTTTCTGGCCTTACCTGACTTGTGTCAGCTCAGCTGAGATAATGAAGATGTTTTTTTGCGATGAAAGCCCTTGCTTGACTTCACATGTATTTATAGATACAATTTTGACTGTGTGAATACTAATTTACTGCCTCCAGGACCCTTGGTACAATACATACATTTAAGCACCATGTTAAGGACTGGCCAGCTCTAAAGAAACAGACTGAGGACAAAAAAAGCTAGAAATAAGATTTTCTTGGAAGCATCCAGTGAGGCATGAAACTCTTTCCTTTCACTTACAGATAGGTTCTGTCTCATGGTCAGCAGAGAAACCATCTTCCTCCTTCCTTTCTGAGCAGCAGGAGTTCTGCAGCCAGGAAACTGTAGAGAGCCAGGGTCTGAAAGCCTTAGATCAAAGGAGATATGTCCACCTCTGGTGCCTTAACCTAGGCTTGGGTTCAGGTCAAACTGGAAAAAGGTCTTGGGCTGTGGCATTCACGTTTTCTGAAAAATCCCCTCGCCCAGGATTTTCTCCTGGGAAGCTGAGAAGCCTCAGAGAAAAAGAAAACAATTCCTATCTCATTTGCTTCTCCTGTGTTGTGGTCACATGTGGAATGTGTTTGGAGATTGTTTACCCACAGGTGATTGTTTCATTGGATTCTGCTGTGAGTTGTTTTTGGCCAATCAGGACCAAGCTGTGTTGAGACTCTGGAAAGAGTCAGGAGTTTTCATTATTATCTTTTTAGCTTTCTGTAAGTACCTTTTCTGTATTCTCTAGTATAGAATGGTATTCTTTAATGTAATATAGTATCATAAAGTAATAAATTAGCCTTCTGAGAACATGGAGACAGATTCAGCCTTCCTGCCTTTTTCAGGACATTCCCAGTAAATGTAACATTGGACAGGTCATGCCCAAGCACAAATGGTGTCAGCAAACTGGGGGCCCTGGTGGGGTAGTCAAGGGAGAGGACACAATTTGTGCTCTAGTGTTTGAGAGGTTAAAGATAAGGCTAAGCATTGTCTAGTGCCTTGAAGAACTCCCCCTGAGCATGAGTGCAGAGTGACCCATCAGCTGTGTTGTGCTGCAAGCTGCCCTTCAACTGGGGGTGTCCTTTAACAGCCCTGGCCATGGGGGTGGCTTTTCCCAGGTGACCACTACAGATCTCTGCTTTGTGGACAAAATTTTGAAATTAAGAGGAAGGAGGGAGCTGGTGCAGCTTGGAGCTCCTCATTCTTTCACTTCAAGCATGCAACTTAGTTGTTCTGTGTTGACTTCAGGTTGAACAAAAAGAGTTACAAAAAGAGAGTTCATTGCTTGTTTATGTGTCTCTAATGCCTTTTCAAGAGCTTATTTACAGAGGTGTCAGTTTGACATTGATAGTATATCATACTAAAATGGCAATGAGTTCCTTTGGAAAACTAGCCTTCCTCTTATGCATACCTTCTTTCTCTCTCCTCAAGGTTTGTTTATTTTACACTCTTCTTTTGAGGTTTTGGGTTAAGCCATATGCTGGAGCTTCCTTTCTGCAGTTTAGATGTTGAAAAGCTCTTAGATAAACCACATTAGAGGAACCACACAAATATTTTCAAGTGTCCTGAATGGCAGAAGGTTTTGAAGAAGTTATAAGATGAAAGATCATAGGCAGAGTCCCAGAATTTGGTCTCTCCAAGCAGAGTGCAGATATCATGTGGTAAGTCATTGTTTTATCAAGCTTGATTTGATGTGGAGATAGTTGAAATACCTCTGCAATGTGCTGCTGATAAGAATGTATGTAGTATATATATGTATACATACATACATACATACATATATCAACATATAAATACATATATATACATACACACACACACATATATATTTATATTTATGTCTTAACCCTTTTGAAAATATCAATTGACAGTGTTCTGTAGCTTTTTTTCCCCAGCCTGTAAATGGTTATAATTCTACCTTCTTTTCTTGGCTGAGAATTTTTTGTCTGTCACAGGACATCATGCTCTTATAATATATATATCTTATTTTATAGAGATATATGCATAATCTATATTAATATATATATCTTATTATATGTATGTTTCATTAAAATTGCTGAATTCCTTTTCTTTTACATGTTGAGATTTAATTCTAGATAGGCTTCAGAGCTTAGAGCATACCTTTTCCAACCAGGATACACTTCTTTTTCAGGGTTTCTGTTTTCAAGAATTTAAAAAATGACTATTTTACTCAGCTGGTGGTTGGGTGATTCTAACTTAGTGTTTCATTACTGCATTATGTTTTTATTTCCTCTGCTGAATGCTAGAACTGGAGTTGCAGAGAAATTAATCCAAGATTCTCTGTCATTTACTGCACGAATACTCTTCTAATAATCTTAGGTAATGTATTTCTAATTTGGATCCCTGTTCACTTGTTTTATCACTGAAAGGAAGAATCCACAAGAGAGGCTCATGTTCATGTCAGTGTTTACTTCTTCTAAGGTTTCCACAGCCCACTTGGTGGTCCCTGACCATCACTTAAGGTTCAAGAGTCTTTCCAAAGCCAGTGACCTTAGGTAGTTCCAAAAAAATCCATTCTAGAGCCTGGAGTCCCACTGGGCCTCTGCTGGTGGAGGAGTGGAGGACACCACGCTGAGCTCCAGCCCTTTTCCTCAGGGCAATATCTGTAACAGCAAATGCAATCTAAGCAAAGATTAGATTAATTTTGATCCTATTGTCAGCTTCGTTTTGCCTGCTTTGGCTGAGTCTGCTTGCAGCAGTGGAGAAGCTTGGCTAATAGTCTTGCAAATGCTGTGTCCTGGAAACTTTCTCTTTCTTTCTGGAAACTTTTTCTGGTTATATGATACCAAATGGGCAAGTAAAAGTGATTAATTGTACACAAGTACAATGCCAGCTTTTCCCTCAAGCCTATTAAAAAATCCCGATGTTGCCAGTCACGAAGTCAGTTTCAATTCTAAGATACAATTTTTATTCATTAAATTCATGGTGACATTTACTTGGCAATGGGAAATTTGTGATCAAGTTTGAAATTCTTTCCCAGTCAGATGCAAAATGCAGCTGTGGCTTTCTCACAGTGAGGACTGAGCAAACAGTAAGGTCCCAGTGCAAACAATAACCACAGTGTAATGCAGTATATCTTGATATTTTGCGTAGTAGCTTTTGTAAATATCGAAGGATTTTGTCTGCCGTTCAGAGATAACTTTTCTTCAACAACAGCTGCAGCAGAGCAGCTTAGATTATGCAGCTGCCTTAGAAGAGCCTGGACTAAACTCACCCAGTTGTAATCAGGTTGCAAATTTGTTACCTGGGAGTTGAGAAATGGGCCTGAAAGAGGCAGGAAATTGCTTCAGAGGGGAAACTGAGGTGCGGATGGTGGGGCAGAGAGTTGAGCTGAGCCTGGGAGAGGATTGGGTGTTGAACATTGCATTGGCAGGTGTGGGAGCCCAGGGCCTGCAGTTCCTTAGGATTATCAGTCTCACCAGGCAGGGGTGATTTGTCAGGGTGCAGGCTGGGAGACAGGCAAACCCAAGTCTAACTGCATGTTTTTACATTTCAAAGCTGTAAATCTGCGAGCACTTTCAGAAAAAGGATGGCTCTACTTATAATTAGATTTCTCCAAATAAGAAAATTGTCACGTGCCGTCACCAGCCTCATGCTTTTGGAGATATCTGTGTTTAGTTTACTGCAGATTTTAAGAAAAAAGCAGCAAAGAAATAAAATTTTCAGTTCCTCCCTGTGAACTTGTTTAGATTAAAAAGGAGCAGACTTTGTATGTAAAAGAAAGGTACAGTCAGTAGCTAAATTAGAGAAGTGATGAATTATTATCAGAAAGGTTATTTTATCTTCCGTGGTTGATCTACAAATGGCAAATCCTGTCTTGGAGAAAGTAGTTAGCATGGGCCATAAAGCTGGAATAGCAGTGCTACATTCAGAGTCATGGTTTTATCTTAAAGGGACTTCTTCTTATGATTTGGCTTTATATAGAAGCCAAGAGGAACACTCCCAGGTGTAAGAACAGTTCGCAGAAATCAGAACACCAAGTGCAAGCCGTATTTTTATATGTGGTGCTGGTGACAATGGCATAAAACAACATTTAAAGATAAATATTTGTGACTTCAGGTTGCAGAGTTGTACATTACACAAACTGGTTTTTTGGATGCTCTATTTTCTTCTTTTTGTCACAGCTCCTGAGGTCACACTGTGATGGACTGAATGTGTTTCTGAATTAGCCACAGTAGCGTTTATTAGATTATGTGTAAGGATTTGGCCCATTCTTTTAGAAAGTTCCTCAAATACCCTAATAAGGTGTGCTTTACTTAAATAAAACAGGAAGGGGCTCATACATATGACTTCAACACCTTTTAAAATCCAACTGTTTGTAGAGAGATGATCTTTATCCATTCAGGACCTACCTGGATTAGTTTAAAAGGATCAGCTTCTGTCTGTGTTATTCAAAGGACTGTGTGACTTAGGTTTAAATTAGATATTTGGCAGTGCAGTGTGTTAGATATTTGGGAAAGCAGTGTGTTGTGCACACCCCCCACCCATTCCCAGTGTATTTGGGCTAAGAATAAAGGGTGTAGATTATCTTAAAACACAGATTTTGGAGTGTTTTCATCAACATTTGCACAGCTCTAGACTGTAAACTGTTTAGATGGCCTTTCAGAGTGTGTTTGCAAACCATAGAGAGTATAGCAGCAGCCATACCTGTTCCCTGGGTTATTCATGTTCTTATTTACTAAACAATACTACCTAAAGCAGACAGATTAGGAGCCTAATTTGGAAAGATGTTTGTCCTGCAGCACACTCTGTCCAGTACCCCCAGCAGAGGCACAGGAACAGGGCATGGCAGATAACAGCTGCCTTTGGTGGCCCCAGAAAACACAGGGACTACAAAAGAAGTTGCTACTATTTCTGTGGAAACAAAAGATGTAGACTGGAAGAAAATGTCTGTGAAATAACAATAATAGCTTAAAATCTACTTAGGAGATGCTGGGCCAGTTCCACAAAGACATAAGTAAACAGAACTTTAAAAACAAGCAGAGCTGTTTATCACTGGAGAGATTTTCAAAAGGGCACAACTGCAGTCAGCCCTTGCTGTGATGACAAAAATCCTTTCTCTTGCAATACCATGCTCTTCCAGTGAGTTTGGAACATGGTCAAATTGATTCGAAAATACATTTTAAATACCTGCAACACTATGTTACAATGGCCATGTCACCTGGTTGCTTTCAGTCTGTTAATTGCAAACTTGCCCTGAAAACAGGGCAGAGAAAACAACCAAAAATAACTTTTTTTTAAATTTTATTTTAGAGGAAACTAGCAGAGGAAGAAGCCATATGTTTCCTCAGGAGATGTAGCTGCGATCCTCTCTGAGTCCCAGGAGACCAGAGTCTTCCTCCTACCCAAGTGAAAGTTCTGTACACAGTGTGAAAAGGAAAAACAGGTCACTGATACTATTAACCATAGAGTGAATTTTATGAACTGGTCTCTTTTCTTCAGAGCAGGAGGCACTAAAGCAGTTTTGCTAAAATATTGCATGTGAACAGTTCTGCTAAGCTTGAAGTGTAAAACCATTTAACAGGCAAAATAAACAGGTAAGTGTAGAACAAGTAAAACAGTGAACAATTGTAAGACCAGAGAAGCATCCATATAAAAGAATTATACACATAAGCAAAGGATTTATCACTTACAGCTTACTTTGACTTGGATCCAAGTGGATATACCATTCCCATCTGAATCTTTCTGTTTAGTTTTGTTTCAAATTCCCTTTTCCAAGCCCTGGACAGTGTATTTGAGATGGCTAGTTTGCTTGTATTTTATCATGGGAGCTAAAATAAATTCTGATCCCTTCCTATGAAGATTGTACAAAATTTTTAAAAAATCAACTTTTTGCATACAGCTTTTATATATTTTATATTCAATGTGATTAAATGTGTGTCAGTGCGATTAAATGGTTTTAAAAAAGCCTTTTTCTGAACTAACACTTTGGTTTCTTATTGGTTGGACTGGAAATCTTTCATGTGGTGCTTTCTCAGGTCAGCTTTATCTCTGTGTTAATCAATAGTCCATCTCTTAAAACTGAAATACTGAAAACTGGGCTGATAATACTGTAATCCTGCTTTTTAGCTTTGATAACTCTTCTAAACTCCAGAGCTGAATATGCTGGAGAATTTCTAGCACACTGCAAAGATTATTTGCAAGATTAAGTTGACCCTGTACACCTTGGCTTAGAAAGTTTTATATTCTCTTGTAGAAATACTGAGGAGGTAGTAAAGGAGTTGTTCTAACCTGTGTTTGTTGAATAATTGTTGTTAGGAGACAAAATTACAGTCAATGAAGAACATGCTGCTCTTTGAATATTTTTTGTTTTTTAAGCCTTTAACCAATGAGGATATATGCTTTGGATTTCAAAGGTTTATAAAGTAACAGGTTATTAAAATATACAACTTTGAAAACACAAGTTCAAAATCTCTTCAGCTCTGTCTATACCCATTTTTTTTTTCACTTCTCTTTCTATGCTACCAATATGAAAGAGGATTTGGTGGCAAACAAGGAATCCAAATTCTGATATAATCCTGAAGGTAACTCTAGTAGAGATCACTGATAGAAATTAAAGCTTTGGTGATATGGCTGGCTGCCCAGTACTTCCAAAGAGCTGTACAAAGCAGATACAAAGAAATCACCATAAAGAGCATCTTTCTATCATTCCCACATTTCTAAAAGCAATGAGATTAACAATTAAAATAAAACAACAAACCAAAACAAAAACCCCAACAGTAAGAAAGCCCACAAACAATTCTTGTTGTTTTCTCCTGAATTTAGGAAAATGGTCAGCCCCAGCTGACCAATTCTAGATGAACCTGCTTGGAGGAGGCTCGACCAGAGGACCTCCAGATGTCCCTTCCAACCTCAACCATCCTGTGATTCTGTGAAGACCAGAATATTACTGGGATGTGAGTTGAAATGTTCTGTATATAAAACCAGTCCCTCAGTAAAATTTGTTCATTTTTTTACAATGCTTGTAATTCCCTTGCCCAATAAACCTGTACTATCATTTTATGTTTGAACACGTAGTGGAAACTTACCCAAAACAAGGCTGTTAGCTCAGCCTTCCAAAATAAAGAGGTGGGTTTGTTTGTTTTTAAAAATCCATTTCTAAATGGCTGTAAAGCATAAAAAAGTCATTGGCCCAGGGTGTTCTGATGCTGTGTCTGTGCCTCTCCAGTTCTGAGCTGTAGACCAAACACTTGAGTCCTGAGCACGTTGAGTTTTTAGTAAATACTGATCAAAAAACAACAGGGGAAAACAGCAGGAAAAGATGAATACATTTATTTTCAGGAAATTGTCTGACCTTGGTTTTGCTAATTCCTACTTCCAGAACAAAAACATTTTATTCTTTGATTCTAGTCCTTCACTTTGAAGATTATTGTTGGTTGCACATATCAGTCTTTGTTCACTTGTTGATACATGCATAAGGTAAAGTTCTTGTTCCTTTAGTATTTCCAAATCCAAATTGTCTAACCTTCCAGATTCTTATTAAAAGGCTTTGCATTATTTTTTTTCCACGGAAATTCCAACTTAGGTTGGATGGCTCTTCTAAGGCAGGGATTTATTTTGATTTGGTGTGCAAAATTTAACAAACACATCATAATTTAGTTAAGTGTTTTTAAAGAGATTCAAGATTTTGAATGGATGTCCTTAAATTCCTGAGCTGCTGATATCACTGCTGATACCAGGTGAAATAACTTGAGCTCTGGGGAAGGCCTTTGAATTCAGAGACTGAGTAAGAGACCAGAATTTAATTTTTTGACAGGGGAAAGGAGCATTTTAAACATGCTTACCCTGGGATGGCAGCAGGAGTAGGATAAGCACAGCTTCTTACAGCGGCATGTGCAGGAGCTGTAAATCTGCTGCTGGAGGGCTCAGCAAGGGCTCTGAATTAACTGGAGCAGGGGAGGGATCCAGGTGGTCATGAACCTGCCTCTGTTTCTCCTTGCTGCCTCAGAGTCTCCCAGAGCACTCTGGGACAAGCTCTCCCTTTGTCTCTTTCATTTGTTGGGGGAATAAAAATAAAACTCTATTTAACTCTCAGTTTCAGGTGGGTAATGTGTTCCTTTCCTTTTCCTTGTTTGAGAAGGATTTTTTTTTTTTAATTTAAGGAAAGCATTTGTCCCTCTCCAAAAATTCAACATGGCTTTCAGGGATTAAGGTGGGGAAAAAAAAAAGTTGTCCCTACTGCACTGAAGGGTTTTCTCCCTTGAGCATCCCAAAGGCAGGAGATAAAATACAGCAATTCTTTCTGCAAAAAACAAATGCTGACTCTCAGCAGAGCACAATCTTGGCTTCATCAATCAGGAGACTACAAGGAACAGCATGAGGCTTACACAATTGCACACGTCCACACAGGCTCTGTGCTCACCTCCTCTCACCTAAAATTTGCTGCAAAACTTTCTGTTCAGTTCCCTGCTTGTTTTTATTTAACATTTCTGAGAGCATATCTGTTCAGCTGTAGGATTTCTGTAAAGGTGTTTCAGTTTTGTGAACAGCAAGTGCTTAAATTAATGTGAAATTAAATGAAAAAGGGTGTTCTACAGTGAGGTGTTCTCACTCTGCTCTTGCTCAACAAAGTGAAGTGAGGACTCAGCCTCTGTAGTGATATATAGTGTTTATTAGTCAGATGTAGGTGTGGCTATCAGGGAAAATTGTTGCAGCATATTTTTTCTTTTACAGAGGGCAATTAAGAATGATATTATTTGTAATTTTTGAGACTGATATTTCTTCAAAACTGCTCATCATTAGCTTTTATTTACCCTGCAGTGGCTTTTTGTTTTCCCTTGAGAAGTACAGCTGAGTCTCAGTGCATTGCTGTGGCAGCATCAAGGGGTTGGAAAATCCCTGCTGCTGGTAGAGATGGAAGCAGACACTCCCTAAAATCTCCCTTCTGAGGTTTTATTACTGGTCCTGCTCAATAAATGACCTCATCACAATAGTGCATATTGTGAGAGGGTTTACTGGGAAGAAGAGGTGCTCTTGGTGGCCTGTAGCTGATTTTGGGGGGATAGAAGTGAGTTAAGCCTTTAGGGTTCCTTAAACTGTGTTGTGCACCAGCCTGTGAGAAAAAAAGACCAAAATCTTGGAGTGAAAAAGTAGTTACTTTTGTGTTTGCAAAACATATTGCAGTGGCAGAATTAGAGCCAGCCTTACTTTATTTTAATTCTGTGTGACAAGAACTGGTGAAATTAATACACAGGCTGGTAAAATACAGGGGGCAGTTTGATATGGTTATGAAGCATGCAAGCTGATGCATGTACTACAAAATACTGCTAGGAATTGAAGAGATGTGCAAAACAACTAGAAAACACCTTTAATTTCATAAATCATGTGAATTTTTTGAGGTGTAAAACTTCCACTTCTAAACTCACAGATTTTATCATTTTGCAGGAAATAATAGCTCTTTTATCTGTGTTGTTTTCTGAATACTACTTTTCAGTACTAAATCCTGAGCATTCTTGCTCTAGGGTGGGAGTCAGGCATTTTCCACACCAGTGCTGGCTTCTCCTAGACCAGCTCGTGGTGTTTGGGATACCCAAATGGGAGCTGCAGGGTGAGATGCAGTTGGACATAAAACAATATTATTATTTGTGTTGTTAATGAGCTGCCTGCTGATGTCTCATGGTAAATATGATTAAGAAACCATGACACAGAGAGGCTATAGCCTGTTCCCGTGGTTTTGGGTTTCAAAACACTTGTTTTGTGTCTTTGGCAAAAAAAATGGGGGAGTGGTAGTGGCATTGAATGAGAGGGCAGACTTAGGCTGAAGTATAGTTTCCTTTTGCCAAGAGCAAAGAAATTATAAAAACAAATTCTTGGCTGAAAACTTAAAAGGATAGGTTTGGAATGTTATCTTAAAGGACGTTACAATCCTGGAGCTTCCAGTCATACCCCAGATAAAGCACTTTGTTTATACATTACCCCATTTCACATACAATGCTTCTATGGGAGATGGGCTACGGGGATTCATCCTGGCTTTGGAGGACAAAGAGTTTAATTAGAGGGGTTTTTCTTTCTGTGATCTGCTGGTTTTATTCATCACACATATCATCTACGTTTTTGCAGCAAGTACTGGTTAAACTGTTCAAACAGATTTCATACTGTTGTTCTGGGATTTGCTCCCTTTCAGGAAGCCAAGAGAAACTTAAGAAATACACAGTATTTACATCAGTGTGACCTGGAAAAGAATCCAGGGCAGAGATTTTAATAACACCTTTACCATCCACTTTAGACTTTAATTCGAGCTTCTCTCTTTGTGTTTTGTTTTAAAGAAAATGAGACTTTTGGAGCTGTGAGAATTAAATTGGTGTTGCCATTTCTATACTGATAAATTACCTGAAGCTGGACATTTCCAGCAATATGGGTGCCTTCATTATTGAGAGAGATCACAGTATGAATAATGTTTAGCATAAACCAGAAAACCTCACTGCCTTACAGCAAGGCTTGGCACCCCTCTTTGTTGTTGAGAACAAACCACAAAGGGCCGAATTTTGGGTTTGTGGGCTTTGATAGCAAAAGAGGGCACGGTTCTGGCTTCCCCTGGAGCTGAGAGCAGAACTGTTGTCCACAGTAGCAGCAGGATTTCTCTGTGCAGCAAAGCGTGGGAGAGGTGCAGAAGATCTGTAAATGTTTTTGAAATTCAGCACTAAGTTCGGTTCTCTTAAGTGCTAAGGAAAAAATTAGCTTTGTGCCTTGAAGGCATGACATTTTCACTTCTTTTAATTCTGCTTGGTAATTTGCTCTTGCTTGTGCCTGCCTTAAGGGCCTACAGAAAAGAAGGTGTGGTCTTCTAAAATAAACTTGCATTGTTTTTGTGGGATCCACTTGATGCTTTGCACTTTTGCTTTAGCAGTAAAAGTGACTTCTGCTGACAGCTGGAGTAATTGCTGTGCACGGAATAAAAATGCCTTGGTTTTCTTGCCCTCCTTCTAAAATTTAAGTGTGTTCTTGAAGATCTAAGCTGAAATACAGAGATAAATTTTTGCTCTATGCCATAAAAATGGTTTATATATTTTTCTGATGCTTGAATGTGCAGAAGACACATGTAATCATTATTGAAAGGTAAAAAAAAGAAAGGGGCAGATTTGGAGGCAATGAATTTTATTTTTATATCCCATTCTTTCTCATTGTTCATTATTTATATAAGCTCTACTAATCCTTTTTCCAACTCCCCTTTGAATTAATGAGAGCCAGAACAAGTACAAAGAGACTTTTGTAGAGGTTTAAAAGATGAAACACTCTTTTCAGAGGTGACAAAGCTCTAACTTTAAAATGAGTCCTGCCAAGGGGCCAGCTACTGGTGCAGCAGGTAGGCACTTGCTCTGAGTGCAGGTAGAGCATTAAGCAAATACCAATAGATGGATGGTTCTGTCATGGTATTTGTTACAATTTTTCCCTTTTTTCACATTAGAACATTGTTAGAAAATATGGAGAATTGAATCAAATGCCATTGAAGATTGGGTATTTTCATGAACTCACTTTTGAATTTGACAAACTACACACTCTGAAGATCACATTGGCCTGTGACTCTTCACCCCTCACTGGTCATTTTTGCCATGTCATTACAAGCTGGCTACTCCAAAAGTTCTATTTTTGGTTTTTGGCTTCTTTTTCTACACTGCTGTGTCAGAAGGTGAGGGGAGGATCTGTTTTTAATGCGGCACACTTGAGGCAGATAGTGATGCTATTTAAGCTTTGTGCAGTTTGGCAGAAGGAAAGAGTTCCAAGGATCTTTTGCAGTGGTTCAGTTATTAGCTGTAGGATTAGTGGTGTTTCTAACAAGCACCACTGGTAGCAGCTCAGGGAGAGTCTTCCTCAGAAGATCCTTTGCTGTTGGCTTCCCTTTGTTCACAACACAGGAAGGTTTCAGCCAAAAGTGGGGGCACAAGAAAAGTCAATGCTCCGTGGCTCTTTGGGGGGACAGAAAAATACACAGGGACTTGAAGAGGCTTTTTGGCTGATCATTACTGATCATAGTAAATTGATATAAAGAACTACATGTGATAAATTTGGCAAAACTTCTGGATTCTCTTTCACTTGGCTGTGGGAGTAGAAAGCCTGAGACAACATCAAGTCAGATATGCCCAGTATATTCAAGCTTGCACAGCCAGAAAAAAAATGTGTGCTCTTAACAGTGACTTAATTTTTCTGCCCTATGATGCTGGCTGACATTAGGAGCCTTTCAAAGAATCTTTGTTTAATTCCCATTCTTTAATGTAGAGCAGTGTTATTCTGTGAAGCTATCTAGCTGAACCACATACATGGGGGATGAGTTCTTTTTCCTAGAATGTAGCAAAGCTTGTGATCAGCATAAGTGGAAAAACCCACATTCTTGCTGCCTGCTGGAATGCACAGCTGCATTCCCAGAAGAACCAGCCAGCCCCAAACCCTTCTCCCGTCTTTTCTTCTTTTGTTTGGCCTTGAGTTGGGTGATGACTTTTTGTTTGTGGATTTCATTTTCATTTCAGTTGCATCTCTGTTGTCACACATGTAGGTGCTGGGGTTTAGTTCCTTGCTGGCACTTACTGAGAAACAAGAGAACAGCATTTCCCCTGTGTGTCAGATCCCTGACAGGAACAGGTAAAAGCAGCACATGTGAAGTGTCCCCCCTCTGCACGGGACGTGCAAGTTGTGTTCTGTAGTCTGAGATAAACATTGGATCAACCCAACAGCTTGGTTTGGAGATAAAATCCTGGGGCTCTTTGTCAGGTTCACAGCCAGCAGCAGGACCTGGCTCTGGAAGGAGTGAGGAACTGCTGGGGGCAGCTGCTGTTCCCTGGTGCATTTTGGTGTGGAGGCTTGCCTGTAGCAGGGACAGGGGGACAGCAAGGTAGAGAAGACAAAAAGGACAAAGAAAATATTTGTAAAAGAGGATTTAGAGCATGACTGAGTGCCACAGAGAGGCTAAAGGCACAGCTCAAGGATCTGAAATCCTGGACAATTGTTGCTGTTTGCACAAGTCAGTGCTGTCAGTGGAGCTGTAGACTTTTACTCTGTATCTGCTATTGGTAACTTTTTTTTCCAAAATTATTCACAAAACTTGAGGTAGGGTACATTAAAAATAATTCATTGTACTGTCATATTTTCCCCTTTAAGCAGATAAAGTTGTTATTCTTTTCAAATTAAAAGAAGAACTGCAAAAAGTAATTGAGGAATCTCTTTTCTAGTGCGCTGTGCTGTCACCCACAGAACTGTAGTTTTCAGTTCCATTGTTTGAGTTGCAGAGAAAAACTTATTTGTCTAAACTGAGGTGATTTTTAGATCTCTGAAATATGCATTTTCTCTCAGGTCTCTCTCCCCCCAAGTTTAGGCTTCCAGAGAAAACCTTAAACTGTAAAATAAATCTTCAAATGCTGCAGAAAGCTGAGCATAGCTTTTACTACATACCTTAGCAATTAGAACTAATTTACTGCCCTGTGAGATGGGGGAAATGTGCAAGGTATTCCTTGGGTAAGTAGAGCACAGTAAGAAAAGCAGAGCTGTTCTGTGAAAGTTATCTGCTTGTATTCAACAATTATCAGGGTCATTCTTACAGCTACATACCGCAGAGCATTAATTAATGGGGCTGCAGCTGGTGGTACCACTTTGGCTGCTTCAGCCCAGCTCTTATTCCATATTTCTCAGGTTCCTATGACCAGTCTTGGACCACATCCCATCACCTTTTTTTTTCCCCCAAAGTACAAAAAGTACTTAAGTCTCTACTGGAAAACTGCCAGGCTTTCATAAAAAGAACAGAGCTGTCATTTCTTTGCTATTTTTATCTCCTCTGCCAAAAAAGACACCATGTTGCATTGGCAGTTGTATATTTTAAATTGCTTTCTGTGTTGAGCTTCCCAGGTCAGACCCCAGGCTTTCTGCTGCCAGTGGAGCTCCAGCATCTTGCTGACTGCAGCTCTGGGAGCACTGGATTTTAGGCAATGATTCCCACACACAGCAGGACTGCACTTCTCAATCTCCTAAATGCCAGGAGACACACAAGTTTGAAAAAGAGCTGGTGGGCTACAGGGATTCATCCTGGCTTTGGAGGACAAAGAGTTTAATTAGAGGGGTTTTTCTTTCTCTGATCTGCTGGTTTTATACATCACACATATCATCTACGTTTTTGCAGCAAGTACTGGTTAAACTGTTCAAACAGATTTCATACTGTTGTTCTGGGATTTGCTCCCTTTCAGGAAGCCTGTGATAAAAAGCTGATTCCAGTCACAGTGCCTTTTGCAACAGGAGGGTGCAGTTGTGACTAGGCTTGGCAGAGTGGCATGATTCCCCTGGAATTCCCTTCCCTGGAGCCAGGATCTCAAGGTCTGAAGGACTGGAGTGGGTAGAGTGGTTCTGTCCTCCTGTAGTTCGTGTAATCCTGCCATGAAAACCAAGTCACTTCATCCCCTCTGGGCCAGGTTTTATTCCTCAGAAGTTCTTGAGATGGAAACTGGAGGCACAGAGTTTGTGGTGGTCAGGAGTGGGGCTGAGCCCCATCCCCAATGGGCTCCAGCTGTGCAGGCCAGGTGAATGCTGTGGAAGGTGAGGAGCCATGGAGTGCCCAGGGGTGCTGAGCAATCACACAGGGAGCAGAGAGCTCACAGTGCAGGGCATCAACAGGAGGGCATTAAAGGCTGGGCTGAGGGACAAGAAGGGCAGAGCTTGCAGCTTCCTGAAGTGCTCTGGTGTTACTCTGCATCGGCTGAAGCCTCCTGGAATTGTGTGGTGACATTCTGGGTATGGTGGCCATCTCAGCTGTGACATCTGCTGTGACAGGAAACAGAAAGAAGGTAAATCTATTCTCAGTGCTCTATGTCCTTTAGCAAAAAAGGTAATTCCACACAATTCTAATGGAATTTTAAAGATGGAGTTAGCTGCCAAAAGCACTTAAAAATAAGAATGTATGCAAGCCCAAAACACTCACTTTGTCAATGCTTTTAATTCTGATGAATTGTCACTTAAGGTTCCACTTTGGACTGTGAGAGGTAAGATTTCATTGCCAAAATACAATCTGTTCCTGCAAAGACTGACTCTTATTTTTAAATTTGAATGAATAATATGAGTGGTCTTTGCTGTAATTGCCCCAGCCTAGTTTGGGATGTGCAGAAAGCTTGTGAGATTAAAACTCTTTGGAGGGTATTATTAATTCAAAGTCTTCAGCTGCAAACTGCCCTGGAAATATTTGCATTTAGTGGTACAGCACGTCAACGTGTATTTTTACTGTAACCTATAATGCTGTTTATTTTCTCTTAAATATGTATATATATGTCATAGATATAGGTATGGAAACACAAGCAGATAAATATCTGAAAAAAGACTGGAAATCACTGGAATAGAGAGAGATGGGGAAAGGTTTCCTGAAAGCTGTCCTACCACAGGAAGCACAGTTGCTGTAAATGGTCAATGGTGAAAAATGTAACCACACTTATTCTCTACTGTTTGAAATATTCCTCTCTCCCTCCTCCCCCTACATTCTCCTGGATCCTCAAAATCCTTGTAACAACAGGTTTTGTTGAGGTCACTTTGATCATACAGTTCCTACTGTGGAAAACTTTGTAGTTGAACACCTGCTTTATATAAGTAAAGATGAACTAACTTTCACACTTAAAAAAAAGGCTTCATCATCTTTGGTATTGATGCCAAACAGAACACAGCTAGAACACTCTTCTTCAGAATGAAGAGTGAACTGTCTGAGAATTTACAATGATATTGGTGAACATCGCATATTTGGCACTCTTTGCAAAGTGTCATAACTGCAGGGTGGCTGGTGATGCCCTGAAGAGGATTAGCAATTAGAAAATTAGAGGGATAGGAGATGCAAAATGTGATACAACTTCTTACACGCTGCTTTAAATCTTTTACTGGACCACACTGTGAGGAAGCAGATCTTTCAGCTCTTAACCCACATGCAAAGCAAACACTCTGGCTTTTATTGCCTTTTTTAATTCAATCTGCTCTATGCTAGCTTCTGTTAATGCAAAATTTGGTACTTGGAGTTGAGAGAGAGCTCTTTTGTCTTCCCCCCTGTAAATCAGCTAATCCCAAGCCCTGGGCAGCCTGCCTGCCCCACTCACAAGTGCTGAGAGGAGGGATTCTGGAGGGAGCTTGCAGGTTTGGTTCTTTAACTGAGTGGTGATTTATGGCTTCTCACTGAGGTCATTGCTTGGCACATAGTGATGGCCAATTTGATGGATTAGGAACTCGAGCAACTCAAGGGCCCTTAACATTTGTAACCAATCATAATCTGGCTGGCAGTGACCACAACAAAACCCCACATATTCTTCTTTGGATCTATTTTAAACTAGTTTAGCTTTGTTTTCTTCTTGGAGACTTACTGCTGCCATTAGATACTCTTTGATTTGGTTCCAAGGATGGGTCAGAGTCACATTTTTCTTTGATAAACCTATTTTGGTCCCCTCATTGATGTGTGCTGCTGAGAGGTGCACGTTTCTTTTTGGTCTTCTATTGCATTACCACATCAAGGAGAGCTACAGGAGGGTTTTATCCAGCATCAGAGGGTGCACTTGGGCTACTTTTGTGTCATGTGAAGAAGCAGGTCCTGATTAACAGCACCTCAGGTATCACCAGTTCATCAGTGTCTCTGAGGTGTGTAAGGCAGAGTGCTTCAGAAACAGCATTAGAAAGGCTTTACTGCACTAAAGGGGTGGGGAAGAAGCTCTGAATGAGGCAAACTCTAAATACATTGTTCATGTATTTAAAATTAAGGCTTGTTCAGGAATAAAAATGTGAGATCAAGTGCAATTCCCAGCCAGGCTGATATTAATGTCAGCGAAGGTGTAATACGCTGTGACTTGATATTGAATTAAAGGTAGGCTTTGAAAGTTGTCTTTGCTGTGTTAAAAGTGTCCTGCTGTACTGCATGGCTGAGAAGGAGATACTTCTGTCATATTTACTGTAGGCAGCTCAAAAAACAGCAGTAAGAATCAATAGTAATCAAGAATTATATAGCGCTTTTTAACCACTGAAATAGCATCTCTTGCACAGGAAAGTCCTGTTTTATTTAAGAAGACTTGCTCTGAAGGTGGGGATTTATTTTTCATCTATGGTATTTCACAATCCCAAGAGTTTATTAGAATATTGATATATCTTTGGGGTTTCACTCTTCTCTGTTACATTTTGAATTACTGAGCTACAGGTTGAAAATAAGTTGTCTAAATTCTGGGTTTTTTCTGTGCCAATGCCTTGGAGCTATGCTGCTGGCTCCCTCTCCATTGGTAGGGGCTGTAGAAATGCAGGAGAAGGTGCTTCAGACAGAGTGAAAATATATTTCTGTGCTGTGCAGAGAGATACAAATACCAGGAAGGCTGTTCTTTTGCAGTTCTTTCAGAGGGACTTGCATGGATAGACATTTTTGCTGAGAAGATCCTCTAGCTCAGAATTGTGTGAGCAATGCTCCTGAGCTGAAAACCCATGCTACAAACATCAGCACATGCATGCAGTGTTCCTGAGCTGAAATTCCATGCTGAAAACGTCAGCATGGACATGCAACGTTCCTGAGCTGAAATTCCACGCTGTGGAAACACCAGCATGTGCATGCAGTGTTCCTGAGCTGAAATTCCATGCTGGAAACGCCAGCATGTGCCTGCAGTGTTCCTGAGCTGAAATTCCATGCTGGGAATATCAGCACATGCATGCAATGCTCCTGAGCTGAAATTCCATGCTATAGACATCAGCACATGCATGCAATGCTCCTGAGCTGAAATTCCATGCTATAGACATCAGCACATGCATGTAGTGCTCCTGAGCTGAAATTCCATGCTGGAAACATCATCCTGTACCTGAAGCACTTTTGTGCTCCAACTCATCTGTTTCCTAGAGCTAAGAATCCTCCTCCCAGAGCGCCTCAGATGTGGGTGCTCATGTTGGAAAGTGCACATCGTCCTTCCTGCGGATGAAGGAGGGAACCAGGCACGCTTTGACTGTGGCCATATGAGCTGCTGCAGCAAGAGCTGGGACCAAGACCTGCTGCCTGGTAACCTACTCACCTCTGCCTTATTCACAGAAGGGTGGGGATGAAATGAGTTTTCTTCAGATCGCCAAAAATGTCATCAGACTCCAGAGATCTCCAAGCCTAAACTGTCTCCAACGCCTTCTCATGAGTCCAGGGCCTCACCTCTTCCCCTCTGTGCAGCTGCCAAAACCTCTTGCTTCCTTTCACTGACAGCTTCACCAGTGCAGCTGTGTATTTTCAATGAGTAGCACTAGGAAAATTTGGGGATGGAATATAATTAAATTTTTAAAACCCACAGGAAAGTTTCTGGTTTGAACATATTAGTCACTCAAGTTCAATTAAAGCTTTGTTTCTAAGGATGTTACCTGATGCTACCACAGAAGATCCAGAGAGCTGCAGGATGATCTCTGCTTTGCTGAGACCACTGTCATTAACGTCCTGATTTGAATCCATAGGAGAACCACAGTGCTGAAGGCCAGTGGCAGATTCATGGAAGGATTTGTGTCAGAACCAATTTGGATCTTAGGAACTTTTGGTTACAGTTGCTGCGCAGAGAGCCAGGGCAGCATTCCCTTCCTGAAGCACAGCAAAATTTCACCTTTCCTTATCATCTGATGAAGGAAAGGTAAATATTAAATGCACTTCAATTGTGAGTTATCCTGAGCTAGGATTCATGCAAGTCTTGTTCAGCAGGAAAAAAGAGTAATGTTTCAAATGCCTTGTAATCCCCTTTTTTATTTCAGGCAGCCCTAGGTGCTGCTGCACAGAGGTAGGTTTGCTGCTGAAGCACCCCTGTGGGATCCTGCTTGCTTCCTAAACAAGGGTTTCTTTGGCTCATATGTGGCATTTTCATAGCTGGTGTCTCCTCCTGTATATATTTTGAACGTATGGGGAGTTAGTGCTGCATCATATGAGACACTGATATACTCTGAATTTATTTGCTGGCTGTGGAGTTGTTCAGCCCTGTCAGAGTCCTGGTCTGGACTAAAGGATATCTAAGAACACAAGTGCCAGATGAATGGAGACAGCAGGGGATGATCTGGGCCTTCTTCACATGTTCACTTGTAGCTCTGTGCGTGTGTCAGTTCAGATGGAAAGCCAGCAATGGGGAAGAATTGCATCCTGCTTTGACCACCAGCAAGGCAGCTGTGCATTCTCTGGTGTGAAAGGTCACTCCTCCCCACCATGGCCACCTTATGGGTTTATCTTTTTTCCTTCCACCCCCCATTAGGTGGCACCTAGAGAACAGAGAAGTGACTGGCACACTCTGGACAGGAGATGATGGCAGGAGAGTGAAGGCAGCCATCTCCCACAACTGCCTTTAACTTCCCCCCAGAGCTCTTTGCACCCCTCCACACTCCTGGAACAACTCTGCTTTTCTTCAGCAAAGACTTTTGGCTTCACTGTTAGAGGTCCAGGCCAGCTCCATGAGAGAGTTTGCATGGTCCTTTCTACTCCTGCACCTGAACATTCCCTTAGCTCTGCAGAGCACAGCACCCAAGTGATAACACTGTTCATGGGCAAATTCTGCTGCTTTTCTCCCTAGGAAGGTGCTGCATGTTACATCTGAACTGAGTGAGCAAGACTCTTTTCCTCTCTGCAATACAATGTGCTTGCTCTGAGAATAAGTGGGAGAGAACTCTCTTATTCTGACAGAGAGCTCTCAGAATAAGAGACTTCCAAGTATGAATATGCCAGTATTTTTCATTCTTTCCTAGTCCCACATCTCAGTTGCAGTTAAGAAGGAACCCCCAGGGGTCTTCTGGAAGTCACATGGTAACTCAGGGCCAGGTTTTCAGGACAAGCTGTAGGAGATACCTTCAGATGGTTTAGGCAGGCACAGCACTGGGATGGGACAATTTATCAGGAAGATTTAGGCCCAGGACTTTCTAGGCCCACCCTGTAGCTGGCAAGGCCTTGAAGAATGGTCCAAACTTCTCCCTCCCATGGGTATTGAGCCTGCTCTTTGGGAACCTAAATCACTACTGGTATTGGGAACAAACCATGAGGAGTTAAATTTCTGCACTTAAAAAAAATTAAGCAGAAAAGGCTTTCCAGGAGTTTGTACCACTCCTTCAGGGGTTCTTTTTTAAAGAAATAACAGCTGGAGTTTTAAGTGCCAGCTACTGATCTGATAGACACTAACCTCATAATTCTGATAATTCTGTTTCTGTCCTTGTCAAGCACCCTGTTAATGGCTGGGTCTCTGCCCTACCTGGAGCAAAACTGAAGCTGATTTAAGCATCACTCATGCTTAATGTCATTCAGGAATGAAGGGTACCATACTAATGGAGCTGGTGTCACAGGTCTTGTCACATGGGAAAAATTGGGAGATTGTCCTTGTAAGACTTTGTATTTGTATTTGTGGCTACTTTTATATTATCTAGTTGGTTTTTGACAGAGCAGGAATTGATGTATAGCTCACAAATACATCTGTCTGGGGTGGTTTCTGTCACCTGGGCTATTTCTTTTGTGGTGTCCTTTTGTGTATGTCACAGGACAACTTTTTATGGGGTCCTTTATAGGAAAATGAGGAGAATCAGTTTACATCCCCCCTTAGAAAAAATGGCATCAAACAATTTCTTCAAAGTCCAGCACATTTCCCTAAGCACAAGTAAAAGCCTAAATGGTTAAATCAATCCCAACTAATTCAGCATTTAGTAAACTCTGTCCTTACTCACACATTCTACTATTCCCAAGCAGAGTAAAATGTAGGGGACAGTGGTGCAGATGAAAAGAAACAGGAAATATCCCCCTTTGGAAGGAGACAAGTTCTCCTCTGGCATATTTAAAGCAACCTGATGTTTGCACCTCTAGATTGATGTTATTATGCATCTTTTCCTTCCCCCATCCATGCAAATGTTTGGTTCAGTTAGCTGAGGATCAATCAAACCTTCTCCCTGCACAAGCCTCCATGGGTGGAGGCAGGATCCAAAATGCCAGCAAATAAAGGTTTAGAAAATGCAGTATCAACAGAGCTGTGCAAATAACTCCTTTTAGTGGTTTCTTGGCTGAACTGTAATGCTGAGAAACAAGTTGTTCTGTGACAGTGGAACTAATGAATCCTGGCTGCCTGGATTTGAATCCTTGCCTCCCAGCTCTTTGCCCACCCCTCAACCCCTGCTCCCTCCGTGTCCCCTGTGATTCCCTCCCCTCCAGCTACCTTTGCTTCCCTCCCTTCTCCCCAGATCACAGCTGGGCAGTGGTAGCAGGGATTGCAGCTGGCTCTGGTGAGGAGCTGGCCGGGGGAGCACAGAACTGCTGAGCTCACTCGGCAGAGCTGCTTTAGTGGGGGCACTGGTGTAGGTCCCTCTCTTTCATTGAGCTGCCAGCTCCTTGAACTTTGTGCTCACTCAGCTTTGCTGGGAATGTCATGTCTGTGCAGAATTTGGCTGAAATAGGCCCGAGGTTGAGAAGTTATTGGAGAGACAGATGGACTGGCAGTGCAATCACACAAGCCTCATTTCCTAGGGGAACCTGCCTTCAAGTGCTTTGCTTGAACCAAGATAAAGTGGTTTTGCTTTGTTTTCCAAGACTTGTTAACTGCTTGGATTAAACTAAATATGTGTATTAAATGATACTGTAAGCCTGTGAGTGCTCTTCTGCTGGTTTATGCCTTTTTTTTTTTAATAGCAGGGGATTTATTTCTTTATATATTTTATGAGCAAAGCATGGCACAGCTAGCCCTGCCTAGTTTATGTTGGCTTCACATAACTTTTGATGTCATGATGCTATTTATTTTATATCCCTCTTTTCTTGCTCTGCCCTTGATGCATCACCCAAACATTGCTGTTTTTATGGGAGAAATACACCATGTCTTTGAGCACTTCCTGCCTTCTTGAAAGGTTATGCTATTAGTCCAAAGGTATTTTTCTCCTCACCTTAGCATGGTTTCAAGATTTTCAGCTTTACCTAATACAGAAGATCCAAACTTACAAAGAAATGGCTAAGTACACCTAAAATATTAATAAACTTTAGAAATGACAAGGCCTAGTTTGCCATTTCCTTGAACAGACACATCAAATGTTTATCTTCTTTTCCTTAACTCATTCTACAATTATGACCAGTGCTTTGTACTGCACTGCAGGGCATTAAGTACAGAGACACAGCACAGTTAGGGTTTCTTTTCTGTAATATAGAGAACAATAATAAAAGTATAACTTCAGTGGGCCATCAATGCTATCATAATCTATCTAACTTTACCGTAAAAAAGAGTTGTGCAAACTATAAAAAGGATACAGCTGGCAAAATTGGTCAGTAACTCAGAATTTTGTTGAAATCTAGGCCCTAATTTCATAGTACCAGAAGTAAAGCTAAGCTGTTAATATTTTCTAATAATCACTTTTCATCTGCTGCTGTTTTTTATTTGTGCCAGTGAGGCATCCCCGGAACCCTGGTGCAAGACCAGTGCCATACTGTTCTAAACACCATATAAACACAGAGCAGAGTGAAGATTCTTGCATTTAAGGGTTGTAAATTCTCTTGAAATAAGTCACTGCTTTGAAAACCATCAGTCATGACACTATCAACTATTAATCTATTCAGTAAATTGTATTTTGTCTTTTCATCTATTTTTTTATCCTTTTTAAAATTTTTTTCATCTATTCATCTCTTTTTATCTATTAATCTATTTTTTCATCTATTCATTTCCAGATCTCATTCAGAAACATTTTTTCTGCTGTGTATATATTTAAGTTTTGTCTTGTATTGAATTTAATGCATAGCATAAATCTCCTAAAAGAAGTTATACTTTGAGAGAATGATGTGATTGCTCCATTCAGCAGGTGAGTTTTAGTGCATCAGCATTGCCAGGCAAGAGCAAAGAGATGATCAGTGAGGCAGTTAAAAAAGGAAATGCAAATGTAGGTTAGTAGGTTACAGTGTCTTTTATTATTACTGTATTCAAATCCAGTCTTGACTTTATTAAATGCATCATTGTGACACTGCTGGCTGCTTAATGCCTGGTAAATGAAGTTCACAGGGTAGATCCTGCTCAGGGGAATGGCCAAATTTGTTGCTAATTGCCAACTTTGTTGCCATGGAACAAACAGAGCAAACACTTCCCTAGCCCCCCGGGCAGGAGTCAGCCGTAGCACAAAGGTAGCTAATTTAGTGCTCTCAATAGAAATGGGCTGCACAGAAAGCTGTGGTCAGCAAGGGTTTCTAATCCAGTTCCAGTCATTAAGCATCCCTGTACAGAGAAGTGATCTTAGGGCTTATAAGCTGTTAAAAAACACACAGTTCTGTTTGGATTTTCTCTATTACAAACATCAAGCCCATTTGCATTTTCTGTTCTAAAATTTGACAAAGAGGAGACAAAGTTTGGCCATGGAATAATTTCTACACATCCATCAGGTGCCCTTGTTAATGTATAGAGGGTGTTGGCTTGGGGAAAATGTGTTGCATTTTTATCCACCTGTTCAGCTCTACAGTTTCTCCCAGTGGTGCTGAACTTCCACAATGGAATCAGAGAGTTTTGGTATGTCCTGGTGTCCCCAGCTAAGTCCTGGCTAAACACTTGTGTCTGCTGGATGTCCCTGTGTTGATAATAGCAAATGGAACTCCCAATAACAGTGGGTGAGCCACAGAGATAGGAGAGAGTTTGGCTGCTGCTTCTGGAGGGGAGACTGAGAGCAGAATGAAGGTCTGTATTGAGGTGATAAAGTGCAGGGCACACATGGAAGGCCAGAGCAGTTGGTGAGGGGCTGGGAAGCTCCTGGTGGGCTGCACAGGGGACCACTGTCCTTCAGGGAGGTTGTCCCCTTCTCCCAGCTATAGCTACAGTCCCGTCTTCTCCTGTTCTGCTGGCTGCAAAAGCAAGTTTGGTAGATGCAAAGGAGATGAAACTGAGATGATTTTGACGTTTTGCCCCACTTGCTTTGACAAGATCCTGTTTGGCCTATGCTTGGAGGGAGTGCTGTGCACAACCATTGGTGCTCACAGAATGAAGGGCATACATAAACCTTGTGCCTCCAGCTGATGAGGGCAAAACTGAATCTATCAACTGGCAGCTGGGCATGTTCTGCCAGCAAACTACACAAAAATATCTTTTAAATTAACTTCTTCAGTTATAAAGGCCATTTAAATGACATATGACTTTCAAAACAAGATATTCTGTGGGGCCCATATATCTCTCCCCACTGCCTTGTTTGCTTTTCCTGCTTTAGCATTTGACATTTATGTCTGTCATTGAACATCTCAACCTTTGTATCTTTCTCATGGGAGACACAGATCAGAGTGTTCAAGCTTTGTAATTTGGTGCTGCTGGCATTTTTGTTCACCACAAATGTTTCTGATGATCCTAATGACATTTCAGCAAGTTTGGGAGGAAAAAAATCATTAAGAGTAGAACAAAAAAAAAAAAAAAAAATCCCTTGTTGATCTGCAGTGCTCTCTGAATGAGTTCTGGGAAGTTTAAATTCAGACATGGAATCCAACCTTTCCATTTGCACTAGAAGTGAGACTATTTGTAGTTACTGTTTAAGAGAAGACCGGTGTTGAAATCTTTAAACAAAAGGTTTCGGGTTTGTTCAGCGGAGGGATGACTATTGATCAAAAATACATTCTACGTGTTTGCAGTTTACTGGGGCACACTCATTTCCAAGACCAAAACTGCTGTCTTTTTATTTTTACAGTCTTTGTTTGAACTGAGATCCACATTCATTGTTACTGAGCTTTAATAATCTAAGGGTCACTTGAAGGGCTTTTGTTTGAGAGACCTTTCAAGCCAAGCCAAGGCAGCAGTTTAGAGAACGTTTCTTGTTTGTAGACAAAAATATATTAAAACAACCAAGGGAGCTATTACTCTTCCACATAATTATTTTTAATGTCTCATTGGACATGTATGAAATGCCTTTCAGTTCCTGTGGGAGAATTACTTTTTTGCCTTTTGCAGCGTAGCTTTTGTTAAATTTCTGCGCTGCTTTTCCATTGAGCAATGTTCACCCCAGAAGACTTTATAAACACGAACAGTATCTCCAGGAATATGCTTCCAACATAATCCACAGAAATACTTAGAGATTTGTCAGCAGTCATGGGCCTGATACCTTGCATACCTTGTGCCATCTATTTTATTTCTGGCTGCAGTCAGGAGAGAACGTGACCCCAGTTCATGGGGGGAGAAGTCAGAGAACAGCCAAGAGTCCTGCAGGAGGTGAGGCAGAGACGTGTGCTGCAGCAGCCCATGGTGAGGGCAGGAGGGCTAAGACTCTCTTCACCCCCTTTTTTCCTGGTAAATAGATGCCAGGAATCCGACCACCCTGTGGCTTTGGAATAAAAAGGATTGGGGCATGTTCTGTGCTGTGTAGCTCCTTTCAGTTCCCTGGCAAAGACTGGAATGATGTGCATCCTGTGGGGAGGAGAACCAGCACAGAAGCTGAGGAAAGAGGGAAAGAGTAGCTTTATGGAAAGACAGAAACCATCCTGCAAAAATAGAATTCTAGGAAAAATATTTGGGCTTGGCTTGGGAAGTGCCCATTTTGTGCCATTTGTGCTCCACAGAGGTCCAGGCTTAGCAGGCAGATGCAGGTGCCTCACTGGGATGTCTCCTCCTGTTGGGTGTCATTGATCCTTTAAATCTGCCAGTTGCCCTTTTCATTTTGAAAGATGCCCAGATGTTTCTTGCTCAGATGTTGGGAGCTCCCACAGATCACATAGTAGCTGTGTTATTTCTGCAGTCATCACCCTTCTCCTGGGCACGGTGAAACTTTCAGTAATCCCAAAAGGACCCTCCACAAATGCACCCCATGATCCATGTCTCATCAGAAAGCTCATAAATGGGTATCTATCTAGGTAATCATACTTGCTAACTGGATATAAACCCAATTCTAAATGTATAGTGCTCTCAGGTTTCAAAGAGAGATATATATAGTCATTATCTTCAGATGACTAAACTTGAAGTCTTTCAAACTAAGCTTATAAAATTTTAAGTTGTGAAGTTACAAAATGTTAAGTAGATGAAGTATGATTTGCAAAGTGCTCTGGTTTGTGGAATGATCTTGCCTTGTTTAGGCTAAAACCCACATTCTAGCAGTTTCTAGCAGTTTCGAGCAGGGAAAGGCTGTGGAAGCTGCATCTTTGAGCAGGATATGATGATAGGAGAAAATGATTGTAACTCTGTAACACAGTGATGTTCTAACATCTGAAGCACGAGTTGCTCAACAGTAAGTGATTTAATTGTGTAAAAAGTTGCCTTTACATGAACTGCAGTATACATCTTGGAACAATAATGATGTTGTAGCTCAAGAATATATTGTAAGACTGTAAGGGTAGTATGCACTTCCCATATCTGCCTGATGTTACAGTGGCAGAGCACTTCTAAAATATTTTGTACATAAAAATCACTGCAATATGTACCTAACAACATATTCCTTAAGGCAAGGGCTGTAAAGCAAACTTGGGGTTATTTTTAATTTATCATTATTTGAGGGCTTCCTGTGAAGCTGATCTTTCAGTGTCATCCAAAGTTCCCTGTCCTGATTTGACAATTTTATGGCTTTGAACTCTCACTCAGTTGTTCAAGGTGATTTAATCATTGGGTTGTCTCTATGTTTAAAGACTGCCAAATATAATTGTTTGTGGAATATCTGTTCAATTTGGAGTGCTTCTCTTCAGCAGACGTGCTGGAAAAATGGAAAGGACTAAATATGTGCTGCCTGGATAAGGGGTAGGAAAAGCTTGGATGAAAGAATTTAATGGTCTACATGTAAATGAAACATGGAAGCATGAGAGAGAGACAGAAGAATTACGGGGAGTTTGGCAGGAGGATGTAATGAGTAATAGATGGAATGATGAAGGGGAAATAAAATCGGCTGGATGAAGAAAAGCTTCCTGACCGCGAGATCTTGTTTGATTACTGAGGTTTCCCAGGGGACTTCTGTGATTTGGGAAAAGTTGTACAAGGCTGTTCAGAGCCTCACAATGCACAGCTCTTAGTCACCTCACAACGTGGCATCCAGGAGTGGATAGTGCTCCCCTCTTTTAACTGTGTTTGAGGTTTCTGGGATTTGCTGGGCAGCCCAGAGCATCTCCTGAGTTCTGTCTGACCTCTGGCTTCTCTTTTAGTTAGGCTTGATAAATAATATTACAGATCTTGAAGAAAATCTACCTCCTCTGAGGTTGTGGGCTTGATCCTGGTTCTTTGATGCTAAGGGCAGGAGACTGCAGGGTTGGATTGAGCTGTCCAAAGTGACAGGAGCGCTGAAGATGCATGAGGTGACAATTGCAAATGTCTTTGTGTATGTCCTCAGAGCTCTGAGCACAAGCCTTTCCAGTATCTGCATTGGTATTACTGATACACAGTGTTGGAGTGGAGCATGTTGCAAGTGTTAAACACTCTGAGAACTTATCCAACTGATTCAAGAACTTTCATTCCATGATAAAGCAGATGTAGCTATTATGGGGTGTTCATGTTACCCAATCATAGAATTATTTCATTATAGATCTGGTGTCTGGCTAAAGCTGACTCCAGGAGTTCCTCAGAGGAAAGTTTATCAGATGAAAAATTAAGTGTGCTTGTAGCTGATATCCAACCAATTTGCTGAACTTATTTTGACTTCTGCCCAGAGGTTCTAAGAGTAGGTTTATAATTGAGAGTCCATTTGGGTTTGAGCATTTAGGAAAGAAGCATTCAAAAACCCAGAGGCAGTGAAGATGACTTCTAGAAACTGAGGAGCTCAGATCATGAAGTCACAAAAATGGGTTTACAGGCTGCTTTCCTGATGGGTGTCTTCTGTTTGGCCTTTTAGTACATTCCTTGTTTTCAGGCAGCTTCTTAGAGCAATAGCACCCATTTCCTCAAAAGCACATAGAAACTGCACAGGCTGCTGCTGCTCAGGGTGACACTGAGATCAACTGGGATCAGTGACATGGACAGTGGGGTGGAGGGCACCCTCAGCAGGTTTGCCAACAGCAGGCTCTGTGTGCAGCCTCTGGAGGGCAGGGATCCATCCAGAGGGATGCTGACAGCCTGGAGAGGCTCAGAGAACCTCATGGAGTTCAGCAGGGCCAAGAGCAAGGTCCTGCACCTGGGCTGGGGCAATGCCCAGCACAAAGACAGGCTGGGCTGAGGATGGATGGAGAACAGCCCCCAGGAGAAGGGATGGGGGCATTGGAAGCTCAGCAGGAGCTGGCAGGGAGCGCTGACAGCCCAGAAAGCCAAATGTGCCCTGGGCTGCAGGGCAGGGAGGGGATCCTGCCCCTCTGCTCCGAGATCCCAGCTGGAGCTCTGCACCCAGCCCTGGGCTCCCCAGCAATGAAAGGGCACAGAGCTGCTGGGCTGAGCCCAGGGGAGGCCATCAGGGGCTCAGGGGGCTGGAGCACCTCTCCTGTGAGGACAGGCTGGGAATTGGGCTTGTTCAGCCTGGAGAGGAGAAGGCTCTGGGGGGAACCTTCCAGCAGCTTTCCAGTTCCTGAAGGGGTTAGGAGAGAGCTGGAGAGGGACTTTTCACAAGGACAAGAGGAGCAGGACACGGGGGAACAGCTTCACACTGACAGAGGGCAGGGTTAGATTGGTTATTAGAAAGAAATTCTTTGCTGTGAGGGTGGTGAGGCCCTGGCACACATTGCCCAGAGAAGCTGTGGCTGCCCCATTCCAGGAAGAGTTCAAGGCCAGGGGCTTGGAGCAACCTCCTGGACTGGGAGGTGTCCCTGCCAGGAGGTTTGGAATGAGATAACCTTTGTGGCCATTTCCAACCCAAAGCGTTCTATGGTTCTAAATATTGCTAAGAACTCGATTTTGAAACTGCACGCAGTCCAATGTCTACTTTGCTCCCAGGAACTTTTGGAGTTCTGAACTGTGGAAGCCCTGAATTTTGAAACAAATCACACAGAAATGTGAGATTTTTCTTGCAAGTTCATCCACAAAAAAATAAAACCAAATTTATTGTGAAGATAGTCCTTCTTTGAAATATCTTCTTAGTTGAATTTAATATTTGTTATCTCATGGGTGTGCATGATTAACTCCACAAGGTACATAACTTGTACATTCTGAGATCTATCTAATGTCTACAAAAGGAACAAAAATAAATCATTTAGATCTGGAACAGTGATCACAATGGAAGTTTCGTTTGCAAAGGATTTATGGGGACTTGAAGTGAGTATTATGTTTTGAATAAATGCACCATTGACCAGTATCAGATTTCCATAGGCTTTATCTTGTTTTTCCTAAGCAACTGCTCATAAACTTTTTAATATCTTGACAAACATGATGGTGCTACTTGCAAATCTGTTCATAGAGCTATTAATCTATGATACTGCAGTTCTAGAGAAAGGAATCACACTTACTCGCTCATTCCTTTCACTATTTCATTTAAAAAACATAAATAACAAGCTGACAGGGTTCCTTTGTGCTTCTTTCTTTCTGACTAATATGTGATAAATATATCAGGAAAGGTTTGTCAAGGCATCACAGAGCAGGTCTTAGTTCCGATGTGAACTTTACTGAACTCTGCTTTCATGTAATAGGAAGAAAAACAAGAGGTAGATTTGATCAGTCTGCACCCCTGACTCAACAGCTACAGCAAACCCTCAGTGCTTTTAATTCCTGTGTCATAGCAGTACTCAGATGAATTTAGTGCACTCAAACAGACATAAAATCTGAAGGGAAAGGAATGTCCTTCTCATGAAGAAGAAATTTGACTTCTGAGGCGAGTTCAACACGTGGGTTCCCTCCCTCCTCTCCTTTCTTCCCCCACCTCTCCCTGCAGCTTTGTCTGTAGCTGTCCCTGCGTAGCCCATCTCAGCATGAGCTTTGTGGGACAGTGGGGGTAGCAGAGGCTGCGGCTGGACAGTGACAGTCACAAATCTGAGAACAGTGACAGCTACAGCCCGTCTGAATTGTGTCAGGTACTGAGGATTCTGTCCCTGCTTGCAGCAGATCTCTCTTGGGTTGATGTCCTGAAACCATGGACTTTTTACACTCATGTCCAGACCAGATATCCCCCACCCACACAAGGCAGAGTTTGCCTGTAAACCTTCAGGTCTGACCAAAAGCCACATTGAGTGGGAAGCCTTGGAATTAAGAACTGGGGAAAAACTCTTGTTTCAGTCGAGGGTACATTTTTGCTGCCTGTTGCTTCCAGCCATCCAGATGAGTGAAATGAGCTGCTCCACCTCATGTGTGTTGCTGCAATCCACACATGCCAGTAGGTGCAGGCCAGGGAGAGGAGAGACACACACCTTCATGGAGCTGTGGTTACAAAGAACTGGGTTTGCTCTGTGTCTAAGGAAGCCAAAGGCTGTGCTGGGGGGCTGGGGGCAGTGGAATGTCTGCCCAGGCTGTGAAGGAGCTGTGGGTGTTGGCTGTGCTGTGCTGCTGGCCTGGGAGGAGGGACTTGCCATGTTGCAACAGCTCTCGAGCCCTGCCACCCCCTCACAGGTCACATCACTGACACATCACACAGGGCTGTGCTGCAAAATGCAACCATCTGCCTTTCTTTGATTACACAAGGTCTCCAAGCACTCCACAAATGCTGCTGGAGTCCCCCATTGTTCTGGCAAAACTGCTGGCACCTCTTCCATTTCTCTGGGGCGTACAGAAAGTGTTGAACAGAACCCAGGGGCTTTGGGTTCTCTTCTGCTTTAGGCATTAGACACATTGTCCCCACTGCTTGTCTACTGCACTCACCAAACTTCCTCAGGCAGGGGATATGCTTGGCCTTCCCCACTGTGTGGTACAAGTCCTGAGGCACTGGTTTCAGTGGGAACACTTGCCCTACAGCACTTTCAGTCGGGGCTTACATGGCTGAATTCCTCTGAGGTGTGTAGAGTGAACAAAACCCAGGGAAAAGGGGTTTAGACCCTCAGCTAAGACAGATCAGCTGCTGGAGCCGTCTTGTTTCCCACTGAGGAAGAACTGATCTCTGCACAGGGCTGCAAAAGGGCTTTGCCAGAACAAAGGGAGATTTGGGCTTTACATTGTTAAAGTGGGCTTTTTAAAGAATTAAGTTGATGGATAAAAGGCTTGGATGGTTAGTGTTCAGGAAAACATGTTCATGGCCAGTCTGTGAAGAAACTGGGAAAGAACAATTTATCTTCTGTCCCCGTCCTGTAATACCCTGCAGTTAGTGAGACCTGAGGCTGTGGTGCCTTTCCTTACCTGGGAGGTACCAAGTGTTTGTCCACTGCAGCTGGAGCCTTTCTAATTCTTCTGGATGTGGAAATGTTTGGTTTACATTTCCAGTATGTACCTGTACTCAAAGATGGTGTCCCAGGTGGCTCAAAGAATTCTTTGAACTGGTGTCCGTGCCAGGTATTGTTACTGATGTATTTGTATATTATTACATTTAGAGTTTAGTGTGCTTTTACAGTGGGATCTGCATGCTACAACCTGGGAGTTATTAATTCCTTAATTCTCAGTTACAAGACATCCATTTATAATATTTAGAATATTTTTATTTTCTCCTGCCGAAATAATAATTTTATTACTTTCAAAGCCATTAGTGGTAATGCCAAGAACTGAGCACATTACCTAAGAGCTTTTTTCCCTAAAAATTTGTTTTGTATATAAGTACAAAATACCTATAAAATTTCTATGTAATGGTTTTAGCTGGTCCATAAGTATATTCCCGATTGTATAGATTGTATATCGGTAGATCGATTGTATATTGGTATCTAAGACTTTAAAAACGTCGCATACTCCAGATCTGAAAGATGTTACCGATACCCAGCTTTCCATGAACTCCTATTCACCAGAATCCGGGCGAGGGTGGGACGCTCGGGGATGCTTTATAGTCCTATACAGCTCTCTGATTTATACCGAGCCTCGTCCTAGCAGCACGCTAATAAATTTCCCGGAGCCCGCGTGGTGCCTCGCTCCCGGCCGCAGCCTCGGCAGCGGGCACCGCCCGGGGCGGGCCGGGCCCCGCAGGTGCGGGAGAGGCGGAGCGGGGCCGCCCCCGGGTTGAACGCGGGGTCAGGGCCGCCGTCCCGGGCCGGGCCCATCAATTTCCCGTGCTCGGTGCCTGCGTCCCGGCGCGGCACTAATGCGGAACAAATTGAGACATATCCTCTCCGTAATTAGTTCCAGCGTTTCCAAGATTTACGGTACAATAATGGCCCGAGCCCCGCCGGCCGGGCCCGGCCCGCCGCTCGCCGCCGCTGCACGGCGGGCTCGGCGCTGGGGAGGCTGCCCCGGCGGAGCGGGGCAAGAGCCGGGGCCGTGCTGGGAGATGTCCAGCACCCCGCGGGGGATGTTCGCCATCCCCGCAACCACCGGAGGGGTCCCCGCTTTCTCCCGCAGCGCCCGGCCCGTCAGCTTCGGGGAGAGGTGGAGCATCTTTTCTTCTCCGTGCATCAAAAAAAAAACCTCTTTTACCCTCAGGAGATGAACAAAATGTCCTCTAGGCAGCTGGAAAGCATTCCAGTGCCCACGTCAGCCCGCACGGGGAAGGCTGGTCCCGCCTTGCCGGCTCCCGTGGTGCTCGCAGCTCTCGGCAGCGAGAAATGAGAGATTGGGCCCGCCGTGATGAGTTCCTGCCCCCGTGCCCTCTGCGCTCCTGGAGATGCTTCGCAGCTTTGTTTCTGCTTCTCTTGGCTCTTAAATAATCAAACTCTGATCAGCTCCCTGAGTGAAAGGAGACAGATCCCCCTGCGCGCTGTGAGCGCCGTGAGCAGGAGGGGAAGGGTTGGGGATTTATCTCTGTTTCAGTCAGTCTCGCCCACCTCCGAACCGCGGGGGGATCGTTCGGGAGTTTAGTAAGAATTACAGGTCCCTTAATTGGTTAGCATAGCAGAGGGAAAACGCCGGCTGGGGAGGTGCGGCAGCGGTGCTCAGGCTGAAGCAGTTTTTCTCGGGATCGAGTGGGACTCACTAGAATAATCTCCTCCGGCTATTGTTTAACCTTGCAGAGCATGCCTTCGAGCACAATCGAAGAGTGAGCGTTATCAGGAGTTACCGTAGCTACGGACCAGCGGGCCATGAAGCCTGTCAGAGTTTTGGATCGGGCCGCGTTTGGAGGGGACAGGGCAAAATGTTCCGGACCCGCCTGGCTCTGGAAAGCGACAAAGGAGGTGCTGTCCCTGACCTGCCATCTCCTCGGCCATCGCTTTCAACTCGGCACCCAAACCCGGACGCGGGCCCCGGTGTGCGAGACCTGGAGTGATTTAAGCCGGGGTTTGTCTGGAATCGGGGTCGGGATCTCGGGGGAAGAGGCAGGCAAATGCCCCCGGCAAGAGGGAGCAGCTCCTCTCGGCATGCCGGGCGGCCCCGGGGGAAGCTGCTGCCAGCGCTCCCGGCCTGTGCGGGAGGAGTGCAGCGAGGCGGGAGATTTCTCTCTCTCCCTGGCGCTGGCTAGACGGGAACAGCTGGGAAAAGTGGCGCTGGCCGTCTCCCAAAAGTCCTCAGCCCAGCCCGAGATAGAAGGGTCCGGGTTTTCCTACCCCGGGACGCCCCCGGCGCGCCGGCGGGGCGGGAGGGCGCAGGTGCCGGCGCTCGGTGCAGCCCAGGGCTGAGCTGAGCTGAGCCGAGCCGAGTCCACCCAGCCTCGCCAGCAGCCGCAGGGAGGAAGGATGCGCTAATGGCCAAGGGGTCGTATTGTTTCACTGCTGGAAAGTGAGAGAGGAGAAGGTTTGGAAGGACTTCGGCAGTTCTTCCTCCCAGGTGGTGTAATGCAGAGCTAAGCAATCAAGAAAACATTTTTTTCCCTTTCAAGATGATTTGTCAAGCTAGGTTATGTCAAGAAAAGAGAAAACCCCTGTGCTAGCTCGAAAAACAGCCCTCTAAGGGAAACGCATTTTCTGTTTGCTCCTAGAGAGCTCTAGGTTTATGGGAAATTAAACTCCCCTCTGAGGCTGGCCAAAGACTTCAATTCCTATATGTAAGGTGTCCATCGCAGAGCCGGAGATCATAGAATCAATCACAAAATCGTTTAGGTTGTGAAAGACCTTTAAAGTACCGAGTTCAACCAACCTTCTGTGTCGGTCCGTCACAGAAACGAGCAAAGCCGGCAGCAGCCCCTGTCCCAGCCCCGCAGCCCCCCGCGGGTCCCGGGCAGGGGGTGACCGCGGTGTGCGGGAGCCCCGGTGCGGCCAGAGCGGGAGGCAGAGCGGGAGCCCGCGGGCAGCAAGGTCAGCGCAGCTTCCCCGCACGGGCTGCATTCACAAGTGCCGTCCAGGGCGCCTTAGTTTGCCGCGGGGTCTGAGGTGGCACGTCCTGTAAACTTAGAGGATATTTAATATCAGCAAAAATAATGAACAAATATTTCGCACTTATGTTACGCGTGAAGTTTTGTAATAAATAGATTTATGCGCCAAAAGAGAGATTTTTAAAGGGAATTACCTGACATAGTTTGTGAAAAAATAATTTCAGTAATAACAAAAACCGACCGTTATGACTAAGTAGTTTTAACAAAAAATGAAATGATACTTGGCTGCTCCAATAACGACCTATTTTAATTTCTTTTGTTGTAGCATTTACCCTTTGAATCTTAAAACACCTCTCCGACGTTGACGATGCCTGCGATAACCTTGGATGCCGCGAGGGATAGGAAATCCCGAGGTGCGCGCTGTCACCGGGAAGACAAGGGGCTCGGCGTGTCCTGCGGCAGGTGAGACTTCCCGGCGCTTCTGTCGCTGCCGCAAAGGACAGGGTGAGGGTGCGGGCTGAGCGCGGCCGGTGACCCCGCTTTGCGGTGCCGCGGTTTTGAGCGCGGCCGGTGACAATGCGCAGGGGACAGGCCGGTGCGACCCCTGAGCCGGCAGCACCCCGCAGCCCCGGGTGATCGATTATTCATCGCTAGTTCTGCAGGAAGGCGGCAGGATTCCCCTCCTCGCCCTCGGAGAGAGCGCGTCCTGCCCGCGGCAGGTACCGCCGCGCCCCGCGGGGCTCTGCCGCCCGCCCCGGCGCTTCCTGCCTGGGCAGTCGGTCTGGGTGGGCTCCCGCACCGCCAGAATCGCGGCACCCCTCGCAGCCGGGGCCCACCCGAACCCTCCTGGCAGCAAGGACCGTCCGGGGATAACGTGTCGGGTGCCCTCGGGGGCCCTCCGGCCGCCGCCCCCGGCATGAACGCTGAGGAGCCGCTGTCCGGGAGGCTGGAGAGGAAAGAGAGGCTCCGGGCCTTCCCGGGAGCGGTGCCAGGTGAATCTCTCAAAAGCAGGTTACTCACAGCGCTGCTGTCCTCCCCCGCCCGCCCAGCTGCTTCCTTCCCCTCGCACACAGGCAGGTCCGAGGGACGGGGCTGGGGCCGGGCACACGCCGGCCCCGGGGCCCTTGCAAAGGGCGCCCAGCCGTCCCCTGGCCGGCGGAGCCCTCGGTGCCCCGGCCCGGCCAGCCCCGGGCGACGTGCGCGGCCCCGGGACAGGGAGCGCCCGAGGTGCGGGGGGCCCGGGCAGGCGGCTCACAGCCCGCAGGAGCTCCTGGAGACGCTGATTCCTCCCGTAGCGGGAGAGACACCTGGAAAGACACTTTCCCCTCTCAGGAACGGGGTCCTCCCAGCCCGGGTCGTGTCATTTCCCCAGGTTCCTGCAAGGGCGGAGGCTTCTCCGCGCGGTCCCCGGGGCCTGCGAGCTCGCCGCCCTCGGGAATCCCCACGGGCGTTCACGGAGCTGGCGGGGGAAGTCAGCCAGCACGTACTTACTGGCCACCTGGATCCCTCTAACATTCCCGCAAGTCTCTCCTAAAGCGGAGGGACGTTAGGGTGAGATTTAGTGGCGCTTGCACCAGAAGAAGGGTGGGAGTGATGTGTAGGGGAGATATATTCTCCCACAGTCACCTCTCCCCCTCCATCCCCGGCCCTCCAGTGTCTCCCCTCCCCCCGCGCGTCTGGTCCGGCTGGGTTCAGCAGAGCGGGCTGTGGGCAGCCCCTCGGCGGAGGTTGTGTGAATGGAGGATCGGCGTGGCTGACTCCTCCTCCCCTGCAAGCGCCTCTATTTGAGCTTTGCAAAGTTGAGGGTGAGCAGGCATCCGAGGTGAGGCGTGCGCGGCGGCTGTGCCCCCCTAGCTCGGACAGGCGGACGTTCGTACAGACACACAGACACACGCACACGCGCGGACACACAGACACACGCACACCGCGCTGCGAGCGGGTGCAAGCCCGGAGGCGATCCTGGAGAACAACCTTTCCCTGTCGCTGCTGCCGGCTCCCGCAGGGCTGGACCCGGGGAGCTGCGTCGCGGAGCAAACTTCCCCCAAAGGGCTGAGCTCGCCGGCCTGGTGCCTGCAGCCGGAGCCGGCCTCCGGCTTGGCGGGCAGGGGCCAGGTGTCCTGGAACAAGTGCGGCCCGGGGGGAGACTGGCTGCCCGGCGGCAGGCAGAAGGTCTGCGAGCAGATGGGCTCCGACGTCCGAGACCTCAACGCGCTGCTGCCCTCCGTGCCCTCCCTGCCGGGCAACAGCAACTGCACCATGCCGGTGAGCAGCGCGGCGCAGTGGGCGCCCGTCCTGGACTTTCCCCCGGGGGCCTCCTACGGCTCGCTGGGGCCGCACTCCTTCATCAAGCAGGAGCCGAGCTGGAACGGATCGGACCCGCACGAGGAGCAGTACCTGAGCGCCTTCACCGTCCACTTCTCCGGCCAGTTCACGGGCACGGCCGGGGCTTGCCGCTACGGGCCCTTCGGCGCCCCGCCGCCCAGCCAGCCGCCCTCGGGTCAGGCTCGGATGTTCCCCAACGGGCCCTACCTGCCCAACTGCTTGGAGAGCCAGCAAGCCATCCGCAACCAGGGTAAGGGCCGCGCTGCCGGGCGCCCCGATCGCGGGGTCGGCCCCCGGAGGCGCCCGCTCAGCCCCGCAGGGCCGCTCCTGATGTAAACACCAAGCCCGGTCATTCTCCGCGGCACCGAGCCGGGTTTAGGCGAGCCAGCCCTGCCGTGCCTCCCTTCCCTCCCTGTGCGGCAGCCACGTCGCTCCCGGGAGCTTTAGGAGCCGCGAGTTGCTCGGCCCCCACCCCTCCTGCGGGGCAGCGGATGCAGCGGGCGGCTCTGCCAGGCGGGCTGGATCCCCCCGGCCCCCTCCCCGGCTTGGAGCAGCCTCTCGCCTTCGCAAAGGTTTGTTCGGGCCGGAGACGGCACAGGTCTGGAATGGAGCTGGGGCCCGTGGCCCGAGAGAATTCCCGCTGCGTATCTCGGGGGCGATGGGTCGTGGCGGGGGTAAACCTCCAAACTTTCTTCTGAATCCGAAAAGCGCTGTCCGCACTCTAGTGTTTTCAAGCCCCTTGTCGAATTAACCTCGGGAGGGCTGAGCATTCCCGGGCTGGAATGCACAAGCGGGGGTGCCTAGTCGTTTCTTGTCCGCATCTCCGCGGCCGGGACCGGCTGCGCCGTTAACTCCCCTCGGTCCTCGGTGTTCGCACCGCCCTGAGAGGCTCTCGAGGGTTGAACGGCCGGACAGTGGGTCATCCGCGTGTGGCACCGGGGTCAGCACCTCATCCTTCTTCTTCGAGTGCCAGCAGTATACATATTTGCGGGTGCGAACGTGAGGAAGAAAGGAAAAGGGGCCAGCGTGCGAAGAGCTTGCATGAGACCTCTCGGGTCTCGTTCGCCCTCGTTCAGCTGGCCCCGGAGCGAGTGGCGGTGCGCCGGGGTTTGCCCCGCGCTGCCCGGCCCCGGCCGAGGCGCCGGCGGAGTTTGACCCAGGGGAGCCGGGCAGACGAGGCGCCGCTGCTCGGGGGACCGGGGATGGGCAGAGAGCGCCAGAGTGGCCCTGCCGGAGCGGGATGAGTGGCCGGGGTCTCTCTGCTTTTAGGATGGGGTTCCCCGCACCCAGCCCGCAGCTCGGGATTGCTGTGCCCCGCGGGGGCAATCGCGTACCCACAGAGGGGCTGGGACACACCGGCCCGGGCGGGCCCGGGCTGTTCGGCTGCAGGGCGAGGGGCAGAGCGGAGGCCGAGGCCGGCGGACGCGTTCGGTGCCGGCCGCCGAGGTGTGGCCCGAGGCCCGGGCGATGTTTACAGCGAGGAGCGGGGTTGTTCAGCTCAGACCTCCTCCGGGAAGTACTGGGTCGTGGTCCCCGTTGCCTTCGACCCCCGGGCCCTGCTCCAGGGGTTCGCCCGGCGCTGGGCTCCGACGTAGGAAACTGCGGAGCGGGGCTCCTGGGCCGTGCCGCCGATCCCGGCTGGGAAAATGGGCGGCATCCCTGGAGCTGGGGAGAAGCTCGGCCCTGCCGAGGCCCCGGAGCTGCTGCGTGCCCCGCGGGGTCCCAGCTCCAGATGCGGGAGGGGAGCGGCCCGGAGCCCGCCGGGACAGGGACTCTGACGGGGAAAGATGTATTTCGAAAGACATCTGAAAAGATTTTAGACCTTGGACGGGATTCATAGTCGCTGGGCGGAAATATAGGGACGAGAAAACGGAGAAAAGGGCGAGGGAGATAGATTCGAGTTAGCGAGGGACGAAATAGCTGCGAGCCAGCTCCATCCTGACGTCCGGGTTTACCCACCCCAGGGAGAAACCGAACCTTTAATGCCCCGACCCACGGAGGCCACGCTGGGCTCGCCTCGGGCCCGGCGCCCCGCGGGCCGTGCTCCGCCTGCAGCATCGCACGCACCCCGCACACACCCGCACCTGTGCGGGCCGACAGCCGCGGGGCTTAGCCACAGCTGTGTTCGGTGACACGCAGAGAGAGGGCTCCTACGGCAAGGAGAAATTCGGCAAAGGGTGCTTGCTTCTTCTTCTTCTTCTTCTCTTTTTTTTTTTTTTTTTTTTTTTTTTTTTGGTGTATGGATAAAATGTTCTTGCTTTGGCTCTCCTCAAGGTTGAACTCCTTTTTTTTTTTTTTTTTAGAGGTTCCTCCGACCGTGGGAAAGACGCTACCTTGGCTCTGTGATGACATTTCTGCCAAGTCTGGGATGGGATGGGGTGGGGGTAGGAAGCTAAGGCTTTGAAACCTCTGCCCAATTTCCCTCTTCTCGTTTGCCTGCCTCTTTCATCCAGCTGGGCTCCTCCAACAACTGGATGCCTCCAGCGGGCCCCGTTCTCCACCAGATGTACAACTTTCAATTATTTTCAGCACATTTTAATCAGGTCTAGTTCTGATAACGCCCTAATTAAAGAGACCTCACTATCGGCAGCTCGGTTCAGAACTCAACTTTCTTATCACATTCCTGAAGCTTTGGGTCAGGCAACACCGGAAAATGCGGCCAAAACCTCGTCCTGCTCCGAGCTGAGTTTTGAAGGTCACCGAAACTCTGTGGCGGGCCAAAAGTAGCGTAGAAAGTGTCAGTGTATTCTGAAAGCTAAAAAAGAGACAGAGGGAAACGGGGAAAAGGGAGTTGAAGGTTGATCCTCTACCCTGAGGGCTGAGGGAGGAGATAAGGAGCGAGAAGCAGCTGTGGGATGGGAGCCCGCTAGGTACCGGCCTGTCAACGCTGCCCGCGTCCCGGCGAAAGGAGCTCTTCTCCCGGGGTCAGGGCGATGTGAGGGACATTTGGCCAGTCCCACTCCTATGCTAGCCCCTAGCCTTAAAATCGCCGCGAAGGTGAAGGTTTTAAAGTCTTCTGGAATATTTTCATTCCTTCTGCGGTTCCCTCCTTTTCTCCCGCTCATCCGCGCGGGTGAATGAGGTCGTGTAGCGTCTCTGGACCCAGCCTGCCAACAGAGAGAATAAAACAGAGAAGCAACATTCGAATCCCTTTGCTGCCTCTCCATTTCATTCTCTCTGAAAGCCGCTGTGATTGCGGATCGTTGGTGAAGCAGAGACCTGCCCAGCGCCGAGAATCCGGCACCGAAAGGGAGCTGAGACGGGCGCCCGAAAACAGCCCCGAGCGCTCCTTCTCGACTGACAAAATCCCTCTCCAGCCACACGCCCCATCCAGACGGGTCCGTGAGGGATGCCCGAGCTGGAATAAGCGGCTTAAGGGAGAGGAGTCTAAGGGAGAAAGCGCTCGTAGTCTCTTTGGTTTTTTTCCCCTGCCCGCGTCGGACTTTTTGTTTTGTTTTGGTTGGGTTTTTTTTGTTTTGCTTGGTTTTGTTGATTTTTTTTGGGTTTTTTTTGTTGTTTTTTTTAAGAGTGACTCTCGTAGGAGCTTGGTTCTCGGAGTAAATGCTGATGAGCCGAGAAGCCTCTGAGATAATATTACTTTGTAATTACTTTTTTAGCTGAAGTTGTTTAGCCAGCTCCAAGTCATTAATGAAAGTTGGTGTCCAAGCACCTGATTTACGATTCTGTGCCGGCCCGGGGTCAGCAGAGGTGGTCTCTTTCCATCTGAATCTGCTCGGTGTAGGAAACAAAATAGGCTGTTTATTATTTTGGAGAGCAATTTTCGCTGAAAGGAGGAGTTTTATTTTTGCACGTAGTATTCCGCCTCTTTATTGCAGACTCTTCAGAAAGCCGCTCTTAACAAAATAAAAAAAGCGCAAGATTAAAGGGTAACTTCTAAATTGGAAGCGCCAGATGACTACACCGAGCAGATGGGAATCTTCCACTTTTAATATGAGCAACAATTAATGAAAACATCCTTTTTATTACCGAAACCGATCTGTTCTCTTTAAACACGAACGAGACTTCCGACTTTGCGCTCCTGGGCGCGGGCTCGGCACGGCTCTCCCCGCAGAGAGATGTGCGAGCGCCGAGGGGCGGTGGCACAGGGGACCGAGGGGCTCCGGGAGCCCGGCCCTGTCCTTGTCCCCAGCCTCCCCGCGGGCGGATCGGCGAGCTGCCCCGGCTGCGAGGCGTTCGCAGCCCGCGGTGCGTGGCCGCGGCTCCCGCAGAGACCCGGCGGAGGCTCCCGCTAACCCCGCTGTGCTCTTTCCGCCAGGTTACAGCACCGTGGCCTTTGACGGGACCCCCAGCTACGGCCACACGCCGTCCCACCCCGCCGCTCAGTTCACCAACCACTCCTTCAAACACGAGGACCCCATCAGCCAGCAGCCCTCCCTAGGTAATTTCTGTCTCCCGCGGAGCTCTGTCGGGCTGCTGGCGACCCGCAGGCCCGGCACGGAGCCGGAGCTGCCCGGTGCTGGAGGACGGGGCCCTGGAGACCCCCGTTCAGCGCAGGGCAAGCGGAGGGCTGGGTTAACGCTGTGCTGCTCTCTCCGCAGGGGACCAGCAGTACTCGGTGCCTCCCCCGGTGTACGGCTGTCACACGCCGACCGACAGCTGCACGGGCAGCCAGGCGCTGCTCCTCCGGACGCCCTACAACAGGTACCTCGGCCGGCAGGGAGCTTGGCTTGGCCTCCTTGTGCGCGGGTTGTTGCTGGGACGTGCTCTCTCCCCCGCGTGCCGTTCGAACAGCTTTTCCTTTATGCAGGGAAACAGAGTCATTCTTTCCCTTCTCAAAAAAAAACCCCAAAAACAACAACAAAAAAAAAACAAACCCCAACCCAAACCCAAAAAAACCCCAACCCCCCCCCCCAAAAAAAACTAACCAACAAAACCCAACAAAAAAACCCCAAAACTAACCAACCAACCAACCAAACAAACAAAAAACACAACACTAAACACCAACCCCAAAGAAGACTCGCGTAAAAACCAAACCATACCATGGCAAAACCGCCCCAAACCCCCAGACAAACAAACAAGCAGAAAACCATCAAAAACAGTGAAACCAACAAAAACCACCCATACAAAACGACATCCCTAAACCCCCGCAAAACGAAAAAAGGATGCCGCGCCTTCCGTCGCGGGCCCCGCTGCGTCTCGCAGGTTTCCCGGCCGGCTCGCCCTCCCGAACCGGGCTTGGCGCCGCTCTGCTCCGGCAGCAGGTGCCGGCCGCCTCGGGGAAACGGGAGCCGGGCTCCCCGCACTCCCTGGGCCTGATGAATTTGGAGTTTGCAGCGGGGGAAAGCGCTTGGGGCAGCCCGGCTGAGCCCCACGCCTCCTCTCAGGCCCTGGCTCTATGAGTCCCCGCAGCCCCGGGGCTCTTCCCCAGGCCGGGAAGGTGTGGGAGTGCTGGCTGGCGGGCAGCAGCCATGGGCACAGCGTGGTACAGGCGACTAAAACTCAGCTCCGTCCGAGGGCTTCGTCTCGCAGGCCAAGAGCCGTTCCGATGGCTGCCAGGAGTGATGGGAGCTGGCCTGCAGGGAGGTTATTTATTGAAATCGGGGCAATAAACCTATCGGATTTCCTTGCTGGGAGAAAGGTGCGTCTGGAACTTTGCTGCAAGCAACGAGATCTCTTCGCCAACAGACGGGCAAGCGCGGCTTCCCGGTTGGTTTTTATTTTTTTCGGTCTGACATGGGGGCTGGGCGTTGGAGTTTTACAACGTGTTTAGTGAGTAAAAGAAGTTCCCCAAAATTTATTCCTCAACTTTTTGTGAACTTGGAGCCAGTCCCGTATCTTGGAGTTGCTAAGTAACTCTCGCACACAAAACAATGTGCCTCTGCGAAGGAAGCCGCGAGCGGCTCCTCTTGTAGGCCAGTTATATCATCTCAGATTAATCGACACTGGACGTGAGACAACAAAATTCTGTCACTTCCAGAAGCCACTTCGCTAATGAACGTGAGTTGACGTCAAGGGAAGGAGGGAATGAGGTAATGAAGGAAGGAAAGAAGCCTATCCAGAGAGATTAGCTTGCAGAATAATTGGCGGGGCGAACTCCTGCGCTAAAGTGACAGAGATTGCTCGCCGCGCTGGGAAATCTATAAATACGGTTTGGAGGAGGCTTGGGGAGGGCAGCTCCGAGAGGCCGCGGGCAGCCGCCGCCTTCCCCAGTCCCCCCGAGCCCCGGAGCTCGTCCTCGCTCCGCTCCTGGAAGCGGCAGCGCCTGCAGGTGTGAATGCGATAGGAGAATGCTGATAGCGTCGAGAGCTGTCTCTTCCATGTGCCTCCGCTGAGGCAGGGGTGAGCGCAGAGGTCGCCTCCCTAACGCGGCCACCTCCCTCCCAACGCTGGGGGACCCGCGCCCGGCGCGGGAGGGCAGCGCTGCGCCACGGGGACCGACTTCCTCCCGACCTCAGCCTTGATCCTGCCCTGCTCGCTGGGCGGTTCACGGCTTACTCCAGTAAGATAAGGATTTAAGCCTTTAAACCTCTCAGGAGCCAATACTGATGTGCGGGGGTGTAAGCGAGGCAGCGCTTGCTGCACGTCGAGGGCAGCCCCAGGCTGCTCCCGCAGCGAGGCCCGCACAGGTGGCTGAGCTCGGCTCGGCCTCTCCTTGTCCCTTATTGAACACATTCAAAACAGCCTGGAAAATGTGGTCAGGAAGGCGGATGAGTCGTTGCGGTACAGAAACGGGCGGGACTCCTTTCCCACATCGCCTAGGCCCTGAAAACGACCGCACTGTCCTTAAACATTTATCTTGATTTGGCAAAATAGTGATTCTTTTGGGTGTTTTTTTTTTTTTTTTTCAAGACCGTATTTATCCCGCACCTCCTTCTTGAAGATTTCTTTTGTTTTTCGCAGTTCAGGTCAAGCTCGACAGCTCTGCTTGGTCAAGTGATTACTCGGTGGCCGCATCCGAGCGCCGGGGCTGGCGACCATGCCCACGGCCGCTGCGCGCCCCGGGAGCGCTCCGAGAGCCCTCAGGGGATGGTGCTCAACCCCGGAATGGGGGGTTGGTCCGTCGCCACACTGCCTGGGGACAACAGGCGCTCCCGTTCGCCTTTAGCAGTGGAGAGGCGGGGGGGATGTGGCGGAGAAGACGAGGTGGGGAACGGTGGTGTTGATTCTGCCCCTGGCGGGATGCGGCGGCCCGTGTTTCCCTGCGCCGCTTCCTCTCTGCGTCTTTCGGGACGCCCGGACAGCTCTGGTTTGGGGTCCCTCGCCCTCTTAGCCCAGCCAAGGTTGCGGGTCCTCTCCGCCTTGCAGCGCCTCGCAGGGAGGGCCATCCCAATTTTGGATCCGCCGCCGCCAGCAGGACCCGAGGGGTGATGCTTCGGCGCCGGAGAGGGAGGGAGAGAGCAGAGGGACAGGATGCAGGGGGAGTGACCCCCACCTGATGCTCTCGCTTCCTCCTCATCGCCATCTCTCCAGCTGAGTGCGAGAGACCCTCCCGGCTCCCTCGCTCTCCGCGGAGCGCGGTCCCAGCCCGACCCGCGGGAAGCAGGGCCGGGGGCAGGAGGGTCCAGCCCGTCTGCAGAGCGGGGACACTCGGGGCTCAAGCGCCTCGCCCTCTCTCCCTAACCGCGGCAAAGTCGGGAAGAAAGAAATGGTTGAACGATCGTAATTCTTAGGCCTGGAAGCAAAACTATCCGTGAAATCTCTCGCTCCGGCCGCTGCTTGCTCGGTGTTTATGGCCCGGCCCGCTGTGCTTCCAAGGAGCCCCGCGCCTGTGGCTGGACACGGGTGACAAACCCGCGCAGATCTCAGGCAGGGCTTTGTGGGTCCATTAAAACGGTGATGTGAACTTTTCTACCTCGCGCTGTTTCATGTAGTAAACATGCTCGATGTTGAAAATTTACAGTGAGTCACACTTGCAAAGACTTTAAAAGTGGAGGAGTCTCGGTTCAGATTATAGCTCTTTCTGTGCAGAGGTCAAGAACTCGGTAATACTACAGTGCAGGCCAAAACAAACTCTATATGATCTACTACTGGTTTCCTTTTAAGTTCCCTTTTTGCTCAGCGTTGACTTCCTTTTATTCCACTCCAACTTACATTAATCCCCGCTGCAGAAATGTTTCCCCCCCTTCCTCTCGTTTCTCTTTAAAAGCATCTTTGTAATGAAAATAAGTTATTTTTAGTGTCTTCTTTGTGGCCGCTCGAAGGGCCAAGGATTCAGATTGGAATCAGCGCAGGCAAATCCCTGGAGACCTCGCTTTCCTCCTCCTCATTCAAACCCCATCCAAAGCCGAGATTTTGAGCGGAGCTGTTGGTTCCATGAGATCATCTCACGGTACCGTCAGTAATAAACCACGGCGAGGCGTAAATGGCGTTAGGGACGTCCTGTTCTCTGTCACATGTCAGGTGTGAGGTGTTTAATCCGAGCCACTGCCCGGTGGCCCCCGGGCAAGCAGCGACTGGACGGGTCCGGGCTTTCGGGGCGCGAAGCCCCGCGGTGCCCACCTGCCTCCCGCCCAGGGCCGATTTAGCCAAAACTCCGGCAATTCCGGCTTTTTCGAGATGAGAACTTTGCAGTTCCGTGGCTCAGCGAGAAATGTCTCTCCTCGTTCGCTGCCGGCTGCAGAGACGGCTCAGCCCCCACCCGCAGCCCGTGGGAGGGGGGGCGGGTGCCGCTCCGTGGGTACCCCGGTGCCCGGGTGCGGCTCACCCGGGGCGTGCCCAGACTCCGGAGCGGCGCAATGAATTTGGGGACCCCACACAAGACCCCGTACGGGCTGGTGTGGGGTCCGGGCCGAGCCGAGCCGGGCACCTGCTCCCCCCGCACTCAGTCCCCGGCAGTGGGAGGACAAGGGGGGGCGAGGGCTGAGGGTTTCTCCCCTCCCGGGAGACGCCAAACGGGGCAGACAGAGCGGGGATAGCGCGGATAGCGGAGCTCTGCTCCCAGCGCTTTCCACCACGTCCAGCCTGCCCGACAACCGCTCCGGGTTCCCTTCGGAGGCTGAAGCCAGCTCGGGCTGCGCCGGGGAGCCGCGGCCGGCGCTGCAGAGCCGGGAGCGGGGCGCGGGGAGCGCCTTTGGCCGGGCGGGCACCGGGAGAGCTGCGGCGGCGCCGGGGCGCCTCGTCTCGGACACCGTCACCCAAGGGCGGCACGGAACACAGTGGCCGCGAGCTGTGACAAGATGAATAAGTGTATTGCTTTATGAAAAAGCAAAGGAGGGGGGAGAAAAAAGTGGATATTGTGGGGGAGGCTCTTATAAATGAACTGTCAAGCGAAAGAAAGTTAAAGGGAAATCTCCTGCTGTAAATGCATCGGGCGGGCACTTCTAATAAAAATCAGGGTCCTGGAGGAATTAATTACAGCAGCATTACAGGAAGAATTCGTGGAATTGCAAAACGTAGTTGGCACAGACAAGCACGGACTGCTATTGCAAATGGGGAAACTGCAGGAGAGTTTAACAATTCCTGAGCTGATATGCAGGACATTGTAGTAGCATAATAGCACTTCAGACACACTAATGAATAATAGTGTCCAGTGGTACTGACAAATGATATTACGCATACTTCGAGATTGAAGTCACTTAATTTGTTTTTATATGCAAAAGCTTCCCACTGGATTCTGGCTTTTTTAGGTCGCTTCTACCTGCCACGAAGTTAAAAAAAAAATTAAAAAGTAAAAAAAGAAAAAATGCCATTTCCTCATAACAAAATGATATAAATTCACGGCGTAAATCCAGCGAATTTAGGTGTAATTAATCAGCAGGGAGATTTGCGTTTATTGTGAGCGGCGGTCCCCAGCATCAATCACCGCCGGAGGGGCCGGGGGCTCGCCGGGAGCTGCGCTGCGGGGAGAGCCCTGCCCGGGGGAGCCTGCCCGGGCCGCGGCACCTCCTCGGCCCCGGGGGTCCTGTTCTGCAGGGAGAGCTCTGCAGGGGCTCGGCGGGGCTCCGTGCCCACCTCCCGCCGCCCCGCAGCGCTGCCGCGCTCGCTGCTCCGGCCGGGGAGCGGAGCGGGGGAAGGCGCGGCTGCAGCCGGGCTGCCCGCGGTGTGTACCGGCGGGGAAAGAGCCTGCTCCAGCGCTGAGCTCCGTTTATCGCTCAGCCACTCCATTTTTCTCCCGCTTGTCAAGCCCCTCAGTGTAGCAACATCCATCACGAGTCACGATAGCTGTTTCACTCCATTACCCACGTGGTCTCTCACACTCCTGGTTGAAACAGTTAACGGATTTGACTTTTTAAAACAAATAATCCTTTGCGTTACCCCGCCGGGCTGCTTATATTCGTTTCATTCATTTCAACGTATCAATATCGGATATGTTTTATGTTCCTATTTTCAGCTCTTTCCAAATCGTCGGGCTTGCAGATTCAAAGAGTCTTTTCGAGACACAGGCTTCCTTTTATTTTATTTCCTTTTATTTTTTAAAATTCATAATACATCGAAAAAAGGGGTTACATAAAATAAATTCACTTTCTACTGTTATATATTTAAAGCAAATAACAAAGAAATTGTTGACATTCTGATTTTTTGGTTTTTATTTAATAGCTGCAATTTTAGTCCTAACCCTACATCTTTTCACAACAGTGACAATTTATACCAGATGACCTCACAGCTTGAATGCATGACATGGAATCAAATGAACTTGGGATCCACACTGAAAGGGTAAGGAGCTTTGTTCTCTTCTAACCTGTTGCCCTAGTGAAGCTGCCTTGCTGAGCTAACTTTATCTTGAATTTTGAATGCGAAAAAATTGTACCAAAAAATACTGTCCGGTCCTGAGAGCGGCTCATCACCTGGCCGTAGCGTGCCGTGTTTCTGATGATCCTCGCCCCAGCCTGAGCGGAGGCTCGGGCTGCCGGCTGGCCATGCCCGCAGCGCTCGGTGTGTCGGGCTCCGGTGGCACCGGGCGGGGCAGGGCAGGGCCGGGCAGTGCCCGCTCCCGGTGCCCGGGCCCCTCCCGCAGGGGCAGCCGTGAGCACTTCGGGCTCTGCTCCTTGAGCTGTCGCCCCTTCCTACCATCCCTCTTCCCTTTCCCTGCCTTCGCCAGGCCCCGCGTCCTGTGTCCCGGCCCGGCCGCCTCCCGGCTTCCTTCCTCCCGGCCATTGTCGCCCTCCCACCTGCCGGGAAGAGGCTCCGGCCCGCCTCCCCCGCGGCGCTTCCTGCGGCCGGCCGGCCAGGAAGGCTCCGAGGCGCCGCGGGGCCCCGCCGGGGTGGCGGGCAGCGCTCCGGGGCCGCTGCCTCCATCCCCACACCCACCGTGCCCGGTGCCTCCTCCGGGTCTGCCGGGGATCCCCCGGGAGCCGCGGGGCTGGAGCGCTACCGCATCCTCACCTCGGGGCTGCGGGACTGCCGTGAGCGGCAGAGCCACCTTTGGATGTTAGGCAAGGGAAAGCCGCTCTGCTCAGCGTGGATAATTCACTGCTCTGAGGAGATAACCGGCTCTGCAAACTCCCCCACTGAAGGCAGGTATTGGGATGTTCTCAGTGTCCAAGCGTGTGCAGTCTCAAGGGAACAGCAGGAGAGGCTGATAAAAGCCTGCACAGATCTGTGCTTTCATGCAGTTGTCCATAGATGTGAAAGTCTTGTCCAAGATGGACTTTGTGTACACTGCTCTACTGCGATAAAGGAAAAAAATATTATGGGTCTCATTGTAGCTCATAAACCAATGGTGTTTGAAGGTTAGAGGGAGTAGTGTAGTAAACTATCTGTATTGAAGTGAGCAATGGAGCTGAGCCTGAAGAAATCCATCAAGGAGGTTTTTTCTGGTTAGAGAAGATCCCAAAATCCTACAGTTGTGCACAGTTCACTGTCTTTGCTGCCTATCCCCTCTTTTAAAGGGTATTTCTTACTTTTCTTTTATAAGTCTTTTTGATTTCCTCTTGAAACTGTACCCTTTAAAGATCAGTCATTGCAATATTAGACACTGTTTTGTCTCTTCTGAAGAAAATATCCTGCAAAATGGAGAAACACATCAACCTTGACCGAGGTCCAAGTTATTAAAGCAAGGAAGAGGTTATTCTTTTGGGAACTCAGTGAAAAAAAAAAAGAAAGTCACAATAGAATTATTAAAGGAGTACTGAACAAAATAAATGGCTTCTTACTTGTCCAGGAGTCAGACTGTTAGCAGTGTAAAGTATGTGACCTAGGATACATGAAAAGGGGGAAAGAATCAAGATGAATGATCTATGGTAAAACAAAGCTGAAAGTTTTGGTATAGGCCAAGATTGTAGAATCTGTGGAAAATCAGTGCTAGACATAGCCTCATCACTGGTAATATGAGCCAAAATAGTTATCTGTCTTTTCTGGCTGAGAGTTACAATACACAGTACCTCCAATCTCAGTTGCCATGAACATAAGGTATTCTTCCCAAGATTTACATCTTTAAAATATATGAACTGTTCATAAGTGATTCCCAGGCGTTTAGTATTTCAGATGCTTTTCTCAATCTCCTAGTTGTAATTTAAGAATTTTGGAGTCAATCTTCCTGTTGAAATATGGAGCTTCTAGATTCTGTCCAACGATGACAGTTCTGTTTAGCTCCTTGCCTTCAGTTCTCCTCAGCACTTCTTCCTGGCTTCAGTGAGGCTTTTGCACATTCTGAGAAGGAAGAAAATGTTGCCAGTAAGTTCTGCAAATAGTTAGAGAGCTCTACAGTTATATAAAACTTACGGGTCGCACACGTTATACTTGACAGCAGACCAGGTCAGTAGCTTGCTTTTCTGGGTTTCTGTTCAGCATAAGTTTAGCAGACTGAAATGAAGCTTTTGCAGTGCACCTTAGGTAGAGCTGGTTGGCAGTTTCTGTGCTGAAGCTGTCTAGCACTTTGTCTGAGAGCATCCTGGTTCTAGCTCTTGTCAAGAGCCGATATTTGAGGGACCAGCTCCAGAATCCCCTGAACCCAGATTCAAAGTTTGAAATTGGGCAAAGAACACTGTCAGGTGGCCAAAGCTGATTGTGAAAATCATTCCTGTTGAGTTGCAAGCTTATGAACTTGTGTGGCAGCAGCAGCAGCAGCAAGAGCCTGGCATCTGAACCCTTGAATGATTTTATCTGCTCAGAGCCTGCTTTAAGGCCATGGAAGACTATTTTTTCCTGAATGCTTTTTCATTCATGGGTATTTTAATGTTGGATATTGGAACTGAGAGCAAGAAGTTTCTATGTATCAGTGGAGTTTGGTCTGAGTGCTTTCAGTAGGGATAAGCATCAGGAACTTGTGGAAGGCACAACCTGAGAGAAAGGCAGAGGTGGGCAGTGAAAGGTGTGGAACAGAAATCCTGGCCAGCCACTGCTGGATGGTGAAGAGAGACGTCTGAAGTGAGCTGAGACATTGTCTTCTGCCAGAGTACAGCACCGTGATGGACTGGCAGGGGAAGGGGAGAGTGGAGCCAAAAGGGAAGCAGATAGAAAAGGCTGCAGCCATGAGTTCTGGGGGCTTCTACTCACTGACGAAGCAAAAGGATGTCTCTGATGGCCCAAGATGACCTTCCCTCTGCCAAGAGCTGCCCCTTGAGAAGAAGACAACCCACTGCTACCACACAGTCCAAGTGACCTGAATCTGCATTTTAGGTTTCCACTTGGGTCATGAATTCCAAATCGATTGCATTTTGATTGAGCTCAAGGCTTTCTCAAACTCAAGTGAGGGGAGAGGAGTGCTTTGTGAGCTCGTGTGTGTTAATTGTGTTTCTTGCTTGTCCAGGCATCCCTCTGTCACCTTCTGAACTTTGGGCAGACCAGAGGGAAGGCTGGCTTGTCTGCAAGCCGTCTCACAGGCTGGCAGCTTCTAGAATGTGAAAGGAAACTTCGTTGTTAAGGCAGTGAACCTCACTGTGGGACTGGATTTTATCTCCTCAGGCCGTTTGCCTATGATTTGTTCCTCGTTTGTGGTATCTTGTTTGGAGCTGCTGGGATCAGATTTATTCTGTTGCAGGAAAGTCAGTGGGTCTCAGACATCTCAAAATTAACGTTCCACATTAGTGGACGCTTTTGCCATTGGTTTCTCCTCCATATTTTTGTGTTGCTTTTTAATTTGTCCAATATGAAAAGCACTGCTTCCTTCCACAGCAGTTCTAGAGGAAGATCTCAGGGCTATAAACCCCTCCTTTACATTTTGATGAGTTAAGTGTAAAAGTGACATGGAAATAACTGATACCAAGCAGGAAGTGATACAGCATGGTAGACAAGAAGTGTGGCTACGTTCCCAACAGCAAGACTCAATGTAATTTTCTCTTCAGCTGCTCGAGTAAAAAGCCTTGATCCATATTTCTAGCAGTCATCTGAAATCAGGCATAGAACCAGACAGCATTTTGGTTTTCCTCTTTTGGTTTTGCTTGGATGTTAAATGCTCAGCATGTTTCATGGAAATTGGTATTTATTGCTGTTTTCTCAGGCTCACTCTAAGGACTATTGGGTATGATTTCTGTAGAACACTATTAAAACCACATCTTAAGCAAGGCAAGGAAAACCTTTCTTGTTTAGGAGTGGTTTGTAAAGGCTTTTCTGTTTAGCTCTGGTGCTATTATTAGTAAAATTTGGAGGTGTGAAACTTGGGTTCAGTTCTGTAATCAAGATGAGCTGAAAATGAGCAATACCCTCCAGTCTGTAATATGGAATTTATCCTTTCCCACTGGTCTTGTTCTGAAGGGAAGGGTTTGGTGAAATCCTGACTCCAATCAGGTCTATGGTAAAAAATCCCAAACCAAAGAAAGAATATTCAAGTCAGAAACACAAAGATCCCCTGAAAATTTAGAGCCTTCCTTTCATTAGCCAGCTGATTCTCTCATTGAGGATGGCAGAAAGGTTCAAATCTGTGAAATTGCATTTTTTAATATTTCTTTGCCTTGGAAAGGACAGATAAAAATGCAGCTTCATACTCCACCCTCCATAATAGCATCAGACAAAAACCAGGCAGAAACAGGATCTTCTATATAACTAATCAGGATCTTTTTCTGTCTCCATACATGTTTTTCCCAGGGTGCTAGGATGGTAAATATTTTAGCAGAGGGAATTAACTCTACTTCTCTTCCTTTATGTTCTGTTATCAACGGGACTAGCCCACACCCTCACTTTGCCTCATTTTTGGCTCTGTTTCTAAACCCTAAAATTCCTGTTCCTCCACTGAAACACAATTAAATTGAAGCTTAATGTGGTGCCTGTTTTATGTAAACTTGCTTTCTGGCTTTTTTTAATTCTTCCAAGTCTGAATCTCATGAATCAATGTGTATTCACGTTTCGTCTGAAATTTTCTAGCTCTCCTCAGTGTGTCCTAAAGCTTCCCTTTTTTGGTTTATGAAATAATAATAAAAAGCTTAACTCTTCAGATTAAGTTGTAGCTGCTTTATATATTGGACAGGCAATTTCAGTTTTACAAAGTAAAAATGGTGTGAGAGAGAAATTGCAGCTTGATTATTTTTTTGAAATATTCAGATTAGAATGTCATCTTTTATGAGTTTTTTTTTATAACCACTTAGATTGATACAACTCTCTAAAGCTGCTCTGTTTTTCATCACACATTCTCATCTGTAAACCCTTCATTTTTATTAATCTCTGTACAATCTGTACAACTGTGAGATTAATCATTTTAAAAGAGCTACTCTGCGAGTGTTAAGGATTTGCTGGGCTAATGGTAAATGCAAGTGCTTCTAAATACTCCACAGCACAGAGCTCTTCCTTTGCAAGTATCAGCCTTTGTTTCCCAGTTATCTAGAATTACATTTTATGGCTGTGCTTCCAGCTCTGGCTGTCTAGATCCAAAGAACAAAATACGCTGAGTCCTTTTTTCACCAGCTAACCCAAACTCTAAATATTTACAGTCCATTTCTGGCTCTGAGCAGTTCTGATTGAAGTTAAAGGGAGTTGTATATTTACAAATAAAGGCAGAGCTGGACTGTGAGGCCAAATCCTTCAGTCCTTGCTCAAACAATAATTTGTGTTGGATCCTGGCAGGGCAGTTTGGCTGCATCTGGTCTTTGCTTAGTTTAGAGTCCTTTTAGGACCTGCAGAGGGATGAGCCCAGTGTCTCTCCTAAGTGTGACTCTGGGCCTTACTAGGTACTTTTTTTGGCTTTTTTTTTCTTCTTTGGTTAACTCAGTTGAGCTTATAGGGCATTGTCTCTTTGCCTACTTTAACACAGAGTGCCTGACTAGAAAAGATGAAAGTTAAGCACTGTGCTACCCTCTGGAGATTTCCATTTAATTAATGTACTGCAGGTATAAATTCACCAGTCACTTGTATTCCTCATGCATGTGCCATTGCATTGTCTCCTGCATGCAATAAAGCAGGGCTTTGAGTTTAATAATGGATCTAGATTTGTATCTGCTCTTCTATCCCTGCCTTTATTGTAAGATATAAACTGCAGCCATATGAAACAAGCCAACTGTGCCAACTGTGATGTACACTTTGTGGCATAAATCATGGCTAAAGCGTGGAGTAAAGAGGCTGGAAGGGAAAGGACTCTATTTTCCCATGAGGATGCAGAGTGAGGGCTGAACTTCAAGAGAGCAGCAGTGCAGGGAGAGTTTGTGAAACCTCCTCCTTCAGTGTGCCAGTTTCCCACTGACTGGAAGGAATATCCACCTGTTGATTTCTATCTCCCCAAAGGTCAGATTATTCCACAGCACTCCATAATGAATAAACAGTGTTTTAACCAGGAAATCTCTCATGATCCATTTTGCTGTCAGCAGCCATATGGCCATGCAGAGTACCAGCCAATGCTGATGGAAATGTGCCCAATGTAAAATGGGAAATAGGGCTCCTGGTTATTAAAGCATCTCTCCTAGGGAGCTGGTTAAGGACTTAGTGTATTATAGGTCAAGGGGCTCACAAAGCAGGTTTTAATCTTCATGGATTCTTGTATGTGCAGTTTTAGTGAGGTATAACTAGAAATAAGGGGAGGAAATATGTAAAAGGCTGGTTGTGGAGGAAGGCTTCCCAACTGTGCAGTAAAAACTGAGATGGAGATCACCTGGAGGATACCTCTCATTCATGGAGCCATTCCTTAGGGCACAGACAGGGGCTTTGCTCTGCCTCTTATTCCTGGGAGGCAGGAATAATTCCTGGGAGGAATTATTTCAGAGCTGGCTGGTCCTTACAAAAAATGCTATCACTGAAAGATGAAAACCATGGGAATTTGGACAGAAAGTGGGGCTGTGTTTTATGGTACAAGATTTTACTGCATATTCCTGCTTCTTCTTACAAAGTTTCTGTCCTGGGAATTCTTATCAGCCTTTGTGTCTGTTGTTTATTGTGGTGTTTAAGGTTGTTAGGACAGGCGTGAAGGGGAGGTTACACTCAGGGTGAGCAGTGCTGAAGTTCACATTTACCCTTGATTTACTGCTGTGCTGCAGGTCAGCAACAGCTTCTGCTGCAGAACTTTCTCCTTGCCAATGGTGGTTCCCATTCCATTCCATTCCATTCCATTCCATTCCATTCCATTCCATTCCATTCCATTCCATTCCATTCCTGTTTCAAAATGCACTGTGGAATTCGTGATCATTGTGGGTATCACCATGGCTTGGGGGATTTCAACACCCCCCTCCCCAACTTTTTCTTTTTACATTTTTTAAAATTAATTTATTTTTTACTCGTACAGACTTGCTGCCTTTAAACAGAGAGTAAAATTTGATGTTGGTGGGGAATCTGTGCTGATCAAATGGTGATAGCAAATGGTAATTTGTTACTTGAATTGGGCTGCAAAAGGCCACTTGTGGGCTCTGGGTAGAGAGAAGACCCCATTTATTTGTACATGGTGGATATCTACAGCATAGTTTAATCCATTTAAATCAGCTAATGGTATCTTTATCTATTATTACAGAATTAATTGCAGATATTACTACAGAAAAGAGATCCTTTATTGTCAGCCCCCCATAACTTATTTCATTATCATCACCTTAAAACTGAATTAAAATTGCATTAAGCAGAGCATGCATTCCCAAAAGATGTGGCCTGTGATTTGAAGGGGCAGGTGGAGCCAGGATTTGAAATGAGCTCTGCAGAGCAGTGGAAGAGCTGACCTCAGAGAGCACCTCTGGCAGGGAGCAGCCTGCCAGTCGTGCCAGGGGTGAGGAGGGCAGCCCATCCTGGGCAGGCAGAGCTGCTCTCAGACACTGCTCCCCTCCTCTGCAGGCAGGCTCACAAACCCTTTAGATACCTCCTGCATTCCAGCTCCACTGCCTGCTCTGCAAATCACTTAAGAGGTTTAAAACTTCCTTGTAATTCTACTCTGCACGTGAACTTTAAGTGAAGGGAAAGGAAGGACCAGTGAAATGAGAGTCTGGACCTCAGGGACCCCTTCAAATTGCTATTGCAAGCATTTGGCAAAGGCTGGGATAACATCCTACATATCCATCTCTGTCCCTAGCTGTGTGCCCTGGGGTTTTGTTCTGGGCTTTCTAATTTCTGGTGCTGTGCAAAACATGTACACTTGCCATTGCCAATGTGTACTTCCACAAGTGATAATGTAACATACTCCTTCAAAAATTAAACCTAAAGTGTATTTGCGTGGTTCTGACATTAGGAAGGCTGCAAACAGGAGACACAGCAGTGTTCCAACATTCAGGATTTTGAAGAACATAATTAGACAAAACATATGGCTGCGGCAACCCCAAAACACACCAAAACTTGCAAATTCTTAAAATTACTGTGAAAATTTATACCTAGTGGGGATAGGCTGTTTTTTTAAAATTTATTTTATAATTTTATTTTTATAAAGGGTTAATTTGTAGTGTATCCTGCAAGCTGATATGTGGGATAAATAGTTTAGACACTGATTTGTAATCTCTGTTTATGAGTACATGACTGCTATTCTTATAAATGTCATCACTTGCTTGGTAGTATCAGGTAATATCTGAGTCATGAGGTGCTGACAAAAATCCACTGCACTTAATGTGAAACTTGAGGCATTTTGCTCATTCCAAAAGATATTAGCAATAGCCAGCCCCACGTTTGACTGATAAATAATGTGAACATGTGCACATGACACCGTTGTGCTGCTATGTGAATTTTTCCCTCTTACCTAAAATCTTTGTGGAAATACATCAGAGTTGAAGTCATGACAATTTCTTTTTTTTGGTTTTTTTCTTTTTCCCCTGGATGCCTTAATGGATGCTAATAGATGTATGTATGGAGTCAGTGCACTGTGCCAGTGGGAGCAGATCCATGTGAATGAAGGCAGAGCAGGTTTCCTTTGGTGAATTTCACTTGAACTTGGATATCATGGCTGCAAAAGCAAACTCTGCGTATGTTACCACTGACTTAAGGAAAGAAACCTCTCACATGGAGCTGTGTACTGGAAAATATGTGATTTTTTTCGTTATTCCCCTCTTTACTTACAGACACACGGCGGGATACGAAAATGAGAACCACAGTGCTCCCATGTTGTACAGCTGTGGGGCCCAGTACAGAATACACACCCACGGGGTCTTCAGAGGCATACAAGTGAGTACTGTGGGGCATTCTTCACAGGGAAGCAAAACTGCAGCCTGTTTATAGTGTTCACTCACTACTTCACTGGTGTTTGTGAACCCATCCTTGATTTGTGGCTTCCCCACCTTGTCAAGAGAAGCTTTGTGTAAATGTCCTGACCTCACTGGAGCCATTGCACTCTAACATAAGAGTTCTTTCTGACACAGTCATTTAAAATTGCTCACCCCTTCTTCTGAAATATGTCTGCAAGGCAGTATTCCTTTCTGTGCTTACTCACCTTACCAGCTTCTCAGGATGGTCCAAAATGAGTGATCTAGTTTCCAGCTTCCAGCTCCAACCACTCTGGCCATGAGTGATGTAACCTCTGTGGTTATATCTATTATGACCACATATCTAATCTATATCTATTGGGCTATATCTAATAACTACATATATGAAAGGGTCAGATGACAGTTTGCTTTTACGTGCTTCTCAAACTTCACTAATTCAAATGTATTTCCTTAAAATTAAATATGTGATTGTTTCCTAATAACTAAGTAATTAGTGACTATTTGGGAGGAACTTACCGTTCATGGGAGTTCATTTCCTCCCTTTCTGAGACAGTCTTATCATTATTAAATACCCCTGTAAAAGATATACCTTGTTAAAACCGATGGCAAAGTCATTACAGAATATCTGTCTCTTCTGTGTCTGTCTGTGTTGTCGTCTGTGTTTTTAGATAGCACCTTTTCTCCTTTTCCTTTTCTGTGTAGTTTAGCAAGTCATTATTCAGTGGCAAGCTCTCAGAAACAGGCTCCTGAGCCGGCTTTTGTTGGGTGAATAAAAGTAAATGGTCGACATTGTTTAAGGAAGTTAATTATTCCAGAAGGAGGAGATCATCCTTGATGGAACTTGGTGACAGTGGCCAAAATGCATTAAGGCTGAACTATTCACCAGCTCCACCTAGACAGTCATTTTTGTTTTGTTGTTAATCAGTTTGTGTTAAATTAAGACATCCATTTCCTTGTCCTTTAGCTTTGTGTGAGTATTTAAAATAAAAGGACTCACCCTGGTATAAACTTAAAACTATTTTCTGTGGCAATGGGAGTTCTGTCAGGACTGTGTGGTTACACATGAGTTCAGTGTGGACCCCATTCAACTTCTCATACAAACACTGGTGAGAGAATTCACTGAGCAGAGCTCAGTGTGCTTCGCCTTCAACAATTTTAACGCCCTGCAAAGAACCAATGAAGGCGCACTAAAGTCGCTGACCTAGAATGAAGCAAAATTTCCCCTTTCCAGCACAATCCATCCAAGCATCTCTTTGTCCTGGGGAGGTGCTGGGGAGTGCCCTGAGTGTGTGAAGTCAGAGCTGAGGACACCCAGGCGGCCTCAGCAGGTCTCTGTCTCTGCAGGATGTCCGCCGTGTGCCCGGTGTGGCTCCCACCATCGTGCGGTCGGCCAGCGAGACCAACGAGAAGCGTCCCTTCATGTGTGCCTACCCTGGCTGCAACAAGAGATACTTCAAGCTGTCCCACTTGCAGATGCACAGCAGAAAGCACACTGGTGGGTATAAATCACAGCACAGCAGAGTGGGCAGGGGGGGTTTGAGATGGCACAAGGGGCAAGGAATGCGCTGCCGGGTCAGGGAGCGCGAGAATCCGTCAGATCACAGAATCACAGAATCACAGAATCACAGAATCACAGAATCATGAGGCTGGAAGAGACCTCTAAGATCATCGAGTCCAACCTATGCCCTAACACCTCAACCAGACTATAGCACCAAGTGCCATGTCCAGGCTTTTTTTAAACACACCCAGAGATGGTGATCCTACCACCTCCCTGGGAACAGCATTCCAGTACCTTATTATTCTTTCCATGAAAAATTTCTTCCTAATATCCAACCTGTGCCTTCCCTGAAGTAGCTTGAGACTGTGTCCTTGAGACTGTGATGAGTGAGCCTGTGCTCTGTCAGCTGGGCAACCCCCCTTGTCAGCTGGGCAACCCCTCTTTGTCAGCTGGGCAACCTCTCTTTGTCACCTGGCAATCCCTCTTTGTCACCTGGCAATCCCTCCTTGTCACCTGGCAATCCCTCTCTTGGACCTGAAGGCTCTCTGGATCTAGCTAAGGAAAACACACAGCTAGCAGATCACCTCCGTCCCTCTCTTACTGTTACAGGGCTGTGAGTTGTTTTCTCTTTTATTTTTTTTTTTTGCTTTTTCCCCCCCTCGTTTGGGACCATTGAATCTCACTCCAAATCTCATCAAATTTTAATTTTGAAGAATTTTTCTCTGCAAGAGGAGCCTAAACATTCAGCATCCTCTAGCTCTCCTGTGTAAACCTTTTCTGGTAGGCAGGGATTGGCAAATAGTTTCCCTGCTATGGGATCTTTGCATGAAGGATTGAGCCTGAAGCCAGTCATTTGTCTGGATTCTCTCTGAGTTCAGGAAATAAGACACCTCAAAAAGTAGAAATCAAATACTCTGCTGTACCTTGCCAAAGAGTAGACAGAGTTATTTCCCCTGTTGGGAGATTGATGGTGTTGGATGTGTAAAATGATGATATATCTTTAGATATGTTCCTTACGGGTTTTAATTTTTTTTTTGATTGCCTGTCGTATTTTTATTTAGAAAGTTCTTTCTGTGCTCACCTAGAAGTCTGTGGGTGTAATCTGTAAATATGGATGTTCAGTTAACCATTGATGTGATGGAAGACCAAAGGGATGGAAGAGAGCAGCAGGGCAGCCCATGCTGGGTGACCTAGCAGACTGTCTAACGTCTCAAGGAAGATAGTTGCAATCTTCTCCTTTTGGAGACCATTCAGTTAATTGTGTCAACTGTGAGAAATGCACACGGAGCACTTTTAATTAATGAATGGGCAACTCAGAAAATATTGAGACAGCTGTCTTCAGAGCTGCTGAAATTAAAAATTTAAGATACTTAGGACTGTAAGTGCAAGCTCGTCTTTAGAAGGGAAGGTCTACAGAAATGCTATTCTATTTTCTATAAATAAATTTGAACCAAGAACATTTGGAAATCTTTTGAAGGCCATTAAATTCAGTATTTTTCTCTATTATGCCTAAACAGTTCTGAATTTTTTCTCATCACAATTTCCTTCATTCCTAAATTGATTTACTCTGTGTTTTAGCACTCACTATTTGTTTGCTCCGGTCCTGTATTTTATTCCATTTAGTTGCTTGGCTTTCCCAGTGTTATTTCTGGATCACTCACAAGGACTTCAGCTTACATATGTTTTTTCCTTAGCTGGAGAAGATTTTTAATATTATATCATATCTAATTTAGGCTTGTAAAGTCAGAAAACCCCCAACAGACATGGGGGATAGGCCTGTGTCTAACACCCCAGAGGAGGGTTAGAGGGTCCCATTGTCCTTGGGGCCTCTCCTCTGGTTCATGCTGCAGTGGAACTGGGTAGAGGAAAACCACTTTTTTCCCTTCCAACACCTTTTCTGTACAGAAAGGGCACAGATCCTTCTGCACACAAATTTTGATATGCTGACAGCAAAAATTATTTATTTCTCAGACCTCTGGAAGTTTCTTTCTGTAAGAGGCCAGCTTGTTTCCCAAAGCTTTTTTTTGTTGCTGCCAGCATTGCTGCGTGAAGTTTCAGCTGGAGAGAGGAAGCTGGGATGCTGAACTGCTGGAATGAAAATTTCTGGGGCAGCTTGCCTGGCTGAGGAGTTCAGATTTAGGATTAGAAAGGAGTTTTTCCCTTTGTCATCTGGCAGGGTTTTGTCCTCAGCCTGTTGAATGGGTACTGGACATTTCCTATTATTATGGTCTGGTAATTCTACTTATATATAGTAGAATATATATAGCATATATAGAGTACATATATATTATTATGGTCTGGGAATTCTGCTTACCAAACTCCCAGCTGCTGTAGAGGCATAGAAAACGGTGCTGTTCATTTCCTGTCTCCTCCTGTGGTCTACCTGTCCTGATTTTGGGAGTGTTTGGGGAAGTGTGGGAGCATCTGGAGGGGATAACTTCCCAGTTACCATATTTTCCTGGCTGCTGGATGGGTGGATGGTCTGGACTTGGTGGCCATGAAGGTTTTCCACTGCCATGCTCTTCAGGAGTCCTGGGCAGCCAAACCCACTGTTGTGATGCAGGTCCATTTCCTTTCCAACTTCATGCGTTTGTCTAACCCTGACTTCTTTCTCCTGCACTTCACAAGGAGAATTTGGAACCAGTTCCCTCCGAAAATAATGTGGTTGTGTTTGTCACACCTCTCCTAATCAATCAGACAAACAAAAATATTAATCTTCCTGTAAGGGGGTTCTGGACTCACTTATGGCTTTGGAGCTCTTCCACCTTATGCTGTCTTAGTGTAGTGCTAGGTCAAAGGTTTTTGGTAATTTTTAAAATGATGAACACATGATTTGAAAACAAGCTGTTACATATACATGATATTAAACCAACAGATTGTATCTTTGCAGGACACTTTTGGCTCTAGATTATATTTTTTATTTCTGTAATAGATACATACAAAGGACTGGCTCATCAGATCTTCCATCCTTCTTTCCCAGTTGCTGTATTGCAAAACCAAGCAAGGCCCTGAAACACAAAGCTGGATTCTGTAATCAGTTTTTACCAATGTTTCAAATAGCCTCAGTTGAAAATATGTTAACACTTTGTACCCTCTGAGGCTGGTTATCTGTTCTTAACAATGCCTTCATTGAAACATGTACGGCCAAAAAAGCTTTTTTCTTATCGTGGTGTATTTTGCTGCAGCAGATAGGCCTCTGAAAGGAAAAGCAGAAATACATCTAACTTTTCAACTTTGCAGCAAATAATGTGAGTTGTCATTCTGTGGCAGGCTTCAGGCGCTTCCTTGCAGAAACAAATTGATGTCTAGACCTCCATAAATTTCACTTCTGGTGGAAGCATCAGCATTCTTGCCAGAGACCCTTTGGGTTCAGTGCCACTCACTGGGAAAACTGGATTTATCCTAACATAAAGCTGAGCAGGTTTGCAGAGAGAAAATCCTCTGTTTGCCTGTTTGCCAGGGATGTTCTTTAGCCTAAAGAGGTTAGGCTGTCAGCTGCAGGTATGGTCTGCAATGGAGTGTGAGAATCTGTAGATCAGAAAGGTTGTCCTTTATGGTAGGGTGTCAAGCTGTATCCTTTCAGGTTGATATTTCTACAGCATAAAATAAAAAATGCTTAGGGAATCTAAAATACAAGATTAATTTCAGAATAGTAATGACACGTCACAGCTGAGCTATGGTGTGAAGATGACAGAAAATGTTAACTGTAAAACTGTGATAATTTGCTAAAGCAAATGATATTAAATAAAAATGTAGCATTAGCAAGGCAAAGTTGTGATCATGGGACTTGTTTGTTTAAGTGGGTACACTTAGTTAAGAAAAGGGGTTTAAATTGGTGAAGGATGGACAGACCAGCTTTTGGATTGTCATTCCCACTTGCAGGCTCTGGTTTCTGAATCAGCCTCTTTTCTCATCTGTTCTTGTTAGCAACAGGCTTTTTACTCTTGCAGAAGTCCTTAATTAAACAATGACTGTGAATATTTTGTGCACCCGCTACAGCAGTGGAATTTTTTGTTTTCCCATGCACCTGAGCAAATGAATTTGCTCCAGAGAAAACATGCACACTTCCCTCAGTTTAAGTTAACTGCTTTTGACAAAAATCTGTTTTATCAGAAACATTCATTGCAATATGCGCAAAGGCAGACTCACGCTTGTTTTACAATTCTTGACCTTGTCTTTTAAAAATTGTTTTCCTAAATATTCAAGACATGCCATTCCCTCTATCCTCTCTCCTCTTTATTATTTCACTATGCCCTTTCTTTTGCATGCCTCTTTCAGCGGTGTGAGCAATCATGTCTTCATGGTGAAGCTCCATCTGCGTCTCCTGTTCTGTTTTGGGCCCGTGTGTGTTCACAGAGGAGGTGACAGCATCACTGGATATTTTCATACACAAAGAGACTTTAGCCTTTGCTGGAGAGGCTTTGGCAGGGGAAACGAGACACTCTCACTGTGGGAATTTCAAGGGGGACTAACAGACTTTTTCTCATCTGGGATGTTTCTGTGATCCTGTTCTGAGGAAATTTGTGTGGCAGTCAGCTTTGGCAGCTGACAAAGAAGATATAGAAGGAAAGGGAAATTAGGATTTCTGTCTAATGTTGTGCCTCTTTTTGTTTATTTGCTTTTTGTTTTCTTCCCAGTGTCATCATATCCCTATGTAAACATTTTAGATCGCTTCCTTTAATATCTGCACGGGTTAAATCTGACTTTAATTTAACCAAGATTATTTTCCAAAGTATTTAAAGAAATACTTTCATGTGCATGCCATCAGACCCTCTATGCTGTTTTATTCCAATGCCTCCTTAGCCATCTTCTAAGTTTATATTGCAATTAGCAGACAATCATCCTGTCACTGCATTCTGCTCTGCTGACATCCCCCCTCTTAAATCTGCCAAAGGGCTGAATTCCTTGGAAGTAAGTGGTTTCTGAAAAGCAGGCACCCCCCAGGGAGTCCTTGTGGTCAAAGTGTACGGAACTATTTCAAACACCTGTGGCAACTTTAATCTCCTATGCTAATAAATTAAGCCCAGCAGACATAGAAATTGTCCACACCTAGGTCTGAGAATCAGTAAACTCCTTGGGGGTGGCTGCCACAGGAAGTCAGCTTGTTCTTGCAGATTTAGTTGCTTTTGTAAGATTTTTATTTTAGCTGCACCAGGATGAATTTGGAACGCTCTCCTTAATATGCTGCTTGTTCTCTGTCACCTGGGTCAAAAGGCATCTGCTTTAAACTAAAGTGCTTTGCTCTGGTGTCTCAGAATACCAGTGCAAGCAGAATAAATGCCCTCACTGTAGAATCAGACATGCAGACACCTGCAATGGAGGTTAAAATGAAGCAGAGAGAAACCAACCCCTCTGCCCACTCCAGGTGGTGTTTTCCTTTGGGAAAGGGCCCCACAGGACCTTTGGTTTACATCTCAGCTTCCCACAGCAGGCAGAGCTGCTGCCTCTTATTTGAGAAAAGGGGATTAAATTGGTGAAGGATGTATAGACCAGCCTTTGGATTGTCATTCCCACTTGCAGGCTCTGGTTTCAGAATCAGCCTCCTTTTCTCATCTGTTCTTGTTAGCAACAGGCTTTTTACTCTTTTTTACTCTGTTACTCTTGCAGAACTCCCAGACTGAGCCCAGCATCCTCCCAGCTCCGCAGCTCCACTCCTGCTCCTGCTGAGGCTCTGTGCTGTGCCTCTGGAACCAGACTTCCTGGGGGCAGAAATGCCCTTCGATGGAATTTAGATTTGTTAAGACAGTTATTAAATGTAATAAATGGCTGAGGCTTCAGCAGGGTTCCAGGATTGTGCAAAGGGACCTTAGGTTAGGAGTGAGTCAGACCTGGGAGATCATGGATCTCCTCCTGTAACAGCATAAGGACTGTTTGGGCTGAACTTGCCCAAATTTCACCACCCCTTTGCTCTGCTGGCAGTATTTCTCTCTTTCTTCAGTTGCTGCATTTCTTTTTGCATGTTTATGTGCATTCCTTTGCATTGAAATCCATGTCCATTTGAGACACTGGCTTGTGGGGATTTCTTTTCCTAAAAAAACTCAGGATCTTGCTTTTAATCCCAGAGAAATCCTACCCTGAGGATCTCTGCTGAACTGCATGGCAGGAGGGGAAGAGTTTATATTTACATGAGGTTTTGCAATAATTCATGGCTTTGCCTGTGGGAGCTGTGCAGCTACATGAGAAATTCTATTTAATGGCACTTTATGGAGGAAACCTAATTTGTGTTTTGGGGAAGAATGTGCCTTTTTCTGAGGTTGAATTTTTTGCTCAGTTTTTTCCTAATGAATGTGCTTAAAACTGTCACCTGTGTGGATGGAGCTTATTTCGTTTTTGCTTTAAGCCCAATTTAGTTCAAACTGTGAGTTCCTCTGTATGAATTATTTGCTGCTGAGACAGGTGCTACTGAAAGGGTTTAATGGGGTTTTTAGGGAAATATAAACCAATGCATTCCTGTTCTTTTCCAACAGAAAAAAAAATTAAAAATTCACTCCACTGGAAATTTTTTGCAGCTTTAACCTCTAATTTTCTCAGAGTGAGCAGATTCAGTGCCAGTGTCAATGCAGTAGAATTTTGCCAGCCTTTCCAACAGAGCTGTATGGCTTTATGACAAATCAGTCCTGGTGTGCCACTAGACTGCTTCAGGCTGCAGAGAAATCTTTCAGAGCAGCACATTTCATCTTCTGGTTCAGCTTGAGGTGCTCCCTCATTCTGCCACATTTTCTAACAAACTCTTTTTCCTCTCCAGGTGAGAAACCTTACCAGTGTGATTTTAAAGACTGTGAACGAAGATTTTCTCGTTCAGACCAACTCAAAAGGCACCAAAGACGACACACAGGTTTGTGGACAAGACCTGCCTGCAATTAGAGTTCATCTGCATGCAGGAATTGTGATCCTGAAATTATACTCCTCAAATTTCTATTTTTCTGCTGTTGTCTGCTTGTAACACCAAATTCTTGAAGTTAACTTTAGGAGAAGGCCATGGCTAGGTTTTTAACTGGCCTTTTGGCACTACTGTGGCTGTTTAGGTGGCTTTTACATCCTGACACCACCTTTTGGAACAGCTTTCATAATGAAACTGTTTGCTCTATACTCTATGCCCAGTGTTAAGAATATATTGTTCTTAAAACGAAACAGTTCTGCAAGAAAAATTTCCCATTGTGTGAAACTTGCCCCAGACCTATGTGTCATGTGTAAATTAGTAGTGTGAAGTAAGTTAAACCTGTTGGGAGCACATGAAAATAGATTTCTGCACCTTGATTTTTCTGATGTCCCATTTGCTCCTGCAGGATACCCTCAGTGCCAGCCCTCAGGGTCAGGATTAACAATGTTTGCAGATGATTTAAGCGGGGGTTTGTTTGTGGTGGAGCTGTTCAGATGCTTCAGACCCGGGCACTGGGAGAGGAGGTTACAAAGGGTTGTGGCCTCATTTATGACTAACTTTCTGTAATGTGTAGACACAGGGATGGGAGGAGCAGTTACAGTAACTAGAACAAAAAAAAAGCAAAAAAACCAACCAAAAAAAAAATCCAGGCTTTTGAAACTTCAGAAATATCTGATTTCATTCACCCTTCCAAAAATGTTGGGACATAGGAATAGATTTTTTTTTTTTCCTGTCTCTTAGGTGTGAAGCCCTTTCAGTGTAAAACCTGTCAGAGAAAGTTCTCCAGATCTGATCATCTGAAGACTCATACCAGGACTCATACAGGTAAAACAAGTGCGTAAACTTTTCTTCACATTTATATTTCTTTTTTTTTTTTTGTTAAATTTTAAATCAATGTTGTTGTGAATTACATGGTTAGAAAGTGTCTTAACCAAGATTTAAATATTCAAAACAGCAGAAAGAATTTCAGTGTGCTGATTTTTCAGTGTGGCTCCTTTCCCCAAGTGTGAGAGTCACTTTTTACAAAGGGATTTAGGTGATTTTAGAAACTATGCTTTCTTCCTTCGTGTTTAAAAAAAATCAGCTTGGCAAAATAAATTTTGTCAGCTATTATGAAATGAGCATCACGGTCTCAGCCCACAAATGTCAAGTTGATCTACTGCCTTTACTGAAAGAGCCCTACAAGATAGAAATTTTAATTCTAGCTTTAGCCAAAGGTCTGTAATCTAAAGTATTCGTGCCTACTCATGCTTCTCCAAGTGTCAGTTGAGCCTAATGCAGGATAGCACAGCAAAGCCCTTGCTGTTGCTGCTTGTGCTCTAATCTCTCCAGCAGATAAAAGCAGTGCCTTTTGCAAACTCACACTGACAGACACTAAAGTAAAAGCTTACTCAAGTATTCAAGGACCTTTTAATTTTTTTTTTTTTTTTTTTGGGTAGAAACCGTAGTATTTGATCTAAATACAGGGGGGGAAAAAAAGGGAGGCACATAAATGTAAACACCATTAAGGAGCAACTGCAGCAAGCTCTGTATTTTAGTTCTAAGTTTTAGAATTAGTCCTGTGTACTGACATCTGCTGTTCCTTCTGCTGTGTATGCAGTGTTTTTTCCAAGTAACTGTTTACCAAGCACTTTGGCATGTTGTTGGATGTCACGGCGTTTTCCATACTGGTGTTAACCTTTTAAATTCAGTCTCTGTACAGATGGACAAGGAGCCTGAAAATCTTTTTCTCCCTGCTAAGAATTCTTTTTTCTCTTCTGGACCATAAAAAACACACATTTCAGACTTCCAAAAATAAAAGAGAAATTTTAATAAAGGAAATGATTCACCTGAGAACAGTGGCATTTTCTGTGGCTCTGGCCAAATAAATGCTTCACCCAATGGCCATATCTACACTTGCAATCTGCAAATGGCAAAGGCTGTGCTCCTGGGCTCTCCCCATGGTCCTGTTGAGCTGCAGGGCCTGGGTCTCTGTGCATTCCCATGAAGAAAGATGTTTTCTTAACCAGCAAGAGGTAATGTTCTGGGAGAGACAAAATGGCAAGCGGTGGTAACACGCTGGCGAGCTGGGATGAACTGCACTGCCCATCACATTTCACTGCTAACTGCTCTGCTAATTCAGGACTTGCATGACTCCAGTCAGTTTTTATAGCCCAGATTAGCCACAGTGAAGAACTTGCTCTCTTTGGTGCTAGTGAAGCTCCTCTCCCTGTCCCAGCTCCCTGAGCCCCACAATCCCTGCCACTGGCACAGCATCTGGGCCCGTGTTAGGGAGCCACTCCTGACAAGAATTTTGGATGTGTCAGCTCCTGAGGGGGATGAGCACGAGTGGTGGGTGGGGATTTTTCATCCCCACCTTGCCCTGCAGCTTCACTCCTCTTTCTTCCTCACGGTCCCTGGATGATGTGACAAAGCACCCAGCTCAAGTTAACTTGCTCCACACTGAGGAAGCAAAGCAAAGGTGGCTTCCATGCAATTCTGTCCTGATTTTAGTCAGCTACCAAACTATTTGGTAGGATTCAGGGATTTTTTTTCCTTCATAAGCAATTTCACTGTGACAGCAATATTTGCTGTTGAAAGCAAAAAAATAAAAAAAAAGAATCAAAGGGAGTTTTATCCATCCACAGACACGTTTAGCAATGGGAATGTGACCCCTGATATCTGCACCATTTCCCCCACTGTTTTATGCACTTGTGGGAGATAGTTGATGCTTTTGCCAGCATCTATGCTAAGCAGATAAAGTAGATTTTAGGAGTTCCCTTTCAACTTATATTCCTCACATGGGAGTTTGCAAACAGAAATACACATTTTGCAAATCTCCTTTTGTCTGAATTTGGATTAGGTTTGTGAAATGCCCAGAGTGCGAGGTAAATAAGAAGAGAAGATGCCTGGGTGAGGTTGTACCACCCCAGGGTGTCTGGAGTTTGTTAGAGAGCACGAGGTGTGCAGACAGCCCTGAAGAGCCCAGCCCCAGAGCTGAACATACTTTAAAATATTGCATTTATTTTGAGGGGAAAAAAAAAAAAAAAGACAGAAGAAGCATGAGTCACTGGGCACTGCTCTGAGCTAATGAAAGCATTCCATCAGCATTCCTGCAGCATCACAAACACAGCCTGAAATTCCTCTTACACGTTGTAGGAAATCAAGAGACCAGGTTAAACAGTTAAATAGTGGTGGCATTTCTTGCTAAATTTGAATGTGCTTTGCTTGGAGTTATTTGCAGGGAATATTATGCTCATGAAAATGTTAGAAAAATGCTATCTTGAGCATTTGACATCTCTCACAGATGTGAATCCACTTTATTTAGATAGGGCTGGAAAACTTTGAGTCTGGCTCAGCAGACTCCATGCTGAACCCTGTTGCTTCTACCATATTCACTTACACTCACCAGTTTCAAAGAACTTCAGCCAAAACTCGTTGAATTAGCTGGGAAAAGCTCCCCTTGACTGGAGGTCAAGCTCTAGAAAGTCCCTGACAGTTTCCACAGTGACTAACAGTGTGTCTGCACCGCCGCCCGAGGTGCGACTGAAGCCTGTGCGGATGCCAGGGTGGCTTTGAACCTTGGTCATTTGAGAGCTAAGAGCAGCATGACCATGGCAGCACGGTGCTCAGCAAGGGCCTGTCCTCAGGAAGGAGCCACTGCAAAGTGTTCTGCATCACCTGGAAAGGCTGTTGGTAAACATCAGCTGAGGCAGAGGTAGGAAGGCACCGAGTGAGCGCTGATGCCAGCAGGAGCTGGGGGCACTCCCACGCCCTCTCAGGACAGCCCAGGGTGCCTTTCCTCCTGGCAGGGGCTCTGCCAGCTCCTCACAGCCCCACAGGAAGAAAAGAAATAGCAGTGTCTCAGATGAGCTGTGTGCTCAGCTAATAACAGGGTGTTTTGTTAACAGGTGAAAAGCCTTTCAGTTGCCGGTGGCCCAGCTGTCAAAAAAAATTTGCCAGGTCTGATGAATTAGTTCGTCATCACAACATGCACCAGAGGAACATGACTAAACTGCAGTTGGCCCTTTAGACAGTTCAAACAAGTGAAAAAAACCAGATGGGACATTATAAGCTACTGCAAACTTTCTCAGCCATCCTCGATCACCTCTGTCAGAGAGCTGCAGCTGCCTTCGCATCCTATCTGACACAAGTTAACTAAAACGTAGGATTCTGCTCAGCCTGCCCTTCCATTTGGAGCTGCACAAGTTCCTAGTCAATAAGTCCAAGAGATTTTTACTTGTGGTTTTGTACAAAAGTAGGCGAGACCGCCACAGTTTCAAGATTGCTATCAACTGAGCTCAGCTTTCATGTCCGTCTCCAGCTTTTCGGGGCTGTTCTCACTTGAACTTTTCCAGGTACAAATTGCTGTACCTTTTTAATTCCTGCAGTGGGTAGGATGATTCCTCCCTGTTGAAGATCAGCTCTACACATACATCACCCCTGCAAGTGCTGAGGCTCCTGAATGCTAGTGCAGCTTTCCTCACAAGATGAAGGAACAGTCACCTGAGACATTTCTGGTAACCTCTGTGCTGCCCAAGGGCAGCCTTTTAGAGTTGGAAGCTCTGCTTTTGAAATTTCACAAGTCAAACCTTTTTTTAAAGGTTGTTTTTTTAGAGCAGCTAAAGCCAGATGAACCAGAGCCTCTCTGTACAAAAAATAAGAATCTTACCATTAAGTTAACTTGGTTTTCAAAGAATTGCAGAACTGAACCCTTAAAACTGTTTTGTCAATTAGCTCTCTCCTTCTCTCTCTCTTTTTAATGTATTGGTTTAAATTTATTCTATCATGAGATGCATAGATCTCCTTTACACAAAACTAATTTCAATCATTGTAGACATTTGGGATTTGTTTACAATGTAAAGCCACACTGGTTATGTGGCTAGCAAGCTGTATAAACTTAAAACTGAACTTCTAATGGGGCTGGTCCAGGATCTCCATTAACAGATTACTCTTAAGATAAGTAACTTAAAAAAGACTCTTGGTCAAGTATATGTGAAAAAGACATTATTAGTGTAAGGAAATATATTATTTCAGGGTTTTGGGAGGAGGGGTTTATTATTTACTTTTAATTGCTTGAAATTGTGTGTATATATATATATCTGATAATGTATTGCTCTTAGACATCTCCAACTAGAAAATGTATAAATATTAGAAGCATCACTGTTCTGATGTTGTTGCTGTTACAAACTATTGATAACACTAAGAATGTAACCTGCATTTTTCACTGAGCTTTCAATTAAAGCCCATTCAAAGAGAAACAAATGAGAGTCTAACAGATGTCTTGTTTCATGTCTGGTATTAAATTTCAAATGCCCTGTCCAATAGTATCCTTTTTTTTTTTTTTTTTTTTTTTTTTGTATATAAAGGTACCACCAGCACTGATGACCACTAGTTAACCTGTCCAGGTCTTGACCACAATTTATCCATCTCACTTGGGAATCATACTGGCAGCAGAAAACAGTGTCAAGTTTCATATTGTGCTATAAAGCAGTTGCTTCAATCCCTCGTCTTCTTACCCAACCATTCCTTCTCTTTCGAGCCGTGAGATTTGTGTAAGAGCTTGAGAGAACAAGCAAAATCCCGTTTATAAATAGCAGAACTGGCCTTCTGTGGAACTGGGCTGAAACCATAAGCACAGATAACTTCTTAGATTAGGATGTCATAGACTGACTTTTAAGTAAAAGTTAATTTAGAGTTGGGGTGGCTTAAATCAGTTCAGCAGGTTGGAAAAGACAGTCTTTCATAGATGATGAAGTGTGAAAAGGAAGATAAAGAAATATTACTGTTTCTTTGTCATACTGCCTACTTTTCTCTGGAAGTAAGTACAGCCTGCCTCAGCGCCCTTTGCCCTTGCAAAATATTTGTATCTCTTTAGCAAAAATCTTTAATGTATCTTGCCAAGCTTTTTTTCTCTAATGTACACAATGGAGTTCTATGATGGGTTGAGCTTTCTCTCTTAAAGTGCAGCTGCATCGTCAAGAAAACTCAACAGTTAATTCTTCAAGTCCTCTTTTTCGCCTGGGTATTGCATCACTGTTAATTACTGTTGGGGTACTGTGACTCATTTGTATCAGTCAGCTTTATCTTTTGCTGCCAAAAGACAGCATCTCTCTGGAGAAACTCATAACAAGTGTGGCAAGCATCAAATATTTGGAGCGAACGGTGTACGTTAAACTGCGCAGAATTAAAAAATAAAGCGACTCCTCCTGCTCTCTTGAAAGAAAAGCTCAGCTGCAATAACAATGTCCTCTGGTTTACCCAGCAGTTCTCAGCAACTACAAAACAATCTGTTTTCCAGTCTGCACCCAAAATAGAGAGCTGCCATGAGTGTTTATACTAAAAGCCAAAAAAAGAAAAATCAGCGTCCAGTTTTTGCCTGCATCGGTCAAACATAAATAAAACTATCTTCTGTGAAATACAACCAAAACTCCACTGAAGCACAGGCCAGACTTCCAGTGACCTGTAAATAGCTACAGCCATGGTTTGCTGCTTGGGGAATCACGTGCCAAATAATAATAGTAGATGGCTACAAAAAATGAAGCGTGGGTTGATGAGTGACAGAGCATGTCCTTTTGCTTGTGCTGTCACCACTTTCTCAGTCAAAGACTTACTGCTACTCTGCTGCTTGATGGTCATTATGCCCCCAGCCTGCCAAGCACAGAGAGGACAATGTTAAGTGTTTACAAGACTTTCAAAATTTTTATTCCCAGTTATTTCACGGTGTTTGTTAAGAGAGGCATTTCACGTCTCTGCCTTTCATTTCCCTGCCTTTGGGATTCTATCAGCAAGGTAAGCCACCCTAATGGAAGTGCTTTACTGCATGAATTTCTCAGAAGCAGCCCCCAGATGCTGGCTCTTGCAGCATGCAATTCCTCTGTTTGGGACACGCAGAGATTGATCAGCAGGACGAGTTTCTGTGAGCTTGACCTCCCCATGAGAGATGAGGGGGCTGCACTCCATTGTATCTTACAAGTATCCTCAGCTCTCTGGAAAATTTTCAATCCCAAAATTAATTGAGCAAATCTTTTATGCCTCTGCCCTGTGTTCTGAAACTGAAAATGGTGACTGGTGTTGTTTTGGCTGATGGTTAATGTCTCGGTGGCATTGGCACCCTCTTCCTGTCCCATGGCTTCTGTAGCCCCCCAAAATGGAGAATGTTCATTGTATAGATAACACTTCTCCTTTTTCTGGCCACTTCATGAGATACAATATGTTGAGGAGGAAAGGGAACGTGGTCTCCTTCCTCTCTGATGGTGTCAACCACCAGAGCTGACTTGGGCGAATATTTTTGAGGTGGGTGAATGCAGCAAAGTGTCTGTCTGCTTTAGGAAAGCACCAGAGTGAACCTGCCTGGCTTGTAGCCACAGGATCTGCTTCTGGTGCATGTCTTCATGGCTATGGACTGTGCTGGGCAAGCAGGAGCCTGCTTCAGTCAGGGAACCCACCTGGAGCTAACCCATCCTGCAGACAGGTGATGGTTCCTGTAAGGGAAGGGGGGCATGCAAAGAAGTAGCTCTTCTATTTCCTTCTCTTTCCTTCTCTTTCCTTCTCTTTCCTTCCCTTTCCTTCTCTTGCTTTCTCTTTCCTTCTCTTTTTTTCTCTTTCCTTCTCTTTTTTTCTCTTTCCTTCTCTTTTTTTCTCTTCCCTTCTCTTTCCTTTCATTTCCTTCTCTTTCCTTCTCTCTCTGTGGTGGGTTAAGCAAGTTGCCCATTTCAGAAGCCACTCCAACCAGGCCTATCTGTTTCAGGGTGTCAGTAGGATTCATTTCACTGCTCCAACAACCCACCTTACAGCAGCTGGGGACAGTTCCTGGAGGTGCAGGTAGGTGCCTTCAAACCAGTGTCTTTTCCTCCTCCCTGCTCCCTAGAAAAGGGAGTTTTCTGAGAGAAGCCTCCTGTGTGCAGCCTGGTTGTGTCATCCACAGGACCCCACAGCAAATCCAGCATGGTAAGCTCCCTGCACTCTGTCTAAAAGCCCAAGGAAAAAAAAACTCTGGAGCAGGTCCTCAAGTCCCCAGGCCCTCCTAGCATGAGGTGCCACCCAAAGGCCACAAAGCTGGCACAGGTGGCCCCAGCTGCCAGAGGACCTGGGCAGGTTCTGCTGCTCAGTCCTGCTTGAGCCCTGCTTGAAACTCCCACCTGGGACAAGCAGCAGGGAGCTGCATAAAATCACTGAGATTTCCCTTGTTTGGGGAAGAGCCTCATTCCTCTCCCTGCCCTCCAATTATCAAAAAAGTAATTAAAGGCAGTGCACGCAGTTCAGAATGGCACTAATGGACAAGAAACTCCAGCTGCAATATTTGGGGAGATCCAATAAAAGATTCATTAGGATTCTTTGAGTTATTGGAAGTCCTGATGACACAAGGGAGCCTAATGAAACAGAAGACCTGGTCACAAGAGTGATGAGCTAAAAAAAGCCCAAACCCAAATCCCAACCCCACTGACACCATTCTAAAAATTAGACAATTAAGAGTAAAACCAGGAATGTAGCCAGAACTATTCCACCTCAAATAATAAACACAAGGATAAGTTGCCAAGCGAGGTCAAAGAAGCAAATGGTAAAGTGAGTTTAAGAGACAGCTAGACACTTTTATGGGGAGAGAGGGGATTGAAGGATACAGTGACAAAACTGGGGGTAGAGTTGAGATAAACCCAGAGGACAGTGGTGGGCCAACAGCCTCAGAGAGTGCTCAGAGCCTCAGCTGCTCAGCAGAGATGTGGAGCAGCTCTTGGTGTTCAAGGGAGACTTACCAGGGCTCTGGCAGTCCTGTGAGGGGTGAAAAAATAAATAAAAAAAAATTAAAAAAAAATATCCCAGGAAGAAAACTCTCCTTTTTTTTTTTTTTTTAAATTTTTATTTTTCATGAAAGTCTACTTATAATATAGGAAAGAAAAGTGTTGACTAGAATAAGATTCAAACGAGGCAAAACCAAAATATACAGAGGATATGTTCTCTGCTTGTACAGAGCTTTGCATAATTTCACGTTGCCAGCACAGCTTGGCAAAAAAAAACTGGCAGAACTTCCCTGGCTTCACACAGCAGCATGATGAAGCCTGGTTTGGAGTGCTTGGCTTGGCCATCCCTGCACATCACCAGCACAGCAAGGTGGTTCTGTGAGCATGGGGGAGAACCAAGAGCAGCACAGCCAGTGGAAGTAAGGCAGAGAATCAGATGAACAAAGTGCAGCTTTCTATACAGATTGCACTGCAAACACAAATGCCAGCTTCTGGGGCTAAAAGAAGTCAGCTCTGATAGCCCAAAGGGCTTTGGGTGGTGAGGAGGTTCTGGAAGATGCTGTTCTCCTAGAAGACACATGTAACACGGACAGAGCCTTGCTGGCTGCTGTAGGAATGGAGCAGCAGGAAGACTCTGCCCCAAAGAGGCTGCAGGCCACAGATAAGGCTTTAAAAGACAAATGTTTAAAGGCATGGAAAATCTTGAATGAGAAAGCCTTGCTGCAGGCAGGACTTCCCTGTTGCTGATGGCTAAATAACTACCCCATAGGTATAAATATTATTTAATTGCATCACTGTTTTTTTCAGTGATGAATAGACTTGTTATGTTCTGATGAACTCTGGCAGAACCGAGATCCTAATCTGCAAAAATAGGCTGAGCAGTAACAGAAAGACCTGGCTGACCATCCTGACTTGAATGGCTAGATAAATAAAACTAACTGTTCTTCCCAGCATCAAAAAAAAAAGCCCTTTTAATGCAAAGGAATTGTAAGAAAACACAGGGCACTGAGGCACCTTAGTATGGAGGTGCAGGAGAGAAATACAACTGTATTTGTTCTCAGGCTGTTTCTTTTTATGGCTTATTCTCATCTGAGTCATTCCCCAGAACTCCCATTCATTTAAATGAAATGTTGAAAAACATAACCACAAAATAATAATAATAAAAAAAACAAACCAAAAAAGTAACCTCACTGCCTGGAAAAACCCTGCCCCAGAATTTCTTGGGAAATGGCGTGTCCTCCTTCACGTGCTCTCTTGGTTCAAGAATCCCATCTGCCTAATGTTTCCTCCCTGGAAGGTCTCTGACATTTTTAACTCTATCACTGAAGCCTTGAGGTTAAGTTATGGTGTGGCTGCACAGCAAAGGTGCACTGTAAAGGCAAATAAAGGGTTTTTATCAGCTCTCTGGCCACCAGCACAGCCCAGCAGAGCCCTGCTCAGGGCAGGAGGGGGCTTCTCACAGAATTCCCAGAATTCACAGAATCACTGGGTTGGAAGAGACCTTTAAGATCATCGAGTCCAACCCATCCCTGACACCTCAACTGAACCCTGGCCCCCTGTGCCGCATCCAGGCTTTGTTAAACACACCCAGGGATGGTGAATTTTGCTCCCAGCCCCAACATGACCTGGCCCAGTGGGATTGCTGGCCCCTGGGAATGTGGGGCCACCGAGCCCCTGCTGCAGCTGGAGGAGTTTCCAAACTTGCAGCAGAAGCTCCAGCCCGACAAAGCAGCAGGCAGAGCTGGAGACTCCCGTGTGATGGGACTCCAAACGCAGCTCAGAGCCCACGGGTGCTGCTGTGCTGCTGTTGCAGCAGCAGACTGACCATTAAAAAAGCTCAGATCTGGTTGCCTGGGATGTTTTTCAAAGGCCAAATCCTCTGCTGTCCTCGAGGCTACCTGGGGTGGTGCTTCAAGCTCTGGAGGGTGTGTGCTCCAGAGCACTCGCTGCCTGTACCTCGGGGCTGGGGGTGGCCACTTCTGCTCTTAGGAGGAAAAATGACAGAGGATGGAGGAGAGGAAGGGTCACAGGGCACTGGTGTGGCTGTGGGGGGATGAAGCCCTGAGTGAGCTGCCCCCTGAGCTGCAGGAGTTCAGCCTGCCCTGCTCCAGGCTCCCCTCCTGTGCAGCCAGTGCGGGAAGGGCGAGCTGCAGTTTGCAACACTGAAGGTCACGGCACAAAGAGCCTAACAACAGTCCAATGTTTCTGAGCTGCATAAATTCCTGGTGTCTGCTGCAGGCAGAATCCAAACACTTGTGTCAATTCTGTACCATGCCCCAGACTGCCAAAAAACATTAATATAAGCATATTTATCTGGGCTGCAGTGTGTTACAAGAATTCATTAGGACAATATGTGATATGGTGCTGAAACAGAAGGCTGGGTTTCTCTGGCCAGAGATGAGGAAGTCTAGTCCCTGCTGAACTTTTACTACTGATAAAGACAATGTCTGCTGGCAGCATTCATTTTTTACTAGGCCATCTGCATCTAGTCAAGGATAACTTGACTTTCTGAAAAAGTCATTCATCAGAATCAACCCAGCACAACTTTCTCTTGATGAGTAAAGCAACACAAAGAAAGACCAAGATGGTTAATAAACTTCTTTGGGAGCAAAAGGTCAATGCTGCTGTAAACAAAGCAGTGTCATAGTACTATACAGAAGCATTGAAGTTCCCTGTGTGTTTATGTGGCTGGTGCCCCATTTATTTTTTTATCTGTGTTTGTTATCGTTTATTTTGCTCTGCTTTAGCCGATCTATAAATCTTTATAACAGCCTTCTTTATTTTCTTAATTTTTTCATCTCTCTTATCTCCTTTTATCACCTGTTTGTGTCCAGTGTTTGCCACTCTCTGCTGCTTGATGGCTGCTTGTTAACCCTTTAGTTCTCCTCTACCACACACAGGTATCACGCTCAGGTCTTTCAGAACTTCCCTGCTTTTCCTAGAGCTGAATCAAACACTGAAGAAACTCCCACTGTCTCCTTAACAAATCATTAACAATTAAAGGCAAAAAATGAGTGAGGGTGCACAGATGGGGAGGTAATCCTGCCCCAAGTGACAGAGCCTTCTTTTGGCTCCACAACACAGAGAACAGGCAACAGCCAGGTATTTTTCACTTCAGGCATTTACTGAGTTTCCCTGGACTTCAGACCCACTTTGGAGGGTCCTAGACTTGTACCCTGTGGGCAGGTAACAGATTTCTTTCCCTACCCCCTGCCAGTAGTGGAGTTTTTCCTTTGGCTTTTGTGCTCCATGGCTGCACACGTGGAGAGCGCAGCCACTGGAAGCTGAAGCGCAGTCCCAGGCTCCCTTCACATCAACCACTGGCCCTCCAGCCAAATATTTTATCAGGAGCTGGGTCTGAATTAAAGGCAGTCAGCTAGAAGGAGAAGATTCCAGACGCACAGGGACAAACATGAAGCAGCTGATACCTTGGCAATGTTTTCCAGCTGTTCGGTGATGATTGCTGTAGAGCCACAACGTTTCAAACCTCACAGATACACAGGTGAATTTTGCCCAGGGAACGGATATTCTCTTCTACATTCCAGACAGAACTAAAACTCTGCGTGAAATAATCTCAAAGGAATAAAGAAAGTGAATTTTTCATGGGGAAGAGTCTCTAGACTTCACCTTCCTTCCATTGGTGTGCTATTTTGCTCCATCTAATTAGATCATGGAAAGTTTTGTATGGGCTAGCTATCCAAAATCATATTAAAATTGTGTAACAAATCAATTTTTTGAGGGATAGCCTCAGTAAGGCATATACTGCCCTTTTTTAAGGGTTTACATCTTGAAACATTTTGCTTAGTAGACCCTTGTGCAATGTAATTTCTAGTGGCACTGGAGTATTTATTGAAACTGGGTCCTATAGGGAACAAAAATTGCTAATGACCCTGATTTAACCATGAATGTTGAGATGGGTAGTTAAAACATTCATCTCCTTTGTTAATAAATGTAATATAATGTAATGCACTTGAAATAGTATGAGCCTCTGCTGAAATTGCAAACTTAGGCTCCTACTTAGAAATGCCCCATGTTCATGAATTAATAAGACTTTTACCTGAGGAAAAAAATTGCTGCCTTGGAGTCAAAACTCGGTGGTTATTGCAAATTTAGTGCCCCAGCTATTGCACATGGGCAGACAGTGAGTGGCTGTGCTGTCACATGGAAAGCAAGACCATAGGAGGGTCTGTGTGCTGGGATGATATTCTGTATATTTCAGAGTTCAGCTGCATCCCAGTACCTCTGGTGTGTGTTTCTGCCTTTAACATGGTAACATTTGTAAATGATGTATAAGTAGAATAAAATTTCAGGTGACAAGAGAAGCCTGGGGCAGGTTTTTTTTTTGCTTTTGTTGGTTTAGTGTTTTGGGGTTTTTTGGGTTTTTTTTAACCTCCCCTCTCTGCCAGGAAGGACTATTAAATTTTAGAAGGTAGGGGTGAGCTAATCTTCAGACCCATGGTGTCCCAAACCATGAAGTCACTTTAGAAGAAATGTAGTGAATAATCATGAAAAATATAACATTGTTCTTAGAGGATATTTTGTCAATTTGTATTGTTTAACTTGGCCATTTGCTGGAAATAACTTAGTGCATTCCTGGCTCTTTTTGGCATCATCTTTAGATGCAGAGTTGTTGGTTTAGATTTTAAATGTTTTTATTAAGACATATACAAAACTAAAAAACCAGAAAATTGTGACCCAACAGTAATTTTCAATTAAACATTTAAATAAAAAAACCCTGTGATTGAATTTGAAAATCTGTTTTATATCAGAGCATTTGGAATTCTGACCTTCTCTGAAAATGTTAATAACTGGTGAAAACAATTTTGCCTTCTTTTGGAGATTCTTCTGCCTACTGCACAGATTGCTTGAGCTGACTGGCACAAAATTTAATTTTAAGGGCAAAATTTAATTTTAAGTGCAAACTGAAATGACTGTGACCCATACAGGTGGGATTTAAAGTCACAGAATGTAACTGTGCGCTGACAAAATCACGTATTTTGTTGTTTAACCTTTATTTCCAGCTCTGTGAATGCTTCATGTAGCTCAAAGTTATGATGATTGTTTTTTGCGTGTGATCCTGCATTTGGTGCTGCTCAGTGTAAACATGCAAGGGAAAAATATCACCACTTTGTTTCCCTAAGGAGGGACAAATTTCCTCCACAACATTAATTCCTCTTGGCTTCTGGTGTGGAATAAATGCATTGTTGTGGTATTGATATGGCTATGAACTCTGAAACATTGCACATTTCTAAGTTAATTAGGGTTATGAATTAATTTTTTAGATGGGCATCCAACTCTTGATATCTATGACAAGTTTCAAATTAATTGGGCCAAATTTACATTTAATCTTTTGGGGCCTTTTTTTATTTTTTAGAAATAAAATACTGGAAACAGTTATGTCGAGTTGAACAATGTGTTTCTCTCCAACCCCAAACTAAATGTTTTGTTTCAGTATCTTGAGAAAAAAAAGCAAAGGGATTGAAGGGTACAGATCTGCTTAACAAAGAAGTCTTGTATTCAGAAATATGGCATGAGAGCATTTGGGCTGCACAAAGTGCAAGTTCAATTTTCTCCTTTTCTCTGGGGCAATTCCAGTGAATCATTTTCCAACAAACAAGTACAGCATGGAGATTTCCACCAGGCAAGCAAATCACATTTTTATCTACAGATACAGGAATGCTGTTCTTTTTTTTTTTCATTTTTACACCAGATAAATCAGAAAAACTGATCCTGCTGGTGCTTGGTCAGTGGCCACCTACTACAGACCTGGCAGGCACTGGATCTGTCAGGTAACAAGGCTGCAGACACTCAGGGCATCATTAGTGAATCATACCTTAAATCACTTTACTTTTGATTTACTAGTTGAGCTCTGGGCCAGCACAAAGATGAACAAAACCTGCTGCTCTCTGCAGCGTGCCTGAAATGAGGGTTTTAGCCTGTGCTCTGCTCTGCAAGTTGAGTTCTGATGGACAGCACAGTGAAAACTCCATCACTGAGCTGCAAAAGCCAGCAGAACCTCAGCCCACAGGTACCTGCAGTTAAGAATCTGCCTTGAAGTCAAAAATGTAAGGGGTGCAAAGTTTGCAGCCATGGAGCAGTGACATTTCATGTTTCAGAGACCTCCTCTTTCCTACCATAAACTAACAAAAGTAGGTCCTGGTAAAGCAGGGATGGGTGATACAATGGGAAAAGTGTCTGCTACAGAAAACTTGGTCCAGGGGTCACCAACTTGAGGGAAGTGCTTATCTCCTTTACTTGTTTCCATTATGTAATGAGCAGTCAAAATAGCACTCCAGCATCCCATTGTGGGATATTTCCAAAATAAGGCTCTAGGACGGCTCTCTGCAGCAAAAAGAATTTTCTTCTTTTGGAAATATCTCAGTGTATCTCAGAATTTTAATAAAAACTAGGGAATGACCTGAAAGGCTCTTTCCCTTTACAATTAAGAAAAAAAAAAACTAAGCCATGGAAGCAAACAATTTTTGTAAATGGTGTCTCCCATTGTCCTCTGCTCTGTTTGTTAATTTAAGGCTCACAGTCATTATTATTTCAAAAGATTAATTCTGTTTAAATAATCAATTGAGCAGAACAAGATGTTAGTGGGATAGTTAGCTATGTGTCATAATATGCTAGATAAAGGCTTATACCCCACTTAAGAATTAATAACATTTTAAACCTCTACATAAACTATTTTTTTTATCAATAAACATGTCTCTGACAGAGGGCCAGATGCACTCACAGGTCTTAATTGTTCAGTCCAGTGACTAATCCCCTCTTGATCAAGATTTTACTGACTTAGCAGCTGTCAGGAGAGTGACAAATTTATGATTCAATTGCAATTTCATCTCAAACTTGAAGCTGCGTGATCATTTGTGGGAATTAGCTCCTTGATAAGATAAGGAGGGTGGAAGGAGTGCACATAATTCTGTGCAGCACAATCAGGGCGTTGCAGAACTCCTGAGGATGCGCTGCAAAGACACAAATGGCCATTAAGGGATTAGCCCATCGCTGATTGAGGGGCTGCACAGGGTTGAGGTTTGCTAAATCACTGCAGTCCCAGGTCATTATCCTTGCATGCAGGAGACAGTTGGATCTGTGTCCAAACACACCAGCAGTAAATTGGAGTGAATGGATCGTGCCAAAAACCAGAAACAAAAACCGCTGGACCCTTGTTCTTCAAGCGTTCACATTTCCAGGTCATACCCCAAGTTCTTTCCTTTCTTGGCATAAAAAATATTTTTTCACTGCCTTTAGTATCAGCATATTCTTGTCTCTGTAATCTCTTTTGAGTGTATTGCTTACCCTCGCTATCAAATTTGTGCTTAGTTAACAAATGCTGAAACTCAGATAACATTTCAGAAACAGATTAGGAAAGCAAAGTTAGGAGTTTCCCTCTCTGCTTTCGATGGCTTGTGCACAGTTCCTACTAAAAATGTAATTAAAATAAATGAGTTTCCCTCATTTGGGTTTTGTAATGATAACATTTTGGTAAGCCCCTCGATTGTTTTGTGTGCCATTGACATGGGAATCAATAGTGCTCTAAGAGCTCTGTTTATTTTCAAAAGTTTATGACAAAAGTAGTGCTCTTGTTAAAAAATAGATACAAATCCAATTGTTTTTTTTTCTGAGGGAAGAAATAATAAAATTATCTGCAGGAATAGCACAACATTCCTGCCTTCCATGACCATGTGTTGATGCAGCTGATGGGTAGAATTAACCAATGGGCAATTCCACTTCAGGGCCCTGTAACAGTATGCCTAAAGACTGTTTGGCAATTCAAATTAATAGCTTAAATATGTCAAATTTGGGAATTTTTGGAGTGCTGGCTGTGGCCTTTGGCTAGCCTGAACAAGCCCAGGGCCCCTTGGGGCTATTTCTCTGTGAGTTGAACTTAGTGATCTCTATTCCCAAGGTATAGATGCATCTCATATTGCTCAACTTATCTCAGTCTAGAGGGACACATAAGTTTAGAGGGGCTCGTTTCCTGGAGCATTTCACTAGAAATTTGTGAGCTGGTAGGTTGGAAAAATCACCTTCACAGAAATATGCTTAATTTTCATCATGCAATGAGCAATTTTCACTTCTTAACATGGCAACAAAATAGGCAGTATGGAACAGAGATGGAGCTGGAGGCCAAACTCGAATACTAACAGAGAAGGAAGGTGAATGTGTTCAGCAATAAAAGTCTTAGGCCAGGTAAACTTGCTTACCTGACCCAATATCCATCAGGTGGGCAATATTTTTTTCATATTCCAGTTCTTTTACCTTCTACCAGCCCAGTTTAAATGTCAGAAAACTACTGAGGTGCCTAAGTCTTTGGGAACACGCTAATACTTTACGTAGAAATCAGGAGAGTTCAGTCCAACTGCCTTTAGTGGGAACAGGAACAAGATAAAACAGGGCTTAACATAAGTTTGGGAGAAATAAATTAAAAGGAAAAAATTATTAAGGAAAATAAATTAACAGAGGAAGTTACTGTTTTGTAGATTTGCACATCAGTCTAATGGCAAGCCTGGAGGTTTAAACTAGCTGAAAATCTTTATCCACATTTTGAATGTTGAAATCCTTGGCCAGCTCTGCTTTCTAAGATTCAACTGATGACCAGAAAATTTGGATGGACTCAGCAGGACTCAGAGAACAAGCTAAAAGGAAGGAAAGTGCAAGAAGAAAATCAATCTGCCAAATTGGACAGAGCAAAGGAACAGGAAGAAAAACAGGAAATAACCTAATAAAATATAGTGGAAAATAAATAACTTCCAGTGCCCCAACAATTTCCTCTCACAAAAAGTATTGGCAGTACAAAGCAAATCACAGGCACATTTCTGTCTGGCCGTGGAAAGGCAGCTATTTAGGGACAACATATGGCATTTCCTCCCCATCCACCACCAAATGCAGATAACAGTGTCCAGCCTGAGCCTGAGTCCCCCAGGTGAAGACCAGAGCCCAAGCAGGGCGAGCTGAAGGAGGAGCCAGGTGGCTGGGGAAGGTGAAATTTTTGAGGTGCAGCCGTGGAAATCTCCACCTGTTTTGATTATCCCTGCCTCAGGGCGACAGAAAAGATGGGAAAACCGAAGGAATGAAGGCAGCACCTCTATGGCACATCACCCTGAGCTTCTGGAGGTCTCCTGGGCAGCCAGGCATGGTGGGGACGTGTGAGATTTGTGAAGTTCCCAGGTAGGTGGCAAATGAGAGCAGTTCTTGAGGAGTGGTGCCACAGCCCGGCTGCTCACTGCTGCCAGGGTTTGGGAGCAGTTTTCCCAGCAGTGAGGTGTGAAGATACCTGACTGGGAGCTGCAGTCCTCCCCCGGCTGCGGGAGGTTTGGCGAATCAGTAATGAATCTGTTTCCCGGCGGATCCGGGCTCTGCAGTGTTTACAGTTTTTGCACTCCACGGAGTGTGATTTTAAAGAGGCTCCGCGCTTACTTCGAATTATTAAAGTAAACACTGTAGCATTAGTTCATAGCCAAAACCAACAGAAGTGTAATTAAGTTGAGTAACTCCGTGCTGAGCAGCAACATACATCATTTGCTAATTTCCCTGAGTTTAGCTGACCCTCCGTGGAAGCAGAAAGAGCATTGGAACTGCAGCTCAGTCTCTTGAAATTTAAAGTGTGTCCTTTAAATGAGACAGTAATTCCTCTGAAGGATTCCACAGGTGAACGAAAACACAGTTGTAATGGCGTGGTTTATTTACATATGTTTCATCCTGGGCTGGGGATTTTTATGGAGATTAATTTGTTTTCTTCTATATCCCCTATACTGGGGGGATATAGAAGAAAACAAATTAATCACAAAGTGAATACAGACTGTAGATTGTGCTTCATAAAACCAGAATCTTTAAAAATACACATGCATTTTCAGCTTTAAGTGGAATAAAATTACTGTCCTTCACAATACTAAAGAGAAAAAAAAGAAAGAGCTGCTTTTTAATTTACATCATTTCTAGCTTTAGAATGACAAAATGAACCAGGGCGTACCATGCTACGACTTCACCCGTTGACACAAAGGAAAAGGATAGAACAGACATAATACATCTGCTTTATGACTTTTAATTGCCTTTGTGACCCAGTTCATACCAAATCCTCTCAAGGCAAAGTCTCTTTCTTTGTATGCATCATGGGGCTAAATCTCTATCTGAAATATGTTGCTTAAAAAAACACCGCCATGTTAAAAAGTAACAATATTTCTTGCTCACATAAATCTCTGGTGCTTGCAGGTGACCTGAGAAAGTGAGAAGTGGAGAGTTCAGTTGTCTGGTGAATGAGTGCGTTCAACTTGCCAAATAAAAGCTACACTTAAAGCACCAGATTCTCTCAGCAATTAATCACTATACTGTTGTTTATTAGGAAGACACGCCTGGAATTTTTTAGTAACTCAGGTAACCTTTCATGCTTTGATGGATACAGAAGATAATTGTGTCTGCAGTGATTTAATGAGGCTCTCTGATGTAATATAGCCGTCTGTGACTACTGAGTTGGTATCTCTGTCCTGGGAATAGGGAAGGGATACTGGAGGAGGGCATGTGTGCAGAAACACGCCGTTATAAAAACCATCTATTGCTCAGCAGTTACCAGCAATATTTTCTGTCTCCTGCAGCAAGCCAGAGCAGGCTGCTGGGGCCACAGCTCTGAACTTCACCAGCAGACTGGAAATCCTGTGGCAACGCTGAGGGACTGCAACACAGAGGTTTGCCACTCTCTGCTGCTGCTCAGGCTCTCAGAACACCAAGTGTAATTTAGCAGAACCTTACTGTCTCCTTGAGGCAGCCTCTCTGAGCTTCCTTCTTAGCTCCCAGTTTTGTGAAGTCTGCTTTCAGGCAACTGAATGAGTGATAACTACTGCTTTTCACTCCACTGCTCGAGTTCCATCTGACTTTTAAATGGCAATGCAAAACTTAAAATGCCAATGTAAAACTTAAAATGGTAATGTAAAATTTCTCCTTCATGCAGCCCATTCCTTCAGTTGCATCTAGCAATTTTATTTCTAAACAATATCTGTCCTCCAGGGTTTTGGGTTTTTTTGTTTTGTTTTGTTTTGTTTTGTGTGTGTGTGTGCTCTTCCTAGAACAGCTAACCCTTGTAATTCCAGGATGTAGTTCTTCCTTGTGCTGTGTGGCAGTGAGTATTTAGTAGGTTCCAACTGTGTGGTTTGTGAGAAAACATTCCCATTCACAAAACTGCTGAAAAGTCTGTGGTCTACCTGCATTTCAGAGGGATGGATTTGCTGAAGTGCATTCCTCAATTAGAAGCAGAGAGGTTGGAATGAAGGGGGTTAGCTCTCACAAATGTACCTGAACAATTCCCGTCTGCCATCACGTGAAAAGGGGGGAAAGTCTCCACTTCCAACATGAAGATCCAAATGAACTTGGGCAGCTGTCTGTAGAGAAAGATCAGGTTCTCATTTCCAAACCCTTCTGGATGTGGAACAAGAAGCTGTTAGCATAAGAATCCACAGAGGTTTTGGACAAGCACAACCCATTAGTGGTAGCTAGAAGCCTTGAATGCTCCCATTTTTAAGCAGCCAAGTGGAGACACACCAAAGATATATTGTTTTCTATAAAAAAGTTATCTTTCCAAAAAAGAAACTACTCATCTGTCCTCTGAAAAACCCCAACCTTCATTTCATGCTGGGCAACCAAAATCATGACCAGCATTAGGAACTTGGGCAGCATCACCATCAGTGCAGTTCATGCTGTTTATGTGTGCTCTGAGTTGCCTTTACTTTAACAATGCTTTCACCAGTAGTTTCTTCAGATAATTCAGAGTTTCCAAATATTTAGTACACAGATTCAGAAGCAAAAGCTTCAACAGCCTGCAAAATCCCCGAATTCACAATGATGGTCATTCCAAGGAATGTGACACGCATCAAATCACTGATGTTTTAGGGAAAGCAAGGAGTGTTGAACCCATTTGGATGAAGGAATTCTGCAGGCTCCTCAGCTCCTCTGCCTTTGCAATACCACTGCACCCACTTGCAAAGGCATTATCTGCCAGTGCTTTCTCAACTTTGTCATTTTAGAGCATTCCTAAAGCCAACAATACTAGTTTCAGATCTTGGTAGGTTAAGAACGAGTCTAAATGTTTTGTAGAGGATAAATGTCTGAAAAAATAATTTGGTTTGAGAGCAAAATTGACAAAAATATGTGTCCCAAAGAAAAAAAAAAAACCCAACTAAACAACAACAAAAGGATTAAACTTTGAATACAGTGTAGAATTAAATACACCCATCTAAACTTATATCAGAATAACAACTGCTGCCCGCTGTACTTTCTGGGAAATTTGGGAGAATGTGAAGGATTTTTGCACAATTTGCAGGAATTCCTGGTATGATTTTACCACACTCCAACTCTGACAGTTAATATAATTATATATGAAACAAATAATCATTGCAATATTACCTTTTTCTTCTCTCATTTAGATATTAGCTGTCGATTTCCAGTGCTCAAGTAAGATTTTTATTTTCATTTCAAACAAAGATGAAATTGTCCCACAAGGTGCTGGACACCATCCATTTCCATTCACCCTTTCCCAAATTCTGCTGCTTTCTCGTGGGAATAAAGCCTCGGCAGGCCCAAAGGTGATCTCAGGATTAATTGTTGGTCTCTTTCACAGAGCAGCAATACATACTGAGGGTGTAAAGGTATTTTCCTTTTCCAAAGTCATTACTTTGCAGCCACAATCTGTTCAAACTCTTTGCCCTATGCCAGGATTTTATTTGCTGATATTAAGGGAGCATCCCCCATCCTGTGGATTAGGAAAATGACATTAATCCCCAGGCTCCTGTCAGCTCTGCATTGTAATTTCTGTTTTACACAGGGAAGTTAACCTAATTCAACAGTTTGAGCAAATGAAACTTCACTTTCCATTTAACTGTGCAAGTGTAGCAGTAGTTGGGAACTTGGCACCAGTGGTCGAGCTGTATGTGCACAGGTCACCTTCCAGGTCTTCTCACTGTTATGTGACAAAATGGTTTATATCTCAATGCAAGAAATTCAGTTTTTTTACTGTAAAACAAATGATAATGAGCAGCTCTTTAAACTAATGTTTTATTTCCAGTGAGTCAAAGTTTTGGCATTAGTTTCATGGAAAAAGCATTAATCTTCACCATTGAAATAGAGAGCTGGTTGACTGAATATGACCTGACAAAATTAATTTTGAAAACTGTTAACAGATCTTTCTCATCAAATTTTAAATGGTTCCTATTTGCTATTGACTTTTAAGGACTAATAAGTTTTTTTTTCTATTCTCATTCATTCTATTTCTGGTAGTTTTTTTCCTATCATTAGTAGTAATAATAGGACTGGTAATTTTTTTTTCTATTATTATTTCTATTATTCTATTACTATTTTTCTTCTGTTCAGTTCCAGTTGCCACGTTGTTTGAAATTGGCTACCAGAATGAAGAAGGAAGAAATGTTTAAGTGTCTGCTGAGATGTTTGTGTATGTGTAAGGAACTGTCAGATGCAGTAGAAGCAAACATTTGTTACTTCCATTTAACCTTTGGTTAACTAATAATGCTGTGAGTTGTAGTTCACAGGAGCAAAAAATGTTTGTTCCCAGCTGTGCAATACAGACAAGCCTTGAGGGCTGTGGGGAAGTTCTTTGAATTATTTTTTCTCCTCTGTCCTGCTGGGAAATGTACAGAAATTGATAGAAGACCCTGCTATCATTCATGTGGCAGCAGACTGGGAATGACTGCTAGAATGTCCAGGACATGTTTTATGTTTAGTGCTGACAAACTGAGCAAGACAAATATGATTTATGGCACAATAGTTCAGATGGGGAATGAATGGAGATGTCTTGGTGAAAATATCAGCCTAAGTAGGCTGTGAGAAGGAAGTGGTTTTAAGGAAGGATCTAAAGGAGATTTGGCATGTGGCAGATGGGAAGTTATTCAAACTATAAGAGGCAGCATGGAAAAAGAAGTGAAGCTGGGAGTGGGAGAAAATTATGAAAGGAACAGTAGGACAGAAGGGCACTGGAAAAGACTGCTGTTCCTTTCCACATATAACCAACCAAAATACATCTTCATGACCTGGAAAGGTGACTAATGAACTTCTGGTGAATTCTGGTGTATCCCCTTAGACAACAATCAGTAACATTTTCAAATAGCAGCAAATCTTTCAAACCTGGATATATCTCCTTTTTATTATCCTCTTAACTAACCACGAATTTACTGAAATCTGAATAAAAAAAAAATCTCAGGAATCAGTATTTTTATTACTGTAGCACTTTTATGCAAGAGCCTGTTCTTGTTTGGAAGAGTTTTTTGTCTGCTTGGACAGAGGGAAATATTACCAGCAGATTTCTATTACAGAAGAAGGAAGAGACCTGCCAGAATCAGGTGATTTGACCAAGGACATGAAGGAATCTGAAATGATGATGAAACAGAGACTCAGCATGCAAACCTGTAATGCTTCCATCAGGTTTCAATTGCAGCTCCAGCTTCCTAACAGCTAAAAATCATTCCCACCCACTCCTGGTTTGATAACAGACTCCATAAACTCACACCCCACACATTAGGAGTGTCCTGCATCACTCTGGAAATGTAAATGTACTCTTGCAGATAGGTCTACTGAAAACCTATGTAATTTTGCTAATTTCTTAGTAGACTTTTATTCTATTTCAACTTTCTTTTCCTTGGCTTGAAAACCACGTGCAGTTTTGCCTTTACCTTCCCAAGTAACTTTTCCCTGCCTGGTCTTGCAGGTCTCACAAGCCTTGGCAATCCATTTGTTCTCTGCTTCTCCAGTAAATTTTAATTTTGCAGGGTGTGCCATGCTTAACAGGCAGTGAGGAATCCTTTCTCTGAGCTGAGCCCTGCTGTCCAGCACCTCTCTCTTCCCAAGCTCTCCTTCTCCCATGGATTAACTGATGGATTAACTAGGCCAAGATGTAGATGGGTAATGAGAAAAAGGAAGGGAAGTTAACTTCACTGGCATGTGAGAGGTTATAGAGGGGCCATCCTCTCTGTGGTTATTGCCTCTTCTGGAGGGAGAGCTAAGACCAGAATGTCTGAGGTAAAAAACATAAAGGAATCAGTAAGTGTGATGTCCATGTACATAAAACCAGACAGACATGTGAAGAATATAAAAAATGAATGTAGGAGATTCTACCAGAGCTGCAGAATAAAGGCTGCCAGAGGTGTAAGTGTGCCAGGACTGGCACCCCACAGCAGCACACCTTGTGTACAGCAAGCACTGGGGCTCATTTTATCCTATTGCTTCAATAACTCGGTGAGGAATCTTCTGGCTTGAGGATAATGCAGCCATAAAATCTTTGCACTATTCTGAGAATGAACTTTATTCCATATCTTATCTTCTGCTTGAAAATGAACATCCTTTCTATTCTTATCATGTTTCTGCTTTTTCTTTTTTTTTTTCTTTTTGAATTGTTGAGTGTCAGCCATATTCTGCTTGGCAGTTAAGCAAAGTTGTTCCTGCTCAGCTCTGTTGTGCTGAGTTACCTTTGAAATTCAGCCCTCTTTTTATGACTACAATCCAAAGGCCCTGCCCAGGGCTAAGGATACTTCCAGGAAAGCCAATCTTGCTCTGATGCACCCACCCCTTTCTCATGAGATGGTACAAACCCTTCAGTGTGATACAAGAGGGTCCATAGAGAAGAAACCTCGTGCTAAAGTCTTGGGTGAGGTGACAGCATGGTATTCTCCTCCATGCCATCTAATCCAGATAAAACAAGGCTCCTTTTCCTTCATGGGCACATTAGGGATGCCAGGTTTGGATTCATTGAGTGCTCAGTGTTGTATCATGGACGCTGCTTTGGAACGTGCTCATTTTATTTCTCCATTGTATCAATGATAATTCATCTTCAGAACAAATTCTCCTTGAAAATACTGGGGCAGTCCTGCAGGCTGCAGCCTTTTCCCGAGGTAAGGAGGTCAAATGCAAGGCCTGAAGAGACTGCCCCGTTCCTCCAAACACACACACACGGGTCAGGACCTTTTCCCAGCCCCCAGCCATTCCTCAGCCCTCTCTGGCAGCGGGGTCTGCGCTCCCCTCCCGCCCCAGCACCGGGGCCATACCCATGGGAGGCCGTGGTATTTCTGAGCAAAACCTGGGGTCTTCCTCACAAAAAATGCCATGGAACAAGCTGTGGGTTGTGGAGTCTTAACTTCTTTTTGTTAGGATCGGGATTAAATGTGTGAGAGGTTATTCCCTGTTGGGACTCAGATGTTGATCAGTTCTTATCTATGTTGCAGCCTTACAAACCCTGAGTTCTGCAGCACTTCACTCTAACAAACTAAAAATGGAGCCCCATCTCTCTCTCTGCAAGGCTTTTTAAGGATAAACTGTCCAATTAAGACATGACACCTAAATTATTGTTACTTTTAACCCAATAACCAACCACCCATGCTGCAGTGTGGGCTTTTTGATCCGATTACACAAACCCACCCAAACCCATGGAGAAGAAGGTGAAGAAGAAGGACCAGCCTCCACCCTAAAACCTCCATCTTGCTTTCTGTATATTACTATATTCTAAACCCTTAAACTCTAAGTTTCCCCCCTGTGATATCACACCCTTCTATTCAAACTCCACACCCACAATCCCAGTTCTGTCATTCCATTTGGGAAGCCTTCTCCACAGCCTCAGGTGAAATGCAGTGTTCTCTTGGGGGCCAGTGCCTGCCAGCACAGAAAGTCTGAAATTCTCAGCATCCAGGGTTGCAGCAGTGGGTGGCACTGGTGGGCCTGGGCTGTGTCCTGGCTGGGGACACAGCTGCCAGACCCTGCCCTGGCTGAGGCATCTCTGCCACGGGAGCCCCCAGGTGCTCAGGGATCCCCCTGTCCTTGGGGAAAGGCGCGTGTTTGCCTTGGGCAGCGTGCGCGCAGAATCCTCAGGAGAGAAAATGAATTCCAAGGGAAATGTCTTTTTTTCTCAAAAAAAAAAAAAGAAAAAAGCTGGATTAAAAAAAAAAAGCTGGATGGATTTCCTTGCTTACTGGTAAAAGCACAGTTCTTGGCAAGCTGGACCCTGTCAAGGCTTTACTTGGAACTTCCAAGAGATACTTTGGTTAAAAACCCTTAAATCTTTCCTTTGCTTAACAACAGCATGCAGTAAGTAAAAAACAAAGAGGAGAATGCGAATTTAAATAATTAAACTTCTTCTTCCAGATGAAAATCTTCATGTAACCTACAGAAGTATGAATGCAGCTTATGTTCACTTTATTCTGAGGGAAGCCTGTAACTAATTGGCCTATCTGTAATGTTTTTGGAGTGATTCCACTGTAAATACACTCTTTATAATTAAACTAACTGGCTGATTTATAGACCTGCAGTTCAGATGCTGCTGCACTTAGGGGATTTTGTTGCATTTCTTTTAATAATGATCATGGTGTTTTCAGCTGGCAAAATTTAACTTCAGCAAATCTTTGGAGATAAAAATTGCTTGCAGGTGTTGCAGAGTAGTAGTTTCAAGGTTTAGCTGGGGTGATAATCCTTTCAATTGATGAAAAAGCTTATGGAAAACTGATTGAAAAGGTGTGGCCTTTTAAAAAAAAAGTATTTGGTGCATCCTACCTTTTAGTGGCTTTCAAAATGCTAATGGACAGAATGTGGTCTGTGGTGCTGTGAGCAATGTGAAGTCAGTGCAGCTCTCGTTGCTTCTGTGGAGGGAGTCACACTGGCTTCTGTGGAATTTGGGTGGGGTTTTGTGCTTGTGAATTTATTGTATAAAGTTATCTGAGAACTGGAATAAGTACTTGTACGAATAATTGCTGGGTGGAGGATTTTTCTCGCTGGTAATTTACAGTTTTCCTTCTCAGAGTTGTTATGGAGACTTAAATATTGTAATAGGATAAGTAATTTATGAAATATATGTGTTATATAAAAATAGTTATTGACTGAAGCTCTGGATTAGAAGTGAACTCTGCCTGCTTCTCTGCTTCTTATGTTTTTTCCTTATCTATTTGCTTGCTTGGTTTTTGGTTTCTAGGGTTTTTTAATCAGTTCTCTTTAGGCACCTTGGTGTAAAAGAGTACTTCTTTTACAGCGACAATTACATTTCAAGCTCTTTATTTGGAACACTGTGGCAAAGGTCGCTAATCACAGACGGGAGGTGGCTGTATTTAACTTGGTGTTTTGCAAATGTGAGACGAAAAGTTTTCTTTAAGGACTCGCAGAGGGAATAGCGGTGGGTATTGGAGAAGGTGGTTTCCAGACAGCAGACACAGGAAGTTCTCCAGCTGTGCTAATCTGGAAGAACATCACAGCAAACTGCGGCGACAAGCTGGGCTTGAGGATCTTTCAGATTGCTGCAGAAGGAAGGATCGCCTTTGTCAGACGGACAGATTCCTCTGGGTGCATTTCAGCGTGCACTGCAACCTGCTGGTTTCCTCAGCACGGAGGAAAACCCGCAAAAGCCAGCTGACCTCCAGCATTTCCTTAGAGCGCTTGAGAGGAATCCAACCGCAGGAGCAGCCGAGGCTGGTGTGACACGGAACGCGCTCGATCCGCAGCGCGGCTGCATTCCCAACATTGAAATAACTCCAGAGCTGTCCTCTCCTCCCCACCAACATTCCCACCTTGCAGAGAGGGGGGAAGCATCAACCAGCCTGCCGCTGCTCGTTCTGCTTTTAGCAGGGAGCTGCACACCCGTGGGGCACAGGGCTGGGCAGGGTCGCAGCGCCTGGGCTGGAGGGGGCTCTGGTTTTTGGGGGATGTCTCATTTTTGGGGGATGCTCTGAGCAGCGGCTGTCCCGCTGCCGGCTGAGGTTCTGTGACCCTCTCCGTGGCTTTTATTCGGAGTTAATTTCTCGTCCGGAGCCGTGGCCAGGAGGGTCACACGCTGCCCGACTGCTCCCTCTTGTGCTGGCGGCTCTGTCGCACCGCCCTGCCCCGGGGGCGCCGCTCTCCGCCTGCTTTGGGCGGTCTGAATAGGTAACTCACGCAGCACACAGGCGTTCTATCAGTTATTAATGAATCAGCTCTGTTATTAACTAATTAGCGCTGTTATTATTTATTTATTATTGTAATTATTAATTACAATAATTATTATTTATATAATATATAAAATATGTAATAATATATAATAATATATGTAATATAATATAATATAATATAATATAATATAATATAATATGCATAATATTACAATATATATAATATATATTACATATAATATATTAAAATATATAATATATATAATATATATACAAAATATATATAATATATATTATATATATTATATATATAACATTAATTATATATTGTTAATTAATTATTGAATGTACATCAGTTCTATTAATTCTATTAACTAAAATATATAATTATATTAACAAATACATATCAGTTCCAATAAATTATTAATAAGAACGAACATACATTAGTTATCTTATTATTATTTATAATAATTACACATAATTTTATTAATAAATATATATAAAAGATAATTAACACTATTATTAGGTATAATAATCATACACTACTGTATTAATAAATCTATATTAACAATTACTAATATTTTATTATTAATTAATTATTAATTAGTTCTATTAATGATTAGTTATATTAATTATCATTAATTACTTAATTATTAATTCTATAATAATGATCCTATGTTAATGCCATTATAATTATTAATTATATTGGCAGCCAGGATGAGTTTATTCTCAGCCTGGTTGCCATTAATAATTTTACATGGAGTCAATGCATCTCAGATTCTCCGGAACAAAATGTTGCTTGCTGCACTTGGTTCTGTGCACTTCAGCTGCCACGTTTTCCTGAGACATGAGACAGTTTGCTGTCTCAGGATATGTCTCAGGATATGGATATATATGGATATAATTATTAAAAGCATATTGGAAAAGCCCCATATTTTTAAAAGCAGGGTAAGGTGTGCATACCTGCCTTAGTGTCTTGTTCCTCAGTTAAAGGACCTCGTGTATTCCCTGACAGCAGGAATAGTCTGGATGCAGCTTGAAAAGATGATAGTGGGATCATTCAGGTGAAAGTGGCTGACAAGAAATTCCTCCTCATGTTTAAGGGCTGTGTGCATGGGATAACTAATGCTTGTGGTACATTTATTCTGCTGTTGTAAACATTAGATGATTCCTTTCTCTTTTTATGATATTTTAGTGCAATATTTTTTAGGAGATTTGAAATACCTTAATACTGCATCAAATAATACTTTTAATTATTTTTTTACTACACGTTATTGAGGGACATGAGATTTTTGGAGCAGCCTTTACATACTTGGTGTAAAGTTGATTTGAGCTTGGGCCCTCATATATCTGAGCTGATAAGCATTTGCTAGACTTAAGAAATATTTGTGAATATGAGAGACCACATCTGTGTTGTCATTTTAGATGTTACTGGGGTTTTTTATTTTTATAGAAGAACAATTTCCTGGTTATTGTGTCATGCCTTTGCATTTTACTGCTGATAGGACACGTGTATTATGCCAACATCCATACATTTAATCCTTAAGTACTTTCATGAAAATTCATAGTTTTTTATTTAAAACCTGGTTTTATTTATTTTATTCATATATTTAAAGCAGCAGCACTTTTATTTATGTAAGCATCTTTTAAATATCAATGGTTTTCAGCAGCAATTTGGGATTAAAAGTCATAAAATGTACTGCCAGCTGCTGTCTGCCCCTCCTGTCCAGACAACATCAGTTATTTGGAGTGACCCTTATTCTTGAAACCAGGTGTGGTTACAGTGCCTTCCAGAAAATAGAGATGAGGAGAGATAGAAATGCAAAGAGACTAAAAAGCAGGGGCTGTATCGTAAAAAGGAACATGTTTTTGGAAGTGGAGGAGAAGTTTTGAAAGTTATACAGCATATCACACGCTTCTCAATCATTAAAATCAAGGCAAAAATAATTGATTTAATTGATATTTTCTCAGTGTTCTTTAGTTAAGACTCAGAGTTATAAAATTGAGTTTTAGGACTAAATTTTAAGACTCATATTGTGTTCCTCTGGGCTGGAGGCAGGGCACTGCTGAATATTTCATGACAGTACCACCAGCAGTTAAAGCCATTAATGAGGAGTGATGCAGCACAGGAGGCAGTGCACTCAGGTGCAGGGATCCTTTGTACAGTACTTTTTCACCAGCTAAAGCATTCAGTCATTAACACACCGTGCTCTGAAATCTGATGGTGTGTGGTTAACATTTGGATTCCTCACAGCTCAAGAAGTTTGGCAAGTGGCAAACGGCATTTTTAAATGCTTTCAACAAATTCGTGCAGTGGATCCCTTTCTTAAGAGGTAAAAGGGATCCTGCATCCATTTGGTGTCTTTACTGCTGTAAAAATAATGATGAGCAGAAGTTTTTTTGTGTTACCTTGGTAAAAGATCCTCTGGAAGTCAAACACTATTAACTTTAACGAAGTAGCTTTGATGGCAGGGAAGAGACAGCTGATACTGCACTTCCTGAACAATAAACCACAGTGACAGATAAAAACAAACATGTGCACGATAACATATAGCATTTCAGAGAATGGAGCCAGAAACTAATGCAGACTGAAGTGATCTTTGCTTTCTTTTGGAGCCTGTTACTGCTTTTGAAACTGTTCTTTCTGAAAAGAGTTAAAATTAGGTTCTGATTCTGTGACAAATCTATATCATGCTGTTGAAATAAGCAAAAGCAAATAGATGGGCCTTATATTGTCTTGGGCTTCAATTTTTGAGATTTGTTTCATTGTGCTTAAAATTATACACCATGACTGATAACTTAATAGGAAGAAGCAGTCTGTTCTTTCATGTGTTTATTCCTTCCTCTATTTCCTGTCCTCTTTCCCTGAACATGCTCACTTTTTGCCCTCAACTCTGCATCTAATAGAACAGCTGCTCATTTTTTTTACCTGAGCTGGGGAACCATTTCATTTCCCAGTTATGTTTTTATACTGAGGACAAACAGACATTATGAACTTGCTAATGTAAATAATAAGGAGGTTTTTTAAAGGTTAGTTTTTGTTTCAGGTGATCAGAATCTGTGCATGTGCTCTCTTAGGAGAGGTGGCAGAGTCCTTCCTTGTCCTGCTGTCTGCAGCCCAGTGGTTTAGGGCGTTTTTATGGAAGATCTTTAGAATCCTTTCTCACTGAGGAGCTTTTATCCTTGGGTTTCTTGTGTTTTGGACAACCTGGTTACTGTTGGATGAAGTGTGTTGTTTTCACTGGGCTTACTTTCAAGGAAAAGTGAACCACTCATCTCTATCCAACAAGATAACTCAGGCATCTGAAGCCTAGGGTAGGGTTTTGAGATGTGAGGAAGAGTCTTATCTAGGAAGAAGGTGAAGTTTCAGACCTGCAACAAAGCATTTTGATCCTGATGACTGCCCTGTTCAAGTCCTGGTGTAAATTGGACCACGCTCTCTGATGTCTCATTGGCAGTAATGCTGTGACAGGAATATCTTTCCAGCTCATTTCCTGCTTTTAAACATTTTAATAGCAATGTATTTATTCAGAGAAAAACAGTATGCTAAGGTCAGCAGTGTACAAAAGGTTAAAATCCTATGGCCAAAGCTGTTTTCAGATGGGTGATGTACCCTAGAACCTGCAGCATGTGTACTGGCTTATGCCCCAATCATGCCTGCATTTCACAGTCTTTTTTAGAGCAGATTTCCTCTGCACAGTTGCTGTCAGCCCCTATTTTCATTTGCATGATTCTTGTGAGCTGCTTTTCAGACTGCATCTTTCTCATCCCGACCTCACAGTGAATTTCCTTAGGCTTTACCTTCCCCACAAAGACAGGTTCTTTTAAACCAGGAAGACAAAGCAGTTCACTGCTTATAAGAATTGTCAATAAGTGCAAAAAGCTGCTTGGAGGTTGAAATGTGGTACCTGGGGACGTGGCTTAGTGGTGGGTTTAGCAGTGCTGGGTTGCTGTTAGACTTGATGTTCTCCAAGGTCTTTTTCAGCCTGAATTATCCTGTGATTTATTATTAACATTATCATGTGCTCTAAGAGCACCATTCTTCTTTTGGGCAGGGGATGGATGGGCAGGAGGGATGACTGTAAATCGTGCAGCTATATGGCAAAAGATGCTCTGGCAAAGGATGGGCACAGAACTTGTGGTGGCTGGGAGCAGGGCAGTGGCCCAGCCTCATCCCTAATGGGCTGCAGCTGTGAAAAGCAGGTGAATCATATTAAATGTTACAGCCACGGAGTGCCCAGGGGTGCTGAGCAATCACACGGGGAGCAGAGGGCTCACAGGTGCAGGGCATCAACAGGAGGGCATTAAAGGCTGGGCTGGGGGACAAGAGGGGCAGATGCTCCCAACTTTCTGGTGTTCCTCTGCATGGGCAGTGCCTGGAGCCTTCTGAGGAGGTGAGGTGAGGTGTTCTGTGTTTGGGGAGTGCTTCAAACCCTCTGAACTTGTGTGGTGGCTCAACTCCAACCTATGCTTAGGAGAAGGGACCAGCCTTCCTGCTGGGAGCACCACTGCCTCTTTTAGGGACAGGGGGATGCACAGAGTGCTACCCCCACACCCCTGTGGGTATATCTGTGGATGAGTAGAAGCTTCTGTGCTTTGTGTGTGTGTGGGGTGCTTTTTTCTTAGTCCAGGCTCTTTGCAGAGTGGTGAGGATTTGGCCTAGCACGTGGGTTTTACCTGTCTGGTTCTGCTCTGGGAGGTGTTTGTAGAAGGTATTGGAGCTGGGTGTGGAAGCTGTGCTAGAATAATTCAGCTCTGAGCAGTGTTTCTTATCAGCCCTGGCTTTGTCAGCTTCCTGGGGCTTGCACAGGGCTTTTGAATACATGTATTCAAAAATTGAGTTAGTATTACTTACCAGCCCTACAGAGTTAATTTTGCTCTCTTTTTAACTTAGCAAATGCTTGTTCTGTTGTTGACAATCGGACAGGTTTTATAACTAAATTTTAAAATTGCTTTGGATTATCTTAGAGCACAAACACTCTGTGTAAGTGGAACACCTGATTAGCTGTTGTAGAGTACAGAAACTACTGAGCCTTCCAACCTCTGACTTTTTTTCATAATCATTGTGTCAAAAATAGACTGATAAGCTTAGTCTCAAGGGGTTAGTGCAGGGAAGAATCCTATATTCTCATTTTGTTTCCCCACCCTTATCAGACTGATCCTTTTCCTGAGTCATTCTGTATTTCCTTTTCCAGGATGCTTTATATTCAGAATCTTCAGATGTTAGTTGAATCAGTGTCAGATTTCCTGAAATAGATACTTCAACTTGTACGTGCTGCTACATTGCTCTCGAGGTCCTGATTTACTTTTATCTCATGGAAATCTTCTGTTATTTCACTTACAGCATTTCAGTTCTCATATAGTACCTGAAATCATTTGTATATAAGATTTCCTGTCTCTGCCTTGGTTTTGCATGTGAGCTTTGCACGGGGGGCTGCTTTGCATGTAGGAAGAATTGATTTTAATTTGGCATGTACTGGATTGGAATACAGCCTGAGATTGCACATGAGCTGTGCCCTCTTGTGTTCACTTGGAAAAGCTGCCAAAGAATAAGAAAATAAAGCAAGCCTCCTGAAATTGAGTTGGTTGGAGTTGATTCATCTCATATCCCAGCAAATCTCAAACTCTGGAAACACTGCATGCAAGGACTCCAGAATTTGATTATTTCTCCTCTTCCCAGTGCTGGGCAGCACAAGTTAGGTCACTTTCATTTCATTTTAAATAGAAAGAAAAGTGAAAGAGCAGAAAAGACTAGAATGTAATTACAAATTAAAATATTATAATATTATAAATTTAATATAAATAATATTATATTATAAGTTATAAATAAAAAGAAGTATTAATAAAAAATCATAGTTGGGTCATTTTCCTGCCCCAGAAAAGTAATATGCATTAACAGAACTTTTGCAAACAAAACCTTCCTAATTGTATTCCATCAGTCTCCTAGAAAGTGATTTGATATGCTCTGTGCTTGCCTAATGGAACTACTTCATCATGTGCAAACATTCTGTTAATTAAATTAATTACTGTAGGCTAAAAAATATGGTCACAGAACCAAAATTTAGTGAATTGCCAGTTCAGCTTGTTTTCAGTGGGGCTGTAGGTGTTTGTGTCCTGGCTCCATTAGGGTAAAATCTACAAATAATAGCTATAAATAGCTGGTTTTAACACTTCTCAAAATTCTAGTTTAGTTTATTCACAGTGAAATACACTGGAATACCTAGTGGCAATTTTCCAATGCACATTTAAATACTAATGTTATATTGCTATGTCTGCTGTGCCCCTTCTTTCATGTTTTTTAGGTTCATTTCCTGCAGAGATCTATGATATATGTAAGCTATGTCTTAGCTTGACCTTTTCTTTCATGTGGAGGATATATTTTGGTTTGCAGGGATCATTTTGTCATTTTTGTTTCATCCCTTGATGAATCGTTGGTACCATCATTTTGGAAGAAGCATTGTTCTGTTTAGTGAGCATGAAGCTTTTAACTTGTGATTTTTTTGGGGGGAGAATTATGATTACAGCAGACTTTTTTGTGGCCATTGCTAATTATTGACATAAATGCCTTTATGTGTAGCATCTCAGTAAGCATTTGGTATCACAGGTCAGTTATTCCCTCCTGGCTCATGGCACTGGGACAGGGAATCAGTCTGGGGTAGAAACAGGGGTTTGCTTCCACTGGAGTGGCTCAAACAGGATTTTAGGTGTCATTAAAAGTCAGAAAGAGCTAATTTGGCTGAGTCTTTGTGAACCTTTTGCCAAGTCTAATCTGAGTTTCTTGTCACCCTGACTAATTTCAGTGGTTTTCTTTTGCAGGAAATTGCATTGTGTGCTTGCCTTGTAGGGACTTGGACTCAGATAGGGAATGTGTGCATGAAATGAGATCATTCCCTGGCTTGGAATGAATGTTGTTTCATAGCTGGTGTTGATACTCTGGTAAAAACTGAGATACAGCTTGTATAAATTCTGAAGTCTGAGTGAATTGTCAAATACTATGGAAAATAAGATTTTCGTTTAAGAGTGAGACTTTTGAAGTAACCAACTAGAAATGCTGGATGCTTGCATAAAACTTAAAATATTTATATATACTTAAGGGTCAATATTTAGATTGAGTATATTTGAGCAGTGTTTGTAAAAACACTTTCCCATTTGGAGAACAACTGTTGTATCAATGTGTAAAAATCCCTATGCAAGAAAAAAGAATAGGAACCCAGAAGGAACCAGAATTATCAAACTGATAATTCACTTTACTAATTATCCCCAACAAGAGAGAAACAGCTGTAGCAAGAAGAGTTTTTAATGGGGTTACCCTTTTTCATTTATCTTGGTGGGTGTAACTTGTGTAGTCAGCCTGCTTCACTTTTATTTACTTTAATAGTGGCACAGTTTTGCTGTGCCTAATTAAAGTGAGAGCCCATCTCTGAGAAACTCACTGTGTTTAGCAGAATGCTGTGCAGCTCAAATCCTTAGAGATGACACCTGTAGATCACACTTGCTCTAAAAAAAAAAATATTGACCAAAAACTCCAACAAACTTGAGGCTATTGGTGAAAGCATTCACTGTGATTTAATGGTAAGGACAGGCTGAGGATGAATAACTTGTGATCTTTGCTTTTGTAACTGGAAGAAAAAAGGAGTTGAAGGTGTTTGTTTCCTCCTAAAGCCTGGAAACATGGATGTTGTGGAAACAAGAATTCTGTGCAAGTCTGTGCAAAAGCTATGCAGTGAAATTGAGCCATGTGTCAAGGACAATTCATATTATGGTTTTGTGACACGTTGGCTTGAAAACTGGGGTGATGACAGGCCTCAGGATATAAATTGCAATTATTTTTGTGTGACCTGTCCACAAGCTGTGTCTCACCTGAGAGCTCAGAACACCCCATTAGCTCCCAGTGTGGGAGGGCACCCACCTTCTGCAATTTTCAGGGACAAGTTTTCCAGGAGAGGAGGAGTGTTTCCCAAAAATGTTTATTTCTACTCTTCCCAAAGCTCATTATTTTTTATAGGATTGCTGGTAACAGGATTTTTTTCCTTTGGGCAGATTGGTTTGAATTAGCCTTAGTGCTTGGATCCAGTGTGGGCACATCCCAGGATAGCAATGCCTGCCTGTTCCACTCTCCTCTTCCTCACTTTGGCTGCTGATTTGAGTCTTTTCTTTGAGCTGTTCAATTCCTGCACCTGAACAGCAGATGTCTTGAATGGTGTGGTTTTTGGGTTGTTTTTTTGGTTTGTTCCTCTTTGAGATTGTTGAAGTTTCTGTGAGTAAAGGCAGTGAATTGCTGTCAACAGGAATCCAGAGAAAGATGGGAGAGGAGTGCCACATGGTATCAGTTCTTTTAGAAAAGAAACTGCAATTTCCCGTGTAAGCCTGCTTTTTTGCCTCTTCAGCTGTTTAAAGGCACGTTAACTCTGGATAAACTTATTTTTCTTCAGGTATCCCACATTATCTGAGTTACCCACAAACAGCTAAAATGATCTGGTAACCTTTTGCTGTGAACTTCCTGATCCTGTGAATTACAGCACTTGGAATTGCTCTGTAGTTGGGTGAGCAGCTAAAACTTCAGCACTGGATGCTGAAAAGACAAAAATGTTGGTTCTGAGAAGCAGCACTGAGCTCCTGTGCTTCTGATGGAGGGTTGTCAGCCTGTAAAATGAAAATCACTGGCACTGTGGTCAGATAATAACCTCGAGGCCATGCTCTGTGCCTTGAAATGTAGCAACATTGCAAGACCTTGAGAAAGGCTACACTGGGAATGGGAGCTGAGGAATGCCATTGTACAGGGCAGGTTTTCATGGGCAGGGGAGTTTTGTCAAGTTTAGGCATTGAAATGAATCCTTTGCTACCTGAAAAAGAGCTTCTGATTGCCTGTGGGCTGCAGTTAGTTAATTTGAGCTGAACTCTTTCTGAAGCAGAGGGAAAATAAATATAGGCTTACTTATGGAATATTACCAAAGGCATGGGAAAACACTTTGGTAGTTTGGGGCTGAACTTGGTGACCCTGCAGTCCATATATCCTTTAACAATGTGGATGCTTTGTGCATATAGATCACTGTAGAGCTGATACTCAACATCCTTATGTGGCTTCAACAGAAGCCCCGAGGGTCCTTTTACTCTGTGCTCTGAGACAACTTGTTCACTGCTCTAGAGCTAAGGGTTGGTTTGTTTGCTTTGTTTTGTAGGGAGAAAATCACATGCTGCAATGTTTTCCCTTTTAATTTTGAGGTTTTCTTAGCATATTCTCAATCTGCCCAGAGTTCTTGGCTGATCTGAGCAGGAATATAGAATGCAGAAGGAGCTGCTCTCGTGGCACCTCGTTCCTCTATAATATCGAAGTCAGCATTGATTATGGTTGGCAGAGTAAACAAACAAAAAGCCTACAAAAAAGATCGGATGAGATCATTTACATCTCTTTTACATTATGGATGAGATCATTTGCATCTCTTTTCTGCTCCCTGAAAAGGTGTAAATGCTTGTGAGTTCTCAGGAGCAAAACTGTGAACCCCAGCACGTGTGCTACCTTAGTCTGGTTATGCTCCGGGCTGCAAACACCTCTGGGTGTTCTAAACTCTGCAGATGCTGGAATTGCACATTTCTGTGTGCCACGAGCTCCCCTCTCTGCACCAGTCTGGGGCATTTTGGAGTGGCTGGATCCCCGAGGAAGGATCTGTCTGGTGTGCTCTGGGAGCTCCTGGAGAGTGGCTGGATGGTGGGGCTCTCCACAAAACACAGGGCTCAGCACCACTGGCTTTTTGAAACACAAGTGAGGGAGGGGGCAAGCAACTTCTGACATCAAGAACAGTAGCTGGAGCCAGTGCCCTAAAAGTGGGACTCACCACTTTTTTTTCACTTCTGCAGCTTGGCTGTGGTCTGAGCTTCTAGATCTGCCTGCTGAGTCCAAGTTTTTACGTGGTTACTGCTTTAATACCCGACTTTAACACATCTTTTATGGGATATAATTGTAATTCTGCTCCTGGTGGGCTACTGGTTTATCCTCTTTCATATGTAGGTCTGTAAGAAATCAAAACATGCACGTTGGTGTTAGCAGCAGCTTTCTTTTTGCCTGCATACCCAGATTTGATTTATCATCTTGATGTTGTCAGCATCTGACTCTAATTAACTGGATAAATGAAGCTGAGATCTTGACTGAATTAGCAGTTGAAGAATGCATCTTACCAGAAGCAGATGGAGAGAAAAAACAGTGTATTTAGTTTATGGCCATTCCCCTGGTTTATGGCCATTTCCTATTTTTAAGGGAAAAAGTTCTGCCAAATCAATTCTTGTCAAATGCTAATTAAATTATAGTGATGATTAATCCTGATGTAAATACATTATTTCAGTGTTTAGGAGAGTTACAAATAGTTTTAAAACTTAAGAGACGTTGTGAACACATACTTAATCTGGAGTGCCTTTGGGAGAGAGAAAATGCCAATTAGATAATTCAGTGACAGTTTACACAGTTTAATTTATCCTTTGTAAATAATGTTTGTTATTATTAGCCTCTGTTGTAGATAGAACTCAGCTAAATCTTTTTGTTGGTAGAAGAATTCCTTATAGTGACATTTATACTGTCCTCTTAAACATCTTTCTTTTCTTACTAGAAATCTTAAAAAAAAAAAAATAAAGAAAAGGCAAGTGCTGTCATTTCTAGGCTGTGGAAAAAGAAAGTGAAGCAGGAAGGCATTCCCTAGGGTCAGTGAACAGGCTGAGAATGAAATCCATGTCTGCTAGCTAGCTCCATATGGTGCCTTAAATGCTGTGGAAGGAATATCCACCCATGGTGCTTTCTATGGTATATGGTAAAAAAAATATTGGGCAAGCAGTGTCAGTGGTTGTGTGACTAGCCTGGATTTTGATAAGATCCTGGAAAATGAGAATATGTTATGTTAAAAAATAGAAAAAAGAAAAATCCCAAGTGTTGCTTTCAGGCTATTTTATCTGCTGCAAGGAGGGGTCAGCCCCTTACTCAGCACCGGTGAAAAGAGCTCCTCAAAGAGGTGAGGAGCTGTTAACACTGTTCCTGTGCTGCACAACTTGTTTTTCTCCAGCCAGACGCTCTGGTCACCAGTCAGTGCTCCTCAGGAATGTGTTTGGAGGCAACCTTCAGGGAAAGCTCCATTTGGGTTCCAGATTGATGAGGCAAAGCACCAGACCTTAGCATTTCCTTAGTCCATCACAATGGCGCCTGCAACACCTCAGTTCACCACTGTGCTGGCAGATGGAGAAAACAAAGCTGGAGGTTAATTTATTGGTAGTGGAGAGAAGAGATCTCTGCTCCTTCATCTGCAGTGTTCTGTGAATTATGTGCTTTTGCAAGGTGAAATGCTGAATTTTTCCGTGCTCCGTAATTTACGATGCGGTTGCTACTAGCGCGAGAGGAAGATTTGCCAATTTTCAGTCATACACCTTTGGCATACAAGCTGATAATAAATATTTTTTGGCTTTTGTGGCAAGGTTCAAATTTATCTGGAAACGAAATGCAAAACAATTCTGGCAATAACAGTAAAAAATCCTGCCTGTGCCTGTGGTGGTGTTCGCAGGGGTCCCAGGAAGAGATGAGAACCTTGACTCCATGTTTCAGAAGGCTGATTTATTGTTTTATGATATACATTATATTAAAAGATAGAATAAAACTATTCTAAAACAATAGAAGAAAGGATTTCATCAGGAGGCTAGCAAGGAAAGGAATGATAATGAAATCTTGTGACTGCTCACAGCCCTGACACAGGTGGCTATCATTGGTCATCAAGTAAAAACAATTCACATGCTGGGTAAACAATTCTCCAAATCACATTCCGAAGCAGCAAAACAGGGAGAAGCTGAAGCTTCTCAGGAGAAAAGATCCTAAGGAAAGGATTTTTCATAAAATATGTCTGTGACCTGTGCCATCATATTGGGACAAACAGTGAGTGTGTGGAGGTGACAGCGCAGGGAGCACACCAGTATCCCCTGGTGGGTTTGCATCATTTCCTCAGGGCACAGCTCTGTGTCACTGGGGGAGCAGTCTGTGGTGTTTTCCTAAGTGAAAGGGTAATTATTTGGCTGTTAGTTCTTGATTTATTAATATGAGCACCAAACAGGAGGGTAAAGGATTATTCCACGCAGAGGATTGTGCCAGTGACAGATCAGCTGTGTGGAAGATGCAGTGATTTTGCTGCTGATAAGAGAAGCTATTAGTGTAAAGACAAAGGTCAGCTTGGAATCTGAATGCTGCTGAGTGACATTGAAGGAAAAATGAAAACTGAAATGAAGCTCTGTGCTGGTATAACCTGGTACAAGTGGAACATCAGGTTGCCATTGCAGCTAATCATTTTGAGTCTTATAGAAGAAACAGCCAAGAACCTGGTCCAATTTTATGTGTAAATAAAAAATAGTGTAAATTAAAAAAAAGTGTAAATAAAAAATTTCAAACTTTGAGAATTTGGATTGCACCTTGAAATCCTCTGACAAAAGCAGACTTTACTAAAGAAGATACATTCAGTCCTTTAGGGTGTCTATTCTGTTTCTGTTTTCAGAAAGAGACTGATCAACCTTCTGTTGTTTTATATTTTCTGGAAGGTTTTGTGGGGTTTTTTTTTGCCTTTTTTTTAATGACCATGTTGACTTTTGAAAGTGAAGTAGCAGACATTTTGCTGTAAAAGCCAACCACTGTTTTTTTGTGGCTGGAATTCATTGAACCTATAATCATTTCCCTAACTTGCCATGGATGTTGTATGTTCTGCAAGTGGTGCTCATGTGTTTTCATCAGATTTTTCAAAAGTATGAACTGATGAGGAGGATTTTGGGAGGGGGGTTCCAGCTGGGGTAGAGTTAATTTTCTTTGCAGTGGCTGCTGTGGGGCTGTGTTTGGATTTGTGCTGAGCACAGGGTTTGATCACACAGAGATGTTTTTGTTGTTGTTGCTGCACAGAGCCAAGGCCTCCTCTGCTTTTTGTGAACCCCACTGGGGAGGGAGCTGGGGGTGCCTGGGAGGGGACACAGCCAGGACAGGTGACCCCATTGACAACAGGGACACTCCAGACCATGTGGCATCATGGTCAGTGTATAAGGGGGGGAAGAGTGAGGAGAAGGGGGATATTTGGGGTGATGGTGTTCATCTTCCCAAGCCATCATTCCCTGTGATGGGGCCCTGCTCTCCTGGAGAAGGCTGAACTCCTGCCCACCCTTGGGAAGCAGGGAATTAATTCCATTTTCCCCTTTCCTTCCCTCTTCCATCTTTCCCCTCTTCTGTGTGGCTTTTGCTTTCCCTCCTAAGCTGTCCTTATTTCAGCCCAAGAGTTTTCTACTCTTTATTCTTCCCATTCTCTCCCTGAGCTCACTGGTGGGGAAGTGAACCAGGGGCTGCCTGGAGCTTGGCTGCTGGCTGAGAGATGGAAAGGCTTAATTTTTTTTATTTATTTATTTTTTTTAATGTAGTATGTCTGAACAATCAGATGGGCCACTTTTTTCAGGTAATATACCTCATAAAGTTCTGGGAAACCAAATGCTGTTCTAAATGTCAATGTAAAGTACATGAGATGGTATTGTGGCTTGGCTAGAAAGACAACAGGTTCATTGCATTCTTCTTGACTTTTAAAACCAAGATTACTCCTGGAGTACGCTTCCCATTAGCCTGCTCACCAGGAGGGTTCTGATGATGCAGCCTTTTTATCCTTTTTTTTTTTTTTTTTGGCTGAAGAAAATCTGTGTTATACGAGCTGACTTGGACTTTACAGATAAAGAGAACGAGAAAAAACTTGGTTTGCATTTAGCCAAATGTCTGGAGCATTATTTGTGAGTTAGTCAGTTAATTGGAGCAGAACTCTTTCAAAAACAGTGGGAAAATAAATATTATTACTACTAATAATACTACTAATAAATAATAATACTACTAATAAGTACTATTATTAGGAGTTACTTCTATGGTTGACAGCTGTATGTACACCTTGCATGTACAGCACACTCAGCTCCTGAAACCCTTTGGTACATGGACAAACAGCCAGGGTTTGTTTGGGTTGTCTCCCAAGAAATGTTTTTGAACTGCAACATCTATAAAATTCACTGAGTGGGACACAGAGAGAATTGCTCTCAGTTCCATTTCACTACCTGAGCTCAGTTTATGTTTGCATCAGATTAAATCAGGAATAACTTGGATGAGACTGACCATCCAAAGTGGAATAAACAAAGCTTTCAAAAACCTAGAATTGAAAGGACAGTCTCATGCTTGGAGTAAAGTTATTTACTAGGCTATTCACCTGAAGAATATTTCAATTTGCTGTTGCTGCTTGTTTTTTGTCTTCTGAGATCTGAGCATAAGGTAAAATCACAACCCTTGCTGGTAGCTGGCATGAAGGAATTTATTTATCATGTTGCATAAACCTGAAAACAAACTTATGTTCATTTTTTCTGGAGATATTTGCCTTACTGCGTGGGGTGAGCTGAGGAATCTTGCCTTCACATACTGTGGCTTTTTTGGTTTAGTGACAGATTTATAATAATAAACTTGAGAGCCTGTATGGGAGATAGTGGGAGAGGAAGTGAAAGATATATGAAAAGCATTATTTGATTTTTAAACCCATGGAATCACTTCCTCATCTCACAAAGAATGCAATGAAAAGCACTAAGAACCTGTTGCCTCCTCGAGGCTGTGGAAGAGATTCCAAGGGGCTTTGCCCCCTTGCGAGGGGTTAGAGGGGATGCACAGGGAAGAAGGGCCAGGGGAGGTCACAGCTCAGTTAAGCATGATTTTTAAATGTCCAACATTTCTTGATGGTAATGAGTTTTTTTCTGAAATATCCAACTTCTATGTGGTAGGGTAGGAAAAAATTTTTTTTTCCTGCACAAGTGGAATTGACTGCAAAAACCACTAAGTTTGTGAGGTACCATCTTCCTTGCCATAGGCTAATTTTTGTTCTCTTTTCCTCTCCATTTCTTCATTTGTATAAATTTTTTTTGCAGTTTTTTCCTTTATGCTGTTTGGAGATTTGAAAAAAAAAAAAATTCCATTATTTTCATTCCAAAATGTCTCAGTGCTTGAGGCACTGTGAGCACAGAAATAACAAACTGGGCATGGCCCTTCTGTCTGAGTGGAAAAATCACCCATGAATTTCCATGAAATAACAAACCAGCTGCTGTCAAACTGGAGCTCAAGGCACAGCCTCACTCACCTGAAATGCTCCTGATGCTCCTAAAAGAGCTGCACAAATGGAATGTAGGTGATGGCTTGGGGGGATATAATAGCATGTGATAATTTCATCACTTTCTGTTGCAGTTATTCTAAATTATTATATGGAAAATACATATTTGAGCTGTGTTTTGCCACACTAAATGCAATTAAAGAGAAAATAATGGCAGTCTGGTACCACGTGGGCAGGAAGGTCCTACAGGTCAATTTGATTGCAGGTAGGATGAGCAATTCAAAACAGACGAAGGGATAAGTTGGGAATTCTGCATTAAGGTGCTTTAAGTGCTGGAAGAAATAGTAAGTTATTATATATTTACTGTGTATTGTAATATTTATTATATATACACTATATATTATATATACACTATATATTATATTATATATACACCCTATATATTATATACACCCTATATATTATATACACCCTATATATTATATACACCCTATATATTATATACACCCTATATATTATATACACCCTATATATTATATACACCCTATATATTATATACACCCTATATATTATATATTCATTATATATGTACAATATATCAATATATTACATATATATATTATTTATTATATATGTATAACAATAGATTTATTTCTAGTTATAGTAACATACTTATTTCCATTATAAAATTAATTTATTTATGCAAGGCTTATGCACATTCATGCAGTCCAGGAATTCCACAGAAGGGATGCTGCCTCCCAAGCAGCTTGGCCTGCAGGAATGTGTCACTTTGGCACAGCTGGAAGTGTCTCAAGGAGCCCTGGTGACACGTGCTTGACTAGTAAGTCTCCCTGTAAGAAGTTATTTTTTCCATCCCCTGGCATAAGACAACTGCATGAACTGTTAATGGTTAGTAATTAATTTTATTTAGGCTGAAAACAAATGCCAGGGCAGTCACAAAGGCTTGTTTTAAAACCTTGCACTCCACAAAGGGTTTTTGTTTTGAATGTAACAACTGCAGGTTTTTTTGAAGGCTATTGTTTGATCATAGTGCTAATTTGTGATCATAACACTCTATTCCCATGAAACAAAATAAAGAGAAGATGTTCCCACAGAACAGGATATAATGCTTGAAAAAATATTCCTTTCAGGTAAGCAGAAATGATTCAGATTGATTCAAATGAGTGAAAAAAAATAACAGGAACCTGTACAAAACCACCACAGATGCAGAGCCATTATTCTGTTCACTCAGCCTGATGAATTTGCTCTTTGCAAATTATTTTGAGTGCATCAGAGAGCATAAATAAACCATATTTTAACTGAAATTACAATTATCAGCCTGGAAAAACATATCAGAGGTGCTGCATTGCTAATCCTTACAGCACAAAGGTATGCTTAAAGAGTGAGAAATTCAGTTCTTGACTAGGGTGCTGTCATAGATGTTTGGATTTTCAAACAGCAGTGGGACCCTTCTGTTCAAGTGGCTTGACCTGTGTTCTTTGGAGCAGGCATTTTTGATTAATAAATCATTGTGGAGCTTGTAATTCCTGCTTGAGCTATAGCAGCTCTATTTGGAAAAAAAAAGTCTGTTTCTGAAAGAAATATTTCTGGTGCTGGACAATCTTGAGTATATGGTGCCAACAATTAATCACTGCTGTTATTTTCCTCTTTTAGCCAGAGTTTTCCTAGCTGTGATTTTGGAGATTGCATCCTGGTTAGGCCTTTTGTTTCTGGGTTCAAGATCCATAGCTTATGGGAAGATTTTCCTTGTGCAAATGTCTGCTGATCTCTGATGAATTCTCTTCCTCACTGCCAGCTGAGACAGAACATTGATTAGAGCCTTACTGGGAGCTCTTTCTGGGGTTTTATTAGTTAAGTATTTGGCAAACCAGCACTGTAGTTTCAGTTCTTTGCATTGATTGACTCTCATCACTGCACCTCCTCAGGATTTTCCCTGTTTGTATAAATCAAGCTTTGCTCTAGAATTAATTTTCTGGTTTTTACTAACCATTACCTCCAAATAATGTCATTATTTGTGGTTTTTTTAGGCTGTGGATGAGGTTGCCATCTTAAAAGTGATCTGCATCTTATACTATCAGATTAGAATTTAAGTGGATTTTGTAACTGATATGCCCCAAACCAATGACTTCTGTTACAGTGATATGGAATGGTATTATATCTAACATTATATCTATTTTCTTCCAGCCATTGATAAAAACAGCAACACTGGCCCAAAGTCTCTGAGACTGCTAAAATATCCCCCAAACAATTCCACATTTACATATTTTTTGTGATCTCTCTTCAGTGGTTCTCAGCCTTTTTGGTGAACCTCATTAATTTTCACGTGGTGACAAATGCCACTACGGAAATGCCATGCTCCAAAGAGAATGCCATGCAGTCACATTTGTCACAGCCCATGAGGAGTGTCATCCCTGTTACCTTTTCAGCATTTTCAGCAGTTTGCCAAGCTCTGCTTTCCACATAACTCTGTTGGTTGTTTTTAATTCTCCTGCAGTGCTTTATTCCTCTGTGCAGAGGCTCCCTTGTCAGGACTGAGCTTTGCAGCATTGTTATTCTGACTAACTATTCTGACTAACCTGTGATGCCTTGTGTTGGCTGCCTGAAACAGAGGCTAGACAAGATGAAGAGAATAAAAGTGGCTGTTTACTGAAGGCTTTTAGTAGCCTCACCTTGGGCAGTCAAAAGCCTCTGGGATGGATGACAGCCACGAGTTTTTCATGCAGTTACAGGTTTGGTCCAGTACATTATCAGAGATAATCCTCCAATTTACAGTTTCAGGTAATGGACTCATTTACTCCAGGTTTGTCCCTCCCCAGTTCACTGCTGTTTGCATCTCTAGGGGCCTGCCACAGTGAGATGTCCTTGAGTTTCAGGCCAGGAGAGGAATTGTGCTGTCTGAATGAAAATGGGAGAGCAGCAGCCCAGAGGCCATGGAGTTTCAGTTATACACTACAGCAGTACAGGATCTGAAAAATAGGAAAGCTCAATCCTAAGGCATCACCTGTAGTTAACTGGATAGTTTATTATTCACCATTTTAAGGTCCACATGTTGCAGAGAGAGTGTCAGTGTGGAAAACACTTCCTGATAAGGGAGTGGTACCTACTTCTTTCCACTCTGTCTATGGCTGTGGGAACCCAAGGGCTGGAAAACAAAGCCAGAGCAAGGAAATGCAAAACCAAACCAGAGCCAAAGGATTGAGCCAAGCAAAGCTATTATCTGTATCAGTAAATGTGACTGCAATTCCCTTCGAAAGGCTCACGTGGTGAATGTTAATGCCCTGCTGTGTGATGGTGTTTGGCCTCCCCAGAGTGGCTGTGGCTCTTGGGTTCTGTGCTGGGTGAAACAGGGCTGAGCTGTTGTGCAGATAACTCAGTGTGCTGGTCTGAGTGCAGGCAGTGACCCACACTGCGCTGGGAGAACAGGCTCCTGGCATGTGTTAAATGTTAAATATTAAATGTCCTTGCAGATACATTGGGATGCATCCTCACAGACATATTTCAAACTCCAGGTACCAGGTCACATTTCTGTTGTGCTCTGGGAGAGGCATTGTGCTACTAAATATGCCCAGTGGGTTTGGATCCCTCTGAATTCTGAATGTAAAACAAAAGAATTCAATATTCTGTGCTTTAGTCAAGTTCAAATGTTCTGAGATCAAACTTGTCACTGTCACATTTTCTGAAAAATCCCTTTGCCAGGATTTCTCTTCCTGGGAGGATGAGAAGCCTCAGAGAAAAACCAATATAATCTCATTTGCTTCTCCCTGTTTTGCTGCTTTGGAATGTGGCTTGGACATTGTTTAACAACAGGTGAATGTTTGATTGGTTCCCTGTGAATTGTTTTTAATTAATGACCACTCACCATCAGCTGTGATGGACCCTGAGGAGTCAGTAACAAGTTTTTATCATCATTCTTGTTAAACCTTCTGTCTGTATCCTTTTCTCTTTCTTTAGTATAGTTTTAGTATAGCATTCTTTAATATAATATCATAAAATGGTAAATCAGCCTTCTGAGAACATGGACTCAGATTCTCAATTCCTCTTCATCCTGGGAACCTCACAAATACCACCACCAAACTTTAGCTTGAAATATCTCTGCTAATTCTTTTACTGGATGAGAGCGGTCGTGGCATGTTCTGCAGTCCCATACTGAAACAAATTTTCTTATGGAAGTTGAGGTGCACTCTGAATAGTTAATGAGCTGATAATTTATTTATGACAGTTATGGTTTCATTAAAAATGGCACTACCTGCTGGGCAGCACAACTATGCTTTTAACAGTTTTTATCAGGCTGTTAAAATTACAGAGATGATGAATATTTCAATAGTGAGAGAGAGCAAAGCATTTAACAAACTACATCGGTTTGAGAATCTTATGCTGCCTAAAATGGCAATGCCTGTTAATTTGTGTAAATAACTAAAACTGCTTATTAAGAAGGGAAAATTGAAGTTTCCCAAAGCAATTTCAGCAAGTCAGAAAGGTGAGTTTTTTGGAAAGTCAAAGCAGTGTTAAGAGAATGTTTTAGGCTGCACTGGACATAAAAAAATGAATGTTTCAAAGGAGCAGATCCAGCCAGAGGGAAAACTAAATATCTTAATGATGTTGAAGTTATTCTTCCCTCTGACCCCAATCAGTAGTGTACACTGGTGAAAATGAGTTGTAGGTATGGATAGCCTATTTGTTATTCATTGAATGTGATTGGGTTTGTGAATATTGGTTGTAATTATAATATGAATTTTTGTTCATGAATTTTCCTAGTGTAGTTTTAAGGATTTCCACTTGGTGGAGCTTTATGATTGAATTTTTAATATATAAAATTCGAAATATTTGTGATTCAGACTTAATAACTTCTCCAATGCAGTTAAAAAAAATAAACTTGAGAAAATGAAGTGAAGAGTAAATGTTAGGTATTTATTGTTCCCTTTCACTTGGATCTTGGATCAAACAATGATTTTTTTTACAAGGTATCATTATGCTATTTGAGACATCATTTAATGCAATTAGTTTTAATAATTTGAAAACAGGGTGGCATAATAGCTCTAATAGGTACTGATATGTATATTCTATTCACAAGTTAATGTTTCCACTTTGTAAATGTGTGTATAGGTATACACACATATATATATATTTTAAAAAACCTTCCATCATTCTTAGTTAAACTAGTGAAATAATGTAAAATTATATTTTATTCTTAGTGCATAAGGGTTTATTAAATTCTGAAGAATTTTAGAAATGACTTTCTCAGATGCCTGGAAAGATAAAAGACTTGACACTAGAATGTAAGGAGGGACAATGTGTGAGGTTTCTGTCCCTGGAAGGACTCAAAATTAGTCTGGGCAAGCCAGGGGACAGGAACAAGCATCTTTTGGAAACCCCTTTCAACCTGAATTTTTCAGTGATTCTGTACAGAAAACTTTCACCTGTGAATTGTGATAACACACACACAGGCACCTACTTGATGGCCCTAGGGGTTTTTTTTTTTTAGGGTGATTGATTTGTTCAATGGAAGATTTTGGAACAAGCAGCATTTTGATAGCACTGAGGATAATTCAGTTTATAAATGAGTAGAGAGCTGTCTCCTGGGAGCAGTTAATATGCAGGATGTGATGGCATTGCTTTACCCATCACCAAAAGAGATCTGCATGGAGTGCAGCAACATCTCAGCAGCCGTGGCAGGTGATGAGTGAGATCCTCCTCACATCTCTGCCACCTCAGGAGAATCCTGGGGGGGATTTCTGTTCCCCCTTAAGTTCATTGGAGAGGATTTGAAGAGAAAGTTGCCGCTTGCATCTTTCCAGCCCAGGCTTCCCATCAATTTTACCCATTTGCTGAGAGATGTTTCCACTGCTTGTGTTGCTGATGCAGCCCAGGCTTCTGAGTTGTTACCTTGTCTTCTCAGAGTTTAATATCATTTTTCTCAGATTGGGATTTGGATTATTTTTAATACTTGCACTTAAAAAAAAAAAACTTTTTTCACTGAGACTTACACGCAAAAGGACAAAGGAGAATTTAATGTTCTGCAGTACTTAGGTATAAATATGGCAAGATATTCTCTTTGTTTTCCTTTGCCCTATTTGTCTCTAAGGTGGCCAAAATTTTTATGCATATACCCAAGAATTTTAATTAAAAACCCAAAAAACCAAGCAAAATCACCCCAATAAACCAAGGTAAATCACCCAAAAAACACCCCTCAAAAAACTCCAACCAAACCAAAAAACTCAACACAAATAAACAAGTTTGGGTTGTTCTTGTCTTAATCTTTGAAAATTAATGGCTGTTGTTTCCAAATATTCTTGGCTTTAAAGTCTGAATATATTGGGGAGGAGGGCTAATAATTATAAAAAAATATTTCACACTTCAAAATATTCACACTTCAAAATAATAAAACATTAAAATAATAATAAAATTTAAATAGAATAAGAATTATTAGTAAGAAAAGAGATTAATAGTAATATTAAAATAGTGATGAAATATTATTGATAAAACAAAAATATAATAGAATAGTTAATAGTAAAACAGAATAATAAAAATTACAATATAATAAAATAATAAGAAGGAATATAAAATAATGAAAATTAATAAAAATAATATAATGCTAATAATTTGAAATTGTGTGATAGAAAACATGGGCTGCAAATTGGCTCCTTTCCCTCCTTTCCCTCCTTTCCCTCCTTTCCCTCCTTTCCCTCCTTTCCCTCCTTTCCCTCCTTTCCCTCCTTTCCCTCCTTTCCCTCCTTTCCCTCCTTTCCCTCCTTTCCCTCCTTTCCCTCCTTTCCCTCCTTTCCCTCCTTTCCCTCCTTTCCCTCCTTTCCCTCCTTTCCCTCCTTTCCCTCCTTTCCCTCCTTTCCCTCCTTTCCCTCCTTTCCCTCCTTTCCCTCCTTTCCCTCCTTTCCCTCCTTTCCCTCCTTTCCCTCCTTTCCCTCCTTTCCCTCCTTTCCCTCCTTTCCCTCCTTTCCCTCCTTTCCCTCCGGAAGACTTTTAGAGGAATAAATGGCTTTTTAGAGGAATAAATGGCTTTTTAGGCCAAACTTCTGTTTATAAAATACAGCTCTGTAGGACCATCATGTCTACCTTTATGTGTGTTGTGTATTTCTATTTATAACCATGTAGTTAAAGATGAATGATTTATGAATGTAGTAATTAAAAGGGTGTAATTAAAAGGGTGGGAGAAAGAAGCACCTTTCTGATCTTTCCCTGCTCTCCTTGTGCTTCTGAAGATGCACAAGTGGGATTCTTCCCCAGGCAATGTTGACATGGTTGAAGTGCAGGCGGTTTTGCTGACTGCATAAATGGGGATTGATTTGTCCTAAATTTTTAATATTTTAGTGAGTTGACTTCAGTCACTTCAGGGGCTGACCCTTTTTCCTCCTCTCCAAAATTTCAATTAAGCAAACTGAGGATAATTGGAAGTAATTGAGGTATTGAGTACTGTTCAAGGGACAAATCAATGTACCATGCCAAGCAGTTTCCCAATAACTTTTGAAATATTTTCAAGATATTTCAATTTTTCTTTGAAATCATCTTAGCTGCTGGCCTGTGAACTGAGAGTAACCAAAGAAAGGCGTTTCAAAGAGAGGTTTCTTCTTTGCTGTGCTGTTTTCCATGCTGGTGTTGAACTACTGGTGTTATTCCCTGTGAAAGCAGAGTAGAGTCCCCAGGTTCTGGAGTTTCACCTGCTGTGATGCCCTAAGGCATCATCCAGCTACATTTTCCAGTTGGGACAGAGGAAAAACAGAGTTCAAGCAGAGTTTGGGGAGCTGTGTGACCCTCACAGACACAGACTGTGATCAGAGGAGTCACCACACACAGAGAATATTTTGAGGGCAGCTATTGTATAATACAATAGAACTGTACAAATACTGGGAGCAGGCTCCCAGTGAAGGTGGCTGGGGAGCTGCCACCTCCTGCTGATTTCCCTGGCTCCAAATTTGAGCCCTGAAAGAGTTTCAGGCAGCATTGCTGTGGGCTTTGCTTCTCACTGCCCTGGGAATGGCAAATGTGCTCTTTGTTTTAGTTTCCTTGTGGGTGAGGCTTTTGCTTCACCTGTAAACCTGAGGGCTGAAATAAACACAGTTTTTCTTATTCATGCTTTTAATTCTCTCCTCATCCCACCAAGGGGGAGTCAGCAAGTGACTCCCTGGATTTTGGTTGTTTGAAGTAAAACCACCACAGCACCCTCAGTGCATGAAAATGAAGATGACTCCTCTGTCTTCCCCTCTACTCCTTGACTTACCCTACTTCTTCTATATGTCTTTTATGTACAGATGATGTTTTTTAGAGATATAGCATATCTATAAAAACAGTGTATATGTTTTTATGTATATACTATGTTTTTAATATGTATTTTGTTTTTAATAGATATACACTATAAGTTTTTAATAGATATACACTATAAATTTTTAATAGATATATTATGTCTTTTATATGCATAGTATGTTTTTTATGTATACACACTGTATGTTTTTTTATATATATATACACACACAATGTTTTTATAGATACTATATATTTTTATGTATATACCATGCTTTTAATGTATATACCATGCTTTTAATGTCTATACTATGGTTTTTATGTATAGACTATGTTTTTTAGGGATACACATTATATGTTTTTTATATATATGTATATATATATACACTGTTTTTTGTAGATAATGTTTTTATATATGCTATAAGTTTTTATACATATGCTATGTTATTTATATATACCCTCTATGTGTTTTATATATATGCTATAGGTTTTTTATAGATATGCACTACGTGTTTTTATATATACGATATTTTTTTATAGATATTTATATATATATTTATAGATATAAAATATCTATATATATTATACATATAAATATTTTTATTAATTCTATTTTTTCTATATTATATATAGAATTTAAAAATTCTATTTTTTCTATATTATATATAGAAAAAAATAGTTTTATAGATATATGCTATATGGTTTTATAGATATATACTGTGTTTTTTACATGTAGACTATATAGTTTTGTGTATAGACTAGAGATTTTTAATAGATATAGACTAGATGTTTTTATAGATATACTGTATCTATAAAAACATATGGTCTATGTTTTTTAGGTGTATACACCCTATGTTTTTTAGGTATATATGCATACACGGTGTGCTAGCCCCAGTTACCAAACCTGCAGGTGTGCTGCTTGTTTAACACAGAGGCTGTGCTGGTTGTTCACTTATTTTGTTCATCACAAATGTAGAATTTTGTTCATTGTAAATGAAGAATTGCCATAGCAACTGTGTGATAGGTGGTGCAGGTTTTTGGTGTTCTGGAGGTCGATTATTTAACTGGGATATGAAAATTTAAGAGTGTCTTTGCTCTTCAGATAATGGGGCAAAATTCCTGTAAATGAAATTGCTGCCTTTACTTTCCTGTTTTTTTCATGTATAGCTCTTTGCTTGTTTTACTGTTTATATTACTTTTAACCAGCCAGTTAGGAAAGGAGTCAGAATCTGGGATTTTTATTGGGTGTTCTGTTGGTATCAGATGCAGCTAATAGGCTTCCAAATATTTAACAAAAAATGTGCAACTGAAAGCTGGGATTGGTTATTAAGAATTGCAAAAATTAATAGAAGCCACATCATAAATCTGCCTTTTTTTTAAATGAAATGCCCTAATATTTTGCACACCATTTCATTTCTTGTGTTGCTGCAGTTTCACATTTTTATCGAAAGCAGAACTTAAAGAATTGAGCAAGAGCAGTTTCATCTACAGCAGCTTTTCCAAACTCAGAAGTGAAGGCTTCAGAACTTAACAATATAAATAACTGGTTCACCTGTAATCTAAGATGAACACATTTAAATGTATTATGATAAATTTGCATAATAGAGAAAGTTGAGGGAGAAGTGATGCTGATGAGATATTAAAATCTGATGCTGATGAGATATTAAAACCCTTCTGTGTGAGCTTTGTGTTGAAAAAAAAGTGGTTTTGTTTTTTTTTGCACAAATGATTTCCAGCATCCCATGGACTAAAAATGCTTTTGGGGACATTGCTCTGGCATTCAACAAGTTCCACCTCAAGTCAGTTTTAAACACTCAGCAAAACCAAGTAATTGGCCTATGAGGTTTCTAGTCTAGATTTTTGTGGAGAAATATTTGTGCTGCAGTATTTGGATGAGAAATATTGCCCCATCTACCCAGACAGGGATGCCTATAAATAATAACAAATGAAGCATCCCTGAGGTCAGGGAGAACTGTTACCTGATTTACATTTAAGAAAAGTCATAGGAAGAGTAGTTTCCAATTTGTGCTAATACAGTCAGTCTCTGAAAGAATTGGGAAATTTTTATCTGCTGACTCACAGTTTTCTGCTCTAGAAAGAGATTGCTCTTTCTCATTTATTGGTTTTTTTTCCCTTTCTGCCTTTTCTTTCATAGCTGTTTCAAGTGCATACAGGATACTGCAAGACTGTGCTGCAATTTTATAGTTATGTTGAATTAAATACCATATATCATATATAAATATGAGATATATTAAAGAGATAAAAATGTAATATATAAATATATTTAAACATAAATATTTATAAAATATAAATATAGGCACAAGTAGAGAATTGCCTTTTTTAGGCATCAATTTGAACCTGCACACATAAAAAGAGTAAATTGGAATCCCCAGGAGGAGTAGTTTTAAGGGGTTTTTTTGCATGCTGGTTATCTTTTTTTTTCTTTCAGCTGCAGTATCTGTGCATTTCATAACTGAACAAGTAAAGCATCTGTATAAAAGGTAGCATTTTTAACACCATGAATGAACTAATGCTTAGCCAGCAGAACTGCAAGACATTTGGATACATAGGAATTCAAGCTAATGATGTAGAAATTGTATATATGCACTGCCTGGAAATCAGGCTAAATGGCATTGGGTCAGCCTTTGCATAGAAATGCAAAGAAAATTGGTTTATTTTACAGATTTTGAGGAATTTTGTTAACTGTAATGATTGTAGCTTAGAAAGCTACAATCAAATAAAAGTATTTAGCATGCTACTAATGGAGAATTTTGTTGCATGCTTGGGGATTACTTTAAAATGTTCCACTAAGGTCTAGGTATAATTTTTGTGTCTATATATCATTTTTTGGTGTTAAATGAGAAGTTTTATTGGGACAAATGCAAACTAGAAGAGCTGCTACGTGAACTGTTGGTGCTGTGAAAGTCACATTGCTAATTGTAAATGATTCATTACTCTTACCTGGAATAATGAGTGCATTACTAAAATAAGAATGTGACTTGCTGTGTCTTTGCTAGGTATATTTTTTTCCTGTTTTCCTTGGTCAAATTTTAATCAGCTTAATTTCCATGGCTTTCTAATTCCAGGTAGGAGCAGTAAAATTTTTTCACTTCAGCTTTTTGCTGCTGTTTAATGAAATGTAGATCTGGTGTATTGGCGGCAGAACAAATTAATTAATTTTTATAAATGATCCATTGTTTTGTTTTCCTTTTACACATTTTGGATGAAGTACTGTAATTTGTCTCTTAGAGCTAATGAAAGATTGTTATGATTTGAAAATGCAGAAATGGGATATGAATTTTCTTTAGAACCTATAGCATCTTGAATTGCAAGGCTGCTCAAATATATATTATGGTGTTACTTTACTGAGGTGTTCAGCCTTCAGATGCATTTAGATTTTGTCTTTATTCTGTCCAGATTCCTTACTCAAATATAAAATTGTTCTAGGAGCAATGAACTTCCTTGGATTAGGTGTGTGTAGGGAGCACAGGTGCCTGTCTTGGGAATAGAAGAGAGCTTTGTTTGCTTTTGGTTTTGCTAAATATAAGAGCGATTTTCCTTCTCCTCAGATGGATTTTATGAGCTCACAGGATGCTACTCTGGAATGAAATGAACTCACAGGGTGGTGAAGCTGGAGAATATTGCTGTACTGAATGTTGCAGATGCTCAGATGAGGGAGCTATTGGCCTAGAGACACGCTGGTACTGGGAAAAGCTTGGGAAAATATTCTATTTAGAGACCACTCTGCTTATATGTCATTTTCTGTATTTATCTGACCTTTTGCTCATTCTTTATTACTAGGGCAATTTACATAAAATAGGATCTATGCCATTTATGAGTTCATGTGCTCCTGCTGCTTATTCTTCCCTTGAAGTTCTAATCCTTTGTGGCATTTCACCCCAAAGCACTTTACAGTAATTGCTAATTGATATAAAAGGATCACTCCATCCACCCCTGACATGTAGCACCTCGCTGGTGAAACTCAGAAGCTGTTTAACAGTGAGCAGTGGGACTGAATAACATTTTTAGGAGGGGGGAAAAAAAAAATAAATCAACCCATCACCCTGAAAATGGGCAGGTTATTTACATAGTCAGGAATTAGCTGCAATATCCTTTTCAGGATTGTGTTAGCATGCCAGGGTTCATATTCCTGGGATTCAGAAAAGAGACCCCTGGTCACGAGGAGTGAAATACAAAATAAAATGGCATTTTATTCAGAAAATTATTCATTTTATTTTGTTTCATTCTGGAAGCCTACTGCTCTTGGAATTCAGTATATTTTCTCATAGCAGAGATTCAGAGGAAAGGCTTTTGCTTTAGGGGATGACAACCTGGGTGTGCTGTGGCTTTTGGGGTTCCTCAGAGCTCTCAGGGTCCATTTGCCACCTTGGCATGTAAATAGTGGCATTGTGGGGTTAGGTGAGAGAATGCCTGGAAAGAAAAGGTTGCTCCACACAGGGAATGGCCACCACAAAGGCAAGAAAGCTCCAGGAAAAGTCCTCCAGAAGTCCTCAGGGAGTAATGTGGCCTTTCCAAAACTCAGCCTCCAAGTGTGGAAATCTTCGTGGCTGCTGTGGTGGGTTAATGTTAATTACTGTTTAATTTAATGTTAATTAAAAGTAATGTCTCTTATGAATGTCATGGAGATTTCCCCATAAGTAAAAAAATAAAAAAAACAGTTTTCTCATGGTTTGCTCACAACTAGCAGCTGCCCAGGGGAGTCTGTAATCATGAAGTGATGGGATCCAAATCATGGGTTATGCTAACTTATGGGGTACTGTTTTAAAGATGAGTTGTTCAAAGGTAAAAGTTTTCATTATCTATTTCTAAAATGATTTTCATCTCTGGGAACCGAGATCTTCTTTCTCTGCTCTAGGGGGGCAGAGGGTCACTTTTTTCTTTTTCTGTTTAAACTTATAGGATCACAATTACTTTAACATCTGCTTACTTTGGTCTGGAGGCTTTTGCCTCCTGCACAGCTGCTGCATCTGTCCAAGAGGTACAAAGGTGATTTTTTAATTTATTGAAAGAGGCCATAAAGAGAGAGAACACAGAATAAGCCTGGCATGCCATCAAAATAGCTGCTTGAAAATCAGGAGAAAACAGCCATGGCCAGGGCAGCAGAGTTGCTGAGCTGTGAATTAATGACTGAGGTTGGTGAAGATGCTGCTGCTTAAAATAAGGAGAGAGCAGTCTTTCATGGTGTAGCCCCTGGCTGCATGACAGGTTTGATAGCACATTTGCCCCACTTGTTGGATTTGGGATTATTTATGCCTATATTACCTGTGTACTCCTGAGTGATTTCATTAATTTGCTGTATAACTATGTAGCAGTCAGTGGCATTTAATTTATTTTACTGATTTGTGTCTACCATTTAAAAAAGAAAGCCTGTACAAAGCTTTGAGTGACATGATGGTAATTAAATTTTAAATAACTATAAATTAAAATATAACTGCAAGTTAAAGTTAACTATCAGTTAAAAATAAACTTCACAAGCCAGCAGTCTCTGCTGTTCAGAGAGGTGGTAATTTATCAGCAGTCAATCTGCACAAGCTGATTGGGTCTTAAATGGCACTTGAAACCTATCAAACTGGGTGACTTTAAAGGGTTTCTACTTCTTACAACTTTGATATCCTCTTGCTCTGAAATTACCAGAGTCCCTGGCATTTTTGGGATGACCAGCTCTTAAGGATGAGTCTCTCAAACACACTCCACCAAGTGTAGAAGAGGTAGCCAAACACAAGGAGAAAAAAACACTTTCCTTCAATTCAGTTGATAGGTATTTATAATTAATATATAAAGCTCTCCCAGTAAGTGACTCATGCACATTCTGGCACGTTTGTCACACACTCACAGTGTTTATGAAGTTGGAAGTTCTTGTTAAAAGCAGGAGTCAGCCTGCAAGCCATGTCTTTTAAAAGTGAAAACATTATCCTGCGCTTGGAACCAAAATTTGTGAGCCTGCCAGAAAAGCTTTGATTTAGAAATACTGTTTTCTGAGGAAGCTGAAGAAAGCATGGAAACTTTAATTGTATTTTAATAATAATTTAAGAATAAATTGAAGGCTTCTTTTCCTTTAAATGAAGCTTGACTATTAAATTATTAGAATTCTTTCAAGTTACTCCTAGATTCTTCTATCCTAAATCTGAGAGAGGACCAGTTCCAGGGAGAAAAACATTGCAAATGCATTAAAAGAGATGTAATGTCAGGAATGGCCATGTCTGTGAAGGGAAAATATCAGCCTATCCCCGTATTTGTTTTTTCAGGGACCTCAGGATTTCTTTGACTGATTTTTTTTTTTGCCTGTTGGGGATGCACTTTGTGGTATTTTTGTCATTGGTTCATCTCATATAGCCCAGCAGGACCTATACAATAAAATTCAGTGTCCTGGTGTGGTCAGGAGGGTGGGACAGTTGAGGAAGGAGTCAGCAGTTGAATCAAAGTGGATACATCCACCAAGGAAAATCAGGAAAATTAAAGGGAAAGGAGAAACTTAGAGTAAACAGTAAATGCACCTCATTGTATGTGGTGCTTGCACGAAGAGAAAAGCTTAGTGCTCAGAAAACATCAGACTGTAGAAAACAAGGCTGAGTTTGTGGAGGTCAGTGGTTACATTTTCCTGGTCTGTTTGTTGGAGTCCAAGTTTAGAAATTACTGCCTGATAGCACCAGGATGTTATCAAATATATGCAAGATATTTTTATAGCTCTGTTGCGTAAAACAACAGCTTTTTTTCTCTGGAATGAAGGTGGTTTGAGCTGGAGGTGGGAAGATAGATGGTATATGGATGATGGTGATATGTGTGCCAAACAAGAAATCTGGAGAGCTAGGAGTGATTTATTTTATTTTATTTTTTTTTTAAGCTTACTTTACTCATCTGTCCCAGTCACTGGTCAGGTTAGTGAAATCCACTTTTTAGTTTTCATCAAACATTTAGAAGATATCCAACTCCTTTGTTCTTGCCAAACAAATGATTTCATGGTCCCAGTAATGACACGTAAATATTTCAAATGGGGAAAGTTACATTTTGTGGAATGGTAAAATTGTCTTATTGTAGGCTTGAGTAAAGCCCTGTGGATCACATAGAACCATTTGCAAAGATCAGTTTTGGACATGAAACAGGTTATTTTGTGTGAAAATAATTTTGAGCAGTGTGAAACACTGATGCTTTTTACCTGATGGTGTATCACTTAGAAATAATAGAAATAATAGAAATAATCACTTGTTGCAGTAAGGCTTATTCTGTTCCTCTTTTGGTTTTAGCTTCTACACACACCCCCTCTCCTGGCCCCATAGTAGTATTTTTAAAGCAACAACATTTATGTTGAGTTTCAGGTTTCTGTTTGGCCAGAAATCCTATGGGAAAGCTGTGGAGTCCTTCAAGCCTCCAGTTTTCACAAAATGTCCAAAAGAAAAGAAACTCAGAGCAGAGAGGCAGATTTTACTGGAGAAGTTGCTGGTGGGTCTTCCTGTAGAAAATATTCATTTCAGTTCCTTGTGTGACTGAACACTACCAGATGTTCATATTGTGAAGGTTTACACAAAATTCCATGGATGTGTCCATTCCTTCTGAGCAAATGGATTTTTCTGAGTCATAAGAACAGCCACCAAGCACTCAGTCTGGACTTGATGGGGAAAAACCAAGATTTCCTTCTTAAGAAGTAAGTGGGGAGAGTGGAGTGTGGCTGAGTGCAGAGTTGGACACATCTCACCAGACAAACCCATTTTAACTATCAGTTTCTTTCCATAAAAATTACTGATTTTTTTTTTATCAGTAATGCGTTGTGTTGGTGCTCTCTGAGTTCTTCAGTATATGTGGAATATTATGACTTTTCACTGACTTCAGAACTTGTACAAGAGCAGTAGGAGCCTAAAATAGTCCAGACTGAAATTCTTTTGCAGTAGCTTCAGATATTTTGAATAGTGTTAACTCACACCAAGCACTGTGGGGAGCGAGTTACTCAACAGAACTGCTAAAAAGCTTTTTTCTGGTGGTCTTTAGACCTTCTGTTTACATTCCCTCCTATTATACACATGTAAAATATACATCTCCTACACATCAGAAGGATGTTTGTTCCTTCCATTGACTCACTGAGGTGTAATATTGCTTTTTTCTTTCAGCATCAGTGGCATGCAACAATCAGCTGCAGTTAATTGCGCCTCAAAATTTCCCAACTTCTTTTAGATACTTCAGTAAAATTTAGGCTTAGCTGAAGGGCAGCTGGATTCCTAAATGTTTGAGGTTTTATAGTGTTGGAGTTAGATTCAGGTGTTGTGTTCAGACCCAAAACGTGGGGCATTATTTTCTTGGCATCACGATGACAAGTTTTTCATCATTTCTAAGTTGAATTGAAAGTCTTTTGGAAGCTTTAACTGCTTGAATCATCTGCAGATAGGAGAATGAATTAAAATAATGCCACAGAATCACGTTTGTCTATCAACAGTGCTGCATGGGTTCTTTTTCTGGTTGTGACACAACAGAATTTGGAAATCTCCTATTCTATTTGGGCACTTTGATGCTGCCTTGTCTTCATAAAAGACATAAATTATGCTGCTTTCCCACAAAAAATTATTTTGGAACATGTGCTTTCTGAAGCTGCTTCTACAGTTTTTGATCACTGGTGTAATTCAGGTACACCAGCAGTAGAAATCAGTCTGTGGTAGAGGTTCAGCACTCAATATTATGTAGACCATGGAAGAATGGTCAGTTAATTAATCTATTAATTAATATACCATTTATTTAACTAGTATTTATTTAACTATTATATATTTAGCTCCTGATTAATATATTAACAGGCCATGGAAGAGAAAACCCAGCTATGTGAAAACTCACTGAGGGGCCTCAAAAGTCAGTAATAGGGAATGTCAGCCTGTCAGATTGCATTATTAGAATGAGCTCATCCTTATTAAGTGCACTTGGGTTCTACAAATGATGATTCATCTCCCAGGTGGTGTAATACCCACTCCCTGGACCTCAGTAAAAGTTTTCCTTGACAGAAATTAACTGTCAATGACTCTTGCAGGAGCTCCAGGTTATTCACTTCTAGTTACAGCCTCTGTGTGGAGCTTTTGGAACATGGGATTGATTTTTCTTCTCTTTCCCACCTTTTCTGTCTCCCTTTATTGGCAAGTCTAACCTGGAGCGAATCTGAGCCTGAAAAGGGCTGGGGTCAACAACATCTAGGAAAAGTAATATTGCTTTTATTGGCTCCTTTCCTCACACTTGTGATGTGGCTGAGGCAGTTAAGGTAATATATTCCCTTCTGATTATGTAAGGAAGTGTCCACTGCTGCTGAGCAGATCTCCAAGCAGAGTTCCAAATCAGTCTTAGATGGCTTGTTGCTTGAGCATGTCCTCAAAGGACCTTCTTCAGCCTTTGGAGGCTTTTAATTTTGGCTAGTTTTCATTTGATTTTGATAGAATTAAACAGCTGGACTCCAGAACCCCACACAAAGGAATTTCATCCATTTTGCCATGTTTTCTGATCTCTGAAAAGTCCATTTGTCACTGGGAAATACACCTAAAGAATTTCTAGCTGATATTTTAAATAACAATCAATATATATTTGTCAAAACATGGTGTTTGTCAGTTCTCATCCTGTAATTGCAGTGTCTAGATATTAGAAACTGTCCTGTTTTGTTTTTAAGAAAAGAAATTAATTCTCTGCCTTTGGTAGTGTGATGAGAGATCGGCTTGAAGCTTCAGTTGCTTTTTTGAATTCCTATTTTACTAACCTTTCATGCTGGTGGTACCTCCCTGCCCTGAGGGCAGGCAGAGCTTTCTTTTCTTGGCAAGTTCTTCTTCAGCTCTTTTGTTTGAGCTGGTGATTGACCTTGGATTAGCAGTGCTGTCCAAAATAATAATTAAATAAAAGATGTGCTCAGAGATGGTAATGAAGGGACCCTCTAGCAGGTTGTAGCATCAGGAGATTGAGGAGAGGCAGCTCCCAGCCACCTTCCAGGTGATCTGCTCAAAATGAGCTCAAAGGAGAAGAAAGGGCTGCTGGGTGATAGATTTCTTTTTCCCATGGATTTCTGCCGGTCTTTATTTAAGTGCATAATGATCCAAAGCCTTTGCAGTTGCTCCTCTCATGATCTTTCCTATTGACCTTGGAATCAGGCGTGGGGAATAGTGTGCTGTGGGTTTTTTAATGCTCACACGAATACAGTGAATGATGAGCAGTGATAGAATTTCTTCACTTGACTGAAATTTATCATTAAACTTGGATACGGCTTTAGGAACAGATAAATGGCATTACAGCTAACTTGAAATCCTCAGTTGACTTGGAAATTGTAAAAATAAAGTAAGATACTTGCAAAGCCAACAAACACAAAGCCCAAATATGCAACAAAACATAAAAACCATAACATCATGGATATCTTGAAAGATACATTTTCTCTCTGTCCTGGAAGCTGCATTATTAATTCAACTTGCAATTGATTTGGGAGAAGGCACAGGGGAGGTTAAGAGTGTTATCCATTTACTTTTAGGAATAATTTCTGCTTGTGTATTACAATCCAAGGGGATAATACCTCCTTGTTGGTCTGTACAGCTCGTGTAAGGCAAATTTTCACAAGAAAAATGCAGTGCACATTGGTAAGTTATCTGGTAGGCTTTAGGCTTCCATGCTTGCTTTATATAGAAGAATCAAATTAGCTTGACTTTGTTTAATTTTTCAGCATTTGTTCCATCTTTCTAATAGTAACCCTACTTTTCTTGTCATTTTACTTACTGTTTTGAGATTTGCAAAAAGGAAAACAACTTGGAAAGGACTGTGCACTCCTCAGTGTAGCAGTAGCATGTTGAATTCCTGTTGGGAAAAAAACCCCCTAAGGTCACATATAAATCTGTTAAAGAGATTTATGTCTTAATGTCTTATAAGCAGCTCATGTGGGTTTAGAGTCTATCTGTTATATAGGTGATTGTTTTCTGTGCTTACTTCAGTATTTGACATGCATATAACTTCACAGGGGAATATGAATAATGTTATTGTGTGTCTTTAATGGCTGTCAGCTGGATTAGTCTTTCAATTAATAACATATCATTGAGAAGGTGAAAATAAATTTAGGCAGATGTAGTCTGATAAACTCATCTGCCATTATGAGTATGGGGTGGGTTGTGAAAATTAGCACTGCTGCAAAAGTAGGCAAAATTGGGATCAAGAAGTCTGTTTGTCCTGGATATAACTGTATGTTTCTCATTTAAAGAATATTGATCTTTATGTTGCATTAAAATTACTTTCCTTTTCAGACATCTGAAAGGTCTGATGGCTGAAACCTCTGAGTTTTTTACAAGTAAGCCCTTAATGCTGTTTTGTTGATAGTTTTCAGGGAGATATCAACAAAACCAAAAAAATGTAAATTCCTCTCTTCCTCTCCATAAGGATCCTGCTCCTCCCAAAAAAGTCACAAGGTGACAATCAGAATTTTCTATCAAATAAAAAGTTTTCTTCTTCCCCTTTTAATTGCAGTGTTTAAAAACCTATTCTAATTTTTTTGGGGGGGGTGGGGGGGATGCAATATTAAAATAATCCAATACATTTTTCATTTCAGCTTTAGAGGATGATAAATAACAATTTACCAAAAACGTTATGGAGGGAGAAATGAGGCTTAAAAAAAAGAAGTTAATCATATCGAGGCAGCTCAGTATGACGAGAGAACAAATGACCAACCTCCCTTTGGCAAACAAAACTGAATCATAGCGAGGAAATGAGGTTGCCAAGGCAGTGGAGAACAGAGCTGCAAACTTCTCTTGGAAGTCAGGTCGCAAGTGGGGAGGCATTCAGAGCCTCTGGGAATTGGGGAGTCCCTTGCACAGGGGCTGCAGCCTCCCAGCTTCTCCTGCCAAAGGAGCTCTGGTGTCCCCCCATGGTTATGGCTTGCTCTGTAGTGCTTTCTGCTTTCCATCTCTCTGTTAAAAAAGCCTGCCTTACTGTTGATTTTCACTATATTCCAGACTCCTACTAATTATTTACTTACAAGTGAGTGAGTGAGGGCTCTGCTCTGGACTGTACCTTGAGGAGGAGGTGACTGTGGCAAGTTGCTCTCTCAGCTTCCCTGCTTGCAGGACAGGATTGATAAATAAAAGTTATATAAAAATTACATGATTGCACTGAATAAAAGCTGCTGTGTAAATATTTGGCAGCCAGTCGTTTGCTTGTCTTTTGACTTCATACATTTTTTACAAAGTTAGAGGTAAGGGAGAAAAGATTGTTTAGATGTTATACACAAGAGGAAACCTAATTTCTTTCAGAACTCAGATGCTGCAGCACTGCAAAAATAATCAAAACCTATAGATACATGTGCCAGTCTTTTGTGAGTTATTTGTGTTTTAAACACCTCTTTGAAACTCTCAGCGAGGTCTGTAAGGAGAAGAATTCCCCAAACTCATCCTTGGAGCAATTCTAATTCCCCAACACCTCTTGTTTTGCTGTGACTCCTGCTTTTGGGATGGGGACACTGCCAAGCTCTGTGTCCTGCGGGTGTCCCTGCCTCCCCTTCTCTGGGAGCTGCAGCTGCACTGCCAGAGCCCACAGAGGGGTCTTCAGCTGGGTTTGGTAGGGCTTTTCCCTTGTTCCCCCTCCCATGCAGGGCTGCCTTCCTGGATCCTCCCTCAACAAGTGGGTTTCATTCTGCAGGTGGGAGGTGATTGCATTTTGGGCAGCACTGAAGTGACCCAGCCCTTGCTCCCTGGCGTTTCTCACTGCTGGCTTTGAAGGTGACAGAGCACCCGAGGTCACTGCTGCTGTGGCTGTGCTGCTTTCTGAAGGTAAGGTGAGATACTCACCACAAAAATTGCAGCAGGGGTGGAAAAGGTTGAAGTGCAGGGATAGGCTAGCAGGGAGAGAGCTCTGCCAGAGAGCAGGGTTAACTAAAGCTGCTAAATGCCTCTTTGGGTCTGTGTGCTGAGCTGTGTCCTGTTGCTGCCTAACCTGCTCCACTCAGAATCCCAGACCAGCAGAGGCCTTATGGAGAAGGTCATTATTTGGAGAAACAAGGCTGCCTTCAAATGGGGTGGAGCAGAGCTGGTCCCAGAGCAGGTGTGCAGGCTGACCTGAGGGGCCCAAAGAGAAATTTAACGCAGCTCCAGGAGTTGAATAGGCTTGACTGGAATGATTTTTCTTAATTATGACTCAGTTTCATTTTTTAGGGTGGAAAATGAATAGCTTTAAATGCAGGAAAATATAAAGCACCAATATTGAAGACAAATAATGGTTTTTTTTTTCTCATGTTTTATGCTTCCTCTTGCTGCTGGAATACCGTGGCACGTGTTCTGTTATGCTTTTTGCTGTAAAAATTTGTCAGTAGTTTTATTTTCTTTCATCCTTCATACTTTTAAAAATTCTTTTATGTGGGCTGAATATGTCTTTATTGGTTAAAATAAGTGTGCTCCAAAGCACGTCCAACATGACCCTGAATGCCTATAACTTGTTGGCAAAAACTGTGACAATATATATTGCCTGAGGAGACGCCCTCATTAACAATTTGTTTCTTTCTTGCAAACGGATAAAATTTTTGGAAATCCAATTAGGTTTGATGCTTTTTTCCTTTCCAATTAATTTTGTAACTGATCCAAACCAAAATGAATTATGACTCCCTCAAAAATCCCGTACTTTTTATAAAGTTAAAAAAGGCTTCGAGAACAAATTAGTGCAGTGCAAAAATTAATACATGAGAAGTAATGCAAGCACATGGCACTTTTAATTTTTCAGTGGCCTGGGGGTACTGTTATCTGGTCTTTTCTGGGAAATCACTCATCATGTTGCTATCGGGGAAAGCGAGAGCTGCAGCCCCCTTTCTGGGAGCAATCCAGTGCAGTATGGATATTAATTAAATTTATTAAACAAATAACACAGCGACTCAGGGAAGCAGGGGTCCATCTGCCAGCTCTGCAGATTGATCTCTGCAGAGACTCGAGTTGAATGGTAGTTAAAGCTAAGTTGCAGAGCTCAGCAGATGGGCTCTTGTCTCTAGTGGGGGGAGATTTGGTGGCGGTCCAACAGCTTTTTTCCCCCTCCAGGTTTTTGTTCCTTGCAACTGTGGCTGAAGAAGCACTCCTCTGCCTTTTCTCAGCCTTGCCCCCCCTCCCCTTTTGTTTATCTGAGCAATGTTTAAGTCTGAGTGATTTGTTAGAGAGGCAAGTCCCGGCTGATCTCGTTTTGTGCATGCGATGTAAACCTCAAGCAGAAAATAATTAGGAAAATGTAATCCCATTGACTTTACACCCCACTTGTGTACACTGCTACATCTCTGCCTGGTGCCTTGAAAAAAAAAAAAAAGTCTAGCAGCAGCACTGCACTTGCTATTCAAAATCACTGCCCATCGTGCATGTATTGTCAGAAAAAACCTTTGCTGGAAGGCTGTGTACAGAGTATGAAATTATTTCTGCCTGTAGGACTGGGCTGCAGCGGTATTCTTTTGATTTCACTTTATTTTATTTCTTCCTGTTGTGTTTTCTGGCTCTTAAAAAGACGTATCTTTCAAATGAATCCCTCTGCGATCTTCCTGCAAACTGGTATCAAGCAAATACTGATCTAATGAATAGTTTGCTTTATGTGGGCTACCTAAAACCTATGGTGTTGTCTATTGTGGATTAAAAGCCCTTGTAATTAATTATGCAATTAAGCTCTTTATTTATTATATATTTGCAGGTGGGTAGGTCTTTAATCAAGTCTTGAGAGTGATGGGTAATATCTGCTGTTGGAGACCAGTCATAATGCCACTTAAATCCTTGGCAAAAGTCCCACAGACTGTAGTGGGAGCAAGACTGGCCTTAATGCTGCGGGGAATCCTGCTGGCTGTGGTTCAGAAAGCCTTCTGAGAAGGTTTTGTAATGTCTAATCAGAGTTTGACTGTTCCTCAGCGAGTGCTTGCAATGGGAAAATCCCAGCCATACAAAAGTCACTGCTCTCCTGTAGCCCGCAATAATGAAGGGAGGATGAGCTACATGAGAGGGTTCTGCTGTGTGTCACAAAAAGATTGCATTTATCTTTCCTGCAGGAGGAAAAAGTAGGAAAAACGGCTCCTGAACTTGGTGGGAACTTTGACAGAAACAAGGCCTGTGGGATTTGGCTCTGATAATGTGTGCTCTGCAGAGTAAACAATGGAGAAATCTTCTCTGGCTGGTAGTTTATGCTTTTGTAGTGCTTGTTCATTCCTCCAAATCAATTCATTATTATTGTTATTACTTGTATTTTCCTGGATCAGTCTTGGCTGAAAGAACAATATTGGTGCTTAACTTCAGGCATGAATATTACACAAGCTTTATCTAGAGAAAAAAAAAAATTAGTTTTCCTTCTATCAGTTTCCTGTGTTTTGCTGTGGGTATGCTTTCACTTTTAGACCAGGCTGACATTATTAACATGAATGTTTCTGTTACTATGGTAAAGGCCAGAATTAGTTGATTTTTTTTTTATTAGTGCTCTGCCTAACAGTATTCTGAACTCCAGGAAAGGCACAAGTGTTCTGTGGTGCTCATGGTATTTTAAACCTACCCAATTTGTATAGAGAGGAAAATATTATTTTCTGAGAGGTTCTTGTTACTGATTTGTAATAGGTGATCTAGGAATTTATTTATCTATCTGGCTTGTTGGAATTGAGACTCCTCAGGATTATGCAGCCTGTATTTAAATTTATAGACTGTTGTTTTATACTGGTGCTAATTCTACCCTCTAATTTGAGTAGCTGCCTTTAATATTTAAGAGAAGACTGCCTGTTGTTCATGACCAAGTTCTGGGTGGGATTGTCCAGAAGGAAACCTTGTGTTTAATCAGAGTTACTTTTACAATAAGTGATCTCAATGCGTTATGTAGGGTAGAAATAAAATGGTTGAAATTCTGTGAATTCCCACGAACTAGAAGGGAAGGGGCATGGAAGGGAGATGCACAAATTGTTTGCCATGCTTAACAACATGTTCCTTGAAATCCTGCCTTTGAAATGAGTCTTGCATGTTTTGGGACCAACAGAGGGGTGTGCAGTAGGGGTGGTGCTAAATGCCTATCACTTACCTGAACTAGTCTGTTATTACATTTACTAGGGGTGCTTTACTGCAATATTCTTACATGAATAAAACCTCCACCGTGTTTCTGAGCCTTCTCTGACAGAGAGCAGAGTGCCAGCTACACGTTGAATTTTGCTCTCAAACAGTTCCGCTGGGGTGCTGCCAATTAGGATGGAGTTGTAAAGGTAGAAGCAAAAGATCCTCTGAAAGTAATTTTGCTCTATATGTAAAAGATACATTTTGTTTGTGATTTTAGCAAAGTGTTCCTCGGGCTTTGTTATTTCTAGATTCTCTCATGCTTCCATTTCTGCATTATCTCCTTCCCACCATGAATTCTGCATGTTTACACTGAGGAAGGCAAATACCCTCTCATAGTTAGCAGAAGGAATCTCTCAGTGTTTCCTAAAAAAAAAAAAAAACTGTAGGAATTTGAACATGTATAGCACCTTGACCCTGCAGTGGTAAATGCAGCAGTGTAAGAAGTTGGCCTTTACAGATGTTGTACCATTTCTGCTTTTGAAGCTTTACCTGGACACAAAGTATGGATCTGCTACAGTTCCCTCTTTGTCCTCCTTGCAACACTATTGATTCATCCATGTAATTACCAGTGAATGTGGGAGAAATTGAGCCACTCTTGAGCCTGGAAGTAGCCTAGACAGTGCCTTGTAAAATAGATTAAGAATGATGATTTTTGCATTAATGTGAATAGTCTCTAATCACATGATGTATCTTTAAAGAGGGCTTTGGCTTTATAATGCCAAGTGAAGTACACTTAGCTCTTTAATAGCACTTTCCAGTTGCAGGCTTTTAATGCTGACAGCTATATTTAGTACATTTGATATTCCATAGGGTGTTCTTAGAAGAAATGAGCACATCTGAGGGAACAAACCCACCCTCCATGTTCAATTAGCAACAATACTGCTCAGCCGAGGTTAGAACAGATAGGTTCTTAGATGTTTCTGGGAATATGTGGATCAGAGCTTAGGGACAACAGATCATTCCACTTAACTTTGAACTATCTGACTTTTACTAGTAGCTGCCTTTTAATATTAATAGGACATTCCATTTTGGCTTTGTATATTTCAGGAAAGATAAAGAATTTCAGTCTTTAAGTTGGAACTCATTTCACTAGACTAATCAAGGTATTAGGTGTGTAATTGTTCTAGCAGATAAATTACTGAGTATGTGGCTTAATTCTATGCAGGTAATGAATATTTTAGTGTAGGTATTATCATTTTGGAAACCTATGCTGCTAGTATTTTAAGAAGAACTTAGGAAAAACATGTGGGCTACTGCTAGACATATCTTTGGAAATCACCTGTGCTCTTAATTGTTACTGATTTCACAACACTGGGTTGTGAAATACACTAAACTTAACAAAAGAAGTAATTAATATCTATTTGGATTTGCATGCCTGCAGTAGCACTTATCAGAACTCTGGACTTTTTTTGTGTGTGTGGCATTGTTCATGCTTGGAACCTCAGTTTCTGTTCCCAGGCTGCGTTGGTCTGTCAGGAACAGGCGAGGGTTTAACCCTGGGGAATTGCTCCCAGCCAAACACGGGATACCTCAGGGACTGCTCACAGCTATGCAGCGAGTCCCTTTGTGCTCTGAGGCAGGGATGAAGTTCCCATGGGCTGCTGCAGTTCCCTGTTTTTCCTGGCAGCTTGCAGTGCAGCCCTCCTCAGGTCCCTGTGGCCTGCCAGGCTGTGCTCCCAGGCTCCCAAAGCACAGCTTCAAAGATAAGGTCACTCCCAATGCTCCCTTGCCTTTCCACTGCTCCAGCGTCTCCATGAAAACATTCCATCCTAAATTTACCACTTCACCTCTGCAACAAATGGGTTTAAAATAAACCTTTACTCACTTTCGCTTCAGCAAGGCTGGCTGTAGTGATGCTGACACATATTTAGAAGTTAACAGAGAAAATAAAATACAAGGAATTTGAAATTTGACTGTCTGAAGTTTGACAGTTTCCAGAAAATGCCACTTGGTCGTCAGTCTTTTGGTATGATGCACAGCTCGGAAAGAGGAGCGGTGGGGTTTGTCACCATGATATTTTCTGAAAGATCCCTTTGCCAGGATTTCTTCTCCTGGGAAGATGAGAAGCCTCAGCTTCTCCATGTTTTGCTGCTCTGGAATGTGGACTGGAGATTGTTTATCCAAAGATGTGAATTGTTTTTAATTAATGGCCAATCACAGCCAGCTGTGTTGGGCTCTGAGGAGTCAGTCACGAGCTTTCATTATCACTCTTTCCTGGCCTTCTGATGTATCCTTTCTCTTTCTTCAGTATAGTTTTAGTATATAGTTTATTTTAATATAATATCATAAAATAATAAATCAGCCTTCTGAGAACATGGAGTCAAATTCTCGTCTCTCACCTCATCCTGGGGACCCTCACAAACACCCCAGGGGTTTGATCCAGTTTCACATGGGCACCTTGTATTCTGTGAGCAGTCAGATCAGGTCCAGAGAAGCCTTTCACTGGTCGTACTGGGTGTGCTAAACTTGGCTCCTGTTCAATGCAGAAGCGACCCTAATCACTCATGGTGCCTCATTGTTAGTCTGTTATCCTCTAGCCAATGGAAATGGCAGTGGCATCTCTGGAGAATGATCTCTAAGGCTGTGTTGGCACCCTGGATCACAAGTGGCACTGCACAGCTCAGTTGTAAAACCATTTATGTCCAGCAGTGTGGGTGCACCTTTGGTCGAGAACACTTGCCCAAAGTAGCTCTGAGCTGCTCAGCACGTTTTCCTTAACCTTCCTTTGGTCCAGCTTCCCTTGATCTGAGCTACCCATGCAAGATGTAACCTGTGGGTTTTTCAGCAGTGGTTTTCTATCTGGCAAAGCCTATTTAGGGCTATGTGCCCCAAATTTATTTTTCTGGTGCTTTAGCCCACTGAGCCTAGGTTTTTAGTTCCAATGAGAACATCTCTATTTTCATATTTTCATAGCTTGGGCAGTAGTACCTGGTTATGTTTCAGATAATGAAGGTTGATTTGATTAACTGTGTCCTTGAGGAAGCAATGGAGGTGACTTTTTCTGAAAAATATTTTGGTTTGGGACAGGCATCAGTTTTGTGATCCTTATGTCAGATTCACCATTCTCAGGTTCTGGGATCTTGTCAGTCTCTGCAGTTTCAGTAATGAAATATGTCGTGCTTTCAGGCTCCTGATTTTTGGGTGTGGAGTGAGAAGACCACAACCAACATTCACATTGCATTTACTCACATTTGTTTGCTCCATGTTTTCATACAAATTTTCTCTGTGTGTGTGTGTGCATACACATACAGAGATTTACATGTATGTAAATATGCCACATTTGAATGTGTATACACACATATATACATGGGGGGTATGTGGATACGTGTGTATAAATAACTTTTTACAAAATATATACATACACACACACAGACTTGATTTTCTGTATTATTTAGGAGGGGCTAGATATCAGATCTGGGTGTTTTGGTGTCTAAAATCACCTTCAAGGCTGAAGATGGAGAAAGAGTGAAGGCAACCAACAGATTGGTGCAGACCAGTTCCCCACCAAATTTATTTATTAATTAACTTCAATTAGACATTTTGCTGTTAAATATTGGGGCAGGGGTAAGAATTTTGAGAGTATTTGCACAGCTGTAGTTGATAATAGTTTTATCTATTCAATAATCTTTTATCCCCAAACCCCTTAATTTTGCTGTTACTTCTTCAGTGTCTCATGTAGACTGAGCCAGACTCGGGCTGACGGAGACCAAGATTTAGGATGGTTTTAAAACCACCTTTCCCACTTCCTTTTTGTGGCTTTGTCCTCGTTTTTATTGCACATATTGACGGAGTGAAAACTTCCTTACCCAGTGCAGAGCCCTTCCCCTGCCTTTAAGTGCCTGCCCTGCAATGCACACAGTGAAGTTGTAAAGTCATTATTAGAGTGGGATCCCTGCAGGCCAAGCTAACCATTGTTCTACTTCTAGAATGAGGTCTTCAGTCCAAATTCTTTTTTCTCTTATTTCCTTTATTTAACAGGGCATTACCTTTGGGGAAAAAAAAATCCATCTGCCACAATTTTTGTATGATTTTGCATACATCATTCAGTTTAAGAAAATGGGAAATGTTACAGTAGCTGTTCCTGAGATGCAGCAATGCAGATGTGCAGGCCCTTTTCTAAACACAGTCTATGTGTTGTCCAGCTTTTTTTGAAAAATATAAATGCTGTAAAGTGAATAATTCAAACCAGCTTTGCATGTTAATCTGTTTTTAAATTAGGTTTTTTTCATGTCATGGATCCATGCCTAATTCTCTGGAGGTTTCAAGCAAGACTGAACTGGGTCAGATTGGCTTGTATATTTTCTCTAAATAGGATGGAAATAAAGTCTAGTAGTGGATTGGTGATATTAATCATATGACTGCTGAATTGGAGTCATTATTGGGCTCTTGAAGGACTGTAAATTAATTTATAGAACTCTATAGGATCAGCCATGCTAGTGTACCCACTCAAAGGCATTTATGTACAGTATTTAAGTCCTTCACAGCCTCTTTTGCATGATGAAAGGTATGTATCATTTGTATTCATGTACTTGGAGAAAAGTGGAAAATGCATCTCAAAAAAAATTAAGCTATGCATATGAGGACCTGGACCATCTTTATGCCTAAACTTTATTATTCTTCACACTGCCTACAGTAGTATATCTGACATATTAATCATATGACTGCTGAATTGGAGCCATTATTGGGCTCTTGAAGGACTGTAAATTAATTTATAAATTCCATAGGATTGGCCATGCTAAGGCATGCACTCCAAGGCCCTTATGTTCAGTGTTGAAGACCTTCACAGCCTCTTAGGAAAGGTATGTAACATTTGGAAAATGCATCTTAAAAAAAACCCTAAACTCTGCATATGAGGACCTGGGATATCTTTGTACCAAACCTTTATTATTCTTCACACTGCCTACAGTGGTATATCTGAGCCCTTCCATTTTCTGTGTTAACTATGTTAACAATTAACTATATTAACTATGTTTACACAATTTTATCTGACTTAAAGCTTGGGATACTTGGGGGACTGCTGCCAAGCTCCTCAAATTGTACACACAGAGAAGTTTTTCAGCCTTAATATTCAACTTAAGTGGAAATTATTTAAAATTGTCGTCATGACAATTGATCAGCTTCTATCTGGCTATGAAACTCAATCAAAATGGAGTGGGTAAAACTGAGTTGAAGGTTTATATCTGTGGTCATGAGTTGGCTCTCAGGAATACTAAGGCTGTATTTTCTTTGGCAAAAGGAATATTTTGTATAAGAAACTTTGGGTTTGTGTTTTGAGGCGCTGCAGTGTGATTAACACAACGCTCAGTTAAATCTACATAAGTACATCTTTCTTTTCAGTTTATGACAGAATAATGGTTAATTATCACCTATCAAAAAGATGATTACTTTTTCATTAAATTAAATAAAACATTCCTTAAATGTACTATTTCAGCTGGTGAGTAAATTTATCAAAACAAATATGCATTTTCAGCTTCTTTCTTCTTGCTGGATTTCTGTTTGTAAAAGTAGAGCATAATTCTCTCAGGAAGGGGAATAAAGCAAAGCCATGGGTCTGTTTTCCAGCCTCTATTTCTAGGTTCTTGAGGGCTGTGGTTTTTTTACCTCTAATGGAATGAAAAGGCTCAAACTGTGCTAGCATGCAGTGCTACTGTCCAGCTTGTCTTTTTAGCTACTTTTTATTAGGTAGCCCCATTGCCCTTGCAGCACTTGTCTATCAAAGCTGCCTGCTGCTCCTCAGACACATGCAGGTTTTCTTTCTTCAGAGCACTGATGTGTCCACATGGGTGGACATTAGTGTGCGTGCAACCTGTAAGATGGATGCAAATTGCTTGAAAATGATTATGGTAAATATGCTAATTTTTAAATATTGCCTCTTTTAAAATCCCACCTGGAGTCCTAATCTGCTTGAAGTGCTGAAGAATGAAGTGGAAGTTCTCTCTTGCAGATGGACTTGATTACTTGTACATTCTGTGCAGGAAAAAGAAAAAAAAATCCCATGAGGAAGCTACAAGCGCTGGAGTTACCATAGAATGCAGGGTTCTGACGTAGAGTTGAACTCCTCCAAAATTTGGGGACATTTGGATCTAAACTCATCTCCTCTCCCCTCAAATCTTGTACACTCTCCCTTATCCCTCAATTTTATAATATAATAGCCTTTGCCTATCTGAAATTTCTCCAGCACAGAAGAAGCTTTCAATTTTATTTGCCAGAGCTGAGCCAAGGCTTTAATTCACATCCATCCTGATGACCTGGTTTGTTTGAGTTGGGGGGGGTTTGTTTGTGTTTTGTGTGTGTGTGTTTGTTTGTTTAACCTGCATCCAAGTGCCCTGTGTTCACCTCCAAGGGCACACTGTGATTCACAAAAGGTAGATGTGCCAGACAAAGGAATTTTTGCCCTGGAGCATGTCAGCCTCTGCTGAGGCATGAGCAGTGGCACAGAACAATTGCAGCATGGCCAACAGGCATTGCATCTGGGGTGCTTCGTGGAGCAGATGTGGTTTTCAGGTTGGTTTCTTTGTTTGTTTGTTTGTTTGGATGAGGCTTTCTGTTTTTAATGGAGGAGGAGGAGAAGGAAGCTGAGACTCTGGCTTTCATTTTATGCTTAAACTCCCTGGAATCAGAGGTTGTATGACAGGTAGCAGCAAGTGAAGAATACAAAGTAAAATATTAAAGACACAAATAGATCAGTAAACAAAAAGGTTGAGTATGAAAGAAGAGAGATATAGATCAAATCTTTGGAAGATATAGATCAAATCTTTGGCTGCCTTTTTTCCTGTATGTATAGCTGTTATTTTGGGTATTGTGTACAAGAGTTAGGCACATAAAGTCTAAGAAATGATGGATGACAAAACAAATATTGTCCCTCCTCAGCCAGGATGAGAGCAGGGGTGAACAGTGCCAGAATATAGTCAATAAGTGTACGGAGGAGAGAGAAGAGAGTGGTGGAAAATGTTTTGCAGGTGAGCCAGTAGGTGTGTTAGAGACATGAATCTAAGGCCATCTGATGGTGAGTGAGCTTGGTTTCAGCTTGGTTGTCAGATGCTGTCAGAACAAGCTTGGTTTCAGCTTGCTCTGACATCAGTATGGGCTGAAGCATCAGGAGAGGGTGGTGTTGCTCTCTTAGATGTTCAATAAATCTGTTGCCAAATCTCAGGTGTCTATGTCAACTTTTTGAGCAGGTTCAGTTAAATTATTTGGTTTCATCTTTTGTTTATGCTGCATTGTTTTATGTGATAGATCTTGCTGAGGTATGGCCACGAGCACTTGAATTATCATGGCCTATGTGTGGAGCTGGGCATCCAGCCAGGGCAGGGGGTGGGTTGGTTGTTTAAAGGATGTCTGTGGCATGTGTGGCACTCCACGAGGACAGACCAGCCCCTGGCTGTACAAGATTTAGGAAGGAAGGTTGGGATGAGTGGCTTTGGTCATGGAGCAGTTCTGGTTTCCATACTTAGCATTTACTTGTGTCTCATGTGCTACAAAGACCCACATTAAAAACCAGAGGATTTCCTCTCCTATCCTTTTCCTATCCCACAAGGGGATTTCTCAACATCCTTTATCTGCCAGGAGGTGACAAAGAAAAACACAGCTTTTTGGGGCCAGCTTGTCCTGATCAGCCTTGACTCTGTTTTGTTACACATGACATTAAATTCTCTAGGCAGTAAACCCTAGATAGTATGGCAGATTTGTTTTTTCATGCACCATCCTTTACCAGAATGTCATCATCTACCATGAAATATCAATGCACACCCGATTTCTTTGTATGGATATTTGTGTTCAGAAAGCAAGGCCTGCTGAAGAACACCAGTGACTCTGCACAGGACAATTAATAGCACAGTGCTGATTTTCCCTCCTCAGATGCCTCTCTGCCCTGAAACTGGGAAGATCAGGGTCTTGCATGAGCTAATACGAGTGATCTTTACTTGCAAATGGAATTTTTTGGTTTTTTTTTTTGTTGTTGTTAATGAATGTTAAGTCCTTAACCAGAATGTCTTCTGAAAAGATAACCTGTGGCTGTCTTTTTTCCTTCCTCCCCACCACCTCTTCCTCCTCCTCCTGCCCTGGTTCATTGGTTAATGTCTGTCTCCCTTCACAGGCTGAAGGTTATTGTAACTTCTATTTCAGCACTTTTTCTTTGTCCCTCCTGAGGTCAGGGGCCAGGCCACAGTGGTTCTGAGTGCAGAGAGACAACACTGAAATGGAATCATGCATCAGTCCTGGAACCCTTTCTCTTTCCAAGCTGAGAGTTCCCACTTGCTATAGGATCAGGATGAAGAGCGGGGTTACATCATTTTTCTGAGTAAAAATTCATCAGAAATCCTGAGGGGAATTATTGTGTGTCCTGCATCAGCCACTTGAGGCTCAAATCTGCCCTCTCCTTCTGTGTTGTTGCTGAGAGAAGCTAACTGTGCAAGCTTTGAGCAGATTTCCACTTGTTGGGGAATGGCTGGAGCATCTGCACAGTCATTGCTGGGTACCAGCAACATATATTCTGTTTGCTCTGCGTGTGTATAAAGTAGAATTTGGTTTTGGTTTCGGCTGTCTGTAGCTCAGAAGAGTAAGTAGATTGTTGGAGGAGCTGTAACTACAACAGCATAATTGGGTTTTGACCTTCCAGATTTAATACAACAGCAAAATTCACATAATGACGAGCATCCAAAGGTAAGAAAAAGCAGATCGTCAAAATTTATCATTCAAAGTTGTCGGTTTGTTCAGACCACATATTTGATATTTCTGTGGAAGTGTTATCTAGAAATCACTTTTGATCCATTTGGGGTTTTTTTTGTTATTGCTTAGTTTAAAGTTCCAAAAATTGAAACCTTGAAGAGATAATGAAATAAACACTTAATATTTATCCTATACTAAATTGCTTTCCACCAATGGAAGTGCAACTCTAGTTTACTTGGGACTAGTTTTACCTCATGAAAGCTTAGGATATTTAATTTTTTTTTTTGTAGGGCTGAAGGGGGCCTTGCAAATAAAGTGATTTAATGCACTGTGTTGGTGGGATAACAAATTACAGTCACTCTTCTGTTGACATCCCTGATGGTGCTGAACCCCAGACAAGGACAAAAATGAAGATTTCTTTTTTTTATTTTTGAAAGAAACACAGAAAAACTGTTTGTCATGGGAAAAAATCTGTTCAAGTAGGTAGCACTCACCATCCTTCATTTGGCTACATCTGTGGAATGACTCATTTGTCCACAAGCGTAAAAAAAGTGATTAGAAAATAAGAGAAGAGGTGTGAAGGAAATCAAGCTCTCCATGATTTCTCTTGAATTAATTCTATTGAAGACTAACTTTTCTAAAGGGCTCATTGTTTTGAGCATCTCATCAACGGTAGGTGTTTGTTTTACAGCACAGACAAATGATACGATTTTTTCTATATTTCTTTACCCAGGGAAGTGTAATATATGTTGCTAAAGAAGTTTGGAGCAATGAGATCAATAGTGATTTTTGGGTTTTTTTAAGAAATCCATTATCATTATGTGAGGCTTGTTGAAATACAGGGCTGAATTTGTATAGGAGCTTCTAAATAAAAATTGGAAGTGCTCATCAATTTCCAAAAGATGTTAATTACCCTTGCTGATCTGGTAGCTGTGAGAGCAATTCAGTTTAACTTTTAATCAAGGGACTGAAACCCCTGAGCATCCTCCTTGGCATTCTTTCAATGTGGTGTTTTGGGGGTTTTAGGGGATTTTTTGTAATATACCACCTCTTTGTTTTTCAATAGCCCTGTACATAATTATGTGATCTACTAGATGCCTGTTTTATTTTGAGTGGGAAACATAAAAAGGTGATTTTACAGTCTCAACAGAGATATTACAGCTGGGTGAACAAACAGCAGGATCTGTGCTAACTCGAACTGTCTGCACACTGTGGGCTGTGCACTACACAGGTCCAGGGCACAGGTGCTACAAAAATATCCTGTGATTTGTGCATAACTGTAATGATGGTTGGCCTGGAAAAGAGAATTATGTATGCTTGCAGCTTTGCTTTATGTCTACTTTTTCTATTTCTTTCCTAAAGCAACTTGAAGGATGATTTCCTTCTTGCCTGTTTGAAGGAGGACAGGAAAAAGTTGCACTTTTGGGAAAAAAAGTGACAAGCTATAGTAGAGAACATATGCTGTCTTTTGAGATAATTTTAGTTTCACCTTTCTGACTTTATGGAAACCAAAGCTAATACCTGTTTGACCTAAAATGTACTTTAATGGGTTATGCAACATGGTTAGTGCACATTTATCAATTTTTATTACTCATATTGCATGCCATCTTCAGGATCACAGAATACCCAGCCTCTCTTGTCTGTGGGGCTTTTTTAATTGATCCTTTCAAATGAAGACCTTAGATATTAGGAGATTTTTATTTTTGAATAGATTGGTATTGATCAGATCCAATCTTTTTTTGGATGCAAACACGAAGATATTCCTGCAAGGAGGGACTTAAGGCACAAGGAGTTCTCTGACTATGGGGAGTGTCAGGCAGGAGCCCAAAGGCAATAATTTTTTATACACCTGCATGGCCAGACCATGCTCTTAGAATATGTTTGGTGGGACCCATCAGAATCTTTGAGCCCAACTCCTGGCCCTGCACAGGACACCCCAGGAATCCCACCCTGTGCCTGAGAGTGCTGTCACTTCTTCAAGAAGTGCTGAACACTTCTTGAATTCTGACATGCTGGGTGCTGTGACCACTTCACCCCTCTGGGTGAAGAACCCTCACCTCTAATTCAGTTTCAGGTGTTTCTAACCTAATAGAATTAGAAATAATTCTAATTATTTCCTCCAGTCCTGTCTCAACTCATGAGGGTGCAGAGGCCAGAAAGAGATCAGTGCCTGCCCCTCCTCTTGCCCTGGTGAGGATGTTGTAGCTGCACTGAGCTGTCCCCTTGTCCAGGCTGAACACAGCCAGTGCCCTCAGCCACACTCATTTGGCTTTTTTAACCATCACTTGGCTTTTTTAACCATCCCTCTGGCCTCTTGGGATGTTCTCTCCTAGCTTAAGCAACCATCTTCATTTTCTTCCTAACAGAGGGATTACCTTGTCTTGTTTCCACCCTTCTCTGCCGCTGCAGTCATTTTTTAAGCTGCAGTGCTCTTGTTTGGCCCTTCCCAACCCCAAACAGTTTTGCTTGGGTGCATAAAGGAAACCACAATGCTGAGCAGACCAGGGAGGAGCACAGGAGCAAGAGGGATGGAGAAAGTTCATGGTTAGGGTCGCCACCTGCCAGGATCAGCACTGCCAGAAGGGTTTGGTGTCTCACCCAGTGACTTTTTCAGATACACAGGAGGGCCCTTGCACTCTGGGAGCAGGTCCTTGCAGCTGGATCCACAGTTTAGGAAGGAGCAGGGGCTCTGTGCTGCCCAGCATTGATAAGATCAGAGGAATTGAGAGCATCCCTGGGAGAACTACCCAGGCACCACAGAGCTGTAGATGCCTCAGGCCTGGGTGGCAATTGCTGTGGAATTTTGGAGATAGCAATTTAGGGCTTAGCTGCAATTCTGCCTAAATGGAGCCAGCCTTGAATTCTGTAGTATGCTGGAAGTTTTAGCTTGGTTTTAAATTAGATTTTTAAAAAATGTGTCAAGAATTCACCTTTCCGGGCCCAGAATTTTCTTAAAATTGGAGATTCCTAACCTTTCATACTGCCTGCTCTTAAAGTAGAAAGATATATATGAAGTTCCCATCATTTTGACATGTGTAAGGGGTTAAGTCATTCTTGAACAGTTTATCGCTCATCAATTGTAATTAAATATGTTTATATTAAATTATGTTCTGTAATTAATGTAAAATCTCTTAGCCTGTGCTGTTATTAGAACCAGATGCTGAAGTATCAACAATATTTCAACATGACTGTGCTGCCTTGCCAGCTGTCTAACTGTAATTACTTTAATCTCAGCTTGTTATCTAATTATCACCTTTGTAAAGGGAAAAGTACTCTCTAATGCGTACTGATTGTTTCAGATGATGATGAAGAGCGTGAAGCAGCTGTCAGATATCTTAGCCCTGCTTATCTGGATTAGAAAACTTATTGGGAGGCCTACTTTGCTTCAAACCTCGCTGACAGAAAATGGGACAATGGGGAAGAGGGTTTTTTTTTTCACCTTGTTTACCCTGGAAATGTGATTCCAGTAATCACTGGAGACAATGGAGGAAACAAGCTAAACAATTGCTGTTCCCAGGATAGAATAGCAAGACCACGATAAGGCACAAAGTGTGAACCATTTATGAATTCTCTAGTGGACAGTGTATTTGTCTTTTTTAAAATCTTTTACTTTCATTGCAGCGCTGGAGAATTAATTACTCTTAATTTAGTGACGTGGGTTGTGCTGAAATGTGGTGGCAAAGTTGGTTATGTTATTTAATGAGTTTTATAAAACACATCAATATAGACAAACACTTCCTGGGGAGTCTCAAGTGTTTTAAGCACTGAACAAATTGCGCTAAGAATTGTATGATTTGCTGTTCTCTTTGGAGATTTCATTAATTCATGGCAATGCTGACGTGATTTTACAGAGTATTTTAATATTGTGTGGTGCTTAAAGCCAAGATCCAAACCCTGCACCTAAATGAAATTCAGGGGAAGAAAAAGGCAGAATGCTAAAGTAAAAAAAGTAGTAAATTACTAGATTAGTAACACCTGAGTAAGAGTGATTTTTACCTAAAATTTTGTTGGTTTTTTTTTCCCCCTTCCCTCCTGCTTGTCTCCCACCTCTAAACACCGCTGACAGTGATCCTTCTTCAAGACTTTTCCTGGAACAGTCTGGATTTTTTAGCTGGACTATTTTATTTTGTGGCAGTAATATATAGGGTAAGAAATAAAGAGATTTTATAATAATGTCTTCATAGCAGTTGTAGCTTTTGAAAATGGAGCTTTAGCAAGGCTTTTTGTGATTGAAGTTTATCATTGTTGATGCTGGCATGGCTTGAATCTTGCTGAAATATGTGAATGTAGATGTGTCTTCTCTTTCCTTGACACTTTCTATACTATACCATAGAAATTTGTTGCTCTAGTAACTATTCCAAGAATAAAGGGGTTATTATTTATTTTTTTTCTAAAGGGGAGGGGAGATAGTTTTTTTTTGTGTGCTCTTTCTCAGTTTGATAATCAGGGCACAACTTAGTAGTCAGACACAAAAAAAAAAAAAAAAATCTGCTATTGATTTAATTGTGTTTTCCTTCCTGCAACTCAGATTATCCTTGTAGGCCCAGCTTGACTTGTACATAAATGATGGTTCAGTCCAGCAGAAGGCTGAGTGAATAAAAATGAACTGTAGCCTGGGGCTCTCTTATTTATCTCTAATATTTCTGGAGAGATAACCGAGCTTCAGGTTACCACAGAGTTGCTCAGTCTTGATTTCTCCTAAAAGCACAAGAAAAGGGTTGAAAAGGTTCAGAGCAGCAGCAAACTGAGGCAGCAGAGTTTTGCTAAAAGCTCCTGCCTGGAGGAGGGGAAGGTGCCAGGACTTGAGGGCAGTCATTCCTGTTGGTGTAGAACCACGAGCCTGCGCAAATGAATGGCCATAAACGCAATTTCCACGTGGAGTCAATTAGCATTCAAATTTAATATACTCCTTAACAGCTGGATATTTTTATTTTTTGGAAATCAAATCCTTCAAGCAGAAGTGTGTCCACAGCACTTCATCTGAGATGTCAAGGTGCACTAAAGGAGAGTCAGTGGAGACTCCTCCAAAGTGCAGATGGGCACTGAGCTCTCTTGATGTGATAAATTTGGCTGAAGAATCTAAACCTCCCAATTCAGCTTCGTGCAGATGTGGAAATGGAGCAGAATTCAGTATTGTCTTAAACGTCCCAATATAATGACAATTAATAATAATACTGTGCTAGCTTTTGATTTTCCCTTCTAAGCTTTTCTGATTTAATGTAAAATTGATTAATTTAGAAAGTGTTCTATATTTTGGGCACTCACCTGATGCAAGATTACTTGCAAATATTGTAAGGTGTTAATTTGGTTTCATTTCTTTTGACCAAGAATAATAATTTGGGAAGTTTTAAGGTGCCCATCTGAGGATGATGCTATAAAATATTATATTATCTTAAAACTATTTTTGACTGACACTGTCTTTTCTTGGAAATGTATTTGAAATGAAGTTGTCATCTGTAGTATGTAACTCTCTACTTCTTGTATAAGGGCTCTATATTGGCCTGTTAAACCATAATGGGTTTATAGCCATTACTGTATTTCAGGTCAGGGACTTCCCAACTACAAATTCCCAACATTGCTGCAAGTGCAAGGCTTGGTGAAAAACACAGAATGCAAATTACCATTACTGAAAAATGATACTGTGAGAGACTGAGTGAAATAAAGCTTGAGGTGGGCTCTTATTCTGGATTTATGAGCTTAAAATATGGATGTACACAGAGGTAGCTTTAATAGGTAGCAGTTCATTGGGTTTTGATATTTTAAAATGACATAGGTCTCTTTAAAAGGTGCTAATTGCTGAATAATTTCTTGAAAATAATTACCCCTGCATGAACTCCATTGATTTAAGTGTTGAGGTATAAATACTGTAGATCATATATTTTCATCTGTACTCAAGTGCAGATGTTGAGGTTTTGTTTTCATTAAATTATGCGTTATTACACTGAAATAGAAAAAATATGAATATGTTGCTATGCAGATATACACACACATACTAAGTGGGTGTCCATAGATGCACAAAATACATATTTGATAGATATATAGTATCTATAGATAATTAAATATTAGTGTATGCATATTAGTGTATATTTGACACAGTGTATTGATTATTTGTGTGTAACTGTAGAGCTGTAGGTGCAATTGTGATGCTTTTGGAGTGAGTGTGAGCTCGGATTTCACTGTATCCAGGATGTTATTGTGTCTGGAAAAGAGACTTTACCTGTTTGTGTCAGTCTGGGACAAAGAAGCCTGAAAGCTCGTACAATTTATTTGCCGTCTTTAAATCAAATATTGGAACACTAAAACCAAATGGTGTGACAGACCAAAGTGCTTCCCTCAGTTTGCAGGGCCTTTTCTACTTCTATTAGCTCTCAGGATTAAAGGCTAAGCTGTTGAGGTTGAAGAGGTTTGCTAATCACGGGGAAATAATTCCAGAGGTCTGTGGGTGAGGGCTTCTGGTGTTTAAGGGTAAAGCCAAGGATCAGCAGAGGAATGTGCAACTGCAGGGATGATGAGGAGGGGTTTGGTTACAGTGGTAAGATTCAGTCCACACTTCACTGAAGGGAAAAAAAAAAAAAAAAGGATTTTTCTGCTTTCAGAGAGTTGGGTTGGTCTGGGCCAGGATGGTGCTAGACAGGTGTGGGAAAGGAATATGTCAATTTTCAGAGACATGGAAAGAAGTGAGCTGGAACACAAATGCCAGTGAAGAAATGGAGCACCTTGTCTGGTAGTCAGGCAGGGCTGTATGGCCTGCTGGACAGCTTGCAGCAGAAGGTAGCCAAACCTGGGGGTTTGGTTCATGGATAAAATACGGCGTTGATTCAGTTTTGCTCTCTTCAAGATTTGCGTATTTCTGGAAAACACAAAGAGGAGAATTTTCTTCATAAAGTGTAGGTGTTGATCAAGTGAGTGTAGGACATATTTGATGTTGCCCTGGAAGGCACAGTTTAAAATCAAGAATTTAGATGCATGCTTTGCATGGCAGACAAATAACAGGGCTGTATTTTCAACTAGTGACTGGATGATCTTCCTGTGGTTGAAATAAAAAACGACAGTTTCCCTTAATAATGGGATTTTGGGTGGGAGAGCCTCATTGAGGGTTGCTGCGTGTGTAGCACGTACATCTGCACAAGTGGTGAGGAGCCAGTGCAGCAGGGCTCGGAAGTAAGGCTGTCAGCTTAATACATTGTGTGAAAATTGGGGCCGGAGGTCACCAATCTCCTGGTACACAAATCTCCCTCTGAGAATCTCATTTCATTCAGACTATCAGTTAGATTAGAAATACCCTAATTATCCCACTGAAATTAAATTACTTTATGTAAGGGTGATATAATGAACAACCATAAAGAAGCCATACAACCAATCATCCTATTAGTCACAGCAAGACTAGACCATACACTAAATGGCTCTGGTTTGATTATTGCTGGCTGCTCTGTGCCACACAAACTGGGGGGGAAGGGAAGCACCTAGGGGAAGATTAGTTTTGATTTCCCTTTCTCTTTCACTGGAAGGAAGAAAGTCACATTTAAATTCCCATTGCAAGCCCTCTAGGTGAGAAAGGTGTACGGTTGCCTGGCAGAGAAATCACGAGATGATGGATTATGGAGAGGTGATTGGGATCTCCCTCAGCACATGGTGAATTTTGTTGTTCCAGAGAGCAGGAGGAGAGCTGTAGGAATGCAGGTAGGCTGCTCCAGCACCTCAGCCAGCACACCTTGCCACAGGGTCGTTCCTTTCCAGATACATTTGCAGTCACACGCAGCCATCACTGCTGGAGGAAGGTGAGGGTTTAGCTCATCTTGAGGAGTTGCTTCACTGGCTCAGGAAGGTCAGCTCTCAGGAATAAGCAGAAAAAGCTGCATGTTTAATTTTGGCTTGGTCTAGGACTGGGAGAACATTCTGTTTGAAGTGGCAGAGCTGGTGGGTCAGTGGCCAGCCCGTTGTGGGTGTGTGTTTCTGCCAGAAAAGCCAATCCTCTGATGAGCTGTGATTGTCACTTAGGGTGGAAATTCCCTCAGAGAGCCTGAAAGGTGCAGAGAGAAAGCAAAGCAGCTGCTTGCTTCTTTCTGCTGCTGGACTTTCTCAGTCAGAACTTCAGAGCTGTTTGCTGAGTAAACATTTTGAAGAACCAAGGGATGCTGCTGTACAAACATCCCCAAACTAGCTGGATATCTTAAAGGGGGGGGTTTATAGCCTGAATAAATTCAGGTGTAAATGTTCAATGACTGTTTTAAAAGAAACCCAGGTCTAGAGGGGTATCCTAGGAAATGGAAGAAAAGCAAGGATATCTTGCTGCTTTGATCTTCTTGCAGGTTCTTTATTGGGCTTATTTCATGCTGTGCTGCAGGGCAGCACTGCTTGGTTCAAGTTCAGTCCTGCACAAATGCAGACTGGGCATTGAAAGCATGATGTATCTTTTTCTGAGTAGGGCTTTAAGTTATTTGTCATAAAACATTTGTTATCAGAAATATTATTTTCTGAAATGATAATTTATAATAATTTCAAATAATTTTTAATCAGAAATATGATTGAAAATTGAACTTCAAGTTCAGTTTTCTTCTCTTAGTCTTGTGTCATTGGTCAGTAGTTTAAAATGTGCTACGAGGCAGTGCTGGCCCAGCAGCATCTCCCTGATTTTTTATCTTCTCCTCTGAAGATAATTGGAAAAACTAATTAAATTACATTATATGTTATTCAGGGCTTACCTTCTAACTATAGAACCATGCTTTGGAAAAGGAGCAAGCCACCTGAATACTGTAAATATCACCGAAAATGTTTCTTCAAAATTCTAGGATGCTTTTTTCTTTTATTTAATTAAATACTGGATTATTAAATTCCTTATCTGAATGTGAACAGAATGAAAGTGTGAAATATTTAATTCCTGTTCGTTGGAATTGCAAAGTATAATTTGAGAGGAGCCATATACCTCAACTGCTGATACAAGTTTTTTAACTCAGTAAGTAATCTCCACCTATACATTAGAAATTAAAATCACTTTTCACCTCTCAGACAATACCTCAGGAATAAAATATTTCAGCTATGAGATGAGAATGAAGGAAGAACATTTTCAATGAAAAGAGTAAAACAAAAAGTATACAAGTAAATCAATGTTGATGTCAAGAGACAGTAACTTGACTTGTGTAGAATCTCTGAGGGAATATTAAGCCTGCTGGAACTGAGAAAATGTTCTTCTGTTCAATCTCTGGATAGGCAGAGACAATGGCACTTCACAAAAAAAAAAATTAATGAAACTTTGTTACATCAGAGTTTCCAATTTAAGAAAAATTGACTTAGCTGGAACTAATATGCAGTATTTTAATCATGGTGTCTGGAGGTAGCAGAATTTCCCCATTGCTCTGAGCAGAAATTCATGCTGTTTCCATAAATTACTCCCTGAACACCCCTTGAAATCTTCCATTTTTTGCTTTATTCTCTTCTGCCCCTCCTCTAATTTTCACGTGTGATTGGGAGAGGAGGATGAGAAATAAATATTGAGCCAGCTGGTGAATGGAAATGCCTTCAAATGAAGGTGCTTTTGAAATTAAAATAGTGCTACCAACAAAGAATATAAATTGTGGTTTTCTTAAAAGAATTATTATTATTATGGACTGGCACAGTCAGCAACCTGTTCTGTGAGACTTATCCTATGGAATAACCCTGGTTTGATGGTGAAACAGCTGGACGGAGCCACCAGCACTGTCAAGGGCCTTCAGAAAATGTCATTATGACCATTGAAATGGATCCCCTGTCCCAGAGGCAGCTTTGGTGCTATGATTTATACCTCAAGTCATTTTCTTCATGCCTGGATCTCCCAGAGCCACTATTTGGACTGCCACAGACCCTTGGGAAGGGTGAGCTTGTGTGGAAAGTTGATATCCTGTTTAATGGAGAGGGTCAGAGTTCTTTTGACATCTCCGTTTTCAGGTTTGTTTTGTTTTGGTGGGATTTTTTGTTGTTTTGTTTTTGTTTTTAGAGGGGATTTTGGGTTTTTTGGGGGGTTTTGTGTTGTTTTGGTTTGGTTTTTTTGGGTTTGTTTTTGTGTGGTTTTCTGTTTGATTTGTTTTTTTTTTTTTGTTCCCCCCCCCCCCCCCCCCAAAGAAACAAAAAATTATTTCCCTGTTTGTGTGAAATTGCCTTTAAAAATATATTTAGTGTAGATGCCCTGTGTGACCCTTTGGAGAGGGCAGGGAAAATAGTGCCTGGACCAGGGTGTGCAGTACACCTGAGCACAATTTATCACAGTGCAGCCAAGCCAGATCAAGCAACAGAGTACAATAACTAAATGGATGATTGATAAGCAACAGTTGAGTAGATGGGATATTCAGAAAACCAGAAGTATTTAATGGTGCAGCCCAAAATTAGTGCATAATTTTATGACATAATCTATTTTTTTAGCACTAAAAAAAGAAGTTATGCTCTGTAAGCATTTATAGAACATGTATTAACCTCTTCACAAGAGAATGTTGGTGTAGGATTTATTTATAGGCTGGAGAGTTGAACCTAATGAAGTTCAACCAGGGCAAGTGTAGGTTCCTGCACTTGGGCAGGAATTCCTCCAAGCACAGAACAAGCTGGGGAGCAGCTCTGCTGAGAAGGACCTGGAATGATATCCAGGGGTACCTTCCAGCCCTGAAAATTCTGTGATTGGATCTGTCTCAAGTCAAAAGTTATCTACAATGGTCAGAAATTAAATATTGCAAATGGAAAACCCCAAGCTGAGTTTCAAGGCTTAGGCTGGAGATGCCTCTGGATTGGGACCGTGTTCTTCTGCAATCTGGCAGTTCAGGAATGCACTTCTGTAAGCAGGACTGGGGCTCTTGGATATGCCCCTAAGAGAAGGTGATGGATTGAATAGGTTCTGTCAGGTTGCTTCTTTCAGTGTTCTCAAAATAATAGGAAGAATAACTTGTAAGGAATGTGGTGCAGAAAGACAGGGGTGGTGGGCAATTTCCTTAGTTCAGAGTGTTAAACCTGTGCTAAATCAAAATTAGTTGCACTTAAAAACACAGATAAGATGAAATGGCTGTATGAGAAGTTCTACCTTTCAAAGTGGCACTTTGATTATCATTAAACTTTGTATTTGTCTTATGCCAGTGCTTAGGATGTGTTGATGCCTCTTCTATAGGATTAAATCATATCAGCTTTCCTGTGAAGATCACTGTTGGAAAGAGCAGGTTGCATTTAAACAAAGTTGTATCAAGATGTAATTATTATGATGTGCCTGTGGAAATGTCTTGCTGCAGGCTGGTGGGAACCAGAATTCCTTTATACTTCAGCATCCAAGCAGAGATTTAAATTCGCGTGCTTTTAGTTTTGATTGTGAGGAAACCAACGACATTACTCCACATGCTTTCCAAGACTAAAGCATTTTGTGTTGCTTCTTGCTTTGTATTCTGTCTGTGGCTTATTCCAGAATGCTAGCTAACTTTTAGGCTTCTGATTTTTAAAGAGAAAGTGTTTAACCTGCATTTTTGGGTTGCATTTGCTGCATGAATGTCTATTAAGGAAGGGGCTTTGCCCTTTCTCAAGGTCGACCAAGCAGCAGCTAATCCTGGTTTGACTCAAGGAAGGATTTTGCTTTTGAATCTAAAGGGTGACAATTCTGTGGCTAATTCTTGACAGGTCCACCTTCACCAGCTCTGCATTGCAGAATGGTAGAAAAGGGGAGTAATCCAAATCTGAAGACTTACATTCACAGAAATTGGACATATAAAATCGTCATAGAAGTGTGTTGCAAGAAGCAGTTGTAACAAAAAAGGGAAACATTCCCAAAACATTTTAAATGTGGATATATTACATATATATATATAGAAGATAAATAATATATCTGATTAGTATGTGAAAGAAAATTTCTAAGTGCTAAATAATAAAAAATATCACAAACAGTTAATTCTTGCATCATCACAATTTGCCTTCTACTGACAAGAACCTATCCATACGCATTTTTCCTCCTTGCTTCTTTTTTTAAAATGTCACATCATTTTCATGTCATATAACTCGAATTAGTTTATCATGAGTACTAAATAAATCTGTGCTAAATATGGGACATTTAAAATCCCTGAATGTAAGAAAGTAGTATCATCTTGGATTTCAGCTAAACGTTTCTACTCTTAGGGCAAGATATTTCTGATAGAAAGATTTTTTTTTCCTTTCTTCTTTTCCCTTTTCCTTCTTTCTTTCTTCTTTTCCCTTTTCCTTCTTTCTTTCTTCTTTTCCCTTTTCCTTCTTTCTTTCTTCTTTTCCCTTTTCCTTCTTTCTTTCTTCTTTTCCGTTTTCCTTCTTTCTTTCTTCTATTCCCTTTCCTTCTTTCTTTCTTTCTTCTTTTCCCCTTTCCTTCTTTCTTTCTTCTTTTCCCCTTTCTTTCTTTCTTTCTTCTTTTCCCCTTTCTTTCTTTCTTTCTTCTTTTCCCCTTTCCTTCTTTCTTTCTTCTTTTCCCCTTTCCTTCTTTCTTTCTTCTTTTCCCCTTTCCTTCTTTCTTTCTTCTTTTCCCCTTTCCTTCTTTCTTTCTTCTTTTCCCCTTTCATTCTTTCTTTCTTTTTTCTTTTCCCTTTCCTCCTTTCTTTCTTCTTTTTCCCTTCCTTCTTTCTTCTTTTTCTTCTTTCTCTGCTTTTGAAGTTCTTTATGGAGTGGTTTATACTGAGCTGTAGGAGTAACTACCTCTTGTTTCTACTCTGTTCATGACAGAAGACCAGGGAAAGAGACACTTTGTTGGCATAATATGAGAATTTTAAATCAGAAGACAAGCATGCATAGAAAGTATTAACACTGTGGGCAGTAAAACTAAAAAATCAATTTCCACAGAAAGTTGCAGAAACACAGCATCCGCAGGTTCAAGGAGAGAGTAGTCAGATGGACAAGAGGGTTGTAAAGAGACACTGAGAGGATTAAGTAGGGTTGTGCCTTAGAAATACACCAGCACAACACTTTTGGATGCTGGAGGATGCACAGAAAACAAACCACAGCAGCCAGTCAAGGTTACTGCTGGTGTGAGGCAGGATGCTCCCCAGGAGGGGCCCTTGATCTGGCACAGCAAATGTTGGGTGCTCAGAGCAGAATCCCCGTGGTGTTGACCTGCTGCTGAAGCCTTGTCTTTGCTCTTCATTCCTGGCTCTGTTTGAGTCAGTGCTTTGCTCCTCTATCCCTCTGCACTTCAGAGGCAGGAGAGAGCACCGAGCATCTTCCTCACTTTGTGCGCGTGTACCTGAACCTCTCCTGCTCATGCAGGTCCTCCAGAGGACGTGGAAACTGATCTCCTTGTTTTATCTGGGCTTCCAGGAGTGAACCTGAAGGGATGAACATGCTCTAGCTTTGCAAAAAGAGAAGGAGTGGTAGCTACATGGAGTTTATTACGCCCCATCAAGTCTGCCAAGTTGAATCTGCCATTACAGAGAGAGAGCTGGCTGTGAAATGGTTGGGATTGACTGACAACACTTAACTAACCACTGAGAGTGATTTTGTCTTGGTAGTACAATCCACGTCTCTCCATCATGTCCGTGTGTGTAGTGTTTTCAAATGAGTTTAATTATGAGTGATGAACAGTAGCTTCATGGATGTGCCTACACTCTTGCTGATTGCTGCTCATCTGGACTTGTCACCAGTACTCACAACTGTCCCAGGTCTGCACTTACCTTCTCTTAGTTAAACTACTGGGGCTTTGAAGGAGAAGTTGCATTATTGTTTCTTTCCTGGTTGGGGGTTTGTTTTTCTTGTTTAATTGTTGTTTAAATTTTGAGCGAAAGGTTTGGGTTTTGTTTTGCAGTTACCCAAGAATATTTCTGGTTGACTAAATGCGAGTCAGTGCCCTTGTTTGCATTTGTGATTTCTCAAAGTAGATACACATTTAGTTTCTAGTCTCTTGGGTGCTTCTCAGCACTGAAGAAAAATGCAAAAGGCATAAATTTTTCTGCTACGGACTCATTTTGCTAATATTTGTGAAGTAGTTGCTCTGTGCATGTGCTGCAAAATTGCATCAGGTATCTTCCTATGACATGAGAAACTGAGATGATGAAGTTTCCTGCTTGAAGCAAAACTTGATCTTCATTTCAGGAGAAACAAACTTATTTTCTATTATTTACTGGTCTATTGATATTTACCTTGACAGCTTTTAGATTGTGAAAAGCAGCATCAATAGGAGGGAGAGTAGAAGACTGTTGCAGAGAACATGGAAAGTCAGGAGATAAAAGAAATGTGTAAAAATTATTGCTATCACTGTATTACTGCACTGTCATGTGCAGTTATATTCTTCATGTGCTCAAAAGAAAGTGACGACTCCTTTTCCCTCCAGTGTGTGCATGTTGGCATTTGCTTGCCTTCAATTTCATTCCTGATGCTAATTTCTTACAGAAGCTGGGGTGACCTGTATCTGTACCCCTTTTCCAGGTGTTGCCTACCTTCACCCCCACAGTAACCACAGCTTGCATTTCTAATGAGGTAAAACACCAGGGACTAACTTCTGGCACCTTCTCTGCTAAGTTTTACTGTGACAGTTCTGCTCATCTAAAGGGAAAAGCAATTCTTGGAAACTCCTGAAATTGGTAGAATCAACTTCAGAACAACCCCTCAAACTGGCTCATCAGTGTGTTAGGAGGAGGCAGGTGGATTGTGGACTTGGAGTCCACGGCAAATGTCAGGTTTCTTCTCTCTTTACACCGCTGCTGACACTGAATAATTTCTGCCATTTTTATGGAGTTTCTTTCCAGGTGAAGTGGTGCATGTAGGAAAGACATTTTAATACATCTTGCAAATGCAGAGAACTTTTACTTGGCAGGCAGGTTTGCTGCTCTGCTCAGCCAGGTGAGTAAGACATGATCATTGTCAATTCCTGAATGTAAGATATCTGAGTTAGATTTTTTGCTGTTGGGAAAGGGTTTATTTCTAAAACTGCTAGTCAAAAATCAGTAATTGTAGAAGTTTAACTTGAGTGCAGCTGGGACAAGTTGTCATTTTGGTATGGGCTCAGATCGCCTTCCTGTGCACTCCATCTAGCAAGCAATGTCCTAACAATATTTGTAGTCTCCACTGAGGGAGGAAAGGAAGGAGTTGTATTAATAAACAAACACTAAATGCCCTTTGCTTTATCTTCATCATTGTAGTGAAATGCTCAAGTCCATTTGTTACATTGGTGGTGTTGCCTGGTTTTTTTTGGGTTTTTTTTGTGAACAGAACTTCTCATTTTAGCTGTTGAAAGATGGTTCAGGCCAAAGGGGGAGGACTGCAGAGGTTGCCAGCCCAGTTATAAATGGGGACACCTGCACAGAGCTTGTGAGGCCCTGGTCCACAGGCCAAAGTGCCAAACTCATCTTTGTCCTGCTCTCACAGATTTGGTTTGGCATGTGTTTTGTCCCTCCAAAGTGTAGAGTTGCCGAAAGTCCACGTCACATAGCTACAGGAGGCATCATAAGGGTTTGAGTTTAATTGGTTTTTGAGTTAAGAGCCAAGGCATTATGCTGTTATTTTTATTAAATATAGCTGTAGTTTGCAATACTCAATGACAGTAGATGAGCCCAAAAAAAAAAAAAAAAAAAAAGAAACCCAGAAAAAACCAAACAAAAACAACAGCAAAAAAGACATTTTTGTTCCTAGTCTTGTCCATTCATCAATCCTTGTCCATCCTTCTGCTCCCTCCCCAAATCAGCAGCATCCCCTCCCTGCCCACCTGGCAGCAGATGTGCTGTGTGTCCCAAGCCCTCCGAGTGGCAGAATGCAAAATCTCAGGTGACATTCACCTGGAAGCTCTTAGCCCTCAACAGCTGCAGCCCCTTGATTACCTTGCCTGCCTGGGTGGCTCCGTGCTGCCTCTGTATCAATTGCTTGTCAATTCAGCTTAGCCCTGACTTTGACTGACTGGAGTGAGGGAAGTGGGAGTGGGCTGCAGGCGAATGGTTAAAATTAATTGCTACATAAGAAAAAATTGAAAGATAATTATTCCTGCTTTCCTGTCAGTGCTCGAGGGTAGATGACCTCATTAACTTGCAGCTTGTACACAATTCAATTACTAGGAGATGGAAAATACATTTTTAATTACCTCGGTGCCTTGTGCTCCATTCATCTCCATTTGCATGGCTTTTTTACGGTTGTGTTCTGAAGAAGTAGCGAGGTCTTACCAAAGCTACCCTAAGACCTTGGTTCTTGCTACAATTATTCTTGTTTGAGGTAGGATTTTAAATGTGTGAGATTAACCCTGTGGTGCCAAGTGAGTCGGGAGGTCCTGTGATGGCGCTAAGGTGTTTTTTGTTAGTTTGGCATGTCAGGATTTTGAAACTTATCCTGTCAAATAATTACAGAGGGTAACTTTGTTCTTTTGTGTGTTTTGTTGCCACATAATTCAAGAAAGAATTAAATCAGTGAATAATAAGCAGATCACCTAGTTAGACAAATATCATATCGATGTATGTCATGGGAAAGGATTCCTTTGTAATTTCTAAAAGCCTATTATGAATTTACTGAATTAATAAAGATTTAATTGTTTAAATCCATAGCTAGGCAATTATTTTAATGTGTCAGTTTTTAAAACTGTCAGTAGTGCGTTGAAGTATACAATACACCTGGAAAGAATATTTGTTCATCACAATCATTTAAATTAAAGCTACTGCAAGGCTTGGAGCTGAGAAATGAGGAACCCTGTGACTTGGTGCACAGAGTTTTTTGGGGTTTTTTTCCAAGAAAGACTTGCCAAGGATTACTCAGAACTGATCTGGAGTGTTGACACAGACTAATTCCCTGCTCTGATGGTGTGGTCTGCGTTACTGGGGAAATAAGAAGTAAAGTACAGGCCGCAGAGAATTTGTTGATTGCTAGGTCAGGAGAAAGTGTTGAGGGAAGTTGTGAGGTCCAAGTTGTGATATTTAGTGGTGGGAACTGACTATGTTTTATGTGATCTATGTTTGGTCACTACTTTGCTCTCTGAAAAAACAGCTGGAACATAATGCAGGCATTCTTGAAGCATTTGTGTAAACTTCATTGTGAGTGTATTAGCCCTACTTAATTCTTTCCTAATGAGCATTAAAGCAAGATAAGGTGCTTTAAAGGCTGGATGTCAGAGAGCCTTAAAGCTGTTTTAAGAATGTGTGAGCTCTGAGTCCATGGTGACCTGCTAGGGAGCATCCTTGGGGGAGACCTCTGAGAAAGTGATGGTGACAATTCGGATATTCCTCCTTCCTCTCACTAGCTAGTGATCCAAGGGATAATGAAACACAATCTTCTTGCTATACAGGAACATTTAAGATGTTTTCAAATGGCAATTTTGCAGAGTAAAAAATCCAAACTAAAAAACAATGGTTGGGCCACTACATACCTTCTCAGTCTAGCAAATCCCTGGTGATATATTTCTTCAAGGATATCTGCTAAGGAACACACACAGGAGAGTTCCTTCACTGAGCAGTCAGAAGCCTGCATGTGAGTAATTTTAAAGTGAAAGACTGTAAATATTTTAAATCATCTATGTTGGTTATTGTATTTTTTTAATGTTTCCAATATTTCTTAAGCCAGGAAAACATCTAAATAACCAAGGACTACCTATCTGGGTTTGTGCTCTCCTAGTATGGGACATAAAAAATGCTGTATCAAGGAATCAGTTGCTTGCAGACCTGGAGAGAAATGGTGTTGGATTTTGCTTATATATTATCAAATACAACTGCGATTTCTCAGGGGTGTTTTTAGGTGTGAGGGTTTTATTGGTTATTTTTAATGCTTTACTGTTAGGTTTGGTGATTCTAGTGCCAGCAAAATATCAAGTGCAGCCAAAATTCATGGCGTTTGCATGAGATGCAATGTCTGTTACAAGCTGCACAACATTTACTTTGATATATAGCATATTTCCACTGTTCTTCCAGAGACAAAAAAAATAGTGTAGCTCTGAACTTCTTTGGTTTTCTAGCAACAGGCAGGTCAACAGATGCAACACAAAGTACAAAAGCATTTTAAGAATATAGATACATGGAAGCAAATGTGACTTGAAATAACAGTTGGAGGAAATCCACACAAGCACGGATTGTTGGGAATACTCCCTTCTCTGCCTCCACTGATTATTATTACATCAGTATATGTTGATCAAAAAAGTTTAGGTCATCTGAAATACAGACAGGGCTTCTGCAGCTGTCTGGCTTATCAAGTCTTTGACATGTATGTGACCACAGCAGAATTATTTACTGTGCCATACCCATGCTCCATTTAGGGGAAATGAGTATAAATGGTAAGATAATAATTGGAAACTGACATTTGGGCCAACATCAGGATTCTGGAGCGTTAATATATTTTCAGATGACACATAGGAAAAGCCATTAAGGATCTAAGGAGAGAGAGGCTGATTTAGCTTGAATTTCTCTGTGGGTTTTTTTGTGTTGACCATCACCATTGAGCAGCAGGCATTTTAAACTTTATTTCTGTCTACTACCACCTATAGACTAAAGATGTCTGTACCATTTGTAAAGGTCCTATCATGACCTCTCGGTCTGGATTTTTCTTCAGTCAAGAAATACCCCCAAGACCCAGTTTGTGTCTGAGTTTGCCCCAGCCCCAGTGTGGGACCTCACACTTGGCCCTGTTGAATTTCTTGAGGTTCTCTGAGCCTCTCCAGGCTGTCAGTGTCCCTCTGGATGGCATCCCTTCACTCCAGCAGCTGCACACAGAGCGTGCTGTTGGCAGCAAGGCTGCTGAGGCTGCACTCCATCCCACTGCCCATGATGTCTCAGGGTTCAGTTTTTCTATTTTTCACACTCTGTGCTGCTTTAGTGTGTGGGTCTGGGCTTCACACGAGGGGATGGTGAGCTCTGTGCACAGAGCAGGGAGACAAAACAATTCCTGCTCCAGCTGGGCACCAAGGACAAATGATGCCAATGTCAGCCCCAGAGCACAAACCCCGTGGGCTGCAGAGAGAAAAACAAGCAGGGTGGGACTGCCTGGGCTAAAGCTGGGATGGGACAATGAACTGCAAGGTGCAAATGGAGCAGAACTGATCCCAGGGAGAGAGCCCGGGAGCGCTCGTGCATTTTGGGGCCATTTTGGTTCATCTTGGGTGCAGCCCTGGCTGGGCTCTGGTGCTGCCCAAGGTGGGTCCATGGAGGAGATCCTGGGAATAAATCCCTGCTTTATTCTTTGGCTCTGCCCAGCCTCTGCTCCAGGGCAGCCTGAACAAGGCACCACAGGTCGCTGACAAAGGTGTCACCTGAACTGATCCCAACAGGGATCCCTGAGGAATGCCCATCAGGTCCCAGGGACCTCCTCTGCACTTTCAGGTTCTTGAGATGCTCTCAGACCTGATTGTCTCCTACAGTGAGGGACCCTTCATTCTCTCTTGGCACTGTGGCTGGAGCACTTGCCAGTAAAGACCAAGGCAAAAAAAAATTGTTGAGAGCCTCAACCTTCTCCCTGTCCCATGTAAACAGGTCTCCCATTTCCTTCTGGACAGCTCCCACATTTTTTCTAGTCTTCCTTTTATCACCAATTTACTACAGATGTCTTGCTGCCCTGACATCCCTGTCCAGATTTAATTCTGTCACAGCTTTGGCTTTTATCTCCTGATCCCTGACTGCTCCAACAGTTGTTTATTCTTCACATTTTACCTGTCCTTGCCTCCACCATCTGCAGGCTTCCTTTTTGTGTTTGGGTTTGCTCAGGAGCTCTTGTTCATCCATTTCTGCCTGGCTTCCACCGTGTTGGGAGGCACCACTGCTGAGCTTGGAGGAGATGATCCCTGAAGATCACCCAGCTTTGTTGAGCCCTTTTTCTCTTTCAGGGCTTTATCTCATGGTGCTCTACCAGGGACGCTGCCTGCAGGGTGTATTTGGAGAGTAAAGAATCAGACACAGATTGCCAGCTAAATGCAGAATGTGTGAGGGGTTCTAGCATGGTTCTGGAAGTGTTTCCAGCCTTGACACACAGGGATCTGCTGGCACAAACCTGAGGGTGCTGACCTTTTCCTGTTGAAAACTCGGGCAAGGAAGGGGAGTAGTGCATTCTTTGTTTTAGAAAGCAAGGGGAAGTTGAATGTATAAAAGGAAATTTCAAGAGGGACAGCACCTCAGGACTGTTGGAAAACATGCTCTTAAGAAGATGTCATGGAAGAATTTTTCTATTTAATGATCTGTTTCTCTGCTCACATAGTAGTAGTAACTTGTAGTTAACTTGTACAAAACAAACAGTAACTTGCTTTCTTGCAAAAAAGTCCATGTTGATCTAGTCTGTTGGCTCATTTCCAAAAGAGATTTGCACATGCTGACTATTAAAGGCTTTCTTTTAATCCTCTTCTGCCCTCCTGGTTGAAGAATTATTGGGAGTATTTTACTTTTTTCTTTTTTTTTCTCCTCCTCCATTTGCAATCAATAATATTGCACTTACTGCCAAAGTAGCACAGCATTCAGTTCTAATATCAAATACACAATGTTCTCCAATTATTGTGTTTGGTTATAGTGAGGATATTGCAGTCCCACAAAACGTAGTTTATGGTTCTCAAAATCTTTGGTAAGTCTACACTGATATAAATTATAACTCATTGTTTAAATTACAAAGCCCAGATATCTTTTAAATGCAGAAAAATGGTTCATTAGAAATATATAAGTTTTTTTAATCATATGAAGAAAGGGAATGGGTTCATTACAAAATATTTCACACATAATCTAACTAATTAACATAATAAATTGCAGGGAACCATATTGGATTATCATATAATTAAATAAATTCCATACGGGCCACATAAGTTAATGTTTTCTTTTTGGAAAATTGTATGCCTTGGCAAATAAAATATTCAGAGGATTAACTATAAAGAAAAAAAAGGCTTTGTGTAATTATTGTCTCTTGTAATTTGAATTAGACTTAATTACATTTCCTAAATATGAAGAGAAAATAAGTGTGATCTATAGAGAACAGACAACACCACCGAGACAAGTCTGTCTTTGTTTCCTGACCCATTAAGTGACAATTATGATACTTGTGTTAAACATCTCAGAAGTGCTATCAACTTGCCATAACTCCTCACTCATTCTGCTTGAAAAGATCATCACAGGAAATGCTTTTGCTCTTCTGCTTTTAAATGGAGGCCGTCACTTGTGCAATACAAAAAGTTCATGGAAGAACTTTTCAGGCGCGTCAAGGGCTGATTCCACCACACAGATAAAATAAAGGATTGCTTTTCTTGCACCTCCAAATCCATGGAGCCTTCTAGAAGGTTAAATTTGCTGTCAGCCCCTGTAAAATGTGTGTCCTGGAGTCCTGTCACGGGCCACTGGTCAGTGCTGGGTGGTTTTGGTGGAAGACACACACTCCATTTGCAGGTGTCAGGTGAGTTCCTGTGCTTCAAGTTGAATTCCTGATGCAAGTTGTTAATGCTCTCAGTTTCTCCAGGGTTGTTTGGGTTTTTCTTTCCCTCATTTATTTTTTCCCCTCATTTCTTTCCCATTTATTTATTTAAAGTAAAGGAGCTGCCAGACAGCATAAGATGTGAAATAAATTCAGTGGGGTTTTTATAACACATTTTATACCAGTTAGGGAAAAATGCTTCAGAATTTTTGCATGTTTGTGGAGAGTTATGTTACCTAAACTCATAAATAGTTCATCTATTGGTGATTATCCAGTTAAGAGCATTGTATAAGCTTGAGGATCCGCACCCAGAGTTTACAAACTTTGTCTACTGCTTGTGTTTCTCAGTCTGTGCTAGACTAAATAATTTATATTGCTGAAAGCAGATCTGCTCACAAACTCTTAGATGGGAACCATACATTTTGGCCTTTGCATGGAATTTATCTGCAAATCACCTACTTCTGGTTTATTCTGTTGTGACAATGGCAAATTATAGGCATGAAATATAATTATGTGGTTTAACTAAATATTTGCTGAGGTTACTTCAGCATTATTTATCATTTACTTTTTGATAAGAAGTAGTCTTATATAAATGATGTACATTTTTTTCTGAAATTCTTTGAGATGTGCTTCTCAGAATGCAATCTGTTGCTCTGTTGTGATTGAATTTTTTTTTTTTGCTTCCATGTATGTGATAACAGCATCTTTTGATTGTCTGCTATAAGTGTTGATGTTTTCTAGGCAGATTTTTGAATAAATTTTTCTCTTTTTTTTTAATGTAAATTTTTGGGTTTTGTACAAGAGGCTCTGTTACATATTAGACTCTAGTGTGTTTTGCTATTACACTCTCATTTCTCCTTGGGACTTTTGTCTCACTGATTATGAGAAAGGCCAGTGGAAAATTCTCATGCTGCATGTGTGCTATCTCCTGTAATTTACAGCATTGTGCTGATAATCATCCTGATTTTCCTAATTTTTTTCAATGAAAAAATGATCTCCATCTATAAAATGCTGTGGGATCCTTTGATTTGCAGCAGCCAAAGCTAAGATAGGCAATTGATGTAAAAGCAGTGGTTTTATTTCTTGCTTACCTGGAAGGCCTGGTACTCCTCTGGGTTCTATAATTGCTTTTTATTTACAGTGCTTCTACAGTGGGAAGATGTTATCCACACATACAGATTCCCTAAACATGAGCCATGGAAATTAATTTTCAGACTTTTTTAGTACCTACTGTTAAAATGCTAAGCAGCTTATTTACTGGAGGTTCCTGCCCTGTTTTTCCTGAAATTTGGGCACCATTGTGTTTCTGAACTGCCCTTTGCAAAGAGGCACAGAGGAACTCTGGGGCTTCCCAAAGTTACACCATGTTGAGTGTACAGACATCTATCATCTGCACAACATTATGTGCCTGCTTTTTTCCCAACTACTTAAAAATAAATATACAAACCAGTTTGGGGCAAGTACTTTGCTTCTTCCACCTTTTCCTGGGCTGTTTGCTGAGCCTTACTCAGGTTGGAAGGTGACCTCGAGGATCAGATTGTTGAAACTTTCTTGGCAAAAGCACAGCCTAGACAGGATGGCACAGCACCCTGTTCAACTGACCCTTAGAAATGCCCAAAGTTGGGTATTTTCACCCCATTTACCCATTATTACAATGGCTGAAGGTTCTCATAACGAAAGATTTTCCTCTTGTGTCTAACTGGGATGTCCCCAGGATTGCTTGTACCTCAGCTCTTTGAAGAAAGGCAGTCTCCACCTTCTTAGCATAGGAACCCTTTAAATGCCAAGCATTAAATATTTGGTAAAATATAATATGATTAAATATTGTTGTAAGGCTGAAAAACCCAGTCCTCTTTGCCTTTCCTCATGGGGCAGGCTTCCCTCTCTTTATGGCCTTGTCCAATCCATCCTCAACTCTTTTATGTAGCAGGGATAAAACTCAGCAGAGTTCCAGGTGTGGCCTGACAAGCACTTCAGTTTTGACTTCAGCACTTTAGTTTTGACAGTAGCTTAACACTCCCTGCTCCCAACACCCCTCCTGACGTGTTCAGAGTCAATTGGGATTATTTCCTTCCATCCTTACGCGGCACTTTGATCAAAAGACTTTTCAGTGCTGCCCAAATAACAACCCTGTGCGCTTGGTTTGGCAGTTTTGGCGTTCCCTGTGAGTAGGACAGGAGGTTTTGCTCCTCTTCCCAGATGCTGAGCTTGTTTAGCTTCAAGGCTGCACGGGGAGAGCAGCTGATGTCTTTCTGTTTGGCTTCGTGGTGATGTCAAGGAGACTCAGCCAGAGCCAGGCTTTCAGCCCTTCCTCTCTGCTGCCAGAGCAGGCAGAACATATCTAGGTGTCTGTTTCACAGACTGAGATCCAGTGAAATGCAAAATTGTGGTGCACAGTTTCCAGGCCAACCCATAACATCTGTCTGCTAAGCTGGTTTTAAGTATGATCACCCTTTCGGCCATTCCCATTCCTAATAAAAGTAAACCCATGTTCAAGCAAAGCTTCCTTTAATAACTACATTGTCTGCATCTCTTGGAAATCTTTGTCAGCCTTGTCTGATCTGAATTTTTAATGAAAATGATTGAAAATAATCAATTCTTTTCTTAGATGTCTCAGATTTTGGAGTATTTTATTGTATGTGAATAGGTTTTTGGGCAGATAATGCCCCCGCTATCTGTGAAATAACGAGATTCTTTTGTGCTAAAGCCAGTTAAGAGAAATATTTTTGTCTCTGTAATCTCTTTATTCTCCTGTTCTATTTATGGATTGGTGGTTAAACAGCATAAGTAGTGAGATGTCTTCTGAAACCTAGTTATCCTCCTTGCTTCTCTAGTTTGGCTGTCCTGAAAATTCCTCTTATTTTTTCTCTAACATCACAATCCCAAGTTTATATCTTGCTTCACCCTTCTTCAGATTTATTTTTATTACCACCACTTTAAATACATATTTAGTTCTTTGAAGTTTCCCACTATGAGCTGTTTCTGACTTCCATCTTTGCAATAAATGAGAATTTCCCTTCCTTGAATCACTATGTGGAATACTACTACACATCACACTCTGAAGGGAGGTGAACCTTAACTCTGACCACTGCTGAACTGTTCTGATTCCCTCCCAGTCCTTTCAGTGTTTGATTAAGGGTTCAGCCCAAGATCACTCTCAGCTTTCCACTTCTGGGTGCTCCACCACAGTTCTTGCGAAAATCAGTTGGTGATGAACCGAACTTCAGTTCCCTAGGCTGTGCTCTCATGAGACATTCAGCCAATTGTCCCTACAAGTTTTCTATATACAAATTTAAAGTTTTCTACACATACAACTTCTCTGATCTCTACTGTCAGATGCAGAATGGAAGCCACAGGCAAACATGAGCGAGGTTATGCTGTTGTTCTCATCAGCCCTTGTTCCAAAAATGATCATGTAAACATAGGTTCAAAACCGTTGTTGAATTATGGTAGCAATTCAATTCTGCCAGGTGTTTAAATCTGATGTGGACAGACACTGAGGCACACAGGATTGTGTGCCCAGATGCCAAAAGGGTGGAAGAAGAGCTGTAAATCTTGTTAAGGTTAAGCTGAAATTTCTGACCCAAGTAATTCAATGCTTATTTGTGTTAGGCTTTGTTTTGCCTCTGCCAAACACAGCTGGAACACCAGGTGAGCAGATTTCTGTGTTCTTGCTCTGGCATTTAGGATTCTGATTCTAACAGACTTTGCATAAGGACTCAGAGATTCCTGGGTCACCAAAACCCCAAATTTGTCATTTTTGTGGATATGGCAGTGGACAGCACTTTGTGATTTTGCCAGCTTGTGTAGAGCAGTGCTCTTGGCTTTTGAACCCCGAGCTCACCCCAAGCTGGGATTGAAGCACTGCTGCCTGTGCCACATTCAGGTGCCATTGCCCCACAATATCCTGGTGCTGTGTGAGGCTGCACACCAGGAGCCACCCCACTGGAATGCTTTCTGCTGGTGTTCACAGGGGTCCCAGGACAAGGGAAGAGATGAGAATCTTTACTCCATGTTTCAGAAGGCTGATTTATTATTTTATTATATATGTTATATTAAAAGAAAATTATACCTTTATATAGTATATAAAACTATACTAAAAGAATAGAAGGATTCATCAGAAGGCTGGAAAGGAATAGAAAAGAATGGAATGATAACAACAGCTCGTGACTCTCAGAGATTCTGAGCCAGCTGACTGTGATTGGCCATTAATTAGAAACAACTAACATGGACCAATCAAAGATGCGCCTGTTGCATTCCACAGCAGCAGATAATCATTGTTTTTTCTTTTCCTCTGAGGCTTCTCAGCTTCTCAGGACAAAAAAAATCCAAAAAAAAAGGATTTTTCATAAAATATGTCTGTAACAACGCTTGATGTATGAAACACGGCACTACAGGTGGGAAGGTACTACGTGGAGTTTTTTTAACGTGTTGGACTATATGGATAGTTTAGTGATGCAAGAGAGCAGACATTTGCTGCCCTCTTCCTTCCTCCCTCCCTTGCTGGTGACTTTCAGGCCTCCTAGGAAGCAGCTCTGTGTGTGCCCACGAGGCTGGTAACTCTCCTGGTGCACTGGAAATGATGCTCTGCCCTGTAAGATGTGTGGAACAGCCACGTGTGGGGGCCTGATCCAAAAATTACCGAAGTCACTGAGGGTTTCTAACTTTCTTTTGTTACTACTTAAGCCAGGCCATCCAGCAAGTCACTTTTGTTCAGCCTGCCATTGGAAAATTTTAAAATATAGTTTCTTTTATTCACCTTTGCTTTGTCTGTTTGGCACCCTTCCTAATCCTCTTATTTCTGCAGAGGAATTGGCAAGTACAACATTTTGAGGCCGAGGAAGAAGCTCTGGGCTGTTTGTTCTCTTACTAAAACAGATGACACAATGGAAAAATAACATCGGGACATGAAAGGGAAGGAGGAGAGGAGGAGAGGAAGGCGTCAGTGGGCGAGGGCAGAGGGAAGTGTCCCTGGGGAGGCTGCTGGGGTTCCGTGGGATGTGGCGGGGCACCGTGCCCGCCTGCTCCTTGCTCCAAGCATGTTTTTCTCTGTCGCTGCCCTCTTGGCTCAGGATGGTTTCCGTCCTCTCTATATTTCAAAGCTTTGTGGTAAATAATCAATTCAAACCAGGACCCAGTCTCTCTTTCTGTAATTCTGAAAACCCATTAAATTATATTGTTGGGGGAAAACAATAGTTGTGCTAATCATGCTCTGTGCATGTGCATCTTAATTTCCCCGGAGACCCGAATATGAATTTTTACTAACATGTTAATTTTGTGTGTTAATCAGTAGCTGTGGGCCGAATGAATGGATTGACTATGTAAAACCGTTTGATATTGAAACAACTCCTTTTGACCCCCTCAAATTGGCTTCATTCCACTGAAGACGGTTAAAGTTAATTAAGCACTCAATAGGTTTATGGTGTTTAAATTAAAATATATCACCGCTCATTGTGCACTCATCAAGCGAGGACGGCGCTCCCGCATCCCCCAGTCCCCCTGTCCCTCTGTCCCCCTGTCCCCCCCCGGTGCCGCCGCCGCGCCCGCGCACCGACCGCCGCCAGGGGGCGCGCTGCGGCCGCGCTGGGCTGGGGGCGGCGTGCGGGACCCGGGCGGGCACCGCGCCTTCCCTCCTTCCCTCTCTCCTCCTTTCCAGTCTTTCCTTCTTCCCAGCCTTCCCTCTCTCCTCCTTCCCAGCCTTTCCTTCTTTCACAGCCTTTCCTTCTCTCCTCCTTCCCAGCCTTTCCTTCTTCCCAGCCTTTCCTTCTTTCACAGACTTTCCCTCTCTCCTTCTTCCCAGCCTTCCCTCTCTCCTTCTTCCCAGCCTTCCCTCTCTCCTCTTTCCCAGCCTTTCCTTCTCTCCTCTTTCCCAGCCTTTCCTTCTTCCCAGTCTTCCCTCTCTCCTCTTTCCCAGCCTCTCCTCCTTCCCAGCCTTTCCTTCTCTTCTCCTTCCCAGCGTTCCCTCTCTTCTCCTTCCCAGCCTTTCCTTCTTTCACAGCCTTTCCTTCTCACCTCCTTCCCAGCCTTTCCTTCTCACCTCCTTCCCAGCCTTTCCTTCTCACCTCCTTCCCAGCCTTCCCTCTCTCCTCCTTCCCAGCCTTTCCTTCTTTCACAGCCTTTCCTTCTCTCCTCCTTCCCAGCGTTCCCTCTCTTCTCCTTCCCAGCCTCTCCTCCTTCCCAGCCTTTCCCTTCTCTCCTTCTTCCTAGCCTTTTCCACCTTTCAACACCTTTCTCTCCTTCCTACCTTCCTTCCTACCTTCCCCCACCTTCCTTTCCCGCCTTCCAGCACCCTTCCCTCCCACCTTCCAATGCCTTTCCCATCTCCCCTCGCCCTTCCCGGCTCTTCCGACCTCCCCACGCCTTTTCCTCCCTCCTCTTTCCCACCTTCCCGCACTGCCCTCCCCTCCCCTTGCATCCTCCTCCCACCCTTTTCAATTAAACCTCTGCCATGAAATGCCAGAGCCCAGGGATATATGTTTACTGAGAAATAACTGGAATTATGCGTGGAAAAAAAAAAGTATATAAAATAACACTTAACTCTTCCTTAAAAAAAAAAAAAAAAGAAAGAAAAAGAGACGTGCTGAAAGCTGTAACAATTGATGGGCTGGCTTTCCCCTCTGGGCCCTTTTAAAGGGCTGCTGGTGGCTGGGGGTTGCCTTTGCTGCTTTTCAGAAGCCATGGCAGTCACGTTAAGATCTCCAAAAAAAGAATTGTATAATAGGTAGAGTGCAAAAAAATGAGATAATGGTAACTCTCAAAGGAATACAAGCTTGAAATTAAAAAGCCACGGTGCTGCTGATGTGAGCATTATTTTAATGCTTGTATGACACAATCCTCAAAGCTCTCTCCTCTTCCTCAAGCTGTTTACTTCACCCTTGGAAGCGAGGGCTACGTGGCACGGCCAGCACAGGTTGTCATTTGAGTTACGACTGCAGGTGCTTCACATTCTCAGAAAAACTCAAGCTTTTGTGGTGCACTCTTCACAAATCATCTGTGCAGAAGGGAGGAGGTGTGGGAGGATTAAACCTGGTGGTGGGTGAAGCCCTTGGCAGGGGCTGCCCAGGACAGTGTGACCCCGCTCCTGGGTGGCACACACGGGTCAGGTGAGGCCACTCAGCCCTTCCTGCCCCCAATGGGATCTCATTCTTTATTTATTTTATTCATTTTTTATTTATTTTTATTTATCTCATTATTTTCAGGCTGCAAACCTTCTCCTTACCTGGTCTAACTGCTTGCACATGGTGCTTAAACAACAGAGAACTACACACTGCCCTCTTATTATAACAGGGATTTGGCATCACCATGGTCAGATACCCATTGCTTGCATAAAGGATAAAAATTATTGTCTTCATGTTGGCCTCCCTCACCTAGGAAATGTTTCTGCATTATTCAAAACTAGAAATGCTGTGTGGGGGAAGAGGAGTGATGGAAAGAGGCTCAAAGAAGTATCAGACTAAATAAAAGAATGTTATAAAATAAGTCATTGTCCAGAGGGGTCAAGTATAATGCTCACTTTCAAAATTCATCTTGTGTGTGTAACAAGAACCCATGAGTTCTTATTATAATAAGAACATATTATTATATTCTTTTATATTCTTATTATAATTCTTTTAATGTTTATATCTTTATAAACATTAAAAGGCCATGAAATCCTATCACACACCTCAGGAATCATTTGTCACATTCTTCTGTTTACCTTCCCAGAGCAGAGTTGATGCTGCCCCTTCTGTGCACCCCGGTGTGTGTGAGTGAAATGTTCTTACCCTGGATTTCATGAGGTGAGCAGAGGGGGTTCTTCCTGTCTGAGTTAGAGGCTAAACAAGTGATTTTCTCAATTCTCTCGCCTTCTGTGCAGAGCTGTGGAGGAGCCCTGTGCTGGAGAAAATGTCAAAGCCTGCCCTTGCGAGGCCACTGTCTCTGCTGTGGCACATTCCTGCCTTTCTGCAGTAAACTGAAACAGTAAACTGTTTCCCAGTGGTTTTTAAATGTATTTCATGTTTCCCCACCTGTGCCAGCCAGCTCTGCTGGATCTGCTGCTGTGCAGGTGAGTCAGGGGCAGGGCTGCTGCAGTCACATCCTCTCTTATTTTCCATTATGGGGAGGAAAGATGAATCTGACTCCATGTTCTTAGAAGGCAAATTTATTATTTTATGATATTATATTATATAAAAGAATGCTATACTAAACTATGCTAAAGAATAGAGAAAGGATACAGACAGAAGGCTTAACAAGATACTAATGAAAAACTTGTGACTCTCTTCAGAGCCCAATACAGCCTGGCTGTGACTGGTCATTAAGTTAAAACAATTCACATGAAACCAATGAAACAATCACCTGAACCTCTGTTTTGGATTAACAATCTCCAGACCACATTCCAAAGCAGCCAAACACAGGAGAAGCAATCAGGTAATTGTTGTTTTACTTTTTCTCTGAGGCTTCTCAGCTTCCTAGGAGAGAAATCCTGGCGAAGGGATTTCTCCAGAAAATGTGACAGCGGCAGCATCCTCTGTGGTGGAAGCTGGGAGCTGATTCTTGCCTTCTGAGCCCTTCAGCAGAGCAGTCCTCCCCAGAAATGCAGCTCCCATCTGTGCTGGCTGCTGACAGGAGAGGAGGAGGTCTGGCCCTGCTGTCATTGCTGCTTCCTGTTCAGGCTCGTAGTTCACGTTTATGGCTGTCACCACAAAAGGCAAATGACATTTTTACATGGAAAGCTTTCACAGGAGCACTCAGAGGGCTGATAAACGTGCTTTGCAATTCTGGATGAGTTTAGACTGACTGCAGGAAAGATCTAATGCAGTGGACCAGCTAAGTGTTTTTATTTCTTAAATATCTTCAGATGTGATTGTATCTGCAGTGGGGATTTTATCCAACAGGGTAGCTGTGCAAATGATGCAAATACTTAATAAGTAGGCATAAATATTAATATAAAATGTGATTTTCTTTTTTTCCCTAAGTGCCTTTTGAAATCAGGGCTGTGGCACTGGCACAGATGAAGTACACAGACGCTCAAGGATTCTGTGCTCTGCAGCTCTGCCCACTGTAATCAAACCTTGAGATCAAAATTTTGCAGTGAGTTGTTTTTTTTTTCCCTTTGTACATCCCTTAGACAGCACCACTCCAGCTACAAAAATCCACTTGTTCTGTGAGCCCATATTTAGTATCATGCTTTGCACACAGTGACAGTTCATCCAGATATCTGCAAATCTACTTTGCAGCAACACAATCTGCTTACCAAATTAAATAAGTGAAATCAGGGGGATTTCAGTAATCCCTTGAGAGCAGCTTTGGAATGTAAATGAGTTTGTTTGCCACTGATAGCCATTCACCAGAGGAGCTTGAGGATTTTGGAGATGCCACCTGAATAATCCCTGGAAGGCTGGCTGGGTGCAGAGCTGTGTGCCTTGGCTGCTTTTCCCATGCTGAGGGGCAGTTCTTGCAGGAATATCCAGGGACTTTGGCTGACAGAAGCCCATGTGGACATGAGATGTCACCTGCTGCTTCCTGCCTGCAGTTAGCCAAGGTGGGAGAGCCTAACAATTAACAGGGGTGAGGTGGCATCAGAGAAATGGTTAGTAATACCCTGGTGAGCACTCTAGCCTGATTGAACAGTAGAAAAGTTTGAGTTTGTTTTTTTTTTTTTAATATTAAATTCTTTCAGTGAATTGTACTGTTTAAAAGGAAATGGAGTGTGGTATTTTCTGAGTTCCTAGATTAAGGGAGGAATGATGAATCTGACTCCATGTTCTTAGAAGGCTAATTCATTATTTTATGATATGATATTATATTAAATAACGCTGTACTAAAACTATACTAAAGAATAGAGAAAGGATACAGACAGAAGGCTAAAAGATAATAATGAAAAACTTGTCTCTCTCTCCTCGGAGTTTGACACAGTTTGATGGTGATTGGTCATTAAGTAAAAACAATTCACATGAAACCAATCAAACAATCACCTGTGGGTAAACAATCTCCAACCACATTCCAAAGCAGCACGACACAGGAGAAGCAATCAGATAATTCTTGTTTTCATTTTTCTCTGAGGCTTCTCAGCTTCCCAGGAGAAGAAATCCTGGGTAAAGGGATTTTCCAGAAAATATGACGGTGACAATGGAGGATTAAGTCTAAACACTTCCTCTTTTTTTATCACCTTCTTGGAGTTTTTGTGTAGTTGATGAAGGGCTGGAGTTTCACAGGCAGATTTAATTAAGGCACAATGTAGAAACCTGATTTGCAGAGCTTGCTCTAGAGCAACTGACTGGGATTTGCTGAGCAAATCCACCTCTTTTTTTGCTAACAAGACACATGAATATACATGTCATCAAGCATGTATGATCTGAAAGCAGGACCTTGTCTTCTTCAGGAATCAAACATTTAAAAATTGTGGTAGCTGTTCTTTTTGTCGTTGGCTAGTCCATATGGAGAGAAAAAGTCTCTTTTCTTAGCACAAAATGTAATGTTCTGGGAGGGGTGCCAAGCATGTTCTCATTTCTATTTTGTTTTTGTGCAAAGGTGTTCTGAATGAGAATAATCAGCCCCACAGAGGATATGACTGTAGCCATGTATTTTCTGCCTGAGAATTTTAAAAAGGGCTTTCCCTCAGATATGTTTTCAAGTTCCTGAACTCTAGCATCTGGCCTTGAAAATATATCCTGGTGCTCATATACAAGTCTTTACTACCATTTCAACCAAGTCTACACGCTTGTTTTAGTGCGTGAGGTACTTTCCAGATTTGGACTGTTCCGGGGCTTCACTCTGTGTTTTCACACATTTGTCAAGGAACAATAATATATTTGATGGATGCTGGGTGTTAACACATGCTGAGGGAAACTTTCCTCCAGCCAGAGCACTTTGAATCCAGTTGTCATCGTTCTGTTCCTTCTGGATTGATGTTAATTTCCTGTGATGTTGCCGGGGCTAGAAGTGGACTCAACAACTTTCAGTTCATGTGTTCTTCCATGCAGCAAGTGAAGGAAACACATTTTTTAATTCAAGGAGTTGTTCTGCCTTATCATTCCAGATGGGTATGAACAATCCTAGGAATTCAACACGTATTAACTTTTATTTTCCATCTCATTTCGGCAATCGTTTGAAATGTTGAGAAAGAGCAGAAGATGATTGGCAACCCCCAAGGGTAAGAGGGCATGTGTAACTCAATGGCAGATGAGTTTTTATTTCTTTTTTCCTGGTTTTATTTCTTTTTTTTTTTCCTGTTTTCCTGCATTGTATAACCTGTCCGTGAGAACTTTTAGGCCCATTGGGCTTTTTATGTTTTGCTGCTGGCTCACAGCTTGCTCATGTCCTCTGGCTTACTCTGTTCTGATAAAACATGACTTGTAATTTAGAAGAAAATTATGTAAATTAAGATGTTAAGTTCTTACCAGGGCATTGTAAACTTCAGTTTTAAAGGTCAGCTTAAAGAAAACATAATCTTTTTGATGTTGTATTTTTCGGGTTAGTTCAATTGGCAGAACGGGCAAGGGGGCACCCTGATGATGATGATATCTAACAGAAAGCAGCATGAGCTGTGCTGAGTAAAACTGGGCACTAAATTCTTTGGTTACCACTAGTTTTTTCCTCTGAAATTTTAATCTCAGACTAAACCAATTTATCATGGTGCCAAACCAATCAGTTTAGCACCTCTTCTTATAGGTACATTGCTTTATCCACTCTTTGGCACGGAATGTTGCGGTCTGGCCAGCAAGGAGGATGTGACACTTCCAGTCCTACAGCAAAATGTGCTCTCAGAGCAATCCCAATGAACAGTTTGTCTGCTGCAAGTTTCATATTGCTGCTGAGGATCAGCCTGCTGCCACAGCTTTGATGCCCACGTGGAGGGCAAAAATGCATTGGTGGTGTGGGGCTGTCTCTCTCTCTGTTGTGTCTTTGCTGGTGGCACCCATCTGTCTTGATACACCTTTGCTTTTAATAATTCTAGATGTTATATACTTATTTATTTAAAGGTCAGATTTTTTTTTTTTTTTTTTTTTGCTAGGACATCAAGGGTTTTTCAGGTAGCTGGCGTCTCGCTTGAAAGCTGTGTGGAATTGTGATTTTTGGATTAAATTGCCTTGAAAGATTGTTTCCAACACCACTCTTTGCTGCCTGCCATCTGCTCCAAGGGCTGTTTCTTTTTTCAGCTGTGAAACTCAGCCAATTTGGCCCTTGCTCCTCAGGGTGTTGGGAGGAGGAACTTCTCCCCAGCCGCTGCCAAGGGGAATTCCCTGCAACTCTGAGATGTCCCAGAAAGGGGTGAAAGCAGAATGAAGCCTGACAAGGGACAGTGGCAGGCAGAGCTGTGCTCAGTGAACTCTGCTCAGCTCAGGTCAGGAGATCTGTCAGCTCTGGGCTGAGCTGTGTGGCTGGGGAGGTTGGTCCTGGCTGTGTGGCAGAGGCAGAATCGGAGCTTTTTGGGTGCCCCTTTCCCTCCCCTGGTTCTGCCAAGCGAGGTGTGTGGCACAGAGAAAGCAGGAGCTGAGGTTGGGGTTGGATTTGAGTGCTTGGATCTGGCTGTGGCCTCAATGTCATGTGTGAATTATTTCAGGTCCATGCAAATCAGGAGAGCAGTACTTCCCAGATGAAGTATTCTTCTCAATCACAAGCTTAGTGTGTTGCATATGAAAATCTACAAGGTCCCCAAATCCCAGAGTTTATTTTTGGGCAGCTCCCCATGGTCCTTGATGCAGAAATAAGGGATTTTTCTAGGTAGGAGAGCTTTTTGTTTGGTTGTGTGTCATTTTGGGGTTTTTTTGGGGTTTTTTTTCTCTGCCAGAAAAATATTAGACTCTTCAAAATTAATCTGTTATTTGCTCTGCTCCCAATAGCTTTCCATGCCTAATTTTGTTTCAGTGAACAAAGTCAGCTAGCAGTCTTCCCACTGAACAGTGGGGACATTCACACTTCTTCTTTCTCCCCATGTGAATGCTCCCAGATGCTTCCTGTAGTTGTGCTGACAGTAGATAATGTTACTGTGTTATAGATTTAAAAGCATGATATGTATTCTGTATATATTTGTATTTTGGTATATTGTCAAAAAAATACATTTTTATATACAAATATTAAAAGTGTTTATATGTGAAGCCCAGCCAACAACCAAGCCCAGGATCAGCTGCTCACCCATTCCCTCAAGGCAAGGGACAAAACCAAAAGAGCAACAGTGAGAAAACTCAGGGATTGTGATACCAGCCTATTTGATAAGCCAAACAGAGTGCAACAAGGAAGGAATTTCTCCCTTCCCGTGGCAGGCAGGTGCTCAGCCATCCCCAGGAAGGCAGGGCTCCATCAGGTGTGACCTTTGGGAAGAGTCCATCACTCCAAACACCCCTGGGATGTCCCTGTGAACTTCTGGGAGTCCAAAAGCAAAATATTTTGATGGTCCTGATTGAAAATAATGCTGATATAGCTAAAAAAAAAAAAAGCAAAGGATGTGAACACTAATCTTGCAAATTAATATGGTTATAGTTACAAACATATTATAAAAGCTAAGTTCCTCTACTGAAATCCCCTGAAAACAAAGCAAAAAGAATGGCACTGCCAGAAAACAAGAAAAATACTATTTGATACAAAACAGAATATGCACTGTTTTTAATCCTAGAGCTTTGTATAGCATAAAGTTAAAATTACTTCGTGTTTTACAAAAATTACAAAAAAATTTTTTTACTAATTACAAAAGGAAAAAAAGAAAAGAAGACAGGGAAGAACTTTAAATTAAGAAAAGTTTTCTAAAGTAAATTTGTATTACTGTAGTAAACCCAGAATTTCATCACAGATTGGGAGTAACAGTCAGCCAGCCTCATCATGCACTGCTCATTTTGCACTTTAGATTATTGCCTGTTCTCTCCCCTTGTTGTTTCTTTAATTAAGAAAAAGCTCTTTTATCGTGCGAGATCTTCTCCGCGCTGGTTCTGTGCGCGCACATTCCTGCTGCAGCGGGTCTGGCTGGGCTCTGGGGCTGCTGCAGCTTCCAAATGCTTCACACAGACACTGCTGGGAGAGGGCTGCAGCAAAGGCAGCACCAGCTTTGGGAGAGAAATGCAGCAATGGCATCCAGGAATTCCTGAGCTTTCAGCTCACACCAGCTGCCAGCCCTCCTCAAGGAAATTGCTGCACATTGCTGCTCTTATCCTCATTGCTTAGAGAAAATAATACTTTCCCAGCATAGTGTGAGATGACTGTGGATAACAGAGAACCTCTCTAAGACTTTAAAGGGCAGAAGCTGTTATTAAGCAGTTTTTTTAACTGTTGTGAACATCTTTGTTTTAAGTCTTATTTTAAGGGAAAAAGAATCCACGTTGCTTAGAAGTGACACACGTTGTTTCTTGGAGGGATTAGACTGGTATTGTTTTAGCTTTAGGCTGCAACAAATCACCTGGAGTGTGGGGCACAGCTGCTGCACACCGTGTGTACCTGTGGGGCAGTGAGAACACAGGAATTTAGGATCCAGTGCTTTAGGATCACCAGTGAGGACTGGAGAGCAGAGCATCCAATATTCTGCTCAAATCTCTCGTGGTCAGCTGCAGAGCAGCACAATTTTCCTCTCCTGATTTCCTTTCCCTCTGCCCCCCAAAATGATTTTGTGCCGCTATCAGCCTGGGTATGGTGAATTTGAACAAATACTTCCATGTACAGCTTCTAATTAAATGATTTGAATCATTCCAGTTCAATCAGCCTGCATAAACATCAAATATCAAAAAGGAATCTCTGTTCCTGTAGTCCTTTGCTGCCTGCACAGAATGGTTCTCAGTGACATAAATGATGTTTGTTCTCCTGTTACTGCATCTCCAGATAATGAGCAGCTTTATTATAGCTGGAGCATTATCCCAGCATGTATTTGCAAGAAGTATATGACAATGAAATAGCAATTTTTCATTATTTTTCCTAATATCTTTAGACCATCTATACCTCTGATAAATATTTCTACTCAGCTTTGTATAGAAATAAATTCCTCTTTTCTAAATTACCCTCAACTGCAGTTTCTTTATATGACTTTTTAATCTTTTTATCTATTAGAAAGCTGTTTTTAAGGTCATCTCAGTACTTTGCATGAATGCTTTTTCTTCCCTATGTTTGTTAGGAATGCTTGCTGTGGACAAAGGAAGCATTATGTATCCAGGGTAATTTTCAGTTTTACTTTAGATCTAATGCAGACTGCTGAAAAGCATTTTATTGCTTTTAATCTATATCTTAGTGATGAAGTTGTAATGACACTTTTAGAATCATTCCTTACAGTCTACCTGAAAACAAGATCAGGATCATAAAAAGGGGTATCATGAGATATTAAAAAGGATTCTGTTTCTTGCAAGATTTGTCCCACTTTTATTTTAATGTCCCCCTAGCCCACAAGGTTCATAACAACTGATATTTGGTTACACTTGAACTAATGATGAAGTTCCCAAAAGGGAAAAAAAAAACAACCTCTATTTTATCATATTGTTTTCTTCAAAGAGAAAATTTGGCTGGTCTGGGGGAGTGACTGCACCAAAATACTTCCTGTAAATAATAATATCCATTAAATGTCCATTTAATAATAATGTCTTGATCATTTTCAGGGGTAAGAAAATGAGAAGGAGAGAGCTGAGTGCCAGAGGGATGTGCGTGGGTCTCCTGTTTCTCCTTACATTTTAGCCCATATCCTCTTTCACAGCAAATATGAGAGATTGAACCTGTTCTGGTGTGGGCATTGTTTCCCTCTACTGCTTTGTTATGTTTGGATTGGTGATTGTTAGACTGAGGATTCACATGAAATGCACTCTCCCATTTCAATTTTGGTCTCATCTAAAAATAGAGATTTTATATCAATAGAAGAGAATGAGATGATACCTAGAAAGAAAATACCAAGCAGTAGCAGAGAGACCAGAAAAAATTCCTGTGGCACTTAGCACTAATTTTGAGGAAAAGAAGACATTGCCCCCTAAAACCTTTGCAGTTCAAATCCAGCTGTTTGCTGCTGCATCCTAATCCTTTTTGCTCTGTAGGTTCCTGGAAGGATGGAATTTTAATTTAATGGGTTTTTAGCGTGTTTATTCTCAGAATTGTCAATCTCCCTGTCAGAAATCTCATTAACACAGATTAGATGTGAGGAACATTGCCTCAGTGACCAGAACAGGCTCATGTGGCTGGCTGCCCCTTGTTCCACACAGGGAAAGAGGCATTGGCAACCTGGGCAATGTAGAAAATGCACCTGCAATGGCTCTGTTTTCTTTCTAATTTAAGAAAGTTAAGATGTGTGTCATCATTGCAGATCTTTTCAGGCAGTTTGAACTGCAAGATGCACATATCTCATGTCTGTTTGTGATAGTTTTCCATATTTTTTATTAATATACTGTTAACGTTTGGATAAATCTCAAGTGCAAAGGTAATTTGCTATTTTCTTTTCTCCTCAAGTGCATGTTAAACATGGCCTTGCACAAATCCTGGTACATGAGATGTAATTGGCAGTATTATTGATATTTGCAGGTATGCACTGATTCAAAGGATTGCCTTATAATGAGCAATTTTTCACTTCATCCTTTTTCCTCTGCCAGTGGTTAACTAAGTTAACTCCACTGATTGCAAAATGGGAATGTGAACCTGGATTTTTATTGCCAGTGATGTCAGAATTCATCTGAAGCCTTTAATATAGCAACTGGAAAAATAGAGTGCAGTGAAAGCACCCTGTTTACATGGTGGTCCTGGTTTTGAGAAAAATCTGTTCTGCTTCACAACTCCTTTTTGTATTATGTAGGGCCCAGGAGAGTTTGATGCCATTAGCAAGTGTAGGAATGAATGCAGAAACGTTTCAACAGATGTCAGAATTGGGCATTGTTTTCTATTTCTGCTGTTTTCAAATATTTTTCTTTAAACAACGCCTTTCTCCTGCCAGGAGAAAAAAAAACAGATGGTTTTTGTGGGGGTGTACAGTGTTCACCTACAAGTGACAAGGCAGCCTTGTCCTTCCATGGTGCACTCCCCAGGAGCAGAGGAACTGAGATATATGAAGCCACAAAGTGAAATAGAAATATATTTCTATTGCTCTGTGGCAGCTGCAGTGACACAAAAGTTGTTAAAAGCAGCAGCCCAAAGCCTGGATTTAACCTCCCAACAGGTGGGACAGATCTTGTTGCATTTGCCAACATCTCTCAAGGCTCTCTACCTACTGTAAAGAAAATCCTTTTGTTGCTATTTTCAAAGAGAGCATAATTTGCTGAGGAGTTAATGATATAAGAAAAATCAGTAGTTACTAGACAGGAAAAAAGTCTAATTGTGGCAGCTGTAAGTGAAGAAAGGAAATCATGTTAAAAAAAGGTAGTAGAGTAACTTGGTATGTATATGGGTAATACTGCGAGCTTTTGCGTGTAAAGCATTTAACTAATCAATAATTTCCAAATCTCCAAAAGCACATACTTTGCTTGCTTCAGTCCACATTAAAATAACTAAAGTGTTGTAATAGTTGTAATTTTGTTTAATTTCAAAAGATGGCTGTTAGCAGAATTATCCTAAATCAGAATTTTGGAGATGTTGAACTAATGTTTCGTAAGTCATGAACCTGTTTTTTTCTTTTACAAGGAGAAAGAGATTCTGTATCAGAAGATTGTAACAGAAGATAATGAGATGATACACAGAAAGGCAATACCAAGCAGCAAGAGAAGCTTTATATTTTCTAAGCACCTAATCATAAGTTGATGTTTTTATGAAGCTGTATTTTGTCTATAAATTAACATTAGAAAAAGTTATTGCCTATGCCTTAAAGAAAGATTTTTGGATTCTTTTGAGGATTGTTCTAAGCACTTTTTTTTTTTTTTTGTGCCTAGAGTTGAAAATATTTTTGATTATAAAGTGTATTTTTGTTATGTTTTTACTTTCTGTCACTGGACTGGCTGGCTTTTGCCTGTGCTGATTAACAGAACACTTCAAGGTTTACATTAATCCAGAACTTTGATTGCAGATTATAAACTTATAGACTTCAGAGTGTGAAGTAAGGCTATAGAGCTTAGTGAATAGTTTGATGCTGAAGGGATGCTCTAACATCCTGTCCCTTTCCTCTTGCTGTGTGTGTCGAGTTTCCTTGAAGAGCTGGGTGCACTTTTGTTGCCCACTGCAGAACATGTTGAGGCAGCATTTGCCTAAGGCACTGCTCTGTATTTTGGCTTTTTGGCCTTTTCAGCCTCTTGCTCCAGAGCAAAGGCTTAAGATCAGAAATGAGTTGCAATGATCAACATTTCTTTATTCCCTCAATAATTCTTGCAGAACTCTGAAAATGGAAAAACTGACTCCCAAAGGCGACTGAAACTTGTAATTTCGTTTTGCTCGACGTGAAGTTCTGTAATCCTTCAGCACATGACATGGTTCTCCTGTGGCATTAGGGTATTAGTACTAATGGAAAGACATAGTTATTACAAACAATTCCAAATTTCATGGTGTGGATCTTAATAGCAGAAAGGGATTTTCTCGTGATTAGAAAGAAAAATGGGTGGCAAAATAAGGAAGGAATGCTTGTTACATAGGATGATCCCCTGGAGGCTTAATTACTGAAAAAACAAATAGGAGGTAAATGTTCAAGATGTTTGCAGGTTAAACATTCCATGAGTATCTTTTAAATAAGAGTATCTGCAACCTTGGAGCAGCTAATTGCTCAAGAATCACAGCCATTTGTGCTGCCTCATTTTCCCCTGGGATCGACACTCACAACAGGATAATTCTTACCCTGATATAAGTGTCACAGTAGGGACTCAGTGTAATTTGCTGATATGATATCAAAAATAGCATTAAGGTAATTACATTTTGCACTTGCAGTGTTTCACAGGCAACCATATAACTGAAAAGTACTCTTTTTAAATTTTTTTGCTTGTAGTAACCTGGCCATTCCCCACCAGAACCACAGTTTTCTACTCTTTTTCCTTCAAGGTTGAGCAGCGAAGTTATTCAAAAGTTTTGGGGCTTTTTTAGCATCTTGAACACAGAATTGTATCCAGTAACCAGAGCTGAAGAACAAAGTGAAGTAAGTATTACACTGTTTGACATGGGAGGTGTTCTGTAGCCTAGGATGATCCACTGTGGGATCTGTCTTCAGTACTGTTCCACTGCAGTTTAATTTAAACTCTTTGCTCCTCTCATTTTCTGGAGAACAAGTAAAACCAGAGGTTTTGCAAAGCTTTGCAATAAGTTGATGGTGCTTCTTTCTGTCAGTTTCTGGGAAATGCCCAAGTCCTGGTGAGCACATCTTTATTTACATGTGATTTCTTATTTTGGTGGTACCTATCATCTTATTTAGACATTTTAGATTAGATTTACAACTTTGGTATTGCAGAAAGGATCGCTGTTCATTAAATCCTGGTCCAAACAAGTAACCCAGAGCTGACAAACACGGGGGATCAGAGTTTAAGCATTTGTAACTACAAAAGACAAGTTGAAGAACTGATGGCAGCTTTCAAACCAGTGTAACTGGTTTGTAACTTTGCAGACCTGGTGTAACTGGGAATGAAGTTGGCCCACAAAGCCTCCAGGAGCTGCCCCATGGAAAGCTGCTCTGGAGCCAGCTGTGGCTGGGCTCTGCTTCATCCACACCTCCAGTTCTTGCAGGGGAAAAAATAAAAAATTGCCTCCCTGACCAGGCTGCCCATGGGTGACTGTTACCTGCCAAAGCTGGTCAGGAAAATGTATAGAGGAGCCAAGCTGGATTGATAGTTTATCTTTGCAGCTGTTAGAATTTCAATATACAGAAACAACCATTTCAAGAGAGATTGTTCTTCAATAAAAAAGGCACTCTGGGCATCTCAAAATGAAAGTCTGGAAATGAAGGTGAATTCACATGATGTATTTGAGGGCTCTCCTGCAATGGGCTAAATCACACAGAGCAAAAAAAAAAAAAAGAAAGGCACATTGGATTGTAAGATTGTAATTTTATTTTGCCATTGAACAGTGCTAGAGACCCTTTTTGTAGATAGACAAATGCTTGTCATTACTTTCTGCTCAAAGGCAACATTGAAAGTGACCTGGAACAGGCAGGAACTGACTTTTTTCTACTAATATGATATGAAAGTTTTATCGTATTAGGAATTTTCTGTCATGGTGGATTAGTATCAGGTCATATTAATGTTCCTTTTTACTAACTTACAATGAAATGTGCTAACGTGACTACACTTCACTATCACAAGAGAAAAAAAGCAGAATGATTTTATATTAATGTGATACCATAGAAAGATTTCAATACCTCTGTCCTATGGTGAGTAGGAAGAAGTTAAAAATAAAATAAAACATAATGGCTTGGGACAAGGAGTTTGTGGGATTTTTCTCCCAAGGATGAAACTCCTTCCCTCACCCTCCCTGCCCCCAACATCATGTCTATATTTGTTAAATGGTTTCTGGATTTTTGAGGTGATTAATTTTGAAGCAGTTTGGGCTTGATTTCATAATTATGGTTGCTCTCCCATTTCTAACTAAAAGTCATTTGGAGCAGCAAATACTGAATACCTATAAAAACAACCCAGGATGTTTCAGGCTGACTATCCCTTTACTTTCAACAAAGCAAGTGTTGACTTCTCAAAATGTTGATCTAGAAGCCAAATTTAAAAAGAAAAAAATAGAGAAGGTGGGGGAAAAAATAAGGGGGAGGAGGAAAAAAATAAAAAAAGAAAAGCCATCATATTGTGTCCATGCTCCATTATGCACTGAATACTGTGGCCAGAAATAATTAACAGGCACAAAGGGTGGCAGTTAGTCATTTGGCTGTATGATTGTACCTGCAAGGTTTCTTTCATCTGGAGCCAAAATCTGATAAAAATGGATAATGTTTGAAATGTTCAGTCTTATCTAAATTATGACCAGAAAAACCCTGGGTTTAATCTTGGCTCCAAACTTTTGCAGGACAAAGCAGATGAGTTTGGCTCCTAGACTGAAATTCAAGTTCATCTCTAATTCTGACAATCTGTAATGTGGTTTTCAACGTTTCCTTTTTGATGCAGCTAACACTCCCTAAAAGCTGTGGTCTAAAATAAAAGGGATCAAAACCTGTCAAAACCCCTAAAGAGGTGATAAATTAAAGCAGAGTTATTTTCAAAAGGGCAGGATTGCTTCATTGGATAACATGTACGAAGAAGACTGGGTTCCCTGCTGGAAGGTGATGAAACATATTTACACCAGCTCAGAGGATTTGAGAACTTTTGAGTACAGCCCTTTGCTTCTGACCCTTGGCAGGTAAGGGGAGGAGAAGAGACCCCATCGTGTTCCCATTTCCAGTGAGAGGAGAACAGTCGCATTTTTCAGTTGTAAGGAATAGCAATGAATGGTTTGGAGCCCCTTGTCCTTTTGCTGGTTTTTGTTTGTTTGATTTTTTTTTTTTGTTGTTTTCTGAGTTTCTCATCCTAGTGCTGTCCCTGTGAGGCTCAGCTCCCTCTCTCCACCACTGAACTGGGGACTTGGGCGCTGCTATCAGGCTGGGGAACAAATCTCCCACTGATGCAGGTTGTTTATGACTAGGGCATGGTGGTGTTGGTCTGAGCAGCGCTCAGAGATGTAAAAAAAGGTGGGCTCCACCCAGGGAATTTGGAACCTGAAATGCTCTGCATCATTCAAAACACTGATTTGAGAATCTAAAGCAAAGCTAATCCTAATCCATGGCTCAGCACAGCAGGAACAGCTAGCTGCTAATGGATACTGGGGAGAAAGTGGGGATGGCCAAGTCCAGCCTGCTCTTTCTGAGAGCTGTAGAAGAATGTTGTATTAGAGAGGAGAAGCTCTGAAGTTTTTATGTCAGGTTGTTAAAAACATGTTTGTTAATCACGTATAGTCATTTAGAAGCTCTGCCAGGTTAGAGAACCTGGGCTTCTCATCCTAGTGCTGTCCCCTCAGCAGCTTCTCAATTAAAACAGCAGCACCACTATCTGTAGATGATTGCTTTCCATCATTTATAGTGTGTTATCTCTCTCTTCAGACTGCTTTTTAATTTTTATGTTTGCAATTATAAGTGATTTAAAGGAAAATTCATCGCACGACCTGTCCAGAGTCATTAAATTCACCTAGGTTGAATAACCTGACACTCACCTGGAAATAACCACATCAGGGACATTATCTTACCGACTTTTCAGCTAACTTAGAAGTATAGTCCTTATCTCTTCTTCCTTTTTCTCTTCCCTCTCAAGTGTAGTGATGGGGGAAGGGGGAACATTTTTAATTCGCAAGAGATAATTAGCCAAGTCTGAAAGGTGTGCACTAATTACAGAATGCTGTATATCTCGTGTAGCTGATTGCAGCACAGGTTTCTGAATAGTAGGTATGATTTTTTCCAAACACTGTTCAGTAATTTGAAATGTTATTAGGGGATTAACTTTCCATATGAAAAGCTAAACTAATACTTATTATACAGATTATAACAGCAAGTGGCCTAGGAAGCTGTTGAGGCCATTATTTTGCAGGCTGCCATCACTGCCAAGGACTGAGGAGAATGCTGGAGAACCATCCCAGCCAGGAGAATCTGCAGAGCAGCATCCTCTGCGGCTCCTCATCCTTCCCACCAAGCAGGCTGATGGGCTGATTTAGGAACGTGGCTCTGAAATGAAGAGGCAGAGGAGGAAAGGTCTGAGGACTGTTTTGTGCAAATCATTCAAACTCTGCTGGTCTTCCCGAGTTATTTAGACCAATCTTTGGGGAAAGGCTATGAAATGTTCACTGTGTTGAGAAAACTGAGCAGTACAGCTTTAAGCATCTATTTCAGCTTGCTGGACACGGGGTGAAGTCAGTTTCTACATCAGTATTTTTAAAGCCCATTAAATAGCTTGTTTTGATTTACTGTTGATGGTGGGAGGTAGAAGCTGTTGCTGATTCTTCTTCTCTGCTCCTCAGTTTTTATGCTCTTATAGGGTCACATATTCTCTCTTTTTGTGACCTCTGATATTTGTCCAACCCGTGGGGAATCTAACTGGATCCCTCCAAGCTAAAAGCATGAAGCTGAAGCTTGTATTTCCAGGGAAAACCTCCCATTCCCTATGAACAAGGCAAGTGCAGACCTACTTTTAAATGGAGGCCATGCAGCTGTGACCATGGAGAGTGGGAGTATGTGGAGCAGGAGAAGGAAGCTCTTAGATTTCTCTGCTGAATAAGTCAGCACTTAAGTGTAGGGCTCACACTGGGGCTGTAAAATGCACACTAACCAGTGGATGGAAAATACCTGTGTACAGTTTGTGCTTCTAGGGGAAATGTAACCTGCTTTTGGAAGAGAAAGGGATAAATGATAAAGTTTGCTCATCCTTTTAAATCTGTCTCTGGCTTAGTGTTAAATTCCAACACCACTTCTCCACCAGCACCACCCCCAAAAAAGAAAACAACCCTGCCATTGTTTTAAAAAGAAATTATTTTAATTGTACTAATTGCGTCATATTATTTACACTGAGTTGTATTCTTTGTTTTGCAAAGTACTTGGTCAGCTCTTGGTTAATGATTTAAAAGAGATTTCATTATGACTTTTTTCTTGTGCATTCTTTGACAGATCAACCAGCAGAGTTCTTCCTAAAAGGACTTGCATATTCTCTTTAACAAATGTCCAAATTATTTATTAAAAAGCAAATTATCTGTTTTCACATCTGTCTACCTTATTAATCAATGCTTCCTTTGCTTTGCTCTTCAGTGCTTGTAGGGTTATAGCTTCAGCCCCTCTGTTTGTGCTGATTTATGATTCAATAGCTTATTGAATGCACTTTGTCCACGTTTCTGGAATACATTTGCTGCTCTAAATTTTTTAATGCATTTAGCTTCCGATATGAAACTTGGGGAAATGGTTCTGAACATCTCCACATCAGGTTCCCACTGCGTCCCTTTGTCTATCCTAGCAGGAATATCCTCTGAGATTTCCTCCTACAGGCATCTCTGAAACCCTTAATTGAACCACCAGTGTGCTTGTTTAAAGTGTTTCCCTCGCCTGGCTTTCTAAAATGATTTTTAAGCTTTCCCTACACACGTTTTCAGCCTCCCCAGCCTTTCCCTTAACTAATGGCATTATGATGGTCTCCTGCCTTCAGGGATCTCTCTTGAACTACATGAACTCCTAAAGTGTCAGTGAAGACTTCTCTCACTTTCTGTTCCCACTTTTATTTCTCTCATGGATATCTGATGTCTGGGCTCAGCTGTGAGTAGCTGTGCATCCTTGGGCAAGAGAAGGAATGGGTGTGAGTCACTGCCTTGCTCCCTTGCATGGGCTGCCACCGAGGGGGTAGGGAAACTGCATTGTGCAAGGGAAAACTTGGCACTGATGCCATGAACAGTGCATCAAACAGTGAGTTCTTTTGGCTTTTTATATCAGGATATGCCCACACCGTCCTTGCATCCTGAACTGTCTGACCAGAATCAAAAAAGTCAGACTGGAGTGCCAGTGAAGCTTTCAGGTTGTAGCTCTGGTTTAAATGTAAAGTCAGAGGCGTGGGAAGCCTCGTGGGAAAGATCCAGGAAGATCTATAGAGCACCCAGTATGACTTTTAACAATTCTAAATTGTTTCTCCTCGCAGTTTATTTTGATTTAGAAAAAGCAAGCAAAACCCAATCCTATCAGAGGTTTTTTACCTAAGATCAGCCACCAGGAAACACTCCACCTTTGCAGTATTGATTGTAAGGACAGGCTGAGGAGCCAGACAGGACTGAGAAAGCCACACTGCCCCAGTACCCTGCTGCAAAGCACCAGTATTCAGGTAGGAAGATATAATTTTCAGTTATATCTTGGAAGAGTTAAATAAAGGCAAATTAATTCTTAAAATATTCCAAGTAGTCATTGGATTTTACTTTGATGCTCTTCACTCTCATTCTGGAAAGGGAATTCTTAAATCTTTGGGTTTGACCCAATTAAAAAAAAAAAAATTAAAAAACCCAAACAAGGAAAAAAAACCTCACACTGAGATATTTTGACTGTCTGATTCCCTTTTGGTTTTGTTTCATTTGGTTCAGCCTTTTTCTTTTAATACTTGATCAAATCTTTCACTTCTGATATTCTATGGATGGGTTCAAAAGTGGTTTTGTTTGTCTTACATATTGTTCCATATATCTGTCTTGAGCTATGCTGGCTTCTCTTGTCATTTTGACACTGATTTACTGGAATGAACTTATATTTTAAACTCTGTTACTGTTCTTTAAATGCCTTCCATTCCACATTAGCATTTCTCAGCAATGGTTAGTTCTAATTAGTTTTTATCCAACCTGTTTGCAAATCTAGTACAATATAATTTGAAAACAAACTTACTGAAGAATATCAGAAATTTGAAGAAAATAAGTGATCAAGTGACTTTGCTGCTGTGGTAGTTCATCTATGTTCTGTGTGTGCTTGTACCCAGTTATATAAATCATTTATATATAGTCATTTAACTCCTAAAGGAAAAATTTAATTCTATTGAAAGATCTGCTGCAGAAACTCATTTTTCCAATGACCTATGGGAAGTAGATATCCAAAGGCTTATGAGTAGGCCATGGATTTCTGTTGGGGTGCTCTGAAAGAGCTCACTTGTTCTGTCAGCAGCTGAGCCCTCCACTCCCTCACTCCCACCACACTGGGATGGGGGAGACACTTGGAAGGGTAAAAGTGAGAAAAATCCTGGATTGAGATAAAGACAGCTCAGTAGGGAAAGACAAAGCAATCCACACAAGCAAAGCAAGGAATTCATCCCCTTTCCTGATGGAGCTCAGCCATGCCCAGGGGAGCAGGGCTCCATCCCAGGGCTCCATCCCAGGGGAGCAGGGCTCCATCCCAGGGCTCCATCCCAGGGGAGGAGGGCTCCATCCCAGGGGAGCAGGGCTCCATCCCAGGGCTCCATCCCAGGGGATCAGGGCTCCATCCCAGGGGAGCAGGGCTCATCCCAGGGCTCCATCCCAGGGCTCCATCCCAGGGCTCCATCCCAGGGCTCCATCCCAGGGCTCCATCCCAGGGCTCTATCCCAGGGGAGCAGGGCTCCATCCCAGGGCTCCATCCCAGGGCTCCATCCCAGGGCTCCATCCCAGGGGAGCAGGGTTCCATCCCAGGGCTCCATCCCAGGGGAGCAGGGACTTGGCGGGACAAACACCCCACTCCAAACATCCCCTTTTCCTCCTCCTTCCCCCAGCTCCATGAGCATGAGCCAGAGGGTCTGGGACACCCCTGGGGCTGGCTGGGCTCAGCTGGGTTCTCTCCCAGTCCCTCTGTGCTGGGCTGGGCTGGGAGGCAGGAAAGGCCTTGGCTCTGAGTGCTGCTCAGCAATAACAAACCCACCCCTAGCTTATCAACCCTGATCCCAGCACAAATCCAAAGCACAGCCCTATGCCAGCTATTATGGATAAAAAAATTACTCCATCCCAGTCAAAACCAGCACACATTCCTGTTGGAATGCTTTGATGGCTTTCTACTTGCCCAGAAGTATGAGTGTGCCAGGGTTTGTCTGGATCTTAAACAGGTTTTCAGTTTTTCTAGAGACAGTGGAGAGCCAGAGCTCTACAAATAATAATATAATTATAATTTTATATATTTATATAAAAAATTTTCAGTGAAAGAAATTTGCATATTTGTTAACATTTTTGTACTGTTTTAAACCAAACAGCTGAGTAATTTGCTTCTTCATCTGTCTTTTATGTACTGCTGCACAGACATCCATTACATGTCCTCTACAGCAGCAAAAAAAAAACCTGTGCAGAGATGTTTCATGCAGTGTTAGGTTTTTTTAATTCTAGGAGGAATGTTTGCAGACAAATTTATTTTAAATTTCTTTCAAATAGTGCCTGTGGATGTAAATGAGCATAGGTACATTGAAAGTGAGAAAATATCATTTTTAGAGCCATACAATTAATATGAGCGAGGGTTATGCATTTGTGGTGTGTCTGATCTGGGTGATTATTTTCTCTCTCCCTTGTATGCTGTTTCTTCGTGGTTTGGTGCTCTCGAGGTATGAATTTTAGTCAAACGAAGAGAAAACTGTGGTTGTTTTATTACTGGTATTACTGTAATTCTTAGGAATCCAAGTCATGAGGCATAATTTCCCTGCCCTAACCACTGCAGCAGTGCTGAAGCAGAAGGGATGGCAGAGGAAATTACAGCACAAGAAGAAGGGAAGCACAGGGGTGGTGGCAGAGGGGGGAATGCACAGCCTGAGTTCAGCACCCTGGATGGGGCTGGTGGCAGTCTGGGGACTTTTATTCTCTCTGCAATGTCAATTGCTCTATTAGGTCTTCATTTCTTGCTCTCTGTTTAGTCTTGCTGATAGAGGAAACATAATTAATGTGCTGCTGGGTGGTTACATCCCTGAAAGCTGTGGTTAAGAAGAGCATTGGGAGCTGACTAGAAATTAAGAAAACCCTCTGCAAGATGAGGAGCAGCATGGGAGCATATTTTTTTGGCTTATTTTTGGCTTCTATTTGGCCTTTAAAAAAATAACTTAGGTGAGCAAGAGTAATAAAACTTTCAGCAGTGGGTGAGAGATCAACCATCTCACAGGGGGTTGTGAGGATTTTTGGAAGTGAAGATGAGTCCTGTGGAATTGGATGGAGTGGAGGGAGCGAATTGTTGTTCTGCTTTGCAGTGGTGCTGGGAGCTGTGCATTCAGGGGAAAAAACCATTGTAGTAATAAAGTTCTAAGTGATGAGGGACTGCCTGGCTAAAAGGCTCAGCTGTGAGGTCTTGGATGAAAAGAACCTGCAAGGCTTCAAAAATTGCATTCCAGAAGTGCAAGCCCAGCTTGGTGAAAGCAGGTAGACCTTGGCTGAGCAAATTTTACAGTAAATTTGGCATTCATTTTGGGTTTAGTGTTACTCAGATTTTTAAGGGGAGCAAAGCACCAAAAGCCAATTTCATCTGGGCTTGATTTCCAGGTTTGATTGGAGAGCAGGGGACAGGGAAAATTCCCCTCCCCTGTTGCTGTCTGTCCGTCTCTGTGCCTGCCTGTTCTACCCTAGGCCTTAATGCCAATTTCATGAGACACAAGGCTGACACACGAGTGAGAGCACCCTTGAGAAAAGAGGATTTTTGGAAAAAAAAGCTGTGACAATCTCAGCAGAACTGCCTTGCTGCATTCCTCTGTGTTGTACCACGGTACCAAAGAAATGCTTGGCACAACTGCCATGTTATCTTTCTTCCCAAACAACCTGCAGGACCTGTAATTTAGGCAAAGCACTCAGATTAAAGAAGCAAGCAAGGCTCCAAGCTGCTTCTTAAGTTGCTGTGAGAGTTTTGTACATTCCTCATCCCTGTGCCCTGTCACATGGCTCTGTGAGAAATGGGAGCGACTCCTTGTGCCGCTGCTGAGCTCTGAGAATCTCCAGGCAGCAAAAAAAAAAAAAAAACCAAAAAACAAAACAAAGCGCAAAAACTAACAAAAAACAAAAATGACAAAAAACCACAAAAAAAAACCCCACCAAACAAAAACCAGAACCACAAACCAAACAAAACACAAAAACCCAAACAACAACAACAAAGGCCATCTGGGATTGTTCTGGGCTTTACTAGAAGCAGGGAGGGATGGTGCAGAAGGTACAGGACATCTGAGGCTTTGCTTGCCTCCACAAGCCTGTCCCAGCTGGCAGTCCCCTTGACTTAAAAATTTGCTCACTCTGTGTGTAATCTTTTTCCATTACACATAATTTTTAATTTCCTTGTAAAGTACGTGTTTGGAGACAGTGTAACCCTGTCTACAAAGCACATGTGAAATTTCAGCATGCAAGTGAGTGTAAAACATTTGATTTGATGCTGTTCAAACCAATGCTTTTAACAGCACGGCATGCAGGTAGAGAAAGTATAAAAATATGGTGTAATGCAGTGGAATGAAATAGTATCTTTGCAGTTCTATTCTGAGAATGCAGCAAAAATAGCCTGATGTCAAATGCTATTTGATATCACTTCTTAATGTGTCTGATACACTTATTCTTTCTGTGAGCCCACTGCTATCTTGCTTATGCTGCAAAAATTCCAAAATACCTGTGTTAATTTTTTTTTTTTTTTTTTTGGCTTCAAGTGTACCAAATCCATTTCTTCGTTTCATTCTCAGCTCCTCATGGTTTTTGCATCGAGAAATTGATGGCATTCCTACCTTCCTGTTGTAAAAGAGAATTTGAACTTACCAGCTCCACGTACTCTTTACAAAATCTTGTCTCTCTGCAGGGGAATGAATCCCTGCAGTTTCACTTCTTGCCAAACTGAGGGAAGGTGGCTGCAAGGAATTGCAGCACTGGCATGTCTGCTCTGACACCAATGCTGGACAAGAAGTAAAAGTTAAAAAGCAACACCCAAAGCTCCTCTGTAAACCCTGGCAGATGTAGCTGCGGTGAAAGGTTGGATTTTATTCTAATATTACAGCAAGGAATGGTAATATTAGAGCAAGCAGATAAATAGGAGAAACAGGTATGAAACATATATTGCATATTTTAATTTCATATTGCATATATAAGCAGATATTGCATATTGCCCATTTTAATTGCATCTATAAAAATTAAACAGCATTTTTAGCTAAGTTAGTGTGTCTGTACACCCTGGCAAGACTGTGCTGCTGTGTTGTCTGTAACCTTTAGGTACAGCTGGGGTTGCAGGCCTGAGCTCTGTGCTGACCACACTGTCTCACTGACTTACTTTGACATTTATGTCCTGTTGCATATATTGCATATTGCATAGATAAACATGTATTGCATATTGCATAGATAAACATGTATTTCATGTTGCATAGATAAACATATATTGCATGTTTTAATTGCACGTTGCATATATTGCATATATAAGCAGATATTGCATATTGCCCATTTTAATTGCATCTGTTAAAATTGCACAGCATTTTTAGCTAAGCTAGTGTGTCTGTACACCCTGGCAGGACTGACCTGCTGAGTTGTCTGTAACCTTTAGGTACAGCTGGGGTTGCAGGTCTGAGCTCTGTGCTGACAATCCCCACACTGTCTCACTGACTTATTTTGACAGTTTATGTCCGGTCACTTTCAGTGATTTGCAAAGCTGACATTTCCCTTTAGTGAACCTGAAACTCCTTTCTGCTGTGTTGCCCAGATATTTTGAACACACCAGGCAGTAGTGAAAAGCAGGGAAAAGAGGGCTCCTTTCTCACTGAACCTGAGGAGGGATGGAAAGAGCTGGAGTATAAGCAAAACCTGGGCCCCAGATTAGTGTAGCTGTGGTCAGAGATTTATTTCTATTAATGTGTCATGCTATAAATGCCACACTACTCTTCTGTTCCATAGCAGATACTCTCCTGATCTTACAATATTTTTCTTCCTTATGGTAAAGTGTATCTGATTGAGCCAATTTATACTGACAGCTTTCCTAAGTTAACTTCTCTGTGAATTCCCAGTTCATTTAATATATTTTCCTCATGCTTCCCACATTTGAGTTACCTTTGTTCTGTGTCTGAAGGATAGGAAGCTGGTAGTTATTTTATATTTATATTTCAAGGCTGCTTAATGTTTAATGAGGCTGAATATGTTGTAAAAAGCTTCAGAACACTCAGGCTGGTTAATATTTCATGTCGATCCACAGAGACAACTATATTGATCTTTTAAGCATCTGCTAAACAAGACAAGGAATAAATTAGATTTTGGTCAGTTTGATTTGGCTGGTGAGTTAAATAGCTTTTAGAGCATTATCACCTTTTAAAATGTTTTGTTTCCAGTTGAATAAAGTAGATTTTAAAGGCAGTATTTCATGTCGTTTCTCATTGCTCTTCATCTTGCCTGTTTCATTTCAGCTGTGTTTGTGTGTGTTATGAGGGATGCAGGAGTATAAAGAGGGGATGTTTGCACTGGCTGCTTTATGCACCCATAGTTGGACTTTCTAAAGCCACAGTGGAAGGGCCCTACTTGTCCCTGCTGACTGCATTTTGGACACAGGTTCCCACTATTAAACTAACATTTATTTGCATCACGGTTACATGCTTAGAAATTTCTCTGCAAAGCTGGACCATGAATACAGTCTGATTCAGGGGAAAACCTACTTTATCCCCAAGCTCTTTATCCCAGGGGACCTATTTTAACATCTTGGATGCAAGTTTACTTTTTACCAGCTTTGGGGGTAACAAGTCCAGAAAAAGGATTACCTTGCAAAAAGAGGAAAAAATAAATTATCCATTTAGTTGTTTACAGAATTGTCCTGTACACCAACTGCAAGGGGATAACGAGGCTTTACAAAGGTCCTTTCATACTGAAATAATTTCATAACAGGTTTGTGATGATTGGAATTTCCAAACTCCACGCTCAGAAGATGCAGCACATGTAGAGCTGATCTAAAACAGACATTTTTATTAAGAAGCTGAGTTGGCAGCCTTGGCACAGAGCCATGGGGTTTGAATGTTAGCTCAAGAATAGGTCATGCAGCTTACCCTATAGAAAGACCCATGCAGGAAACATTTGGCAGCTTGACTAAAGTGTAAATTACTGCATTTAATGTCTCCATGAAAACAGTACTCTCTAGCCTGCAAGTATACAAATACTTTTCTGCTACAGAGCTAAATTTTAAATTATTTTGTAGTAAACTAAATATTCCAACTCAGTATAACCCTAAATAAGTCTGTTTCAGGTTAGATTTATTTATAAGTATATATGAGAATTATGGAATCATACTTTTTTTTTTGTCCTTGTGGAGGTTTTTGATTGGTTGTTTAACAATAGTTTGCTCTATCTAGTTTGGAACAGATGTAATAGCTGGAAAACTTCATTTCTTTGGCAGAAAACAATTAAAAGTTATCAATTATCAGTGATTTGGGGAGGTCTGGGGGTTCCTACAAATGTTACACCTGTACTATTAACTGAATTTAAAACCTCAGGACAAAGAAAAAAGGCAAAAAATTGATGAAATATCTGTTAAACTAAGAGCAGGAATGAAGAGAAGGATACCTCTAGGATACCTCTCCAGCACTTTTTGCTTCATTCCTACTGCTCGTGGAATTTCCTTGTGCATTCACTCTTTAAAAAAGATGCTCCCTATGATTTTAAAATGTCTCTCCTACGTGTTACCCTGAAAAGACTTCAGGAAGTTTAAGCCATCTGAAATCTGCTGCACTTGCCATTTGATGGGTTCTCAAGTAGCATTCCTTCCTTTTGTGTCCCAGCAACCTGTGTGATGCAGTGAAAGCCATATTTAAATTTGAAGCTGGAGGGGGCATTAGGAGTAATTTGGGGGGATGTCTCTGACCTGTCCATCTCATCAGTACTATGTTCTGTATGTCTGTCTTACCTTACAGTTGATCTAATGATCAAAGCTCATCCCCCCTTTTATTTCTTCCTGAAGCATTAAATTCTCTGACTTTTACCCAAACAGGAGGTATGTCCTGAGAAGCCCTGAGAACATCAGGCTCCTGGGAGTTAACTTCAAGGTACATTTTCAAAAGCTATACTCATGTTTCATCTTCATGGCTCCCATAGGTAATTTTTAAAAAGCTGTCAGGCTATTCCCATATAAAGAAAATATTTCCTACATATCTCAATGCATATCAAAATTCTTGTTGATATGATGGATGCATTTCTAATGTATGTGTCCCCCTTAATTAGTACTCAGATTCTAATAGTACTCATTCTAATTAGCACTCAGATTCAGGATCCTGCCATGACTTGTTCTATACAGCTGTTCTGGAATTTCAGGTAAGTGCTAGTTTCAGACAACAAATGTGACCAACATTACAAATGAGGCCAACTAAAAAACATTTAAAAATACTAAAACTTCAGAAGTTAGCCAGCCAGACCATATCCTGACCCTTTATGATTATGAAATAAATTCTTCCACAGGGAAAACAACTAACGTGCAGTATATGAAACTGAGATCATCTCCCCTCAGAGCCAATACTTCTGGTGAAGATGGCTGTCCCTTACTTACCAACAGGAATAGTAATGCACACCCAGGATCCTTGTATCCTTGTCATTGCCAGAGTGAAAAAATGCTATTTTTTCCTTTAAATGCTGTTTTTTCCTTTATCCTGTGGAGAGGCACAATGCAGGTGTGAAATTGGCTGTTGTGTCACGTGCAGGTGTGTGCCCCTTGTTCACTGTTTCACACTAGGGGAAAGCTGGTGACTTCTTCTGAAGTTGCTGAAAATTCACCATGCCTGGGATAATCTCTACCACACCTGAGTCTCAGGGACATCAGCCTTACAATTCTCCCCTATGAGATGAGTGGAAATGGTGAATATGCTGCTTGCTGGACACTCTGAATGGAACACAGCACAGCTAAACTGGGGCCATGAAAAGAGAAGTGATAGATGCTTCCAAGTGCTTGGCTGTAGGCCAAGTCAGGTTTTGCAAAATTTTTAGCTATGAAATCTTTTTTTTTTTTGTAGATCCTTCTGTCACTCTGTAAAACTCACTTCCTTTTCTAAGGGTGATGCTACCATGACTCTAAAATGCTTCAGGCTCCCTGAGCAGACCACTAAGACTTTACACACTGCCTTCCATGAACTAGACTTACACCCTATCTCACAGGAGTGTGAACCAGTCTAATTCCTAAATGGAATGGTCAGTGGTAGAAGGAGATCAGGATCTGATGGTTGTAAGGTTATTTCTGAGCTCCAGTCCCACCACCCCATTGTTCTGCTTGCCTTTGGGTGGCCAAGGCCTTACACTAGGCCTTAGAGTCGTTCTTATATTCCTTAGAACTAGGAGTTCATGATAACTTCACTGGGATCAAGATCAGCTTCTGCACAGCAAATAATAAAACATTCTGCAACTATTGTAAGGTACTCTTGTAATGGGAGCAGGATGGGCTGTGATCTCCTTTCTCCAGGGAGTTCTGTACAGTCCCTTTCATCAGAATAGGAGACAGATTCAACCTGACTGAATCATTAAATGGAATTATAAGACAATGAACATTAGCCACGTAGCTCATTTCATAAATTCCAATAATTAAAACTGCATGGGCAATAATAATGGCTATTCCAGATATCTAAGTAAGAAAAATGCACCTTTGATGTATTGTGGCATAGTCATGGTGAAAACACTGAGTTAATGGAGGATCTATGTAATAAGTTATCATAAAGAACCTGCAGCTGGAAATATATAAACATGCTTCCCAACAGAATTTCACTGTGTCACAATTGATTAAGAAAATCAGCAATAACTGACAAGATAGGCACAAAATGGATTTTCATGTTGCTGGGATGAAGTATGGCTCCCAGCAATTAATGGTTTTAGTCATATTAAGAAGATAAATAATGCTATCTGACATTTCAGTATTTCACATTACACTAAAATTTTGTAACATTTGCTCATAATATGAGTTGAAATATGTTACCTAGGAAAAAAAATGTTATCTCTGGAACAGTCAAACCCCATTAGAAACCTTAGGCTTGAAAAATCACAATGTTAACAGTTATATCCCCTAGCAAAGGTTTGCTTTCCTTAAATAGTGTTAAATTTAAACCCAGAAGCTCTAGTCTCTTTTGGAGTTACTCTTCCATAGTGCATTGAGCTTGAAAGGGAAATTCAGAGCATGGAATGTACTGTGCCATTACTGAATGTTGGTATGAGAAACACCATGGAGAACTGCAGAAACAGGGGAGCCTTTAAAACTAAATCACATCAGGGACACTTATGCTCTCTAAAACTGCTTCTGCATTCTGCTTTATTAAAAAAGCTCCTAATCTTACTATGTCTCCATAAACCACTATTGATAAATAATTGGATTATTTTAAATCTCATTCTAAACGGCACGTTTGCCTTTTCCCTAGCTGGATATATGCTACCTGAGTACCATTCTATTGGGAAAAAAAGAAAACCTTTTTCTGGATCTGAATTTTCAGTTACTGTTTGTGTGGAAAGCTCCTCTGATTTCAGCATTCTTACTCAGGTAAGTTCAGTTTTACCCTGGAAAATACTAATGTGTTCCAAGCAGTAACAGGAATCAAGAACAAATATGAGAAGAGGATTTTTCTCTTGCGTGCTGCTAATTCTGTTCCAAATTCATTTAGTAATGTGGAAGAAAATGTGATTGCTTGTCAAAGCACAGATGTGGTTTTTTGTTGGGACGGTGCACAGAGCATTCAGAAGTGTCATGTTTAGCTGAGGGCAACAATGCTTAGTGTCTCAGTACCCAACTCCCACTGAATTTCAACAAGAGTGAGCAAACAACCTTCCCCTGGGCTCCAGTGAAAATCCTTGGCTTGGTATCCAGCCTGAGCTGCAGTTTCACTTGCAGGAAACAAGCGGTTTTTTGAGGTCTTTTAAGGTATTGTTTCCTGAAACGGCAGAAGATAATCTGAGTACACAGAGTATACTGAAAATCTGTTAGCAAAATATGTTAGTTTGATAAAGATTGTCAGGATTATTGAGTACAATAAACCTTTCCAAATCCAAGCCATAAAGAAAATATATAATCATTTACACGTGCCAAGATACAATTTTATTGCTTCCCAGATAACACCGCATTTAGGCTTTTATTTAACTTGAGGGTACTGTAAAAGCAAAACCAGTTCACTTCTATGACATTTGCCCTACTGTATGTTAGTGGGAGAGGTAGGGATTTTTCAGAGACATTGCTGGCAATGTCACAAGACATGCAGCCCAAAAGCTTAGTGGTGGTGCCAGAAAGCACATGTAATTTCTGTCAGACTCAGCAATCTACATTTAATTATCTTCAACTGCAAGATGTAAAATATTGCACCACAGTTCTGTGACCTTATAAAAATGACGCTGTTCAAAGAGGTCACAGTTCTGCACTGCCTCCTGATGATTTTTACAAATGTGTTGAACTGCTGAAGTGTCTCACAGCCTGGGAGTCTCAAAGCTCCCTCTGGACGGTTATGGGACCAGGGTGCGATGTTTTACACAAAACCTTCCAGGAACCTCCCAGAGAACACTGCTCTGGAGTCCTGATCTCCCAGTACTAGTGTCCAGAACAAATTCTAGTTACGGCTACTATGTACAATGCACTTCTTTTTGGCTTTTCTTTTTATTTAATGAGGTGAAAAAGAACAGTTGGGGTTGTATGTCCAGATGCTTTTGGAAATGATCATCCCAGTGCTTTGGGAACTACTGGCTTTAGAGGGTTGGTTTGTGTTTTCACATCATCTCTCTGCTAATCTGTGTTAGTGTTATTGCACCTTCACAGTAAAAAGAAGTATTGGTTTTATTGTGCTTCTTTTAAAACCAGTACAGTTAAAAACAACCAAACTTAAGAGAAGTTGGTTATATAAAAATATACAAGTAACAACTCACAGTATACAGTAAAAAATAAAGCACCTATGTGGAAAGCTTCCCCCTTTTTTGGAAGCAGAGCTGTCTTTAGAGTTACAGGTATATACACACAAACCCAGAACTTCAGCCACAAGAATTTGTGCTCTTAGTAGCAGAGGAGACAGAAGGCCCAGAGGGGGGATATGTCTCATTGCTTCTCCATCACAGAGCTGCTGCCATTCACACTGCATGAACAAGAGTAGGGCTGGGGTAAAGTGTGAAAAGCAGGAGATAAATTATGCTCCACGAGGCACAACTCCTCCCAGGAAGCAGCAAGGCCAAGGGCCCACAAACAGCTGTATATTACCCTGTTGTGGAAGGAGCAGCTGCCAGGCTGGACTCTGCATCCCTGCCTGGGAATGCCAGGGACAAGGCCACCTGTGCATTTGCACATTGAAGCAGGAGCCAGAGGCTGCTGGACACTCCTGCAGCAGCACTGACCCAACTGGCACACAGCAACTGTGTGGAGACAAAGCTGGTATCAAACTCTTCTCTGGGCAGGAGGCTCAAAGGGTTACCTCTAAACTGTTACATGCTATTAGAAAAGACAACTAAATAACTTAAGTCTGCTTAAACATTAGGGTTCTAATCCTAGGTGCATTTCACTATGGTAAAAGTGGGTATTTGAAGAAAAAATACTTGGCTATTAAAGAGCTTTGCAACATTTTTAGAAGTGTCTTTTCCATGTCAGGCTCTAACCTATTCAGAAAAGTTACCTTCTTAATTTTTTCAAAAATAAAACTGTATTAACTATAGATTGTATTTAACCATGTGAAAGGAGTAAAAAAGCTATTTCTATGTGGTTTCTGAGGTAATAGGCCGGCATGTTAAAAATAATATTAATGCAAGTCATTCAGTTGTGAGTGTCCCTTGCCCATCTTCCCTCCAGGAGGGGATGGGCACGGTGATTTTAGTAAGGTGGAGAAAAGATGTGTGGCACACTGGTTGGCAGACTGTATCATAGCTCATCGTGGTTTCTTGTGAGGTCCTCCCCATAATTAGTAGCTTGACTTCCAACAAACATATTCCAGTTGTCTAGAACTTCCTCTTTCGTTAGTTTTTGATCCTAGTAGAAGGAAAAAAACCACAAATTTCTGTAAGAATATTTGCAGAACTAAGTCAAAGCCACACCAGCATAGACTTGCAAGAGCCCTGGAAAACAGTTTTTCACAGCAGCAGACTGCAGGTTCAGCAATCATTTGTAGCTGTCACAGTGAGTGAAATTTGGGCCTCAGTGGAAGACAGAAGTCCCACAGGCTTCAGGTAGGTCAAACTGCAAACTGAAAGTTCTTTGTAATGCCAAGCAGCAGGAACAGTAGGTTAACAGTGGATTACCTGGTACACAGTTCTGCCCTGTGGTTTGGTTCATCTTCCTGACTGCAAAAACAAAAATCCTCTGGTGCACTTTGTGGAAGGTGGTTGCTTATGTTAGCATTTACTTTCTGCGTTCAGAGCATTTTGGTTTTCAGGTTCCAACTTTGCCTGCATTACCCTTCTGAAGACCACCATCAGGAATATACTGTCCCTCATCAGAGCCAGTGTTTAAGTGAAAGGTATGTGCTTGAATATAGAACTGAGAGTGGTTTTGCTACCCCTACGTTTGAGTACAAGGGGTATCTAAATGTAACTTTATTTTCCTCTTTTAGTCTCTATTAACATACAAAAGTAATGACCGCTCTTAAAGGAAAAAAGAGTATTTTTTGCTGTGTTAAAATAGTGACCGTTTCTCATCTCACCTAATGAAAGCCAAGGGACCTTCTAGAGCTGATAAACTGTATTTTACTACTTTGTAATTCTAACACTACCAACTGAAATTGGCATGAAAACATTAATCCACTAGCAAGTGTAGCCTCTAAAGAAAAGTTATTAGGAATAAATTCTTGCAAGCTGGTATTTTAAAAAACCCACAAGACCCTATATAACCTCTTTAAAAACAACACTGGAGCACCACATACCTTGTCTACGTCAGACTCATAGACTAAGTGCCTGGCTTCAGCTAGTGCATGGTCATAGTCCTGGGGGAGGATCCAGTGCTGGATCTCATCTTTGTCCATCTTTCCATCCTTGTTGAGATCGCGAAAATCTGAAAACTGCTCACGTTCTGTAATCACCCAGTCGGGCTCTGGTCCACCCTCTTCATTTGCAAACATATCAGCTGGAGTGGAAATAAGGGTCTTACTTGAGTCCTATTTACTTGGCAAATTAAGCACAAAATAAAGATATTTTCACAGTGTTCCTCAGAGGGGACTGAGCTTTTCACTCTTTGCACAGTGTCTCTGTACAGAAAGAGAAATGTGGGGTGTAGACAGAGCAGCTGTATCTTCTCTCAGGCCTATTTCTTCACTACTGGTGATTCTGCCCATTCTCACAGCACCCTGTATCACACCTGTGCACTTCTGGTGGGGCTAACAGGAGAGCTAACGTGTTCAAAGGCCATCATCTGAATTTCAGAATGAACAAAATCCTCTAAGGATCTTTGGATGAACAGCAGTCTTAAGCTTTAGAGCTAGGCTTGGTCACATGGGGAGAAAGGAACTCAGCCCTTTTATCTTGTCCCTGCCAGCAAATGTCTTTGTGGATAAGATCAGACTCCAGCCAGCAGAGTGATTACAGGAAAAAAGGCACAGGGGGAATTTAGGCAAACAAATATTGCTAAATGGAACCTGCATGCATTTGTACTTCTTTTAGAGAAGTCTTGTGTGAGAGACATTCAGCTTAGGAGATCAGTTCTCTTTTAACCATGCAGTGCTGCAGCACATTCCAGCAGAAGACACTCTTCCAGGAAGACAGAGCTGGAGAAGTCAGGAGTCATGGGGCACTGTGTGAGGAGCCACAGGCACAGTGCACTTGTCACAGACTGGGACCTGGGGAGGGAGCACTGTTTGTGACAGGATGCAGAGGTTACACACACCAGCTGCTCTGCACATCACTCCTGTGCTACATTTTGGGAGCATTGGTAGGACCATCCCACAGAGGCAGCTGCTTTCTGCATAAACACAGGAGAGCAGCAGTGGTTATTAAAAGCAACTGACTTCTAAATGTTCTTTACATCACAGGGCTTTCCACATCATCAGTGGTGTGTCTGTCCTTCTGGTCACTGTGGCAAATCCTTTCCTACTCATTCCTCAAGCCTTCCACTTCTCTATTTAGAATTAAAGCCTGCTTTGTGACACTACTCCTCTCCTCTCCAGTGCCTTTTGGATATGGTTTGCAAGGATGTGCTAAGGAAAAGTGTACCCACACGGATGGTGTGAGGTACAGATACCAGAGGCTGGCTGGTATCTGTGGGAAACATAAATGCTGAATTCCAAGGCAGGAATAACCCTCCTGACCCTGCAGTGTGAGTGTGTACACTGGGCTGAGGCTCTCCATTGTCACTGCCCCCAGTGTCCCTGAAATACTCTGTTACCTGCCCATGCACAGTGAGAAATTAGTTCTCTCTGCTCAACATTTTTATAGGTATTTCGCTCTGCTGCTTGTGTAAATCTAAACCAAATTTTGCAAAAGACAAAATGGGAGGAAAGAAGGGAAGGGAGGGTGGGATCATTCTATAAGCTTCAACAAATCTCCCCAACAAATATTCCATCTACAGACTGAAATTTTTGGACTTCTTTTTGTTGCTCCTTATAAACTACCAAAGAAGCGATTTCGTTTTCTGTGGGTTTCTTAATCCCAACTTCATCAAAATTAAAAAAAAAAAAATCACATCTGAAAAAGGAAAGTAGGAATATTTTAAGCATAGTTTTTTCAACTCAGGAAGAAAACTTCAGACAACACATTCACTTTCTTTTTTCATTTTTTAAAGTGCAAATTATATTGTTTATTTGAAGCAACTGACATGTCCTGTCAATTTGATTTTTATCATCCTTGCCAATGTGGGGTGATCGTGACTAGAACATTCTATGTTCCTATCTATAGAAGACAAGAAAAACCAGCATTCACATGGTAACAAATGTTGACAATTACCTTATAATTATATGTAGGTAATGTCACTGAATGAACTGAAATTACTGTGGAAATTATGCTGCTCTGTTATTTCAGTCATAGATGAATAGCATTCACTTTCTGGGCTAAATATAATTTACAAGGAACAGAACCCCCTGCCATTAATTAGCGTGTGTATATTGTTCCTGATTCTATGTGAAGTGATCTTTATAGCACCACTAGAAACAGAAAGCTTCATCCAACTTTGCACTAATGCCTTCTTAGTGCTACTTTCTGGATGTAAAACTTATCATAATATAATGGTATCATCAGTACAGAAGTATGGGCTTTAATCACTAATTCAACTAGGGAAAAAACCTAGTAGGAACAAGGTGAACTTTCTCTTTTTGCAATGGTTGATTCCCAGGTGTTTTGGATATTTGAGAACCATCCAAAACCATTTATTTGGGAAAAGACTAATTCATTTTCTGATCCTCCTGCATTTCTAAACAATGCCTTCAAACAGCAGTTAACATGGTGCAATATACAAAGAATATCCCTGCCATGAAAAATATTATTCCAGATTCTCTTCTTTTGTTCTCATATAACTCTTAGCTGAGCTAAATAAGAACAAGAGGAGAATTTTGTGTTGTGAAGCATGAGGAAGTCTTCCTGGTCAAGTTGCTATCTACCTAAAATGAAATTAAACTTTCTGGGTTGGATGGTTGGTACAAAAATAGCTGAACTGTTCACTCTGGGTTGTTAATGCTGCTGCCAATTTGAGAGAAGATGGAAAAATGGACTGGAAATTATATAAGAAACAAGTATCAACACTTACCAATGTACTCATCTTGATCCACAAAACCATCCTCATTTTTGTCTATGTCTTCTAAGGTTTCCTGGAAAACAATTTTGCATGAAAGTCATCAAGAAAAAACCTGAGAGCTCTGGTTACCTGCCTTTGATAATTTAATGTTCTGAGGCTTTGACCTGCCCCAGTACACAAGTGAATGTAGTCTCACTAAATCCAGTGGGACTGTTGTTTACACAATGAATATAAAATATCCTTTCATGTTGAAAAAATTCCCTGTATGAATGAACTGCTTATGTTAGGGGCAGATACCAGCTTGCATGAAACACTCAGCTGCTGCATGTCAGCACACCCTCCTTTTATTTTGGTTTAAGTCTATGCCCCAAGATTGTTTCTTGATTCCATTTAGGAGCTGTCTAAGTGCACTTAAAAAGTCTTTGTTACGTTGAGATTTCTAAACCAAGTGAGTATCATGAACGGTACCCCTTTCTGCTCCCCACTTAGCTATTATGCGTGTGTCTCTTTCTAAACCCTGCCTGGAAAGGCGAGAGAAGCCTTCAAAGTTCACCCATAAAAGTGGAAACAAAGGCATTGATTTTGCTTCGCTTACTAAGACAACAATGTTTTTCATGTGCTCAAACTCCTCTGGGTGCAGGAAAGCAGTGAACTCTTCACGAGTGGCAGCCAAGTCTCCATCCAGATCTGCACTTTTGAATCGTCTTTCATCTCTGGGCAGCATCTTCTTAAAACTGTGCTGATCAGTTGCATCTTGGAATTCTTCTGGATTTTCTGCAGAAAAATCAAGATGATCTCAGAGGGGTTTTCCTTTAAAACAAACTAGCAAAACAAAGCTGATTGAATCTAGAAATAAAAAGCTTTATTGCCAGAATAGCTGTTGTTCTAAATGGAAATTCTCTTCCCCGTGAAGTTTTAAATTCAGGGGTCAAATACTCGGTTTGATTTTTAAAGGTGACAGTAGTAGGAGGTAAATTTCTGAGCAAGACTTCAAAATAATGGATTTTGCAGAATCTTCTCACAGATTTTTTTTTAATCTGCCTTTACAAGCACCTCTGAGGCAATATTTGGGATAGACTTCATTCACAGAAGTTTTCTTTTTCTTTAGGAATCAATATGATCCACACAACTTTTCAGTTTCAAGAAGAGCAAACCAAGGAAATGCGGTTTCAGAAGGTGGCAGACTGACTGAAATTATCTCAGTGCTACGCCTCTGCTACAGGGAACCTAACAATTATTTTCAGTTTAAAACAATGGCATTTTTTCAGAGTGTTCAGTGGCATAAAAGGAATGGTATTTGATATAATTTTTAAAATAGGATCATTAAACTGACTTTAAATATGAAAAATACTCATAACAATTTCACAATTCATGTGTTGGGAGACAAACACAGGTGAAAAAGACTGGGCCAGGAGTTACAGATGGGAATTTTAAGTATTCATTAACACAAGCCCACAATGCTGCTCTCCAAATCTTGGTGCTCAGAGGGAGCAAAGACAAAGGGCTGAGAAGGGTTCCAGGGATAATTCTGCAGGGACTGTGTGTCAAATATTTCCTTTCACAAATGTAACAAACTCCATTTAAATCTGAGGTAGACTTTGGAATTATTACTGCTATGGGAAGCTTGCTCTAGAAACTGCCTCTGTGGTAGGTAAATATTGTTTTCTCATTTCCAGTAAGTATAAATGGTCAATTAATACTGATTTGTTGCTCTGTCAGTATTGCCCTTTAGCTTAAGTGATCTCTTCTCCTCCTCTTCCTTCATTAACTTATAAAAGCAAAGGGAACGTTGAGGGGGGTGGGGGAAATTCAGGTATATTTTTAAATAAATGTTTATTTTGCCTGATTTGTTAAGGATTTTCATTTGCCGTTGATCACAGTCTGAAGCATGTTATTCTGCAAGAATGATTTTAATCAATAACCTTGCTATAGCTTAGACACAGACTACATTTTTAACATGTAGACTTAGGATTTTAGAGACTAAATTCACAAATACAGTTAATTAGACAATATATTATTTTTTAATTAAAGTACCCTTTTCAATGTTAAAAATTAATATATTTCTAACTGGAGGAGACTTTAATTCAGCTGTGTCAGTATATTTAATGATACCTCTACAAAACCTTCTGTGTGCTGGTGACCCATGTGCAAAGGGCTGCAATAAATAACTAAAAAGCGCTTTTGACCTCTGAACATCCATAAAATTTAATGTGAGCTTCAAGAGTCCTAAATGTGACAACAACCTCCAGTTGACTGCAAGGCAAGAAATCATATTTTATAATCTTAAAAATCCTTGTTCATACAATCTGTTCTCTTACCTAGATAATAACCATATGTGGCTTGTTTGTATTCTTCCCAGGCAATTTTATCATCCTTGTTTAGATCATAGTCTTTCCAAACTTTGGCCACGTTTTCATAGATGTAGCGTTTCTGTACTCGTTTAATCCAGGTTTTTAACTCCTCTGTTGTGATATAGCCGTCTTTGTCGTCATCTATTCTATCCACAATCTTCCTGTAAAAAGAGATCAGCGTCTTTAAAACCCAACTGCATGTTAGGCCAATTTTAGTAATCTTTATCTGGCCCTGATTTTCCACAAAAACTGAGTGTCCCCAACTCCTAAAGCTGTCCTACTGGTTAAGGCTTTCCTGCATTTTACACATCATCTTAAGGAATGTGTCTCTATTTGTTATTCAGCATTGCTATGAGTAACTCAAAGGAAACTGGCACAACCAAAATGAGTGAGCAGAGAATCCCTGGCTTTCTTTTTCTTAGGCTGTGCCTCCTGTCTTAGGGGCATCTGTTCTTCACTGCCTACAGGGAGTGGCCATGCTGGCTCAGAGCAGGAGACATCAACTTCACTTCAGGACAAAGCCTGAACTCAAACTTGCTGGAGGCAACCACGGCAAAACTCCAGGATTTGGTGGACACCTGCAGTTTCTCCTTTGGCTTTCCAGCAGGCTGACATCAGGGCAAAGTGAGTATATAAGTGCATAGTGCTGGGGATGTACACCAGGTACACTCTCCCCTTCCATGCCTGTCCCTCCACTTGTTTCTTTTCTTTGATTCCCAGTGGAAACCAGTATTGCTGGTGCTGCCAGGAATGCCTGTTACTCACTAAAGCAGTATCAAGTCTGCAGCAGGTCTCCATCCACTGCTGGCAGCTGGGCTATAAACCTCTGTCCAGTGTAAAGCTGCCAGCACTGCTGAAATCAGCAGGAGTGAAACATTCTGCACACAGCTGCAGTTCAAAAAAAAAAAAAGGACAATGTTCTCTCTACCATTTATGTTCTCTGCAACTAATCTCTCTGCAATTAATCTCTCTGCAATTGATAAACTCCACCATTTTGGGGCTGAGCTTGTAAAACTGCTTTCTCTGCCTGCTCTTGGAATTGAGCACATCCACCTTGGCACTCTGGCATATCCAGGCTGGTTTTGGGCACATCAGCACCCTTCACCCTGCCCATGAGGTGCAGGGACAGCCTGTCTGCAGGTGCCCTGTGCCTCATCCAGTGGCCAGCTCATGCCATGCCTATGGAATACTGACATGCCACTGGAATGCAGGGACAGGGAGAAGAGCAGGAGCTGACTTGTCTAAATCCTGACTTGACACTCAACAGGTGAGCTCCCTGAACCTCAGGGAAAAAGATCTGCACTTCTAAACATTCTTTTCAATTCCGTATCTTGGTTCTCCACAAAGAAACCACATTTGGCTAACTGGAACTGGCCAAGTAGTGAAGCAATGTCTCTGCCCAAGCCTTTGTTGCAGAAGTGGTTGCTGAAATATCAGCAGCAGCTTCTGCTGAACTTCCAGCAATCCTGTGCGAGTCTGACAGTATCAGACTGACTTTATGAAAATGCTCTTTGAGTTATGGGCAAAAAAGGGGCTGCTAAATTTCCTTTCTGAATTAGTGAAGTGTGGATGAACTGACTAGAAAACCTTTTCTCTTCTGTATCCATTGCCAGTGGTCCTTTTCCTTGCATGATGGACTCTATTTGTCACCAGATTTTCCCCACAATGAATTTAATTTCATTTGTTTAACTGGTATTTCCTTCTACTGCTAAGGTATTAAATGATTATTCTGGCAGCTTTTGGCAATGTATCACATGAAAGCAGTCAGGACTGTGTACCAAAAAATGTTTCATGTTTTCGCCTTTTCACTGTTTTTTACAGGTCCATTGCATCCATGTGCACTATTCCACCCCCCTTCTCAGCTGAAGCTGGGGACAATAAAACAGTCTTGGGGACAATAAACCAAGTCCACAGGCTCCCAAAGGCACAGGTAAAAAAGCTGTTGTGTGGACTTCACCTTTTACTGTTATTATTGAGATGACCAATGTGCTGCCAAATTTCCTAAGCAAGGTAAAATGCCTTATAAATGCAGCAGCATGCACTCTGGTTAGAGCAGCAGATTGTATGTTTCTGTTTTTTCCCAGAAATCATTTAACAATAGCTTTTAATTAAATCTGCCTTCTTCCTAAGAGCAGTCCCTTGCTGAGAAGTGACTCTGTTTGTAACCCACTACAGAAGTTGCCCCTAACAAAAATGGGGAGAAGTGGTTCAGCATATGACTATTAAGAAACAGATGGTTTTTTAATCCTCTCTTTACCTCCCAGTGTGCTGCTATCCAAAATTACAAGGTTGGGGAATGCTGGAAGTTATGAAACCTTCCCAAAGGCCTCCCAGGAGCCACGTCCCTGATGCTGAGATGCACAGTGCTCACCCACAACATGTCCTCAGAGAGCCACTTCAGTCATTTCTATTTAAAAGGTAATTATTGACTGGAAAGTGTCTGTGTCACCCCCTCAAAGGGCAATCAGTGAGATCACTAGAAGTTAAAACTTCTTCTCTTGCTTTACAATGTGTAAAAATTGTTTTAAAACACCTGTATTGTTAAATCATATCCCTGACTGAATTATCTGTACCAGTAAGTGCAGACCAATATTAGGAGGGCACGTCCATTTTGGTGACACCACTCATGAGACTCTAGGTCATAGTCATGTATGCTGAGAGCATGGTTTCTTTTGCTCCTTCTTGAAACAATGAGGACGAAATCAATCATTTCTGGTAATCACTTCACCTGTTTACTCACTGAGACACGTAAATAGCAGTGACAGCTTTGAGAAGGATCAAGAGGTTACACAGTGAGATTGCAGTGCTACTGCTCATGGTAGGACTAGACAGAAAATTGGCAAGTGCCACTCCCTATGGAAGGGAAGGCAGGGGGGGAATCTTAGTGAGAACACGCAGGTATTTTAAGCAATCTTTTTTGTGGTAACTACGTTAAAGGATCTTTCTTTAACTCCTATTAAATTTAGTTCTGCTTAGTGATCTGGCTTCCTGTAGGTGTAAAGGAGGGAGAAGCAGTAAAGTTAGGCATGGTCCCTGCCCTTTGCATAAAAGGCTGGAAGTAACAGCAGCTGAAACACTGTGAGCAAGGAAGGCACAAGTGGGAAGATGCTTGAAGTGGACTTGTAAACGCAGCTGTAGAGAAGGAATGGTTTAAACTCGATTAACACTGATATGGTGCGGGCAAGTGTCCCAGAGGCAGGGAGCTGCAGCAGCAAAGCCCTCCGGCAGCAGGTCCAACACCCGGTACAGCAGCTCCCTCTGAGAGCCTTACTGCTGTGGGGCCAGAAAAGGCAGCAGGGAGAAACACCAAAGCCACGCATTGCTGGCTGCTCCTCTGCAAAACCACCGGGCTGTGAGAGAAGTCGAAACCCAGTGGTTTGATCCACAGGCCACTCTGGGATACAGGTTCCCACACTGGGGTACAGAGCATCACACTGGGGTTGAGGGCATCACTGTGGGGTTGAGGGCACCACTGTGGGGTTGAGGGCACCACTGTGGGGTTCGGGGCCCCGCTGCCCCCTCGAACACCCGGGCAGCCCCAGGCCGCCTCCTCCGCCCCGGGCCCAGCTCGGGCCCTCCCCCCTGCCACGTCTCCCGCCCGGGCCGGGCGCTCACCCCAGGCGCTCACGGCTCTCCTCCGGGCTGAGCTGGTCGAAGCTCCGCGCCTCCTCCTTGCCCAGGAAGGCCTCGTGGTCGTACTGGAAGCCGGGCCGGTCCTCGTGCTGCGCGGCTCCGGGCCGGGCCCGCTCCTGCCGGGCCGTGGGCTTGCCCAGCGCGCCCGCCGCCAGCAGCAGTAGCAGCGCGGGCAGCGCCCTCAGCACCCCGCTGCCCGCCATGCCCCGCCGGCCCGGCTCGCAGTCCCGCTCCGCTCCGCTGCCTGCCACCGCCCCGCCCCGGCCCGCTCCGCCCCCGGCCCGGCCATTGGCAGCGCGCCCGGCCCGGCTGCGCCACGTCCGCACAGGGCCCGAGCGGCGGGGCCGGGGCCGCGGGCAGAGCGGAGCCCCGGCGGGCAGAGCGGAGTCCCGGCGGGCAGAGCGGAGGGGCGGCGGGCACAGCCCCGGCGGGCACAGCCCCGGCGGGGCCGCTCCATCGCCGGAGCGCCCCGAGCTCAGCCTGACCAACGCCGCGGGAGCTCCAAAGAGCGGCTCGGGGCTGTCCCGCCGCTGCTGCTCGCTCGTCCGGAGCGCCGGGTTGATGGTGGTTGCTGCTGTCATCCTGAATGGGTTGGGAAAGCACAAAAGTGGGATTTGAACACAAACAAACAAACAAACAAACCCCTGAACCCTGTCTTGAGTGTTGATACCCGAAAAGTGCGAGGGGAAAAGCATCACAGTGGGGCTCAGAGTACTACTCTAGAGTGCAGGGTCCAACTCTGGGGTACAGAGCATCACAGTGGGGCTCAGGGCACCACTTTGGGGTACAGGGTCCCACATTGGGGTTCAGGCCGCCACTGTGGGGTACAGAAAAGGTTGCCAGCCCTCTCACAAAGGATATTTATCGTGATGGGGTCACTGCCACTCTAAGGGAACCGAACTTGGGATCCTGAAAATGTGCGAGGCGGGGAGCCCAAACCATGTAGCAGAAGAAAAAGTTTTTGTTTGTTTTGCCTAAAGTGAAATTTATTTTGTTGAAAGTTGTTGTGAAAGTCTCTAGGCAGAGGAAATGGATTCCTTCTCCCAGTATGATCCTTTTTCCTATGTTACACACGTCATTCACAACTCCAGAAGCAGAGCACAGAGAAGATTGTCATTGTGTGCAGCACGCTGCGGGGTAATGACCCTGTGGCTAAGGGGTCCTGTGGTGAGCTGTGCTCCACCACCAAGGCTGGTCCATTGCTGTTTTTCCAAATTGCAACAACTGGTTTGTCAGCCCAGTCCACAGGGTGTATAAAGCACGTCTGATGTGGCCTTTGGGTGTACCGCTGACACGATGTGCAGGATGCTGCACCAGCCCACAGCTTCCCCTTGGGCTGTTGTTACATGGGTAGAGCTCCTTTTGACCTATAGCTGAGCTGTGCCTGGTAGAGGATTTGGTTGTAATGACCACAGAAATGTGGTCTTGGAGATTTCCACGTGTGCTGTCCTCTGCCTTTTGTGACTTGAGCAAAGAGTGAATGAGAGCCGTGCAGGACTAGTGCTGGTTTGCCTCAGAACCATTGGCAATAGCAGCAGATTTCAAAGGTTTAAACAGTCAGATAAGTTGGTTTGTTAGTTAATTAGACAGAGAGGAGCACTAATGCACCCCCTGGAGCTCAGTCAGTCGGTGTGCCTGGGCAGTCTGTCCCCTAGGGCTGTTTGTGCATCCACAGCTGAGCAACTGCTCCAGTTTGGTGAGAGCTGTGATGGGCATGTGGCAGCTTGAGAATGGCTCAGCTGATCAGACCAGCTGTGTTTGAGTTTCCAAAGCTAGTGAGATATAATCCTTCTGCTGTGTTTGGGTTTGTTTATTTGTTTGTTATTAAGCATCTACCTTCAAAACCAAGTTTTTGTTAACGTATTCAGGAATCTCATGTTTGTGCAATAATTCACATATGGCTCTTTTTTGTCTTCTAATATTCCTGTCTGTGCTTTCTACATCTATGATCTTGTTACTAAGGTTATTCCAGAGGTGGGTTTGTGCTGAGGTGCTGAATTTTTAGTTTGCATACCCACAAGTGCCAGAGCGTGCTGCTAGTTAAGAGACAAGTCATTTGCATGGGTAACAGGTGGGCTTTACTGCCCATTCACCCCATCAGTGTTGTAATCAAACATCAGCTTGATGCTTGATCTTAGCAGCAGAGGGGTATGAAGTTATTTGAGGGATGTGGGAAATGAATTTCTATGTTTTGTTGTCAGAACAATTTGGAGGCACTTGTGTGAGGAGAGCTACAGTAAGAGCTATGCAGAATGGGCTAAGTGCATCCATGGTTGATCACTGGAAAGCCTCCAGACACCGGGAGGCTTTGCCTCAGGGATGTGGGTTCTGCCCGTCGGAACATTTTAATTTTGCCCCGTGTTTGGGTTCCAGTGAGAACGAGCCCTGAAATGCAGCGGTCTTATGAAAGATGGGAAATCATGAGTGTCCTGATCCCTCCAGACTTGGTTTGGGATCATTGGTAATAACAATAAAGATTTGATTGATCCAATATGACTTTTTGTGGAAAAGGAATGATATTGCCATTACTTGTCCTTAGAGGGCTGAAGTCTGAGATTGTAATGCTGAGAATAGGCTGCACATTCAGTCAGAACAGTTGTTGATCTGGTCAGTCTTAGCATTGCCAGATCTTTGTATCACTCAGATTAACATTTACAGATTTTGCTGTTGGGCTGTCGTGACCTTGAACTCTCAACCCTCTGTGAAAACATGCCTTCGACTCCTTTTACTCAGTTCACAAAACGGTAGTTTTCTCTTAAGTCCTTTATCCACTATGCCTGTTTCTTAAAATATTTGTATTGTCTGGTTTAGAGATATTGCTTCAAACATCTCTGAGAGAAACTTCCTGAAAGATTAATTAGTTTTAGAGTTTGTGGGGCTATTTTCACCATTTTTCATCTTTCAATTATGCATCTGAGTTTTGTACACATAAGGATTTTTTGAAACATTGCAAAATACCAGATCTGCAACATCAACAATGTTTTTTAGCAATACATTTATGCAGGAGCAGGCATGCTGGGTAGTTCATAAGCTTTTAATGATATGCTGGCAGATATTAGGGTTTTATGGGCTGGAAAACAGTGCAAATCAAAGAGCTTTGCTTACTGTTTATAGCATTTTTCCTCTGAATCTAACAATATTTATCTCACTTTTTCCATCTTGCATTTTGCTCTTCACATATTTACTTTCCCTTTCACTGATATATTTAAAGCCAACAAACTATTTTGTATGAAATATATTTAGAGTTACAATATTCCTGTCGCCATGGGTGTTCAGTCACTGGGATAAAGCCTGAGATGACTTATTTCACATCTCTCCTTGTCTTCAGCCTGCCTTTATCCTAATGAGGTCACACATATCTTGCATCTTTAGCCAGTGTTTCTGGACATCATTAATAGTGACTTCCCTGAGGCCATGCCAATGGTCCCTAAGGGCTGCTGTGCTTTCTGACTGCCTGCTGGCTCATCCCTGCTCTTGTCACCCTTCTGAAGCTCTTCTCAGAGCATACCTCTATCACTATGTTTTTCTAGTTCTACCTGTCTAAATAGTCAAAATATTTGATGGCATTATAGTATCCCGGTACTACTAGGAGGTAAAAATGTCTGAGAGAAGTAGATGATTTCTAAGTAAACAAAAGAACTTGTTTTCAAGAGAAGCTACAAATGGAAAAGATTACTTTTTTCTCCTCAATTGTACTGTAGTTTGTAAATCTGGAATAATCACAGTGTTTCTCTGTACATGGAAAATATGGTTGGTTTGAATTGGATATGAGACTTGTGTATGCCGCCTCAAAATAAATTGTAGAAATGTATTTTGTGCTTTTCAGAATTTTATTTTATGTTCCAGTTAGTCTAATGTGGTTTACTCAGGTCACAGTATCAGCACTAATTTTGAAGCTTTTTCTTTTCCTGAGGACACAGAGCACCTACTTCAAACTTGTTGGAAAGTTTTCATTGATACCAGAAGACTGCAGCTCAAGCTGTTAGTTTACAATGCAGATGTATTTTATTGGAAGTGTAACAGTGTCAGTATTTCAGAATGAGCTTTAAATGTCTAATTTACTTTGTATGACCTAGCATTAGATACTCTGTATTTTTACTTGCATCCACATTCTGCTGGGTGTTAATTGCTCTGTTCAGCTTGGGTGTACAAGTGTAGATGAACTGTAACTTTTGTCTCAGCTGCTGTAGGAAACCACGGGGAGCACAATCAGATCCCAGCCTGCAAACAGCAGCAAAACTTTGCAGAAGAGGGAATAGTGGAACTTCCAGAGAAATACTTTGATTAGACTTAGTTTTGGCTTGTCCTGACTAGCTGCTTCATCACAACACCACATCTCTTGTCTTTTTCTTAGCATGGGTGTAGTCTGCATCACTCTCTCCTCCTCCTCTTCTGTTCATCTTTCTGTGCCTAGTTGCCAGAAGAAAGTTTCGTGACATAATCTACCCAAAATAATCGTGGCATGGGCTATTAAGGAAGCTGACAATCTTATTTGCTCTGTCTGATACACCCCTTCTCCTTCTCTTTGCCTTTCTCATCTGCTTATACCTTAAACTCTTTGGCAGGGATTTCTACTTTTCCTGCTCTTTGGTTTCTGCTTACTGCTCTTACTGCTACTGGTGACTGTCTGCTGATTTTCTACTGAGCCTGTGCAGCGTCTTTCTTCACTTGGACATGGTTTGACTCGGTCCTTAAGGTGTCAATAAGCATAGTTAACAACAATTTTTGGAGCACTCCAGAAGTTTTTGTGATTAGTGGTTTTTTTGAGCATGTACATTTTCAAGTGTATAAAAAGATCCTTTGCTTCTGACAGTGTGAATCCGTGCGCTGTATGTGCAATTTGCCCTGGTAATTACTTATGTATGGTGATAACCATAGCAACATCCCAGGTAGATAATGTCATGCAAATTACTGCAGCTCCAGGGATGGGAGATGTTAATACAAGTATGTACGTGCACCCCTGGTCTTCAACATTTTGCAGTGACTTTCCCTTTCCCTCACGCAAAACATGTTGGTTTAAAATTTCCTTTCCTCACTATGATCAGGAAGCTAAAGAAAACCTCTTGCTATGTTTCTCATTGGTATTCACAGAGGATGGTCCTTCAGTGTTTCTGTCATAATTTTGTATGCACAGTGGAAATTCCACGGTGTATGTAGGGCATAAAAGTCTGGAGACTTGGACACACTGTTGTGCTTAAACCCAAGTTCCTGCATTTACACACCTGGAGTGTGAGTGCGTGGGGGTGGAATTGCAGGCACAGATGTTTGGACTGAGGTGTAAATGTCCTCAAATCAGTTACAGAAGATAGGGGAGAGCAGTTTTGTTGCTCCAAGCAGACACTGCTGCAGCTGAATACTTATCAGGGCCCTTGCATTGTTAGTGAAATGGGGAAATAGCAGAGAAGGAGCTGGAAAAAGTTACCCCTTGTTTGGTCATACACAAGAACAACAAAATTAAATCTGTAGGAGGGCTGATCTGCATATACACTAATCCTTGTGTAACCTTAGAACTCTGGATGTATGAAAGTAAGGTACACCTCCAAACTGTAACTGGAGTCTTTTGTTAAGATAGAGAAAAAGCAGACAAGGAAATTGGTTAAGTAAAGATTTTGCTTTTTTTTTTTTTGGTGAAGAGTGAAATTGTTGCTGAATTTGTTCTTCTTTGGACATAAAGTGAAAATGTGGTTTTAGCGCTGCAATTTATGCTGAAGTTGCTGATTACTGAAAGCTGGACTGCCCCAGTCTTTAAATGAGGAAATACCCCAACAGAAGAGAGTGGAGGTTTGTGGAGATTGATGGAAAGACTGGTGCAGATAACCACAGGGACAGCTAGGTCACAGTTTGTAAGGAGCATGATCCCAAAGCAGGCTGTGCTGTTCAGTGGACCAGCACTGAATAGTCTTCATCATAAAAACATGGTCTGTCTCAAACAGAGCCGTGGGGGAGAGTGCAAACAAAATTATTGAAGTCACAGAGAAATTTTGTTTGTGCTAAAGGTAGTAGACATAGAGAGCATTAATTAACTGGGGATTAAAATACTGCTAATCTGTATCCCTTGATATCTGTACAGGAGGGTTTGCCACCCTTACAGGTCTGCCTGCAAATCCCACATTGTAAGGCTTAATCTTTTCCCCTCTAATTTCTCTGTGATTTAACAGTTCAGCACTGCTTAGCTATGCCAACCTCCCAAGCAGTGCAATTTGAAAGGTGCCCATGTTGAGGTCATCCAGTTTGTTGTCAAACCTTGCCCACAGCGCCTGAAGTTATGGACACTTCTGATTTACACTGGAGCATTTCTTTCGGAGAAAACCACCTGTTAGGATGCCTACCTAAGAAAAACAAACTGCACCAGAAAGTATATAAAGTTCAGTATATAAGTTTCAGTCATCTGACAGAAACTATTGAACCTAATTATCTGCAGGAGAACTTCCCTGTTGGCCTACTTTGCATGTAATGGATATTTCTTTGTCATTTCTATTTCCAGCGTGTGATTGTCTGAGTATGGCATCTCCTTAAAACCCAAATCACATCAAAGAGAACAACAGGTGCCTTGGAATTACAGGGACACCTGAGGCCCTGGCAAGTTAAATACACACTTCTTCAAAATAATATTTGTAATAACTGCACTGTTGACCTACTGAAACCCTGTTCATAGGCCAGTTTTTGACCAGTACCAGAGAAAACAACTGAAGTTATCCAGTCCTCTGCTTCCCATGGCTCCTTCAGGACTGAACTGACCTCCTCCTAAATCCAGGGGATAGTGGGGATCAACACTGGCATAATTTTTGTTTCCTGGTGGCTTTGTTGTGAAACTCTATGGTTTTGATTTAGTGCTGTTATTCACAGAGCGAGGTAGGATTAACAGTGTTTAAAAGCCAAAAGGCTGCAAGCAACCTGAGCAATAGTGTCAGCTGTTAATGAAACTCCTAGCAGATGAAGATCTTAAAAGTTCATCTCAGAATCTGCTGACATTGCAAAGCTTCCCTCAGAGCTGCAATTCCAACACAGAGGAAAAAAGTGTGCGTGAGAAAAGATCTGTCTGGGTTAATGCCACATTCAGGGCTAGTGTTGGGTTTAGTGACTCTGCTCTAGTGAGGGTGCTCCTTTCCTCCACCACTTTTTTTGGTTTGCTTCTAGCTAACCACACTAAGGAAACCTGCCAGCATGTGAAACCCTGCTGTATTAGCTGGCTGGGCAGTTTGTGTTTAAAAGGTGGGTTTGTGTTATCAACAAGCAAAGGAGATAATAGCGTCAAAGTCGTATGTCAAAAAGGCAAGTGTTTAACAAGTATTATTTGGTGCACGTGATTTTATTTACATTCTTTTCTCCTCGCTTTTTCTGCCTCAGCAGTTGCTCACCTTTGCTACTTTATGACACGAAGTTCAAGGATGCATTGCATTATCACAGACATCAGTGGAGAGAAATTGGCTTGCCATTATAAAAATTGTAAAACCAACCCTACAATAAACCCTGCTTTTGGCCACAACCTCTGCCTCCTGGATGCAGCAGTGAAACACAGCCCACAGCTCTCACTGAACATTTTTAAGCCAGGGTTAAAATCTCCCTGTGCAAAGGTCGGCTGTAGAAAGGACTCATCACAGGGCTGAGAGATGCATAAGTGCTATGGCTGCAGAGCAGCCTGGAATGGGGATATCCAGGGGAATGGAGGAACTTGGCTCTTTCCTGGCTCTTTCATAGGGCCAAGGGGTTTCCTCAATGTCCACCAAAACCAGCTGAAAGCATCTCTGTGACTTTATTTTGCCAATGATGCAAAGAAAAGCCATGCAACTTTTCGGGCAGGAAGTGCAGTTTGCTGGAAGCAATGTGAATTCCTTTTGCTCCTTTTTGCATCACTAATTTTTATTTATCACACAAAATCATAAACTGCACATAAACGTAAATGCAGACATAATGTACATTACTGTGATAATAGAGAAGCTGTGCTCCTTTAACCAGACAGATGAAATAGAAATAGACATATTGAACGAGCTCTCCTCAGTGGAACATTCAAATTCCTTCTTTTTTCCAAATCTTTAAATTCTAACTGGTCTGTTAAGGATAAAAATGTATAATTACACTAAAATGTGCTTTCAAAAGACAACACATCAACTAAATTTCTTCAGACAACAGCATATGAATGTCCAAAGATTGGTTGAAAGCCTTTCATACAGGGCCCTGCACTCAGTATCTTTTCCAAGTTTTGTTGTGGATTGACTGTTTGGAATTTACAAACCATTCAAGCAGAACACACAACAACTACAATTTTGAATGTGTATAAATAGCACTCCTGTAACTTAGGTTAGCTGCTTAAAAATATTAATTAAGGGAAGTCTGCGTTTCTAGAGTTATTGTTTTGTTTTGTACAAGGTCACAGCGTGCCAGGGCTTAACCAATGACAAGTACAGCTAAATTTGATAGGCAAAGCCAAAACACCTATGGAAAAACATATTAACTAGTGCCAGAATTGTGAAGTGCAGATTTAAATAAACTAAGTTATGAACTGAAACTGGCTACACTATAGTTGCAAATGTCAGTGAGGCAAACAAGCTCATTCTTTGCCTATGAAGTAGCATTGGAACACATCCTATATACAGTCTGTATTTAAATGTAAATATGGGGTTACCTTTTAGGTTGTGAGACAGAATCATACAGGCAACAAACATTACATCTTGTGAGTGAAAACTGTTGTGTCAAATATGGCTTGATTAGTAGGGTTGATGGGCTTTATTCAAGGTTCCTAGAATTTATCTGCCAAGCATAAATAATTATTTGACAACTAATAGGGTGAGGCCAGAAATATAATAGCTTTTATGTTGAAATTAACATCAAGTGATCTGTAGACATCTGCTAAGCAGGCCAAATGTGGTCTATGTGCTGTATGTTTTGCCTCACTGCCTCAAAATAACAAGCAGTGCTTATATTTGGAGGGGCAGTTTTCCTTGTTGAAGTGGAAAAAAAATGTTCTGATAGAAAATCATTTGCACTGTTAGGATCAAATGTGTGACGAACATTAAATAGCCCTACAAATTTAAATAATGCTCCGTGTTGAGATTTCAGCCTTGCAAATGCTCATTTCCTGATGTGGGCTTACTGTTGTTTGCAGAGAAACAAAAGTTCTTTCTTGTTAGAATGAAAACAAAGTATCATGCAGTATATTCCAGCTCTTAGCTGTTCCAGCTTTCTGGGCCCCAGTAAGTGTGGGAGCCTGGGCTCCAGTGATTTTATTTTTTCAATAGTGACCAGAAGGGTGAGGGAATCCTTAGAAAAGCCACAGTGTTAAGAAAGCCTGAAAAAGTTCCAAGTAGCAAAGAGCCTTTCCAAGCAGATACTGGCTGTTGCCTTGCAGGGACCTGCACTGTGTGTGTGTGTTTGGGTGCTGTGGATGCCAGGACAGAAACTGTGCTTCCTTTCCTTGAGAGCACCACTGTTGGCATGGCCTCTTTGCTTTGCTGCCTGCTGCAGTTGGTCTGCTTTCAGGGCCAACCATTCAATCTTTGGCATCTTCTCTAGAGGTCTTGGCCTTTCCTCTGTTCTAAAAGTATTAGAAGGAGGTTGAATTGCTGAGTGGGAAGTGTAATCTTTGTGAGGCCAAGTCTAAAGATGTTAGCAAGCTCAAAGGGCTGCGCTGGCAATTTACTCTGTACTATGCAGGAATGAATGAGAGACTCATATTGTGCTTATGTATGCTCATGCTCTTTATGTCCATATTTAGATCTATTAACACGATAAGATTAAGCCAACTTGGATTTATTGACTGAACAAAGCACTAAATGGCAGAGCCTCAACAACAGACCCCATAAATGTGTACTGCCACCAGCAGCATGACTAGCACTGGACCTGAGATCCTGTGGCGTTTGGCAGCGACACAGAAGACGCTGTTGTGACAAGCTGGATTCCCTGTCGTACAGGAGCCTTGGCACCAACCTCCCTGTAAGCTGGCTCAGGCTTTTATGGGGGCCCTGGGCTCTGTGCTGGACTCAGTGTCTCTGCCCCAGGCTTTCCTGAACATCACAGTGCAGCCTCAGGCTGCTCTGGTTCACCCTGCCAGGAGTCCCTGGGAGTTTGTCTGCCAGCTGGGTTAGCCAGAACACACAGTGCTCCAGCCAAAGTCAACTTCCCCCTGGGAGGGTGACCTCAGGGAGGAAATGTCAGGTGCTGCCTGGGCCAGTTTTCAGACCACACCTGACCTTCCTGTAGGCACACACTTTGTGGTGATTGGGAGTGAGGCTGAGCCCCATCCCCAATGGGTACAGCTGTGAAAAGCAGGTGAGCAGTGTTGAAGATCATGAGACAGAGTGCCGAGCAATCACACAGGGAGCAGAGGGCACACAGGTGCAGTGCATCAACAGGAGGGGATAAAAGATTGGGCTGAAGAGCAAGGGCAGATATTTTCAGCCTTCTGAAGTGGTCTGGTGTTATTCTGTATGGGCTGAAGCCTTCTGAAATTGTGTGGGGACGTTCTGGGTGTCGTGGCTGTCTATGCTGTGACAGCTTCCCAGCAGGGATTTTCCCAGAAGGTAAGTGGCAGAAATTTCTGTCTGTATTGCCAACTCTAGAGGACAGAGTTCGAGAAACAGGACAAAACACCTGGAGGATGAGAGCTGTTGTGTTTGCGTTGGCAAATCATGAGGCAATGGAAGCATAGGAAGGTTTGAGCTGAAAGGGACCTCTAGGGGATCATGTAGCTCCAAACCCCTGCCGTGGGCAGAGACACCTTCGGAAGCCACGTTTAGGCTGTGACATTTTTCTTCACTGCTTCGAAGCACAAATGATGAGAAGGAAAAAATTCTGTTTGCAAAGGCCTCATCTTAGCTTTCTGTATTAAAGTAGTCCACGAAGGAGTTTGGAGTGTCCCGAGGTGGGAATGCTTGAGGGATTTTGTTCGCAGATGGCGCTCCTTGTAGGTAGGCAATATCCAGGCTGGATAGAGAGCGGACATCCAGGTCTCTTGCTTGGCTGTGGTGGCTCTGACTGCTGCAGGGACGAAGCATGGACTTCATTGTAGGTGGTGGGGTTGGGCTTCGTTGCAGGCATTCATTTGATGAGAGTGAGGAAGTTTCTCTGTGCCCTTTGGTCTTGGTTTTCTGAGGGAAGTGTGACTTGCTGATTCCACATAATAACATGTAAGAGCTCCTGTGATGAAGGTGTGAAACAACCCATTCAGCCTTACTTTCATGATTAAGCTGCTGCTTTTAGTACAAAATACATAGCAAGGCAGTCGTTTCTATGCATGTTCAAGGGTGGTGTATTATTGCATTTTAATACTTGACATGAGTGTAATTTACACACAGTCATTGCTTTGTCTCCCATGAAAAACAAACTTCTACCAGCAGATGCAAGAAATCTACCAAAGATTTCATGTTATTAATGTTTACAGCACTTGTTTTAGTGCTGCCTGTTAATTACCACATTTAAGAGCGTGCCCTTCTGCTGTGAGGGGTAGGCAGCAATTTGGAATGGTGCTTCTGGAAAGAATACTGACACTGATTCAGCATTGCTGAGTCTGGAAAGATGTTGCTCTCAAGCAAAGTGCAAACTGGGGCTAAGCCTGCTGTGAAAAGTGACACTAACTTGGTGTAAAAATGGCTGTGGGGGAGATGTGGACCCCTGGTTTCAGAGGCTTCTTGCAGTCCCTGTGCAACACAGGTCAGTAAGAAAAGAGGCCATGGGTTGGAGAGAGCACATTTGCTAAGGCTGTGAGCAGACACTGCTCAAAGGAGGGTGGCTGCAAATCTGAAACTCTGTCCCTAGACCTACCATCCTCCAGACAGCAACTCCCTCCTCTTCCAGAGGAGTGCCGAACTTGCTGGGCAAAGAGCAGTGCTTTCTTCTGTCTGTGTTCCTTCTGAAAGTGACTCGAAACATTTATTTCTTCTTTTGGCTCTCCTTCATGCTTCTATCTGACCGTTTCTTCCTGTGTGAGTGGAAAACCCTGCCGTGTCTCCAAGTTTAGACCCTGTGGTCATCGGAGAGTTGTGCATGGCCCTGCAAAGGTGGTAGAAGGTGGCATCGTGTAGTAAAAAGAAAAAAAGTCAAGGAGTCCCCAACTTGGCATCATAATACTCTTGTTCTCTGCATCCCCTTGCTGTCAGGCAGGGACCCTGGGCTTGATGAGCTGCTGTGCACTTGTTAAGAAGCAGCTGTAACTACCTCAGGGGTGTCTGAGACATGGCCAGCCCCATGCTTTATTTTGGTTCTGTGTGCTGCTCTTCAAAGAGTGGAATTATTAGGTTCTCTGGAAAAATTACAGTTTGGCCTGTCTTTATGCATCTGTCTCTTGCTGTGATCAGGGACTCTTTTTTGGTTTGGGTCTGTCTTTATCTCCATAGGTCTACCTGACAGAATGGAGGTGTGATTGTAGCATGTTAGCCTGTCTTAATTTAGCCATCAGAGGTAATAGCAGCACTGGCCAGCAACCAATTTATGAAGTCTCCAGAGACCTCGTGTGTGTGTATCTCAAGGTATGTTGACACTGCAGCAACTGCTGCTTGCAGAGATACCTTGAGATAGCTCTTAATAATTTCACAGTGACTGAGTGGTTACTTAGCAGTGACTGAGTTCAGTAATGGTCACAGAGTTTGTTCTGTGCCTTGGGTGAGTTTTACAGCTTGTCCTGAGTACTGTGCTGCTATGGATGGGATGCACTCTTTTTAGCTAGCAGAAAACAGGGAGGGTGTTTTACATGAATAATATGAATGTCCATCCAGACACATCCTCAGCACTTTTGGAACCAATGCTAAGAGACTAAAGATGGAAAATGAGGCAAATGTAGAGAAGAGTAGCTTTATCTAGAGCTACTTTATGTCAGGGGAGGGATGTCCACAACGCAGTGAACGCTGCAGTGCTGGAAGTATGAGCCTATACCAGAAAAATGATGACCAGAACTGTTGAAACCTGTGGGCACACAGTTTGTGCCCCATCCCTAATTGTCTCCAGCTGTGCAGGCCAGGTGAATGCTGTGGAAGGTGAGGAGCCGTGGAGTGCCCAGGGGTGCTGAGCAATCACACAAGGAGCAGAGGGCTCACAGTGCAGGGCATCAACAGGAGGGTGTAAAAGGCTGGGCTGAGGGACAAGAAGGGCAGAGCTTGCAGCCTCCTGAAGTGCCATGATGTTATTCCATATGGGCAGATGCTTGAAGCCTTCTGATGAGGTAAAGTGTTACTGTGTGTGGGAGAATGCTTAAAGCTTTGTGAAATTGTGTGGGGATACTCTCTGTATGGTGGCCGTCTCTGCTGCGACAGAAACCCTCCCATGGTGCCTGATTCTGGAAGATACAAAGTGCTGGCAGAGCCTGTGCCATGCAGCAGAATATCAGTTTCTCTGGGCCTGGATTGAAGGCACTTAGGACAATACTTCATGTTCAGACTCAGGTGTTTATTATTTCTTATCAGTAAAACAGTCTCACTGCTGTGAGTTCAGCAGCTTTTTCATTAGCAAAGCACAAAATGGCCAACAATCTCTTGTTACAAGGCCTTTTAGACTAAACTATCCAATTAAGAGCTGGCACCTAGATTATTTTCCCTTTTAACCCAATAGCTGATCCCAAGAGCCCAAACCCAAGAAGAAGCATGAAGAAGAAACCCAGGACAACACCCTGTGCCCTTCATCTTGCTTCCATCCACAACATACTAAAAATCTCAAAACCTCAATTTCTCACCAAGTGATGCACCTACACTTCTCTCTATAATCTGTTTCACATTTTTGTGGATTCTGGCCTATCTTGAATTCTGGGAAACTTTCTCCATGAGTGAGGGTCAAAGTCAGTGCTCCCCTGGGAGTCACTACACCCCAGAGCAGACAGAAATATTCCCAGTGCTCTGGGTTTCTACAGTGGAACATCCTGCCAGTGCCTCAGAAGGGGTAGAAGCAGAGCATGAGAAGTGCCCCTCCAAGCCCCTGGGGCCGCATGGCTGTTCCCTGGCGCGGAGCAATCCTGGAGCTCTCCCTCTGTTCCCTGTGCCATGGCTCCTGTAACCTGTCAGGGTAATGAGAGCTGAACTCAGTGCCTGGGCTCTGCTCTGCCAGCCAGTGCTTCTTGCTGAGCTCTACCTGCCTGCCAAAACCTAAAGCTCGCTGCTCTCATCTTGCAGTGGGTTGGGTTGCTAAACCAGGCACCAACTTTCCGTGCCCATTCTCTTCCCTGAAAAAGGGCTCAGCTTCCCCTTCTGTCCACCATAACTGGACCTTTGGACTTGAAAATAATATCAGACTTTCAGCTGACAAGGTTTGTCCTCAGGACTTTTTCTTGCATTCTACTTTGAACATCATTTTTACATACTCCTAGATTTGGTGGGGCAATGGGAATGACCTGCATAGGGAGATGGGCCTGGTATTAAAAACACCTGGCTTTGGTCTACACCGTGTTCTAAAAGAGATGCAGTGCAGTTTTTCAGAGTCATTCAAGTGTGCTCCCCGTAGGTGTAGGCTGGCTTTGTATCACTAGCTCTGCCACAGGAGATGTGATCCAGATTTGGGACGAGCGTCTGGCCTGGATCTTTCCGAATCAGTGCTTTACTCGCACACAGAAAAGCACTCGGGGACTTTGGCTCAGGCTTGCCGAGGCCAAGAGGAGCGATGAAATGAGCCCTATGAAAACCAGACCCCTTCTGGGTTGGAGCCGTCGGTTTCCTGCAGGGTGGGAGCTCCAGAGCCTCCCTCGCTCCCTCCATCCCCGCTCCCTCCATCCCCGCTCCATCCCCGCTCCCTCCAGCAGCCAGCCCGCACTGCAGCAGCCCCACCTGCTGTCGGACGGGCGGGACGCGCTCCTTCCTTCCCTGGCGGCTGCCTCTGCTTGGCAGTGGCTCAGTGCGCGTCTCTCATCGCCCTCTCCCACCCTCTCCCGCTCCCTCTCTGCCGCCCTCCTGTTTGCCATGCCTTGTGTTGACTCTAAGGATATCTTATCTCTGCTTGTAAAGCGCTAAGTAAATTTGCACACGCCCCGAGTGCTTGATAATAATAACAAGCCCTAATCTTGTGCTTTTACTGGCATTTGATTTCAAGAGCTCTCAGTGGAAGAAAAGTTGAAGGCAAAGATATAACTGTGATTCTTGAGATGGTTTTATTCTAAACTTCATGCATTTTGAAATTTTTTTCTCTTTAGAAATGAGAACACCGCATACAAATCTGCCCAGTATAAGAAATAAAATAAATGAGACTTTTCAATTGACAACGCTTGTAAAAAGGATAGGGTGATAAACGATGCATTAAGGTACTTTTTGCTAAGTTATGCTGCTGCTTTTATGAGTTTGAGATGAGCACAGTGATCAAGAGTAAGTTTATTTACACCACAGATTTACTTTGAGATGAGGGTGCTTTTGGAGGAGGAAAAGATTTTTACGTCTAAAGGCTTTTATGTTTGCATGTATATATATTATATATTTGTGTGTACATATAGATAATTTATATGTATATATAGATATATAAAATTTATATATATTTAAGGACAAATTCTGCAACATTCTTTTCAGCTCATGCCTGTTTCCAGCATCAGTTATGCTTTAATCAATTTGGGTATTGCTGGAACAGGATCTACACCATCAACTTCCCCTAGGAAAAAACTCTACCATTCCAATGATCCTTATCTCCCTGAGTATCTTATTTTAGAAGAGTTTGTTAGCATACAGTGGGACATATTGCATTAAATTTGAGAGTAGGGAGAGACTCAAGCCAGCAAAGCTTGCCTCTGGAATGAGATTCCAGACACTTTATTTATGAGGATTGTTTGATTCCTGCATTAGAAATGTGGAATTGAGAGTGCATGTATGTGTTGCTATTCCTTCTTGTAGGGGATGGTATGCACAGGTAGAAGTAGAGTGAAAAGGTGCTGTTATTTAGTTTGAGGGAGTGTGGGGATAATTGACATAATTTGTTTTCAAAGCAAGTAGAGTTAAAGTTCAGGCATTATCTGAGATGGACGAAGCTTCCTCTAAGATTTCTGCTCTGCAAAAACCCAGCAGAGCAGGCTCCAGCTGACATTGGGAAACCCTTTTTATTTGTGACATAACATGTGTTTTACACCTGGACTTATGAAATTTTTATTGAAAATCTGCTATTAAGCCCTCCATATGTCGTTTTGATGGGCTGATAGGACTGTTAATAGACAGTGCTGAGCATCTGCTCATTTCCTGCACATTGAGAGTTGGATTCATCAGTGAAGCAAGATTTTATAATATTATAAAACAAAAAATGCTTAACCACACGTTCTGAACACATAACAAAGGTGTTTCTTTTATTCATGACTATAAGACACTTCATCTCAAAAGATCGTTTAGACCTTAATTTTTAAAAAGGATGTTTGGGTTTCTCAGATGAGGAAATGTTTTTGCCAGTGTCTCTGCCTGACATGCTTTGTGCCTGTGTAACCCAGCAGGGAGAGCACAGCACTTCTTCTTGTTCTCAGCCAGGGTGAACGCACCTTGCTTTGAAGATGAGGGAGGCACAGCAGTGGTTGGTGTGCCATGTGCAGGTTCTCCACAGGGGTTACACTTTACCCCACGAGAACTCAAAATGTCACAAGTGCCACAAAGTGCAAGTCCAGAAACTCAGTGCAAGATGTACAAAATGAAGAGGAGAGGGAACAATGTAGCTGCTGCTTTTTGTGATGTCTTTTGAAATATGACCATAGGTCATCTCTACACATTAGAAATTATCTATAGTAGACCTATAGACATATATGTAATGTTTCACTCAGTATTAAGTTGCTGGAATTGGAATGGTTTTCTTGTATAAAGCATCTTAGTGGGTACCTGTGATGCCAGAGTCATTGCAATGGTGTGGAACAAGTAAGAATGTGCCCTGGCTTTACCTTGCAGGCAGGACAGTCCTTCCCTTTCTAGGAATATTAGATTCATTTATCTTGGGATCCAGCAGCACCCAGGCTGAGACATCTGGAAGCAACAGCTGCGTGGCAACTCCGTGTTTTGGCGTCTGGAATGTTCCTATATGAGTGCAAAGTAGATTCAGATGTTTGGAAAATGGCAAAAGGGATGAAAAAGTCCATTTTTGTGAGGAATTCAGTGGGCAAGTGGGTCACATAGTTCTAAATAATGTAGTAAAGGCTGATGGACAGGTGTCTGGACCTCTGAAGGATGAAGCTTCATGACAGCCTTTGTGGAAAGTCTTGTTTCTGTTTCTGAGGCACAGCTCATAACCAAATAGAGGACTCTGAAGTGATTAATCTTTTCTTCAATTGGTTGTAAATGAGTTGGAGACTTTTTATAAACATGGCAGTTAAACAATTGTATGATCAGGTCTATGCACAGGCTCCTGTCAGTCTGCTCACTCAAGAACGTGGCAAAGAAAGTGTATGGAGTGGTATTTCACTGTTTACCCAGGGTTTCAGCTAAGCATCTTAGAAAGCTCTGAGTTAGCCAACAATCTGACTATCCCTAGATTACATGGCTGAGGTAAGATTTGCAAGAGGAAGTTTTTAGTTTATTAAATCTACAGCTAGGGTTGGGGAAAAAAAATACACAGCATTCTGGGCATACGAACCATCCTTCGGGCACTTGAGAGGGATTGATGGCAGCATTTGCTACGTTGAAAGCTCAGTGGATGTGAACTTACGTCTGTTTGGCTCAATTACTGTGCTCTGAGCAGTGTAATTTAAATATTGTGTGTTTCCAGAAGGTTAACGCTGCTGGTACACTTCATGCTCTTCACTGTAAAAAGCAAGCACTTTAAAAACAAGTGACAATCTCCCATTTGCCACTCTGCAATCAGTGAAACTGTTCTGTTAAGATAGAGATTTTCAAGGCTAAAGTCAATTAGAGGGGGGAGGGGGGTTTCTTAAATTTGTTGGTCCACGTGTGGCAAACGCAGAAATGACACTGTAAGGCTGGCAGTAAGGGACAGGCCAAAGTGGGGGCTAAATTCATTTATCTAAACAATACTTGGAGGGGAAGGGCTGTGCCCTGGGGGCAGAATTGCCCACCCTTGGATGGTTTAGAAACTTGTCAAAGATCTGCTGTCACTGAGGCAGACACTTGCTGAGTGGTGTGACACAGACATCAGTTCTGCAGCTTCCCTGGTGCTGCCATTTTCCTGGTAGCAAAAGCCCGTGTTCAACCTAGAGCCAGCCATGGTTTTACTGGCAAGGAGTAGCTCTGTGTGCATGCCCTGAGGTCAGTGTCTGTCCAGGGGATCATGAGGATAATCCCTTCTCCAGGCACCCTTACACATTGCTGTGCAGCAGGGAAAGCTATGGACTATTATACATTTTTAATATAAATTTCTAATGCAGCAGTAGCACAGTTCCAGCAAGGCAGAGCACAGACAGGCTGCTGTGCGGCTCGTCATAAATTCACCTGAGCTATTGAAATCATTTGTGAATTTAAATTTAATTTAAAGTAAAGCTCATTTTGTGCTTTTTAGTTTTAGATACTATTGCCAGTTTCCTAGCAAAGCTTTGGAAGTCCAGCTGCAAATAGCAGACTTCACAGAATGGCTGTAGATAAATATATAAATAATATATATATTTAGATTGTCTTCTTGACTTCCAATCACTTCAATGAAGTGGCCCATGATTTTTATGTTATAGGACATAGCAAAAGATGCACCTGCCAGTTTTATTTCTGTTTTTATATTGTTGGAAGAGCTTTGGAAGTTTGATCTAAGTATATTCCCAAAAGTTGAGATGCTCCTCTGAATCTTTCCAATTTGCTGGAGGAATATTGTGATTTTTTTTTTTTTTTTTTTGCTGGAGGGCAGCCCAAAGTCTTAAAGGTCCATTTGAGACTTACAACCTGTGATTCCTGGAACTGAAATGTAGAGCCCAAATTACGAGCACCTATATGGGGGTTTCAAGTGAACTCAATGGAAATATTTTATGAAATATGTGCTGTCACATGCTGTGTTGTCTTCTGGGCAGATCAAAAATATCAATGTTTCTCATGGAGTATCTCTATTTTTGACTCAGTAACAAATGAGCAGGAGCTGGACATGACATAGAATGGAAAAGAAGATGAAATATGAGCACAAAGAAATCTTTCTTTAGCCATTTACTGAGTTGCCATTTGTCAGCATCTCGTAAGTTCGTATCTATTTTAAGGAGTAGAAGAACATCTGAAATGTGCCACTCATATGTGATTTGAGTCCTAAATGTAGCTTGTGGTTATGAGTGTGTCTTTAGCATATTGCAGTGTCCTGCCCCAAAGCCTTTTGGTCATGTAAACTTATCTCAGATTTAATTTTCTTTCAGTTGTGGTATTAATTCAGGAGTTGTTACAGTTTGTTTGCTTTTAAAAAATCTGCGTGATTTTTTTTCTTTTCATTTTGCAAACCTCATCATTTTGGAATCCTAAATGAACTGTTAAAAGAACTATTTGTTATAACCCTATTATATTTTGACAAAGAATGTGCATGAGCTTGATGGTGCATCAAAGCAAAAAAGCCAAAATGGTCTTTGACTTTAAGGAAAAGACTTGAACCACTGTCAAGATCAAAGTATATTTCATGTACTGGAGTCCTGATTCAGCAAAGCATGTAAGAAAGAATTTGAGACACAGTGAGCTGTGGTGGCAGCCAGTGAACATGATTGCATTTACTGCTGGGATTCTTGCTTCTCAAAAATCCCAACCAAACAAAGCAGTTGCCAACAATGAAGCCATCAAAAATATTGTAATCTTTCTTCATTTTCACACCCTTGTGCAGCATTCCTTACGCAGTTTACATTATTCATAATTAATTGCTTTGATCAGAAGGACTTTAAACTTTTAAAGTTCCTGTATTTACAGATCTGTTTCTCTTGGTAAATGTGCTTGGGTGACAGGAAATACCTTGTCTGCTTTTCCATGTCCTGGTTATCTTTTAATCAAAGAGTAATGTTTCATGCAATAGCCTTACTGCTCTTCCTCCTTCTCCATCACCGGGAGTCTTAGAATATGCATGCTGACACCAAATAAATGAAAGCAGTACTTTTTTTCTTAATGGGAAATGCTGTGGTTCCCTACATCCCTCTTTGTTCCTCAAGCAGACCAGTGAGGGCTTTCAGCCAGACAAATGTTTTATGGCAATAGCACTTTATGTTTTAGTAACACCCTTCTTCTAAGGGTCTAAAATGCTTTACAGCACTAATAAATTAAGCCTTACCACATCCTATGTGGTAAGTGACTGTTCTGCCCCTTTTACAGGGGCCAGACTTTGTGGAATAAGCTGCATTCACCATGCCAGCACACTGTGAGCAGCCATTTGGGGTTCCATCCCAGAATGCTGTCTACAATGGAGTCTATAAAAGAGATATCTACAAGGCAAAGCACTTTTAGAAGCAGTGTTTGTCTTTGGACCTTATGCAGAGAGCTTGCAAAAAATTGTGAACTGTGATTAGACACCCAGAAAAGTCTCAGAAATAATTAAAGATGAAAAACTCTAACAAATGATGAAATGAAGGTTCATCAGTCTGGAAAGAATGTAGTGTGGAGGATGGTCTGAGAATTCAAAGGAAAGGTTTTAGAGTGGAGGAACCATGACTGGATTTTCTTGGCTGCAATTAAAAGTTCACAGGAGTATCTGGTCACCTTGTAATACTTCAGCTGAGATTTTAAAAAGTCATAACAATGTTAACCTTGCTCATTCCCAACCTGAAATCTAAATAACTCTAGGCAGCTGCACTAACTCACTTTTTAAATCACAACTGAGCTGCAGCTCTGGGTGGTTTAGTGAACACCTAGAAGACTTTCAGCAATGTATTTGTGTCTGAAATCTGACTGGTGAGACCCCACAAACTCGTGCAGGTGTGCTAAACATCTCAGCACCTCTTTTGCTCATGTCCCTTTGGGGTCTGCAGGGACAGTGACTGCTTAGGTTTGAGGCAACACCAAGTCATGGAAGAAACTGTGACACCAAACATGTCAATCCTCAGGAGCAGAAAAATTTAAATTACTTTAACAATTAAGCTCAGTCATTGTATGGACAGGCATATGGGATAGGATGGTCTGGATTAGCAGGGCTCAAGGCATTGATCAGGGAGGGACCCCTCCCAAGCTAAATTAATGACATGTGATAAACTCAGTGCTTCATGGCATGCTGTTTAAGTTGTTAAAAAAATCATATCATACAGGGATAACCTCATTATTGTGTTAAGATGAAGCACGGGATACAGGCACCGAGGAAAATCTTCTGTTCTGAAATATTCATAAGTTTTTTTGTTTTCTTTTTCTACTGACACAAACAGTCAAAAAGCAGCCTGGAGGAAATGTCCTTCACTTTTGGAAAATGAGTTGGTAATTTATTCACATAAGGCCATGTAGTCATTTTGAATTAGCACATTGTGGAATCTACTAATAAAAAGAAGTCAGTTTACATTTTAAACAACCTTTAATATTTGTAAAAGTAAATATCCCTTAATTTCTCAGCAATTTAGATGTAATGGAAATTGTCAGAAATTTTAATTTCTCCCCGTTTAGCTCACTCACAATGGCTGTCAAACAGTCAAGTGATATGACGTAAAGTACTGCTAATCGTTTCAGCACAAGACAGTACTTCAAAGGTAAGGCAAAGGATGTGCAGACACTAATGAAATTTTATTATCAGAACATAGAATTAGAATTGTGACAAGAGACAATGGTTGCAGTGACATGCAGCTCGAATGTTAAGCTTCTGAAATCTCCAGGCTGAGTCTGGCAGACAAAAATAGCTAAAGCTACAGACTTCTTAATAGTCTGAAATGGAAATGGAATGGGCTCAATTAATCAGATGAACAAACTGTAGGAGATCACAGAAAGGGCTCATTCTGTGTTTTCAGGCTATTAACCCTCGTGGCCGCTGTGTCCTGGTTGTGATGGTGTGGTTTGAAGCCCAGGTGTTGCTTCTCTGAGAGTACATGTTTATGGAATTCATGGGAAAACATGGGAGGCTCGTAAGACTGCGTGGTGCGATGGTTTTTGTAAGCACCTGCTTCAGCAGAGCCTACCTAAACTGAGTCTTATTTCTCATGCTTGAGCCAGTTCTGTCTGTGAAACAGGGCTGCATATTTCTGGATATGTGAGCATAAGGAGTTTGCCTCAGAGCGGATCACTGGTGCCCCCCAGCTTATCCAAGGCAAAACAATAAATTGAAATTACTTATGGCCATCCCTTACTATTTTGGTGTTCACTAAAAGAGTATCTACCTGTGAGGATATCTCTCAGGTGTTAAAGAAGACACAGGTTTGATGTTAGTGGGTTCACTTGAATGGAGTCCTAAAGTATTTGTAAGGAGACTGTCATTGTCCTTTCCTCCTCATTCTTCTCATTCCCTGAACTGTGCTATGTGAACCTTGGCAGCTGCAAGGGTAAATAAAACATGCCACATGGAGTTTATTATGTTTGCTTCCTTTTGTGTGCGAGTTAAACTTGGGTAAGAGGGATCACAGCCTGGGAAGTTCTCTCTCCTTTGTGGGGAACCTGTACACTGATATTAGGAACTCGGCCTCTGGTTCTCAGATTAGTCCTGTTTACAATGCCATCAGAGATAAAAAAGTATTTGAGAAGGTTTGGAAACCAAAGATACCCATGGTTATATTCTGTAAGCATGTTTTAGGCCCTTTTGGAGAATGCCAGTCTCCTTGGAGTTCTGTGCAAGGGCTTTATGAAAACTCAAACCCAGCATGGATGTGGTAATAAGGAGCTCTGCTGCAACTTGCACAGGACACAACCCAGCAGGAAGTCTGCAGTGTCAGGCACTGGCTTTCCTTCCTCCACCTGCAGAGTAGCTCTTGGCATTGGGGAGGACACAGAAGTGTTTTGATCGTAGAGCTGAGACTGGAAAATTGTCAGCAAACCCCTCCAGTTGCGCTGGTGTCCTTATGGTACAATTTCTAGCTTCGTTTTAAATGGGGGTGCAAGGTGTATTGTTCTGTTTAGGAGAAAATCCTGCACTCTTGGCCAGAGGGGAGGCTTTCCTCTGCATGAGGAAAAGGTCACAAAAATCACAGAATTTATTAGCCCTACCACAGAATTCCATGGCATTGGCAGTAACAAATAAATAAACAGGCAGGGCCGCAGTGAGTATCTCTATGTTGGTTTGGCCCTGCAGGAAATTCCAGGTTTGGGGTCCTGATCAAGACTGCTTGTACCTGGTGCTTTCTGCTCAGAGCTGCTGCATTTTTGTTCCAGGGACTGGGGCTGTATCCCACTTTCCCTTTCCCTGTTCTCTTCCTACGGTGGCTGCATTTTATTTTTCCCATTTTCTGTTAAAATCTTCCAGGTTTTTTTTTCTCTCTCTCTCTTTGTTTTTCTATCCGTGTAGTTTTTATTCTTGCAAAGGCCATCTCCCAAGTCCGAAAATGGATAATTGACGTTCCCTTGTGCTATTCCCTGTGCCACACTGCCACTCCCCTGCCAGTGTGGAGTGTAAACACGTAGGGATTCAAGCTATGCTAGTACAGATGCTTGCCAAGGGCAAACTGTAACCCAGAGTGCTTGATCATTAGCTGAAAGCAAACTGCACATCGTTACATGCACATATGTTGTCTGTTTACAGTTTTGATTCCATTGCTAAGTTATGCAAGTCTACCAGTCAGGGAACAAAACCAATGCCCCATATGTTTGGTGACTAATCAAAAATGTGATTTTTCCTCACAATAAGAAAAAGGGGGGGAGGGAGGGGAAGAGTCCAAAGCTTGTATTCCACTTAGCAACACAATTTGGTACGGAGGTGACAAGCGGTTTGAAAATATTTTGGTTGTTGTGTTCACAATAAAAGCAGAGCAGATTCTGAATGGGCAACACTCAGCTGTGTTGCTGCAGGGAGAGCAAACATTGCCACATGGCTTGTGCCTACCCTGAATATCTGCACCAAACTGCTCCACGGCATTTGCCTGCTGAGGAGCAGCTCCCACTCCGTTTCAGAGTCTCACAATTAGTCCGTGTGCAGCAGAATGCTTTGGAAAATTGGGCAGAAAAGGAATCCTTATGGCTGGTTTGTTCAGGAAAGAAGTTCTCTCTTCTCCTGGCTCACCCTGGAGCTGAAGGTTCTGGGCCATAGTGATGTGATCCCTCAGCTCCAGTGTGCTGGGGCAGCAGCTCTCTCCTCGCTAATGAGGGTGTTGCAGGGTTAATGAATTGGAGACTCTAATGTGCTTGTAGGGTCACAAAGATGTTTAAAATTATTAGATCTGTAGCCTGCTGTATCTACTGCCAGCTCCTCTGATACCTTAAAGCCCCCATCAGTGATGGTACAGAAACTTTCTGGGAATGTAGAGGCTCACCACAGGAGAAAGGAGAGTGTGACAGTCTGGTAGAAAGCTTCTTCTCTTCCTCTGGTATTCTTGATCAATAAACTTCCCTTGATCTGCAAAACCTCTTCCATCTAAAATTCACATATATCTTGGAAGTACTGTTAATTAAACAAAGGGGAAGCAAGGAAAATTCAGATTAAAAATATATTTTTACTGGGAGTGAGAAATTGTTGTCCTGGCAACAACAAGCATCTGTGTTTTCTCTTTTTTTTTCCCTATTTTTCCAGTTTCCCTCTTTTTTCTTTGTCTCTTTCTCTTTTTTTCTCTTCCTGTTTCTTTTTTCCCCCCCTCTCCTTCTTCTCCATCTTTTTTATGTGTTTTTTTCTTTTACTGGGAGAGGAACCTTACCTTGTATATGCAATCCTGCAAGAGGACAGGTTTTAGCTGCTCCTGTGAGTTAAAATGGTGAGGGGTTAGTCCTTTGAGCAGAATTTCATGCAGCACTCTGCAGGGGAGGTCTTGATGCTGATTTTTTTTTTTCCTCATAGGACTCAGATTGATACAAAAGCGGCCTCGCAGAATCAAGTTCATTCTTGGATGGGAAGGTCTGTCTTAGACCTTCACATTTTAGTTAAAATGCACTTCCACCCTTCATGGAAGCAACAATTCTTGGGGATAAAAAGCTTTATATGCCCAGGGAAATTGCATGGAACTTGCTTATGTTCAAATTAAGGGAGCTCTTGGCAGATGAATAGAAAACTGCAGAGCTTATCTTAGTGCACTGGTACTAGTATTGTGTATTGGATTGGGATAAACTATTAATTATTAATCCAAACCTTTCCTAACAGAGTTGAAAAGGCGCAGACAATATTTTGGTAAGGGGAAAACCCTGGAAATTGTCATAAACCTCCTCTCTTCACCTTTAATACAACCTCTTGGTTTTTAATTACTCCTCTAAAGTGGAGCAATCACAGCATCCTCCTGTGACATTTTCAAGTTTTCTGTCTGCTCCACTTACGAGAAACAAATGGGTCTGCTCAGCTCCATCTAGATTGAGTTTTTCATGAAGTCATTACTTCTGTCACAGGGACTATTTTCAAATTGAAAAATCTGAAACAATAAATGATGGTGAAGCAGTTAATAACTGTTAAGAAATCACATTTGGAAAATTGCATTTAAGCAATAACCTTTCTCCCTGTAATTAAATGACAGAAAGGTCCTGGTTTTAATTAAGTCAGCAATTTATAGTTATGAAGCTATACTTCACTATGCAGATTAGAAGATGATAGGTCACAGAACACCCTGAGTGCATTTTTAGCAGAGCTGATCTGGTAATTACTCCACTGTTCAGTGGTGACCACAGTGAACCGTATCTCTAGATTAAACAATTTTCTTTTCCCTGCTCCATGATGTATAACCAGGATGAGTAAATGTACCACTAGGACTGCATGGAACATCTTTAAATTAAAATGGATTTTAAATGAGGGGGCATGAGCGAAGGAAGTAATGTTTGAAGAACAGCGGTAAAAATGAATGGGCCACTAGGCAAGTCTTGCAAGCAGAGAATATATCATTGTTTTACAGGGCTTTCTATCTTGTGCCTGAATGTTTGGCGCAGATTTATGAGGAAGTAAAATGCTAATGTTAGTGTATTTATAAACATATGATGGGGGTTTCATCTATAATTTATTCCCAAGCCCTGCATTATGCAGCCTATGAAAGAAAATGAAATGCTGTGTTGGACAGCGAAAGGGTTCATTAATACAGCTTTCACATTTTATTTAACTAACCCCTAGCTCATATTACACATTGATTATTACATTGTGAGATGGTTTTGAACGCTTATTGTGTTCTGCTCCTCAGGCCTTTTGCTGGCTCCTTCAGGAAGATTTCAGCAGCATTCCCCTGCCTTATTTCAAGTAGCACTAAGTGTATTCATTTGGCCTTCAGGCATATCAGCAATGTATGTATATTTATGGATTTTTATTTTCCCCTTAAAGATCTGGGGGAAAGAGGTAGAGTGCAGTGTTACAGTTTATTAGCAAAATGTGTTATTTTAGTCAGATACTCACAAATAACCTGTATTTGGGTTGCACCACAGAATCAGTTCCAATCAAATGTAAGCTTTGCTGAACCAGAGTTTGTAAACAAGGAATATTCAAATAGCACTTTAGTTCACAGATACTACTTCCTTTTACTTGTAAACAAACTAATTCATTGACCAGAATAACTTCTTTAATGGCCAAATTAGCTATCAGTGTAAATTGCCAGCACTGTGTGGAAGTCTCTAAAGATTTGCCAGCACAGTCTGAAATTTACTTCCCCAGCTCAATTTTCCCATGCATTACAACTCGGTGCTTGCTGAGGGGGAGGGGTGGCGTGTGTGGAAAGGGAGGAAAAGCCAGTTACAAGATGATATTTATGAAAGTGGACATCAGTAACTATTGACATTAAGTGAAGAGAGCAGATGATGGTTTTCAAGTTTACTGATACAAATACTTGCTTGCAATTCCTTTTTTACCCTGTTTGCTGGGTGATTGTTTTATTTTTATTCCCAGGGTTTTTTTAAACCTTATTCTGATTCTCTCTGACTTTAACAAAAAGGGGCTTCAGCCAGCAGTAGGCAGTGGCAGGATTATGTCAAGGTTGGATTTTTCTAAAGAGGGCAAGGAAAAGAAAGGCAAAACTAGCATCTCTCAGGCACAGTGACTTTCTTCCAGGTCTTGAGAGGGATTTTTTTTTGGGGTGGTGGGGGATTGGTGGGTTTTTTCCATATAGTCATAACTTTATATTTGGTTGGAGCATCAAGGAATAATATACAGCACTGAATGCCAGGTGTCTAAAATATGCAGTTGTTTAACTAAATTAGAAATTGTTTGAATAATGATAAGCCTGAAAAAGTCTCATAGACTCAGATATCTCAAGTTTCTTCTTTTACAAGAGGGTAAATCTCCATTAAAGAAATTCTGGCATGCTGAGAGAATAGGAAAATGAATGGAACAGCTTATTATTTATTTTTCCTTACCTTTTTTCTGTTGATGGGATTGACATTTAATATAATTGGTGACAGAGATTTGTAGTTTCCTCATACACACACTCCCCACCACCATGTTTATCCTGGAAAGAAACAAGCTTAGCACCTCCTTTGCACACTTACCTGTATATGGCTTTATTTTGAGGCACCCATATGTTTACAATGAAGTTTAGAGATTGGTTTGGTTTGGTTTAAATATGGGAGCAGAGCAAGGGGACAGCTCAGTGGCTGCTCAGTGAACAAGGGCAATTTGGCCCACTGGTGATCCAGCACACAGGATGTATTTTGTATGCCCTGCACAGTCCTGGGGAGGCTGGGTAGGCAAACAAAATAAGCAGCAGTTATTTAGCAGAGACCTGCCTCGACCCTGACGTATTTTCACACCACTCAGTTGTGAACTCTTACCAGAAGCCCCCAGTTTATCAGGGTAAGAACATCTTTCCTGTAACACTTGGCTTGTCTTACTTCCCTTTCCATCCCTGCCTCTTTCTTTTTTATTCAATATTTTTATAGTACCTCTTTTCTTTTTTGTCCTTGTCTCTCGTGCTCTTTACAACCTTCAGTGGGTACCACAGCATATCAGGGTGAAGATATTTCAGAAAGCTGCCATCTAGAAGCAATCCAGTGCTGCAGGCTGAATTTTAGGTATTTTGAAAGATTTTCTTTAGAAATGTGTGACATTTGGAGTTAAAAGGGCAGAGCTGCAGAGCCCTAATCCCTGAAGATGTGGCACAAATAGTGCTCTCTGTGTAAGACAGGGGACAGGCAGAATAACCAAAAATCCACACCATCCAAACTCCAGGGTCTGTTAGAGATCTATGAAGCTGAGATATGTGAAGCACAGAGATGAACACCTGTTTTCTAGCAATTGCTGTCCGGCACACCAACTTCTTGTTCTCAACAGAGCTTCTTATCAGCTCACTGGAAGTTTTTAAAGGCAAATGGAAATATGTGAAGTTGTTTCTCAACTCCTGTGCTAAGACAATGATCTAAATCAGGATTTGTTTTATTGCTTCTGAAGAGCATGAATTTACCATTTTGCTTTCTCCTGAAACAGCTGGAATTACTTACTCTTGGAGGTATGGATTTCCTGTCACTCCTTGCAGAGTCTAAGGAAGTTCATGGCAATATTCCCTGTGGACAAGGCCTTTAAAATGGCTGTCATGAGGCATGGAGATGTAAAGTAAATTGATGACAGAAGAATTATGTGTGGGACTTACCCTTCAGTGATCATGTGCACCTGCTTTGTAAGGACATCCAGGGCAAGTCTCCCTTACAGATATCCCGTTCTTCCCATGTTACATCCAGAAAAGAGACACACAATTATGGTGGGCAGGAAAACATTTGAATTATGGAGAGGCACATCCTTCCTGATGTGTTTGACAGCAGAAATCAGATAAGGAAAGCTGAGGAATTCTTATACTTCTCAGGGGAAGAAGTGAATTTGAATCAATGTGACAAAAAATTGTCAAGTGGTGCCAGCATGCTTTGGAAAAAAGCAGTAAAATCCTCTTCCCTTCACTTTTATTGTGGAGTTGTTGAAGAACACCTTTGCAAGTTCACTTTAGGCATGGTATCTTTGCAGAGGAGCCTGCTGGAAAATGCTGGAGTACTTTTACCACTCCATGAATCAGAATATTATCTTCTCTCTCAGCACTCTACCTACAGGCAAGGGGGGTGATACTTGCACTGCCTTTCCAGCAATCTCTGCTGCTGCTCAGTTTCTGATCTGAAATTCTGCATCTAACGTTGAAACAACTACACTGATCACTTTTAATTATTCCACTGGCTCGCTGTGGTGTTAAGCAGAGTGCAGGGGATTAACATGATGGGTATTAGCATTTTTCCATTTCCCTCCTTTGGCCAGCCTGTCTTTAATGACAAGGAGGTTACATATTTACCATTTCAGTTGGGAAATTCCTTGTGGGAGGAGCAGAACAAAAAGCTGGCCCAAAGTGCAGGAATATTGAACATGAAAGTTGCAGGGGCCACGATTGCTCACAAGGAGCAGAGTCCTGGGCTGGGATGGGGAAGGAAAGCTGTTATTAGCAAATAACATTTTCCTGGGTGTGTGGTGGGCTCATGCAGACTCATCTCCATAGTTAAAGGCTCCTGGGAGGTGTGAAGCCTTACAGCATTTTATTGCCAGGATTGCAATGTCACCACTATGGATATTTTGTTACTGTCAGTGTTAACAAATTTTGGGATCTGAAAGTAAAAATGTGAAACATTTGGAGTCCAGGTAAAACTAGATTGTGCACTGTGGGGAGCTCAGCTTTAAAAACCTTCAATCAACTCTCTTCAGGAGATCAGTCAGGACATGAACTTTTAGAGCTCTACAGTCTGCTTGGGTCAGTGTGTTTTGGGGAATAAATTAGAATAACTTTGCAGAAACTTCAGCAGATGCTGAGAATCACAATGTGCACTCCATTCTGTCCTGTAGTGCACCCAGAGCTGTCAGTCTGGACTGCTGAGTTTGTACAGCAGAGTTTTGGGTTTCTTCCCCTTAATTTTGATGGGAAAAACATGAGGTTTGTTAAGCGGAACCCTCCCAGAATTTTAATTTTTTCTTCTGTTAAAGAGAGTAGGTTTTTCTTGTGACTATAAAAGTATTCAGCCTCCTCATAGGAGGATCCTCAGACTCATATTTTTGGTCTCTGCTTATAAGCTGGAGAGTTGGCAGTCAGTATTAAAATATTGTTTTACTGAGCAGCCTGACAGTGCCACCAATAGATCCCTTAAATCCTCTCAGATTTTTGAAATCGCTCTTGGAATACTTTGATCGATTTCCTGCTATTGCACTTGAAGAAAGAGTGACCAAAGAAGCCATGAGACAATGCACTTTTCTCATGTGCTGTTGAAAAGTGCCAAAGCAGGTCACTTTTACGTCAGAATCCATCTATTCTTCTATTCTTAACGGTATTAGTTGGAATAAACAGCAGGTAGCAGTATCATCCTGATATTATAATAAGATAATATGTACAATTTCAGAAGCAGTCCATAAATGAGGAATTGTTGCTCCTCGTTCATCCAGAGGGGTCTCTGCCAACCTTGTTCCAAGGGCAGTCAGCAGTGTCATGTTGTGTAAGTGGTCTCTGTTACACTGTGCTCACTGTATGAGCTGCGGGCTTCACAGCAGGGACCTTTATCTCTGATTGCATCACTCGTGTCTGGCAAGAGCAGGACAGCTCAAATGCTGTTTTTACACTTGGCAACACCCAAATGGGAGCTGCAGATTGTGTTTGCTGTGTCTCACCTCAGGTGTGGTACTGGAGTGCAGTTGTCTTTGTGCAGAGTCCCACCCTTAGCTGCAGTTTTGCCTGGCTTGGGGTGGAATTTGTATCCTTTTTTTAATCTGGCCACAAATATCATCTAAAATGGCAGCATGTGTTGCCAGCTGAGCTTTTTTCATTTTAAGTTTTCTGTCTGTACTGTGAATGTATAAAGAACCTATTTACAGCATTTATTCTGTGAAATGCCCAGTGTGGGCAAAGCCTGGGTGTAAAATACATTAGCTAAGGGATGATATTCACCTTTCTTTGTCCCAGCATCTTGCTGTGTCTCCCCATCAGCTCACTGGGACCTGGTGAAGGTCACAATCTGTGCCTGAGTCACCCATTGAAAAGCCAGCACAGCAGCACACTGGGGGCACAGCCTTGGTTGGCACTGGTGTCTTTAAGGGGTTTTACACATTAAAGGACAGGGGTGCCGTGGCACTAGCTGGGGAAGGGACTTGGGGGCAGTATTTTTGTATGGCATCTTCAGCAATGGGTTGCCTGAAGTCTACAGGGTGAAAAATGTTCTCTGCCTCGTTGCTGGCAGCAATTTGCAGCCATTCCTGGTACAAATGGACACGGCTCTGCTCTATTTATGGAAGGTTCCTGTAATGTGCTCAGGCCTCCCACTGACTTCAGTGAAGCTGTTCCCACTTACAAGGCTGGTGAACCTGGCCCGTGAACTCTGCCAGTCACTCCTCAGGTCTGGGACGCAGAGCCAGCCCGAGAGCTGACAATATTTATGTAATTCTGCCTGAAGATTGCTCTCTTAGGGTGAACGCAGCAAGGAAGAGAAATTTTGCGTGCTCAGACCAAAAATCAAGTGCTTAATTTTTTTGTGGAAGATTTGTCCATTAACTTTAATGAAGCTTTTTTCTAGGCTTACCAGTCTGAAGAGAGCTATTAAACAAAAGGGAGAGGGTTTGCTTGCCAGGCATTTTCTCTGCTCCCTGGGTTCTGTTTCTTTATAACCAGAGAAACACTTTCAGCCATACATCTTTAGAGTAATGCTAACACTTAGTGACCAGTTAAGTAAATCCCACTTGTTAAATTCTTGTGGCTGCATTATGCTGGGAGCCTTACTCTAAGGGCCCTGTTCTGTCACTGCTTGTTTTTTTCCACTTTAAATGAAGTGACTTGGATGGGATACACAGATTGGTGATGCAGGAGAAATCTTCAAATCTTCTTCTGCAACTGGAAGGTGGCACAATGGGGCACTGGAACTGTTGTTATTTGCCTCCTCTGTGGAAGGTATGATGCCTTGAGAAGGCTGACCTACAACAGAGCCAAAGAATAAAGCAGGGATTTATTCCCAGGATCTCCTCCATGGACTCACCTTGGGCAGCACCAGAGCCCAGCCAGGGCTGCACCCAAGATGAACCAAAATGGCCCCAAAATGCACCAGCGCTCCCGGGCTCTCTCCCTGGGATCAGTTCTGCTCCATTTGCACCTTGCAGTTCATTGTCCCATCCCAGCTTTAGCCCAGGCAGTCCCACCCTGCTTGTTTTTCTCTCTGCAGCCCACGGGGTTTGTGCTCTGGGGCTGACATTGGCATCATTTGTCCTTGGTGCCCAGCTGGAGCAGGAATTGTTTTGTCTCCCTGCTCTGTGCACAGAGCTCACCATCCCCTTGTGTGAAGCTCAGACCCACACACCAAAGCAGCACAGAGTGTGAAACAGAGAAAAGCTGAACCCTAGGCATCAGGAGCAGTGCCTCACCTCTGTGAGACCTGCAGTGCCCCCTTCCCTTCACAGTGGTGGACACGAATGTCCTGAAAAACCTGACACGTTCACGTTTGGAATTCCAGAGCTTCCTTGGGACACCACCTGTGCCTGCCAGTGTCTTTCTCCCAGACCAAAGAGACAAATGACTCCTCCGACCCTTTCCCTGCCTTCTCCACAGGGAGTGTGTCCCTCCTGTAGCCCTTGCACTTACCAGCTCCTGCCTGCCTTCACAAACACCCAGGCACCACATTTGTCTTCCCCTCTTCCGTGGGATTGGGAGCCCGCTGTGCTCGGCATTAAGGTGAGCACCTTACCTCCACAGGTATTATCTCTCCTATAATCCTGCAAAAAAAAAAAAAAAAAAAGCCCACCATTTCTCTGTGTACCAGATCTCTCATTTCAATTACAAAATACTGTTTAGAAGTCATAGCTCAGGAGTTCTGGCCTAATTTCTCTCACAAATTGCTTGTACGGATTTCTCTCGCTAGAAAATTAATTGACCATACAATAAACTATTTTCCCTTGAGCAGGGACTATTCTGTTTCCTATGACGTTACAGTAAGCTGTCTTTGGGCCAAATATTTAAAGGTATTTAGGTGCTTAAAGATGCAGGTAATGTGAATTTTCCAAAATACCTAGCTGCCTAATACACAGTGCTTTCAGTGGGAGTTGCCATCAAAGAGCTTCTAAAAATCCCACTGTGCACCCATCTGCTCCTTTAAGCACCTGAATTCCTTTTAAAAAACAGGTCCTTCCCTCCATCAGTGGAGGCATATTTTATTTTTCCTAATGTAGATGGAGCCTCTTAATAGATTTTCTTGGATCTTTCCTGCCACCTTTAGCTTATTTTCATTGTTTTGATTATGATGTCAAATCGAGTTGATGATCGTGTTTATGCAGTTCCAAGCAGAGCGTGGGCACACAGCATCTATCCTTTATGACACCAACTTGGCACAGCAGCTGATGTTAATAAATCAGGGCTAAGAGGTTTGTAGGCAAGCAAACTGTCAGGAAGTTACTGCAACTTTTGCAGCGTATTAAATGATCTGTGTTTTGTTCTAACTTTTTTAAGCCTCTTTGAGGACCGGTGCTCTGTTTCTCATTAGTGGGTCTTTGATCCAGTGAAAATATCAGTCCCTTGAGTTAATATTTCATCTGACTATAGGGCCATGTAATTTCCTATGACACTAAGTCAATAGGTCTCTGCTGGCTTACCCCAGCAGGACTTGTACGTGTAGGCAAAAAAATTCCCTGCAAAAACAAGAATAATGTGGGTCTAATCAAGAATTTATTTCTCTGGTTAACCGAAGGAAAAAAGCGGAGTGTGAACATCCGTCCGTCTAGGCACAGAAGGGGCTTGAGGGAAAGAAAACATTTCACTTTGTATCAATTCACATTCTCAATTTCATACATAAACAGGAGTGTCAGGACGTGTGCATCTTGCAGAGCTGCAGAAATAGCAGTAGATTGATCTATCATTATTTACTGGCTGGGCCATCCTGTCTGTGTGCTCTCTGTTATAATGTACTTGGAAACCTCAGAGGGTCCTTCTGCATTAACCTCCACCTTCTGTCCTCATCTCTCCCTCTGGCCACCCCGTGCTGCATCCTGAAATTTTAATTTCCTTCCACGAGGTGCTATGGAATGAAAATAAGCATTTGTCTGTGGAGAGTTTGCTGAGTCTGGAATATTCAGTGTGGCTTAAGCTAATTTAAAAACAAATGACTAAAATTGTGCTTTTACTTTTTAAAGCTTTTCCAGCAATATTTCATTCTGTGGTCTCCAAAGGAGCGAAGCATTTACGAATATGCATTAATCCTCACTGGGAATTGATCCAGAGCTTGTTTTAAGCATATGCTTAAGTGGTTTGTTGAACTGGGGCCATGGCTGCCCAGACCCATCTCTGGATGAGATTTAATTGAGCAATGAGAACATTTGAATTCATTTACTTGTACTTGTGGGATTTTAAATAGATAGATTTATTTTTAAATAGTTATTGATGAGATTTACGAGGATTTGTGCACATCTGATATTTGGATTCGCTGTGAGAGAAAAGGTCTGATCCTTGCTATGACTTTGCAAAAAACAAAATCTCTTTAGTGCAATACGTGCCTGATACCGTGTCTAAAGAACAAGCAAATATTTTGTTACGTTTTCACTGTGCTGAAACAGATCTTTGCTCCTTCTTGCTTGGTTTTAGCTTGAGATTTTTAAAATTTGTTTGATGGTGTGGCTGCCATTTCTGTCCTGGGTGTGTGAGGAGGAAGAGCCCTGGTGCTCTGGTCGATGTGTTAGCTCCTCACTGACCCACTGCAGCTCATTCATGAGTTTTCAGCTGTGACAGGCTGACTGCCCAGAGTGGTCACTGATTAGACTGCCACTCCTAATATTCTCATCCCTGCAGTTATCAAGCAGGAAAACAGTGACAAGCAGATCTAAGCAGCGTGGGAAATGCAGAGTCTGAGGAGCCGGGGACTTTGGCATCTCGTGGCATTTCCTGAGCCCTCAGTGGCACTGGGTGTGATAGCACAGCAGTCTGGAGCAGAAAAGGAACCCGGGACCTGGCAGATCTCACATTGTACTTGTGACTTTTATACTGCTGCATGATGCCTTAGGGGTAGGAGGAGAATTTCAGAGTCCTGGGTGATTCCTCTGAGCTTGGTGGTTTTGTGTTCAGTTGAGGTGCTGAAGAGATCTGACCCTGAAATTTCAGGGCCACCTCCTGAACTCCAAAATCTCTCTTCATCAAGACAAAGTTCTCAATAAAGTCACTGGGAGTTTTCCTCAGACTTGGGGATATCAGAATCCAATGGTCCTTATATAATTTTTATTTTAATCAAGAGGATGGATTAAAGCTTATTTCTCATAAATGGGGATTTCAGGCCTCATGAAGACATTCTATTTTACCAGGTTTTATAGTAGAGGAACTCAGAATTTTCTGACTGACATGTGGTAAAATGAGATCTTTGATTTCCTTTTGGCAAATTTCTTTTTGCACCTGTTTTTCTTTCCCATTATTTGTGCCGATTTGGATCCCACTCCTGCCATTGTCCTGACTTCTTGATGAGTTTCCCAGGAACATTTTTAATGTCCTGGGCTCCCTGAATTCCCTGGGCCAGTACCAAAGGCTGAGATGTATGCAGTTGGTCATGACATTCACCTGGGATTTGCTGAGGCCAAAATTATATCAGATAAAGCTCCAGGTTGAATCTGGGTCTCCTGTGTCAGGTGAATACAGTAATGTCTTTATTCTATATAGCTTTTTTTCTTTACAAAAAGTTACAGTTCCAAAAAATATTTTTCTGACCTTCTCCCTACAAAAAAAAAAAAAAAAAAAGGAATGGGAAGGACAGGATTCCATGAATCAGTATTTTCCAGAGATTTTTTTTTAAATTTGTCAGAATATTCCTGATTGATGATAGTTGTTTTACTTAAGAGCACCTTTGCTTAGGCTTGTGTCTAAAAATATCAATTCTCCTCAGAATGTGGGAAGTGCCAGGTACTTTAACAAACAAGGAACGTGCTCTGAAGTTACACACATCTAAACAAGGTGACCTAATGGATGTTTTATGGAGCAGAATTAGGAAAATAACCACAGCAGTAATCCAGATGGATAAATGTAAGTCCCCTGGCTATGGTGAGCACTTCCCTGTGCTCTTTGCTGTCTTTTCCCCCTCCTCAGTGCAGTTTTTTTAAGCTCTCTGGCACAGGGATTTTCAGAGCTATGCTGGGCTGTGCTAATGGCAGACAGAGAGAAATTCTCTGTATTTTACCCCACCCAGGGCATCGAGCTCCCTCCCTATCCCTCTGAAAGCAGCAATTCCAGAGCTGGTCAAATCTGTGAATATCTCTTTTTTTGGTGGAAGTTGAGGATGAGTGTCCAGACACCCATGTTTGTTTCCATACCCAGATGAACATCTGGATGTGTGGCTCTTGCAGATGTGCACATGAACCCCATCTATAGCACCAGCTGGAACCCAGGCTGGGTGGAAGGAGAAAACAAAATTAAAATGTCATCATTGGTCCTAAAGCATTCTGATATGAGTTAAACCTTAACAACACCTTTCCCCTTTTAGAACCAGAGATATTCTCTGTGTTTGGGGCAGGATGTTAAAAATTAGAAATTAGAAAATTCCCTGTGTTTAGCATTTGAACTAACCCCACGGTCCTCATTATAAAATCAGTTTGCAAAAGCCTCCCAGCTTTGTGCCCAGGTTGTGTGTGATGTGCTCCACAGCCCATCCTGCCCCTTTTGCTCCCTACAGCTCTCAGCCCTCCCCCTTCATAAGGGAAGGAAGGTGAGGCAAGTGATCAGGGTAAAAATCCTAAACTTGAAGAGTAAAAACAGAAATAAGACCAGGTAATTGATAAAGTGTAGCAGGTCACACATGTAGTGCTTGAAATAAGCACTTTAAAATTACTCAGCTCTCTGTGGGGAGACGTGGGGATAAAATAAGTGTGGCTTTGTTGATTTTGTGACCATATGTAAAGTGCTGTGGTATCCTTAGAATAGAGGGTGCACAGGAAAGTTTGGGGGAGGGGGGTGGTTAGTGCAAGAATCAAATGAGAAGTGGGGGAAATAATGGTGCAGAATGTGATGGTGGTTTGCCTTCTCCTTCCAGCTGTTGCACTGGGAAGGGAGGCAGTCCCCATCTGCACATGCCTCTTGCCTGGAATATCAGGGACTTTGGGCCCAGCTGGCTGAATGCTCCCTCCAAAGCTCTGCTGTGCACCAGGAACATTGCAGGATACTCCTGCAAGCGTCAGTGCACCCATAATTCTGTTTTTTAAAGACAAATCATTTCAAGTAGAGTGCGTAGAGCTCATGACACAAACACATCTGGATTTCAGTTGTTGATGTGAAATATTCACAGTCCAATATGGTGAGAGCAGATGTTGGATTGACACTCATTGTAAATGTGAGTGATCACATCACAAATCCCATATGTAGCTTAGTTAAGAGCAGCAAAGCCTACCTGCCCACCTTAGTTTTGCTCTGGGGTAAAAAATATTTGTTTGCACATCCAATGTTAGTCACCACTCTTTTTTTTAGGTGTAGGAGATTATTATAAACCTCAGAAAGGTTTAGATGTAAGGTAAAGTAGGAATTGAACAGGCTGCCTTAATGAGAAGTACTTGGTTTGAAATGAAACATTTAAAAAAACCCTTTAAAATGTTTAACATTATCATATGTTGTGCTTCGTAAGCACTGCTGCAGAGGTCAGTGGTATCAAACTTAAATAGGTTGATGATTAAAAGGCATCAAGTGTCTGTGCCTTCTGCTGAGGTATGCAGAGGCTGAAGAACTTCTGGTGCCTTTGAGGAAAAGTAGCTGAGGCAAGAAAAGTGCAGCCAAACAGGTGAGTCAAGGCTCCATAGAAAGGTCTCTTCATTTTCCAGAAGCTTTTCACTCCCACAGCATTTTGAATGTGAGTTCTGTTGGTGTGAATATGGCATATATGGCTTTCTTTTTGTATTCACTTGTGAGTGCATCCACCAGCTGAAGGATCTTGAAAATTATTTTGGATTCTTAAAGTGTGGCCATCTTCCAGAGCAAAATGCCCCCAGACACAACAGCTGGGGCCAGAACTTGTGCAGAAGAAAAGCCCAGGTCGTGTCCCCTTTCCCCCTGTCTCAAAGCCTGAATGTTCACTGAATATTCAGACCATGTTCTGTTCTTGGTGCAAGTTACAATTCTCCAGCACACTGAGGGCTCCAAAGCAGGGTAAGGGCAGTGTGGGATTTCAGTGTGCAACCACGGATGAGTGAAAGGTGTCAGAAAAGAGATTAAACAACCAAGGAAATAATTAGGCACAAGCTGAAGGTAGAACCTTCATGCCAAGGTGTGGGAGAAAGCATCCCAGAGATTCAAAAGGGGGTCAAAGATATGGTGAAACCAATGAAACTTGTGTTGGTCAGTGTTTTAAATAAAGAAAAGAGAAGTGAGGGCAAAAATGAGAAAGTTTTGAGGAAGAGCTGGAGTGCAGGGGCAGGAACAATCTGAGCGCATTAGGAAAAATGCGCCAGGGAGCACAGGCAGCCGGGAATTGTGTATGTTTTTATGTTACAAAGAGCACATCCTCAACTGAGCCACCTCAGAGCTTCAAATGATTCAGACATCAGCTTAACTTCCTTTCCTAAGAGAGGATTTCATTTCTGAATGGGCAAACATTTAAAATTGTAAAGAAGAAAAAGCAAGTACTTTCCTTGGAAGGATGGATGAAACATAAATCTTAAGCAGAACTATAAACTGTTGAGACAAGGCATTTTTGTTGGATTATGTAGCTCATATCAGATAGCAATAAATCAATCCTTCAAAGACAAAGGACTATAGAAAGAAGAATAAACCAAAGACTCTCCAAATAACAAAGGCCAGATACACAAAAGTAACTAAGGAGCTGAAGAGGCAAATAGATGCCTGGCAGGATTTTAAATGGGATCATTCAGCACAGACAATCATCACCTGCTAGTGATTATTGGTGTCTTTAGGCTCCTTCAGGCCCAGACACTTCCTTGACTGAGGTTAAAATTCCCATCAGCATCGGGGAAATTTAACTCATAGCCTTAAAATCTGCATGGCTGGTGCATCATCCCTCAGGTGAATGAAAACTTTACCTCGTGGGTGGGTTTGACCTATTGTGAGCTTTTACAGCACACATGTCTTAACACAGTTCTGTCTTTAATCACTTGGGTCATGCCACTGAGATGGGAAGTTCTGCACAGATTTATTTACCTTGTTTCATGATCCAGGGCTTCATAAAAGAACAGATTTTTGAGCCAAACTCAAAATATTATTGGGTATGATGACAAAATTCTAGTAGTGGGTGTAAGTCACTAATGCTAGTTAATGCTCACTAGCTCTCACACTTTGGAAATTAATTTTCTGCACTGTGAATTCCTATATTTTGGGAAAAAAAGGCCCCATTCTAGTGCTGGAAATAGCAAAATCCATGTCACACTCTGTGCCTGTACTTTGTACTCCCAGTCCCCTCTTGTTCAGATCATCCAGACTTTTTGCAGCATGCTCTGGCACGTTCCTAACCTGCACACACCTTGGCCTTCTCCCTGGGAATATCAAAGAATAAAAGGAGATTAAGACTTGGGATTCATCCTGACTCACAGGCAGAACAGTCAGAAAAGCTGGGAAGTATTTTATTTCCAGGTGCCCTGGCTGAAAGTACTGGGGACAGTTCTTTTAGCTGAGCTCTGCTGTGCTGGTAGCTACATTTTCATCCAGGATGAAATTTGGCTGGTTTGTTTGTTGCTATTAAATAAAAGGATGACTCAAGTCTGAAACTGTTGGGGGTGTGTGCAGGAAAGGGATTCCTGCCCTTCCTAAATCAGAAGTAGTAAATGTAATGCAGATAATAAGAGGGGGGGAAAAAAGAAGAAAACTTGCTATACTTCTGTTTTAAAAAGACAGGCAAACAAATATTGAGGGCATGAGATCTTAGCATGACAGAAAATTACTGGAACATGCCAGACATGGGGAATGAATAAAAGGCAAGCAGACCACCCTGCTGCTGGAAGAGGCAGAGATGTGAAAAATGTAGGAAAATTTGCAAGTCTTTATTTGCCACTCGTCTGACAGCAGATGATGATGACATATCTGTGAACATATGTTATGAGAAAAAAGGGCTACTCTCACAAGCCATGCAGTGATTGGGTCATTGAATATTTTTAGCTCCAGTTCTGGTTCTGGTTGGCCTCTATATCATCTTGAGTTAGTTCAGCCTCCCCCTGCAATACTGTTCTACAGAATACTTTAAGTGCATTTATTGAGAAAGGAGCCCTGGCATTTGAATACAATATAATTATGATTGTGATCCAAGCCTGTGCAATTTTAGGTTTGCTTCATCAAAGATTAATATTCTGTTTCTTGGACTTTGCACACTTACAGAGTTCAGCTGGAAAAAAATATCAGAGAGCACATCTTACAAGTGAAATGGTACTTTTGTGTTCTCCTCTCCCCTTTGGCAGCAGAAAAGTGCTTTTTCCATTCCACATCTTATGACATGCAGTACTTAAAACAGGGCAGTGTAGAAACACCATGAGAATAAGTTCTTCTTGCCTCAGTTCAAAATACTCTTACCTGTTTAAAACAGAAAAAGGTGTTTTTCCAAAAGCTTGTCCATACATTAATCCTGCCCAAGGGCACTTTTGGTATGTGCTTTCACTACTTACCTGGCTTTTATACATCAGCTTGCTTTGGTATTGCCTAAAAAGTGATTTTTTTTTAGTAATTAGGTAAAGACTGGACAGTGCAGCAGGAGATTGTTCACCTGCTACTCCTGATAATTTTTTCTTAAAGGAAACACCTCCCTGGTGCATTCCTTTCCACACATCTCCCCCAGCCTGGGGATGTATTTTTGCTCTTACTACTGTTACAATCCCATTTTCCCCCCTCTTTTTTTAATTAGGACCCCCTCAGTAGAGGAAGGGGTGAAAAAAAGAAAGAAGGTAGTGTTTGCAAATGGCAAATCAGTCCCTGGGGACTGCTGGGATTTTAAGGGCAGCTGCTGTTCAATGTATCTGGTGTGTCACTTTCTGTTTTGTGCCACTGTTTTATTGCTGCTGTGGGAATGGAGCAAAAATAGAGGCTACTGCAGTTGTGTTGAATAACCATCAACGTGATCCTAGCCGATGTGTCAGTCCCTCACTGGGCACAAAAATGTCCACATTTGATCTCCACCACCCACCTTGGCCTGGAAATGAAAACAGCAACATGCTAAATAGCTAGAGAAGAGCATCATTAGCTGGGAGCCTCAGCTGATGCACAGGGATGTGTTAGTGCTGCTATGCATGTGTGGGTGTGAGAATATCCCTGCGTCTCCAGAAAGGCTGGTGTAAGTAAATAATTCATAAGGTGCATGCAGTGTATTTAAATGTTAAATACATCGCCTTTCAAATGCGGTGCAACAATTGAAACCTGCGTTTGGGTTCGGCTGCTGCATATTTAAAGTGAAATCACAAATTTGAAGTGAAACCCACAGCGTGGAAATGCTGAGTAAAAGCCACCCAAGCCCTAGTTTTTGACGGGCCGCCTAAGCTTGACAGCCTAGCCCTTTGTGGAGCTCAGGTTCCCTTCCTGCCGTGCAGGAGCGCCGTGTGTTTCCATGGAGCGCAGAGTTTTGACATCGGGAGTGCTGACTCACGGGACGGCGAGGAAGGAACATTTCCGTGGCTGCTGGAGTGGTCAAAAGTGGCGTGGATTTGTCCTTCTGTGCCTTCCCCTGCCCTGTGCCCCATGTCCTGTCCCCAGGCATCCGCACCTGCTGCTGGAGAGGAGCACGGGGCTGTTAGACACATCTCGCATCTGCTGGCTTGAATCCACCTGGATTGCTTCACCTCTCCCTCCTGATGGTCACAAAAAGTTTATCCCACATCGAGCCAGGGTGGCTTGATGGACCAGATGGCCTGGGGGAGCAATTGCCCCAGCCCCCCAGGGACAGCTGACAGGCTAGGTGCTTGAGTTAGCCAGGTAAATCCCCTGGGCTCCCATCGGGAAAGTGGGTAGGTGCGGTCCAGAAGGCAATTCCTGAACGGGCAGGTGAATTCCTGAATAGGAAAGTACCTTAGGTAATGTAATAAATGAGGTCTCTCAGCAGCACGTCTCTTACAGCAAACAAGGGAGAGTTCTGCCCGTAGTTGTCTGTGACAATCCCGTTCTTTGAACTTTCCCGTCGTTCACATAAAATCCACTTTTCTTTGTCCTTCTTGACCGCAACTTAACAGAATCAGTTGAAGTCCCAATCCAGCAGAGCAGCTATTGAAACCGCTCGTCCTCTTTCAGAAGCAGCTAAAAGCAGTACCCAAACATGCAGCAGCATGCGATTTCTCCGGCGAGGAGATGGAAAAATCCCAATTTTGAGGCGACGGGAGCCCGGCCGGGCTTTTGTTCTCCCCAGGGCGCAGCAGCGCGCTCCCTGAACCGGCCGCGTTTCCCCGACAGATGGCACTGCCTTTCTCTCGTACTTCGCCCAAAGTTTAAAAACATTTCGTTAAAAATAGCTGCCCCACATTCTTAATTGGCAATCCTTTTTCTGTTTATTGTTAGGCACAAATCAAACGCTGTTTAGCTCTCAGGCGAGCTCAATGCACAATACATAAAACCATAATGTGAAACACGCAGATTTTCTTATTCTGTTCTGTATCTGCTTGTTACAGCAGAAAATACTGAACAATTTGTGGTTTGTCACTGACTTACTTATGATAAAATGTTATTTTTTCCGTCATGAAGATAGAACCATTTTGTTAAGTCTTAAAACTTGCTGTGTTGCCTGCACAACGCCCCTGTTTTCACATCAATGGAGCCAATGTTAATCCAGCATCTCTGGACTTCACCTACAGCGATGGAGTGCCTAAGGCATTTGAAAATGCCCCGAATCAGGATTCAGACTCCTCTGTGCTGGCTGCTCTTTCTCACGGGAGGGGATGGAGACCCCACAGTGAGGTCCAGGGGTACTGAGGGCTTGCAGCATCCCTGGGCCAAGCCCTCTCCACAGGGGCTGGGAGCACTGCAGGGAAACGTGGCTGCAGCACGTCCCTTCTCCTTCTCTGAGCCTCCCCGGGGTGATGCCCAGGGTGATTCTCCACAGCTCCTTACCAGGGTCTCCTGCTGCCAGCTGGGCTCCTGCAGGGAGCAGCGTCGCTGGAGCTGAGCCTGCCTCTGCTCATCATTCCTGCGGCCTCTTCTGGGACCCCCTTCCTTGCTGCAGTTCCTTGGGCTCTGCTGAGCAGGAAGGCCAGATCTCTCCTTTACCAGGTGAAATCCTGATGGCCTGGCTCTCTCCTAGTTAGGTCTGCACCTCGTCCTGCTTTCCGTGGCCGAGCTGCTCATGGTGAAGCAGAAGGAACGCGTTTTGTTTTGTTTTGTTTTGCTTTGCTTTATTTCTTTGCCCGCTCTTGCGCATGGACAGATTGTCAGCCAGCTGCCCACGGTTCCAGTCCCTTCCACCTCCCCCCACAACGGTCACAAATCCAGTGGAGGTCCTGATCCAGGCAGGAGCTCTGTTTCCTACCGGCGCTCTCCCAGCTCTGCCCCCAAACGCGTTTTGTGCGCGCTCCGGGGCGGTGGCACTGCTGGCCTTTTAGCACAGATGCATGGGAGAAATTCCTTCTAATATGCATTCACATGTCTCTCTCTCCAGTGACCTTTATTTGCCATCTCCTTGCCTATTTAGTTCATTTATTCGACCCTTCTGAAGTGGTTCGTAATATTCTCGTAATACTGGGCGAGTCTCCATAATTGTGTCAAATTCCAGCGGTATTGGCTGAATTTTTAAGCCCCTTCTCCTGTTTGCTAACATATTAAACAGTGCTGTACCTAACACAGTTCTTTGAGTCACCTCATTGTCAAAGCAGTTGAAAGCCTTTTCTTCTTCTTCTTCGTCTTCTTTGGTGATTTTTACTTCCCAAGTTTGGTTTTGTTCCCTTTGTCACTTTTTGTGATGAAGGCTATCAGTTGTTTTCAGAAAGAGCAGTAGAAATAATCAGATGTGCTTGTACTTGAGGCAGTTTACATTCTGAGCCTTATTTTTCTTTTAAAAACTCTGCACCGTTCTCTCCCTTTTATATAATGACGGTCTGGTTCTTTTCATACTTTATTTTTGTTTTAAGAGGTTTGCTTGCCTGGTGGTAAGGTTTAGAAAGATGCAAATTTCAAGGCTGGCTCAACATGTTTTTTAAAAGCTCATACTCACATAGCAGCTTCCAGCAGCTGATGGTAATGAGCAAGGATGTAGGGGTTTTTAATTAGTTACTCCAATGCTTCCTTGAAAATATTTGCGTGCACACAAGCCAGTTCTGGAGATCTGTTGCTCCTAAATGCAAATGGTGCAGGACTTACTGCCTTGATAACAGTCTTTAATATTGATTTATTTTTTTTTAACATGGGAGAATAGATGTGCTGAAATGGCAGCTTAAAATCCTCTTTTGAGTACAGGTGTAAGTGAAATATTTGGAATCTTTGAACACATTATCTTTAAATACTCATTTGTCTCTCCTTCAGTCCTCCTGCTTCTTGGCTCTGTGTCTCCCTCCGTGTGCAGGTAAAAAGCGTTGCTTCTTTTCACAAGCAAACAGGCAAAAATATTTTTTTTCTAGACCTAATTTCTATCCTGCATTTTTTAAGGCAGCAGCATGTGTGGTTTTGTTTCGGTTTCACCTGCTGGGGGTTCTTCTGCTTTGGAGATAACTGGTAAACAGCTGACCATGTCAACACAAACATTTATTTTTCCTTGACTTCTGTTTCCTCTTTGTGTCAAAATATTCATAGTCTAGTGAATGTATTATGATTTTGAGGCTTTCTGGTTATTAAGAACCTCTGGTGTTATTTCTTGCATCATGCCAGCCATGTGATTTCAGCCTCAGGTCCCAGACAAGCTGCAGTGCATCTTTTGTAAAGGCACTCATTCTTACTGGAAAGACATCAGCTTATTACATTGCTGCTCTCATGCACTTAATTTTAACCTAATACTTTACTTTTCAAAAAGACCAGACTCTTTTTTTTTTTTTTTTTTTTTTAATCCCAACCTGCATTTGCCTCCCTGCTCTTTTTTAATTGCTTACAGTTGTGACTTTGCTGGCTAATTACAAATTCCCCTGGTGTCAGGGCCTTCCCTTCCAGCACTCCACTGGCACTGTGGTGGGATATCCCTGCCCTTTCCTTGGGGATGTCTGGTGCAGTGTGCCATGCACAGGTGAGGATTCCACAATGGCCAATCATTTAATGATTCGTTTTGAGTCCCTTGCAGCATCCCAGAATCATCATTATTAGAAAATTGGATGCCAGAACTGGACACAGCAGCGCTGGTCCCATCAGTGAGACACACCTGTAATATCATGGCCTCCTGCATAATCATGCAAGTATTGCATTAACCTTAGCCCATAGATTGCATAGGGAATTCATGGTAAATTGATTTTCTGAAGTCCTTTTCAGTGTCACTGCATTTCAGGATATGGTATTCTGTGTTGTTAGTGTGACCTACATTCTATCTCCTGACATATCTGACTCGGTGTCAGCCTGTATTAAAACCTTTTTAAAGATATTACTTCATTTTACAAGCTGATTCAAACAGCACATGATAACTGACCAACCCCAATCTCTCCAATTGCTATTTGACCTTTTTTGGTTTTTAAATATGCCTTTACAGTAGCCAGTTTAAAATATTTGAAGTATTTTCTTTCCTTGATATTTTCATAAATTCCTGTCCTGAATGTAGTCAAAAGGTATTTTTAAAAAATATACTAAAACACTGGAAATGCTACTAAATGCATCCATGTTCAGATATGATGATCAATTTTTCAGCTTTTAATGTGTTTTACTGTTGCACCTTTTTAGCAGTGTTGTTCTTTAACAGAATATAATGCAAAAACTTTCAGAAAATATGAAACCAAAATGTAAATGCAATTACTTTTTTTACAGCCAAATATTTTGAGAGATGGAAAAAACCTACATCAGCCTTGTTAAAAAAATATATATTTTTTATACATATTCTATATATTTTTTACAAATTTTGAAAAATATATATATATGCTTCCCATATAGTGACTAGGCATTATGACCTCATTTTTCAACTTTACTTTTTTTATCACAACCTGTGGTACCATCTCCAAAGGGGCATCTTAGCCTCAATTCCTGTTCCCAATGGTTCTGTGAATTTCTCTCTGCCTGCAGCTCCTTCATTTCATCTGGGTGAAAAGCTGATTTTGCCACCTTCTCACTCCACCTACTCTGGAGGTTGTATTTCAACCTTTTCCCTGACCACCTAAATTCAGATGGCTCCCAAATCCTTTTTCTCCTCCTTCCCTTCACCACTGGAAGTCCTGTGCCACAAGCCACCATCCAGACTGGTTTACCCAGGCTTTTTTTCTTCTTTTTCTTTTTTAGCCTTCTCCCATGCCTACACTCTATGAAAGAATTCTGTAAAAATCTCTTTTAAATTCCCCCCAGAGAAGGGGCTTTATCATCCATCCTGCAGAGGGGTTCACTGGGGTTAGGCACAGCTTCTTTATTTTCTCAGAAGGAATTTGAATTCTGAGCGGTTACTGATTCTAACTAATAAGCCATATAGCACCCTCCACTTTTCCATCTCTGTTTGGAAAAGCAGAGGGTTATTTTCACACAGGTATTCATGGTTTGTTTTTTTTGGTGGTTGGTTTTTTTTTTTTTTTGATAGCTACCTGTCAATTGACAGGTGAACTTTTGGATTAGTGAAGCCCTCAGAACAAGAGGCACCGGCTCAACCTGTTCGTTGTTTTTTTAATGATAACAGGAGAGCCTTGGCAAACCAGCGTTTCCTCGAGGAACATCCAAATGTCCACTGACTCAAAAGATCAAAGCAAGGAGCATGGGCAGGTTGTGTGGCACTCTGTTCTTGCATAATTATTGGCAGCTTTTCTGGGTCTCTGTCACCTGCACAGGCTCTGTGCACCAGACAAGGACCTGCTTGCTTGATTCTGCCAGCAAGGATTAAGGGTAATAATTCTTACTTAGAAGAAAATTCCAGATCCCAGTAAAGTCGCCTCAGTTACTGGCTGCTAAATTGATTACTGGCTGTTGTTATCAAAGCCCTTTCTTTTGTTTTTAATCAAATTTGTTTCACCAGGGAAAAAGTAAGAAAAGCAAGGCAGTTTGCAATGATCACATAGGGTTTGTGAGAGCCGGGCTGGGCAGGGGCTGAGGTGGCCACAGACTGTGGCATCCTGGCTAGGATTTTGCCTCCTGACAGCAAACTGTGCCTGCACAGTGTTTTCTTCTTAGTGAAGAGATGCCTCAAACCACTGTGGGTTGAGGAGGAGCAGCAGAGTTTGCCAGGACAAAGCAAAGGCTGAGGAGCCCAGCTCCTGACACAGGTACCTTGAAACCTTCCAGAGGTGCAGCTGCCTCAAGAAGTGTTTTATGAAAATATTGGGCTGTTCAGCCTGAACGTATCTTTTTAAAATTTTTCCTTTCAGAAGAGAAGAAGTGCTGTGCTGACCGTGCATGAGGAAGGCAGTCTTGTTGCTAATGGATACAGGATAAAGTGTGAGGTGATATTTGTTCAGCTGAGTCACTTGCAGCCAGAGGTAAGTGACAGTTCTGGGAAGTAATAAGCTGTCATGTAGTGTTTCTTAAATGCATGGATTTTCTGAAACCCCGTTCAAGGGGTCAATAGCAGAGCAGATGCAATTGTCTGCTGTATCACAGAGACCTTGAGAGTCAACTCTGCATTTCCCTTGATTTTCATCCCCCTGAAGTGGTAAACTTTGAGAATTTCCCCCAGAGCAAAAGAGCTTTCACTAGATGTTGGGGATGAGAACTGCCTGTTTAGTTTTGGAAATTACCTTCTATATTGTTATGTTTTATTCCACTTGTTTATTTTATTGGTTTGTTACACATTATTCCTTGAGAAACCGGTCTGCTTATTACTACTACCATTTGTTAGACAATGATATTTTAATTTTTATTTGGATTTCTGTCCTAGTGGTGCACTTGCTAAGTACAATTTACTCACAATCAAGGCTGGTCAAATCAAACTGTCAAAATCTATGCTAGGCACAATTCTCATCTTGCATCTTGCATTTGGTTGATTTCTGTGTTCCAAAGGGGTTGAACTAGGGAGGTATAAGGAAATACAACAGAGAGAGAGTAAATAATCCAGACCCTTCAGAGGATCCACTAAAGGGAACAAGACAGAGATGTGCACAATAATGAGTGTCATGGAGAAAGTGATTAGGGAGTGACTAATGCATTGTTTCTGACAATACAGGACCTAAGGGGGTTCCAGTGTTATAATCACACAGGGAATTTAAAGCAAACTTTTGTCATGCAGGGCATAATTATTTTGTGGAACTCGTTGCACAGGATGTTACAAGTTCAGAAAAATAAGATATATTACTGAGGATAGGTCCATGGGGGACTATTAACATGACGGTACAGTGGCAAGCTCCAGTTCCAAGCGCCCTAAGCAGCTGATTGCTGGAAGCTGAGAGGGTGTGCACAGGGATGTCATTGTCATATTTTTTGAAAAATCTCTTTGCTAAGATTTCTTCTCCTGGGAAGCTGAGAAACCTCAGAGAAAAAATGAAAACAATAATTATCTGATTGCTTCTCCTGTGTTTTGCTGCTTTGGAATGTGGTTTGGACGTTGTTTACCAACTGGTCACTGTTTAATTGGCTTCATGTGAATTGTTTTAATTTAATGACCAATCACAGCCAGCTGTGTTGAGGCTCTGGAGAGTCACAGGTTTTTCGTTAGTATCTTTTTAGCCTTCTCTAAGTATCCTTTCTCTATTCTTTAGTGTAGTTTTAGTATAGCAATCTTTAATATAATATCATATCATATAATAATAAATTAACCTTCTAAAAACATAAAATCAAATTAATAATTTCCTTCCTGCCACAGAAGACCCCAAAAATACCACACAGAGATTTCTGATTTGTCCTGTTTCTTTTTCTTGTCCTCTAAGAATCTCCTCCTAAGAGCCCAAGGAGAGGACACAGGGCAAGGATGGATTTGAGTCTGACCCATGGGGCTGTGTTCACGTACACAGCTAGCTAGCCAAAAGAGATCAGAGGCAGCAGAGGAGACACAGGAGCTCAGGATGTGCTCACTGAATCAATGCCATGGTCTGTGAGGGTTTTAGTAGCCAGATAAATGCCAAATCCACTCCCACTTCCTGCAGTACCTCAGCAACACCAGCAATGAGGTGTGTTGGTGCCCTGCTGGGAAGTGTTTTCCAACGTGCCTGTAACCATGGTCTCCTGGCCAGCCAGGCTGTAGGACTCCACATAACCTGTGGGAGCATCCCCTTTTCTCTCAGAGCCAGTTTTTCCACTGAAGGAAAAAAGGCTGTGCAGAGGAATAGCATCCAGCTGCACAGCTCAGCTGTGCCAGGGGCACTCCGAGGAGGATGAGGATGTACTGTGAAGCATAAATGGCGGGACAGATCCCGTTTTCAAGTGCTGAAGTGTCACTGTCATATTTTCTGAAAAATCCCTTCACCAGGATTTCTTCTCCTGGCAAGCTGAGAAGCCTCAGAGAAAAAGGAAAACAATAATTATCTGATTGCTTCTCCTGTGTTTTGCTGCTATGGAATGTGGTTGGAGACTTTTTATCCAACTGGTGGTTGTTACATTGGTTTCGTGTGAATTGTTTTGACTTAATGACCAATCACTTTCAGCTGTGTGGGGACTCTGGAAGCACTCAGAGTTTTCATTATCGTTCTTTGTAACCTTCTGTAAGTATCCTTTCTCTATTCTTTAGTATAGTTTTAGTATAGCATTATTTAATATAAGTACATAAAGTAATAAATCAGCATCCTAAGAACATGGAGTCAGATTCTCAATTCCCCCTTCGTCCTGGGGACCCAGAAAACATCATCCTGAAGTAAACCAACAATATGATAACAAGATACTGCAAGGCCTCCTGGAGTAGCTGAGAGTTTGTGTGCACTCTTACTCACTGGTAAATATGAAATATCTCCCCCTGAGTCATGAACAAGGATTCGGGAAGGATCGCGTATGGAGAAGTGATTGGCATGGAAAGGAAGAAATCCCGTGGGAGGAATGCCTAAAATCTGGTTTAAAGCTTCTTTTTAACATTGAGAAGTATTAAGAAAGAGAGGATGCTTTCAATATAAGATGTGGCATGATAACAGCACCAAGGCAAAAATGCAGAGCAAATTCTATGTGATGTGGTGAAACAAAGGAAGGAAGCTGGGAGAGAGCAGTGGAGGGATTCAGGAGGGATTGTGTTCGCAGCAGGCACAGCTGTCTGTCTGTCTGTTTACAGAGTGGCCCAGGAAATAGGAGTGAGAAGTTGCTGGAACACAGGGAGTGATGGAGGCAGCTTATATATTTGTGTCTGGGGCTAAAAGACAAAGGGAAAAGCTTGGAGTATCAACAAAGATGGCAAATGGCAGAGCAAAGCTTTAGAAAGCTTCAAGGGCGCTTCTTGTTTTCTTTACCCACTGCCCTGGTGGTAAGTGGGTGTCTGGGCAGCACCACTGAAGAAGGAACCCATGGACCTTTCCGTGTATTCTGAGGTGGGGGGAATTGTGCTTTCCTTTGGGAAGGCTGCTTTGTGAGGTCAGCAGTGAACAGTAAACTCAGAAAAGCCCCAGAAGTGCCAGGTTTCTGAAAGATTCGCTCCAGTGTCAGTCAGAAGAGGACAGGGTTTCTCATCCCTTCCTCAGTAAGGAGGGAACGCAGCTCTCTGCCCTGGCTCTGTCTAGAGACACAAACTTTTTCCTCAGAAAATGAGAAAGCATTTTTTCTGCTGAGATATTTAATACTTAACAACATGGGATAAATTAATCTCCCACTCACAAATTAAATTCAGCAGGCACGCATAACAGGTCCCAAGTGGGCAAGTATCAGGTGTAAGAAAGGCTTCCAAAATTCTTTTGCTTTGGCAAGGGTTGATGGGTGGAACTTGTTTGTCCTTCTTCTTTTGTGATGGTCTTTGTTAAATAGAATCACAGACTCATAGGCTGGTTTGGGTTTGGAGGGACATTAGGGATCATCTAGTTTTGGGTTTGGAGGGACATTAGGGATCATCTAGTTCCTCTTGTCAGGGACAGCTGCCACTGTCCCAGGTTTCTCAGAGCCCAACCCAGCCTGGCCTTGAACACTTCCAGGGATGGGGCAGCCACAACCTCTCCAGAGGTTAATTACACTTAATTACACTCACACACTTAATTATCTCATTGCCCTCATACTGAAGAAACAGTTTTTGCCAAATTTGTTTGCCTTACAAAATACAAAAGCAAATATTAAACTGGTACATCTATTTTAAAACGAGCAGCTCAGGTTAATATATCTGTACATTTTATTTCTATATTAATGGTCGCATATTTGTGTTTTGTAAATCTCATTACTCTAAGTATGTTGAGCTAAGTATATACTGAAAGTATATGGAAAATTATTGAGCTACAGGAAATTCTGTGAGCAGGTTTGAGTGCTGTGAAAAAACTGTGGAACACCCTTCTTTAACCATGGTTCTACCAGAAGTGTCAGATATAATGCAACAGCAACAGTTCCACTTTAAAATCTTCTAAATGCATATGAAAATCAAGACAATAACATCTGCAATATATTCCATCTTGTGCAGAAACAAATACCTACATGAATTTAAATTGTAGAAAAGAGCATGACTTTAATATTAGATTTCTGTAATCACAATTGTAAAAGCCCTTTTGTACATAAACATAAAAATAATGGCTGAGATTCCTCCCTAGAAAGCAGACTTTCTCTCAATTCCTGTAAAAGCAGAGTCAATACGTAGCAGCTGTCTGTGTATGCATCTCTGAGCTGAAATTAGCACCTTGTGTTACTGGATTTCATTTTTAAAGGACTTTCCAACAACCCATCAGGTATTTAAAGAATGCACAGTGCAGTTGTAATGATACAGGTTGCTTATTTATTTAACTTGAAAGCCTCTCTCAGCTCCCTGTATCTATTTCTATATGTAGGAATTATGAGACCTTGAATAATGAACGTGTTATTTAAATTGTGCTGTGACACTACATAATGCTGAGAAGTCATTTTATACAGTTCACTATTCTCACAGTCAATGGTGCTTGACTTGATTGCCAGCGCCTCATAGCTAGAGTAGATCTGGGCAATGCTTTAAATTTGTTAAAAATCAGTTAGACAAAATTGTCTTGAATGAAATAGAGCAGGCTGGAGAGCTTATTCCTTCTGATAGTCTCCTAAATGAGTCTTAATTGTCATGCTTAAAATTTCCATCATAAAGTACATTTTTTATTAAAAAAAAAAAATGAAATCAAAGAGTAAAGGAAGCTGAATGTTCTACCTGGTCTCTGCAAAGCAATAGTGGAAGAGGCAAACTCAGCCTGACGTCCTGCCTTAGGTTTTTAAACCACAATTCAGGACAACCATGGTTAAGGAAATATTGTGCCCACAATTTTTCCATCATGAATAAGGAAAAGGTGGGTAGAGCTAAATTCTTCCTGTGCATCTTCACTGTGCTGGGATCCAGCAAGTGCCCTGGTACAGCTCCAATCTGCCTCCCAAAACTGGTGTTACCCTCCACTATTGATTTGTCCAGCAATGCTAGTTTGACTTGCCCAGCACCCACCATGTGCACTCTCATGATGCACCCAACTAAGAAATGTGTTGGTAGGACAGCACATCACACCCTGTGTGATAAAGCACTAAGAGGCTCACTTCCAGCTTCTGGGAGCCTGGGGAAGGCAGGTGTTAACAGATGGGGGGAGAAAAGGCTTTCCTGTGAGCAGCAGCACCGCAGAGCTGGCGAGCTCCTTGTCACCTGAGAGTGGGCATGGCCGGTGGGCATGTCATAGAAGAGCAGAGGAGAAAAACTCTACAAAGTTCCCACCTTCAGGCTGTATGGCTTATTTGAAAGGCATCTCTGGAACACAGCCTTGCTCAGATCAAGACAGGATGTCAGAATGTTCTGGGATGCAATCAAAGTTTCTCTTGGGAATGTTTCGGCCCAGTGTCCACGCAGGTTTTCAGGTTTCACACCCGTGTCTGAGGGCACAAAGCTCTGCTGAGGGTCAGGGCTGGCTGCAGCCATACCAACCCTCTTTTGCTCTCACCTACATGTCTTCTTCTTTCTCAGGCACTTTGAAGAGGCATTGCTTGTAGAACAACTGGTTTTGATAGCCTCCTCTTTGCTTATCCATTCTCTTTGTTACGTGAACCATGGATAATCCTTGTGTTTTCTTCCCCACACCTTTTTGATCAATTTAACTATCTAATGAGGTCTTAACAAAATGAAAGAAAGGAATCTTTATTTCAAGGTACTAGAGTTCTTGTGACATGGATTTGAAGCAGTTTATGACCAAATAGTATTTTTTAATTTGTCCTGATTCATGTGAAAGTAATTTGAATCCACATTAGTATTCTATGAACTGATCATTAACACTTTTCGACTGATTTAGTAAACATATATTGCTTCCAAAATAAATAGAAACAGGAAAGGAGTACAGTTAGTGTAGCTGAAGCATGAAAACATGCACATTAACATGCAAGTCAAAACTCCAGTGTTGAAATGGGGCAGCACATTAAGGTTATTTTTCTGGCCATGTTTTCACATCTCCAGAGGATCCTTAAAAACAATGCTATGAACATCCTTTTAATAATTCTGCTTTGTACTTCACTACAAAATGGTGAACTGGGTATGATAAATGGATTGTCACAGCTCCCCTGAAAATATTGGGTGGTCAGGAGAAGATGCCATGGTGAAGATAAAGAACCCATCCTCCGAGGGGCTTGGCTCTGAGATAAGCCCATCAGTATTTGCGCAGCCCTTTGGGCATACAAGGCTTCTCTAGGGGCAGAGTCTCTCTGTCTCCCAGAGGAAAGCCAGGCCAGCTCTGATCCACCAGCCATGAAGTGACACACTGCTGTGTCCAAACATCAGCCTTCCTCAATGATTGAGGCTGTCAGTGCTGGGCTGGTGCAGCTCTGCCGCGTTCAGATCTGTGCTGGCCCCTGTCCTGAGCCTGGGGCAAGCAGGTGGAGGGGCTTTGGCTGCCCTCTGCTGAGGAACACACAGCCCCTCAGCAGAGTGGAGTTTGTTCCTCTTCTGTCACCTGCTGCTGAGTTTCACCTGAAATAGAAGTAAGGATCCTTGGAAATGGGCTCTTCCCTCAGAAGTTGACTTTTTACCTCACAGTGATGCCTTGTTCAGGCTGCCCTGGAGCAGAGGCTGGGCAGAGCCAAAGAATGAAGCAGGGATTTATTCCCAGGATCTCCTCCATGGACCCACCTTGGGCAGCACCAGAGCCCAGCCAGGGCTGCACCCAAGATGAACCAAAATGGCCCCAAAATGCACGAGCGCTCCCGGGCTCTCTCCCTGGGATCAGTTCTGCTCCATTTGCACCTTGCAGTTCATTGTCCCATCCCAGCTTTAGCCCAGGCAGTCCCACCCTGCTTGTTTTTCTCTCTGCAGCCCACGGGGTTTGTGCTCTGGGGCTGACATTGGCATCATTTGTCCTTGGTGCCCAGCTGGAGCAGGAATTGTTTTGTCTCCCTGCTCTGTGCACAGAGCTCACCATCCCCTCGTGTGGAGCTCAGACCCACACACTAAAGCAGCACAGAATGTGAAAAACAGAAAAGCTGAACCCTGAGGCATCAATAGCCATTGAGAATGAGGGAACCCTCCACTTCTTCCTTAAAAAAAGAAAGGTAAGGGCCCATTTTGAAATATTTGTCCAGTTAGCTCACCTAACATTCTGCTCTACCTGTGAGCTACCTACAAGACTATTGAACTTAGCAATCCTCCTAGGGCTGAGGCATCAGGAAAATGCTGAGTTGCCCAGCCCTGCTAACAGCAGGAGGCTTCTGAGTGTTTCCAAAATCAGAGATACATAGCAAACTAACAGAATATAGGTGCCTCTTGCTTTGCTGACTGGAGCTCTGCTTCTTGCAAGCTCAGTTTAGGTCCTTTTTGTAGAGCTAAGTGCAAGTGATTTGCTGAAATCTGTGTGAATTGATGCTTTGGATAAAGAGGGGAGTGGAGAACCTATCCCCACGCCTCTGGAAAATTCAGCCTTGGGCAGTTTGGTGAGTGAGGAGTGTTTATTGCTGGGAAAAGGTGTACGTTGAGCCTCAGCTTGTACTGCTTGGGCATCATCTCTCTGAAATCTCCATAATAATTCTTCTGTGAAAGCTGGAGAGGTGTTTGGTGCCATGCAGCTCTCTGGCAACTCGCTTTGTGGGCAGTGGCCATGCAGAAGGGAGAAGGACATCATACTTGTACTTCCAAGACTTGTGGAGCGGTGCCATGCTGCTAATATGGAACCTTTTTCTAGGAGGCTTCAGGAGGGATGCTGAGAGCAGCCGATGAACATTTGGCACAGCTCAAGAACAGAAGAGGTGACAAAGGTGACAATCCCCTTTGCACCTGGCTGGGGCCAGTTCAGGTGCACCACCTGCCAGCAGCTCCAGTGCTCCAGGACAGGCAGCCCTTCCTTGGCTTTGGATCCATCTGGACTTGAAAGGTACCGAGAAGATTTGAATTCCACCTCATGCCTCATGCTGGCAGATTGGTTCAGCCTAGATCTGCTTCCACTTACACTGTTTTGCTGTAATAGCTTCTAAAAGATCTTGTAGGAGTGTGGTAAATACCTGCAGGGCCACACATTGTTCTGTTTATCAAATGTCTCAGGGTCAGCCTTGTCACAGTGAGGTGTATTCCATATTTTTCCTTTCTGCTCTGGTGCATCACTGCTAATGGAGAATTCCCTTGCCAGAGAAACCAAGTGCCTTATTTTGAAATCTTAAATTCTGGTTCCAGGTTAAAGCAAAGATTTTTGCAAATGCTGCAAACACTATTGCTGACTGGCAGCTATGTCTCAGCTGCACATATGGAAAGATGGAAATTTTTAGTGAAGAGGCATAAAGTGCTTCTTGAAGCAGAGATGTGAGCTCACATCAAATGCAATGTATGCGGGGGGTCTTTTTGGTTTTTTGCACTGCATTATAGAAAAAGGTTCATTATAGATTATAGATAGTAATGATATGGACCCACACTCTTGGGGGTTTAGTTTGGTTCTAACTGGAAATGCACTGAGCCACCAAAAACACCGCACCCCAGCCAGCTTCCTTGGGACTGTGGTTGTCTTCTCCATAAGTGCATCTTTGACCAACAGCATATAAAAAGAGCAATGATGACATCCAGAGGACAGATAGTTTAATCATAGGTACTGTAGGTATCCCCAGCAAATTTCCTGGGGGTATATCCCTCACCTATTTTTTCTGTTTAAAGTCTGTTCCTATTAAATCAGTTATTGACAGGCTGCTGAGTTCCTTTAAATCATAGTTTTTATGAAACTGACCTTGTAAATTTGAGTGATTCACCCCCAGTGCAAAAATTACATGTACATGATAAACTTTTATTAGTTTCATCATTTTTTTGGTGTGCATTATCATTCTGTGTTGCCTCTGAGTCCACCTGAAATGTGAAACACTGCTTTAAGCTACTGGAAAACTTCAGGTTAATAGCTGTCTGGCTTACTTCACCTGTGAGGGCTCCTACTGTGGAACCTCTCCCTCTATGTAGGTTTTTATCTAATCTGTCTTAGTAACCTTCCATACTCTGCCTTGGCAGGTTGTTTTTGTGGTTTTGTTTTTTTTTGTTGTTGTTTCAATTTTGTTAGCAAGTGCAATAATATTGGCCAGGTGCACCATATGTAGAAGCCACTACCCAGAAAAGCCTCTGAGTTCCACAGAAATATCCAGGGGTGGGTGTCTATTTTACTGGCAAATTTGAAGGAGATACATTACCAACAATAGTCTAAGCACATCTCCATGATCAGAATTTAATTGAAGCATGTTACCTATAATAGGTTCAGATATTTGTGTTCTTCAGCATTTTATAAATTCAGAAACAGATGGGCTATGACCAGGAAGCAGTGGAGAACAGACTGGCATAAAGCAGGTTGGCTCTCTGACAAGAGCAGGTACAGCTGTGGGATGTATTTTATTCAGCATGCCCACCTACTGTATCAGCAGCCTGCCCTACCAGCAATTCAACTACAACTGACTTAATGAAGAGTAGAAGTAAGCATGAATCCAGACTTTCCATGGATCATAATATCTGAGAACCCAGAAGGATCAACATGAATGAAATCAAGCCAAGTAATTTTTTTTTTCCTTGCACCTTTACGTGCAAGAGATAACAAAAGCGTTGGAAATTTGAAGAGGGGAGCAAAAACAAACCCACAAAATTCAATCAGTTTGCAGTATATACAAACGTTCCCCTTTTGGTCTGTCTTTGGTTGGTTGGTTTTATAGTTAAAGGAAGAAAATGTTAGGAAGTAGCAGCTTATAGCTTAAATAATTGTGCCAAGGGACATGATAGTAAAAGACAATTTATATGAGTGACATAAGGGCCAGTTCTTGAAGGTTTCATGCAAGAAGTGTGCAAAGGGTGTTTTTTCTCCCATTTGTGCCAGTCCTTGCAAGCCCCATAGGGAAAAAAAACTGTGGCTGAAGAGGTCATGGAAAAGAATCCTTGATCTGAACGTTCCCATTCCTTAATTGGGAATGTGGTATTTGCTATTTTATGCATTTAAAAGAGGCCCCTCTCTTTGTCTTTTGACATTCCTTATACATGAACAATCTCCTATTTAGGTTTATTGTACCTCTTTCTCTCTGTTTCTGTATCTAACATCATATATTCTAACCTACAGTAACCCACAAAGGGAATTTGGAAAAACAACAACCCATAATTATTTTATATGGTGATTATCTGACTTGAAATATTGAGGTAATTATCAGGTTAAATTCCTATGATCCCTGCAATTTCTATGAAACCTGGAGATGTCAGTACCTGAGTTCTGGCATATCTCTTAAAGTAAAATTATACCACCTCAACCTAAGGTCGTAATTAAAAATGAAACAAAGCTAAGTAAGAAAAAGGGCTGTATGATTTGAATTAAAAGCAGAACAAGCCCCATAATTGTAGAGGGTGGAAAATGAAGTGAGCTGGCCGTAAACTCCACCCTTCAGGGGCCACAGGCAGCAGGCAAGGCTCTGTTTGATGCAGCTGGACACAGGCAAAGGGGAAGCCAGGGGTGTGGGACCAGGAAAGAACCCTAGGAGCACTTGCTTTGGATGGGGAATGGCTTCTTCCAGAATGCAGGAAAGACTTGGGAAAAGCCTAAATGAAAGGGGTTTTATAAATGGAGCTCTACTGGGACTTTTGTTTGGGAGGTAAAGCTTTGGTCTCCAAAGTGAGACTGTGGAAGGTGTTGGCATAAATGACCTTTATTTGTATCTGGATTTCTAAGAAAAACCTTAAAACCCAGCTAAAAAGGATTTTGAAGGTTTCTGATGAGCAGGAGAAAACGCAGCCTCATCTACATGTGCACGTGTACCTCTGTGTGTACACACACACACGTGGACTGGTGCTTCCATCTGAAAACCTGGGAGACTGGTGGGATTTGGATGAATATTCCACAGCCTTATTATTTTAAGGACTCTTAAAACAAGAGCAGTGGAGGCCATCAAGGTTCAAATGACGTTGGCATCACAGGAGTGCCGCTTGGAGAGAGCCAAACAAAGGGCTGCCGCTCAGGAGTTCACTTTCCAGAGCACTTGTGCTGCCTGAGCTGTGCATGCCACATATCTTGCTTGCATCTTGGTCTCTCGAAGGTTTTCTTTTCTCTCGTTCTCTTGTCCAAGCTTCACATTTAACCTTTGAGGCAGTTTTGAATATATCCCTTCATAAATCGCAGTCCAGCAGCACTAACCTCAGGCAGCTCTTTAGTGTTTTTGACTCCCTTCTCACACTGCTCCTCCTCAGGCTTCTGCTGGTCATTCTCATTTCTCTCCTGATGATTTTGTCACTTCTCTTCAATGTAAAACTCAGGGGATCTCTGAGACTGCACGCTGCAACTGTGTTTGTGATGTTGGGGCCTCTGCCTGATGCTGCACTTCGCTTCATTTACCTTTCTCATTTCATTGCTTTCCCCTTGCTCCAGCAGCACTGCCAGCCCCCTGCCACCACTACAGGGCTGACATACTGTCCATCAGCTCCTGTCCCCTCCAGCCTCCACCAAAATATGGTACCTTTCACGTCGGTGACTCCCTCAAACACACTAAATCCTCTGTGTCCTCTGGAATTTTTTCCTGTTTGGTTTTAAATGTCCCCTAGCTGTTCTGATGCTGCAAAAACACCTCTGGACCTACCGATCCTTCACAAGCTTTTTGAAACCCTTCCCTGGTATTTCTTCTGTCAGCATTTTTACAGCATTTCAAGACTAGTTGGTGTCACAAAAGTGAAGAATATTTCACGGTGAGGGTAAAATACTACAGTCAGTTCCATACAGGCTTAGTTCTGAGAAGTCACTTAAGCAAAGTGTGATGTTGAAGGAAGGGATAAGTGATAGCTCAAGGAGATTTGGCCAGAAAAAAAAATGTACCTAAGCTGTACCTCCATTTTTATTTTTTTTCAGATGACTGAAGGAAAATAAGCTTTATGTAAACAAACAAAGAGGGGGAAAAAAGAAAAAAAAAAAAAAGGGAAAGAAAAAATTGTAATCCTGTCAGCTCCTGAAGTACAGAAATGGCCCCATCCAATACTTGCCAGAAGGGACCCTTGTCTCTTTTCTGAAGCTGTTTCCCTCTGCCCCCTAGTCCCACAGCCCATCACACTGAATATCTGCAGTGCTAAAAGTATTGTTCCTGAAGAGAGTTCAGTGAAATGGTTCAGGAAAGCTTCTTTATTAAAGGGGTCCAGCACAGGAACAGCATTATTTGAGACCTGGATTATTGTCACAACTACAACAACAGGCACAAGTCTGCCTTCAGATCTCCACTGGTGTTTGCAGGGAAAGCAGGTGGTGAGCTGGGAGATTTGGCTGAGGAAAGCACTCAGGTGCTCTACTGAAGAGAACAACATAAAATCTTCAGAGGAGATAATAAAATCTAAATCTTAAAATCAAAATCAAATCTTCAGCACCAGAGGAGAGCAGACAGGAGCATTTGTTAGGATCACTGCACTCTCTGGTTCTGGGTGCAACATCTGATCACTGGGAGAAGGCTCCTGGGTGTGTGCTCTCCATCCCACCCCCCAAGGTGGCTGCTCTCTGCATCCTAGCTCTCCAGAAACTTCAGTGAGAGCTGGGAAAACTCAGGGAGCAAGTGAAGGCAGCCTCCTCCACCTCCCCACCCAAGCAAAAAGCTCCACGGTTACTCTGAAGAGCGTAGAAGGCAGCTGAAAATCTGAAGCTTTAAAGCAAGGTCCAAATAGTGCCCCATTTCCTCAGCTGTCAGGCAGCTGTGGCTCTGGGTTCATTCCTCCTGTGCAGGATCATTCCTCCTCCTGTTGGAGAAGAGGTTGGGGTGCAGGGCTTTGCCCAGGTGAAGCTGAGATCTGTTACAAATCAAGGGAATTCACGTTCCAGAGGACCTGGTGTCCTGTTCTGAGCTCAGCAGCTGGGCTGCAGAGTGACGCTGCAGGTTGCTTCAATTCCCTGGGTGAGTAGTAAGTGGGAATATTACGGAATGCTGTATTTGGGGTGGCCTGTTAAGGACTGTCTCAAGCTCAGAGCAGGAAAACAAAAAAGATGCCAGGTGATATTTAGGAAGATTTCGACGCATGCAAGCAGAAGGCACAGGAGCAGAGAAGGTGGAAGTGGAACCACAGGTTTTGTACAAAGAGAGTAAAAGAGATGAGTTCAAATTAAGCAGGGAAGGGTTTCCATGAGGCAGTGTGCTTGTAGAGGGGAAGATAACATTTTAGGTGCTGTCAGGGACTGAGCAGAAGAAGGATGTGAGTGAGCAGATAAGAAGGAAACTGGAACAGCAGTTACTATTTCCTTATTCTCCTTTTGGCTTTGAGTTTTTGAATGAACAGGTTGAAAGCAAGAGTCCAAGAAAATTCTGTAGCGCTTGAAGTGCTCTGCAGCATCCCTGCCGGACAGTGCACGCTGCTGCTGGGAAGGATGCTGGGGAATAACATCCTTTGTGGGAGTGCTCAGACCTGAACATGAGAGCAATATCTCTGACTCAGTCACAGGCTGCTGTGGAGGGAGATTAATGCCAGGATTCATGGCCAAATCTCTTTTTTATTTGTGTCAATCTACTTTCAAAATAAAGCATATGCCAGTTATTTCTCTTGGAAGGGAAAGAGAGAGAGCTGATATGAAGCAGAGATAAAATCTGGAGCATAATTAAACAGGCATTTTTCATATCTTTATCCTTGTCTTCTTTCCCTGCCCTCTCATGCTTCTGTGTCTTGTTCTCTCTAAAGCCATTGCAAGAGGGATGGATGCTGGAGGAAAAGCAGCTGGGTTTGATGCCAAATAGGTGCTCCAGGTTTTATCTGACACAGGGCAAGGTGCATTCAGACAGTTTTGTTGTGCATCTGATTATGTGAGGCATTTTGTGAGTAGTCCACCCTACAAAGACATTGTGTTACTCTAATTGTCACATCTTCACAGCAATTTTCAATTCAGCTTCCAGAGTTTCCTCACACTTCCAGCAATAAATACCTAAAACAGTCGTGAGTAACAAAGCTGGCTTTGACTTGGCTTTGAAGAAGGCTTTGAGAGTGGTAAGCCTCCTTCCTCACTCCTTGGGCTCCTGTAAGAGAACATGCATGCACTGTGTCAGTACACAGAACTAACTCTGGGAATATAAAGAGTTATACAAACAACTTCCAGATCTGTCATTACATGAGGCAATGGCAGCTTTACTGACCCCACTTGATGCAGAATCTGTTTGTCTTACTATTAGATGTAGGCACTCACCTGACTGTCCCTCCTGGCTCTTCACCTGCTCTGCTGTGTCACATAAACTCAGCCCTGCCCCAGCCCCCACACCTTCTGAAAGGTTCTGCTGCCCTTCCACTGTGACAGCAACAGAAACATCACTGCTGGCCGTGACTGGAGCATGGAATATGTAAGACAGAGCTGCTGGAGAGCAGCTTATTGATCCTTTTAAATGCTGTGTGCTTCCTCTTGCCTTTGTGCTTGGGTTTGCCTTTCACCACCCCAGTGCTGTGCCATGAGTCCCACGGGGCTCTCTGCAGACTGTCACAGCCCTGGTGCCTGCTCTGCTCACAGATACACAGGATGGGAAATGCTTTTCTGCTCTCTTTCAAGTGGCATTAGCACTCACAGCACTCCCTGCATGAGGCAGGGCAGAGCAGGGCATGTGGGGCTGGGCTTGTCCCTTGCTGGAGCTCCTCCAGGGATTTTGGCCCCCATCCTGGAGCTGATAACATTTGCCACGTGCTGCACAGGAGCTCAGCACAAAGGTTGCAGATGCAGTCTAGATGTTGTGGATGCCATTTGGCTCCTGTGCTGAAGTGACCTGTGTTTTGGAGGGTGTTCCTCTGGGCTGCTGCGGCTCCCAGCCCTCTCCAGTAACATCAGAGATGTGGTGAAGGTGATGAGTGCACCAAAAGGGAGCAGGCACTGACTTCTGTCACCTGCTATGATCCCAGAAAAGGGACCACAGGACCAGAGGTGGAAGGAGCTTCAGCAGGGAGACATATCTGGGGGAGAGGAGCAGCAGAAGGCTCGGGAGACAGAAACAGCAGGGAGGAAGTGTGGGAGAGCAGAATGATGTGGTGGAGCAGAATGGTGTGGTGGAGCAACCTCCTGAAATCCATCTCCAGATAAATACAAAAACCTGGGGAAAAGTTAGCTTGGTTGGCAAAGCAGCAAGGCTCCAAGTATGTGGGCAAATAATCACGTGGCTGATGTGATGGATGATCTTTGTGGAAAATATCAAGCAGGACCTGGTTGATTGCTAATGTGGGCAGCTTTCCAAACTGCGAGGGTATGGTGCATCAGGACTCAACTGCATGTGCCCCTCAATTTTTTAGAAGTCAGACTTCCCCCATGGAAACAGTGCTGTTCAAAGTTAGCCAGCCTTTCCAAGGCTCAAGGGAAAGCTTATAAGTAACAAGCTGTGATTAATTTTCTGTTTGTTTTGTACACACTCAAGAAAATGCTGGGATGTTTTGTTTGGTGATGAATCATCCTGTGTGTGCACGCTTATCTCTCAAATGCCTGAAATAGGCATTTTGTATTTTGGGACCCACTTCCTTGTCAGCAGAGAGAATATGTCAGGTCTTACAAACCTTCTCAGAAACTGGGTAAGCTTCATCTTAAAAAAAAAAAAAAGCAAGCAGTTGAATTTTTGGCCTCCAGTATTCCTATTACTGGGCAGCCATTCCAGAGCTTTTATCCATCTTATGACAGCCAAACCCATTTTATTTCTGACCTTGGATTATTCCTTGCCAATTAATGGCGTGAGAAGAAATGAATGAATGATCAAATATGCCAGAATAAACAGAAGTCGTGTTACTAAACACCATATCCAGCATTTAGGAAGCAGATCTAGAGTAGATTCAGAAAGAACAAAAAAAATCAATGCAGAAGGCCATATAGCTAATTACCAAGTACAATAAACGACTACCATGAAAAATAGGCCATGTCTGGAATAATCTCTGTCAAATGTAGCTAAAGACTGTCCTCCTTAATCCGTTTAAGAATTGAGAGGGTATTAAAACCTGGAACATGTAAATCAGTTGTGAAAGTTTACAATTCACTGCACCTCCAGGATCTCCAGGTTGATAGGCGTGGAGGGAATTCCAGCATGTCACTTTAGGAAAACTTGAGATAGCCAAGACCAGCTGACGTGGAAGAAAACCTCTAGCAGCAAGTCTCAGGTTGTGTTAAAAAGGGTGCTGTGTTTCACAAAAAAGCATTCTGGCGATGGGGGTGCCGTGACATGATCTCTCCAAAAGGTGCAGGAGGTGAGATGAGCATCTGTCTCAATCCTTTGGGTTTGACAGGAGTGAAGCATATGCTGCCTGGCAGGTGAGCCCACATTTAATCTACGTAGCACTTTCCTTTAATGCCGACGGTCCTGGCAAGGGCTGCCTGGCAGTAGGGTGGCTTTTACTGAGCATAACAGGATTTTTGTTCCCAGACACATGGTTTTGCTACAGAACAATTAGTGGGCTTAGCATTGCAAAGATTCTGAGAACTGCTGAAAAGTCTGGGGTGTTGGGACATTTTGAAATAGTCGTAGTCCAGCGTGATGATGGTCTCCAAGCGCTCTTATCCATGGTGGTCTTGTTTCACGGGAACCAGAGTTGCTACAGAGGGTCTAGGAGTGTGAGCAAAGTTTGAAATTATATTTTTTCCACCGTGATCACCACAGAAAACCCTTGTGACAGCACCATGCCTTCAAAGTTATTTGTCAACGACGAGCAGATTTGCATGATCGTGTTCTTGAGCGGAGGAATGTGTTAACACCCTCCCGCATCCACCCCAAAAAGAGACACCAAGTCTTCAAAACCAGGGAAACTTTTAAATAAATGAATGAAGAAGAGTAAAACATTGCCTATTTGAGGCAGTCAGATTCATAGATTATTTAACTTCTCTGCTGCTGTGCTGACTTCTCAGTTGTAAGGCAAAACCCCCTGATTTCTCATCCCGTTTTCTCAGTATTATGAAGATATTTATTATCACTTACTTTTGTGACTGTTTGTTCAGGTTTGTCTCTTACAGGAGATGCAAAGAGCTGTCTGTACTCCAGCCTTTCTTCAGGATTAAGCTTTTCTTTGCATTTTGTTATCTTAGACTCCTTCAGGTTCTTAATAAATTTCAGCTCCATCAGCTTTTCAAGCCATCAGGAATTTTAGCACAAGTATATCCAGTGCATCTTGGGTCATTTGGAAACAAGGTTAGTAATCGATACATCTTGTTTGGGAAGCAATGCAAAAGGTCTGAGTATTTGTTGCTAGAATAACTCAGCTCTTTGCAGGTTTGACTGGCTGCAAATGGAAATATTCCTGCCTTTCAAAGGATTCAGCATGGATATCAAGTTCCACTTGCATGGATGACACAGGAGGATCAGGGCACGTCAACTGTGCACAAAATAAAATGAACTCAGTATGCTGCAGATTCTAAGATATTAATAACTCTTACCTCTCATAGGGCAAGATTGGATTAGTCTACAAAAATATCCATTCTGTTCTATTTTTTTACCTGAATCCTAGTAAATACAAAAGATATTCTCACAAATAGTGCAGTGTGTGTGACCTGCCTCAGCTGTCCTCATTAGCTGGATGCCCTTAAAATGTGTGTATTAGGAAATGATGCAGAGGTTTATTCATCAAAGTATTGCTTCATTCTCATACATGCACAGCTCAGCTGGGTTGCAATTAATAGCTAAGAAAGCAATGCCAAATTGGACTTTAGATAGAGTCCTGGGCTACGAGGAACTATAAGGTTACACATCAAATTACCTGCTTAGAGATCAAAACTCATAAGCCAGAACTAATAATTGCCAGTCACAAGACAACAATTTGTTGTTTCAGACAACAAATTTTGAAGGGAGCACAGGAAAAAGGAGTTCATGTGCAGTTTTAGCAGATATCACACAGGAATAAGAAAGTGGACAGCCCTGATTGCAACTGTGAAATATAGATAAAGCAAACTTGCAAATAGAAGGAAATTGGATTGTATGAAACACTGCCAAATAAATCCAAGGAAAAAGAAAGTAGAGTAATCTGGTAAAATGTAGAGCACAGAATAAACTAGAAACACTCCTAAATTAATAAAAGAGAGGTAGAGTCCAGCAGAAAATTGAAATGGAGTTGGTTGAAAAGCACATATTAATGCTCTCCTTCCCTCCAACACTGCTTTCTCTGCCTGGAGTAGCACTCCTGAGAGATTCTGTTTCTCACTGCCATGATTGCTCATTTTTTTCAGCAGAGATAATGAGATGGAGGCAGGGATAGCCTCCTCTCATTCTCTTATTCCATTTCATTTCTCTCCTTCAATTTGCACCACAGCCATGGCAGCAAAAGCACCGAGGAGATGAGTTGTGAACAGCTCATGGTCAGCAGTGAAGAGATGCTCTGCAGAGGGTCCTGGGTGGAGATTCAGCTGGGCTTGGGACACATTTCTGTCCTGTCCTCCCCTCTGAGCTGGGTGTCCCCACCTCCACATGGCCCTGTGGAGAGAGAGAAACTGAGTCAGCAGGAGGAGAAGAAGACAGCCATGAGATTTTTGGATGCTTGGCTGTGTTGGTTCATCCCCCAGCCAGAAGCAGCGCTGCCAGGAGGGCTTTGTGAGCAACAACCACCCCAGAATCCGTGTGATTATCTTCAGGATGAAGTGCTGGGGCTCATCCAGGTGCTTACAGTCAGCACTCAAAATGGAGACTCTGCTCCTTCGCTGCTTCACCTGGAGAGCACAGAAGAGGAGCAAATGCTCAGGAAGGTGTGTGCCCTGCAGCGCGCTTGTGCAACCAGAAGCCAAAATTAGCAGGGGGACCATCTAATGGTATTTGTTCTGCTTGCAAATAGATACCCCCCCTGCTAATTTCAGCTTCTGCTTACAAAAGTGCTCTGCAGTGCTCACCCCCCCTCCCTTCCTCCTGCTCTCCCCCTGGCTCGGGTTTGGTTTTTTGGTTTTTTTTTTCTTTCACTCAGACGTGATTTCTCTACATTTCCAGCTCTATTTTCTCAGTCTTTTCATCAATATTTAATATGTGAGTGGAACAGTGGGCAGTTAGTTTCTTTTTCTTCTCCCTTTTTTTTTTCCCCTGTAAAAGTGCTGGTGCTGGGCTCTGGCTGCAGGAGCTCTTGGCTCCTGGGAGCACTCGCTCTCTTTGCCTGCATTAAGGAGCCAAAACCTAACCTGAGGCTGCCAGAGGGGCTTTAAAAAAAGGCAATAATGACTAATTGACCTCTTTAATGAGCTTAGGAGTTATAAAGTAGATAATTGCAGTGCATATGACATATTTTATCTAGGTTTTCAGAAAATCTCTGATAAGGATCTACATGACAGGCTGCTTCTGAAGATGAACCTAACAGGGGCTGAGAAGGACGTGGCATAGAAATACAAGAAAGAAAATGAATTTTCTATGCTGAGTGTTTCCCCCAAAAGGGAAGAGTTAAGTGTGATTAATACCTGGTTTCATAGTTTGATTTTAAATAAATTACCTAGCTAGAAAGGCCCACCATAATGCACTGTATGTGCTGATGATACTAAATTATGATGCATACTGAGCACAAAGTGGGTGGCAAGAAACATCCATCGTGCCTTAGATCAGCTCAGTAATTGAGCTGACACATGGCAAATTACATTTATTACTGAGGAATGTGAAATAATGCACATTGTTCTTGATACAGGGATGACAAACATAAAGACCCTCTAGAATATTTCACAAAATCATCTTTACTGGATTATGGCTGTCCTGGGCAATGTACACAAGGAGAGAAAACACTGGAAAAGCTGAAAACAGAAAGGACTGGCTCTGGCATTTCATTTTCTCTCTGTCGCAGTGTATTTCTCCTGCCCATTCATTACTTGTTTTTCCAGCTTGACCCAAAGCTGCTCTGTTTCTCAGATTTTCTGAAATCTCCTCTCCATACCTCATGGGTTTGCTAGGATGAAAACCAAAGAAGTGAGCTGGATGCATGAAGAAAAGTCCCTCAGTCTTGGAGCTTAAAAAGGGCAGCAAGTGAATTTTAAGATGTGCTGGACCAGCCACCCTGGTGGCACCATCCATTTTCTCCTTTTACTGGTGCAGTGAAGAGAAGTGAAAATAGGTGTTTCACAGGACAGCGTGGCAGGACTCCAGTGCAGTGGCTGATGTGGGTTTGGTTGCACATCTGGCTTTCCACAATGTGCACACTTTGTGGATTTAAAGCACTCCCTAGCTAAGGTTTGAGGCACACAGCCGGATCTGGGGGGATCTGATGGGCTAATTCCTTAATCCAGATCTGACAGCCATGGGCAGTGTCTGTGCTTTGTTTTGGGCTTCCAGAGTTAACACCAGCACTTCTCATGGTCCTCCTGTGTGGCTGCTGTGACTCCAACACTTTATTTTCGCCTTACAGTCATGTATCTTGGAATTCCCTGGTTTAAGTCAAGCTGAAGCCTCCTTCTCTGCTTCAGCTTCTCAGCTCATTTTGCCAGGTGGGCCCTTTCCTGCTGAGAATGAGAAGCTGGTGCTTGGGAGAAGGCCATGGGAATGTGGGATGGAAGGAAGGGAAAGGCTCAAGGCTTTCAGGCACAGAAAAAACACTTGGACATTTGTAGGAGAGGTGGCCAAGCAGATGGGCAGGGCTGCCACGTGGCGGAGGAGGAAGAGAAAAATAATTGTTTTGGTTTGGGGTTTTTTTCAGGAAGGGCTAAGTTGGGACATTTGGGTACTCAAATTGAGGGATGCCACAGCCACAGGAGCCCAGCTGAGCACAGGATACCTGGAGAGCTTTGCTGGCATCTTAATTACAATTAGAACTATGCAACTCATTAAAATTAACGTCCTATTAGATTGAGTGATTTCAGTGTCTGCTGGTGGGTACTGTGGCATTATTATATTTTTATTATTGTTATTGTTATTATTTCTGGGGTGTGTGCTTCTCCTCCTGTTTTTCAGCCATCAGGGTGGTTTGAGTTCCAGCTCCCAGTGTTATGCTGATGACACATCTATGTGGGATTTTTTTTTTTTTTCCTTGACTACTCAAAGCCATTTAATCTCTTTGAATTTACTTTGGATGTCAACATTTTGAAATGTCTCTATGAAAATCTGTCACTATCCTCCTAATGTTTTACTTCATTTCTTTTGCCATCTGAGCTGTCCTTCTTGAAGGCAAGGAATTGCCCCTTTTTCAGGATCATGTTACACTTTCTGTTTACCAAGTCATTTTTTTATTACTTGGAAACATCTCACAGACCAAAGACACAAAGAGAGAGAAATTTAAAAGCTTACCTCTATAGCGCATTTTACTTTCCTCTGGATTTATCCCTGACAGAATTCAATTGCAAACAAAACATCCTTTGATTCAACTCTTAAATATATCTTGTGAATAATGGGTTTCTAGCTCAGCAGCACAGGCCAGATCCCTTCCTTCTTTTGCAATTTTCAGTGCAATTTGCTTATGATTTAATTTTAAATTGGAGCCCTCCTGAACTTAGCAGGCTGATTTAGACTAAAAGCCTATTTTTCTGAATGTCTGAACACTCTTGGTGTCTCAATATTTGAGCCATCTTCTTGAGGTTCTTAAATAATTTGGCTTCCAATGCTTTAAGTCACAAAATTTTTTGGTCATAAAATTTTAATTGGAAGTTATCACTGGTGTGAAAAAAAAACTGATAGCCTTTTTTTGTGAAGAAGAAGAATCTTGTCTATTGTTCTATTTAAAATTGTTTGAATGAAAGATTTTTTTAAGTGAAAGGAAATGTGGTATAGGAAATTTAAAAAGATAGTGTGTCCATTATCACTGCAAAATGTCCTAAAGTGAGGAGGTATGGCATTTTTTAAGAGGGATGATATATGAACTAGAAGTTGGGAATTGGTGAATTTGCCTCCCACATCCAGCTCTACAAAGGCTCTGTCACAAGTCCATTGGAGTAACTTGTGTATGAGGCATAGGAATTTTACTGAGGAAGAAATCTTTCAATGAAGTTTTAGGTATTGCTACCTGCTGATACTTTCTTAGATCTCTTGTGGTAATCCACCTTCAAATTTTTGCTCAAGGTACCACCTCCTGCCTAATTTCCATTTTCTAAGAACTCTAACAAAACAGAAATCAGACTTTTTATCCTGCACTGCTCCACTGGGTTGGTCTGTTTGACCCATTGTAGGTTATGATGTGGCAAGTGCCTTGTTATTTAGTGGATGAAATGTCCCCAGCATTTGAAAAAGAAAGAATGTTTGTATGTAATGCTCTGTGCTTCCCCATGCCATTTGATAATATTGATCACAGAAGCTTCTCTCTTGCCTCCAGGAAGCTTGAGGGGTAAACAGAAACACCCTTAAATGACTTAGACCCTTCATCTCAGATTAAAGCCAAAAATTTGACTGGGGCAAATGGTTTTCCATGTCAGCAACCATCCCTTGAGAGCCTCTTCAAGGGTTATTCCCCTTCTCCCTCCGTAAAGCATCTATTCAATTCCACTGAAAATTGGTGCATATCTGTCCTGATGATTTTAAAAGAAATCATTTATAGGCAACAACTTTTTCTCATGGCTTCAGCATTTAAAATCCTGTCCTTTTCCTTATTGCCTGTTGGATTAATGGGTTTTGGGGTTAATGAGGAAATAAGCTCTCAGAATCCATTCCTGCTGCCATTATGCAGAAAAACCACTTCAGAAAATCTCCTGAACCCACCTCTGAAATCTCCTGTCCTCCTCAGTTATATTCCTCCACTGGATCTCCCCTGTGCCACACAAGGTGTGTGATCATGGCATGGCAGTTTTTTTGTTATGTCCACCAGTGGGTATGAAATCCTGCTTGTCTTCTCTTACCATATCTCACCCCATGAAATGCTCCTTCTGAGCTGGCAAACTGCAAGGCCACTACCCTTTTCTTATATAAACCACCATTTTCATTTTTCCCCCTATTGTTTTTGGGGTTTTTTCTTTATTTTTTTTTTCAGCAATGCCCACAGGAAATCTATTTAAGTACTGGAACTATCTTTCATCAAGCAAACATTGCCATCAACTTCGCCACCAGGTTGGATTGGGCTGTAAGCTTGCTCTCTCATTATCTCCATGAATTTCAAAAACGTGTCTAATTGGTTAAAAGTCAATGGCACCTGCTTTTCCAAGTTACCCCAGGGCTTTTGAGAATTCCTCTTTGTGAGGGATGAAATCAGAAGTCAAACCTGCCTTCCACAAGTAACCACTTTCTGTGCCTCTCCTTGCTACCTCCTCTTGCACGGCTTGTTGGATTCCTACTGAGGCACAATTTAGTGTATGAACTCCTGAGCTCTGCAGGACAGACCCCACAATCTCTGACCCCACAATCTCTGACCCCACAATCTCTGCTGGGTCTTCTGCTTCTCCTCCTCCTCCTCCTCCTCCTCCTCTCCCATCCCAGCCAAAGGACAGCAGTTGCCTTGCAGTCCTCCAGAGTTTTTGCTTTTGTGGAGTAAAAAAGGACCCTCTCCCCGTGCCTCCTGCAGGCTGCTTGTTTGCATCAAGGTAAACATTTAAATGCCACCTAAAGGTAAAAATAGGTAGGAGGCACATTAAAGGAACTTCATCTCCACTTCACATCAACACCCTCAAACACATTGTTACAAGAGTGACTAAAACTGTCTAATAATATCATCGGTGGCAACTGGTCAGTTAAAATGTTTTTTAATTGTGACTTGAATGTGTTTATCAACCTCTTTTTGTGACATTAAAAAGACAGCAAGAGAAACACATGGAGACATTGTCCTCGAGGGAAAGGATTAATCATCAGTGAGTGAGCAGGCCTAAGCAGATGGTCAGCTCTGCTTTCCTGAAGTCATTTCTTCTATCCACCATTCAGTGTCACTGCCAGAAATGAGGAGAAGTGTTATCTTGACATTGAACATCTTTATGATAAAATCACTAATTGGTGCCTAATACCAAAGGCTTTATAGCTGTAAAACTGCAGCGGAGGTAGCTGAGTGGTTGACTGGGTTTCCTTTTAATAAATGCTGTTTTCCAAGCCCTTCCTCAGTGCTGGCCACGCTGTGCTGTCACTGGGAGACCTCTCTGCTGTGGTGGTGTGTCTGTGTGAGCTCAGCTCCAAGCACAGCAGCCAGGAGTGTTTTACCAGCACAGCACATCGACGTGGCACTGCCATTGTGCTGCTGGTTTTCGTGTACTCCATGTAAGGATAATATTTTGCAGGAGATGTTCTTTAGGATTTAGTTCTCAGATTTTTTTTTTTCCTGTCTTTTTGGCAACCAGAAAGGGTCTGTCATATTAAATTATCGCTTTTGGCCTTGGAAATATATTTTTATGAAAGCTGAAAATGTGTCAGCATGGGACATCCGTGAAATTCTCATGGTTTGTTAAGGATTTCTTTTTCTTTTATGCTTCTCATTTTAGCCAGGAGCATTTAGAGAAAATATTTCTCTCCTTAATAAACCATCCACGTTTTTTTTAATGTGCAATCAGTTCTGGGATGGAAAGAGTTACACATGACAGCAGTTATGTGGATATAATTTGAATGTGTGGGTCTTGTTTCCTTCACCCACTTTTTCATTTAGCAAACCTTTCATCCCATGAACAGCGAGATTTTTGACTTCTGCACAGCAAAGCCAGTCTGGAGTCATTTGGACACTCTGGGCTGTGTTTTGGTGTGGTTGAGGCCACGCTGTGGCTCAGCAGTTGCTCTCTTGAGAGGACCTTCAGTGGTGCCTGACCCCAAGGCATCCAGTGTGATGCTGCTGTGCTGCAAACTGAGCCTGATCCCAGGTCCATTTAAAGCAGCAGAAAGAATCTTGTAGGCAGTAACAGGCTCTCAAACCAGGATCTTGATTCCTCCACAGTGAAATTTGAAATTTGCAGAGAGGGTTAATGCCTGGAAAATCATATAAATATGCTATGTCATAATATTATATCTCCCAAAATATTGGTAAAGGGTGTTTTTCCCAGAGATTAGAGCATTAGTGAAAAAATAATGATTAACCTTTAAAATCAGATTGGCATTTCTTTTTTCTCCAAATGTAGAATTAATACACATTTTTTAATCATTAGTGTAATTTTCAGGATGATACTTTTGTTCTTTTGGCTGTTGAACTGTTACGGCTGCTAGTAACCCTTCAAATTGTTTGCTTCATTCAAGCATTCTTTTTTGAATAATTCATTAGGCATTATTATCCAAGCGTGGAACACCTCATTTAGCACTGGTGATCTTTTCCTTATGTGTAGCTGACAGGCAATCAAAGTTTTTATCAGTGCAGAAAATTTGCAATTCAGAAATGTAGTTGCAGCAATTAGTAGCTATCAGGTAGCATAGGAAGGACAGCTTCATAAAAAGAGAGAGCTGAATGAGCTCAACTGATGTTAGCACAAAAGTAATGGATAAAACTAACCAGCTGTTTCTAAATTTACCAAATGGAACATTCCTTTTTCCTCAGAATAGAGGCTTTAATTAACTTTGTGTTATGTGTGGCTTCACCAAAGGAGAAGTGAATAGGTGACAGAATGTCCCTCTTTGGGCGCCCTTCACTTCATTTTGTAACTGTACTGAGGCATCCTGTGGATGTTCAGCTCCCTCCTCCCTGCAGGACAAACCTCCAGGTCCCTCACTGCTCACCTCAGGCCCACTGGAGAGCAATAAGTTTTTTTTTAATGTATGGCAATTTTTTTTCTCTCTGTCTCTCACTGGTGCACAAGCATTGCTGGTTTTATGCTTCTGCAAGAGGCTTGCTGAAGTTTGGGCAGCAGAGGTGTTTTGTTGAGCGCTCCCAGCGTGGCTCCTGCAGTGACCCTCAGTGGCAGAACACGGGTAAATAGCTCTAGGAGTAAGTTCTACAGTAAATAGTTCTGGGAAACAAAGTGGGAGGAAGGAAGGAGCTCTTGATTTCATATTTTACCAGTCATTCTGGTTCATTCCCAGCTTGCAGACCAGGTGAGGTTTATACTGGATTTAGCCCAAGGACTCATATTCTGGGAAGCTGAAAGAGAAGAAGAAAGCCTTTGCAGTGCTCACTGGGGTCCTGGATGAGACCTGGGCATTGCTCTTTTTCCTGGGATGATTTATGTGCTTTGCAAAGGATTTTTTCAGGATTTAACTTCAAAGACACTGGGTCACCTAAGGGGATCCCAGACCCTCACATTCTGTTGAATGCTCTACTTGGCTTGTGACTGAATAACTCCATCAGCTCCTCCCATCATTTCAGGAAGCAGGATTGCTCCCTGATGGTTCCTATTTGAAGGAGAAGCGTCCTGGCACTGGATCCCAGACACATTTTGCCTCCAACAGCCCAGCTGCCCAGCCAGAGTGGCAGGTGGGAGGGGAAAGCCCATTCCCTGGGCTCTGCCTCCACACCTGGCCACAGGGCAGGGAGCAGGGAAGGCTGGATCCCTCCATCCCACCAAGCACTGGAGACAGAGGCTGCTGAGGGCATTTTCTGGGGCCAGATCTCCTGGAAGCAGCCATGGCAAAGATTGTGGCTCCACTCCTGTCCTGTCTGGTGGCCTTTGATGGGTGAAACTCCAGCAACGTTCTCTTGCTCTTTAACAGGTGTCAAGGAGGATGCCCAAAGAACAGCCCAGCTGCTGCAGGAGCAAGAAGTTATGTGGAGCATCAGCTACTTCCATGCCAAGGTGATGGAGACTGCAGAACCTGGTGGCAATCACAGGGAACTCATTGCAAGGTGATTTAGGAGCATTTAACAGCTCAGCTCTGTGTGCTGATTGTGGGTGCCCAGGATTTGAATCATGCTTTTAAGCGCCGGTACTGAGGCACACATGGGGGCTGCAGCATTATTTTATCCTCTGTGCTATCTGCTTCCTTTCAGTGAGATGAAACCACGCCATGTTTCACACACTGTTCCTTCCCCTGACAGCAGCCACAGGGCTCAGGAAGCAGCTCAGAGCAGCGTGGGCCATCCACAGCAAACTCTCCCATCTGGGGAGGCACTGGGGAGGCTGCAGAGGAGGCAGGTGTGCAGCTGCCAGCCCCCATTCCCCACAGGGAAAACTCTGCATTCCCAGCAAAAGGAACCTCCTGGCGTGCTCCCCTGTCTCAGGGGTCTGCCTGGCCTTTTGCTGACAGCAGAATTTCCTCAGGAGCTCCAGAGGCTGACATCTCTGCTCACAGCCCTTTTTTCTGAGCAATGTTAATATCTGCTGCAGGTCTGGCAGGTGCAGCCTCCCCTCATTGTGTCTGCATGGCCAGCCCCGATTCAAGCACCCCTGCAATATCTGAATTTCCGCCTGGGCGGTGCACAGACCTCCTTTTCTCCAGGAAAAAGCGCACTGCTCGCTCGTGAGCCCTCGGCCCTGGATCTCCAGACAAGAAGAAATGGGAAATTGGCCTGAGCCATCCTTGGGGGAGCTGATCAGCACGCCCCACGGAGCTGAATTTCCAGCCTGAATGATGGCTGGTGTCACAGGCGCCACCAAAGCTCTTTTGTGAGAGCAGCAAGGAGACAGCCACCTGGAAAAGCCAAAAGCAGTTGATATAAACTTGACTGAAGTGGCCATCTGAGGTGGTGAAAGGCAGCGCAGTGGGAGCCCACGGTGAGCAGACACCGTGCCAGGCAGAGGGTGAGTCTGGGCTGAGGAGCTGCCATGGCAGGGAGCTTCCCATCCCTTGGAAGCCAGTGAAGCATGCCTAACCTGGCACGGATTACTCATCCCTGGCACTCGTCACTCTGCCCCAATTCGTTGCTCAGAATTAAATAAGATTTTGAGAACATGCTCGGTTCGTAATATGGAAATAAACATGGGATCTGCCTGTGGTCTCTACCCCAACTAGCCGCTTAATTAGGTTGGAATTTTAAGCATAAATAGTGTATTAAATTAACAGTTAATCAACAGTAGATTTGTGTCCCAGCTGGTTCTCTCTACCAGCAAATGCTGAGAGGCTTCTGAAATCCCACATTTTTCTTGGTGTCACAAATACATGTGTATTGATTTTAACGTTGGGAGAAGCTTAAGAATTTTAGGGAAGGTAAACAGAGGAAGCTCAGAATTTAAAATACTGAGATTTTTTTTTCCCCCCCACAAGATTTAAAATTCTCATAATTTCTGATTAAACAAGCTAGTATAGCTCATTTGGACTGTGAACTAAGAGGTGCTTCTAAGACCAGAAGGAATCATCCTCTGCACACCCTGGCTTTGCTAGAGAGTGGAATTAGAACTTAAGTACAGCTCCTAATGTTTCTCCTTTTTTTTTTTTTTTTTTTATTTGTTGTTTTGAAGGGGGAGGTTGTTTTTAATGGAACCTACTTGGTGTTGTAGCAAAATCAGGCTTCAGTGGTGAAACACAAGGGTGAATGAGAACCTTCATCTGTGCATCCCTGCCATCCTTCCCTTTCAACTCTGTTTCTGCTGCTATCCCAATTCCCAGCTTAGACACAAATCTTCCAGTGACATTTTTTCAGAACCCTGCAGGGCTGGTTCCAGTTCTGTATGGCTGATGCCATCCAATATGTTGGATTTAGTCATTCCTTGTGTTTAAGCTCAGGTTAAAGAGCCTTTTGGACAGTGGCAGTCACAGAAGCCAACACCTCGTGCCCTCGCTAATCAGACATGGGGTTAGAAATTAACTTGGGGGAACCACTGCTGCTCCCAATCCTACAGGAAAGGTTACAGGGATTTTGAGGTCTGTTGCAAACTGTGTAGTCCCAAATCCATAGCCCTGAAGTGCAAGGTGCTAACAGATGGAATTGGGTTGATTTTGATGTCTGAGAATCCCCTTTGCTTCCTCCTTCGCCGGCAGAGGAAGTGGCTGAGCATAAGCACTTACTCAACACATCTCTCCTTATTGTTGTTATTATTTTGGCAGAGGTTGGTCTGCATTCACTCCCACCTGGGTGTGGAGATGCCAGCTGGATGATTTGTCCTCTGAAACAGAACCAAACCCTCTGATAAATACTCGAGTTATGGGGAAGGACCTCCCTGGCCAGTCCAAAAGTTTTAGAGAAGCTTGACTCAGATGAACCTATTGGCCAAGAAGGACAAATTTCCCTAATGAATTTTCCTCCTGAGCTTTTCTGGTGGTTTAGAAGAGACACTGAGGTTGTGATTGAGCCAGCAGAGCAGGAGATCAAAATCCCCCAGTGGCTGTTTCCCAAAATCTGCTGTGGAACCATTCCCACGCCCAAGACATACCGTTCCATCTGGTCTCATGGCTTTTTCTAAGGGCGGTTTCTTTCTTTCTTCTCTAATTATTTTTTCACAAATCAAATGAAGTCATTACACAGTCACAGAGCATTAATCACCTTATGTAACTTCCCAGTAGTGACACACAAAAATATAAGTAATAAAAACAATAAGGGATGATGATGCATGTGTGGAAGGAACTGCAAGGCAAAGAAATTGCTGTGGATGCGTCACCGCTTTCTCAGGTGTATCACAGAAATTTAGGGAAAGTCATCTCACCCTGAGGTTGTCTAAAACACCTGAGATGTAATCCATCTATAATCCAGCAGAAAAGGAAAAGCCATGTATGTATTGTTAGGAATTAATCACTTTGTAGGTACAGATACTTGAGAGGAAAGTATCTATACTTTCTATACTGAAGCACTAAAGACTATGAAATCTGTTTTAAAAAGAAACATAAGAACAGCCACAAGGGCTCAGAGGATGGCACATCCCAGCACCTTGTCTCCAGCAGAGGCCACAGCCAGTGCCTGGGGTAGGGGGGGAGCAAGGCATGCATTTATGATATTTACCTACTCTCCCAGGCTCAGACTGGGTTTGATTCGAGAGCCTGCTTGAGTCTCATGCAATTTGTCTGGTTTTGTGCCCTCAGAAAATATCTTTCAAGTGCTTGTCCAGTCTCCCCTTTCCAAATCTGCATCATCTGCTGGCAAGGAGATCACAGGGTGAGGAGCAGCTTACAAGATTCTGCATCCTGCTTCCTTTCAGAAAAAAATCACAACACTCCTGGAGACCCACTGGTGTCAGCTGTCTGGAGACTTTTTTCAGTAATTTCTGAATGAAAAACTCTTTTGAACTGCTTTGATAAAATGCCTTTTAGGTGACAGGAGATATTTCAAAAGACCACATCATGTTTATATTGCTCATTTCATTTCAGCATTGATGTATCACCAAATATGTATCTTTAGGTTTTACCTTTATCTCAGTGGATACCAGGCAGGGCAGTAGCACACAAAATGTTGGTAGCATTATGATAAAACTCACATTACCAGGTGGTCCATGTGTTTTAAATTACCTCCATCCTATCCCTTTTGGAATTGCCTGGCATTTGTATAGACAGATTGTCACAAGTATGCTAAGAAGAAGGAGGAAAAAAAAAAAAAGTGTTGTTTCAGTTCTGTAATCTGTATTCCTTGGGGGTTCTAAGTGTTATGTGTTGTTCCTGTAGTGAGGGACTCAGCACAAAGTTCAGATTTGGAGCTAAACTTCCACCTGTCTTCGATTGCTATGGTCCATTCTTTTTGTGCAGGTCCTTCCCCAGAACAGACAGGATTCCAACAGGCATGTTGAAATGACCCTAGCATGGTTAAGGATGCATAACTGAGTAGCCTTGTGGCTCCCAAGCTCTTTAGACCAAAAGCTCCTTTAGCCCCATAGCCAAAGTCTGCCAGGAGATGCAGACAACTGTGTTGGTGCTCAGAGTGGTGGCAGAAAATCAGATTGTTGAGTTGGCAGTCTGTGAAAAAGGAATGAGGTACCATTTGGTCCAGAAGCTAGAAAAACACATACATAAAACATTTTAGGTGCTGCTAGAAAACATAGCTATCTCTGTTTCTATTTTTATGCATGGGAAATGAACTGTAGACCTTTCTTATGTGGTCACACTGACCTGTGCTCCTTCTTATCTGGGGTACATTCCACCATGGCTGAGGAGCAAAACTGTGGTTTGCTGAGACAGGAGCAAGCGCCTTGTCAGTCGACAGCCTCACCGTTGTCTTGAGAATCAGAAAAATGTCTTGGGTGTCAGAAAAACCCCACATATTCAAATTAATGCTGGATTATGAAACTTTCTGCTGTGGCTGAATGGTTGTAACACTAAGTGCTGGTGCTGCCCTTTCCTTTGCTGTGCTGCTCAGTGCCTTGGTTGGAGCAGAACTCCTGCTCTGCCGAGCTCCCTGTGCCCCTGCTCCTGTTGGGGCTCCTGTGCAACAGCTCCTAATCCTAAAAAGAGACTGAACCAGCGCTCTGAGCCACAGGCAGGCAGGAACAGCAAAAGGTGTTGCCAGCTCTGGGAAAGGAAAAAAAAAAAGGAAGGCAGCCTGTTTTCAAATCCCTGTGAATGGGTTAATGCTGTTGCTAGGAAAAGATTTGCCCTTTCGCAGATCTGAAGGGAGGTGATGTTGACAGTGAGGAGCAGGGGCCCAGCAAGGTCTGAAGTTTTTGTGTGACTTTTATTGCAGGGAAAGAAAGGGCATTGACAACAACAGCTGCCTGTAGCACAGCTTCCCCTCCTCTTTTTTTTTTTACACTTGACTTCTAATATGGATTCCAGGCATGATTCAGCAAACAGAGGGAAGATTTTTACAGACATGGACTGGCAGTATTAGGAAAAAAAAATGAAGCAGAAAAACCAACCCTGGAATAACATAATGGGCTCTCTTTGATGCATCTAAAATTTGGATCTTGAGAATTTCACATGAGCCTCAATTTGTAAGAGTTTTGTGGGTCTCCTGCCCTAACTGCAGGGTCATTTGCTGGAAATGCAGGCTTGGTCTCATTGCTCTGGTTGAGAGAAGGGCCCGGCTCACCTCCAGCCTCAAAATGAAAAAAACACTAAATTGCATTGTCTGGAGATTGGTTTTGTTCTTATTTAAGGACAGGGCAAGCAGACAGAGAATGATTCTGTGATCCAGCAGTGCCTGAAGTGGTGCTGACAGCTGCTGTACTTCACCCCTCCTTCTCGAGTAAGCGCTCCCTTTCCAAATCTGGGACAACATTTTTAAGCTTGAGGAGCAGATTTTTAAAGACAACAGAAAACCTCAGGAGCTCCTCCAGCCTATCCTCATGCCCCAAGAGAAGAGCAAGTGTTCCTAAACCGTATCTGTGGGCTGAAACAGGTACAAGCACAAGCTGGTCACCTTCAGAAGGCAGCTAGGAGCAATAAGGGCTGGCTGCATAATAAGTTGAAATCACACTGGGCACACCTAAGTACAGGAAAAGAAGAGGAAAAAAGGCTTCTGAGACAGGCAGCAACTTGATCAGTGTGGGAGTGATTGATTTTTTTTCTGATGGTTGTGAGAGTTGGTGGTTATTGTATTTTAGCATGTGATTAGAGCAGCGAACGTTTGGGTATTGTTGAAATCTAATGGACAGTGGATAATATTCAGCAATTTGAGTGTGAATTGAAATGATGGATGTCTCCTTTTGTTGAAATGGTGGCACAGTCAGGTGAGGTCCCTGGTGGTTGGGAAAGGAAAACTTTGCACCCATTTTTTAAAAGGGGAATTGTGAGCCTCACCCCTGAGCCTGGGAAGTTCATGGAGCAGATCCTCCCAAGAGCTCTGCTGAGGAACATGGATAACAGAGAGGTGATCCAGGACAGCCAGCATGGCAGCCTGGTGGCTTTCTGTGATGGAGTGGCCACAGCAGCAGGCAAGGGCAAAGCTCCAAATGTCACCTGCCTGCACTTCTGTAAGGCCTTTGACGCCGTCCCCAAAATCCTTCTTACTAAACTGGGGAGACATGGATTAGGGAAAGAGAAGGCTCTGGGGTCACCTTATTGTGGCCTTCCAAGGCTTGTAAAAAAGGAAGGAAAAAGGTTTTAAGCCAGGCCTGTTGAGATAGGACAAAGGATAATTGTTTAAGCCAAAAAAGAATAGATTTAGCTAGCTAGCAGGAGGACATTGTGTGCAATGAGGGTGGTGAAACACTGGTACAGATTACCCAGAGAGGTGATAATAGTGGCCCCATCCCTGGGAACTTTCAAGGGCAGGCTGGATGGGGGTCTGAGTAGGCTGATGAAGTTGAAGGCTTTCCTGTGATGGCTTGTGCAGGCTGCCCTGGAGCAGAGGCTGGGCAGAGCTAAAGGATAAAGCAGGGATTTATTCCCAGGATCTCCTCCATGGACCCACCTTGGGCAGCACCAGAGCCCAGCCAGGGCTGCACCCAAGATGAACCAAAATGGCCCCAAAATGCACCAGCGCTCCCGGGCTCTCTCCCTGGGATCAGTTCTGCTCCATTTGCACCTTGCAGTTCATTGTCCCATCCCAGCTTTAGCCCAGGCAGTCCCACCCTGCTTGTTTTTCTCTCTGCAGCCCACGGGGTTTGTGCTCTGGGGCTGACATTGGCATCATTTGTCCTTGGTGCCCAGCTGGAGCAGGAATTGTTTTGTCTCCCTGCTCTGTGCACAGAGCTCACCATCCCCTCCTGTGAAGCTCAGACCCACACACCAAAGCAACACAGAATTTGAAAAACAGAAAAGCTGAACCCTGAGGCATCACCTGCCCATGGCAGGGAGGTTGGACTAGATGACCTTAAATGTCCCTTCCTACCCAAACCATTCTTTGATTCTGTGTCAGTGGTAGAAATAATTTATGCAGCTGATAAGAGCAATATTGTATTGACAGCAATGTTAGGAGGAAGCCTGTAAATTATGGATGGCAGCACAGGCTGTCATAAAGCACTTTGCAACTTTAAATCCCCAGCAGCTTGTACTGATAGTGTCCACACCTCCACCTTCTTCTCTCCAGTAGTTGAACAGTACTCTTTTGTTAGGAAAATAATTCTGTTTAAACAGGCAGGGTTTAATTATATTTATACATGTATATATAATATATTTTTTTAATATATAGAAGAAAATTGATATTTTCTTGTTTATATATATGAATATTTTTCATTAGCACGTGTGTCCTCTCTTTGGGAAATCTCAAATTTGTTGGTTCTGGGACTGGCAAAGGAGCAGCAGAGGAGCGACTGGAGGGCTGTGAGTGTAGCTACCATTCCCACACTAAAGTTTTAATAATGCTTTCATTTTCTCTTAAGATTATCAGAAACTGAGACTCATCCCTTGCGATCCCCGTGTTAATTGTGGCTGTTTATGATGATAACTTTCTTGATTATTTTGGATGATTTGAGTTCTGAGACTTTTCTCCTCTGTGTGAGTGCATCTGCATGCTTTAAGATATGGAAATTGCTCTGGTGTATTCCTGTTAAATTGCATGGTAATAACTATAACAATATCCCCCATAAATTATGACTGTGGAGACTTACCTACTTGTCCTTGCCTCAGCTAATTATATTTCACCCCCATCCACTTTTTTCATGCTGTCACTTCAAATGTACATTTTTTGGCTCTCCAGCTCTGCAGTAGCTCTGGTGCACTCCCTGACAGCAGGGTGGGTTACAGTTACAGTGGGGAAACTTGCTGCACTCAATGAACTGAAATGAAAGATATTTTAGTCTCTTGACATCCAGCAAAGGCATGGAAAGAGCTCGTATTTTCCATGAAGGAGTATTTCTGACACAAATTCAAATTTAGGCACATTTGGGGAGAGATTCAGTGCAGAAGCAGTCCAGACAGGACTTCACCACCTTTGATTTTTTTTAGGGCTGGGCTATTGGTGTGAAGCCCAGCATGAGGAGCAGGCTCTGTGAGTTAGGTGTACCCTCCTGCCCTGTGGTATTTTCTGAGGCCCCCATAGAAGGGAGGAAATGATGAATCTGACTCCATGTCCTCAGAAGGCTAATTTATTGTTTAATGATCTATATTACATTAAAGAATGCTATACTAAACTATACTAAAGAATAGAGAAAGGATACAGATAGAAGGCTAAAAGATAATAATGAAAAACCTGTGACTCTCGCCTCAGTCATGACACAGCTGGACAGGGATTGTTCATTAATTAAAAACAATTCACATGAAACCAAACAATGACCAGTTGGTGAACAATGCCCAAACCGCATTCCAAAGCAGCAAAACACGGGAGAAGCAAATGAGATAATTATTGTTTTCATTTTTCTCTGAGGCTTCTCAGCTTCCCAGGAGAAGCAATCCTGGTGAAGGGATTTTTCAGAAGATGTGACAGTGACACTGCCCCTCCTGAGGCATTCAACATCTGGGAAGGTTGGGACCATGCTTCAGTCTCTGCCCCTTGTTCTCCAGAGCTCAGCTGTCACTTCCAACGTGCACTGCCTCATGTTTTGTGTTAAAGACCCTGAACCTGAGTGCACTTGCCCCAGGAGGGACTGGCACATGTCTTAGAGACCTCCCCAGCCCAAAAAGATCCAAATTGTTCCCCCCCGGGAGAACAACTGAACCCAAGGAGCACCCAAACCCCAGCCAGCCTTCCAGCTAAACCCCTGTTTATTTCTGAAAGCTATTTGCCCACTCTTGTAGAAAACATCCAGCAGCTCCTGGGTTGGTTTGGGGTGGGTGGGTGTGTGCAGAGAGCAGCTTTGCCTGCCCGAGCAGCGTTTTAAAAAAAAATAAATCAAACTTCTCGAGGGAAGGATGATTTTGTTGTTGTTGTTGTTGAAACACTTCCCTGCTTGATAAACAAGGAGGGATTTCAGTCACATTTAAACACACGATTTCCAGAAAATTCCCAGGTTATTCTGGTGACATTGTTACTGTATTAGCCTTTCTGTTCTCTCTCTGGCTTCTTATAATGTCAGATGCTATCAGAGTACCTGAGCATCTCACGCATAAAATCAATAGCAAAAGTAAAATCTCTGCAGGGGTTCGTACTCTCTGGCAGTGCTCCCTTCCCACTGGTAAAAAAAAAAAAAATTTCTTGAGTCAGGGCTTTTCTCTGGATTTTGAGGAGGGAAGAGAAAAATGCTGCAGAATATTTGTTGTATTTGTATCCTGTGAGCTGCACCTGCCAAAAAAGGCCAGGGGCACCTCCTGGGGGCTGCCTGGTGAGGGGGGCATCACTGTGCCCACCCAGCCCCACTGCCTGAGGTGGCAGGGGACAAGGACAAGGACATGGCTGAGCACAGGCTCTGCCCCAGCACGTCTGGCTGCAGCCAGGGTGGGTGGCCTTGGCACCCAGGGGCTGCTGTCCCCAAAGGGGTCAGCATACCCTCCTGAGTGAGCCTCACCTGACCCCCACAGCATCCCTGGAAAGCTGCATCTCTGTTAGACTCAGCACTTCTGTTGTTTTCTGAAGGCCTCTCTCCCTTCTGGCTGTGGAAAGCACTTCACAGGTTGGTTTGCCTCCTCCTCACCTTTTTGCCATGTTTCTCTCCCTCAGGAGTCCCTTTTTCAGGATAACTTGATGCTGTTTGGTTTCTCCTCGCGGGGAAGCTCTTCCAAAGTCTGGAACATTTTCGTGTCTCTTGTCTAAAACTTATCACTCTGCCCTTTTTTACAGTGAGAGGTCTGGAGGGCAAGGAGTTATCTCAGGTGTGGATGCAGCAAGGGTTTAGCAATGACATAATGATGTCTGCTGTCTCTGATTTCATCTTTCTGTGCACAGGGACACCGATGAAACCCCTCTTAACAATGTCACCAATGTCACTGTAGAGTTTCCTTTTTGCATTGTCATTCGTGTTGCATCTTAGAAAGGAAGAAGTATTTTTAGCAACACATGAGGCATAAAAGCAGGTGCTGCATCTTTCAGTTTCACAATTTAACCCAAATGGCTTTCTGTGCCATTAGCTTCATGCAGCCCTGCCGAAAAGGACTATAAACTACAATCTAGGCTAGTGTTTTTCCACATTAGATTTCCAGGAGCAGCACAGGTGCTTGTCAGGTAGCAGAAGTGCCTTGGGTGGGCTCGTGCCCGAGATCCCCCCCAGAGCTGCACTCATGGGAGCTGCCTGAGAGCTCCCTGGGGTTTTCAGCAAATCAAACATGGGTGGGCAGACCCACAGTTTCAGTGGGTCCAGGCTAGGGGAATCCTACCCCCAGCCACCTCCCAGCCATGGTGGGTTTTGCTCTGAGAGGCTCAGGCTGTCGGTGGTGGTGGTGGCCTCTGCAAGGATGTGAGCTGACACCAGCACCCACCTCACAGGCAGCTCCTCTCAGCTCAGCCCTCCCTCGTGCCACCCACCCTGTGCCAGCCCACACAAAATCAAACTCCAGATGCAGTTTCCAGCAGGGACACTGATATGGGTTAACCCAAATTTGGCCAATCCAAGCTAATATTAACTGATCCTTCAAGGACTGCAGGTTATCCTGCCCAGGAAAACGAGTCTTACCATGGAATTACTTCAAGTTGTGCTGGAATCATCAACCTCCTTGGCTAGGGAAGCAGCTGCTGCTTCTTTTATTGCTAGTCCTGGAGCAAGCATGTTTCAGCCGGCTCAGAAAGTCTGAGCCATCAGTTTGTGCTGCTGATTGGCAGCTCCTGCTCCTGCAGTGAGTGCAGGATATTTCTCAGGATGCTTTGCCAGCAGTCCCCTCTGAGTGCTCAGCAGAACAGAGCACAGTCTCACACGCTACCATTTGAAAAACCAGGCACCCCCCGCTCTGGGAGTGACTGGCATCTCACCCTGTTGATTCAGAAGGCTGAACAATTGCTTTATTAAACTATACCATATCACATTATACTGTACTATATTAAAGACTATATTAAAGGATACTATACTATACAAAGATATATACTAAAGAAAAACTTGTGATTGTCTTGAGATAGCTAGGACACAGTTTTGACTTAATAGGTTAATTAATATAAACAACTATCGCTGGAGCCCAATTAAGAACTCACTTTAGGTAAACAATCTTCTTAACACATTCCAGATGTGCAAAAACGGGAGTAGTAAGTAAAGATAGGAATTGTTTTCTCTTTCTTCTCTCTGTGCTTCTCCAAGAAAAACTTGAGAGAGAATTCTCTCTGTGTGTTCAGAGAATGTGAATGCCACACTCTACCCTTTCTCAGCTGTGCCACTGCTGCTGTGAGCCCGAGAGACTGTTCTCAGTGTAGTTCACAAAATCCACGTGCTCTCCCACCCCACAGCCCACCTCCCAGCACGTTCTGTGCTGCAGGAGCAGGGGCCTGGGCTGTGCTGTGCTCCAGGAAAGGTGTGAGCAAGACTGGAGCTTTGTGAGCCGCTCTTTGTCTTTGCCACGGCCACGGTGAAGCACACGTGGTGAGTCGAATCTGTGATTTTTTTTTCCTTTGCTTTTCCACTAGCTTCCACCAAAAAAGTGGAGCCTGTTGTGAAGCTACGAGGTTTGAACTTGGGATCACGTACAATAGCCATGCTCACTCACTATTATTCTGTTGAAGCAATGTAAAAAGACAAGGTTTAATTTGTGAAATGGGCCATCTGTTCCCGCACAAACCGCATAATAGAATGCACAACTATTTCAATTAATGGAGTAAACCACCTTTAAGCAATACAGATGATTTTGTAGAAATTTTTTGACTGCAGAAGATACCATCATACTTTGCTCTAATTGTTCCTGATTTTACCTTCCTATCTTTTTATTTAAAGAAAAGGAATGACAACTTGTCTCACTGGGAGAGAAGTTTGCTCATAGATGGATCAGGAATAATTAGACCAAACGGTACTGCAAACTCCAGCAGACAAGATATCTCCATTACAGAGAGTAATGTTGTCACTTCTTTGACCATCCTCCCATCAATCCATCCATCAACAAATTAAAGCTGGCTAAAGAGCCACTTATCTGGAGTGCTTTTTATCCTGATTGCTGTCAATCTAGGTAAATAAACATTTTCCCTAGGCAGAGTTTACATATTTAACCATGTTTCAGGAGACAGTCCCCTTGCTGCTCACGCATCCAGCGAACCACACACATGTTTATTGCTGTGTTTCCTGACCCACCTCACCCACATATTGCAACTCCATTGGATAAGCCCTGCTCCCTCTGCCTCCCCTCGGTTCATCTCTGAGGATGGAATAAAGTTGCAATAAAACTTGCAGGCTGAGAAATGTCTAGAAATTAATTTTGTTCCCTTTTGTGTTCTTGAAAAAGCCTGCCATGCCATGCAGGACTCACAGCAATAATGAAACCAGGGTATGAAAGAAAAATTAAAAAGCAGAGCTTGGTCAGGCAGGCTGCTTTGAGGAATGCGACAATACCACTGCATCTGTCTTCCACCATTTAAACCATGACACACAGATTACTTTAGGGCTTCATGATGCACATAAACATGATATAAGCAGCATTTTATTTGCCATCTAATAAATATGTATGTGCCAGCAAATGCACTGTTGAAGATATTACTTTCTTCCTATTATTTATTTTTCACTTAATTGATAGGCAGTGTGGCTCACACTCTGCCTGCTGCCTATCAGGCAGAGGCAAAGGAGCTCTGAGCAAAAGCCCTCAGTTATTGGTGTCAATGTGTGCCTGGTGCAGTGGCAGCATGCCTGTTGGATAATGCTGCAGTGATGCTGGTGCCTGAAAAGCCACCAACATCAGCAGAAAGGAGTGGCTTATGAGAGGTAAGGATGGCTCTTCTGACAAGTTAGAGCTACCAGTCTGTGCGGGCAGGAGGTGGCAAAGCTGTGCTCTGGAAGGCACCAGGGATGCCCCACGGGCTGCAGCAGAGGTAAGTGAGTGCCATGACCTTTCCTCACACCCATCTGTGTCCCCACTGCCTGCTCTCAGGGGCTCCAGGCAGGAGTTTGCTGGAACAAGGTAAAAGAAGATGCCATTTTTTCACCCTTTTCATAGATGTTGAGCAATAGGTGCCTTGCTTTCCTCTGCCAAAACAACTCAGTTCTTCTGTCTGGACAAATAATGGTGACCAGATGATGGATCTATATTCCTCACAGAATAGCATAATTTGATTATATGATAATAATTATATTCCTAATAATTTAATCAAACTCTTCCTCAGATTTCCTTCCTCAAACACAGCCATGAAACTGGTGTGGGTCAGTTCCTGCTGAGCTCAGCAGTTGAACCTCGAGATTCCCTCCCACCCCAGGATCATCCATGCCTCCCCTGCCCCATCTGTGACAGGTCCTTGCACCACATCCCAAGAGGCTGTGCACCTGTAAAATGGTATTTTTATCACAAATACGTCCACAGGCATGGGAGGGGGGTCAGACATGCTGAAGCAAAGCAGTTGTTTACAGATTTGGGAGTGGTGGGCGTGCACAGAGCTGAAGGAGTTTGGTTTCCCCCTCTCAGTGCTCACAGGGGACAGTGACAAATGTCCCCAGCCATCCTGGGGGTGCTCTCTGGCCCTCATCCTAGAGCAGAGTCAGTACCTCACTTTGCCCAGGGGAGAACAATTCCCATCCTGGGGATCTTGGCAAGGCACTGGAGATGCCTCATGGCACTCCCTGCCCTTCACTGCCATGGTGCTCACACCGCCTGCCTGCTCATCACACCTCTGCCACACCTTCAGCACTGATATTGGGGTCAAGCTCCTCCAGTCCCAGCGTGGATGGCTCCTTGCTTGTCCCCAAAAGTGTCCCCAAAGATGGCTGATCCAATTGGGTAGGAGTGGCCTCCATCTTTTAGCACTTGGATTCCTTAACTCTGCATAAACACCACTTCTTTGCATTTATTTATACTCAAGTTTAAGTGCCTGTGCAAATTATAGCACAGACAGCCAGAACAGAAATGAGGCATTTAAATGGTAAATAAACACTGCCTGTGCATGGTGGTGCTTTTATAAATAATATCCCCTTTTAAGCTTTATTCTCTTCCATAGAGGAACATCACTTTTCAGAACATCTGAACCCGCAAACATCGCACATCAATCTCTTTATAAGCTTATTTAAATAGCATATCAAACTATTTCTGCAAGCAAAAGGACTAAATTATCCATGAATTCCAGATAACCATCCTTAACCCAGAAAGTGTCAACAGTTTTCTGTAATAATAGTCCCAAACATGGCAGCGGTTGTGGTGGGGATGCTCCCCTTTAGAAGAGGGAAAGCCATCCATTTCTGGGACAGGCTCACCACTGAACAGGTTCTGATTTATTGGGACAATATATTCTGTTTATGAATTTGGTTTATAAATTTGATCCAATATATTCTGTTTATAATTTTGGTTCTGTTTATAAATCGATATAATTTTGATCCTGCATAGCTTTTGCTGTAGCCCACTAAAATGCAAATAGGAAACCTCACATCTTGCTTTATTCTTTAACTCCCGGCCACCTTTGAGTGATCTCTGGATTGAAAGCCACCTTCCTGACGGTTTTCATTGCAATGTTTACAATGCAAACCTATTTTATCTCCTAAATTCTACTTGTTAAGCTTGTAATAATTGCTGCCCAAAGCTATCTAACAAGCAGACATCCAGATTTGTACCTGAAACGTTTCAGTGAGCATGCAGACGGTTCATGTCCACAGTCCTGAGCTGGGTGCTGCTTCAAACAAATGCCCATGGGTAAATTCTGAATGATGGGAAGCGCTGACCATAGGCAGACGTGTTTCTGAGATTTTGGGAATGGCAACAACACCACAGCACCTCCAGCGCTGCGTTTGCTCGGAACTGTCTGCAGCTGGCAGGGGAGGGCGTGTGTTCATGGTCCATCCGCAAGTGGCAATCAAAAAAAATACTCCAAATTTTCTAGCTGCTGTCCAGAGGCTGCCAGCTGCTAACCAGTCATGTAGCACAGTCATTCCCAGCCTTTGCTTTCGAGGAGGGAGGGAAATGTGGACACTGAGTGGAGGATTTGCTGTTTCCTCAGCTCCCAAAATGCTCAGCCTGATGAGGACCAGCCCAGCTTTGATTTCCTGCCCACTCCATATTTAGTAAAAATACGTGAGGTAACTGCCCCATGGGAAGATGATGCAGGCGTTGTAACAGTGTGAAACAAGTAGTCAGGAATTAATTTGTCCCAATTGCTCCCAAAGCTGATAAGAGCCCAGGGAGCTGCTCTGCTTTCCAGCCAGCAGGTGCCTGTGCTGGGGGCAGTGATGGTGAGTGGGCTGTGGCACAGCAGTTCCTGGCTCCAGGGCACACCCAGCCGCCCATGGCATGTCCCACGCTGCTGCCCACTCTTCTGGGCAGCCCAGGCACAGAGGGGAAGGGCTGCATGTCACCATCACACCTTCTGAAAAATCCCTTTGCCAGGATTTCTTCTCCTGGGAGGCTGAGAAGCCTCAGAGAAAAAGGAAAACAATAATTATCTGATTGCTTCTCCTGTGTCGTGCTGCTTTGGAATGGGATTTGGACATTGTTTACCAACTGGTCATTGTTTGATTGGTTTCATGTGAATTGTTTTTACTTAATGACCAATCACTGCCAGCTGTGTGGGGACTTTGGTGAGTCACAGGTTTTTCATTAATATCTTGTTAAACCTTCTGCAAGTATATTTATTCTTTAGTATGGTGTTAGTATGGCATTATTTTATATAATAGAATACCATAAAATAATGAATTAGCCTTCTAAGAACTTGCAGTCGGTTTCATCATTTCCTCCCACTGTCAGGGGACCCCAAAACTACCACAGCTGCAGGGACAAACACCCCTGGCCCTGCTGAGGGCTGTGCCCCAGCAGTGCCCAGCTGTGGTTGCAGGGTGCCAGGCAGAAGTTTATCAATTGTAGGGCTGTTGTTGCTCAGTCCTACAGTGCCCGTCCTGTGGCTGCAGAGCAGGAGTCACTGGCCAAAACTGCCACCCTGCCAAGCACTGCCTCTCTCTGCAGTTTTGCCAAACGTGATGAAAATGCCAATCACAAGTTCATTTTGGTGTGTTTGGGGGTTTTTCTGGTCTCATAATCAGAATATGGCGGTGGAATTTATTGTTGGTGCGGTTTGGGCATCGTGCTGTATGATACAGAACTGAGACAAAAATGCAATGCTGTGAGAAAAAGGCCGAGACAAAACGCACGAGTGTTGTACAGGCTTCTCCTAATGTGGTCTCTCAGAGTGGATAATAGTATAAACATCCATCCATTAGAAAAAAACTACCCTTTACTGCCCCCCATTAAATACATTGGCAGTCCTATTAAAATACAAGTCAGATTTGTGTTTAATGATCTTGAAAGGAAAGTAATTGCTTGAGTATTACCATTCAAATGTTCTTACAGCAGCATATAATATTTACAGTCTAAGTGCCACTTCTGAGTGCTGTGTGGCACTGGAGATTGCCCAGCCTGTTCAGAGAGAGGGTGCAGAGCTGATCCACCCTCTGAGCGCCAGAGAGCCTGTGAGATACGGCCAAGCACTGGGCTGCATCATTTCTCCATTTTAATAACCTCTTGAAAGGAAAAAAAAACCACCTCACAAAGCCACTCCAGCCTGTGAAGGCAGGGCTTGAACACCACTAAAGCTTGCTCAGGTGACGAGTTCTGCTGCTACTCGAAGGAGCTGAGCTCCTTTACCATGTGCCAGCAGCAGCACAAAATCATGCTGAGGTCTGTCATCTTCTGCTCTAGGTTTTTCACCCCTGACAGTGTCTTAGTCCATATCATAGATTGTATCATGTTCAACTCTTGTACAGGTTTTTGTGGGAATTTCCTCAAAAAGAAGCTCTTTGTGATCAAGGAAGAGGGAAATGTGAATGTATTGTTTTTATTTCTATTATATTATTTTATTATAGTATTATCATCATTATATATTCTATTCTATTCTATTCTATTCTATTCTATTCTATTATTTATATTATTTGTATTATATTATTTCTACAATATCATCTCATATATTGTTATACATTATTATATATCATTATATTATCTGTAATTATATATATCATTATATTATTTGTATTTTATTTTATTATTATATTTATCTTTTCTTTATTACTTCATTTTTATTTTATTATTTGTATTTTTAAGTCTACCAAGAGTTAACCAGGAGAGTATTTCATAAAGCACACAAGCAAGAGTGCCACAAAGAATGCCAGAACTTTCCCAGTGGGAAAAAATGATGTCCAAGCCCTTTTTTTACCTCTCTTGCCTGTCAAGATCCTGGTCCCCTGAGCCCTTCAGGTGAAGGACTGGGCTCAGTGTCTGTGTGTCACCCCAGCACATCCTGGAGGGAGAAATGGCTTGGCAATGTCTGCCCCTTGCTCTGTGCTTGTACCAGACCAGCTGAGGAGGCCACAGCCATCACCAGACCCCAGCTAGAAGCAAGATTAATTAAAAGACCCTAACGAACTCAAACTGCCTCGAGCGTTGCCTTTTGTTGGCCATGCTGGTTCTGAGAGTGACAAAGTGACAACCCTGCCAGAGGGCATCAGCTTTTACAGCCCCAGGTGCTGCAGCCATCCCAGCCAGGGGGGACAGCAGGATGGGATGGGAAGGGAGGAGGAGGAGGATGGGAGGCTCTCAAGCCCCCACCTACCAATCAAACCGGTGCCATGGGCCAGAAATCCCTGTTAGAATCTGGGGAGGGTGTCCACAATGCCTTCCTGGGTGTGATGGCTGATGTTTCTGCAGAGGAGCAGGACACATAGCTCATCCCCAGCACCTGGCTCAGGAGGGGCTTGGACAGAGCCCTTCCTCCATCCCAGCTACCCACAAAGGGAGGGCTGGAACAGTCCAGGCACAGTGATTCCCTTTCACACTGAGGCTTTTTTAGCTCCCTCACCCAGAAAAGGCCTGCAAGGAGGTAACAAAGGTAGCTCGTGCTCCTGCCGGGTCCCTGCACGATGCCAGGGGCCTTAGGAGAGGTGGGGATGCGTCGCCGCGTTTCTCTTCCCAGAGAAAAGCAAGGCACAGTTCTTCCCAAGAATATTCCTGGGATTCACATTCTCTGAACCTCAGAGAAAGGAAAAACAATTCTTATCATTTGCTGTGCCTGTGTTTGTGCCACAGTAGAATGCAATATGGAGATTGGTTACCCGAAGTGATAAAATGTTTTGTTTCCTCGACCTGTCAGGACCAAGTGTCTGTGTGTGTGGGGACTGTCACTGACAGCCACAAGATTGTGGGCAGTGTGTGCAGAGTTGAGTGCTTGGCAGATTCAGTTTAACAGTGTAATATAACATAGAATAATATAGTATAATAGAGTAATTAATTAGCCTTCTGATAAGATGGAGTCAGATCCATCATTCTCTCCCCTCGTCAGGGGCAAAAATAATGCTATAGGGATGAAACTTGAAATCTCTGCTGGTGCTGTGAAATTCCTGTACATTCTTTATGAGCAAACGTGAGGGAAGGGGAAAGCAGAGAACCAGGAAAAGGGGAAATATTTGCAGTTCATGCAAACTCTGATAGCAAAGAAGAGTGGATGCACCCTGCAGGTACCCAGGTGCCCACACCTCTCTTGGAGGGCGTGCCCATCCCTGCAGAGAGGTGTGTGAGTCCAGACTTCATGCATGCCCAGGGCAGAATATCTAGCTGTGTGCCAGGCAGGAACACCTTGGCAAGCCAGTTCACTGCCCTGAGAACTGGAAGCCAGCCCCACATCCCCCTGCAGATTAGCACATCTTTGGATCAGGATGCTCAAGGAGTCCAAAACACTAATAGTGTTTTCTCTGGATCCTCCCGAGCCTTTCACCAGTGAACTGAAAAATATGACTGTGCTGAGTGATTTGGGATTTAGCTGAGCTCCTCATTATAGGTTTCTGATTCCCTCATTAGCGAGCTTAAAATTTCAAGCTGGAACAGATCAGGTACAATCAACAAACCCAGAGAAAATAATGCACTGCTGCCATTTTAACATGACTCGCCTCAGCTTCAGGCCAACTAAACAGCACATCTGGATGGCACAAGGAGTTGCTCTTGAGATCCTGAGCAAAGCTCTTGAGCTTTTATTGCAGCTGGGAGTGGGTGTTATTCAGGGCTGGTGACCAACTGGTGGTGCTAATGCTTCGTTGGATGGGAGGTGAAGAGGGGTTCATCACCTCTCGCTGAATATGTACATTCATTACACAAACCCTCTGCAAATCACAGAGCAGCTCTCCCCAGCCTTGCAGTTAAAGGATCCAGCTTGGGTCCCAAGAGACAGTTGTAGAAAATGTGTTTTCCCAAATTTCACGTGGCAGCACTTGGATGATGAGCTGTTCAGGGAGCAGTCTCTTGCTTGGGTCACCCGACATTCCTTAGTCCCTATGATGGACTTTTGTGTGGGATTTGTGTCTGTAAAAGGCTTATTGCCTGGGAGGGGGATTGAAACTCCCCTGTTTGCACAGAGCTGTGGGACAGCAAAGCATCAAGTCAGACAGGGCTGGGTTTGAGGGAGAGTTGGCCACAGTTAGAGCCAGCAAGCCTGGCTGACAGAGCTCAGTCCCAGCCCTGGTGGGTGTAGGAGGCTCTGGAGCCAAGTGTCACTCTGTGTTGCAGGCAGCACAGCCATTGGCTGCAGCATAAATAGACTCCAAGGGCTGCAGGAGTGTGAAAATAAAAAGAGTCCTGTTACTTTCATTTATTCAAGGAAGTGATACTCCTACTGAAAAAGGCAAGGTGCCATTATTCCTACTTGATGGAGGCTGCTGAGGCTCTTAGAGGTTTGTGTTTGGTGGCATTTGACAGCTCTGTCCCCTGGGTGTTGTGCTGAGAGTCACCTGCTACAAGCAGGTCAGTGACAAGCTGCATGAAGGATTGTCCTGAAAGGAGAAGGGAGGGACTGAGTCATTCTCTTTTGCAGCAGGCAGGCTGTGAGAGGAAAACCCCTTTTCACACCAGCTCTGACCTGTGAGGACAGTTTCTTGGAGGGACTGAACAGAGCTCCTCAGAGTGGCAGTGCTGCAGTGTGATGTGGTGACAGATGACTCGTGGTGATTACACCAGGTGGTTACAGCGCTCCCTTCCCACTGTGTCCACCCTCTCCCCGAAATCATCCTCCTCTGATAGCTCCTGGGTCTTGGCAGGAGTGAGGGACCCCTGGCACGGGCAGGAGGGGCAGGCAAAGGGAGGCACACGTTGCAGACTCCCACCCACATAAATGTAAATATGTACATTGACATATTTGCATATTTAGTCGGTTTATGCATATTTAGTATTTATATATTTATGTATTTGGCATTTGGTGCGGTGTCTGGAGGATACTCACACCTGGCATTTCCAGCGAACTAGCTAGAGATTACTGTGCCTGCTAAGAAGCTGGCCTTTTTTCACATTTTCTCCAGTAATCACAGTTTTAGTATTGGGAGACAAACCTGTACTTTGGCCATGAATGCCAAATATCTCCCTGACGAGCACTGTCTTATCTTTTGGTGGTGGTTAAATTGATGACCGTGTTTTGGAGTTCAGGCGAGTACCAGGGCACTCTGTGGAGCTTTATCTCATAAAATACAGACATGGGAACTCCTCCTCTCCTCTTGAGGAGAATGTCTGCAGGGGCTGTGCAGGTTCCTCTGAGGCCACCCTGGGGCAGGTCTCCTCCTCCCCAGAGGAAGAGGCAGTAGAGAGGCCCAGGGGATGCTGTCCCACCAGCAAAGGCAGCCAAGGCAAAAGAGGGCCCTGAACTTCACCTGCTGATGCTCTCTGGGTATCAAATTAAGTTGACAATGGCAATTGTGAGCCTTCTCAAGGGGGGCCTGGTGACATCCAGTAGTCATCAGTCCCAGTTTCCCCTTTTTTATTTTACTCCTCCAATTCAAAAAGAACCTCAGATTTTCTACTCCAAATCCTTTCCTAGTGGTTTTCTAATTGTTTTTCCTTATGGACAGTGCCCTATGCATCCTTCTTTCTGAAGGAGCAGCCCTGACAGAGGCTCTCCACTTGGGATTATCACCCAGCAGTGTTTGCTTCCTTTCTGGCTCGTCCTGCTTGTTTCCCATACCCAGGCATATTAACATTCCAGCTCTGATTGTCATTTATCTTTTGTTGGAGAACATTTCCTTTCTGCCTCATTCAGGGAAAAAAAAAAAAAAAGAAAAGTTAAACTGGTGCCAGATTTTTAAAAAATAAAGGCTTCTTCTCTATTTTTGTTGCAGGCACTTAAAATCTCAGCTGCTTTGGATTGCAGAACGTGCAACCCCAAGAGGCACAGGCATGCTGGGTGCTCAGGTCAGATAATTGCATGCACAAGTGTCCAGTGTGGTGATGTGCATTCCTGAATGCATTCATGCTGGATGCCATCACATCAGAGCAGGGCTGTGGCTCAGGAATGCTGTGATGGGAATGCTGGGGACACAGGGCACAGAGGACAGGCTGTGCTGGTGAATGTGGCTGCGTTTCTGCATGCAGTCCTCATCTTCTGACATTTGAAAATGTGTTCCTTAATCTCTGCGGTGCGGGATTTGCTGTCAAGAAACATTGTCTGGGATGAGCTGTTGGGATTCAGATTATCAACCAAACATTAATTATTCTTCCAGCTAAACCCTCAACAGCTAGGCTAGATAATACAAATGTAGAAAAAGAAATGAGGATGAATCGTGTTCAGTACTTGAAACCTAGAATGAAGCGTGCTGTAGGAACAAAATCAAACGCCGTGTGCGTATGAGTGTTGAGACACAGCAGAGCCAGACCCTCAGCTGGGGCTGGAATGTGCAGGGTTGGTGCATCAAAAGATGCTTTCCCCACTGCAAGATCTCAAGCAGTTCTGTTTATCCTGAGCATTTCCAGATAGTGACAAGATCTGTCAGGTGGCGCAGAGGAAAGCTGAAGCCAAGAGAAGAAATAAGATCTGTTAATCTTTTGTGATAGCAAACTTGTTGGTGGTTGGTTTTTTTTTTTTAAGTCATGCTTATGCAAGAAGCTGCTCAGACAGACAGAAGTAGTGTAGGCCCTTGGAGAAGCTGCAGCAGGTGCCTCCCTGTGGGTTTCTCTGGGTCTGCACTGAAGGCACTTGAGACAGTAATTCGTGTTCAGACTCAGGTGTTATTATTTCTTATCAGTAAAACAGTCTCACTGCTGTGAGTTCTGCAGCTTTTCACCAGAAGGCACAAAATGCCCAACAATCTCTTGTTCCAAGGTCTTTTAAGACTAAACTATCCAATTAAGAGCTGGCACCTGGATTATTTTCCCTTTTAACCCAATAACTGATCCCAAAGAGCTGCAATGGGGACTTTTCTGTCCAATTACAAAATGCCTCCCAAACCCATGGAGAAGAAGGAAGAAGAAGCATGAAGAAGAAACCCAGGACAGCACCCTGTGCCCTCCACCTTGCTCCCATCCACAACACACTAAAAATCCCAAACCCTCAATTTCTCACCAAGTGATGCACCTACACTGCTCTCTATAATCTGTTTCACACTTTTGTGGGTTCCAGTCTGTCTTGAAGTCTGGGAAACTTTTGGAAAGAACAACCTGTGTGTTGTGCTGACCAGGCAAAAGGCTCCAGGTCATTTACCCTGTGGCACCTCAGGCTGACTTCAGTACAGCTCTATATTTATAGCCCTCTGCTCCACATGTGGTTAAAATGCTTAATATCATCATGGTGTTGTCCTTGTACTCAGCTAGGCTAGACATTAAGTATTTACTTTTCAGCATACACAACTAAACGCTTTTAAACCCAAGAAAGGGGTTTAAAACCTTAGAATAGAACCATAAAGAGCTAATGAGAAGAATAAAAATTGGGTAGATAAAAAATGATGTAAGGTAGGGCCTTAATTTTTTATTATTAAATTCACAGCACATTAAATATTAAGTGTTCATAAACTTTGTTTTGTGCAGTGATAAATTAATAATATCTACATAGACATGTTCTTTTACAACTGGGAAGCCAAGAAACATAGTACCAGAGGACCTTGTGTTGACAACCAAAGCTATTAGAATAGACTCCTTAATCTTCAATCATAAAAAGTAGATAATGTTATTTCTTATTACTATTAAATGCAAAGTGCCTTGCTAGGAAACATATATGCCATTACTAAAAATAACTACCAGGGAATGTTTTGAGCAAGGAAGAAAAAGATGTTAGCAAATTATACCTTGAGATAAATTCAGTGAAATGTTCCCTGCTAATCTTTGCCATATAAAAATTGTTTTTCAACTTATTCTCCCGTTAGCTCATAACAGGTTGCGTAAGATTTATGTCTGAGCAGCAAAACAGTCAAGGTTTACCTGGCACGTTGTACTTTAGGTAATAGTCCCCAGATGTCCCCAGCCTGCAGGCTGATGGAACACTTTCTGCACTCCTGAAAAACCTCTGCTGTCCTCCTCTTGGGGAGAGGATGGTGAACTTTGCGTCTTCCACCTCATCTGCCATCAAGGAAGTGAACAACGCTTCCTTGATTAAAGCCAGGGGACTTCTGCAACTTTTGTCCGGGGTTTAGCAGCATTATCCATTCAGGTGTTTCCTGTGGCTCATAAATATGTGAGGAGGAGGTGTCATCCAGGCCAACCCCCTCAAAGCCAAACTCCTGGACTGCAGACCAGGCCGTGGAGAAGCATTTCCAAATGAAGTGTGGCCTAAATGAAGGAATTAGGGGTAAATGTTGCTTTGCATGACCACACACAAATTTTGGGTCCTGACACTTTAAATATTTTTTTTCCCAAACTAGAAGTGAAAAGAGACTCGTCTGAGGCCACCAACAATGATGACCATTACCATCAATGGTAATGATGTTACCATCAACATATTGAAAGGGTAAACCTAAACCAGTTACCTTTGGAGATATATTTGCCTTCCAAACCCTCTGTCTTTGATTCCCCTGCATGTTCCATGCCCAGGGCTGCTGCCACCCCATGGCTCTCAGCCAGCTCCTGCCCTCTCGGGGCTCCAGCTGGTCAGAGTGACCCCCAGATGTGTTAGAAAGTCTCTTTTCGCAGCCCAGCAGTTGAAGAAAGAGTCAGAACCCTTCTATTCTCATTCTCAAGGTTATTTATTGTTTCTCATCTATAAAATTCTTTCTCCTGACCTGCTGAGGTCTGTTCAGCAGACAGACAGAGGCACTCTGCCTACCTCAAAGGCTGTGTTATCTTTTTATACTAAAACCTACATGTACTTTATTTACCATAACTTCCCAATACCTATCACCTGTGTTAGACAGCGAGCTCCTACTCTAAACCAATCCAAAAGTGCCACCATCACAGCAGAAGATGGAGGCCAAGAAGAAGGAGAAAGGCTGGACACACCCAGATTCTTCCATCTTGCCCCCTGAGCCCCCATTCTAAAAACCAAAAAAAATCCATTTTTTCACTTGTGATTAAATTTGCTGTCATTCCACTTAAACTCTTTTGACTTGTAATTCTTCATATAAAGGTTGGTCATTGTTTTTCCATGGGTCAAGCTCAAAGGCACAGGGGTCTTAAGCTCTGTGCCAAGGTCTCTGAGCCCCCCGGGCAGGGGCTCGAGCCCTCCAGGGCAGCCGGAGGAATTTCCTGGGTTCCGACACTGCCCCAGTTTTTCTGGTATTTTTTTTTTCTCATTATCCCGAACGAGCCCGGCTCAGGTAAGGACGGGCTGGGGCAACACGTGGCCGTCCTTGTCCGTTCCTGAGGGCTCATCCCGGGCAGCCGATGGGAAGCAGGAGATGCCAGGGAGCGCATCCCGCCCGCTCAGCGGCAGCTGCGGCGCGGCGGAGCCCTGCGCTCCTGCCAGCCCCGCTCCCGGCCGGCTCCCCGGACTGCCGGGCCGGTGGGGGCAGCCGGGAGAGGACGAGCCGTGCCCCGGCGGGCAGCAGCAGCTGCTGCTCGCTGCCAGGCTTTCCCAGACCCTGTGGCACAGCCCCTTGCCATCATCCCTCCTCGCTGCTGCGGGGGCTCTGCCCGCCCGCAGCCCTGCCCTGGCTCTGCCTGCCGCGCATCGCCACCAGGAGCCTGTCTTGGAGTCAAGGCAGGGGACATGGGTGGCCCAGGGCACCCATCTTCGGTGTCAGGCTTCTTCCTCATGAAAAAGAGAGTTCTGCCTCCCAAAAAGCATCACCAGTGCTTGGGACACAGGGGACACCCGACTGCGCTGCATTAGCTGCAAAAGCTGAGACTTGAGGCACAGCAAAGCAAGGGGATGATGCCTGCTCCGTGTGCCAGCCCAGAAACACTTTTTTTTTTTGTTTTTGTGAGTTTTTTTGGTGTTTTGGGGGTTTTTTTTGGTGGTTGGTTTGGGTTCTTTTTGGTCGTTTTTGTTGGGTTTTTTGTTTGGCTTTTTTTTGTTTGTTTGCTTGCTTTTTTGCCTTGTTAAAGAACGGGGAGAAGACATCCCTGAGGCAAAGACACCAATGTTCTGAACTTTCAGGTGGAAACCACTGACACATCGAAATTGCAACCAGGGCTGCAGGAGTTCTGCAGGCACACCCCAGTCCATGGGCAGCTCCAAAATTAGATGAGCCTGACCATGCAGATCCCCCAGCTGCTGGACACTGGCCACAGAAAAGTAGTGCTGTCAGAAAGCACCTTCATAAAATGCTGCCATTTTTGGGACACCTAGAGAAAGCCCACAAAAAGATCTCAAACTGATAGACATCAACGACAGGCAGGGCTTATCCAAGCAGCTAATGGGGTTTAAGTGGGATAAGCCCAGGCTGACAGTGGCAGATCCCATCGGTCAAACACCTGGACAGAAATACCTACACTGCACAGCCCCGGTGTTATTGGCTCAGCATGAACCACAAGAGGCGTGATGCAGTCCAGTGGGATTAGTGGAAGCCTCCACCTGCGAGAATTTACGGTAAGCTCCTCAGCATTTACTCCCGGGGTAGTTTAAATAGTTTTCTGCTTAAGGAATTGGCTCCGAAAATCCCTTTGTTAAGCACTTAAGTACAGGTCGGCTCTTGGGCACAGCCTCACGCCGGTAGCGCATCCCCAGGGGCGCTGGCTGGGCGGAGGAGAGGCTCCCATCCCTGCTCCCGGGTCAGCCCCGGCTGAGCCTTGGGGGCAGTCCTGGCTGGAGCCTTGGGGTCACTCCAGGGTGGAACCTTGGAGTCAGTCCTGGCTGGAGCCTTGGGGTCACTCCAGGCTGGAACCTTGGAGTCAGTCCTGGATGGAACCTCAGGGTCACTCCAGGCTGGAATCTCGGGGTCAGTCCTGGCTGGAGCCTTGGGATCAGTCCCAGGTGGAGCCTCAGGGTCAGTCCAGATTGAAACCTCAGGGGCAGTCCTGGCTGGAACTTCAGGGTCAGTCCTGGCTGGAACCTCAGGGTCAGTCCAGATTGAAACCTCAGGGTCAGTCCTGGCTGGAACCTCAGGGTCAGTCCAGATTGAAACCTCAGGGTCAGTCCTGGCTGGAACCTTGGGATCAGTCCCGGCTGGAACCTTGTGGTTAGTGCAGACTGGAACCTCGTGGTCAGTGCAGACCGGAACCTCAGGGTCACTCCAGGCTGGAACCTCGGGGTCACTCTAGGCTGGAGCCTCGGGATCAGTCCAGGCTGGAGGCTCAGAGTCACTCCAGGCTGGAACCTTGGGATCAGTCCTGGATGGAGCCTCAGGATCACTCCAGGCTGGAATCTCGGGGTCAGTCCTGGCTGGAGCCTTGGGGTCACTCCAGGCTGGAGCCTCAGGGTCACTCCAGGCTGGAACCTTGGGGGGATCAGTCCTGGAGGTAACCTCAGGATCACTCCAGGCTGGAATCTCGGGGTCAGTCCTGGCTGGAGCCTTGGGGTCACTCCAGGCTGGAACCTTGGGGGGATCAGTCCTGGATGTAACCTCAGGATCACTCCAGGCTGGAATCTCGGGGTCAGTCCCGGCTGGAGCCTTGGGGTCACTCCAGGCTGGAATCTCAGGATCAGTCCCGGCTGGAGCCTCGGGGTCACTCCAGGCTGGAGCCTCGGGGTCACTCCAGGCTGGAGCCTCGGGGTCACTCCAGGCTGGAGCCTCGGGGTCACTCCAGGCTGGAATCTCAGGATCAGTCCCGGCTGGAGCCTTGGGGTCACTCCAGGCTGGAACCTTGGAATCAGTCCTGGATGGAACCTCGGGGTCACTCCAGGCTGGAGTCTTGGGATCAGTCCCAGCTGGAGTCTCGGGGTCACTCAAGGCTGGAACCTTGGGGACAGTCCGGCTGGAGCCTTGGGGTCAGTCCCGCCTGGAATCTTGGGGTCAGTCCTGGCTGGAGCCCCTGTGCCACCCCTGCAGCCCCGCAGGAACCACACCGCACCCCAGCGCCGCAGAGGGGCTGCCCAGGAGCCTGCTCCTCTGTGCTGCCTCCCTAAAGGGCTGCTGCTCACTTCTACCTTCCCTCTGTGGCTTTTTTAAAATTCCCTTTTCATTTTTCTTTTTTTCAGCTGCCTCAGTTCTCTGTGATGCGCTTCTATGGCGTGGCTTTGTCATTATAATATACTTATTTTCATTGCAAACCTACTCTAGCTGGACCTTTCCAAAGGAGCCCGACGATAGGTGACAAGCCCTTCGTTTGTATACTTGGGAGTCATTTGGTCAAGGAAAGCTGCTGTGTGTAAACGTCACATTCACTGCATAACAATTGGAGTGAAGTTTTTATGCACAGGGCTTTTTATTTTCCAATCAGCGGCCCTGAGCTGGGACTTTTGGGCTAAACTGGTAGCTCTGGGCAGCTTTGAAGCATCACAAGTGGAGGGTTTTGTCTCCGGAAGATTTACTAGCAGTGATCTTTTCTTCAACCGTTTTATTAGCCTCCTTTTACATATGTATAGCAGTGAGGGGGGAAACCTGTTGTTGGTGAAGTACAGAGCCTATTTCCCCTGTGGTATTCATACACACACAAAAAAAATAATTGTGTGAAAAATTGTTGCCCAGGGCCTCCCCAAATCTTGAAATTTAGCTTAGTACCATGAGGTTTTCAAACCCTTCCAGCCTTCTCCACCCCCAATGCCCTCTTTTAAAGGTTGAAGCTGGGCTAACAAATTCTGCAGTGAGAATGGATGCCCTGCCCTTGGCTTCTGGAGCTGCCAGAATAAATCTGGACCCCCTGGCCGAAACACTGGAAAGTTTTCGCCCACTTAACATGGGTTTTATAATTTTAACTTGTAAGTTCTTGTTGAATTGAGCCCTGTTGCGTGGACAAATTGGACAAGAAAAGTTTAAATGTTACCACTTTGGCTTCCCCTCAAGTGGTGCTGAGCACAGATGTTTGAGGGGGCCATCATGTCCCTATAAGAATGGGGGCTTTGTGTGCATAACCTTACAAAGGGCAGAATAGCCCTGCTTTGCTGCCAGCCACAGGATCATCCTATCTTTATGTGTTGATTTATTAGGCCAGGGATGAATGAAACCGTAATTAATATTACTGAAGCATTAGAGTCTATTTAATTTAAATGCCACTGAATATTTCACTTTCAGTTGGGAGTGACAATGTGTTCGGGACTGTTGGTGAAAGCCTCAGCCATCTGTTACCCCTACTAAGAAGGGAAGACAAGAGAGACACAGGGCAACAGAGAGCACTGAGCTTTGTGGCTTTTCCAAGCCTCCAGGATCATCACTCAACTCGAGGGCAGCCAAGAAACATTCCTGCACTCTGGACCCTCAGTGTATAGGGGAAAGGCCTGAAAGGGTTTGGGGACAGCACACCTCCCTGAAGGATGGAGAGAGGGGGACACAGAGCGTCAAAGGTGGAGATTTACAGTAAGTACATTTGTAAATGCACACCTAAAACGCCTCCGAGCGCCTGCGCCAATGCACCGTGGCAGTGGAACCTACAGACGATGTAAAAATATTTTTAAAGGGGGAAAGGGAGGGAGGAAAGAGTCAAAGCAAGGTCTGACTGTTGGTTTTAATTAGCCTAAGCAGCGAGGTTCCAGTCCAGCTCCACTGTAGCAAGCATCCAGGCTTTGACTTGGTGGGTATCACAATTTCAGGAGCGTGAGACGCTCCCCGTGAGCTGCTGCCGCTGCGAGGTGGGCTCCCAACACAAACCAAAAAAAAAAAGGCATGGAGGGGGAAACAAAAAGGGCAGCAAGCAGGCTTAGTCGCGGGGAAATGCCGCGGGGCATGAAGTGAGCAGCCGGTGAAGCATCACCTTTGCTCCTGCGGTGCCAGGGGAGGGACCCGGGCAGAGCCAGGGGCTGGGAACCGGGCTGGGAGGAGTGTGCCGGGGCTGGCCCTGCCTGGGGGACGCCGGGGAAGGACGCAGGTGGGAGGCTTCGTAGTCCGTGGGATGGTAATTAGCACAGTGGGTTTTCTTATAATTGGGATCATTTGTTCTCCCAGTTTTTCTCCTGCGAACTGATTTCATGCCAGAGGGAAGCTGTGTGACTCACACCTTGCCATGCCAATTAGCTGATAAACATCAAATGTAAACAAAGATGGCCTAATTAAGACTAGTCGCCCAACCTCTACATGCATCTTGTCAAAATCCCACCAGCCTTTCACATCCAGACTTATTTTCTTGTTTGCTGGGACTAAATTAGCGGCTTTGCACAAGAGCCTCTTATCTTCGGGAGAATCTCAGAGCAGGTAATGAGGAAAATTGGGAGCTGGCCTCAGGAGCTGCGTCACCCCCTCCACCTCAGCAGGTGCCTCATGCCAAGGCTGAGGGCAGGGATTTGCCTGCCGCGGGGTGATGCTGGAGGCTGACCCGGCAGCCACATCCCGAGGCATTCACTCCATTTGTCTTCCTGAGCGCCGCTGTCTGTCCGTGAAATCTGCGATGTGCGTGTCTCCCGCTGCTCTCACCTGCTGTGAAAATTCATCAGTCGGAGTCCCCGGCTTGCCAGGGGCCCGGCCCCCGGCTCGCAGCCCGGGGAGTTATTTGCACTTTGGAGCGCAGGTGTGCGACAGCCGCGCATCCCCGCCGCAGCGTTTCACACCCACTTGGCGCCGGAGAGCAGCACCGCGCAGGTGAGCTGCGGCACAGGGACGAGCCCCGGGAGGGATTTTTATTCCAGGAGGTATCCTAATGAAATCCACAGGATGGTTTCGTGGCATTATAAAAATTTTTTCAAGGGCCGGAAATATCAACAGGTCATCTGGACCATCCCTCCGCATCAGGAGAAGATTCCCAGGGTCCCTGAGGCTCCCTCGGCCCATCCCGGCAGCCTCTCATTGGCCTGGCTGTCAGGGAAGACACGCCTCGGGCTTGTACCGAGTGCCTTTGGCACGCACTGAGCCCGTTTGCTGCCGTCCTACCCGGGAGGAACACAAACAGCCAGCCTTCCCCTTTGTCACTAGCTTTAATGAACTTAAAGGTTGTTATAACCTCTTCCTGCTCAGCACCTTCTCCTCCTTAACCTCAGCAGCTCCAGGTGATTGATCTGTTCTGCAATAAATCCTGTTTTCCAAGCCTTTCATAATTTTCAGCACTCAGCTCTTCAAGGTTCTCTGTTGTTCCTAAAGCAAAACATCCCAATGGGAGCGTGGCACCCACCTGGCTGTGCTTCACCCCATCCCTGGTTTCACACCTCCTACATTGCACCTTACTCCTTCCAGCCCTAAATGGTCATCCTGAACACCTCCCTTTGTGCCACTGCTCCTCTTGGCTTTGGGTCATCTGAGACTGGGATTGGGAAATACCTGCTCCAGGACAGCAATGACAATTTAGCAGTGGCTGGTTGCAAGGCTGACCATCCCCCAGCCCAACCCACTGCCAGCTCAAGCTGGCACTGAGGGCACTGCTGCTCTGCCGTGGTCACTGGGGGTTGCAGGGTCTCTTCTCCAACCCACATTCCCAGCCTGGCTCAAGGAAGCTTCCTGAGACGTGTTTCCTTCCTGAAGTGAGAGAAAACTGGAGGCAGGGCTTCTTTTCTCTCATCCATGCCTTCTCTCCTCATGGCAGGGAAGTCTGTCTCCGCTGTCTCAAGCTGCATCAAGGGATATCAGGAAGTTTTTTGCAGAAAGAGTGATAAAGTACTGGAATGGCTGCCCACCTGGGGAGGTGGTGGAGTCCCCATCCCTGGGTGTGTTTAACAAAGCCTGGATGTGGCACTGGGTGCCAGGGTTTGGCTGAGGTGCTGGGGCTGGGTTGGACTCGATGATCCTAAAGGTCTCTTCCAACCCAGTCATTCTGTGAATTCTGGGGATTTTGGGAATTCCCAAGGAGGTGGTGGAGTCCCCATCCCTGGGTGTGTTTAACAAAGCCTGGATGTGGCACTGGGTGCCAGGGTTTGGTTGAGGTGCTGGGGATGGGTTGGACTCCATGATCTCGAAGGTCTCTTCCAACCTGGTCATTCTGTGAATTCTGTGAAAATTACTGGAGGGATTTAACATATTTTGTTCTTGACAAATCCCTGTTGGTAGCTCTCCCCAGCTGGAGTGTTTACAAATAGTGGTGATTATTTGTTCCAGCACTATTCTGGGGTGAAAACTGGGTTGGTTGCCTTGTCTAAAACTCACCAGTGCCTTTTTTGCTGGTGTGAAGGTCCTCAACAAGCCCTTGGAGAAAGCTGCTAATGGCTCTGAGCCCACCTCAGGCCCTTTGCTAACCATCCCAGGCAGCTGGGGAATAACCTCTCACACCATGTTCATGACAGCAATAAAGCACTGCTGATATTTCCCCGCTTCCCACTAAAGATTATGGGATATCCCTCAGGGAAATTACCTTTTCTGGCTTAGTCTGCTTGAACTGGTGGCTCATTTATCCACACGTGGGAGAGGGATCTGCTCCTCCCAGAGGAGGCAGCAATCAGCTGTGCTCACCCTTCTTTTCCATGGCCAGTCCCACAGTTTGGTCAGGTTTGATGGAAGGAAAGGTGGAGGAATGCAGGAAAGGCAGACACAGTGCAATTGTAAAGGAGGGCCAGTCACAGCCTGGCAGCAGCATTTCCTTCCCAACACCCTGCTTGGAGATGCTCCAGAAAGGACTCTCCCCACTAGTCTGACCAGGCTGGGAAGAAGGACTGGGTGGATCACTCTTTGTAGGGGAGGAATGGGATGTTGTACATTTCCACACAACAATTAGAGGTAATTCTGACATCATTTATTCAAAGAACCTTATGGCCAAAGCTTCAAATCTTTGGAAGTTATGTGCCTCACAAATTATGCAAATCCTGGGCACTGCTTCCCCGAGTAGCCAGGGAGGATGTGCTGGTACCTGGCTGGAGGAGTGAGTGGAGGAGCTGGTGTCCCAGATGGTGCAAACACACAGAAAATCAAGCAGAGAAATCCAGGTTGTGGTGCCTTGAACAACAAGCTCTGTTCTAGGCTGACCTAGAACAAGACTAGACAGAGCTAAAGAATAAAGCAGGGATTTATTCCCAGGATCTCCTCCATGGACCCACCTTGGGCAGCACCAGAGCCCAGCCAGGGCTGCACCCAAGATGAACCAAAATGGCCCCAAAATGCACCAGCGCTCCCGGGCTCTCTCCCTGGGATCAGTTCTGCTCCATTTGCACCTTGCAGTTCATTGTCCCATCCCAGCTTTAGCCCAGGCAGTCCCACCCTGCTTGTTTTTCTCTCTGCAGCCCACGGGGTTTGTGCTCTGGGGCTGACATTGGCATCATTTGTCCTTGGTGCCCAGCTGGAGCAGGAATTGTTTTGTCTCCCTGCTCTGTGCACAGAGCTCACCATCCCCTCGTGTGGAGCCCAGACCCACACACTAAAGCAGCACAGAATGTGAAAAACAGAAAAGCTGAACCCTGAGACATCAGTTGCACTACCAGTGTGGGTGTACTCACAGCTCACATCCAGCTTACAGCACCGAAGTGAAGGTGTGAAGATACCTCAACTGTTTTAATGGGTAAGTCATCTAATACATACTAAAAAAAACCAATTTCATGGCTGTTCAACAGTCTGGTGGGGTTTTGGGGAAGACACTTTTCAATAACATGTAAAGCAGGCCCTTGTTGGTGGTGTCAGCAGGAAGTTTTTCTATTTCATGAACTTACTATTGTCTAAAAGCACTTTGAAAAGAGTTTACCAGCTAATCAGCAAAGTGACATAATTATGCCAGATGACAAAGCGTTTCCCGTGTTTGAGTTTCTCCGCTGGCAGGGCTCAAAACAACGTGGAGCCTCATAACTTTTTAAATTCCAGTCAGATCCTACACGCTCTCCCCACTGGCCTCCAGCTGACTCATCCTTTTTAGAATATTTCTTTTCATTCCTGTGTCTGTAGGCTGCACATCCCGGAGCTGGAGCCAGACCAAGCTGGTGCTAGCCAGTGTGGTGAACCAGCGTTTCTCCGTGGTGGTTTCATCAGCTTCTACTGGATTTCAGCTTTTACTGAAAAGGAAAGGGAAAAAAACAATCAAGCTCTCTAGGGAGGAGGAGCAAGCTTTGTGGCTGTGGCTCCGAGGAGGACTGCTCTGGGGATAGGGCAGGGGAGGAGAAGCAGTGGGAAAGCGTGACTGAACCACTGCAGCAGTTCCCTACGGCAGCGTCACCTGTGAGCGGCTCCCTGTCCCCACCTGCACACCCAGGGCAGATGGCACGGGGACACGGCGGGGAGGTGACCCACACATGTTTACAAATGAGGCTGCTGCAAGGGTGAAGTGACCTGGAGCTTCCTGGAGTGCCCCTTTGCCCAGGCCCCACCGCAGTGGGACCCCTCGGGTGCATCAGCACCCACCTGCTGAGGCTGCAGTCCCTGTGCCTGCCCTGCCTGGCACGGCTGCCCCGTGCCAAGTGTCCCTTTCTCTGCGTGAGAACCAAAGGGAGAAGGATGCTCATCAGCCAGGAAAGCACCATGTAAGTAGAAATGGAAGATTTCCAGCTTCTAAAGAGCTACCAGTGAGCATTTGCAAAGCGGCGTTAAAGAACACTTTGAAGTAGTGAGTTTTAAAAAAACGCATTTGGGGGGATAAATCCACATCTCATTCCAAAGAAACAAACCAAGCTGCATTTTACTAAATATAGACACGTAAAGCACAGCAAAATTCATCAAAACTCTCCATCATATCTCCCAAAGAGATGTGTTGTGACAGGAAACCAGCAAGACCATGAAAATAAGGGCTCGGTATCCCAGTACTTACACGCACGAGTTACCTCCGCGGTGTGAGCAAAGCCACTGGATCAAACACTCGCAGGATTGCACCCCTCACAGCTCCCACCAGGTCACTTGGCAGGATCTTTCCCCCCAGAGGGTGGCCCAGGCTCCCAGCCCTTCCTCTGTGCCCGCTGTGAGTGTCCAGAGCTCAGCTTTCCCGTCACCGGGGACCGAGCAGAAAAGTAACGCTGGGAAATCAAAAAAAAAAAAAAAAAAGCTATATTGATTGGGTGATACGAAATGATCCCCTCTGCAGCACGGTTTACACTAAGCCTCCAAATCTGACATCTCTTTGAAAGCACTCTTAATATATCCAATTATAGATTTTCAGCAACTTTGTGGAATGTCGGCTTTCCCAGCGACTGACCCCGGAAAACACCATTGAAACCAGGAGGGATTTTGCTATTGAGCTCAGTGGGGGAGGATCAGGTCCTACATAATTTTATTGTCAGCAATGATGACCTCTCTTCACAAATGAAGAATGCCCATCCTGAACCGTGGCCCTCGGAACGTAAACCATTTATTTTTATAGCTGGATCCTTCCCCAAGTGGGATATTTTGTGCATGGTTAACTTATCCCAGGGCTTTAAATGCTTGCCAAGTGGCTTTAATAGCAGGATGTTGTTTAAAAAGATTGGGAAGGATTGTGGGCAGTAATAGAGATAATTGCCAAGGAGAGATAAACGAATCTTCAATCTCAAACCAACTTGGCTTTATCACTGGGTCAGGAGGGAAGATCCAGAAAAATCCCCTGTCTAAGACTAAATGTGTAATGATAGTTTGGGATTTAGGGAAGTTGGCAGCCATCGAGATTTTTTGATAAAAACATCTTTGGAGGCTTAATACAGGTTTGCAGTTCCATATAAAGGCATGAAAACCCTTTTTCTCTCCGGGGATTTGGCACTGTGAAGTGAAAAAGCTGGAGGTGAATTTCTGGGAGAGGAGCAGACAGCCAGCGACATCCTGAAGGAGGAGCTTGGCAGGTGGCACCGGGGCAGGGGAACAGCACCTGAAGGGGCTGAGCACAGATCCAAGCAGGTCAGGAGTGTTTTGTAGGACACAGATCACCTGCAAGGGGTGCAGGTGTCCCCAGGATGTCCCTCAGTGCCACCCCACAACCACCCCTCAGCTGCCCTTTAGCCCCTGGACGATGCCTGCCGGACCCAGAGCTTCCCTCTCTGCCTGGGAAATAGCAGAGAGAGCATATCCAGCACACATTTGAGTGTATTTATTTATTTATTCATTCACCAGGGAGGGGAGGAGGTTGGAAGCCAACCATTTTAATGAGGAATTATCCTACCTTACCACGCAGAGTAAGGTACTGCATGATGCAGCAACTTTTCAGCTCAACCTTTTTAAAAATGAGTTGCCAAATAAAGAGCACTGAACGGGGGAAAAAACAAAGGCTGACTTCAGGCAGGTCTCTCCTGTTAGGATTTGGGGGCTTTGAGTGGAGTGCCAGCTTTTCCCCCTCTGTGGCATCCTCTCTTTCCCTGCCTGCTGCCAGACAGTGCCCAGGCTGTGGGACCCTCGCTGCTCCCTGCAGTCCAGGCTACCCAAGGTGACTCCTGCAAACACTCACAGGGCTTTTAAAAGAATGGGAAAAAGCATTTTAGAGAGAGATGACTTATTTTTAAGCAAAGGCCTTACCCAACCTGGAAGCAAGGGGGACTTCTGGGATGTAATCAGTCCATGTGGAGCACTCATGGGGCTTTCATGAGAGTGGAGAAGGCCTTTTAGTGAATTATAACTTATTTTTCAGCAAAGACCTTTTCTAGCTCCAGGCTTTTCCCAGTTATCCTCTTACCAGTCTGCTTTTCTCCTTTCCAAAGCCTATTTTCCCAGCTATGAGAAATAACATGGAGGAAACCCAGAAGGATTGTACCAGGAGAAGCCTGACAAAAAGATTTCTCTCCTTATGATCTGAACAGGAAACAGTGACCCGATTTTTGTCCAAAAGCAATATTAAAAAAGGCAGAGCAATGTGACACCAGCAATACAAAATGGGGCAGGTTTGGATTAAAGAGTCGCTGTGTCAAACCACCCAGCTACTTCCCATGTTTGCAATGGGAAAGAAGAGCTGGATGAAAGCTGTGGAAGAGGTGGATGGCTTGTTATGACAAATTATCCTGTGTAAGTAAGGTCCAGGAGGAGTGTTGCTCTTGTGAGATTCACAAAAAAAAAAATAAAATTAAAAAAAATAAAAAATAAAAAACAAAAAACAAAATCAGGACAAAAGCAGTTCAAAAAACACAAGGCATGAAATAAAACTGGGGCACAACCACCCCAAACCATGGAAACCAAATCCCCTGCTGGCGAGCTGCATTACCCCGAAGGAGAACCTCCTTGCTGGTGTGGGAATTGCAGCCCGGAATTCCCAGCTCTGGGATTTGCATTTCCAGGCTCTCAGCCTTTCTCTGGGGAAGGGGTGCAGCCTCCCCAGCCTGCAGGCCCTCAGCTAAACTCGCCACTGCCTGGGGCTCCTGTTCACAGCCCGCTTGCCTTTACCGTGGACATGCTCACACTTGGCGGCATTATTCGGAGCTCTGGCTCTGATGATGGTATTTTTTATATGGCTGACACCCAGACCTGCTTGCCTATTCCTGTGGATTCTCGTGAAGTGCTGTCATGGCTTATTACCTGTCTATCTGCCTTCAAGCCTGGGTGACTTTTAATTTTTTTTGAAGCTTAATGCTGGGAAAACAGAATCGTTTCAGGTTGGTTCGGTTCACCTCCTTGGATGTGGGGATTTATGGTGTATAATACTGTAGCACACATGGCTTAGGAGCTGGTTTCACAGCAAGGCTCTCAAAAATGGGCTTATTTTATTTGAAACAAACCTTTTCAGGAGGTGAAAAGGTACCAGCAAGGGGGGAGAAGAGAGAATACCTTCACGGGATTTCGGAAACTTCCGCGGCCTCTGCGCCGTGTTGTTTTCCAGGTTGGGCAGCCCTTGTTCGTGCCTCAGTCTAATCCAGAGTTGTGTATTGGAGCTCAGTGATAACTGGAAACTCTTCTCACTCCAGCATTTTCAGCTGTTGTAAAAGTCTGCAGCTAATGTCATAACAGGAATTAAACTGTCTCATCATATTACACCCATCTTAGCTGACTTCGCTGGCTATTAAGGTGACAGCGCATTGATTTAAAATTTGTGTTAATTGTTTACCCCTTCTTGCAGAGGCTTTCTTGGGGGTTTTGTAGCAACCTGAAGGCCTAGCTGTAGCTGTAGATTATCTTCGTGTTCAGCATTAGATGGACTTCAAAAAATGTCCTTTGTCTGAATCACACCACCCAATAACTCAGCCCGTGGATTTCCTTGGCACGTATGTTCCCCGCATGGCCCACTTCTAAAAATAAGGTGGTCAAGAGGGCATGGCTGGTCTTGATCTTACAGGACTTTAAGAGGATTTTTTTCCCCTTCTCTGATATTTATTTATATTTGCTGGTTTCCATTTTCCTGCCTACTAATAGCAGGGCTGGTTTTTTAGGATAAAGGTATCACTCTGCCTAGAAAACCTTCCACCTTTTTTAATAGAGAAACCACTACCCACCAAAACTGACCTTACAGCCCATCATCCTCAGGCCTCCACTTTTGGGTTGAATAAATCAATCCCCATGTAAGCCCATGGAAACAAACTTTTTATCTAGAGCTGGGAATGAAATTTGCTTGGTGCTGTATGCTCTCTGGCACAAAATGAGCATCACCTAATCTGGAATTTGGTATGCTCTGTGATTGCAAGACTGGAAAATAAGAGACATTCTCTTTCTTTTCTATGATCTAGTTCTTCAAATCCACAATCAGTGTGTTTCTCCACAGATATTTGAAAAAGAGTCATCCTTTTTTTCCTCCAAGACTGTGGGGTTTTTTCACCCCCGTCGTTGCGGGCTGAAACATTTCTGAGTTTCTGCTCCCTTTTGTTGTGTTTTCTGTCACTGGACTGGAGCAGCTACTGAATGGGAAATGGGAAGATCTAAACTTGCCTTAACAAAAAAAAAAAAAAAAAATTCTTATTGAAGGGGAAAAGTTAAGTAATGGAGTAAATAATAAATATTTTGTTCTGAGATCAAAATGCCATTGACGTCACCAACTGGTTCTTGTCCCAGGTGTCAGGCACTTTGGAGCAGACCTCGGGCTCATTCTTGGAATATGACCTTAGCTAATGGGCATCTTCCTAAGGAGACCCACTCTGCCTTCCCCTGGCAAAAAGTGCTAATCTCATAACCAGCCCTGCCCTCACCCCATCTCCCACTAGGTCTTTTTGTGCTTTTTAGTTAAAAAAGAAAGAAAGAAAAAAAAGAGCTTGTTCATGAGCTGCAAACAGAATTCACAATTCTCCAGGGGCCGGTGCATTTTGCACGGTTTATACCTTATTAACACAACTGTGAGTCGCAAAACTATTCCCGGCCATTTGAGTTCCCAGCGTTTATTCCTGGGGAAAACCAAAGCCCTCCCAGCTGTCATTAGAGAGCCCTTCATTAGCAGGCAGCATTCAGTATTTATATTTCGAGCAGCAAGTGCCGCTCGCTCCTATGAATAAAGGATGCGCTCTCCCGGGCTGGCTGCTCCGGGATGCGCCGGGAACGGGGCAGGGATGAGCTCCAGCAGCTCCCGCAACAAGTGCGGGCTCGGAGCGGGCTGGCTGTGCCCGGCGCGAACCTCTCCACCTCCGCCTCGCTCCCCCGCCTCCAAAGCCCTTTGTTTCGCCCCTGTTTGGATGAACTTCTCTCCCTTTGATGTTCATCTGGAGTTTAACAGCGATAAAAGGCGCACAATGGCGAGATTGTGGAAGGGGAAAAGGTGCTGCGAGAGCACAATGCGGTGCATTATCCCCTGGCTCCCCTGTGCCGCTGGCTTGGCAGGCGGCAGCGGGAGCGAGCCAGGGTGACAGCCTGGGCTCCATCCCGGGCCAGGGTGACAGCCTGGGCTCCATGCTGGGTCAGGGTGACAGCCTGGGCTCTATCCCGGATCAGGGTGACAGCCTGGGCTCTATCCCGGGCCAGGGTGATATCCTGGGCTCCATGCTGGGTCAGGGTGACAGCCTGGGCTCCATCCCAGATCGGGGTGACAGCCTGGGCTCCATCCAGGGCCAGGGTGACAGCCTGGGCTGTATCCCAAATCAGGGTGACAGCCTGGGCTCCATCCTGGATCGGGGTGACAGCCTGGGCTCCCACCTCAGTGCCACCATGCCAGGCTCAGGCCAGAGCCCCAGGAGCAGCCCCCAGCCCTCAGCCCCTGGCACCACTGCAGGCTCAGTCCCAGTTTGGGGCATCCTCCCAAGCCCAGGGAGCAATGGCCAGCCTGGGTTCGTGGCACCAGGTGAGCAGGACACATCCCAGCTCCGTCCTCACACGTCAGCATCCCCCAGCAGCATCTCAGGTCAGCAATTCCCACTCCTCCTCGGGCACAGGAGGCTCAGAGGCTGAGCACAGCAGGGTGCTCCCTGGGCCAGGGGCGCTCCAGCACTAACGCCAGCCTCTTCCCGAGCTGCCAGCACCCCTGGGTCAGACAGCTTCCCAGGAGGCAGGTGATGCTCGCTGCTCTTTGGGCTCTGGCTCCCAGGCTCAGGCTCCTCTGGGGGCTTTCCTTCAGATATGCATTTCCAGAGCCTCCTACTGGAAAGGAAACCCCCAAAAGTGGGGACAGAGGGAATCCCTAAATGTGCTGTTTTTACTGTCTTTCCACTGATGGACCGTTTCAGAAGGCAGCGTGGGACAGCAGGGCCAGCAGCCACCATGGCCATTGTGACAGTGTCCTGTCCCCAGGGCAGTGCCCTTTTCTCCCTGCCCAGACCCCCTGCACGTTTCAATCAGCAGCCCCATGGCCTAAGCCTCTTCACAAATTATTTGTGCACATGAAATCCTGGCACCACCCTCCCGTTCCCCACCTGGCGCCACCTGCTCAGATGTCACCTGGCAGAGGTGCCCTGCAGCGCCCAGGAACTCCCAGGGGAAGTTCCAGGCTGCACCCCTGTGCCCGTGGGGGCTGGCAGGGGACACCTCAGTGACTCTGGTATGGCTCCTTCCCCCTGCCAGCCCCAGCCCTGCCCCTGGGCAGCGGTGGCACATGCCAGCCCTGGGCACACCCTGTCCCCGAGGCTGCTCCTTCTGTCCCCTCCCAGGCTGGGCACATCCCCTGAGCCGCCTTGCAGCCCAGAGCCCACCTCGGTTGCCACAACCCAAAGCCCCGGCTTTGGGATTTTTGGGATATTTTTGCCCAGCACCAGCACAGAAAATCATTTTCTGTGAAGCTCCTCGGTGCGTTTGGCATCCTGAAGCAGAGCCGGGCCCCAAGCATCTTTTCCCGGGATGCCTGGGGTGGCTCCTGCTGTTCAAGAGCAGATCTGCAGCTCGGGATGGATCCCAAGGACAGGAGTCTGTCCTGCTCGAGCTGTCCCACTGTCTGCACACTTCTGCAAAGCAAGGACAGGTTCCTACTGAACTCATGTGCAATCTCATTTCTGCTTGGACTGCCTCTGCTGCCAGCAGCTGTCTCTGAGTAGGTGTTTTTTAAAGAAAATTGCAAATATAATTTCTCACCTGAGAACTGGCTCGAGGGGTTTTTAATATCCCTTGAGTTGCTGAGTTTGGGGATGGCTCATTTCCTGTGTTTTTGTTTAGATTTTTAACCATGTCTTATGGCATCTGCATTCACTGCTGGTCTGACCTACTTAGTGAAGTCAAAGATCCTGGAGATTAAGCTGAACAATCCACTTCAGTGCATACTTATGATTTCGGGGTCCTGCCAGAAATACATTCATTTCTAATCGTAATTTCTTGCTGTTCAAACACTAGTTGTAAATTTTCAAATTAAAAAAAAAAAAATCCTTATCTGCAAAATAAAATCATTTTGCTTGCCTGAGAAGGCAAAATCTGGGAGGTCAAAATAACTGAACTACACCTGAAATGCGCACAAGGCTTTTTAACAGCACTGCTTATTCACCAATGCTAACATCTGCCAGTGTGTGCCATGGTGTGCCAATCCCTCTAAAATTTAGTTTAAATGCAGTGAAAAAAAATTATTTTTTTAGGAATGCTTTGCCCCGCATCCCCATTTCAAACCAAGAAAGCAAACGAGTTGCAGCAGACTTCCTCTTGCAAAATGAATTTGTCAAGCTCTCTGCATTTTGCTGAAGTGTAAGAAACTCAAATAAAAGTGATCCTAAAGTTAAGAAATTGATTTCAGGGCAGAGCCTGGTGGGGATTTCTGTGCTTACATCGACTCTTCCTGAAGTTGGGAGTGTGGGTAGATTTTCTTGTTGTCAGAGGAAATCATGAATCTAAAAATCCCAAAGACTGATTCCCTCAGCTATTGCACTGTGCAGCTCATATTTTGAGAATATTCTGCAGATACAAGTGGAAATAGGAAATAACTTGCAATTTTCAGATAGCATCTGGGCTCTTCCTTTTCTCCATTACATATATATATATATATATATATATATATATATGTCAAGCTTTCACAGCAAATGAAAATTGCCAGTGCTTAGCAGCTTGCAAGAGCAAACAGACCCTGTTCCAGAGCCTCTTCCCATGCTGGCACACAAAATCTCTGAAAATTTGGCACGAGAATTTCAAGCAGGTCCTGGACCCTGAATATTTACAAACGCCTTCTTGCCTTGATTAAAAAAAAACAACTCTTGGAGTGTAATGTTGTATTTTCCTGTGTTTAATGCCTTGGTGTGTGCTTGGGAGCTCTGCTATTTAACACTGCATTTTTCTAGCTTTTAACCCATATTTGAAGCCACAGCCAAAGAGCCTTTCAGAGCCACTGTGGCCGTGGTGTTAATGGCTGGGAAGCAGCTGCTGCCAGAGGAATTTTTTTCTGTATTCTTACCATTTATGCACAAGCTGGAAGAGGGTTTTTGCTACATCTGAGCTGCACTGAAGCAGCCTAAACAAACTGCTGTTTTCACCCAGCTTCTGCTTGCACGTCCAGTTTCAGTGACCCACCAGACACAGGTGGGCAGACCTGGCTCTGCCACCACACCTGCTCTCAATATACCTGAGGATATCTGTGGATATGCCTTGCTGGACAATGAAATGTAATTAAAAATGTGCAAAATGAGAGCATGCAATGTTCTGTTCCTGGAGGTAAAACCCACTTAGTAAAAGTTCAGTGTTCTACTGCGTGAGATTTGTGCTCAGAAATGCATTTCTGCAGTTTTTTCAATGAATTTCCTCAGGTGATTGATTTAGAGGTGGCTGAATAGTGGTAAAATATAGAGTGCACACAATCAACACAAATCACTAGTATTAAGCAAATGCCAGATACTCAGCAAATCTTTATTTCTTTGGAGTATCTCATATCAGTAAAATAAAATTGTTTTGTGCAACACAAGACCAAAACCATTTGCAAAAGAGCACATCAAGCCTAACCATGTCCAATTTATTCCTAAACTGTCTAATGCAAGGGGGGTTTGTTTTGTTGTTGCCATAACCGTGCATTCATTAGCTTTTTCCTTAATCAAAAATCAGTTCCAGTCCTGGATGTTGCTTTAAAATTAAGCCCAGACCTCTGAGTCTGCAAAGGGGAAATGCAGAACCCCAGGAAATCCCTTGCAGAAGCAGAAGAGGAATATTTCTAGGAGAAGAATTTGTAGAAAGCCCCCCTCAAGGACCATGGCCACACTCCAGAAACACTGTCTGCACCAGGGACAAATCACAAGAGAAATGGCCTTAAAGCCTGGCTGGGCCATCCTTGAAATTTGGGGGTTTGGTGCAAGTTTGGTGCCACAGCCTGAAACACTTCCAATGCCCAGAAGGAGCCAAGCTGGATTTTGGGACCCCTGAGGAAGAGCCAGTCTGGAGGGCTGGATGTGGCTCAGAGCCCATGGGTGGCTCTGCTTTTGTCCCCTCTGTGTCCTTCCCTCTCGAGGATTTGGGGCTCTGGAAAGTTTTCCCCATTTCAGAGAGCTTCCCTTGCCTTGTAGGGAAGGGCAAATCACACAAAGTGGAGCTGGCTTCTGTGGCTGCTCCCTCCTGCTAAGCAGCATATTTCTGTCTGCGTTTGACTGCGTTTTTCTACCCCATCTCCTTCTGCTCTACATGATCTGTCAATATTGGGTTTCTTCTCATTACACTTTACTCTCCCTTAACGTCTATTCTTCCTCACTGATGGTTCCTCCCTTTACCACGGCTTTTTCCACTGGTTTGACTCAAAATGAAACAGCCAGGGTGGTATTTAAAAGTAGTTCATCTGGTTCTGTCTATTTGCTGTAAAGCACATTATTTGTATCAGTTCATTCTTCGGGTATTTTTAAGGAGAATGCAATATTCCCTTATCTTTAGCTCCTTTTTTTTATCTTGCTTCAGGCACAGGCTCCAAGAGATGTGCATGCAACACAGATGCTTAATTTACTCCTCCAAATATGCAAAGAACATGGCTATGTGCAGTAAACATCACTTACAGCATGGCTGAAGACCAGGAAAGAAAAATCAATAAAGCTTCTGTAAATTCCTTATTATCTAAGAATTTCAACATCTACTCATACATCTTCCACTGCACCCTCATGAATTTAACACACTTATTTATGGGTGCAAGCTGTGTGTGTGTGTGTGCACAAACAGTGCAGCAGATTCTGAAACAACCATCTGAGGATGTTATGGCTGTTAGTCAAAATCAGACAGTAAAAGGGAGATTTTTTGTTTGAATAGGGGGATTCAGAATGTGACTCATAGACAAATCACGCGGGATACAGGGACTTCATGAAAAAAAAAAAAACCACCCTTAGAAAAACACACTATTGTCTGTAAAACCTGGACATGCAAGTGCAGAATCTGCATTATCTGAGTGCTATCTCTTCCCTGTTACCTGCAGCCCGTGGGTAGAATAAGTGACATCTGCAGAAAAGCAGCAGACAGGAAAGGGAAGGGCAGTGGGTAAACTTCCATCGGCCTCGGGGAGACTGAGCTTTCTCCTGCACGTCTTTAGGCTCTGATTTCCACATCTAGGTGCAAATCTGGCTTTGGCACACTTCTGCCAGACGTGGTCAGTAATAATCACGTATTATTAAATCAATACAGGTCCGTGTTTGATGTCTCTCTGTATCCTCTAACTCTCTGTAATTAACAATACCTGATCTAAAAGAAATTTACACTCGGGTCACAACCCCTTTACTCCCAACCTCCCACTATTATTGGTAAAGTCCTACAGCTCATAAAATGCAACACAAAATATGAGTTCTGATTTTTTAATGTCCTAATAGTCCCACCAATCTGACTGTTCAGGGGATTTCTCACATCGCACTGTTTTGTAATAGCTGGGGATGCGTACCTGGAGAATTGGGTGGTGTAAAAGCAGCACCAAGTACCTGAAATGCACATCTCCAGGGAAGACCATCTCCCTGTCTCCACACACACACACACACTGTGTCTCACATATGTACACGTCCCTGCATGCCAGTGCTTGAATCAGCAATGCATTGTGGCTACTGCAAAAATGTGGAGCGCAGCAATATTGTAATCAAATGTATGCTCAGACATGTGCCAGGAGGCAGCAGCAATTCACAGCCCATCAAATGCCTTGGCTTTGGCTTCCTTAAGAAGCTGTTTCTCACACCAGAAAATGCAATTACTGCTCCACTGTGCCTCCCCACATGGAGATCCAAAAGGCCTCAGGAAATGAAGCAACCTATCAATACTTTATCTATTGCAGATGAGACATCTACAGATAAGGATCAGGGTAATCCAGCCATTGATTTTAGGACTGTCAGTCCTCCAAGGACTGTGGCAAATCTATACATAGTCCCTGAGTGGCCGGGTTTGCTTTTGGATTTGTGATTTCATTGTGGAAACAGCGTAAGGGTCAGTGCAAGCAGAGGGAGCTTTGCTGCAGCCCAGCTGGGCAGGCTCAGCTCCATGTGTGGGTCCTTCCAAACCCAACTGTGGTGCACACCACTAATTAGCAGCCAGACAATTGCAGACACACCAACATTTCAATTTATTTTTTTTTTCCTAAGACGAGAAAAGGCAAGCAGTTTCAATATTTGCCAGCTTTCCTACTTTGCTCCAAATTTTCCTTGCTTTGGAATCCACTCGTATTGTACAAGCTTTGCTACTGTTCCTGGTGGGGCTTGGTGACCTGAGGATGTGAAGGAAGCATTTGGCTCTCAGTGCCAATCACTAAATCTTGTTTGTAGGAATGGACATACAGAAAAATTCCTGTCCTGACGGATCTTTATCTGGAATTCACATGTGTGCCTTATCCCTTTGACATGCTTGCCCCAAAGCAGGTTATAAACAGATAAATGTGCCCTTGTAACAAAAAGGGAGATTGTGTTTCTGAGAGACACAGAAATCCGAGGGGCCATGTCTGTAGGTGTGTGAATGCACACGTTTAGGGTCCTTTCAAATGCACACACCCACACGGTGTTTTATGTAACTCCACTTCAATGCACTGCAAAGGTTGACCAGCAAAGGTTTGCAACTCACTGGGTAAGAACAACTGGGTTATTTGCTAACGAAAACAGGGAGAGATTCCTAATAATAATTCCAACTTCTCATTTTTTAACCGATCTGGAGTATGAAGAAATGTTCGTATTTCATCTAGTCTATAAGATTTAATGCACCCACAGACCAGGGAGGTATTTGGGTGTTACATGGAAAACCATGTAATAGATATGACCTGGTATTACTGGGAATTCCCAGAAAAACCCTGAATATTGTCATCAGGGGCTATTTCTGTCATCCCAAACGACACAGCAGCCTCAAGCTTTATCACAAGAAGAATGTATCAGTATATATTCTTCTTTCACCCAAATTTACATCTGTTCCCAAACCCAGCTGGAAATAACCTGCTGGTAGAGGTGCAGAACAGGCAGATTTCCAGTCTCCAAGTAAAACCTGTGGAATTTGACCCGCCACTGATGAATTTGCTACCACTGAGCAAGTTATGCCCAGAACACAATGTGACTTCCATAAACACCTAACAGGGGCTGAACTACAAAATATTGCCCCTTAAAAATGTGGCATCACCATGCCCATTGTCAGCGCTTTTTGGAAGTGTTAAATTTGCTTCTGTTCTGCTCGGAGTGAGCATTTTCTCACCCTTTGTTTGCTAGGACAATATGCAATCGAGACAATCTGCCTCTAAAACCAGAGAAAAACCACAACATTCCGTCCAGACACATTTTACAAACATGGCTTCATGTGGCTGCCTTACAGGAGGATTTTCTGGTCCCTTAGACTGACCTGCAGGGCTGGGCTTGGCTGCTGAGAATCATACAGACATTCCCAACTCATGACCCTCCACAGACAGCATCAGCTCACAGAAACTCCGAGAAATAAGCTCCAAAAACATTACTGCATCTGCTCCACACCTCTGGAGCTGTGAGTTTATGCTCCATCAGTGCTGCATGAGACAGGATTCTCACGTGGATTGCGAGAGGCGCTGTTAAAGACACAGAATCCTCACGCACTTCAGCTGCTCCCTGCTTCCAGCCCCTACCCAATGCACCAGAAACACGACATTAATTCAGCAAACTGTACATTCTCTGCACCAAACAGCCACAAGGACTCTCATTTTTCAAGAAATAGTTTAGGCCATAACAGGGAGAAAAATGTGCTTAGTACAGATGGCAAAAGAAGAACAGAAAGAAAACCTGTGGTGCTCAGTTGTTGACACAAACATCACCGCGCGCTGTGTGAGCTGTGGTTTCAGCCCAGTGACCACATCACGTGGACCTGGGAATTTGTCCATCCCATCAGCAAGCCTTGGATCAGGCCTGTGAAAGCCAGGGCTGTATGTATGGCTTTAGCTTTATATCTGGCAAGCCTTGCAGCTCAGGGTAAAGCACGCCTCACTTGCTTACTCGCTGTGTAAACAAGTGCAGACCACGTCACCAAAAAGGCTCTGAGATTTACCCAGCAGATCAGGGAAACATCTGTAGTCTTTCACATATTTCACAAAGAAACATTTGTTTGGTAACATGTTGCATCCTTTCTGAATGGAGACACATGGGGCCGTGGGCAGAGCAATTAAATCACGCAGGAATTATTACAAAAATCTAGATTCTATTTTTGCACCGTCTATATAGCATTAAAATATATTCTGGATTTAGGTCTATTTAAATATGTATGATATAAATATGTGATATTAATATATTTAAATAAATCTATATCCCATGTTGCATCTGATCTAAAAGTACAATTGCAATTCGGGGCAGAAGGGCTTTTTGGTTATATGTAAATATGTTCAAAAAGTTCTATATAAATAAGCAGTAAGAGTTTTCAGGAGTATCTATAATCTTACACTCATCAATTACCTTGTAGACACAGGTTTTCCTGGATAACATATGGAATTTTTAAACCTGAAATTATTCTCTTTTCAAATAATGGGATTTTGTCATCAGGGTCACTTCCAGGAAGTGGGAAGTGATAACAAAACAAGGGGCTAAGATTACAAATAGAGGAGGGTTATGTTTGCTCCTTTTGAAATGAAATGAGAGTGTAGGAGCTGCCATGTGCCGCTCATACCTGCGGACGCTGAGCAATCCTAAATCCCAAGCAGCCCTGAGTCAGCTGCTTGAGAGCTCTGTCCAAATAACTCCCTTCCTGACACCAGGGCCACCAGAGGATCTGCTCCCTTTCCTCCACCCCACACAGGAGGAAGTGTGAGGAAATGGGTCAGACATCCATGGGGCTGCTGCCTCAGGAGGAAAGAGATGTGGCACTGTGAGCAGAGGGTGCACAGAGGTGTGAGTGCACAGCTGGACTGGGGTGCTCTGAGCCCTGGAAAGCAAGGAAGAGCATCCCTGCTCGTGTCTGTGTGTGAGAGGGAGGGCACAGATGTGCTACACCTCCTCGTGTGCTCCACCTGACCTTTGGGGTGTCCTGGCTGCTGCCTCCGTGCTCACTGGGGTTTTTGGGGGCACTGCAGAGGGAGCCCTGGCAGCCTCTCCCCCAAGGCCTCCCGTGTCCAGTGTCACCTTCAAGGGACGCTGAGGGTGTCTCACTTGAAGGGGAGACACTCTCCACCGTTCAGGAGCTGCCTGGGTTTTTTATTGTGCCTTTTCCACAGAGGGGGAGCCGGAGGGGGGAAGCTGGTGGGAGAGGGGAAGACGCACCGTCCCGTCTTTAATGGTCTGATGGAGCGTCTGACATGTGAATCCTCACTGTCCCTGCTCCCCAGCCCGACTTCAATGACTGCTTTCAGCAAACAGCCTCCCCCAGACAGGGAAATTCTGTTACTTTGCCCAAACCTGCTCAAATACTTTGAGCTCCCAGTTATACACTTAGCACGGGATTTTGGCAAAATGCGAGAGAGGCGCATCCTTTGAACTGGATGTAGACTTAAAAACAGCCTCTTGATCATCAGTGATGTCTTTATCCACTGAACCAGAACTAGGCTTGTGAAAAACCCAGTCTCTTGATCTCCTCCCAACGTGCCAGCCGGGCCATTTTAAGGGTTCCTACTCCCGTATCCCTGCAGCCCCACCAGATGCATTTTAAGGAGCATATCCAGAGCCATCAGTAACCACAGATTAGCAGGGCCATATTCCCCCTGGAAATCTTTGAGCCTGCACTGCCTTCCCTCATTACAGAGGCTATCGGCTCTGCATTGCTTTGCATAAACCCCGCTCGGGCTCGGGGAGCTTTGCCCCGAGCAGATCCCGGGCGGAGCAGGATGCTCATTCCCAGCGCCCGGCGGGGCAGGGGAGCCCTGCCGTGGAGCCCCGAGGTGCCCGGGCCAGGCCTGGCTGCCAGGGCAGGGTGGGCTCCAGCCCGGGGCACGGGGGCTCTGCTCCCTGTGACTTCACCGGTCCTGACTGGGAATTAAAAGCCCGTCCCCTCTCTCGGTCTTCAGGGGTAAATTTCAGATGCTCCGAAGCTCGATAATTAACAAGTTCTGTCGTTCCCTTTGCTGTTGCACTGGCTGCGGTATTTTTAAAGCTTTTTTATTAAAAATTAATTTCTTTATTTTGTTGGAGACCCATCACTCAGTCACGTGGCTCCCTGTCATGTTTCTATCCTTCCTACTCATATTCGAGTTATGCCATCAAGCTAATATATTGTGACTGCTCTTCTCTCTTGTGACAAAGCCTTGCAGCTGCCTCCAAATCAATAGATGTCAAAGAAATATGAAAACAATCATGACAGAGAACTTAAATCCTGGCTAGAGTCTGCATAATAAAAAATGTGCTTCTGTTCTCAAGGCAGCGGATTAATTTATCCTAAAGTTTAGTCAAATTTTATTCCGGTACCTTTTTCCCAGCAGATAGAGCTACATCTGTTGGGTTTGTAATGTAATTTGTAATTACTGCCCTTCATGTGGTCCAATGCCTTGAACCATCTTTAATTAAAAGCATAATTAAGGGAAGATCTAAAGGAAGACAATTACCAGATGGTCTTTTTTTTAGAAACAGTTAGTTGCATTGAGGATGTACCCTGGTCCATCCCTGGCTTGGATTAAAAGGCAGGCTGCCTCCTGCACAATCTGCGAGGTGAGAGGCTGCGAGGGGGGCTCAGGCATCCCGGGCAGCAGCACAGCCAGCAACTGCCACAGGGGCTGGGGACACCGGGGGGGACACTGGGGGACCGTGGGGCACAGGGTGGCCCTGGCCCCATCCCATTTCCCTGCGTGGATGAGCCCTGGTGTCCTCCTCCAGCCCAAAGCTCTGGCAAAAAACACCTCGGTCAAAACCCCAGCATCACTAGGACACCCTGCAGCTTCTGGGAAATATTACTTTTCTGGTGAAAATAGCAAGAAAAGGCAATAACAATAATAATCGTGATGTCAAAATGCTAGGAAAATAATAATAATAATAATAATAATAATAATAATAATAATAATAATAATAATAATAATAATAATAATAATAATAATAATAATAGTGTTGTAACCGCAACCACAACAATAATAATAATAATTTTAAAACCCACAGGGACTGGGTCCCAGAACAGTTTCCAAAAATGAATTATCACTGCTGTCCCAGGTGAGACAGACCATGGTGCCTGCCCAGCCCTGCTCATCATCACCGGAGGTGGTTGTGGGAGGGGGTAGTTGGCCAAAATCTCCTCTCAGACTGCAGCACCCACCCCGGCCTGGCTGGACTTAGTTTGGAGGTTCCTCCCCTGCCCCTCGGGATAGCTCCTTCCAGAAGATTCGCCGCACCCACATGAGGAAGTTCCCGAGAACGGTTACTAAAGGAAAAGGGTGGGAGGAGATGGGAAATTACCCCGAAAATATGAATAATGCAACAAAGTGCAGAATTATGTGCGAGCGCAAAATTTCTAGGGGAAGCTAGGCATAAGAAAAGGGGGGAGAGAAAAAGAAAAAGGGAAACCTGGAGCAGTGGTGCAATGGAAATTAAATTTTTGCTGTATTACTAAGATTTCATTATTTGACCGTTCCTACTCAAAGTAAGGCAGCGATGAATTGTAATCATTTCAATTATCTTCAAGATACTTTCTTTAGGACACAAGTTGTCAGAGATAAAAAAGTCCATTCTCGCTGCTCCGTGGGTCCATTTTCCAGACGGTTTGTCCTTCTTGCTGCATGATTTAGCCGGGGCTCCTTTGCATACCGCGGCTCTCCCGCACGCCCTCCGCGGGGGCGCGGAGCCGCTCCCTCCCTGCGCGGGGCTCCGCGCCCGCGGAGCCGCCGGGGCTCAGCCTGCCCCGGCGCCCGCTCCGCCGCCATCCGCTCGGATTAACTTCACACGGGAGGTTTTGGTTGGTTGGCTTCGCCACTTCTCCCCTCTCATTTTTCGCGGCTCTCTCCCCCGTCTCGCTCTCCGCCCCGCGCAATATTTCCTGAGCCATTCGTCTGAATAAAGCAATAAATGCGGGGCGGGCGGCCCCGCACCTCGCCTGGCCGCGGGGCAGCCGAGGCAGGATCCCTCCCCATCCCCATCCTACAAACAGCCCTACAAATCCCGCTTTCTCCCTGCTGATAGGGGTTGATTTGCAAGTGAGAGCTGCCCTCCGCTCAGGTCTCTTTAAGCGCAAACCAAATAACATTTAAATGCCTTTTTACTGCCGGGGCATTATTTATTTAAGTGGCCGTCGGAAATCACAGCAACGCGGTTCCCGTTCCTCCCGGAATATTGTCCTCGCCGGTTTATTAGAGCGATTGGTTTAAAAGAGGCTCTCTCGGAATAAAAGGGCGCGTTTCTCCCCATTATTCATATCTAGGGAGTCCCAGGCCTTCAGTACATTAAAAAAGCTTCAAAAGGACAATTCGCCATCCGCAGATATTATATTTGTGTAATGTCCTTTTGTCGAAGCTTTTAACACCTTCTTATAAGGAATCATTTGTTCTTTTCTCTTTAATTTTGATAGACAATTAGCCATCAAATATACACCAGTTGACTGTAACCGAGCATTAAACTAGCCTTTATTTAACGCTAATTTAGCATAGCTGCTTTGTTTGACTTTGCCATACAAGAACCAGGTTTTGTAGCAAAAAAAAAAAAAAAAAAAAAAAAGGTGTAATTTTATGTGGGGCTTCATTTCTTTTGGCCCTCTACACAGCAAGCCCTCTCCTCTTTGTAACCCATTCTGCTGGGCAGAAACACCATTTCGGAGTGCCTAGCACCTGGAGTCTGGAAAAAAAATTAGCATTGATATAGATTTAGTTGAAATGTAATCTCTTAAATCTGTCCAAGATTCGGGGAGATAATTACACTTTCACTGAATTGACAGAGGTCAGCGTCTCTGTGGACCTGAGGAGTTGATTTACTAACAATAGTGTTACATAAAAAATGGTGTTTGAGATTATAATGTTAATAGATGCAGTCACTGGGGAAAGCAGGCAGGCTACAACTAATTCGATGGAACTTGGGTTTTGCGTTAGGAGGATTCAAATCACTTGCAGCATTTAATTTAGAGGAATGAGTTTGGCAGTAATTACAGCAAATGGAAAGGTCGCCTCGGAATAGTAGTTATTTTTTCCCAAGTTGTGACTCTGGGTTTTGGGGGTAAAGTCCTTTTTCTCCGCGCCCGGCGATGGCCGGGAAAGCCGCGGTGCTACATCCCCTGCACTTTGACTGTCGGTCACCTCGGAACCTGCAAAATCCCGCTCAGAACAAAGAAACGGGGGTGGGAAATATTTGTCTAAGAGTCGGAGTCGCCCCTCGAGTGGGACCCGACGGTTTTCAGCGAGAGCCGGCGTTTCCTTCTGTTCCCGGGGGGTGCTCGCTGGGCCGGGCCAGGTCAGCATCTCCTCGGAGAAGGCGCACCACGATACGGGGGGCAATGCCCCGCAGTTTTCTCTGCATTTTGGGGGGTCACGAACAGGAGCGGGGGCCGTGCTCAGGTGAGCCCGCTCCCGCCTCCCTGCTTTTCTACCCAGTAATAACCTAGAGGGGACCAGACGGCCCAAACCCGAGCGCTGCCCCAGCAGCCCCGGCGGGTCACGCTGGAAAAGCCAGCCCAGCTACAAGTCCCTGTGCCACGATGTGCCCCGTGTGTCGCGCCTCTTCAGCCAGGATCCTCCCGCAGGGGACCTTTCCCACCTCGGCGGGACCTCAGCTTTGTTCCCGCCGGGACCCACGGCCCTGCTGCGGTCACGGGGAGCCGAGGCGCGGCGTGGCCCTCGGGGCAGCCGGTGTGGGTCGCTGCCCCTGCCCCTCGGGGGGTGCCGTGGGGCCACCTCCCCCCCGTTCGCGGGGGATCCCCGCAGCCCCGACGGCCGGCGGAGGCGGGAGCGCTGCCCGGCCCTGCCCGCAGCCGGGAGCGCGGCGCTGCGCGGGCGCGGAGGGGCGCGGAGGGGCCGCCTGCTCCCCATCCATCCCGCGCCGCGGATCGCCGTCGGGAGCCGGGAATCCCGAGCGTTTCCCTGCAGGACACGCCGCCGCCGCTGCGTCCCGGCCCGATGGACGGCGCTCCATCCCCGGGCAGCCCGGAGCGCCTCGGCGGGATGCGCTACCTGCGCTGCGACCCCCGCGGCCCCTCCGCGCCGCTCCGCGCTCGGAACCCCCGCGGGCTCGGCCCCGCCGCCCCGGCAGAGCCGTGCCCGCGGGCAGGGGCGGCGGGGCGGCTCCCGGGGCTCCGCGCAGCGCCGGCAGCCGGGGCAGCGGCGGCTCCGCAGCCTCCGCCGCCCTCCGTCCCTGCCTGTTTATGTTTTAAGTCCACCCGATCTTATATGTAACAGCAATATATATGTTAATTGAAAACTTCTGAATTTAAAAAGGTTGTGACAAGTTATAATTTGTCTTGTCAATGTCTGGAATCCTTGTTTAGCTCTTTAGTTGTGTCTGCTGTTCGTGCCTGTCAGATAACAGCTTGCCTAACACGCTGCCTTCCTCTCTTATGGCACGGAAATGACAAATGTGCTGTTTTATCCATACAATTTATTTCATTATTGTTGCCAGCACGAAGCATCACAATCAATCATAAGGAAGTCCAGTTGGCAGGTGTCAATCTTGGTATGTTTTTGTACGTCTCAGTCCATATTTAATCCAATTACAAGGGTCATGGAGTAAGTGCAAATCCCCTTGTTACAACTCACATCTTATTCAAGATTTAAAGTAAAAAGTCAACTTGATCACATGGGCGCTTTGGGGGTCCTCCGATACCTTTTGATATGTGGTCCCCCCCTCCCAAATTATGCGGAGATAGCGTTTTATCAAAGAGTTATCGCGGGTCGGTTGGGGTTTGGGGATTCTTTTTTTTCCCTGAGTGTTTGTGTGCAAATGAAGTATCTTGTTATTTTGCTAAAGAAGAGGGAGGTTTTAATGATGGGAGATCTTTCCGCTCATTGCCCTTTCAAATACAATTGTAGATCGAACTCAGCCTTGTCACGTTGAGGAAAAGTGAATTTCTAACATCCAGGACGTGCCTGTCGACTTTCAGCGAATTGCATCCAATCACCCCCAGGGAATTCAGCTAATGTCTCAGTCTAAACCGGGATGAGGGGAGAAAAACAAATCAAACATTGTCCGGAGTCACGCTTATTATGAAAATGTTTTAAAGGATAGAGAAGAGAAATAACTCGAGACAGCCCAGAATAAAGTTTTCGACAAATTAATAGCATTAGGAGTCTTCGGAAAAAAAAAAAAAAGAAAGAAAGAAAGAAAGGAGAGAGAGGGAGAGGGGAGAAAACGCAGCTACAAAGTTAAGGTACAAAGAAATGATTTATAGCTATACGTTTCTCTTTTTTAAAGCAAGAAGCATCTTTTTAACCTTGATTTTTTTTTTTTTTTTTTGGTTGCTGTTTTTCGGATGAGAAACAAGGCTACGGCATTGAAAACAACAGTCTTATTATACAGCCGGCTACAGTGGGGTTCTTCGCGAGGGGAAATGACATCTTTCTGCTAAATTTCTGTCTTTAGGACGCTTCAGTTGACAGAAGTTTCTTGCAGCATCTTAACTGAGAGCCCCCAAACACGCACTAATCCCGCTTGTTACAACAAGTTTCCAGCTCGCCGGGGTTCACAGACCGGGGTGCCCGTGTCAGCCGGCTCAGCCCGCTCTGGGCGAGTGAGTGCTCCCGAGAAGGGTGGGTGCAATCGTTTACCAGGTCGCAGGAGAGCCTCGCAGGCTGCCAGCCGCACAACAGCCGGAAAGCTCTCCCAACTTTACGTGGCAGCGCACAAAAAGCCATTTCAATAATAACTCAGGTATTTTTTATTCGAAGAGATGGAGCTATTCAGTTTCTATCAAACTGCGAGAGGGCTGAGCCGACAGGACGAGAGAATAAAAAAAAACCCAAACAAACCAACCAACCAACAATACAAAACAAGAGCAAAATTACATTTCTGCACCGAGGTTTAAACGCAATCCTGGGGGCAAAAGAGAAATGTTAGACAAGCAAAGAAACGTGTGGGGGAAATAAAAAGAAAGTATTTAAAAACACATACCTTGGACAAGGGCAAAATATCCGAGCTACAATGCTAGTCAAGTACCTCTTTCCTTGAAAGCCAAAACCACGTTTCTATCACGATATTTTTCCTGTTCTAGGGCTTTTCCTTTGGTTTTTACCGTTTATTGTAGCTAGTCTTGGACCCTGCAGCCTGTGCAATGCCACAGTAAACAAATTGTTCTGATGTGCTTATTATTATTGCTCAAGTTCTGCTTGGATAGAGAATTAAAGCTCATTATTACAGTGTGTGTTGAGAATTGCTCAATCTATGTGAACACGGGGGTTTGGGGCATCCTCGGGAAAAAAAAAAAAAAAGGAGAAGAAAAGAAAAAAAAAAAGAAAAAGCCCACAACTTCGGAACGTAGTGTAAATCAAATATGTATAATGTTTATAAATTTGTAACACGTTGCCGTGCCCCTGCTCCTATCCCCTGCCCGGCGCGGCGACGCCCGCACCGACCCCGCTTCCCTCCGCGCTGCTCCGCGGAGCCGCGTCCCTCCGCGGCTCAGCAAAGGTCGCGGACCCGACCGCGACAGGAGCAAAAATCAGCGGGGACACACACACGGGCGCGGGGGAGACACTTTGTCGCCCCGTTTCACCGGCACCGCTTCCTGGCCGAGCCTCCCCGGCTGCGCGGCGGGGCGCGGGGGTTCCGCACGGCTGCGCGGCGGGGCGGGGGGCGGCCGCTGCCCCGGACACCCCCGCCCGCTCCGGGCTGACCCCGGGCCTGTCCGGGCCGCCCCCGGGGTCCCGCCCGCCTCCCCGCGCAGCCTTTGCAAGGCTTTTCCCCCCATCCTTTATTATTATCTTTTTTTTTTTTTTTTCTTTTTCGGCGACCTCTCGGCCAAATGCGGACTCTGCTCCCAGCACTCCCCCACCTTCCTGCCTCGCTTCCCTTTTTCAGTCTCTATTTTTTTTTTTTTTTTTTTTTTAGGAGATAAAAAGGCAAACAGAGCGCTCTGGCGCTGGCGAGGGGCTGTTTGCCTGCCTCCGCCGAGGCCTGGCCAAGCAGACTTGGCTTCACGCCTGAGCAGTTTCTGGAGAGCGGCGCGCTGGAGAGCAGGGGAGGCAGCACCTGGCCCTGCTTTAGGAGCCATCTCCTTTTATTGACAGCCAGATAAGCAGGCGGGAGCCGTGGTGTTTCCAACGCTTCCCTGGAGGACCCTGCCGGGTTGCAGGGAGCCGCAAGCCCCTTAATGGCAGCGGCTCCAAACGCGCCGCGAAACCCCTTCCTGGCAGCGCCCCCGGGGCCGTCGCTACCTGCCAACGCGCGGGACTTGCGCGGCCGCCTAAGGGACAGGGTCACCCCGCCGGGATGCCAGCCGGATCCCTGCCCCGGCTGGGTCCCCGACCCTCAGAACCGGAGCAGCGCCCCGCACCCCCGGCACAGCCTCCTCCTAATGGACCCCGCAGCCCCCGCCCCAGCCCAGCCGGGCGGCAGGTTCATGAAACATTTAAGTGCAGTTCAATAAAACTATCGGCGGCTGGGGGGGGCTCTTTGCCGATGAATTATTTACCCTGACAAGTGTGTGCAAATAAGGGCCTCTCCCTCCCGCTCTAATGGGAGCGGGCGCGCACGGGGAGCCCGGGCAGGGCCGCACCGCCCGCCGAGGTGCCGGGGCGCGGGCAGGCTGCGGCTCCGCGGCCGCCCTCCCGCCTGGCAGCGCCCCACTCCCGCGGGAGAGCCGAGGGCTCGGGGGCCACGGCGTCCCCGAGGAGCCGCAGGGCTGCGCCAGGTTTTGGGGGCTTCCTTTTCCCCGTGCAAGAGCGTCCTTCGCGCGGAGCGCCTTTCAGAGAGGGGAGAAGCCAAACCCCGGCCTAAAGCCCGGCCTGGGGTAATCCCGGCTGCCGGCCGGGGCGAGCCGTCGGGCCGCAGCCCCTGTTTGCCGGGAGGCAGCGGGGAGGAGGCAGCGACCCCGCCGCTGCCCAAGGGTGCCCCGGTCCAAGGGAGTCCCGTCCCGCGGCGGAGGCCCGGGTGGGGCGGGGCGGGGCCGGGCCGGGCCGGGCCGAGCCGTGCCCGCCGTCGGGGCGGGCGGTGTCCGGGCTGGCGCTCGTGTCGCCTAAAATGTCTCATTAGCTAACTACTGTCCGCCGTGACGTCACCGGGGCGGCCCAGCCAATGGGGGAGGCGCTGGCGTGGATATTAAGGGAAAGTTAGTGCAAAGGCAGCACCCCTCTTTTGCTGTCATTGACATTTAAACTGTGTGGCAGGTTCTCGCGTGGAAATTGGCCACCGGAGCCGCCAGGTACCTCCTCCCTCCCGGCCGCGGGACCGCCGCGCCCGGAGCATCCGCTCCCGCTGACAGGTAACGAGACCGCACGCCCCCGGCCGCTCGCCGCGGCCACGACGGGAGGGGTCGGGGTGCCCGGCACCCCCACCCCGCGGGGGGAAGGCGAGGGGAGCGGGCCGGAGCCCCGCACAACAGGTGGGGGTGGGAGGGAGCGGCTCCGGCCGCTGCCCGCCCGTCGGAGGGGGCGCCCCGGGGCGGAGGGGGCGGCCGGCGGTGGAGCCGCTTCCCAAAGTTCCCCCGCGCGGGCGGCGCGGCCCCCTCCCCTTCCCCCCGCCCCGTGACCCGGGGCCCGCTCCCTCGCCGTGACCCGTCTCGGGTGGCGGGGGCAGCCGCGGGTTACCGCGCCCCTCGGAGGAGCCCGCTCGGCCGCATGGACGGGACGGGAGCGGGGCACGGAGGGCCCGCACGGCCCCGCCGAGGGGGCTGCGGGAGGGAGCCCTGGGTGGGTCCCTGACCCTCCGAGCTGCCGTCGGGGGCCGCGTCCCGGCTGCTCTTCGCCGCCAAACGCCGGCGGCTCGCCGGTCGCCGAGGACGCTCGGTTGCCCCGCTCGGGTTGGAAAGGTCCGGCCGCCCAGAGGCGATCACCCCTCGGCGCCCAAACTCAGGCTTGGCTTGCCGGCCCTGGGTGCCTCTGCTAAATCAGGGCGTCGGTGGGAAGGAGAGGTACCCTAGAAAGGCCGTTCTTCCCGCGAAATAACGCTAAACAAAATAACAGCGTAAAACCTAAAACACCGCTTACCTGTCTTCGAGCATCTCCAAATACTCCTTTTGGTGCGTTAGCGGGAACGCTCCCTGTGATGCTTCGCTATACTATACCGGTAAATGGACATTCTCCTTCAGTAATAAATCAAACACCATCTATCTCAGATCCTCCTCCCTAATTAGAGATGTTTATTGGAGATGGTGTTTATCCAGCTGTCATGCCGAGAAAAAGCTGTGACATAATTACCTCTGACCAGATAGTCTTTTATATGCATATCTCGCTGACATATAAAGGAATCGGATTGCATTTAAAAAATGACAAGATCAAATGTTGATTTTAGCCGATATAATAGTATTTCTGGTCACTAAATTAATTGAAATCCAACTTTCAGGCTCTCCAAATTACGAATCTCGCTATTTAAACTTTTTTTTTTTTTTTAACAATTAAATGAGAGATTCTACTAAAAGGATGGGCAGGGGGAAATATGCCCTGCAAACTTGCCGCAATAAATCAAATACGCCAGCTAAAAGAAAAAGAGCCCTCGACCCCCTCAGCCTAATAACACAATTGACGTGAATACGAGGAGTTTCTCCGTCGGTTCCTCGTGGTTTGCCGAGTGGAGGTTTTGCTGCTATTTCGGGAGGCCAGGAGGGTCCGAGATGGGAGAGAGGCGAGAGCGGGACACCTCTTTCAGGCGTTCTTTTTAACCCCCGCACCTCGGCGGGGCCGGCGCCGCGCTGCTTGCTTCGCTCTCGTGGCTTTGGCAGCGCCTGCGGAGCCATCTGCGTGGGGCTGCGAGCGAGCCCTGATAAGCTCCGAATTACTGTGTAATTGAAAATATATTTTTGGGAAAGGCCGGTTTTACAAATATCAAGGGTGTAGGCTTTTGATCCTTTCTGCTGCCTGTGTTCTCCGGTTGCTAATAAAACTCGCATTGAGCTCCTTAGTGGCTTGATTAACAGGCAGATTAACTGTTACTGGGGTTTTGAACAGCTTGTCCCAATCAATAGCATTTAAAAAGCCCGTCAGGATGCGCTAAGCTTTCACCCCCCCCGTTCTTTTCTGAAGGCTTTTCGAGCGGGTCTGGTTGCATGACACTTTTCCCATATTTATAATCAAAGGCTTTCTCGTACGGAGAGATGTGTGTCCGTCTTCCAGTTTCAGAGCGACTTCGGCGAGGTCCAGAAAGCCTTTTTTTTAATCCTGCCATAAGGAGCTGTGCCTCGTGCAAAAGGCCAACATAAAAGAGGTTAAATCGATTCCAAACTTTTTGCGGATTGTTTATAAACTAGAAAAGCTCCACTTAACTCAGTGTCCTGCGCATTATAGGTTTCAAACACTGTCTCTACATATACAAATAGGCATTAAGTGTCCTGGAGGCAAAAGCATTGTAGTCTAAGACGTCAGGATTTGTGTATCTCTTCAGTTTTAGACCGAACTGGACAAGAGGACTTTAAGCATTTTTCTGGGTATTAAAAAAGGTAGTTTGCAGCCCAGATATTAATACAACGAGACGATACTGGAGTTTCTAACTCAGCACTTTCTGCTTTCGACACCTAACAAAATACGAAAGGGAAGCGGACGCTGCTGTTTGATACAAATCAATAGCCAGGCACGAGATCATATTTTAAAAGTGAAAATTATTTTAATTAGGAAAAAGAAACAAAAATGTGCGTCTTGCCACGTTTAATAGTTACTTACCTTTGGTTTTTAAACAATTTTTACATTACGCCAATATTTTCTTTTTGTTTGGAATAGTTAAGGAAAAAAAAAAAAAAAAGAAGTGGAGGGAGGAAAAAAACCCAAACCAAATCAGACGCAGAAAAATGCTAGTTACATTAATCCCGTGCGGATTTTAAAGTAGAAATCTTCAAAGAGTGCCTAAGTCCATGCCGAGAGCCAGGGCAGGGGCCGCGGGGTCCCACGGCCGAGGGGTCCCACGGCGCAGCCCTCGCCCCGGAAAAGGGGAACAGGGAAAAAGGAGAAGGGGAAAAGGGGGGGGCGGTCTGCGCCTGCAGGAGGGCAGGGCTTTGGGGCGAGGGGACGGGAGAGCACTCACAGCGCTGCTGCTCCTCTCCCCCAGTTACAAAGGCGAGCGGAGTCTTTTTAGAAGTAGAAAATTCACTTTCAAAAAAAAAAAATGGTAAAGAAAGAAAAAGAAAGGAGGGGGAAAAATAGAGAAAAGGAGGAAAAGGGGAAAAAAAAAAAGGAAAAGGAAAACCAGGCCGGCCGGGCAGAGAGGGAGAGCGGCGAGTGGCAATCTGCTAGATGGAAAAAGGGAAAAGAAAAAGCACAGCGTTTCCTTGGGAGGTATCCAGGCACGGCAGCGCCGGCAGGTCCCGCTGCCCCCGCCGCGGCCGGGACCGCGGGCCGGGCGCTCCGGCGGGGGCGGCGGGGCGGGAGCGGGGCCGGTCCCGCACGGCCCCTCCGCGGCGGGCGGAGGTAAAATGGCGGCGCGGAGCCGCCGGGCCCGTGGGGCTCCGCGCCGGGACAGCCGCGGCCCGGCGGGACGAGTCGGGGCGGCCCCGCGGCCAGCCCGGCCCGGCTCGGCTCAGTTCGGCCCGGCCCGGCCCGCTGCTCTTTCTTCCTCCCAACTTTGGCTCGGGGCTCCCGCGCCGGCGGCGCCCTCCCGCACCCCGCCGTGACGTCACCGCCTCACCCCTGCCCTCCCCTCCCCGCACAGGGAGGGATTTTTTCTTTTTTCTTTTTTTTTTCTTTTTTCTTTTTTTTTTTTTTTCGGATGGGTGGGGGCGTTAAAAGTTTTTTTGGGGGGGAGGGAACACAAAGCTCACGGCGCCCGAGGGGGAAATAGCAACAAGATTACGGCTGCTTTATTCTGGCGAGGAGGCGTAAGAAGGTGCTAATCCAAGGGATGGCTAATTGAGAGCTTGTAAAAATGATATTTGCCTGCAATTTCGGACAAAGTGGTTTTTCGCTTTTCCCTCTTTAACGCCCTGTGGACAAGAGCAAAAAAAAAATCTCTTATTTGCTAGAGAGGGAGTGCAACAGGGGGAAAAAACCCTACAACAACAACTGAAAGAGGAGGATAAAAAAAAATCAAAAGCCACGGACACGACTGACTTCACTCCAGAAAAAGGACTAGATCCCAGCTTTTAACATCCCTTTGGATCCTCCGAGATTGGTGCGAGCTTACAAATCGCAGCCTCTTTCTCTCGCCCGCAGGATGCGTGCGGCGGGACGTCCGGCCTCGGCCAGCGGCAACTAGGAGGGGACCGGCTGCTACGCGGGACGGCTCGCCGGGACTCACCCACCCATCCTGGAGGGCAGGCACACGGGGCACAGGTTCGTACTTCATTTTGGACTTTGTTCCTCTTCTCTTTTGCCTCTCTGAATTTTTTTCTCGGAGCCCCTGGAAGGATGTCCGGCCGCGGGCAGGTTAACTTGGTGGCGGATGTTACTTTGGAAAGTTTTTGGGAAGAGGAGAGGAGCTGGGGGCTGCCGGGGGAGGGAGATGCTCGCCCGAGCCCCTGGTATTGGCAGAGCCCCCCTCGGGGTGCCCCGAGCCCCACGGCCGGGCTGCCCTTACCTTCAGGGGGGGAATCCCGTCACACCCAAACGCTCCCGTGCCTCCATGGCGATATTCGGCTCCATTGCTATAAAAACGCGCGGCTCGGGGCCAAACTCGAAAGGAAACAAGCCCCGCAGGCTGCCCTAGGCCTGAGCAGGGCGGCAGAGCCCCTTGCTGCCGCAGGTGGGGCCGGCTGCATCCCGGGCCAGGAGGGCGGCCGCTGTCCCTTCCCCGCATCCTCCGAGCAAAGGCTTGGCTCGGGCCGCTCCCGGGCCGGAGAAAGGGCCGGGGGCACGGTGCCCACCGCAGCCCGAGCCTCCCGAGCTGGAGAAAGGCCCGGGGAGATGGTGCCCACGGCAGCCCGGGCCCCCCGAGCTGGAGAAAGGCCAGGGGGGACGGTGCCCACCGCAGCCCGGGCCTCCCCAGCGCCGTGCGGGGCGCTCAGCGCGGCACCCCGGCGTCGGGGGCAGGGTAGGGAAGGGAGCGGCGCAGGGACGGGCAGCAGTCTCTTAAGAGCCCATTTTGTGCTATTAGGGAGCGGTGGCAGCTTCTCGGCGGGACAGGGGATGACAGTGCATGACGGCCGAGCAGCCCATTATCCCGCTCCCATTGAGGCGCCCTTTCACTCACATGCAAACTCCTTGGCAGAGTCGTTTGTCTCCTCATTGTACTTTATTTAAGAATGCAATGGTTGTCAGGGCTCTTATTCAATTTCAAGATACTTTATTGATGAGCTTTGACTTTTAGCACTTTTCACATGTCAAGAGAAGTCAAGTGTATGCGGCTACGACTTCATTTTATGCTTTGCGCGTTCATACTCTCCACTTTCCGCGGTGGCTCTTGGAATTTCTTTTTCCTGTCTCTTCTCCTTCTTCCCTTTCTTTTCCCCAAGCCTTTTTTTTTTTTTTTCCTTTCTTTTTTTATTGTTTTTCCCGGTGCAGACCCCCCTTCCCCCTCCCCCCGGACCACTCGCCATAACCGATTGGGACACCCTGAGCTCGGACTGGTGCTCCCAGTGTAACCTTAAATGCATGCGCTGAGGGGTTGCTTTAGAGTTTACTGAGGTGTGTCTTAATAGTCCGGCATTCAACAAATGTACTTGTGGTGTGTGGTCAGAGCAGCAAAGTCATTTACTTACTTTCCCCCTTGAGTTTCTGGCAGCCAGTGAAGGGGGTCCCTTGCAAAAGGAGAGGGAAGGAGGGGGGAGCCTCTTCGGATGGGCACAAAGCGGCAGCACTGCCCAGCGCCCGGCTCTGCCCTTCTCCAACTCCGCCGTAGGATCTTTAAAAAAAAAAAAAAAAAAAAAAATCAGCCCGGCAGCCCTTAGTCAACAAATGGCACGTGGGAGAAGTTGGTGAGTGTTTGGTAAAGGACTCTTCAGGGCCTTTCACAAGAGCCCTCAATACACAAAGTAAATGGTGTATTTGCTCTGCTCTTTCCCGGCCGGGCAGAGCCTCCCTCTCCCAGCGCCGGGAGCGGGGAAGGAGCTGCTGCGGCCTCGGGCAGCTCCGCACACCTCCCCTCCGCCAACGCGCCCGTCCCCCAAATATTTATGCTTTTACCATTTCAATGTTATTCCCCCTTATCTCCCATTGTCGGGCTGGAGCGAACTGTTTAAATGCAAATTGATCTCTCCCCCCCTCCCCTCTCCTCCCTCCCTCCCCACCGCCTCCTCCGCCATCACCACCGCGGCCCCCTCCCCCAGCCCGACCTGAGGACGCGGCTGGGAGCGGAGCGGGGCCGGCGGAGCGGAGCGCGGCCGAGCGGGAGCGGAGCGGGGCCGGGGAGCGGAGCGGGCTGCGGGCGGCGGCGGCGGCGCCGGGCCCTGCGCATTCATATTCAAACGCCTGGGCCAATTGGGCCGGGGCGGGCGGCGGCGGCCAATGGGCGGCGGGGAGGCGCTGGCGGCGCTTTGCATACGGCGATATTCGGGTGGGAGCGGGCGGGCGGCGTTTGCACGGTGCGGAGTGATTAGTGGGTTTGAACCGCCGGCCCCGGCTCCGCCGCATTTCCCGCTCGGGTCCGGGCGCAGGGAGGAAGTGTTTTGCTGGAAGATGATGACAGAGGTCAGGCTTCACTAATGGGCCAGTGAAGAGCGGTGGAGGCGAGGCAGAGACCAAGGCACACACACATTAATACACTTGAACCATCACCAATCAGCATAGGTGTGCTCTGCCTCTCTCTCCCCACTTCACTCACACACTCTTTTATCTCTCGCTCTCCAGTCACTGACAGCCCATTTTATTGTCAATCTCTGTCTCCTTCCCAGGAATTCAAGATCACACAACCAGCAGCTTCAGTGGAGAAAAACTATTTTGCTGGCAACTCTTTTTAAAGCACCATCATTTCAAATCAGTGCGCTCTTAAACTATTGACAGGAGCTTTGACAACAAGACAGGATGCCTCATAAAGGTGAGTCTGTTCATTTATTCTCCCAACTTCTCCCTCCTCGCATTTTAATATTTAGGCAGGGCTCTCTCTCTCACCCCTCCTCTCTCTCTCTCTCTCTCTCATATTCCCATTTGCATTCCGGAGAGCTTCCCAGGGAACTTTCCAGCCCAGGAGCTCACAAACTTTCTGCCTTTCACATAAGCCCGTGTCCTCTGGAAAAGCTAAAGCATCTGACTCGGGAAACCAATGCCAACACCAGCAGCAGTAATTCATTCCCACGCAGCGTTTGCTGCTCAGGGAAACCAGCAGCGCCGGTGTCTGCGGTGCCGGTGCTGCCGGTGCCCGGCTCGTCGGGAGCCGGGCTGGGCTCCGGCCCCACGCCACGCAGCGTGGGAGGGAGAGAGAGGGAGAGGGAGGGAAGCGGCGCCTCGCTGCCCCCGGGGCGGCCCCGTCCCCGACTTCTGCTTTGTGTTCTGCGCTCTGGGTTAGGGAAGGCTCGCTCCTGACGGCAGAGAAAAACAGAGGGAGAGCGGCCGGGAGAGTTGCGTGGGGAGGAAAAAAAAAAAATTAAAAAAAAGAACCCATATCCTAGGCCAAGTCAGCTCCCAGGCGCGGTACAGGCGGGGAGCTGAGCGGAGCTGAAGGGCTGTCAGCTTTAATCAGCCACCCGGGGATCTTCCCAACTTGTCCCTAGTGCCGGCAACTTTCCCAGCTCCGGCGCGGGAGAAGCGCCGGGGGCGCGGAGCAGCCCGCACCGAGCACGGCGGGCCCCGCCGGGAGCCCCGTCCCTGCTCGGCACCGGGGCTCGCCCTGCTCCCGCTTTGGAGAATTTTTTTCTTTTTTTGGCTCCCTTTTAAAATCCAAATGCTTTAATTTATTATTATTTTTTTAAATTAAAAAAAAAGCCTTAACATCTCTTATTTCTACAAGACCCGCGTTGATCCAATCCCTTACTACAGCAAAGCTGGTTTTGTTGTTTGTTGTTTTTTTTTTTTAATTTTTAAGAAGTTATAAACTCTTCGCCATGCAAGAAAAAAAATAATTGCTCCAGCGAAGCGCAACAATAAACTTGATTCCATTTTCCCTCACAAGTGCAATTGCAAAAAAAACAACCAAAAAAATATCTGGATTTGAATTTAACCTTGTAACGCTTTGCACGGAGGGCTTACATGGGCACGCAGAGCAGGAATAATTTCTGGAAAGTTTAAAAACAAACTTTCTCGAATGATTCAATGTACCTGGCCGAGGTTGTTTTGAAAAACGACAATAACGTACTAGAGAAGAAAAGTGAGTGCATCTTCCCCATTTTAGGGAAAAAAATAATAAAAGTGGCCCTTGACAATAAATGTTTATAGCTGCTGACCTTCACCAGCAACTCATCGCAAACCGATGCGTTTTTATCTTTTTCGTGTTTGCCCCGGGAAGGCGAAACTTTGCCCTTAACGCCTAACCACGGTTTACCCGGAGAGGGAGGAAAATGCTCTCTGCCATGAGATTATATGAAGATTTCGAGATTAAACCCCGAGTTGCGGATTAGGCCTGGCCTATTAGGACACGGCAAATTGCATCCCGGCTCTCGGAGGGATCCGGGGGTGCCGGGGGTCCCGCGGGGCACGGCAGGAGGAGGCGATTTCTCGCTGGCGGTGCGGGGCCTGCCCGGGGCTGCCGGGCCGCTGGCTGGAGGCGGTGGCGAGTTGCCGAGCAGACACGCAGCTCCTCGCCCCACGCCTCCTCTTACCTTGCTGAAGACCTCGGTTACCCTCGCCCTCTATTGTAAACCGCTTTCGGCTGTGTTTGGGTTTGTTTTGTTTCGCGGCTTTTTATTTTTTTTTCCCCCCTCTTTCTCTCCCCCCCCCTCCCCCCGGTTCTTTTCTTTTGAACCCACTCAGTGTCATTTGCGAGGTGCGTGCGGGCAGGGCTGAGAGCTGGAAGTTTGCTGGTGCTTTTTGGGATGGCTCCTTTCACCCCGTAGGCCCCGCGTTTATGATTTGTGCATGAAATATGGGAGGAAATTGTGTCTGGAGCGGTGGGTTTCCCGTTCGGTGCGTGCCCATGCAGACGTGTTCGGTGTGTTAAAGGGATGACTCCACGTTCAGCTCAGCTGAAGGAGATATCACCGCGTCTCCATTGGAGTACAGTGTAGCTTGCTCTGCTGCTAATCAGGTAGCTCTCCAAAGAGCAGTAAATATTTACCAGTTAAAGTCTTCACGCTGCGAGAAAGTACTTGTTTGATGTTTATTTTTATGGATTTGAGATTACTAAAAGCTACTTAATAAATTATACCGTGGCTAGTCCTGAATGGGGAAACGTGCCTCTTTGATTTCTCCATCATATGCAGGAAGAGCAAAATTAATATTCATTATAGGCGCAAAAGAAAGAGAATGAGTATTTTTAGGGGGAAAAAAAGGGAGAGAAAATGAAGGCTGCGACTATTTCATTATTTTACCTCCTTTTTTTTTAGCAACCCCCTTGAATGGGCTCTTTATTGTAATTGTCCCTCCCCAATTGAGCACCCCACTGAGCTGTTGTATCTTTTTACAACCCCTAACAACTCGCACCAGTAACACAATTACCGCCAGATATTTATAACGAGAAATTACTTTTCCATTTTCACCCGCGACGATTTCAAATAAATACATGGGGACGCATAAATAAATAAATAAGTGGGCCGGGGGTTGGCGGGGGGAGAGGGAAGGAGGGAGGGAGGGAAGGAAGGAAGGAAGGTGGCGAGAGGAGGAGAGAGGGAGTAGTGGAAGGAAGGAGGGAGGGAGGGAGCGAGCGGGGGGGTGAGGGGGAAGGCGCTGGGGACTGTCCAGGCGCTGGGTCAAGGCAGGCACTAATGAAGGGAGAAGGGGCTTGTTTCTCTGCTCTTTGTAAGTTGGAGGGTTGTTGGTCCGTTGAGTTGGGAAGCTGCGCGGCCGGTTAAGGAGCCTGGGTTTCTGCACTCGGGGTTTGGGTAGAGGAGCAGAATGGAGGCCATTGTTCGCTTTCTGTAGGCTTTGTTTAACAGTTCTCACCCCCTCCTGTTCTTACTTTTTAAAGCAGTGAGGCGAGGTAGACAGCGTGTGTCACAGTACAGTGAAAAAGGGGAAGATCTAAAGACCAAAAAAGAAGTTAATCACAAGACGGGGAGTTTGGGGGAGAAAAAGTTTCTAGCGCCGCGCGGAAAGGGGGAGAGGAGGAAAGAAAAACACAAACCAAAACAAAACAAAAAAAAAAAAAAAAAAAAGAAAGAAAGAAAAAACCCAACCAAACTCGAGGAAATACCCGGAGGTAAAAATGGAGCCCCGCTCCCAGCACGCAGGGCAGCCGGCGGAAGGTTCCCCCCGCCGCGCCCCCCCCGCCGCCGGTGCCCGCGCAGCCCCCGCGCAGCGCCGCCCGCCCCGCCGCGCTCCCCGCGGGCCGCGTCCCGCCGCCCCGCGCACCTTCCCGGCGTGGCTGCACGCTTCTTAATGTACTTCTTCTGCTTTGTCCTAGAGGGAAGACTTTAACTAGTGACACGCAGATGTGCGAGTCCCTAAATTGTATGAGAGGACAGTCCACCCCGCTTTCAGGCAAGTTTAAAAACATGACTTCGGACTCTCTTTGTGATTGTTGTCGCTCCACTTAATACACCACCTCAGCGAAGAGCACTAACGACGAGGCAATACGCCACCTGCATGCAATTAAAACGAGAAACCACTTGGCGGGCTGCTTTTCTTAATTTTTTTCCCCAGCGAGTTAGGGATGCATATGATTTTTTTTTTTTTTTTTTTTTTTTTTTTTTTTTTGCCTTGAGGTATTAAAGCCCCCAAATCCTTAAACGAACCGGGGAGGGGGAAGATGCCTAAGGATAATAAAGTTAGCCGGTGAGATGTTAGCCTCTCTGCAGCTTAACCGTGTGCCTTGCCTCCCCTGATTAACGCCTATTTTGTCACTGATAGACTGCTATAGGCGACCCCCGTGGGATACTGCTCTCTCAGCCCAACATGCAGAACAGTAAGTGACTCCGCGCAGGAGCGGGCAGCAGAGCGGGGCGGAGGGCTCAGGCCGGGCCGGGGAGGGAGGCGGCTCCGCGGGGAGCGGGGCCCTGCGCGGCCGGCAGCGCCCGCCCGCCCCGTCGGGGCGCGGGTACCCCGAGGGCGGCGGGGACGGGCCCGGCAGCGCTGTCACCCCTCTGGGGCCACCGCGCCAGGCCCAGCACCTGGCTGCGTCCCTACCTTCTCTGCCGTGGGAGTGGGGCAGGGAAAAGCCACTCCGTGTTAGGTGCGGCTCCTCGCCACCTTCTGGGTTTGTTTGCTTCCCGATTCTGAGTCTCTGTGGCTTGTTTTTTGGTTTGTTTTTTTTTGGGGGGGGGGGGGGGGGGGCGGCGTTTTGTGGTGGTGTTGTTGTTGTTGGGGTTGCTGTTGTTGTTTAAGACCCCGTGGGTAGGCCTGTGCGCTTCTCAGAGGGGACAGCGCTGGCACAGGGTGGGAGAGCGTGGGGACCGAGCCGGGTGTGGCGGTCGGGAGAAGGGGGCTGCGCGGAGGCCGGAGGGACTGGCGGGGAGGTCCCAGCCGGTCCGGAGTAGGCCTCATCCCCTCGGGAAGCGGGTCTTCCGCGGGGTGGGCTCCGCGCCCTGCGGCCCCTCTCACTCTGCGCGCGTAGCGGCGGCGAGGGGCTCAGGTCGAGCTGCGCGGCCCTTGCGCGGAGCGCGGCCCTCACCCCAGAGCTCCTCTGGAACCTGACAGGGGACGCGCGGCTCCGGGACCCCTTTATCATCCCACCCTTAAACCCATTAAGAAGTTTTCCCCCCGTGTGAGGAGCATCCGGAAAAGCAGAGGTTTTAGGGATTTCTCAGATATCCCTTGCGTGAAGCTTTTAAAATTATTTTTGGTTTGCGGTTTTGTTTTTTTTTTTAATTTAAATGTGGCTTGTTTTGATGTTACTTTGTGGGGGTTTTGTCCTTCTTTATCTGCCGGGGCTGCTGCGTGCGTGTGCGTGCAATGTAATTTCATTTATCCCGAGCAAAAACTGAGCCTCGGCAGCCCGGGGAGGGTTTTACCTGCGCCTCGCAAGGACGGCGGCGGCTGCCCTTGGCCGTGGCGTGCCGAGGGTTTATGGTAATGGGGGATGCCTTCACTCGGCCGTTTGGGATCGCCACTGCAAAACGCAGAAAAGATATCATTCGGGTGAAGCCTTTATTTTGTTTAAAGGTCGCGGCGGGCTCTTCAGGCTTTGTGTTAATAACTCCTGGGTGTATATGGTGCAGAGCATCCAAATTGACACCATATGTTTTCCTATTAGATGACTAGCAATAGAATACAAGGCGCATAATCATTGCCACTGGGCGAGATCTACACCGCTCTCCAGGGAAATTATATAATGATTAAGGCTTAACCTTTTAAGTGAAACTTTGATTTTGCTTTCCCCGCTGCCATTTTTTATGTCGGCGAGGGTCTCCCCGCACGCATTCCCGGGGACCAGGGGCTGAGGAGCGGGGGGGAGCAGCCGCGGGACTGAGCCCCCGGGCGCGCACCGCCGCCCCGGGCCGGCCCGCCCGCCGGGGCGCAGCCCGCTGCCCCCCGGTCCACAGGCGGGGAGGGAGGGACGCGGGGCTCCTCTCCCCGCGCTGGGAAGCGCAGGTCGCAGCTCCGGCCACGCTGCTGGGCCGGGGCGGCAAATTCCCCAGCCCCGATGTCACTTCGAATCCATTGCGCGGGGAGCGCGCCCCCTCGGTGTGTCCGCGCAGAGCCCCCGGCTACCGCAAACCGCAGCCTCCCTCGGAGGGAGAGCGAGTAGAGTTCAATCTAGTCTGAGTGATATCCAAATGCGGACAGAAAGGGTCGTTTTATCATGCTACTATTTGTCGTGACGATGCAATTTTCAAAAGCAGAGTACTGTCATAAAGTGACACGCCTGCCACAAGTGCTCCAACTGATCTTTTCAATTAGCCTTCCATGCATGATCCGGGGCGACTTCCGCCTATTTCCAGAAATTAAGCTCAAACTTGACGTGCAGCTAGTTTTATTTTAAAGACAAATGTCAGAGAGGCTCATCATATTTTCCCCCTCTTCTATATTTGGAGCTTATTTATTGCTAAGAAGCCTGGGCTCTTGGAGTCAATTTATCAGGAGGCTCCAAAGAGAGGAGAGCGGAGAGCGCGTAGAGCAGAGCTTCTCCAGGGAGACCCTCAAAGCCTGGAGCTTCAGGTTGGGCACTGGCGAGGCAGCCTCTCGCTTTGCTTTTGGCGAAGCGAGCTGCGGCTGTGCGGATGCAGGCAGGCTCGCTTGGGCTTGGGCTTTGGGCTTTTATTTTTTTTTTTTTTCGGCGGGGAGGAGGAAAAAAAAAAAAAAAAGAAAAGAAAAAAGGCAAAGCAAAGGAGCAATCCAAGGCGATCCGGCCAGGAATATTCCGGGCTTTTGGGCTGGGTTTCGGGGTTTGTGACTACCGCGGGTTTTGCAGACGGGGAGCGCGCCGTGGACGCATTTTGGGAGGCGCGGTGGCTCCCGGGGAGCAGAGGGCGAGGATGACGGCGGGGCCGGGGCCGGGGCCGGACCCGGCTGGGCAGCGGATGGGAGGGGTGCGCTCCGTGCCTCGGCGGGGGCCGCGCGGCTCGGGCGGGAGCGGAGGGTGCTATGGTGGGCGCTGTGCTTCCCGCAGGTCACAGCGGCGTGAACCAGCTCGGCGGGGTGTTCGTCAACGGGAGGCCGCTGCCCGACTCCACGCGGCAGAAGATCGTGGAACTCGCTCACAGCGGCGCCCGGCCCTGCGACATCTCCCGGATCCTGCAGGTGAAGGCGGCGGCGCCCCCCGTCCTCCCACCGCTCCGTCCGCTCCGCTCCAGCGCCGCTGTGTCACCGCCGGGCGCTAATGCGACCCCCCCACACCCACCCACCACCACCACCACCCGCCTTCCAGCCTAATAAAACGATCCATCTGCTCGGTTGTTGCTGCAAATAGACCTTTCGATGCGTATATATCTATATATATGCCTTTTCAAAGATTTAAATTTTTGCTTTTCGTTCCCCCTTATTTCCATCCGGTGATAACCTGCACTGTCGTTACAGTTAGTTCGCTGTAATAAACTGAATTATACGGCTCGGCATAATTTCAGTTTCCTCTCCTTCCCTCTGTAACCCCCGTATTTACTTATGATTTTGTGATATCTGTATGCATTTGGCGTGGCTTACTGTTTTTGTTTTGGTTATTTTTTTTTTAATTTTTACCTTTTTTTTTTCTTCCAAAAAGCAAAACAATACCTAAAAAAAAAAAAAAAAAAAAAAGAAAAAAAAAAGCGAAAAAAAAAAAAAAGAGAGAGTTAAAAGAACCCCCCTCAAAGCCACGCTGTTTTAGCCCGGAATCTGTCCTTACGGACATTCCCGCAATCTGGCGCAGTTCAGGGGTATTTTGTAAATGTAGATCTTGAAAACCCTTCACTCATCCCTTCCCCCTCAAGTCCTTTGGCTAAGAGCAGTGAGAAGGATGGAGACTAGTCTGGTTTACCTATTGTTCGCATTTAAGGCGTATTTTAACCTTGATGCTAAGAGAATTACGTTTTGACCAGATGATTTTTTTTTTCTTCCAAATGTTTTAAAAGTATCACTTTTGTAGAGGGTAGGGCCACGAATGTAATTTTTTTTTTTAAGAAAAAAAAAAAAAGACTCTAAGTAAGTTCTCATACCATTTAAGGTATATTTTTGTGTTATAGACCCATGCAGATGCAAAAGTCCAAGTGCTGGACAATCAAAACGTAAGCTTGTCATTGTTTAATGCATACTTAAACAATTTTATTTTTGTCTTGAAATTATTAATAATGTGATTTTCTGTCCGCTTCCCTATCCAGGTGTCGAATGGATGTGTGAGTAAAATTTTGGGCAGGTATTACGAAACTGGCTCCATCAGACCCAGGGCAATCGGAGGTAGTAAACCGAGAGTAGCGACTCCAGAAGTTGTAAGCAAAATAGCGCAGTATAAACGAGAGTGCCCCTCCATCTTTGCGTGGGAGATTCGAGACAGATTACTATCAGAGGGGGTCTGTACCAACGATAATATACCCAGTGTAAGTTCATGAAAAAAACCTTCCTGTGTGCCGTGTACAATGCTGGGTAGCCGTAGCGAGCCTCTGCTTCCTTTGTTTTGGTATCAGAAGAGAGGATAGCAGGTTCACATCATTTGCATGTGGCAGGGTCAGACGCATTTTTTCATACAGAATCTGACAAATGCCTTTAAGGAGGGAAAATAAAAAAAAATAAAAAACAATATGCGGGTCACCCCTGTGCCTGGCGCCTCAGGACTGCAAGCATCAGTCGGAGCCATCACTCTGGTTTTGCAGGGTTGGGTCTGGGGCGCTTTTTTTTCCCTTTGCTTTTTTTTTTTTTTTTTTTTTTTTCCTTCTTCCCCCCCTCCCCCGTGGTTTGTTTGTTTGTTTGCACCACCACCACCAGCAGTGAGCGAGTCGGGGCGGCAGGGACGGCCGCGGCGCTCAGGGAAGCCTTGACTTGCGCCCAGGTCGAGCCGCCCGCTGCGCAGGGGGACGCGGGGGTTGCGCGGGTGCCTGGCGGGGAGCGCGCTACCGCACTACCATTGCCTTTCCTGTCCTTTGCCTTCCAGGTGTCGTCGATAAACAGAGTCCTACGCAACCTGGCTAGCGAAAAGCAACAGATGGGTGCCGACGGGATGTACGACAAGCTAAGGATGCTGAACGGGCAGACGGGGACCTGGGGCACCCGGCCCGGCTGGTATCCCGGCACCTCGGTACCCGGGCAGCCCACACAAGGTAAGGGACAACGCGGCGGCCGCTCCCCAGCCCGGGGCGGCCCGGCTCGGCTCGGTTCGGCCTCGTCCGGCGGAGGCGGCCTCGACGCGGGTCCAAATTGCCCCTTTCCCGGTCGCCGGGCTGAGGGCGGCGGGCGTTCGTGCCGCAGCTTCCCCGGGCGGCTGCGGACAGGTGGGTGCGGGGCCGGCGGCACGGCGGGCGTCCAGCCCCGGCCCCGGCCCGGCGGTGGGCAGGGGAGCCCAGCAGCATCCGCTGCCAAAGCCGCGGTGCCGGCAGCCGGGCGGGATCCGGGGCTGAGCCTTAACCTCGCCCATCGCCCGGTAATTAGGGCTCCCGCTCCCTGCCCGGGCCGCCTTCCCGCGCCGGGGTCTCTCCCCAAAGCCGGGGCGATCGGTAACTATCTCCGTAGGGCTGATTGTAATTCCTCCTCAATGGACCCGAAACAACTTTGTAAATATAGGAAACTGTTTATCCTGAAGATTAATAGGTATTTGTTGTAGGAATGACAAGGGGATAATATGAAGGATAATGGGATGTTACGTTACATACTTAAGATGGTTAATGGCTTCTTTTTGAATGCGGGCTCTGTTGAGGCTCGGCTCTCCCTGGCTCTGGTCATTCCTTTAGAAGAGGTGTCTATATACAACAACCTGCTTTTTGTTTTCACCCCGCAAGGAAAAAAAAATCGGTAACAGTGTGCGGAATATCTGGTACAAAGGATGTTTCTGTCACACGCAAGAATTTGTTATGGGAACAATTCTGTCGCTATGTAATTGCTCATTAGAGATCGTTTTGTTTCTCATTAAGGCGACATGAATAAGCGTCTAGTTGAAGGAGACAGCTGTAGAAATGTTCCACAGGAGACCTCTGGACACGATATGGCACCGCTTGCCAATTAGACATGTCAGTTTTAAGAGAAGAAAACAGTCTATGAAGGACACTAGAAAGATAGAGCGGAGCCCTCGCTTCCCCCCACCCCCACTTTGGTGTTTTTTTGTTGTTCGGTTGCGGGGTTTTCTTTTGGCATTTTGTTGTGCCCGATGTCCGCCCCAGGAACCGGGGCCGCCCTGGCCTCGCCCTTACCTGCGGGGCTCGGCCCTGCCCGGGCTGTCCCGGTGGGCTCGGTTCCCTTCTCTCGCTGCCCGCAGCCGCGATGCGGAGCGATGCGGAGCGATGCGGAGCGATGCTGCGCGGGGCAGCGCGCCCACCGCCCCCGCGGCTCCCGGCCGCCCTCCGCTCCCGCCGGCCGGCGAGTTTGGCCTTTTTATTTATTTATTTTTCCTTTGGAAAGGCGTTAAATTGAGAAATTTCGGGCTCCCCGCCGCAGAGCGCTGCTCGGAGGCGCGGCCCTTGCGCGGGTGCGGAGCGGGCACACCTGGGCCCGGCGGCCCCTGGCCGCGCCCGCGCTGCGGCAGAGCCGCCCGGGGCGGGGGCTGCGGGGGCCGGGGGCTCTTTGGGGGCCCTTTCCCGTGGCGTGGGGACCAGCGCAGTTTCCGCAGGGGAGCGCGGGCCCCGGGCAGGAGGATGCGCGGCCGGAGGACCTCGGGAGCCCTGTCCGAAATCCGCAAATGAGGCGGTGCGGAGCGGGCAGGGCTCGGGCCGTGGGTGTGCGTGGGCAGCGGAGGCGAGGGGGAGGCAGGCAGGCACTTAAAACATCCGCATGGCAAAATTAAAATTAATAAAATGGATTTCCTCTGGAATATTCATGCTCCCTCTAATGTTTTTCCCTTGCAGGGGTATGTTACTGGATTTTAAGAGTCCATTACTCAAAAAGCATAAGGCGAGGTTAGGTCTCAGAGGGGTACAAATATGGTCTCAATCTGATAAACGCCATGCAGCAGTGAATAAAATAATGGATACATGAGGGCTGACAGAACAAAAAGAGACATCTCTATCCGGGAGAAATTCTCCAGTGATTTAGTGGTTTTAGGGATCACCGAGACACTGTTTCTTATCTTTTTTTCTCCCCTCCCTCTCTTATAAGACTAAAGCCTTCTATAGGATTTAGACACTTTCTCTTTCAACAGATGCTACAATGTTTTGATCCCGGCTCTATAGCTGAGAGGTGCTGCAATTGGTTTGCTATCTTTTTTTGCTTGTTTTCCGCCTCACTGATTAAGACACTAAGAAACTAAGGAATGATTTTATTTCCCAGCGTCTTTTTTTTTTTTTTTTTTTTTTTTTTTCCAGGAAACAAATCCTATACCCAGCGTCAGATGGTCTGGCTATAGGATAATAGGGACGGACATTCACTTGCTTTCTTACGGATTAGGTCTGGAAGGTGGAACAGCCCTATTGAGATAGCTTCTTTTAGGGGCTTTAAAAAAAAAAACCAAACAACCAAAACTCAAAGAAAAAAAAAAAAAAAAGAAAAGAAGGGGTGTGTGTCTAAAAAGAAGATATCTTAATTGTCCGGGACGGGGTTGGAAATGACCATAAGCGAGTTTAGGTGAAACGTTAGGTTGGCAGAAAGATTTTGCGGGGAACGGGGTTGGAAATGACCATAAGCGAGTTTAGGTGAAACTTTAGGTTGGCCGAAAGACTTTGGGGAGACGGGGAGCGCACCGAGGCGGGGTGGCAAAAAAGTACGGCCTCAAAACTTTGCAGCGGGGGCGCGCGTTTCGGGAGGGGCCCGGTGGGCTCCCTCTGTCCCCCCGCAGGTTCGGGGCGCTCGGCGGATCCCTCCCGGCTCGGGGGGCCGCGGGCATCCCCCCGGGCGCCCCCCCGGCCCCCGGCCGCTGCGGGCGCGGCCCGAGCGGACAGTGATGGATGAGGGCGGTGGCGGAGGTGAGCGCGGCCCCTCCGCGGGCGGGCGCGGCCCCCGGCGCTGCCACCCGCGCTTGGCAGGGCGCTGCCCCGCCGCGGCGGCCGTCCCCGGGCCCGGGGCTTTGTGTGCCCTGAAAGGCGGCTCCCCCCGCCCCCCCGCTATTCACCCGCCGCCGGCCGCCTCAATGGGGCTGCGGCCGCCCATATGGTGACCACGGCCGCTGAATCCCTGTGTTTAAATGGAGGAGAAAGTTCGGGTTTTAAAACATTTCAAAGTGGTTGAAAGGGTCCCACCAGATCCTGTCACAATTCCCCCCGAGCTTTGAAGACCGGGGCCATTGTTCGCCGATTATAAATGATATTACTTTAAAGTTGATTTCCCACAATATTTAAAGGATGTCGCGGGAGTGTCGCTATTTATTTTTGGCGTAACTTTTCAAGGGAATTAGCATAAGTAGCCCATGCGTCCCTCACCCCGGCTCCCTCTTTATGCGACATCAAAACGCTTCGAAAAATATGCTTTGAAAGGAGAGGGAGAGCTCATTTAGGACAACGACTTCTCTGCCTCGCCGGCAGCCTCCGTCCCTCCGGCCCCGGCGGCCGGGGGTGCCCGCCGAGCCCCCCAAGAGCAGCCGGCCCCGGGCCGCAGCCGCCTCTGCCCGAGAGCCGAGCACAATGAAACTTTCCCCTGTTTAATGACAGAAATTACATTAAAAGTGGTGGAAATGCCCTAATTAAAAATGTACCACTTAAATGATATGCCAAGCGCTCAGCTGCAGAACAGCGTATTTAGCTAGTTAGTGAACTCGCTACTATTTCTTTTAAAATTACATGTTAAAATTTTAAAAGAAATCTTACTTTTCTCTGGTGCAACACATTACAAAGAATGGACAGTCCTTTTATCTAAATATAAAATTCCATTTTCAGCAATTATAGCCTGTTCTTGGTGATGATATAATTACAGCTGTGCTCAGTAATAGGTGTCAAGGCAATGCACACTCATACAATAGTTGAATAAAACTGCAGAACAATGCAGGCACTTCTAAATTCACAACCTTTAAAATGAAATTGACTGTGCAGAATTCAAATAAAAACTGGATAAATATTTTTTTTAAAAGATTACAAGCTTGGTTTGGTTTCTTAATAGCATTTTCTGCAAACCTATCAACATCTAATTGATTAGATAGGAATTACTGATTATAGATAATCTGAAATACCGAACATCACTATTTTAAATATAGCAATAGGTAAATAAATGCAGCAGACAGAGGAGACTGCCATGGCACTCCAGCAGGGATTCATGGAAAGAATCACTTTCAGGGGAAAGTATTTTTATGCAGGTTTTATTCCAGAGGGAAAACAAAATGAAATTAAGACCAGGTGATGATAATTCCTCATCTCCTATGTTTACGTAAGGCTGGAAACTGAAATGTTTCCGTGTTACCTGTGCCATTAGCGCCGCGTTGCTTTGATACCCGAGACATTTTCAAGGGAGGGTGCCAGCAAACATGGCTGAACTCGTTTCCAGTTGCATTATTTCTCTGATAGGGATCTTCAAACAAGGGTATACCCGCATTTCACTTTCCGACTCTCTGGGTTCCACAGATGGCTGTCCGCAACAGGAGGGAGGAGGGGAAAACACTAACTCCATCAGCTCTAATGGAGAAGACTCAGACGAGGCCCAAATGAGACTCCAGCTGAAAAGGAAGCTGCAGAGAAATAGGACATCCTTTACCCAAGAGCAAATCGAAGCCCTTGAGAAAGGTGAGCGACATTTTCCTGCGGCTGAAGCAGGAGAGAAAACAAAATGCGCCCCGACTATATTACCAGCCGAATGTAAGCACGGCATTCCTGTGCCTTATATACATGTATCTATTTAAACTCTGTGGCTCCCTCCGTGCTCTTTCATTCACAGAGCTCCAAATATTCATTGCTGGCCGTGGTGTGCCCTGCAAAGCCGTTAAAATGGTTTTCAAAGGCAAAGTGTTCAGGGCACACGTCACACCGGCGCTGCACCCCGGGCTTCTCTTGGGGGGATAACTCTCCTCCTGTCCGTCCACTGTGCTGCCTTGCTGGGAGGCGAGGGCAGGCAGGGGGCTGGCAGAGTCCTCCACGCCTGCCCCCTCCTCACTCCCCATCCCCAGTGCCCGGGGCTGGGAGCAGGTGCCCTTTTCCCTGGCCGGCCTGGGCGCACCTCGCCTCTGACCCGTCGCGGAGCTTTGTCCTCGTTTTGCGCTGTTATCCGGCGACGTGCCATTTCGCTTCTTGGTGACAGGGTCAGGGCTGCCTTGGGGACCCCCTCGGTGGAGGCAGAAGGCCTCGCTGCTTCTTGAGAGCTGCAGCGCTGCACCCAAGCCTGCCCATCCCCATGGCAATGCTCCCCAGCAGGCAAGGCGTCCTCCTTGCTAGCAGAAAGCTCAGCTTTGCCCTTACAGTGATGCTTCTTGGGAGCATTTAGAGCACAGGCAGCGCAGGAACAGCTCTGGTTTTACAGTCAGCCACATCAACTCTGCAGCTAATGCAAGAATATTTCCTTCTGCAGAATTTGAGAGGACCCACTATCCTGATGTGTTTGCAAGAGAGAGACTAGCTGCTAAAATAGACCTGCCTGAAGCAAGGATACAGGTACTGATTGGCTCTGCAATTGTAACTATGATTATTTTTACTATTTCCACTCTGATTTTGTTACTCCTGGCTTCTCAAAGCACGGGGCAACCCGTATTTATGATCAGGTATTTGCCCATACCCTTCTTTCAGGAAAATAGCAGCAGCTGGCTTTGCTTTCACCCGCTGCTTTGCTCTCGAGCTGCGTGGGGGAGGCCCCGTGCCTCTAGTCCTTGTAAGGTCACTCACATCTCTCAAATGCTGTATTTCCAGGTGTGGTTTTCCAACAGAAGGGCCAAGTGGAGAAGGGAAGAGAAGCTGAGGAACCAGCGAAGACAAGCCAGCAACACTCCCAGCCACATTCCCATCAGTAGTAGTTTCAGCACAAGCGTTTACCAGCCGATCCCACAACCAACCACCCCCGGTAATGCCACCAACCCGCTCACCTCCACCCACCCACCCATCCATCCATCCATCCATCCATCCATCCATCCTCTGGGCCAAATGAGACTCTGAGGCTGTGCTGCCAGTTGCAACTGTAGTTAAACTAATGTGTTCATCTATCTGTCTATTCTATTATAGTTTCCTCTTTCACATCAGGTTCCATGTTGGGCAGGACGGACACGGCGCTCACGAACACGTACAGCGCGCTGCCGCCCATGCCCAGCTTCACCATGGCCAACAACCTGCCTATGCAAGTAAGTCCAGCGCCACGGCATTCCCTGGGGACTCAGCAGGCCCTGGGCTGCCTGGGAGTGTGGGTGGGGACCCTTCCTCTGTGCCACGAGGGATTACGGACCCAAACCGTGCTGCAGGGAAACCTGCGCCCAACGCCTTCCTTGGCATCTGAAAAGATGCCCTGTTTGGGGGAATCAGGAGGGAAAGGGCACTGAAAGATGTGGTGCTCCACAAGCACTTTTCTCAGGCTTCCAAAGAGAAAAGTCCTCAGATTTGCAAGGCAACAAATCTGGAATAAAAAAAAAATGCTGTTTGGGGGAAAAAAAAATGTGGTTAACCTCTGGAACTCGCTGATGCCATATTGTGGAAATTGCTGCCTGAATAAGCTGCTGGAGGGACCTGACCTTCTGGATGTAGGTAACGTGGCAGAGGCACATTAGGAACACCTGAGAGAGGGAAGGATGTGATTAGCATCAGTGGTTATGCCAGCTAAGCCAGAATTGCAAGAGCTGTCAATCCTCATGCCTGAAAGCATTAGCTGATCACCAGCTGGGTTAGGAAGAAATCTATTCCTTTGGGGTCTGTTTCTATAGACCTTTCAGATGCAAAATTCCTCCTTTTTTAATGGTGGGGTTGGCCTAGGAAGGTGCTGGCCAATTACGGGAGTTTTACAGCTTTGTCTGAGGCACACAGCATTGACCACTGCTAGAGACAGGCGAGCAGATTAGAGAGCCTGACTCCTTCGCTGCGGCAATTACGATGTTACTAATTGCTGAACCAAAATTAACCAAATAAAGTTAGAGTCTCGCAAGTCTGTGGAAAGAAACGGCGCTGGCTGGGTCGCTGCTCCGTGACGTGCGAGGCCGGCGGCGCCGTCCCCGGCAGCAGGGCTGGGAGCAGATGACAAAAGATCAAAAGGCTGATCCAGGAGGGGACCCTTGGGAAAGCAGGAGGCCCCTGATTCACCACTGGGCACCTGGGCAGGGGCACAGCACGTGTGAGCCTGGCTGGAAAACGCTGCCTGCGTGGTCAGCGTGGCAGGGCAGCCTGGAGGGCTGGGAGGGATGTCTCTGTGGGTGCACGGAGCGCTGGGTGTCCTCCCAGAGCAAGTGGGGCTCTCAGTGAGTGGAGGTGGCGTGTGGCAGGGATGTGCAGACAGGAAATATGTGCAGACATGGCAGGTCTCGGGTGCTCAGGGTGGGAATTACTCATCCTGCTTCCCATTCCCTCGCTGCCTCCCTGGATCAAGGCTGCGCTGGTCCCTGATCACCCAGCAGCCTGGAGCAGGAGAAAGCCCTGCTTGGTCCCTCTCCAGCGCTGTGCCATCCCTCAGCCCCTGCCCCCAGCTGCCGTTCCCTCTGGCACATTGGGTTTTAGGAGTTGGGGTAAACGGAGATGTCTGTTCTGGGATGCTGCTGGCACAGGTTTGGGGTGGCTGAGGCTCTGATGGGGATCAATGCACACCTAAGTGTGGGGCTGGGGGATTCCCCTGCAGAGCCTTGGTGCCCCCAGCCCCACACCTGGTCTGTGTGTATGTGCCCCACACTGGCAGACGCAGGACCAGCCTCTGTGCCTCTGCTGAGTGACTTTAGTTACAGCACCAAGTGCGAGGTAACTAAAATTTTAATTACGTGTTCGTTACAGCACCAAGTGTGAGGTAACTAAAATATTAGTTACATTTTAGTTACGGCACCGAGTGCCAGGTAATTAAAATGGTCGTTACATTTTACTTGCAGCGAGGTAAGATGCCGGCCCTGACTCTGGCTGCACATGGTAGGAGACATCTTCCAAAAGGAAGATGGGTATAAAGGAGGGCACTCAGCGCTCAGGCTTAGGGATGTAACACCTCCATCAGCATCTGGATGTAGGGATCTGCTCGCCAAGCACGGCTGGAAAAGCACCACTAACTGTCCATATTGCCCAGAAGCCTCCATGAAGGGCCTGCTTGGTTGGGTTCCTAAATAGGTCTTTACATTGGGGCGCCTGAATTTGAAACTTGAAGCTGCTTTTTTGCTGTCTGAGGGCTGGCACGTCCACGCCCAAGAGTGTGATGCTGTCTGTAGCTGCAGAGCCACTTACCACGTTGTGCTTTGCCCCCACAGCCCCCGGTCCCCAGCCAGACCTCCTCCTACTCTTGCATGCTGCCCACCAGTCCATCGGTGAATGGACGGAGCTATGATACATACACCCCTCCTCACATGCAGACACACATGAACAGCCAGCCCATGGGCACCTCTGGCACCACTTCCACAGGTGAGTGAGCCCCTGCTCCCCCTGCCAGCCTGCCCCCTCTGCTCCAGCCAGCAGGCTCTTCACCTCTGTTGGCTGTGAGACGGCTCTCCCCATCGCTGGGGGAGGTCTCTCTGCTGGGATTCGTTGCTGCCATGGCAGGCAGAAGATGAAAATGTATAACCTTGCAAACTAGAGCAAAAGAAAATTCTGATTTTTGAGCTGCTTATTGGAGGGCTAGATGGAAAGAAAGCTGGTTAACAGAGGTGGTGTGGAAATAGCAGGACAGAGGCAAGCTCTTTAGTGAGCCCGCCATCCTTCAAGCTCTTCCCTGTATAATTAAATTCTAAATCAGCATTTATTTCAGCATTAAATTTCAGCAGAGGTATCCACAGTGGTGAGGTTAAGTGTATGTGAAGCTGTTTGCAGCACTGGGCACATTTTTACCGTGTTTGTGTCAGACATTGTTTATTGCTAAAGGTTTGAAGTTATCAAAGAGGCAGGGAACCTGTAGAAATATTAGCCCACGCATAAAAAAGGCAAATCAGGGTAAAAAAGGGCAAGTGTCAGCAGAAAACAGGAGCAATCCAGGCACTTTTCAAAAGAATAGAACTGTTTTGTGTATTTTGGGCTGAATTCTCAACTGATACAAATGAGCCGAGGCTCTGGCATTTATCTCAAAGCGTGAAAGTTTATTTATAGCAACAATCAGTGAGATGTGCATAATTTTTAAAATATATACACCCCTAACCCCTGGTTCCACAGGCTGGTAGATGGTGAGATTTGATGTTTGTTGGAATAATTTGGCGTTTGCTGGAATACAAGCTCGAATCTGTGAAACTGTAAAGCAAAAATCGTGCTATGAATAGAAAAACTAAAATATCCATTTTCCCTCTCAATTTTCAGGTCTCATTTCCCCTGGAGTGTCAGTTCCAGTTCAAGTTCCTGGCAGTGAACCTGATATGTCTCAATACTGGCCAAGATTACAGTAAAACATGTGTTAATTCCGTAAATGACTATATGGACAACAGTTGGATGTTCAGCAGTATTTTATAAAGGAAGAATGGCTCTCAGAGTACTTCTGTACTGCAACTGTGCCCTATGCTGTAACACATGGAAAAGACTTTCACATGGACCTTTGTACACTGAAGGCATTATATCAGTTGGAACAAATCTTCATTTTGGTATCCAAACTTTTATTCATTTTGGTGTATTATTTGTAAATGGGCATTTGTATGTTATAATGAAAAAAAAAAAAAAGAACAATGTAGACTGGATGGATGTTTGATCTGTGTTGGTCATGAAGTTGTTTAAAAAAAAAAAAAAGAAAAGGAAAAAAAAAAAAAGAAGCCATGATCAACAAGCTTTGCCACGAATTTAAGAGTTTTATCAAGATATATCGAATACTTCTACCAATCTGTTCATAGATTATGGATTGATGTTCCAAGTTTGTATCATTCCATTGCATATAATTAAACCTGGAACAACACGCACTAGATTTATGTAAGAAAAATATCTGTTGGTATTTCCAAAGGTTGTTAACGGCTGAAGCTATGTGCAAACAGGGGTTAAGAGAGAGCTGCCATGAAGAAAAGAGTTTGATAGATAAAAGGTAGATTGTGTCTTCGATATAATCCGATTTGTTTTATGTCGAAATGTAAGTATTTGTCTTCCCTAGAAATCTCCCAGAATGATTTCTATAATAAAGTTAATTTCATTTATATTTGACAAGAATATTCTATAGATGTTTTATACACATTTTCATGCATCATACGTTTCTTTTTTGGTCGGCAAGAGTTAATTGTTCTTAGATATAGTTGTACTACTGTTCACAGTCCAATCATCTTTGTGCATCTAGAATTCATTCCTAATCAATTAAAAGTGCTTGCAAGAGTTTTAAACTTAAGTGTTTTGAAGTTGTTCACAACTACATATCAAGATTAACCATTGTTGATTGTAAAAACCATGCCAAAGCCTTTGTATTTCCTTTATTATACTATTTTCTTTTTAACCTTATATTGTGGTGTTGCAAATTTTGTTACTGTGCTAGGTTAATCTCATTAAGTTTTATTTTGATTTTATTTTCTGTTTTCAGTAAGGAGGGGCTCTTAAGGAACACTTTTATAGAGTTTCAGCCCTTCCACCAGCCTGTAATTTGGGCTAACAAAAAGAAGACAACGTTAAGTTAAATTTTGATTTTATTTTCAGGAAGGAGAGGTTCTTAAGGAACACTTGTACAGACTTTCAGCCCTTCCACCAGCCTGTAATTTGCGCTAACAAAAAGAAGATAGGTTCACGTATCTAACCGAGGGCAGGAGGAGGTTGTTTATTTAGCTGGGCTTTCTGGGGATGCTCTAAATGAACTCCAGAACCCAGCAGAATTTCCAGAGGGGATTTGCACGGTGCCAGGCCTGTGTCCGTCTGTCCCCGCTGTACCTAAAGGACGCACGGACACACGTACACCCAGATACACAGCCCCCACTTCTAAAAAATTGTTTTTGTTAGGATGCTTGAAAGGGGAAAAAAACAACCCAGCTGCGTTTTTAACAGGCTCTTTGGGAGAGTGAATGCCATCCCTTTATATTGCCACACAGCACAATCTTAGTGTAATTTTCCATTGAACTTGTAACCTGGTTAATACCTCAATGCGCTTTGTGTGAGGGTTGTTAGTGTGGGCGTGGGTGGAGAGCTGCATGTCAAGGAATAATGAGAGAAGACAAATCAACAGGCAGCAACAATGCGAGCTGGGACTGGCTAGTGAAAGCTAAAGGCCTTTAGTCACTGGCAGGGAAATCTAAACATTCCCATATCTATGAAGCTGGCTCATTGTGCTGCAGTTGTTACTCTCGATGCTGTGCTGAAAAAGGGATCTCATGATTAAAAAGCCAGTGTGCGGGGAGTTTTGAGTCAAAGCACAGGCATCACAAGCAGCCTTTGTGAAGCAGAGATACCATCCAGGCTGGTTATGTTTTCCTTTTGGCATATTTGTCACCGCAGATAGCACTTCACTGGAGACTTGGGCTGGCAGGGCTGTGCTGCTGAGGTGGCTGCAGTGCTGCAGATGAGATTAAATGCACGTAAACCCAGGATCCTTCAGGGAAAAAGACCAGCTTTGCTCAAAGCATGAGATGATAGTTATTAAAATGAAGAGTTTAAAGCAAGCAAAAATGAGCTTTGATCTCGATACTGGTCAGTTTAAAGTATATTTTAAGTTTTAAAGGCATCCATTCACAAATGTCGAAGAAACATCCGTTTTAAATTTTTTTAGTATATATTTTTATCAGACCTGCACCTAATGTATTTATAAGAAAGAGATAAATTGCATTAAACACCACAACAGGCAGGTCCCTCCTCACACAGCTAACTTGAATCCGGGAACGATTAATTACAGGTACAAACCCAGCACTTCTACAGCTAATTATCGTGTTTATACCTACTAATGCAGCTTGTTATGGAAATGCCAACTTCTGCTCAACCAGGAACGGAAAAGAGCTTCCCATCCCTTCCTTCCCCGACAACTTCTGCGCGCTGCTTGCTGTTTCTGCTGGTGCCGATGCGCGGGCAGGGGCAGCTCCCCATAGCTCTTCCCTGCCCTTCCCGGCTTTTCCCGGCCGTGCAGCTCCACCGCCCGTGCTCCAGCGGCCGGTGGCCTCCATGGTGCACTGGCCAGCCTTTCCATGGTGCACTGGCCAGCCTTTCCATGGTGCACTGGCCAGCCTTTCCATGGTGCAGCGGCCAGCCCTTCCCAAGGCTTTTCCCTGGCGGGCTGCGCCGGGGGTTGCGGCCCCGCCGCCGTGCGACAAAGCCGCGGGATGTGCGCGGATGGACGTTGGGATGATTTCAGTGACAGCCCGGCTGGCCCTGGCGAAGAGGAGACATTTCTGGCTCGCTGGCTCCTTGCCGTGCCCTGTGGAAGGGGAGAAGCGCCCGGCTGGCTGCACATCGGGAAGAAGCCGGGGCGCGCTCGGTGCCCGCAGCGCCGCCGCCGCCGCCGGAGCCGCAGCCGTGCGCGCCGGGCGCTCCGCGGGGCACGGGCAGCCTCGCCCTGCTGCCAGCCCAGCCAAGGGGCATCGCCCCGAGTGGGCTCGGTCTGGAACCCCCGCTCGCTCGGCCCCAGTCCCGGAGCCGCATCCCGGGCCCTTCCCCGGGGCAGCCCGGGAGCGCAGCTGGGAGCGGGCAGGGGATGGAGCGTGGCTCCGTGGGGACGTGCTGCTTCGCCAGGCACCGCAGCCGGCAGCAGGAGCGGGGGACGAAAATCTTCAGCAAGTTCTAAAGAGCCTCTAATACCCATCTTCACCCCCTTTTTTTTCTTCCAGAGCTGTGTTACTTGTGAAGACTGAAATTTGCTGTGATGTATTTTCTCAGTGTAACGCAGCGATTTCCAAGGGTCTCCTCTTTTCACCGCTGAAATTAGTGGGAGTTTTGCTATTGATTTCAATAGGAATGAGACAGTTCTGTGCATTTGGTTAAAATGTATTTCATAATAACACCTTATACTTTATTTATAAGCCCCTCCTAAGGCATTTCACAAATTATAGTCACACAAGAATTGATGTGTGAGTGCTGTCTTAATAACACTGTATTTTCTGTTTCAAATATTGTGTTCTAGATACAATATTTACATTTACAAGTGAAAAGGCTGCTAACCTAACAGTTATTGTTCAGAGCAGACAGATGATGAGCCATACATGCTGATGGCGAAGCAGACACGCATGGGTGACACACGTGCTGGAGCCGCCTCGCACGGAGCGCACACCGCCTTTAATTGCTTTTAAAAGGTAAGCACCAGCCAGCATGTGCCCGGCCGCAGGAGGCAGGCAGAGCTGCCTTCTCACCCAGGGTGGAGCGCTGAGAGGGGGTTTCCCCTCTTCTTTTTAGCTAGGCTTTTTACTCATAAAGCAAGCAAAATGCCCCCATGGGCTGGTTCACTTTAGGCAGCCTAACACGGGATTTGTTTGTAGGGACAAGATTACGGTAGCAGACAACGAGCCGGGACTGATAACACATTGCTTCCCCCAGGCTTTCCAGCCATTTGGAAGTCCCATTTCACTTACGTTCATTGGCCAAAGGTGTCTGGCTTTTTTTTTTTTTTTTTTTAACATTGATTTTTCTGGTATTACCGACTAAAATATATTATCTCCCTTTCTCTGCATAATTAATATGTGCAGTTTAGAGTTATGCTAAGGATTAAATTTGTTCCACTTTCCCACGGTAAAAACAGCACTACAAAAACTGACAATGTGTGGTTCTTTTAATTTCAACCCCCCCCCCCCACTTCATTTCTGCTTGCTCTTGTCCTCAGTTTCAGCAGCTGAGCTTTGTGCCACGTGCATCTGATAAGGCTTCTCCACCCTGGGAATGGTGTAGGGTCTTCCTTTAAAATAACTCTTCTTTTGCAGCCCTGTGTTTGATCACAGTGTGATTGGCACCTACAGACACCCCAAACAACACCCTCCTCACTTGGAAACAGGGGAGGGAATTGGAATTACAGGTGTGGGAGGGGGGTCTGTGGCGGCTGCTTGGTCCCATTCAGAGGGAGAGAAGGCACTGTGGGAGTGTTTCTCTGGCTGCTAAAGCCATGCCCTGCCCAGTGGCAGAGCCACGTTCCTCCTCTTTGGGTGGAAAACAAAGCACGGAATGCAGCTCCTTTTGGAGCTGGAGAACGGTGTTGGGGAAGTCTCCCACGTTATCATTCGTCATGTGTTATCATTCAGTATTTCTTGGAGAAAACAGAGGCTGGAGGAATCTGCACGAGGTGCACAGTAGTAAAGAGATAGTACAGTTTGGATAGGAGCCAGGTTGGCAGGTTCTTGCTTAAATTAATTCCTCCCCCAACATTCTCTTCTTTGCTGTGAAGAAAGAAAACCCCGGCGCATCAGCAGACAGGGTAGCTTCACCCAGATAATTCACTATCCTGAGACAGTTTGCAAAAGGGGTCATGGGGAAGATGAGGGTGTTTTCGTAGGGTCTGCAGAAGTGAAAGCTCAAAGCAATGAAGCCATTTGATCAGTCTAATAATGCTTGCTGCTGGTGCGCTGTAGATTTCCATGAAACCCCCAGCTGCCAGAACCCCTGCTGTTTCTTTGGGAGGTGGTGGAAGTCTCCAAGAAACCTGCTTTCCTTCAAGTTTTGACCTCAGCTGACTGTCTTTAAACACGCTGAGAATTTCAGGGCCTTCTGTGCTGTTCCCTGTCCCCATCCTGGCTGTATCCCTAGTGAGAGGACCGTGACTTTGAAAATGTGTGTCTGGTGCTGGTGGTGCTGGGGCTGCTTTGCCCCTGCAAAGGACTGTGATGCTGGTTTTGCTGGGCTGGTAAAGGTCTCTGGTGTTGGAGCCTCCCCACCTAGGCTGAGTTGTAGGTGGGTTAGATGGTGAGCAGAGCTTCTGTGGGTGCCCCAGGAGGATCCTTGCTACCTTCAGGTGCCTGCCAGGGGCTGGAAGTCGCCTGGAATCTTCCAGCAGAGGTTGCAGTTGCCTCCAGGCACCTGACAGACCTCATGTACTCTCTGGCAGCTAAAATTGGTGAAGGTTGCAAATTGCAGCTCTTCCTCTCCTGGGACATGCAAGCTTTTCCAGCTGCACCAGAGAGGTTTGTAGATTCACAGATAACCTCCTCAGGTCAGGCCCGCACCAATGGATTTTGAGAAGTTTGTGAACAGTTATTCCACAGAAATTACTGACAAAATTACCGACGGGGCAACGGAAGGGCTCTGATTTACATGGAACTGCATGCAGCAGATAAACACCTTCCTCTTGTTACAAGAAATATGTTAATTTATAATGAGGGAAGAAAACATCTATTTCTCTCAGTGACTGTCTATGGTTTACCCTTTAGATTTTACTTGACAAAGGTGGATTCATACTCAGTCTGTATTCTGCAGCTTTGTGCTTCAAATACTGCAGGGGAGGGTTTATATATTTTTAAAACTCCCCCTGTCAGTCTGGATTAAGTAAAAGCCCCACCATTTAAATGTTATACTTTTTTTTTGCTTTTAAAGAAGCAACTTGTCCACTTTGATTTCTCTGAACTTAAGTCAACACTGCTACTTTGCAAAGTAGATATTCAAACCCTTAAATTCTTATTTCAATTTAGTTTTTGTTGGTTCTGATGATTTTCTGAATTATGATTCAATTCCTCTCCGTGAACTGCTGCTGGTTTGCACCTGTTTGGGCTAGGGTGTATTTAAAACTTCATTGACACTTTTACAGTCAAGGATTGCAAAATAACTCCCCTGAAGTAATTGTGGCTCCATCCACTCTGCCTGTGCTTTAATCCTTTCCCTCTCTATTTTTTGGGGACAAGTTCTATTTGCTTGTGTGAAGCTGGAGCATCCATCATGATGTTTGAAGCTCCTCAGCCATGAACCTTGGTGACTTGGGATGAATCCCCTGGTTTTGAGCTGCTTCCTGGGAAGACTCCCACACAATCTCCCACGCAGACGGACTTACTGCTCCATGAGTGTGCTGTCAAAACCCTCCTCGTGCTGTCAAAATCCTTCTCACTCCAGTAATTTTCCAAAATTGCTGAACTATCCTGAACACAGGCTGGGGAGAACCACAAATGGAAATTTCATCGTGCTGGAGGATTCTTCCAAACGCTCTCCTCTCTCTGTCACTCCCTACCTGGTCCTGGCTGAGTTTTATTTATGAGTGCTGGGAGAGACGAGGAGCTCCTGGAGCAGAGCCAGGGGAGGGTAACAGAGATGATGAAGGGATGGAGCATCTCTTCTGAGGATGGACTGAGGGAGCTGGGCCTGTCCAGCCCCAGGAGGGATGGCTGCTGAGAGGGGAGGACCCTGCCAGTGTCTGTCAGTATTGGAAGGGAGGTGTTTTCCATGGTGCTGCACACGAGGCAACGGGCAGAAATTGAAATGAGGAAGCTCCACCTGGACATGAGGAAGAGCTCCCTTCCTGCATGGGGGATGAAGCACTGGAACAGGCTGCCCAGAGAGGCTGTGCAGTCTCCCTCGCTGAGATATTCCAGCTGGACACCATCCAGCGCTCAGGGATGGCCCTGCTGGCTGCCTGTGGTCCCTTCCAGCCTGAGCCATCCTGTGGTAAGCTCAGCTTTCCCCAGTGCCAGGCCATGCTGCTGGCAGCAGTTTCATCACACAGCTGAGGAACCTTCGTGTCTCACAAGTTCACCTGCTGGATCCACGGAGATGCTGGATGCGCCCAGGGAGGAAAGGGATGCGCTGAAACTTCCCTGCTCAGGGATGAAGGGCTGCAGCTGCAGGTCCCAGCTGTGAGCTGGAGACAGTGGAGCTGGAGCTGATATCAAGCCCTGCTAGAAGAATCCCTGTACTGATTGAAAACAGGTCAGGAAGCCAAATTGGTTTTGCAGTCATGCAAGTTCCCGCCAAGAAGTGATGCCCTGCACAAACAGCCCTGGCCTATGAGTGGAAGCTCTGACTTGCTTTGCATTAAATAAATGCATTCTAAAAAATGCTGAGTAGTTTCACTCCAGCAATGCATTTTAAACAGCTTTACAGCTCTTTCTCCACACAATGTACCAAAATCCCCAAATACAGGCACTGAAAACTGCTTGGTTCCATACCTACATCAGATCCATTCACCCTTTCTGTTCTGCTCTGAGCCCAGCCCTGTGAAATTCCAGCAAGAGCTTTCTTTAGTGCACCTGCATCAACCTGGCTTCAAAAGAAGTATCTGAAAGTGCACCAAAACTCACCAGTTCAGGACTTTTAAGAGAATACCTCTGACAAGATGGTATTCTACTGAGAAGATTCTGAGGCTATGAACATTCAGACTCAAACTCTGACAGCATAAAGACTTTTTTTTTAAAAAAATAATCTTGCTATATTTTAGGTTTTACGTTTATCTTCAATGCCAGAAGACATTGAAATACCTTTTTTTTTTTTTTTTTAATATATAGAGGAATATGCAGTTAAAAATTCTTGAGATCTGCTAAATTGTAGAAGATCCTCTGGACTTTACCCTACAGGTTGCTCCTGGTCTAAACTATCACTGACTTCTCTGGGAGACTTTTCAGATGAAGTCCTGCAGCTCTAGAAAATCCTCATGCAATAAAATGCTGAAAACATAAAAGGTGTCTTTTTTTTTGATATGAACAGGAGCTCTGCAAATTAGTTTGTTGTGCCTGATAACTTCCAAAATTGTTTAAATAAGCAGCCAAGTTTTCATCAGAGGCTCTGGGATGTTTGATGCCCAACAGTCCTGAAAGATCCATTTACTCTGGTGCTGAAATACAGTTTCTTTTTCTCTTTTTATTTTTTTGGGGGAAAAGAAAAAGATTCTAACATTTGCTTATATTAAATAGAACCTAAAAAAAAAAAAAAAAAAGAGGGGTGGAATTTCTGCTTTCTTACCTCCTTGCCATGTGAGATGCCATTTTTTCCCTAAGATGAAGAAGATTCCCTTTCATTCTTTTCTTCTACACAGGTACATTTATTATTGAATAAGCACTATCATGTGCTTAGTGTGATTAAAAAAAGAAATGTAGGCAGGTCCTGCACTCAAGAGAAAATAGAAATCCCAAGAGATGGCATGGGGGAATTGAACTGACTTCCACCATCTCTTAAAGGCATAAAAGCATCTTCTTTCCAATTTCTGTTGTGCTCTGTAGCTATGATGTTTCTCCAGCACAGGCAAAAGAAGAAGAACTATTTAAATTTCTAATAGATGATCCTGGAGAAATACTTGTTTAATACATGTGAGTGTGGGTTTGAGTTTAGTTCTTGTAGTCCAGCCACATTTTTAGTGGGATGTGTCACAACCTTGTGGTTTCAGAGAAACTTGATTAGCAGATCACCTTCCAACACTGGCCTGGTAAAAGATTTATTTTATTATTTAAGGCTTTTGCACTTTCCCAAAAGCTGTGTCTGGAACAGCACCACTACTTAATATTAAATTTAAATATTAAACCAGTTGTGTGCTACCACAAAGGTATCAAATCTGGAGCAGCTGAATGTCCATTTCCAGATGCTTGTAGCTACTGTTACACAAAATTGAATTCAGAAATTGCTTTTGAAATGTCTTTGCAAACAGAGAAAAAGGCTTCCCTACGATAATATTCTTCTCATGTTCCAAACACTTATATTTTGAAAACCTCAACACAACAGGAATTATAGAAAGAATTCTTATTTGACATATTAAAGGCACAACGTTTTAAATTTCATTACTGCTTTCCTGACTGTGTGTCACAATTTCTGTAAAGATCAGGTTCTTGTGCTGAATTGGGAATGTCTTCACTGGGATGAATCTATTGTTTCCCTGCTGAGTTCCCTGGTTTCAGTTTGTAGCCTGCTAAAAAGTAGGAAGTTCTGCTTAAAAAACCCTGCAATAAACAAAACCCCTTCATTCTGCAATCTCTGAGCAGGAGTGAGGATGGCACAGATTTCCCTCCAAGCCAGCAAGGGGCCTCTGGAGATGCCAAAAGGAGCTGGGAGCACATTGCCACAGCCTGGCAGAGGAGGCTGTGCCATTCTTCAATTACCTGAGCTGCTCCCCTTGGTGAAATATTTGCCCTCAAGTCAAGGGAAAAGAGAACTGGAAAGGATGGTTTGTACACAGGTGCTTGACAGTGGTCAAGGGGAAAAGGCACAGAAAATCACCAGGTGAACATTTCTCTGGATTCCCAAGTCAAAACTGCTGCTGGTGCAAGGACTGAAATCTGCATTTTATCCACACTCTATCCATGATTCATCTACACTTTATCTACCCTCTATCTACACTTTATCTACCCTCTACCTACCCCATATTTACCCTCCATCTACCCCATATCTAGCCCAAATCTACCCTCTCTCTACCTGCTATCAGGCAGTGCCCCCAAAGCTCTGTCTCACCTCTCAGCTTGCTGGATTAGCCAAGTCACTGTCATGTGTAGTTGTAAGTGATAGAGGAGATTTTGGAAGAAAAGAAGAGAAATTTTTCTCCATTGTGAGAAATGGACTTGTAAAAGATTTTTAAAAGTAGATTGAAAGTTTATAAGGTTTTGTATATCTGTATATAAATACTGAGATAAAGTGTATTAACTACAGAATAGATGACATTGTGAAGAGGGAGATTAAACTAGGTTACATCACTTATATCTCACCCTTCTATGAGACTAATAATAGAATAAAATCTTTTAAAACCCCTCCCAGTTACCCCATCTTTCTAAAACTAAAAATCTTCCAACACTCCATGTCTTTGCCTTAGGTAAACAACACTGCATTCTCAAACACTTACTTTACAAAGCACATTTAGTGACTCAGAAAAAAAACCCCAAACTAATGCAGGTTTGTAGAAGGAGCTCCTTTTATTACTCAAACTGTTTGTCAGCTTTAATATTACCCTGCTGAAGTTTTGGAAACTGAAGCCTTGCAGATGCACAAGTGGGCTGGACACTAGAATTATCAGGTAATATCTCAGCTAGAAATGGGACTGTGACTTAAATGATATTTCTCCTCTGTATGTTAAGTCAATGACCTATCTAAATATGTTGGCAGCAAGTTATATGCCTTGTGACTTTTTATTCTACAAAGAATATAGAGTGTGTTTTTTGTTATTTACATTAAAAAGACAGACAATGTAAAACTTCACCTTTGTTAAAAATCACTTTATCCTAAGTATTTAAATTATTTCACGCTTTCAAAAGGCACAATTATGTATCTAATGAGAACTTCCATTCAGTGTTACACATAATACAAAAAGAGAAAAAGTGTTTGAGACATCAATGATAATATTTTAAATATGTTGGCAAAGGAAAGCAGATGTCTTTCTTCTTCACTAAACTGACAGTTCAGTTCTGAAACTTTATTTTGAAAAGATTTAAAAAGGATTTGTGTCTTTAGAAATAAAAAATATAACAGGCATATCTAAAAAATATAGGAGAGAAAACCTGATTGTTACTACTAATGAAATAGCTGATGACAAAATAGTAGTCTTTTTGATTTTGATCACAAAAAATAAACTGGTAGTGACAGGATATGATGGATAGATTTGACATCCTGGCAAATCACTGTCATTGATTCAATTATTCTAATTCAGAATAAAAGCTGTATACAGTATGTGTTTATGCTACAGTGGAGTTTTTTAAGTGATTGACATTCATCATATTAGTTAGACAGTTTTAAAAGCTATGTCTTTGTTTTACACAGCGTTGTCAAGAAAAAAATAAAGAAGAACCTGGATTGCAGAGGGAAAAAAAAAAAAAGGCAAAAAAAAAGCAAACCACTTCCCAAGTCTTGGTTTTCCAAACCCATCAAAATATGTTACCATTATTGCATCCTATTAACACGTTCTTTGAAGACTCAATTTCACTCCAGCCATGTAATACACTATTATAAAGACTAAATTTTGAAACTGTAATGCAATCTTACAGCTGGGTGGCTTGGAAGTTCTGCAGAGAAGAAGATATTACCTTTCAAAATGGAAGTCAGCCTCAGAAGAAAGAATGCAAACCACTTTAACTCCCAGGTCAGCTTTGCTTCACTGTTCCTTTGTTTGATGAGAGAGACACAGGGATACACAGAGAACAGTTAGGAGTTCACAAATTGTATATCTGAGGGTACAAAAGGCTGAATTACTCGTGTGTTCTGCCCTGCTTTAAACCAGCTCTCTGTGCTATCCTTCCCCCAGCTCCAATGCACTCTTCTGGTTTCCCAGCATTAATGTAGCTGTCGGTTTGAATTTCCATCTTGAATTATGTCTGTTGACATAATTTCATAGTGCTGACTTCAATTGTTTAGGATTACTGTTTTGAACTACATAAGGAAATCAATTCTTTCCTCTCTGGTTAGGAAATTCCATTCAAGTGCATTTTAATCCATGTAGTAAGCCATAAGGCAAAGTAATTATCTATAAAACATTCTGATTTAAACACCCCCATCCTCAATTACTGGCCTATTAGAATAAAAACTATCTTGTGTATTATAAATTTATTATTACATAGTTAATAAAATGAGGTGGGGATTTCCTGAAATTTAAGAATGGTGTTTCAATTGCAGAAAAGCATGTTTTTAAAAACGTGTAGTTTGCTGTTTGAATAACACATGGCAACGAATTGCTTAGTTCCATTCCTTTATTTCAATATTCATACAAAATATTATATGTAAGTATATAAAAAACTCTTTTGGGAAAAAACATCCCTTTATTTTTAATGTTTAAAAAAAATAATTGAAAGGGTAATTGCAATTTTTGCATTTTAAGTAAAGGAACAAAATACTACCTGCTTCCAATGGAGCAGAACAATGGCAGGACCCAACAGACCAGAAGCTTTAACAAAAAGCAAAACCCAAACGAGACCAAATTCAGTACAAAGAAAGAGAACACACACACACACACAAAAAAAAAAAAAAAAGAAAAAAAGGAAAAAAAAGGAAGGCATCATATGACAACACGCATTTTTAAAGACTGCTGGGTCAAATCATTAAGAAAAATATTTATATAAGTCATTAACACTCCTAATGAGAGTGTCAGCTGAATGTGAGCGAGGCTGCTAAGCAGAAATCACTAGAAGTCCAGGTGCTTCTTGCCGATGGCCATGGCGCCACATCCTGAGCTCAGCAGTTTGGCGGATCCTGCCAGATCCTGTTTGCTCGCGCGGCTCACTGTGTCTGACAAGTCTGGAGGCAAATGCAGCCGCTGTGGCAGGAGGGTTTCGGGAGGGGAGAGAGAGGGAGGAAAGAGAGAAAAACATGGGGAGGAAAAAAAAAAGAGATGAATTCGTTTTGCATGGCGCATTTGGAAATGCTGTCTTTTCCCTGAGTGCTCCGCGTTTACTCCCACGAATAAAGCACTTCCCCGACACTCTTCTGGAGAGAAAAATACTTATCTACCATAATATTCTTCTCATGTTCCAAACACTTATATTTTGAAAGCCTCAACACAACAGGAATGATAGAAAGAATTCATATTTGACATATTAAAGGCACAGCGTTTTAAATTTTAAATTTCATTACTGCTTTCTTGACTGTGTGTCACAGTTTCTGTACAGATCAGGTTCGTGTGTTCAATATATTGGATTCTGCAAATTGGAACAGATTTTTTTCCTTATGAAAATTTCCTAAACAAAACACAAATTTGCTCAAGGTATTTAAATACATCTATGGGCATTTTCTCTTTAAAAACCAGTGTTTCACCTGCATGTCAACCTCTACACCAAATTATTTCATTTCTACAGCACTGCAGTGTAAGTAGAGTTTTATTTTAAATATGCACACACGGTGACAAGAGTCTGAAAATAAATTATATGATGGCCAGAAGATGCAGAGGGCTCACCCTGGTTGCACATTATTCTGCTACATGTTTCCTCCTCATATTCTACTGATAGTGGCTAATAAAACCAAGCAGTGACAGTAGTTGCATTTGTAGGAGGCAATCATACATGTTAATCAAAGCCTGCCCTCCCCAATGGGTTGTAGGAGCATTAAATCTAGTTTACAGATGGGGAGACAGAGACAGAGGTCACATGGCTGCCCACAAGCACATGGTCTTTGCACAATAAACCTTATTTTCCAACTATGACAAGAAATATTTCCACCCTCCCTCTGAGGGAGATGTATAAAAGACATGACATTACCATTTAGCTTTTGTAAAGTAAGGTGAAAATAATGTAAAACTGAGGCTTTACTTGCTTAATGACTGGCTTGCTTTTGGACCCAAGCTGGGTCAGATGAGACTGTTGGGCATCTTCTGCACAGTGCAATAATTTATGAAACTGGTATCATGGAAGGAGCACATTTCTTGAAAGATTTAGTAGGCAAAGGCTAAACTGGGTGTTTCCTTTAAGATGCACACGCTTCTGAAGGGAACAGGGGAACAGCAGTGGCTGCAAAACTGAATTAGGAGGCTCTATGGACTATCCTAATTCTCAGCTTTGCCACATTTTTGCTTTTATCACACCTAAACACAGCTTCCCTTTCTTCAACACTTCTGGAACATAAGAATTAGATTAAAAAGCATAGGAAATCTTTGAATTTTCAGCGAGCTGACTGCAGAATTCCTTGCTGGCTCTGAGCTGGGTGTAACTTGGGAGATGCTCCCAAGGGCTTCCCACCACTGGCCGCTCCTGGCTGTGGGCAGCACTGGGAGAAGAGCCGCGCTGTTATTTTCTGCAAGGGAAGGAAATGCAAAAAGCAATGCATGAGGAGGAGCAAAGCCTGTGTGCAGGGCGAGATGCCATAGCCCAGGGCTGGAATAGGAGAGAGGTGTGGATTTCCTGACAGCCTTTTGCCTGTGAAGCACAACGCGCACACCTGGAAATACCGCGCAGTCACTGCAGCTCTGAATCTTGGCTGCATTAGAGCAGTGCCGGGGCAGAGAATCCTCCACCCACAGCTCTCCCCTCACTCCAAGGCAAGTTAAACCTGGCTGTGGCTGTGGCTGGTGGTGCCTCGTTTCTGCCTCAACACAGCACACACAGGGCACAAGCCTCTTTCTCCTCCGGCTGCTGAGCAAAAGGTGTGCTGGGAAAAGCCAAGGTACGACTCGGATGCTGTGGGAGGGGATGGAAGCACAAAAAAAAGCAGAGAAGGAGAAGCTGGGAAGTACAGGGGAGCACTTGGCAGATCTCTCAATCCCATTTTCTTTCTAAAAAAGCGCACAGTACTCTGCTGTGGGCAGGGGGGTGTGGGAGGTGGAGAGACAAGAGAAGGAATCCAACCTTCTCCCACTCCCTGCTGGCATCTCTGTGATGAGGAGCAAACAGAACCAAGACCCAGCAAACTCATCTCACTCAGGGACTAAATGTCCCCCTGGCTAAATATCACAGGGAACCACTGCAAGCCCTGCCACACCACCCTGGACTTCAAAGTGGGGTCAGAAAACAAAAAAATCTTTAATGTCAACGCTGTGTTCGTTTGCTATATTTATTTTAAGATAAATATATTATTTCAGAATATCTACTACTATATTTTAAATATAAATAAATATAAAATTTTAGAATATCTACTACTATAATAATGTATATATACACACCATTATAATAATATCTATAATCGATATAATTATATATACAATAACAATATAATATATAATAATATAAAAGATGTATAAATACACACACACATATATAGGTATATATAATATTATAGACAATATATGTAATTATAATATATATATACTTTTAGAATATCTACTACTATAATAGTACCATTATTATTAATGGGTATAATAATAGTAATTATTATATTATATGATGGATATAATTAGATAGATAATATATACAATATATGTCATAATTATATATGCAATAATTATATATTATATTATATTATATACAATATATGCAATAATTGTATAATGTAATAATGATTATTATATATACACATTATATACATTATACCCAATATATGTAATAATTATATATATAAAATTATATATACATATACACACTTAAAAAATATATACTACTGTAATAGTATAGTGTATATATATATATATATATACACTTCTGTAATGGTGTGTGTGTGTGTATATATATATATATATATATATATATATATATATATATATATATATACTTTTAAAATATATACTTCTATAATACTGGACTAGACTTTAAATGGTGGCCAGAAAACAAAAAAAATATTTTATGTCAACGCTGTGTTTGTTTGCTAATATATTCTAAAATAAATATATTATTTTAGAATATATGCTACTATATTTTAAATAAAAATAAATGTAAATAAATAAATATATACTTTTAGAATATATACTACTATGATAGTATATATATATAAAAATGTATACTACTATAATACTGTCTATTTCAGAAAATAGACAGAAGAATGTCTACAAATTTGCAAAGATTTAGCCAGGAAAAGTAAAAAATTGAAGATCCTCATATTGGATGTTGGAAGTGAGTTAGGCTTTTACAGATGTATTTGTTGTGATACAGAATTTCATTATACAGGCCTTATTCTCTCCTTCCCCATCTTCTTCAGTGAAGAGGATGCACAGTGCTCATCTAGGGACTGGCTATTCCTCTAGTGACTGGCTAGCCAGTATTTTATTTTCTTGTCACTGTTTCCTCTGAGCTTTTCTGACATATTTATTGTACACTATTCAAACCTTGTTCTGCAGACAGAATGGCTTCTCAATAGCACATGTCAGTATATAGCACTTGAATGCTTACTGTGTTATTTTCCTAATATTCTTGGGAGAGAAGGCAGCAAAGTTGCCTCCATTTTAGAGGCAGGGAATTGAGGCACATAAAACACAGAGCAAAAGATAAGATATCTACTGATTTCAGAAACAGAATCTCAGGCAGTTAGGACTTGCTTTTCCAGAATGATTAGCATTTTACAGAATTCCACATGTTCAAATGCTAACTTCATTTGCAGCTGGGTGCTTAGTATTTCTTCAAGAATCCCCAAGTCAGGAACTCAGAAAGCAAGAGACACAAAATAATAGCATTGAGACAAAAATGCTGTGTTGAAGCAACATGACCACACTGAAGTTCAGTGGTACTGGCAGAGACACACACCGTACCTTCCATGTTTTAATTATGACACCATCCCTCCTGCAATCCTTTCCTCTACAATCCATCCCTCTACAATCCCAGCTTTCAAACTTGATTAAAACATTGCTGGTTCTCCAGGAAGCCCATTTCACTGCATATACCACATTCATCCTTAGACCAGACCTATTCTGAACAACAAACCACACCAGAGTCCTTTGAAAACAGCTGAATATTAAGATAATGATAAGATAAGAATCACTGATAACATTAAGATCAGAATCACTGGACACACACATGTTCCCTGTGAACAAAGCCTGCACATGTATTTCAAAATATCATTCCTTATGTTTTCTGTGTGGAGAAGCTTTCTGTGTGCCTATACACAGGGCTGAAAATAACCCTAATATATTAACACCTTTTAAAAAGATTCTAAATGTTAAGCCACAAACAAAGAGGAAATTCATTGCATGGCACTGTACAGACATCTACAGGTTAAGCAGCTGGCCTTTATTTTTGGTACCAAAAGGGACATTTTGGTCACCTGAGCTAAGGCAGGAAGTGATGGTGTGAAGGGGCTGATCCTTCAATATTTGCTGACCACAGAGAAACAATCCCATTTAAAGCCCCAGTTAAACACAAAATGTTTTCTGCTGGGCAAACATCTCTGCTATTTTTGAGGCTCTGACCCCCATCCCTTTCAAGCTCTCTTCCTCTGATCAGCCTGATAAGAATCAGGATGATTTTGCTCACATTGGACAATCCCAATCCTTGCCCAGGCTTTCCATCCCACAACTGCTTTTCGTGCCAAAAATGTCCCTTCTCTGGTTATCTGCAGTCCCCAAGCTCTTCATTCCTGTCCCTGACATCCCTGCATTTCTTCTGCCTCTGTTTCCAGCCCCTGCTGCTGTTCCTAGGTTCAAACTCAGCACCTGGCTCCCCTTCCTTGCCTTCCTTGTGTTCACAAATACCAGCTGTGTTATTTTCCTAATATTCTTGGGAGAGAAGGCAGCACAAATGCTGGACATAAAATTAGTTAAAATGATTTATCAGTTTACTAAAATATTCCAGAACCACAAAACTTTCTGTAGCAGAGAGCAAGCTGGCAGGGCAACAGTATTTTAAGGCAAAAGGGTCATAATGTACAAGTTAAAATAGGATCTTATAATCACTCTCCTTGGGATAATTTCTTAGAAGGGAAGGTAAAGGAAAGTGAAATACTAGGGTATCTACCAGTTTATCAAAGGAAAGTTTATCAGTTAAATACTAGAGTATTTATCAGTTTATCAAAGGAAAGAAAGTTTATCAGTGAAATATTAGGGTATTTATCAGTTTATCAAAGGAAAGTGAAGTTTATCAATGAAATACTAAAGTAATTATCAGTTTATCTAAATACTAGGGTATGTATCAGTTTATCAAAGGAAAGGAATATTTATCAGTGAAATATTAGGAAACTTATGAGTTTATCAAAAGAAAGTGAAGTTTATCAGTGAAATACTCGGCAATGCTGGAGTAAACTTCCTTTGTGCAAAGTTAATTATGTATCTGCATTGTTGCAGTGTGTTTAACTACGTGATCACACAATATTTTCACCCACAGAGGCTGTCAGGAAGGTTTAAACTCGGCATCTTCAGAATCAGAGTCTTAATTTTCATTCAGTGGCTGAAGAAAAAGGGAATGATGGAGCAGGGCAGAGCTGGGGAAGGGGCTTGGTGGGAGTTGTGGTGCTGTTCTGGGCAGTCAGGAAGGCTTTGCAGGCTAGGAACAATTACACTGAAGCTAGCTAAGCACACAGCTTTAGGGCATGCATTTCCAAAGGAAAACAGTTTAGACAAAACTTATGACATACTTTGTGTCTGCTCCTCCCTCTGCCTGAAGAAAACTTCTAATTACTTTATTTGTTCTCAACAGGGGGAAAAAAAAAAGGCAGAAGTGGAAGATGAGATGATGTCAAAGGACAGCTCAGAAGGGGCACAGTGAGCCCAGTCCCAGCACAGAAGACCAAATACTTGCTGATGGTTTTCTGGGATGCAAAGATTCACATCATGGCTATTCCAGGAACTTCCAGTGGGCTGCTAGGTTTAGTTTATTTATTAATTAAATATTAGTTATTATTCGTTATTTATTTTAAATTAATTCTTTATTTATTAAATAATATTCTTGTAATTAATTTAAACAGTTAATTTTATTAATGTTATTTTATTTTAAATATTATTTATTCAATGATATTTTTCATTTAAAAAAAAATCCTATTTTACAAAAATACTAGTGAGAGGTTTTGCCAGTGTACCTTACTTTATCAAGGGGATTGTTTTAGAGAGGGCTACAAAAATCACATATTCTGTAAAATGCTTTAAGCAATGAAGAATACAACACTTATTTAGCAACAATGTGATAAGCAGATATATATGTATTGGCACAAATCTAAACCCCAAGTAATTCTGTCTATTACCCCAAAATCATGATTATATTTTCATACCTATTTTAAGTGTAATACTGTAGCAAAAAAAAAAAAAAACCCAAAAGCTGCAAAATCATCGAATCTCATTAAAAATGAGGTGATAGTTTGTCCTTAATTTGATTCATATTGAAGTAATTTCACTGAAGTCAACCTTGTGACTCTGTTAAGAGTTACATGAAACTTTAACAGCTGGGCCCAAACTTCCCAAAAATCTTTACGATTCATTTAGTTGGATCTTTGACCAAAAAAAGAAAAAAAAAAAAGCAGCTGATTAGCCTAGTATGGCTGCAGCCCTGCCTTGGGGCAGGGAGATGGGTGAGTGACCTCTCCAGATCCCTTCTACTTCCATTTGCTACAACTCCATGAAGACTGAAGCCACCAAAGCCGAAGGGATTTGGTTCAGGGGGAAGAGGGGGGTGGGGAGAAGAATTTTAGGAATGCTGGGAAAATGAAAGATGCAGACTCTTAGTTGGGGAGCTTTGCATCCTACTTACTTCTCTTTGAAGCAGAATTCTCCCCATCCCGTAAAGCCCCCACAAGAGAGATGTTTTGCATTATGTTTTCCCCTTCATGTCTATTTAATTTTTAATTAGCAGCAGTAATTTCTACCTTTGGGGTTAATTTAAACACAAAGATGTGCATCTACAAGATTAAATTTCTTCTAGAGAGAAAGGTTTCTCTCAGATATTTGACATGGTGGTTACTACAAGCTTTGGCTTTTTCTCTTGCCAAGCTCGCAAGTGGAGGGGCACCAGATATCTGTATTCTGATGAAATTGATTCTCTTTTACAGGACATGTGGTCTACTGGAGTGACATGTCACTTATAGTGACACAACTTTGTAATTACTTACATACCAAAACATTGTAATGAAAATATACAAAAATTTGATTACTGCCGCACAGTAATAACTTCTGAGTTAATAGAAGTTCAGTTCTCAAAAATGACTACACAATAGGCACTAGGCCACTGAAGACATGAACAGGAACAGAAAAGTCATTCCAACTGGCCTAGGCCTGTGTCAGGCAGGAATTATATGGCTGCTGTCAAATTTGGCTCACAAATAACGATGGGGTCTCACAATCAACAACATTTACCTTGTGGAGAGAATGGAGCCAAACTATTCTCTCACAGCTGCACTTCAGTCTTACACAAACTCTTCTTAAACCATCTACCATGAATCTTTCAGGCTCATGTTACAGTGGGGTCAGTATTTTAACAAATTCAGGAGATAAAACAGTTGGTAATTTTTTTTCTGTGTAATGGATGTGAACTCAGCTTCTTCCTATTCTGCTATATCCATTGACACTACATCACCATTTTTGGATCACAGGAATTTTCTAAACTACATTTTCTAAATTTGCATTTCTGCATTTTCTAAACTGGCCTTAAAGAACAAAAGAGTAGACTTTTAGAAAGAGCATTCTAACATTTTTCTACATTTTAGGAAACTGTACTTGACTTATAAGAAACAACTATATCATCTCATGCTAAAACTCATGTTAAAATGACATCATGTTAAAATAACATCTACCATATGCAAGTCCTACCATATGCAAGTCCTATTTCTTTTTTTTTTTTTTTTAAGTTGAAGCACAACCCAAGCCATCATGGTGTTGAGAGGCTTCCAGTGTTGAGAGAAGGCTTCCAGTAAGAATAAATGAGAAATAAACTTCTGCTAAAGGATAGACAGTGCTACTGAGAACATTGGAACACAATTCTGAAACTCCTATTTTCCCCCACTTAGAGAATGTAAAATAAAACCAGGGCAATTCTGACTTTCACTACATTTACAGAACAGTGATGTTTTATTGTGGGCTTCCAATAGCACAGGCAGCATCTTTAAGGACACGTGGCAAAATTAAAAGCCATTAATAAACCTACTTCCTTTAATGATAGATGTTGCAAAAATCCATTTAACATTTCAGAACGCTGATACACTTTTCAGTGCATCTGCTTTACAGAAGGGATATGATAATATCCAGGAGAATTCAATTCAAGCTCTGCTGATTTGTTTGGATGTGCCACATGGTCCTGTTTCTGTTTTCTGACCAGAAATCTGGATTCCTGAGTCTGAATTTAAAGCTTGGTTTTATAACACTGGCCGCTCTTCAGAGATATTTGCTTGTCCCAGTACGATTCAATTCTGTACATGTTTGTGTAAAAATGCATCCCTGGGGTATTTTGGGTGGCTGAAGAAGTTCCAGCTCCACCCTGAGTAGAGATGGGTGGGTTTATGGATGTGCAGCTCCAGTCATTATTTTCAGTGTCAGGACAGGAAAGTGCAGACAATGAATCCAAACAAACTAATTCCAAAGAAAAATTCCAACATGTGGATTCGTTACATGTGAAGGGACTCAAGTGGAAGATAAAAATACAGGTCCTTTATGTTCTAGCTGCAGTCTCTGGATCATGAAGAAGCTTATAAAAAGGACTGGATCCATCAGGAATGGTTATAGGCTGCCCAAGGACTGCAGGTGTTCATCTGCTTGTCTGATCCAGAATTCAGGGAAACCTATGGAAATCTCACAAGCAGAACTGGACTAAATGCTTACACAGCACACTACAGTAATATTGATACAGCTCTTATCAGGCACAAATGGAAAGAATGTCTCTGTCTTGAAGAGTTTACGGTCTGAATGCACAAAATGGGTAAAAAGGAAAACAACAAAATATCAAGGCAGAAGGAAAAATGTAATGATACATAAATGCCATATTAATGCTTTATCAAAGGTTTTTTTCCCCCTTCTAACTGAAAAAGTAATGTTCAGAAAGGTGAGTGAAAGAGCACAGCCATAGGGAAAGAAATGAAGTGACAAAGGGCTGAAGAAGAGATGGAGTGAAGAAAATGAAAGACTGAGGCCAGGAGTTAATATAATCTAGCTATAAAATCTAGGCATGAGATTGAGAATATACTGTTGAGATTTGAATATACTGTCTAAATCCTGAAAGGAAATCCTGTTCTAAATTCCAGCAGCAGTTCATGAGTCTGATGTTACCATCTGCATCCAAAGCAAGGGCATTTCTCCCGTGGACGTGCTCTTTTTGCTGAATGTCTCCTCCCCGAGCTTACGTAAGGGCAGTGATGCAAGGCTGGGTAATTCCAGGGCTCTCAGGACAGCCCGGGTGGGTGCTGATGTTCATGTCACATCCTCTTCCCTGATGGATTCATTCAACTTAACTGCAGCTGTCTACAAGGCAGCCGCCCAGCCTAACCCACATCACAAATCAGGGTGGGATGAATCCTCCTTGCGAGTGCCTGTCCATATCTGCTGATTATTGAGGAAACCTGAGTGACTGCCTTAAACCAAATCCTTACCTCCCACTCTAAAAGGTCAAGGGGAGGAATTCAGTGCCACAACTCTGTGAAGCTTCTCATTGAATCAGTGCCTGCAGTGTGTCTGCTCCTTCTCTGAATGGCTTTGCAGCCCGCCACGGAGCACAGATTTCCTATCACACCACAGATGGTTCACTGGAAATCTTCCAGAGCTGCTGGTGATGCCCACGATGCTCTACAACAACTTGAGGCTCTCTGCTGGGAAGCTAGAGGAGTGTTTGGGGGACTGTGTGTACAAACAAAAGCTGTGGAAGTGGGGAGGAGGAGAAACGGCATTCAGAGCAGAAGCATCTGTTCCAGGATTGCAGCGTTCCTGTCAGCCTCGAAAATTTCAGCTAAATTGAAAACCTCGGCAAACATTTGAGTTTGCATCCAAAACTATCTGGTAAAGTTCACTGAAGCTTCTGTCTCAGCTCCTGTCACGTTTCAGAAAACTTGTTACCACCCTTGTGCAACTGCACCAAATAACTGATCAAATGTGTTCTGCCCCTTGATAAAATCACCCAGTTCACAGAAACACTTCCCAGAAAGGTTCTGCTCCAGGACAGCTAACCCACACTGGCAAGCCTCCATTGCAAGTGCATTTCAGTGATGGTTTGCCAACTAAAAAAGCAAATGTTAGCTGGGGAGGGATGGGTTATTGTTTTATAGCAGGAACAGCCCTGTGCTGTGTATTTACTTTTTACAGTCAGCTGGAATTAGAAGTTTTCCCTTGCTAGGCAGCCCAGCGGGGCTGGGAAGCATTTCTGGGCACTCAGACCTGGAGCACAGGCTGCCCACAGGGAGGATTCCCTGCCCCTGTTCCACAGCCCTGCTCCCTCCTCCAGACACGAGGGCTTGCTCCTCAGCTTGGTGCAGAAACATATTGCACCACCAGAACACAACAATTATCACATTTGTAAAGCTTCAGGGATAGGAACAATTTAATAGCTTTTTGAAGCAGGCTAATTTTCTGGAGCTTCTTTTTTTTTTTTTTTTCCCATTATTTTGCTTTTCATGCATGGACAAGCTCTTCTTTGCTACAGGTATTTTTCTGGGTCTGCTTTGCAGGATTATTATGTGTGGAGGAACACAAATTACTCAATCACTTTAAAACAGTGAGAGAGAAGTGAAAAAGGGCTATGTAAGCGCAAACTACTGCTACTAACCTCTGTTTTAAAAACAAGGATCATTTAGATAGATAAATGTATTTCTGGTTTACAAAACTCTGCACATTTACAAACAGATGACCAGTTTATTTTTGCAGATTTTCTTAAGCTAGAAACTTCAGCTCTGCGGTGGTGGCAAATGCCACGGGGAGACACTTCATGCTGTGGCAAAAAGCAGACCAGAAAAGGAAAAAAAAAAGGTATTTCTGCCATCATGAAACTGCCACTGAATGAAGTTCAGTTCCTGTAACTCCCAGGTAAGGATGCAGACATTACATAATTCATATTCTAATATCTCTGCAGCACTAATCCCCCGTGACTCAGAGCTACACTTTAAAACTCCAGGTAACAAAGCCTTTTGTAGTGTTACTTCCAAATGATCTTTGGACTTCAGAAAGCCCTGAAGTGTAATTTAATCTCTGTAACATTGGCTCAACCCGTTTTTGCTATGAAAACTTTTTTTTTTTTTTATTCAGTGACTGATATTGCTTATTAAAAGGAGAGAAAAATTGCATTGGTGAGCAAGCAGTTGTTCTGCCCACCCTTTGGGAAACTCATGCTTTTAAGGAACTTTAAAGACAGAATGAGAAGGGGAAAGGTTAAAAGACAGGTCACACTAATTTCTTTTTAAACGACTCTGTTTCAGGCAGTAGGTCTCAGTGTGAATGAAAACAAATATATTAAATATGAATGACAGAAACCGGTATCACATTAAATGCAAGACTTCTGTGACTAATTTTGATTAAAATAAACATTGCTATTTATCAGAAAGTTAGGGGGAGGGTTGAACATTTGAGCAGATTCCTACATCAAAAATGTGTTTTGTAGAGAAACTATATGTCAAATTATAGCTATTTGCTTTCAGCTTTCAGTTATTTCGTTTTGTACTTTTCATGTGTCAGTATTTTTTTCATTTCACTTCTTTATTCTGTACTACAAGTAAGTCTCTTTAGAGCAATAAGATCTTTAAAATCCCTTTAGTGTTTAGAAATGTCAACAATTCAGTAGATTATACTTGATGAATAGGCCAGATAGAAAAAACCTGCCTCTAGTTTTTATCTCAAGTGAAGTAAGGTGCTTTGAAGAGCACTTGATTTGAGATTCAGAAGCCTGCCACTATTCAGCCAGACACTCTTGAGAGCTGTTAAGTCCTGACCCATAGCATGAAAACAGGTTGCAGGGAGGGAAGAAACACCAGTAAGAAATATATTTTGTACTCCCTGCGTAATTATTTCTTCTAAATACCATTTAAACCTTTCTTCCTATAAATAAGTAAAAACCTAAGAGACAAGGCAACCTTATCAGACCATCTTATTTGAGTATTTTGAATGCAGCTGGAACTTGCCAGGGGGAACAGCTACAGCACTGGAAAAAGATGAGGCTCTAAAGGAAAAAAAAAAAATATCTAAATGGTTCTTTCCATTTGAATAGACTACACTGACATACTAAAGCTTCGTATTTTTGACAAGAGACATAGAAAACAAAGAGGTGTTCACTTCAAAATATGCAGTGGAAGCACAGGAGTGGTTTGGTTTGCTCTAACTATAGAAAAATATTTTTTTCATCCTTCGCTATCACTTCCACAGTCTCAAACCAATCTCAATGCCAGACCACAATGAATTCATTCAGCATCACAAAGCAATCAGTGTAAGATATCTGCACAGCTATAATAATAATAATAATAATATCAGATGAAAAGTAATACAAACTGTAAGTCACCCCTTTTGGGGGAATATCTGCTCTTAACAGATTATTGTGCTTGTGCACAGGCTCTCTCCTCCAACACCATGGCTTTGTAACTGGTTCCTTGAATCAGAACTTAGCCAATAGTCAATATGATAGTAAATAGAATAATAAATAAAGGATATAGTAAATAGTTAATAACCTAACAGCAGCTGACCACATCATTTGGGCAAACGTCTCTTCAGTATCTCCTGCCCTACTTTCTGCATCTCTGAGTTTCATACAGATATAAAAGAAAAGGCAAAACTAGGTCATTCCTGGGCTGAACAAAAGAATTTTTGTAGTAGTATAAATTACTGACCTTTCTAATAAGTCTGTCTTTCCCAGCAAACCAGGTCATCCAATCCAACTCAACTAATTAATGGTATCCTCCAATAACTAACAATAACAGGAGCACACAATCCAGTGAGCTTGGGAGGAATATTTCTACGGCTTTTCTAAAGCTGTTGCACTTAAGAAACACTCTCCTAAACGGGAATAAGTTTTGGGGATTGTGTTCATTTTTTTTTTTTTTTGTGATTACTATTACAGCAGCTGTCCTGTACTCATGGACAAACATCACTGCACCTGAGCCTATCTGGGATTCTCTAGGGTCCTTTTTACCCGGGGTCATGCGCCCCTTAAATCATCATCTGTAAGCTCACTGAATGTCACAGATTTATCAGT